>NC_068277.1:16810822-18263617 GCF_025860055.1 Xyrauchen texanus | reverse complement strand
GCTAGGCGATGCTATGATGCGTTAGCATGATTCCCAAACAAATGACTCTAATGAGCCAGTTCTTTTGAATCTACAGTGTGAAACATACAGCGTGACCAGTGTAGTCTGATTCCCAAATTAATGACTCTAATGAGCCAGTTCTTTTGAATCTAAAATGTGTTAGCATGATTCCCAAACAAATGATTCTAATGAGCCGGTTCTTTTGAATCTACAGTGTGAAACATACAGTGTGACCAGTGTAGTCTGATTCCCAAATTAATGACTCTAATGAGCCAGTTCTTTTGAATCTAAAATGTGAAACATACAGTGTGACCGGTGTAGTCTGATTCCCAAATGAATGACTCTAATGAGCCGGTTCTTTTGAATCTACAGTGTGAAACATACAGTGTGACCAGTGTAATCTGATTACAACATTAATGACTCTAATGAGCCGGTTCTTTTGAATCTACAATGTGAAACATACAGTGTGACCAGTGTAGTCTGATTCCCAAATTAATGACTCTAATGAGCCGGTTCTTTTGAATCTACAATGTGAAACGTACAGTGTGACCAGTGTAGTCTGATTCCCAAATTAATGACTCTAATGAGCCGGTTCTTTTGAATCTACAATGTGAAACATACAGTGTGACCAGTGTAGTCTGATTCCCAAATTAATGACTCTAATGAGCCGGTTCTTTTGAATCTACAATGTGAAACTTACAGTGTGACCAGTTTAGTCTGATTCCCAAATGAATGACTCTAATGAGCCAGTTCTACAGTGTAGTGTTAAAATAGTTTAACTTAGTTGCTAGATAGATAGATAGATAGATAGATAGATAGATAGATATTTACCCTTAGATATATAGAGAGATAGATATAGATAGATAGATATTTATCCTCAGATAGATAGATAGATAGAGAGAGAGAGAGAGAGAGAGATAGATATTTACCCTCAGATAGATAGATAGATAGATAGATATTGACCCTCAGATAGATGCTAGCACGTTTTTAGCATGTTTTAGCGTGTGGCTAGGAAGATTTTAGGTCATTACTTTTTGGCTGCTTGATAAAAGAAATCCTCTGAAGGAGAGAGAGAGGGAGAGATGCAGGGCTGACAGGCCCTTTTTGTCTGTGTGTGTGAAAATGTCAGTTGGAATTTGAATTTCTGAACATTCCGCAATGTTAAGTCAATGGGAGTTTTTTCCGAGTTTGATCGTCATTTTTAGGAAAACCGTAAGTCCGATCAGTTAGAAAAGATATAGCACACTATTCGGGATTAGTCTGAAGGTCTGTGCCGAGTTTGGTGCCTGTAGCTTAAAAGCTCTAGGAGGAGTTAGATACCGAAATTTCACCACTAAGAAGAATAAGAAGAAGAATCGGTATAATAATAAGTTTAAGTAGGATTTCAGTAAGTTGGCTCTCACAAGCCAACTTAATTAACTCTGGTTAATCTATTTTCATGTCAGACAAATGGGCCCTTCATGCCTTAGTGGCCGGATCTTGGCCAGAATAAGCTGCAAAGTGGACTGGACCAGACTTTGTGCTAGTGGTCAAAAGTCTTTCTCTGTGAGACTGCTTAATGATGGAACTATCGGCACAAAAAACCCCCAAAGCACTCTGACCTCAGCTCTACAGAGCTCCTGTAAGCCCTGCAGTGCCAGAGCAGCTGGGGTGGCCTGATCCTTCCTGGAGAACTGAGTTAATGTCACAGTAATGGCGGCTAGTATGCTGGTATGGCCTAGAACCACATGTAAAGCATTAGGGAATAAAGAGGTATAAATTGATGTGTCTAAACAAGTGCAGCAATGTTCAGGGAATTTTGCAAATGAAGTCTTTAAAGGTGAATGGTCACTGAGGTCTTTACTAGCCCTGTCTTTCAGGAGCTAATACAGTAGTGAACTTCTGTCCCATTTGGAACTAGATAGGTAAAGTTTGACTAGACAAACTTTGATGTTGGGTTGACAAAGTCTTGCCCGACAGTTTAAATTAGTTTTGAACTTTGATGGATGGATTGTTGGATGTTTTAGAAGAATATCTCAGGTCAGTATGTCCTCACAATTCAAATGAAAGGGTACCAACATTTTGAAGGTCCAAAAAGCATATAAAGGCAGCATAAAAGTAATCCATAAAACTCCAGTGATTATATCCATATCTTCAAAACTGATATGGTAAGTGTGGCTCAGAAACAGATCCTTTTTATGATCAATCCACACTTTCACATTCTTCTTCTTTTGTTATTGGCAATTTGCATTCTTTGTGCATATCGCCACCTACTGCGAAGGGAGGAGAATTTATAGTAAAAAAAAAAGATGGTCTTAAATATTGATCTGTTTCTCAACCACACCTATCATATCGCTTATGAAGATATTAATTTAACCACTGGAGTCATATGGATTATTTTTACGATGCCTTTATGTGCTTCAATATTTTGGTTCCCATTCACTTTCAATGTGAGGACTAATTTGGACTAAATTTAGGGGTTTTGGAAAAAGCCTAAACCAAGTCTGTAGAATAACAGTATGTTGGTTTGGTCAACAGTGGTGTGCGCCCTGTAAGACATCTTAGAGTAACACATGACAAGAAATGCTGTTAAACAGACATGCAATGCAGTAACACACTAATATTTTAAGAAGAAACAAAAGCCGCTTTGTTTGTTCAGAGGCGTACTGTCAAGTTTGTTCAGAGGCACCAAGCTTGTCTCGTGGACCACGCGTATGTAAAGAGTTCTCACTGTTTCTTCTCTCTTTTAGTCTCCAGAAAACTGTTTTCAAGAATAGTGTCATTTATCAGAATGCTGCAAATAACCTAAGAACATCTCTGGAGGTGCTCGAAGTTTAGTTATTTATTTCAGGGAGCAGTTTGTGCCTAACATACATTGTTAACACAACTATATTTATAGTTATATTCAGGTTTGCTCAAATATATCTTTAAAACGAAGATGAAAGTGATTCAATCATAAAATAAATCAAGACCACAATCACCATGATCCTAAAATGTAGTTCTATTTTATTGACTTTAGGCCATATTATTTTAGGAACACAAGGGAATTTATTAGGCATACACCTAATATGTAACTGTAATATGTATAACTTAGGTAATGGGTTGTTTCTTTTTTTATATTATTATTATAATTATTATTATTATCTTTACATTTATAATTGTCTTCCAGTTACTAATGTTTTAGGCTGTTTATAATTTCCCACCTGTTGTCACAGACAAATGCTTGTGTGATGGCAAATGAGCCGGTTGGAAATGATAAATCTTTGGATTTGAGAAGGTGATTATATAAGATTTTTTTTATCACTTATTTAAAAAATAATATTTTTTTCGTTTAAAGTGCCATTTGAATTTAGAAATATCTTTTACGTTTTTCTTGTTTCAATAAATTAAATAAATTTTTAAAGCAAAATCGATAAAGCAAAAATATTCAAAAACCCTCAGCAGGGGGGGCTGATGATATTAACGGATATTGGGATATTTTTTTTAATATTATTTTATTATCGATAAAATATTTATTACATATCGCATTTACATATAGTTTCACAGAGGGAGATTTAACAGCAATAGACAAGAGTAAGAAACAGACCTCTCCCTGCAGATGTCCCTGACACAGGCTGCCCTATAGCCAATATCTGCTCCCACTGAGTCTCTTTACCAGTGACCATAGAGGATCTTTCAAGCTGTGACATCAGTCTCAACAGGTCTGGATACACACGGTCCTTTACAAAAAGACAAAAGACTTAGATATGTATGATATGTGTTGGTCTAGTGGTATGATTCTTGCAGTTGATGTGAACAGTCCCAGGAATGTGAATGTTCTGGACTGGAGCTTGATTGCTGGATCACCATTCTGGCCCAATTTAACTCCTGGCTATAATGTAGTTACAGTATACAGTAGCTGCTATATATTATGATACTGATTTACAATAGATCAGTTTTCAACAAAATAATTTTGAGAGATGATAAACAAACTTTTAGAATACATGCATGATCATAGAGATCAAACAAAAGATGAAGCGAATTTTTTTTTTTTTCATAAGAGAGAGAGAAGCTGCAGAGCCACAGGTATCAGTTTGGGTGAGCAACACATAGTCTGAAGTACATGAAGACCCTGCAGGATACAGAACTAAGAGGACAGAATTCAGTCAGGACAAAGACAAGAGGCAGAGGACACATCCACCTAATGCTGAAATATTTATGAAAAGCACTGCATATATGCGCATACAATTTCAGGGAAATTAAATTACTCTTTTGATTTTAAGCTTTAAATGTTTTGGTTGCGATCTATAGGCCAGTGGCTGTGCTTTTATAAGGGAAAGCAATGTACACCACTGATTACAAAAACCTAAAATAAGACTTCATAACAGGACCAAAAACTGCTCAAAGGTCAAATGCAGAATGGAGTGTCTAAGCATTTAAAAAAAAAAAAAAAAAAAAAAAAAAGGAAATACATCAGCAAAAACATAAAACAGTATTTCTCTCTCTATTCATATTTATGCTCTATGGTAGTGTATGCTCATTATGCAACCTAAAGAACGTATTTTTGTTGATCTGGCATTTTACCAGCGAGCAAAATGTTAGAGAAACACACACTCGGCATATAAGATTTATGGATAATATCTATTGTGAGCGGAAACAATAAATAATGATGGCACAGACAATGGCCGAGTTAATGGCTGGAGTTGCATATAATGCAGGTGTGCAGTTGCCATGGCAACAGGGGCAGCAAAATAACTAAAATCTGAGTGGATGGATTACATTCAAATTTCTGTATTCTGTGGTAGCATCTGAGCTGTAATATACATGGAATGGTGCTGTGTTATTAATGTAATTGTTGAGAGCTTTACTTATTACATGATATTAAAAAGTAAAGCTCTTAACAATTACATTAATAACACAAATCAACATAGAAATGTTTTTTTATTTATATAAATGTTTTTTTTTGTTGTTAAAATCATATAAACAATATTAAGTATACAAATATTTAGGTTAAATATAATCTTTCCAAATGCTTAAAATCAAGATTTAAAGTTTGTTATTAGTTTTTGATTTAATATATAAAATATAAAGCGTCTGCCAAATGCATAAATGTAATATTCCTCCTTCCTCCTTCACAGGTAATCAGTACATGCCATGCACCTTAATGACTCTTACCTTGTGTGTTCCCAGTCTTGGAAGAATGTAGAGGACAGAGCGAGACAAAGCTAAATCAGACACTCTGCCCAGTTTAAACATCAGGACAGAGATGGTAGAATTTATGGAGTAGGCAGGTAGCAAATGAAAGACAAAGACTTATATTCTTAATCCAATTACTCCTCAGGCCCTATTCAAAAAGAACCTACTTTCAAACATACTGTATATTTTCACTAACTGCGTATATACAAGCAAAAAGTTCTGCTTTGCATGTTGCACCATTAGATTACACATATAAAGATGAATAAAAAAGAGCAGTTGATAGACAGTGAATGAATCACAATCCGTTGCTCTAGAGACATCCCTAATATCCATAAAATATCCATAAAATATGGAAGAGCTGTCCAAATAAGATAATTTAAAATGGAGGACAAATAAAAACAGCATCCACAAATACCACATTTTCAAAACTAATATATATATATAATTTGTTTTGAACAGATCAATATTAAATACAGATCAATATTAAAGCACCCCCCCCATAAATCTCCATATTCACTTTCTTAAATGTTGATTTTATTTCTCACCCACACCTATCATATTTCTTCAAAAGACACTGGAGTCATATGGATTACTTTTATGTTGCCTTTCTGTCCTTTTTGGAGCTTAAAAGTTCTGGTCACCATTCACTTGCATTGTATATAAACATCTTTTTCAGCAGATTATTTTTTATTTTTTCAGCAGAAACATGTCACACATCTGGGATGGCATAAGGGTGAGTAAGTGATGAGAAACTTTTCATTTTTGGGTGAACTATCCCTTTAAAGGCCATGGGTTACAGCAGATTTACCACAGGTAAGGGGTGTCCTAAAACCTCAGTAACTATGGCAAAATCACTGTAATATCAGCAACAGCAATATGATGAAAGAGACCCATTTTTAATAAGCAGATAAATGCATTATTAGTAATAATATGAAAAAAAGTGTAAAATGTTTACGGTTGCTATTCAATGTGAGCTTGGCACATTAATACATAGGTTGCTTTGCCATGTGTGGGTTTATAGGAAGGAAGGAAGGAAGGAAGGAAGGAAGGAAGGAAGGAAGGAAAGAAATGTATCAAATCAGTCCCGTGTTGAAGAAGTGACCATGCACACAGAGTATAGAGAACAACAGGCTACTATGGTTAGAAAATAAAGAGGCTAAAACAACAGATAATCAAGAAAATCACTTGTGACTGGCTACCAAAGAAATGACAGGACCCATAACGTAATGAGACAAGTTCTGTGAGAGCTCATCACAGCGAGGGGCTGATGGAGGAGGGGTAGGAGGACACATTCTTATTCTCCTCACCCACGTCATTCAGGCTTCTGTTAAGTCGAACAAGACTGTCACAAATTATCCATCTCATGCAGTGGGTTAGGAACTCCAAAGAGCCCTCGGCTTTGAAGTTAATTCCAAAAGTTCCCTCAATCCTTTCCAACATCTGACTAACACCCTGTCTTTTTCTGTCTCTTTATTTTCTCAAGCTGTTTTCTGTAGCATAAACACTGCTTGAGAAGTCCCTACAATACTAAAACACTGGCCCAAGGCCAATGTTTCCTCATCTAAAATAAAAAAAATTAGGCAAAGCTGAGAGGCTACATTGATCCAAATGACTAACAAAACAGTGATGAACCATGTGAAGGACAAGAACATTTCTTGATTTGAAAACGGAGCACAACTGAGGACTGTAGTACATGCCCAAGATCTGCATTTACTCATCTATTTCGTGTCTTGGGCATCAAATGAAATGCTACACAATGATTGAAGGGGTCTCTCGCTCCTAGACAGTGCTGCCTGCTCACATTTCTACAATTCAACACGCTGCCAATGCGGTGCGTAAATGAGTGACCAAGAAAACTGTGCCCAGACTTGTTTAAAAAGACATATTTTATTCAAGAGACTGACGATGACTTCTGAAGGCATCTGTATTTGGTTTACTGCTTCTTTTCATGCAAACTGAACCTGAATCACTTGTAAATGGAGCTGAGAGAAGAGTAGTGTAAAAAGCTATCCTGGGGAATTTAATTCCTTACTGTTTAGTGCTCCCTATGGAGGCATCGCTATTACTATTGTTCGGAGTTAGTGCTAGGGATTTGAAAAAATGTTTAACCCAAAATATTAAACTTTGTCACATAACTCGCCCTGTGCTGTTTGAGCTTTCGCACATGAATGGTACCTGAAATTGTGTGGGTTGCTGCAGAGAGGTGAGCTAGGAGTGGTGGTGGTGTAGTGGTCTAAGCACCATAACTGGTAATCTGGTAATCAGAAGGATGCTGGTTCGAGCCCCACAGCCACCACCATTGTGTCCTTGAGCAAGGCACTTAACTCCAGGTTGCTCCAGGGGGATTGTCCCTGTAATAAGGGCTCTGTAAGTCGCTTTGGATAAAAAGTGTCTGCCAAATGCATAAATGTAAATATTACTTTTTTAAGTGATTTGACCTACTATTTTCACCTGGTACTGTAGATGATAAAAAAAGGCTGAAAAATATCCCATTGAAGGAGATACCAGGCCACATCTAGGGGCAAAATCAAAAGGGGCTCTTTTGACTTAAATAAGTAAGCAAGCAACCACCAACAACTCCATAGCAACCTTCTAGCAACACCCTGGAAACCCCCACAACACCCTAGCATTGTAGCACAAGTTTCCACAGGAAAGCACAACTCACATTTTATAATGTTACTTAAGAGGACCAAAAATGTTTTATAAAACTACTACTAATAATAATTTCTCAAGAAGGATACAAAGCAATGAGAATAAGAAGTCTAATTTGATAAACTTTACAATAAAGCTCTATTCGCTAACATTGGTAAATGTATTAGGTATCATGCACTAACAATGAACATTATGAACATCAGTGTGTATTAATCTTGCTAAATGTTACTATTATATTATAGAAACACAACTGTTCAACATTAGTTCATGTCAGTTCATAATGCATTAACTAATGTTAAATTCTAATTTTATTAGTATAGGTCAAAATGAATCTTGACCTAGATGAAGTGCTGTGAAAGTATTGTTCATTGTAAGATCATGTTAACTAATGTTAACAAATAGAACCTTAAAGTGTTACCATAGATTTTACTACATAAAAAAAAAAACTAAAGATAGAAATACAAAAACAAAAAACCACTTCAAGCATATTGTCTCGTCTAATTAATCCTGTGGGATTTGTACAACAATTCCCCAGATGAGTCACTCCCTAAAAGACCCCCACCTACCGGAATAGCACGTCTTTCCCTCCATTAAACAGATTTTTAACCCTTGGAAAAGGGAAACCATGGCAGTTGTTCTAACCTCTAATTGGAGATTAACCCCTCAGTGTCCCTGTTATGCACCCTTTGCTGAAAGGCCGAGAGGGGAGGCATAGCCACCTGTAACCAGCACAACCTCTGACCCCCAGAGCAAGCCAATTAACATCCTTAATGAGTGGAGATAAAAGGGTGGTAAAATGCAATGTGATTGAGTCTGATGGAAAACACAAAAAGTTTGGACAATGAAAAAAAAAAAAAAAAAGAGCGGTAATAAATAGATAAATAAATTGCCAAGGCAAGCATCACTATCTCTAATGTTCATACTTAAAGGAATATAACGGGTTCAATACAAGTTCTCTAATACGTGCACTGAAAGAATTTTTCCAGTTCCAAAACAAGTTTAGCTCAATCAACAGCATTTGTGGCATAATGTTGTTTACAACAATATACATTTCTACTCATCCCTCCTTTTCTTTCAAACAGAACAAAAATATGGGTGAGGCACATAAAGGAAGTGAATGGGGCCAATCTGTAAACATTAAAATATTCAGTTTCACAAGTATAGTCACAAGACATAAACAATTTGCATGTTTATATGATTTAACTGTGATAAAATCATTACCAACCTTTTCTGTGTAAAGCTATATCCAATTTAGCAATGTCGATGCCATGACAACGAAATGCTGTAAACTCAAAATATTTTTTGTGGTTATCAACATTATGCCACAAATGCTGTCGACTGAGCTTAACTGTAATAGGGATCTATACAAACCCTTAAAAGTATTAAACTTGTCCTTCATGTGCCACAGACATGGTAACTCAAAATGTGAGGCTTGTGAGAAAATGTGTGGTATTACTTTTTTAAGGGATCAGACAAATTATTTTTGCCTGGCAGATTATTAAAAACATTTGGCAAAATTGGACAGGCAGGCATCACTCACATTTTCTTAAAAATATATATACTTAACTATTACAGATGTACTATTTCTAAATAGTATATATTTTTCAAATAAATTATTTACTTTCACTTTATTGATAATAGTAATAATAAAATAAATGTCCAGAACTGAACATAAAATAATAAAATAAAAAGATTTTAGTTTTGAATGGCAGTATACAAAGATTCAACATAGTTAAAGGTCAACAAATAAAAACATGACAACATTAAAAACAGAATATAAAAAAGGGTTAATGGTTTACTAGAAAGAACAATACTGATTATTTTTGTCAGATGGACAAAAATGTATGTTAGAATTGTTATTCTGTTCTGAAGTCTGGTTGATTTGGCCTGGTGTTCTGCAGAAGTGTTGTTTTCTTTACAGCAGACTGGTAGGGCTCCAAGGCTGGAATTGTGACTTTTAATTAGAGCCATGACATGCATCTCAGAGCACGACATAACTGGAGCGAGTGTAATGGAGAAATAACCACTGTGGCAGACTTTGGCACACATCACATTGGCACTGATGATAGTGGCTGATTGGAAGCATAAGGTAACAGCAGCCTGGACAAGGAGGATGACAATGCTTGTCTGAAGACATCTGGGAGTCGGTGAGCTGCATTTCTTGATGCATTTACTACATAATTACTATTTTGATTTATTTGTCTGACACTCTCTAGAACATATTTTGTGGCAGGTTTGGTGTCAATGACGTCAAACACATTGGTTTTTGACTAATGATTGATTGTGCCACACCAAGTTTGAATGTATGCAAGTGTGAATGTGATTTGAGAGCTACAGTGGAGAATGAAATTTTCAGCAAATATCAACAAAGAAATTGTTTGCTCAAAAATGAACATTCATAATTCTTTACTCACACTCATGTCATTTCAAACCCATATGACACTAGCATTTGTGTGTAAAACCTATGTGCTAATGTTTTCATGCAAACATCCTGATTTGTTAATTAACTAACAAACATGAAACAATCAGCTATAAGCTCAAGCAATGGTTTAATGGGTAAATAACCTAGAGTATTTACTACTATATTTTCAAGAGAAATCAATGATTATTATGGGAGAGACCTGCATTTGACGTGACAAAACGCTCACGTCCGGTGTTGAAAGGGTGTTAGAAATATGGAATGTGTTAAGCCAAAATTCGATATATACTGTTTATATACAGTATATTGTTATTAGAAACTGAATAATAACTGACCCTACAATAAGATTTACTCATTTTAGATTAACAACAATGATACAGTACAGCTCGAGCAGTTCACTTGTAGTGTAGGCCTGTTTAAAAGGTGTTTATTGTGTGACACATATGGCTTCAAACGCCAGGAGAAAGTTCATAAAGAAATGTTTCACCCAAAAATGAAAATTCTTTTATTATTTACTCACCCAGATGTGTATGACTTTCTTTCTTCTGCTGAACAAAAATTAAGGTTTTTATAAATTATCTTAGCTCTGTTGGTTCTCACAAAGCAAGTGAATGGGTGCCAAAATTTTGACACTCCAAAAAGCATATAAAGGGAGCTTAAAAGTAATCCATGTGACTCCAGTTGTTAAATCTATATCATAAGTGATCTGATAGTTTTGGGTGAGAAAGTAATTTTTTGCTAGAAATTATTCTCCCTGCCCAGTAGGGGGCATATGCAAGAAGAATGTGAATCACCAATAACACAAGAAGAAGAATGTGAAATTTAAAGTGGAGTTTGGCTGAACAGGGAGGAGATTTGTAGTAAAAATTTACTTAAATATTGATCTGTTTCTCACCCACACCTATCATCTCACCCACACCTATCTGAAGACATTGATTTAACCACTG
Organism: Xyrauchen texanus; assembly: GCF_025860055.1. Classification (NCBI taxonomy): domain Eukaryota; kingdom Metazoa; phylum Chordata; class Actinopteri; order Cypriniformes; family Catostomidae; genus Xyrauchen; species Xyrauchen texanus. The sequence goes on along the minus strand of NC_068277.1, from coordinate 18,252,445 downwards.
GAGTCATATGGATTACTTTAATTCTGATTTATGTGAATTTTGGAGCTTCACAATGTTGGCACTCATTCACTTGCATTGTATGGACCTACAGAGCTAAGATATTCTTCAAAAAATCTTAATTTGTGTTCTGTTGAAGAAAGAAAGTCATATACACCTGGCATAAAGGTGAGTAAATGATGAGAGAATTTTCAATTTTGGATGAATTATTCCTTTAAGAGTGTAGAAGGACACAATTTCAGAAAGTGACTAATGGCTGAACAGGAGAGGTTGTGCAGAAAACCCTTAAATGGAAATGTTTGGGCCTGTACTATTCCAATTATTAACTGTGAGCATGTGCTCTCTAATTTAGAATTTTACAAATACATCAACATTAGAATGAAGGACAAGTAATAAGTGCACTGTAAGTCGCTTTGGATAAAAGCGTCTGCCAAATGCATAAATGTAAATGTAAATGTAAGTACAAATTTATGTACACATGCACCTGTTGTGAATTCATGTTGTGAAGAACACTTGTACTTGTAAATTATTAATGAATGAGACCCATTGTTGTGTGAATCATGGTTAGTAAATGGGTCCTGTATTTTCAGGGCAATTGAGGCCTTCATTCGTTTAGTGCCGGTGGAGAGATTGATCCTGGTCTATTGCCAGATCTTTGAGTGGTGATAAACTAACCTTTAACTTTTAGCCAGGGCCCCTGATGCGGGCATATGGTGACCAGATCATTATTGACACACTTTCTGTCATAGCCATTGACAGACGATGTACTGTATATACTTCGGTAGACTAAATTTTCATGTTTATTGGTGTTATTAATTATTATGCAAGTCTTATATAAGTTGCATACATTTGTATTGTTTGGACTTTTCAGAGACATGTTTCAAATTATTAGGTGAGGAAAAGTAATATGGGCTCATTTTAAACAGTAGAAGGATGTTTTGTTGTTTTTTCCTATGGATGGATTTAAAAAATGTACTGTGAGAGTATTATCTTCAGAGAAAGACTAGGCAAGACTGAAGACGAGGAAGATTGGAAACCATGTGTATGACACCACTCTTTAAATTACAAATATTTCTCTCCGATGTCTGAAAACAAAAAAATAATTAATCAAATGTGTTATATATTGGCAAGTAACTGGTGTTTGGCTCTGTGACTTCACAATGGGCAAAATACATAAATTCTTCAACCCATATGTCTCTATAACCTCAATCAGTAGCACATCTGTATATTTAAAACAGTCCTGCATGGTTGAGCTCTTTTTCTCAGGTCATAGATTACATTTGATTTTCTTGTTTACCAATATTTTTTGCCTCAATGACTTTGTGCCCAAGTGAGCCCCAAGAATGTACGTGGAAAGTTCAGGTCACAGTAACTGTACTATGATATGGCTTCATGTAGAATTTAGTAATTATTGCTCTAGATTCTAAGGCTGCGCATGTTGCCTAGTAACACAGACATCTGGAAAATTGTTTAAATGGAAGCATAAGATGAGGGGGAAATTGTTTTTTCAATTTGTTTAATTTTAAAATGCCTGACTGTTGTTCAAGAAAAATCAGAACACCATTAAAGGGATAGTCTACCCAAAATAAAATAAAAAAATCTGTAATTTACTCACTCTCATGTCTTTCCAAATTTGTATAAAGAGAAATTAGGCAGAAAGTTTTCTTTCATACATTTAAAGAAAGTGAATAGTGACTTGAGTTTGTCATTCTGCCAAACATCCCCTTTTGTGTTCCATGGAAAAATGAAAGTTATGAAGTTTTGGAACAACCTGAGATTGGTGTACATGATGACAGAAGTTTGTGTTAACTTTCCCTTTAAAGTTCATCAAAAAATGAAAATGATCGCATAATTTACTTACTTTTATGCCATCCCAGATGTGTATGACTTTCTTTATCCCGCAGAACACAAACAAAGATTATTAGGAGAATATCTCAGCTTTGTAGGTCCATATAATGCAAGTGAATGGTGATCAGCACTTTTAAGTTCTAAAAAGCAGAGACGTAGTAAAATGAATCCATCTGACTCCAGTGGTTTAATATTCTGAAGACTTAATATGATTGAATTCATCTGAAGCGATGGAATCAATCTGTGGGAGAAACAGATCAATATTTCAATAATTTTTTACTAAATATTGATCTGTTTCTCACTTACAGCAATTTTGCTGCAGAAGTCTTAACCACTGGAGTCTTATGGATTACATTTATGCTGCCTAAATGTGTTGTTTTTTTTTTTAGCTTGAAAGGTCTCGTCACCATTCACATCCATTGTATGGACCTACAGAGCTAAGATATTCTTCTAAAAATCTTTTCTTATGTTCAGCAGAAGAAAGAAATGTATACACATCTGGGATGGCAGAACTAACCCTTTAAGTTATAGGGACAATTCCCTTGGACCAAACAGAGTTAAATGCCTTACTTAAGGGCCCAACAATGACAGTTCAAAGCTGCAACCTTTTGGATACTAGGTAGCCCAGATCTTTAACCACTTGGCTACACCACCTCCAACTAAATATCACAGAATTACAATACAACAGACATACAGCACTAAACAGTTACCTTTTCCTTTGCAGCTCTCAGCGATGGTGGCAGCTGTGTCCATAGCTAACCTGCAGCAGTCCCCGTGACTGCCAACTATAAGATGGTCGACCAGGAGACAAACAGTATCTGGGACATGCTTGCAGACAGAGAGTGAAGACTGGAGGAAGTAAAGCCATTTCCACAGAAGACATGGAGTCCATGGAAATTAAGTGTAAGATGCTGCTGGCCAACTGAAGTTCACTGTACCAAGTGCTGAGAGGCAAAATCAGTTTGGCTTCAATAAAGACAGGCAAAGACAGGGATTTTCATAAATGCTCACCATTGTTTGAATATACAGTGGCCTAAACAATTATTTTGACACTCATTAAAAATAATTTGTATTGTATTAGGTAGCAAAACCACAAACCAAATGGCATGAACAAACAAATTATGCCAGACCTTTTCCCAAAACTATTTTCATTTGTCTCGTTATTTTTACCAACTGTTGTCAAAGTGATTTTTAGTGGATGTCTGATGTAAGTTCAAACATCCATACATTTCTAAAGCTAAAGTATGTAATTTTTCAGTATTAAAATACTTTCTCCTATCCCTGCTTAATATGCACAAACAACTATAAGCATGTCATTCAAAGGGAAATTTTCTTGAAAAATGAAAATACTGTGTCTCTGTGGCGCTATAAAAATTCCTGTGTTTGATTTAAGCCACCTGCTTAGACTCCACCCACAATGTTACTCAACCAATGGCATGAGTTAGAGGTGGGACTACCTGACTGTTTGAACAACTGCAGAGCAGGGGTGTGCTAGTGGTGCAGAAATGACATACTTCAGCTTTAAGTGTTAATTACTCTAGGTGTCAAGATGCTTTTTGGGTCACAGTAGTTTTCAGGAGATTTGTCTGCCACCAATTCACCTCTTTTCGAACGGAGGGTTCTCTCTGGACAGTTTGCAACAGCGAATTGGCCAGATTAAGGTTCTTCAAGGGTATTTGGATGTCTGACAGAGGCTCCATAAGGGTGGAGCATGACAGCACATTTAACAAGGGCATCACCAGCAAAGATGTGCCCCAGGGAGTTGATATATCAGGTGGGACAATCTTCAAAGCTAAGTAGGGTAAAAAGTGAATGATATTGAATTGATAATGATATTTATAATGATATTCAATTTAATATAAATCATAATTGAAACTAGATTTATTACATTTTCTTGCAAATCTGATACCACATATGATGCAAGTCTATATGAAGGTTTATTTAATAAAAAAAGTTTTTCATAGTCTGCTGGGCAAAATAATCTGATGACGGCAGAAGTCTGATTGTTTAGAGTAGAAAAAGCACACACCTCGTAATAAAGCCACATGATTTGACGTATCATCCATCTCTGTAGCACAAACACCGCAGACCAATTTATGTGCCAAAGTTTGATACTTATGATTTGTTTAAATCCCTAACTCATAGTATTAAAAACAGAAATTGTGATGCTGTTAAGTCATTTTCTAACCAATTCTTTCTGACACAAAAGCTTTTATTTATCCAAGCTTTCTAAATAAAATTATGCTTTATAATTCTTCATTCTTTATGTTTTACATACATATCTTTTATTCGCCACAAAACTCACATAAGACATAAGTCAACACATTTGTACAATTTCTGCATATTATTAGAATTCTGCCATCTTCAAGGACATTAAGCTCGCTGTTTTATTATGAAGTGTTTAGATGGGGATAGGGGTTTGTACTGAGCTCTAGAAGGCAGTCTGCTGAGAGTTGGAGGCTTTTAATATATATATATATATATATATATATATATATATATATAAAGCCATTACAAATACAAGAGGAGAAGCTTTGATGAGATCATCACACAAATGTTTTTACGGGTCAACAAACACAGAAACTGAGGGAAACAAATAATCTTGATCCATTCTTTGAAAATAAAAATGTATGTGTACATGCAATCATTAGGCTGAACAGGAATTACCGTTTCCAACGTTTTCATTTCTTTGTTCAATGCAGACAATTCAGCAGCAACACAAATCACCTTAAACATAATGTACATTTATTCATTTAGCAGATGCTTTTCTCCAAAGCAACTAAGAAATGATGAATAGAAATAAATAGTATTTGATACACAGTGTACCTAAAACTCTATTTAATGTATTAGTACTTGTTGTGGCCCCTTTGTAAGCAGCCCTACAGTTTCTGATCTCTGATGTATAACATCTTGATGTATTCAGAGATGCAGCAGTACTGTGCATGCGTTAGACCAAGGGTTCTCTCTTAGAGGTTTCCATAAAACATCTTAAATAATAAAATAAACAATAACTAATGATCTGGTAACCATTATATAATGTAAACATGTTAAAGGTTTTAATAAAAATTATTATAAAGGGTTCCTTATGAAAACTTTGACATTGTTTCGACAAACTTATGCAATGTCACAACATTTATTTCCGTCCAGAGTTGCATTAATTTTTGGCCGAGATCTTGTATTGATGACAGGAGTGTCGAACCACTCCTTAGAGTCTTCTCCAGCACATCCCAAATACTTTCAATGGGGTTAAGGTCAGGACCCTGTGGTGGCCAATTCATGTGTGAAAATTATTTCTCATGCCCCCTGAACCACTCTTTCACAATTTGAGCCTGAGGAATCTTGGCATTGTCCTCCTGGAATATGCCCGTGCCGTCAGGGAAGAAAAAAATCCTTTGATGGGATAACTGGGTCATTCAGTATATTCAGGTAGTCAGTTGACTTTGTTTTATTGCTGTATTACCTTGCTGAGCCTAGACCTGACCAACTGAAGCAACCCCAGATTATAACACTGCCTCCAGAGGCTTGTACAGTTGACACTATGCATGACGGGTGAATTGCTTCATCTGCTTCCCTTCTTACCCTAATGCGTCCATCGCTTTGGAATAGGGTAAATCTGGATTCATCAGACCACATGACCTTTTTCCATTGCTGCACAGTTTAATCTTTATGCTCTCTAGCAAATTGAATTTTTTTTTTTTTCGATTAGCCTCACTAACAAGTGGCTTTCTTGTGGCCACACAGCTGTTTAGTCCCAATCCTGCAAGTTGTCGTCGCATTGTGCATGTAGAAATGCTCTTACTTTCACTATTAAACATAGCCGCATGTTCTACTGTCAATTTTTTATGATGTGACTTCAAGCGTTTTAGTGCTCTCCGATCACAATCGTTCAAGATTTTTTCCGACCACATTTCCTCCACGAAGCTGAAGGTACAACAATACTTTCAGATTTTAATAATTCATTGGACAGTTCTTAACTCAATTACAGTGATTTCAGCAAACTCCTTAGTTGTTTTCTTTGCTTGATGCAGGCCAATAAATCGCCCCTTCTGAAACACAGTAACAACGGGATTCGTCTTCCGACATGGTTGTTTAAGAAATGAGAAGCTACACACTGCATCAGTTAGGGTTAAAAGAATTGTTTCCAGCTGAAACATTAATCACTGCAATAATGATCCAATCATAGGCTCTTAAATATCTGCTTATTTAAATCCAAATGGCAAAATGTTTTGGCCAGGCAGTGTATAAGAACAAGACACAACCAAGAGATGCAGATTTCAGTTTGGCCTGTGATATGTCTTGATATCCTTTGTTTCCTTTTATTTTTAACTATAATACCAGTATGAGAGTAAGCTACAAAACAACTTTGTGATGATTTGCACTCACTTCCGCATGGGCAGGTATTAGCTGGTGGAGTGTGTGAAGGAGAGACATGAGCTCTCCTTCCAGTTGCATACTGAGCTGACAGGCACACAAAAGCTGTATGAGGGTCAGTTCCTTCCTCCAGTAGCCCAGATCAGTGAGCACAGGTGAGGTCAAAGACTCAATGAGATGAAATCCAACAATGCTGTAACACTGTCCACCTACAGGTGATAGAACAGTTACACATATACTGTATTTGGGAGGTATATACTGTATAGAGGAAAAAATCACATAAAATGTAAACAAATTAAGTAACTTATCCAATGTTAAAATACTTTCGCTTATCTCAGTGCATGAGACAACTGTAAGCAAGCCATTCATATTTCCCAGAAGAGTGTAATCACTTGCACTGTGGTGCCTTCATATAATTTCTCTGTTTGCTTGAGTGGTTCGACATGTCAACTTCTGGCTCAAAAAATGGAGTGAGTTTGGGGCAGGACAATCTGTTTGCGTTAATAATAGAGCTTTTTGTGCCTCTAGTAGTGTAGAAATTACACACTTCACTTGAAAAGTAATAATGTTCCTTTTTACATGTTTAGAATGGCTTTTTACAATGGCCAGGTTCAACTTGGCAGAGAGTGGGGAGATATATATATATATATATATATATATATATATATATATATATATATATATATATATATATATTCACCCATAGTATATTCCTAAAAACAAATCTACGATTGTTGGATTATTATTTTTTTCATTATTTTTTATCATTATTTATTGTCAGCTGTTTAAAGGAATATTCCGGGTTCAATACATTGAACTCAAATAAAAATTAAGCTCAATCGACTGCATTTGTGGCATAATATTTATTACCACAAAAATGTATTATTATAAATATTTTATGCCTTAATTATAACATAACTTTGTAGCAGCTGCACTTTTAAAAAATATATCTGAGAAGTAATAAATTTTTTATGACAACTGATAGACCACATCTTAATGAATGGTGCGTAAAGACTTCTAAAATTTACCGGCACTGGTATGGTGGCAGTGGATAAAGAGCACACCAGATCCAACTCATTTAATATGGCCTATTTCATTGATATTTCATGTGGGCCACAGCTGACATTTAGAGCTGATAATAGCAAACTTGCCCAATGAATCATTTGAAAAAGGGGGAGATAAATTGTATTGCCTTCAGCATGTGATATTAGAGAAGTAAAAAAAGTAAAACTTTTTAAAAAGTAATCTGTTGAAACATTTGTGACAATAATATGTCTGAAAAGCTGAAAGGCAGATCTCGTACGTCTCTGCAGCGAGCTGAATGAAGTCATCAATCTCCTGGAGCAGAGTGGAACAGCAGTTGGAATGGTTTTCCAGGACTGTGATGTAGGGGTGAGGAAAGCTCCTAAGATCACACATACATATCAAATCAATATAAAATAAAATAAAATCACTTAATTGTCACACAACCATATACAAAAGTGCAATAGTAGGTGAAAGAGTGCAGTACAGAGTAACATAGCAGTCATGACAGTGATGAGACATATACCAATTTACAATACAATTAGATTACACAACACAATTTACATATCTAATATACACATAATTACACACAACACAATATACAATAATAATATACAATTTACAGTATACAATACACACAATATAGAATGCACAGTATACAATTAAAAATAGTATATATAAAATATACAGTAGGTTGTTTTGTTCTGTATTGACATTCGGGTTTTCAGTTGATGGTCAGTTGCCAGTGTATTGTTAAGAGAGAAAATAATTTATGACAGCCCAGTGTGAGATTAATTAAGTGCAGTTCTAATGGATATTGATCGTGAGAGATCGAGAGTTCAAAAGCCTGATTGCTTGGGGGAAGAAGCTGTCATGGAGTCGGCTGGTGTGGGTCCTGATGCTGCGATACCACCTGCCTGATGGTAGCAGTGAGAGCAGACCATGGCTTGGGTGGCTGGAGTCTCTGATGATCCTCCAAGCTTTTTTCACACCCCGCCTGGTATAGATGTCCTGGAGGGAGGGAAGCTCAACTCCGATTATGTGCCTGGCTGTGGGGACGGGACTCCCCGACCGTCTGGAGCGATGGAGCTGCTGCCAGGTGCGAAGGAGAGTCCTGCCGTCCCCCAGAAACGTGGAGGGGTCAGAGGAAGACCGCCGTCCGCGAAGGGAGGAGGGAAGTGTCTCCCCGACCGCCTGGTGTGGTGGAGCCGCTGCCAGGGGCGGAGGAGTGTCCCCACGAGTCGCCGATAATGCTGAGGGGCGTTCTGACCACGGGGGGTCGTGAGTCTGACTCCGGTCCGCCCGGGGAGAAGCGGCTGTCGTCCGCCTGAGAGGGAGGAGAAGTGATCAAGGACCATGCAACGGTGTATCGGAGAACTGGCGAGTAGGATTTTTTTTTTCATCTCTCTCTCTCACTGCTGCTCTGTGTTGGCCTTTTCCCTTGTTTAAATTTTAGTATTTTTTCTGTTTCCCTGCCCTTGTCCCCTCCCTCGTCCAGATAGATGGAGATGACCTGCCGGCAGACCAGGCTTAAAGCACGCCCTACCCCAGTGAGAGAGGGGTGGGGATGTACGTCAGGCCGGGGGCTCCCCAGCCTGAGAGAACGAGGGAGGAATGTGGCAGGGCGGAGGGGTGATTCTACACACCCGGTCCCTTATCAGGCTAATTAAGTCTCCGAGAGGAATAAAGGGAGGGATGGTTGTGCCACTTTAGAGAGATATTTAACGGACATGTCAGTCATGTGTGTTTGTGTCTTTTGTTTCAGTTTATTATTAAAATATTATTTATATTGACAAGCCTGTTCTTGCCTCCTCCTTCCCATTGAACTCCCTTTACACAGACAAACTGGTTAATCTGAATGTCTGCTAACTGCCTTGAGATGTCACAGAGGGCACATAAACTAAAACACATAGAGACTGTATCACCTAGATATCATATAGAGACTGTGTCTGTTCCCCGAACTACCAAAACACAAAACCCTCACTAAATCATTTAGAAAATTGAAACAAAACAAACATATTTAAGATAAACATCATATAAAGATAGGGCTACAAAACATTAGATATCTTTCTACCAAAGTGCTAATTGTAAATTAAATTATTTCAGATCATAATTTGGATGCACTCTGTTTGACTGAAACCTGGCTTAAACCAGATGAATATATTAGTGTAAATGAATCTACTCCCCCAGATTATTGTTATAAACAAGAGCCTCGTCTGGAGGGTCGAGGAGTTGTTGCTACAATTTACAGTGAAGTTTGTGGTGTTATTCAGTGGACAGGATATAAATTTAAGTCTTTTGAATTAATAATGCTTAATGTGACACCGTCAGATATAAATAAAAAAACTGTCATCTTTTACCCTTGCTAAAATATATAGATCACCTGGGCCTTATTCTGATTTCCTTGGTGAATTTGCAAATGTTTTATCAGATCTTGTAGTTACTGTAGATAGATCTTTAATTGTTGGTGACTTCAACATTCACATAGATAATGAAAATGACACATTGAGATTAACATTTATCGATATTCTCAAATCTCTTTGAGTCAGACAAAATGTAACTTTAACAACTCATTGGCATAATCATATGCTAGATTGAATTCTGTCATATGGATGTTGATAATATAGAAATTCTGCCGCAGAGCGATGACATCTCGGATCATTACCTCGTCTCTTGTATGCTGCGATCAGCCAATGTTAATCTATCTACACCATGCTATTGTTCAGGTAGAACTATTCTTTCAACCACTAAAGATAGCTTCACTAATAATCTTCTAGATCTATCTCATACACTCAGAAACCCCAAAGCCTAGAAGAACTTGATGAAATAACAGAAAATATAAATACAGTCATCTCTAGCACTCTTGATAGTGTCGCCCCCCTTCGATTAAAGAAAATTAAAGAAAAAAGCCCTGCACCATGGTACAATGATCACACTCGTGATCTCAAGAGAGCAGCTCGGAAAATGGAGTGCAAGTGGAAGAATACAAAATTAGAGGTATTTTGCAGTGCTTGGAATGTGAAGAACTTAGGTGTTTTATTTGATACTAATCTGTCCTTTGAAAATCTAATTACTAATGTTTGTAGAACATCATTCTTCCACCTAAGAAATATTGCTAAATTACGATACATGATCTCTGTTGCTGATGCGCACATGACCTCAAGACTAGATTATTTTAATGCATTACTGGGAGGATGTCCAGCAAGATCAATAAATACAGGTGAAACTCGAAAAATTAGAATATCGTGCAAAAGTTCATTAATTTCAGTAATTCAACTTAAAAGGTGAAACTAATATATTATATAGACTCATTACAAGCAAAGTAAGATATTTCAAGCCTTTATTTGATATAATTTTGATGATTATGGCTTACAGCTTATGAAAACCCCAAATTCAGAATCTCAGAAAATTAGAATATTGTGAAAAGGTTCAGTATTGTAGGCTCAAAGTGTCACACTCTAATCAGCTAATTAATCCAAAACACCTGCAAAGGGTTCCTGAGCCTTTAAATGGTCTCTCAGTCTGGTTCAGTTGAATTCACAATCATGGGGAAGACTGCTGACCTGACAGTTGTGCAGAAAACCATCATTGACACCCTCCACAAGGAGGGAAAGCCTCAAAAGGTAATTGCAAAAGAAGTTGGATGTTCTCAAAGTGCTGTATCACATTAATAGAAAGTTAAGTGGAAGGGAAAAGTGTGGAAGAAAAAGGTGCACAAGCAGCAGGGATGACCGTAGCCTGGAGAGGATTGTCAGGAAAAGGCCATTCAAATGTGTGGGGGAGCTTCACAAGGAGTGGACTGAGGCTTCAAATGTCGTATTCCTCTTGTCAAGCCGCTCCTGAACAACAAACAACGTCAGAAGCGTCTTACCTGGGCTAAAGAAAAAAGAACTGGTCTGTTGCTCAGTGGTCCAAAGTCCTCTTTTCTGATGAGAGAAAATGTTGCATCTCATTTGGAAACCAAGGTCCCAAATGAGTCTGGAGGAATAATGGAGAGGCACACAATCCAAGATGCTTGAAGTCCAGTGTGAAGTTTCCACAGTCTGTGTTGGTTTGGGGAGCCATGTCATCGGCTGGTGTTGGTCCACTGTGCTTTATTAAGTCCAGAGTCAACGCAGCCGTCTACCGGGACATTTTAGAGCACTTCATTCCTTCAGCAGACAAACTTTATGGAGATGCTGACTTCATTTTCCAGCAGGACTTGGCACCTGCCCACACTGCCAAAAGTACCTAAACCACCTCCGTGAAGTTGGCACCCCATAAAACGAAATAATCTCCAAAACTATGCCATTGGTTTGTGCTGCGTTTGTGCTGATTTGTGCCGCAAAAACGAACGTTTGTGCTGTTTTGTTGTTTGAGATATTGAACATTATTTTTTTGGTTGTGTTACGTCACTCTCCACCCCATGTCATTCAAATCGCTCCAAACCGGTGTCATTCGTTTGTGCTCGGTTTGTGCTGTTTTGTGCCGTTAAAACAAACATTGTATCTATTTTCCTTTCGCAGATATAGCAAATTTAATTCGGGAGCTGTGACGTCACTCTCCACCCCATTTCTTCTAAACCGCACAACAACTGTGTCGTTCGTTTGTGCTCGGTTTGTGCTGTTTTGTGCCGTTAAAATTAACACTGTATCTATATCCCCTCCTTTAGAAATAACAAATATAATTCGGGACAGTGACGTCACTCTCCACCCCACCTCATCTAAATCGCCCCAAAACGGTGCCTTTTGTTTGTGCTCGATTTGTGCCGTAGAAAGAACCATCATAAATTATTCCATTCTTCAGACATCACAAAATCTTTGGAGGAGTAGTGACGTCACGCAAGCAATCCATCTCGTCTACAAACCTGTCTTGTGCGTTTGTGCTCGCACATGGCCGCTTCTGTCATTGTCTTTTCTTCTTTAGATAGCCTACTGAAATGTTTTAGTTTAGATTTGTGCTAGATATTGACATTTGGTCTTTATAAAATCACCAATGCACAATATGTAGGCCTAATGTACTGTCAACACTCTGGCTCAAGGCTACGTGTGACTGATGCTTTGATTTTGTCCAATAAAAAAAATAAAAAGTTGTGTACTGTCTTAAGTTTTCGGAATACTTCAGTTTACAGACATTTAAAGTCTTTCTGCCCCCTTAAAAACATTTGTTTACCCTAAGCACTGCATAGTGGGAAAACAAAACAGGAAAAGGTATCTGGCTGTGAAAAAGGTAAGCATGTGCTCTGAGATAAAATACTAAAAAAAGTACTAAAATCATGTGTGCAGGTCAACACAATTTACAGGATAATTTGATCAAATAAGAAATTAACAGACACATCAAAAATGTGAAACTTTTTATAAATTTTGGGCAATCAGGTAAATGTATCATGTCCAAATGATCCTCAGTTTGTCACATTAATAAGAGTAGACCTATGACATTTATGCCATAAAATACATTAAGTTATTAGTTAAGATATGTACAGCAATATACATTTCATGACAAAAAGCTTGATGTTATGCAGAGGAAATGACAAAAAGCAATATACAAGTGGCGTGTTCCATTTAATCCTCTGAAGTCATATAATTAACTTCACATTGTGAACAGACAAAAATGTAACTAATTCACAGAAAAGATTGTCACCTATCCTGTACTGGCCGAGTTCAGTTATTCAGTTATCAGCTCCTTTTGGTAACACTTTATTTTATGGTGTCTGTGAGTAATTAATTAATTAGTAGTTGACGTTGTAATAACATGTTACAAAATGTAATTAACATGTAACTATGTTATGGAACAGCCTGTACTTACAGATTGTAATTATGCACATGTAATAGGCAGCTACTGTTACACACAAACATGCAACAAGCAGAGTCGGTTACATACGTGTTACACACTTGGTACAGTGTAATTATACAATGTAACAACAAGTACTTAGGCTACTAAGGTCAGGAAAATCCTGCAGTTACACATGGTAATTTTGTATGTTCTGTAGCATTACACGTATGTAGCATAAAATAAAGTGTATCAAGATTGTTCACACTAGTTCACAGCTTAAATACATGCAGTAGCTTCTTAATTACATTAAAATGACAGAATATTACACAGGTATAAGCAACGTAAAATAAAGCGTATCAAGATTGTATTTAAGTGTACTTCATTTCATCTTACCTTATCCATATGCACCTTAGTTTGAATTAACTCACTAGTTCACAGCTTAAATACATGCAGTAGCTTCCTAATTACATAGCAGTTACATAATATAACACAGGGATAAGCTACGTAAAATAAAGTGTATCAAGAATGTACTTAAGTGTACTTCATGTGTATCTATAAACCTTATCCAACTCTGCTTGTTACATGTGTGTAACAGTAGCTGCCTATTACATGTGCATAATTACAATCTGTAAGTACAAGCTGTTCCATAACTTAGTTACATGTTATTACAACGGCTACTTCTATGTAATTAATTAAGTAATTACTCTGTATCATGAACACCGTAAAATAAAGTGTTACCCTACTTTTCATATAATTGGAGAATGTGTTGTCTTTGAGCTCTTTTGTAATGAATTAGTTGATTTAGTTCACAAAAGGATTCTCTAGTCATAAAAAACTAGCAATATCTAAACACGACCAATGACAAGATTTTCTGAGGTAAATCTAATTGAATGACCTCAGAACAATTGGACTATAGTACATATAAGTTGTACAGCCCACATGCTTTTATTTCAGCCATCATTTACTTGAACTGATTTGAAAAAAAAAATGCAGTTTAAGTGAATGGCGACTAAGTCACTCCCTATCATTTTGCCCAACATCTTGATTCCATGGAAGAAAGTAATAAAATAAATAAATATACTTGTTACCAACAGGTTACATGCTTATTCAAACCAGGGTCATATATATATATATATATATATTAGGGTGCATCAAATTTGAATGGGAAATTTTAATTTCAAAATATCAATTTGGCTGGCATTGCATTTTGTTCCAATTAACATAAAAATGACTTTTGCAAAGTTTTGAGGAATTCCATTGAGATTTAGGGGTGCCACCTTACACATGAACTTTTGCGAAATTTTGAAAAATGTGCAATTTTTAGTCTAATTGCCAAAAGGATGACCTGGAAATGTTGAGTACAGTGAACTTTTATACAGTAACATGTTCTATAGGGTTATCAAAGTAAAAGTTGTTTGTTTGCCCTTTGGGCAACTTGGGCATTTCTCAGAATTCAACTTTCAAGATTTTCCATTAATTTGTCCTATAGACAAAATGAATGGAGGTCAATGGGACGTTCACGTGGCCTTACCCTGATTTTTGTGCAGCAGTGATGGATGTCGGACACACATATAAAGTTTAATGACTTTATTGTTAAACACAAGGGGCGATACTGACACACTTAAAAGAACAAACCCTCTCTAGTGGCTAACTCACTGGCAACTAACAGGGCCTAATGGTAAGAGCTGACACTAACTAAACTTCAAACTTAATTGCTCAGTCTGTGCCAGATTCTGCTCCACTGAGCAACATCACCAGGCCACGCGTGAAGGCAGCCTGTTGCATTGGTGACATCTTCAACCTTGTAGCCAGTGACACGACACTTGGTCGGCTAAGGATGTCATGTGGAATGAAGACGTTTGTTCCAGTCTTCTTATGCTTGTGGGATGGTTCAGCCCTCAGATGGTTGATAGACTGTGTTAGTATCCTCCTCTGACTCCCCATCACTCTCCGACTCCAAGCTGGACATTGCAGTCATCTCCTCCAGCTCCTTTTCACAGCGGGACTGCCTGGCTGCTGCGGCAGCTTGACGCTCCTCTCGCCGCTTCACCTTGAGCTGCAGCTTTTTGTCCAATACACCAAATGTGGCCACTCTGTCAGTCTTCATGCTGGCCAAGAAAGCTAGGTCTTCTGGGTTATCAATCAGCTTTTCAACATTTGGAGGCCACAGCGGAAATGTGGCATCAAGTCTGCACTCCATTGTCTCCAATTGTTTCGCTGTAGTCTCACTGGAGCGCTTGGCCTGGGAGATTTTCCGCAGCTTGTTGTTAGCATTGACTAAGTCTACCACCTTGTGGCACGCACGCTTGTCGCTCACCATTGGGATGTTGGCTTTCTTGTAAAATGGCCGCACCTGCTCCAGGACAACCTTGGCTGCCTCGAACTGCGACAATGCTCCATTTGCACCAGGTTTCATGGCAAGCATGCAGCGTAAGATCTGACGACCAGTTGGCAGTTTGGCGCCGGTGATGATGCCATCCTCACTGGTGATGCTGGGGCCCAGACCAAAGACCAGGCTGCGACTGCTACTCTGGCAGGGACCAGTTGGTGAAGGCAGCATCTTAGGAGAGCTGGATCCTGGGGTGGGTTGTGTTGTGCAGTGCCTGCAAATGAAAAGGATACAAGCTCAAGGAAAGTGTTTAAAATCATATCTTACTATACTTAATATCACTCAATTATGATAAACCATTCTTGCATAAGCCTCAAATTTTAGCTGTACAAAGTCTAACTTCATCATAACTTACCGTTACATCACTACCAGAGTAGCTAGCTGTGCTTGCAAATATACATGTATTTAAAATGTTAATTTACTGTAACAACTACAATGCTACTCTCAATAAACATGAGACATCTATACTCTGAATATGACATTGTCCACTCTAGAATATTGTTGATGTTAAGCTTAATAGCTTAGCTAACATAGATAGCTAACAGTGGTTAGAAAACTGTTCCTAGGTAACGTTAGCTAGATGTAATGAGCACCAAATACCTATAAATATGACTTATGATA
Source organism: Xyrauchen texanus (assembly GCF_025860055.1). NCBI lineage: Eukaryota > Metazoa > Chordata > Actinopteri > Cypriniformes > Catostomidae > Xyrauchen > Xyrauchen texanus. The sequence goes on along the minus strand of NC_068277.1, from coordinate 18,236,445 downwards.
AATAAGTATACAAAGACACAATTCCAGATATTATAGTAATATGTAATAATACATACCTCAAACAGAAAGATCACCTCAGTTTTCTTGAGCTGTAGTATTGTTTACATCAGATCTCCATGGCGACCATGTGCACAGATGTGAAAAAAACAGATGTGCCGTGGCACCCCTAAATCATCATGTACTGGAAAAATATTTTGCATGAGATGTTTCTACATATATTGGAACACTTTTAGCACACAGCCATATCAAAATTCAAGAATTGTGTTTTTTGATGCACCCTAATATATATATATATAATATGTGTGTGTGTATATATAACCGTGGTATGAATAAGCATGTAACCTGTAAGGTAACGAGTTAGTTAATTTGGCGCAACTACTTTATTAAAAACTACATTAAAAATAATTCCTGTTTTGATCAGATGCCTAGGGAACCAGCCTGTGGATGTGATGACATCATCAAAGTCATCAGTGCTGCAAAGGAACAGATTATTACAGGAACAAACATAGCAGTTCCCACAGAAAAGGTGTGGGCAGATTTAAGCAAACAACTAAATAACAAAGTTTCACCAAAGAACCTTTATACTATTGTGAAGACAAATAGGCACAATATATGGCAAATCCTTGAGGTATGCAAAATCGACACAGATACGCAAGATCAAGGTCCAAACAGTGACAGCTCACAAGAAAGCTTATCAGATTTTCATTCAGCAGTGTCAATGGCAGACACAAATCAGCAAAGTCAATGCTACGACATTACATTTGAGATCAGTCTCCCTCATCAGAAATGGGTAGAAATCTGGCCTGAAAAGGTTGATTACAACGACAAATCACTCAACACATGTAAAAGAGAATACACCATCCTGAAACGTGGTGCATGGACACACGTTTTGTATGAGGAGATATGGAAAAATATCAAGACCTCATGCACTCTTAGATTCAGGAGGGCAAAATTATTTCCAAATAACACATCTCACTACATAGACATAATTGGGCACTGCACAGAGTGTGACGCACAATTGTCTATAAAAGCAGAGAACATGGCAGTGGATAATGAACCAGTTGTGCTTCAATGCATAATCCGCAATGTTGATAACATTCTCCATTCTGGTAAAGCAAAACGGAAGTTATCAGGAGATCTGAGAACACGTGTGTCTAAAGAACTCTGGGAAGGCCGAAAACCAGCACATATATGGCGAGCAGCTGAGGCTTACAAACTGATGGATGTTGGTGACCCAGAGCCTAGCCACCTGCCAAATCTGGCAACATTAAGAAAAGCCAAACAAGAGATGGGTGACAAAGAGCTTGGAGACAAAGATCCAATCATGTCATTGCATCTACTAAAATACAGTGTACCCCACAATGGAAGCATTCATGACATAGGCCTTGATAGGTTTTTTTGCCATTACTGGACCCCATCTCAGATGCAAGTGTATCAAATGAAATCCAAGTACTCTGGCTCATTTGTGAGTTTTGATGCAACAGGTACAGTTGTGAAAAGACTGAGAAGACCCTGTGGCAATTCTGGACATGTCTTCCTGTATCAAGGAGTTTTGTGTTCACAGGGAGATCATATTCCAGTAGTGCAAATGCTATCAGAGAGCCACACCATCAATTCTATTGCCAACTGGCTCATGGAATGGCAACAAGCAGGTGCTGCTGTGCCCAAAGAGGCAGTCTGTGATTTCTCCTTGGCTTTGCTTGGAGCACTGGTTAAGGCCTTCACTCCTTACCCAGACCTGAAAACATACATCAATCAGTGCTTTGGAGTGCTGGCAAGGAAGCCCGAAGACTCAAAGCTACCACCTTGCTTGATCAGATTAGATGTTGCACACTGCATCAAGCTCATTAGTCGGTGGGAATGCCTAAGACAAAGAGGAAACAGAGTTAGAGAATTCTATCTACGAGCCATGGCACAACTTTTACAGTCTGATACACTGGAAGATGCAAGGGAGCTCATTCATTCAATTGCAGTTGTTGCCTTCAGTGAATCAGAAGGAAACGATGACAAAGGTTTACCTGTTGTCTCGGAAACATGCAAAGCACAATTGAAAAGACGATTTGCAGAGGGGGTCTTGCCATGTGTCACTGAAGACGACCATTTAACAGAGGTGACAGGAGTTGAGGAGACACTACACACAGATCTGAAAACATGGTTTACAGAAATCTGTGAAGAAAGTAAGATGATTGCAGCACATCATGGTGACAGAGACAATCTTCATTTCCTTCCAGAGGTTGTCCCAAATATAATAAGAATGGCATGCTACCTACCCCTTTGGACAGCTGTGATGGTTCCGCACTTCAAAAGCATACACAACACAGCAACCTCTGCAAATGTTGAGGCTGAATTTAAAAACATAAAACATGGTCTTTTCAAACATGAAAGCCTCCCCATCCAAATTGACCGTTTTGTCATACGCCACCTTGAGTTTCTTGAGGGAAACATGAGGCTTTCCTCTGCACCGGTGAAGACAGAGGACATTGAGACAAAGAATCAGAAGACAAAAACTGCCCATAGTGAGCAGGACACAGAGGTTAAGCAACAATTAGTAGAGGAAGACCCTGTTGAAAACTGGAAAGGCCTCGGTGTTCCTCCAAAAAAGCGACTGTCCTACCTGACCCCTTGCTCTGAGTGGTTGCATGCAGACATAAACCTGAAAAGAAAAACGACAAAAATTAATGTCTTGAAAAATGGCAACTACCAGGCTAAAAAGCCCATCTTGGTTGACAAAATGCTTGTAAGTGTAAATAATACCTGTGCCTTTGATTCCTTTTGCCAGTGCCTTTGCTCTGCATTCTGTGACAGTGGATCATTCTGTCATTATCTCGACAAAGAGCACTCGAAAACTGAAATGTTGGATTTGGTAAAGACCATAGTCACAAAAGGAGTTGGAAAAGATGCTTACGCAAAGAGGGCAAAAATGCTACTGGATACATTTCAGTGTGTTCACCTAAAATCAGGTGTGAGGCAGGTCAATGCAGATTGCAATGTTGCTAACATTATCACATCAACAATGAAACAAATGCCAAGTGCAACACTTACAGCTGAGTGCTCTTCTCCATACTGCAGCCGAAATACAAAATCTTCAAGGACCATCTATCTCCTACCAGTGAACGTAGATATTCTACAAACTGGTGGACTGAAAAGCCTCCAAGCAGCACTGGAAGATGGGCTACACCTCAACAGGTCCAAGTGTCTGAAGCCACTGAAATCACCCCAAGAGTGTCCAGATAGCTGTAAAATTAAGGATGATCCATCAATGAAATTCCTCTGCAATGGCTCTGTCACACACAGATGCATACCTGGACAACTACTGTGTATTGAAACAAGTGTGGATACTAACCATCCACTGTCTGAAATCCCTGTCGACATGGAGCTGGACAATCAGTTGTTCACTTTGCGAGGGGTTGTTGCATTCATTCCAGGACCAACAAGGGAATCTCTTGGACATTACGTGGCTTACTGCCGAAGAAACTCTTTTGCCTGGGAGAAATATGATGACCTGTGTGACCATGTAACAACAGTCTCAGCCAAAACCAAAATACAACCCCATGTCATGTTGTTCACAAAGGAGGACTAAAACCTTTGATTAATGCATTTCTTGGACTGGTCTCTGCAGAAATTAGTTCATAATCAATACGAGAATGGTCTATATTGTTTTTCTATTGTTGTTAATCTACATTATCTCTATTCACTTTATGCCTGTTTTAACAGTTCCATGATTTTTTGAACAGAAGTTCTATTTTTCTTTAGTAAATGTTCTGTTATGTTATTTGTACACATATCTATTCATTTTAACACTTCTCTTACATTAAGTCAAAACATTTTTGTAGTTCTCTTATTTTATGGTTCTTTAAAAAAATATTTGTAAATTCTCCACAGAAATTGCTCTGTTATTTTTACATTCATTTGTTTGGATATGTTGTCTGTTCAGCTGAGAGAGAGTGAGAGAGAGAAAAACTTTAACCAGGTGGTTTGCTGGTATTAAATGAATACTTCACCCAACAATTAATAAAATCTCTATGACTTTCTTTGTTTAGTATGAAATGACAGAATCCTAAACTGGTCAAAGCCGGGAAAACGTTAAACCAGCTAAGAACAGCAAACTAACAAGTAACAGTCCATTTTAAAACATTTTAAACAAACAGAAACACTGCTCACCTGTCCTTGGTTCACTTCCTCCTTCAGAGAAAGATAAAATGCTCAGATTATTTTTTATCATCTGCATTATAGGCCGCCTAGATAAGGCCAAGGCCAAGATAATAGCCTACACATTTAAAACAAACTACAGTAGCCTAAACTTCCATCTGATAAATTAAGCTCGATTGGAATAAAAAACATAATAATATAACAAAGGAGATTAAGCGACGGACAAGAACACAAAGAAACGACGGGCGTGCAAAATGTTACGACATGCTACAAAGTTTTCAAAAAGCAACGTGCATTTTTAAACAAGTGATACGCGTCAATCAATCACATACTGTTTTTTTTTTATCTTGAGCTTGATGAAGTCACTGGCAATAAAACATTTCCTTATCTAAAGAAGAATGACAGAAGCGGCCATGTGCGAGCACAAACGCACAAGACAGGTTTGTAGACGAGATGGATGGAGAGCGCGGCTTGCTTGCGTGACGTCACTACTCCTCCAAAGATTTTGTGATGTCTGAAGAATGGAATAATTTATGATGGTTCTTTCTACGGCACAAATCGAGCACAAACAAAAGGCACCGTTTTGGGGCAATTTAGATGAGGTGGGGTGGAGAGTGACGTCACTGTCCCGAATTATATTTGTTATTTCTAAAGGAGGGGATATAGATACAGTGTTAATTTTAGCGGCACAAAACAGCACAAACGAACGACACAGTTGTTGTGCAGTTTAGAAGAAATGGGGTGGAGAGTGACGTCACAGCTCCCGAATTAAATTTGCTATATCTGCGAAAGGAAAATAGATACAATGTTTGTTTTAACGGCACAAAACGAGCACAAACGAATGACACCGGTTTGGAGCGATTTGAACGACATGGGGTGGAGAGTGACGTAACACAACCAAAAAAATAATGTTCAATATCTCAAACACCAAAACAGCACAAACGTTCGTTTTTGCGGCACAAATCAGCACAAACCGAGCACAAACCAATGGCATAGTTTTGGAGATTATTTCGTTTTATGGGGAGCCAACTTCACGGAGGTACCAAAACCTGGTTCAATGACCATGGTATTACTGTGCTTGATTGGCCAGCAAACTCACCTGACCTGAACCCCATAGAGAATCTATGGGGCATTGCCAAGAGAAAGATGAGAGACATGAGACCAAACAATGCAGAAGAGCTGAAGGCCGCTATTGAAGCATCTTGGTCTTCCATAACACCTCAGCAGTGCCACAGGCTGATAGCATCCATGCCATGCCGCATTGAGGCAGTAATTAATGCAAAAGGGGCCCAAACCAAGTACTGAGTACATATGCATGATTATACTTTTCAGAGGGCCGATATTTCTGTATTTAAAATCCTTTTTTTTTTATTGATTTCATGTAATATTCTAATTTTCTGAGATTCTGAATTTGGGGTTTTCATAAGCTGTAAGACATAATCATAAAAATTATATCAAATAAAGGCTTGAAATATCATATTTTGCTTGTAATGAGTCTATATAATATATTAGTTTCACCTTTTAAGTTGAATTACTGAAATTAATGAACTTTTGCACGAAATTCTAATTTTTCGAGTTTCACCTGTAAACTTCAATTGGTTCAAAATGCAGCAGCCAGATTGCTGACAAGAACCAATAAATATGATCATTTTAGCCCCATTTTACCATCGTTACATTGGCTACCTGTTAAATTTCGTATTAATTAAAAAATTCTGTTAACTACATACAAAGCTTTGAATGGTAAAGCTCTGCGTTACTTAAGTGACCTTCTACCATGCTATATTACATCATATTCAATATGATCGCAAAATTCTGGCCTGTTAATAGTTCCTAGAATATCAAAATCCACAAAAGGTAGATCCTTTTCATAGTTGGCTCCTAAACTATGGAATAGTCTCCCTAACACTGTTCGAGATGCAGACACACTCACTAAGTTTAAGTCTAGACTAAAGACTCATCTATTTAGCAAGGCATACACCTAATTTATAATTCAACTCACAATTAGACTGCTTTAGTTTAGTCTGCCGGAACCAGAAACAGTGATCATGATCTATAAGTCTATTCTATGCAGTCTATTACGATGGACTTCAGAGGATGAACTAATGCCAGCTCCAACCATAAGACATGGGATCCTTCATATACCATTGCCTGAACCTTGGACTTAGGATAGACGTCACCAAAATTACTGGCCAGGTTGAACTGCTATGCACATAACTGATCTCTGCCTGCATCACCTTGGTCTAATGATGGAATACACTCTTGAAATGGAATACATCGACTTTCAATTAATTGCCAACAAAACACTTCATCAGCCAACTAACACGGACAATTGCATCTATGTAAACTTCTGCAGTTAATCCAGGATGGATTATTCATTAATCTTACAATTCATACAAAATCTTTGTGTAAACACTAACCCTTAACACTTAGTTTAATCATATTAAACCATGACTTGCACTACACATAAGTAATATTGGCATTATAGTCATGATGTTAGCCAGAGGGGAACTGGCCCCCACAGTGAGTCTGGTTTCTCCCAAGGTTATTTTTCTCCATTAACCAACATCTTATGGAGTTTTGTGTTCCTTGCCACAGTCACCTTTGGCTTGCTCACTGGGCTTATAAATAAAATTATTATTTAATTACTTATTTTTCACAATCTTATTGTATTAAACTAGACGATGATGACTCTAAGACATTATAGATATTACAGTTTTATCTTCTTTTAATGCCTGATCTTCTGTAAAGCTGCTTTGAAATTATGTGTGTTGTGAAAGGTGCTATACAAATAAAAATGACTTGACTTTCTTTAGGCTAATTCATCATTGTCAGTGATCAGACCTACCACCGTCATATCATCAGCAAATTTACTGATGGCATTGGAGCTATGTGTTGTCACACAGTCATGTGTGTACAGGGCATACAGGAGTGGGCTGAGAACACAGCCCTGCAGGGCTCCAGTGTTGAGGGTCAGTAATAAGGAGATGTTGCTGCCCATTCTAACCTCCTGAATCTGCTTGACAGGAAGTCCAGTATCCAGCTGCTGAGCGAGCTGTTTATGCCTAGAGCCCAGAGTTGGACATCAAGCTTGAAGGGCACTATGGTGTTAGTCTACAAACAGCATTCTCACATATGTGTTCCTTTTTTCAGGTGGGAGAGAGAGCAGTGTGTAGTTTAGATACAATGGCATCATCAGTGGAGCGGTTCTTGTTGATGATGGGGGTCAGAGCAACAGGACGGCAGTCATTTAAGCAAGTGATTTTGGATTGCTTTGGTACAGGCATGACGGTGGATGCTTTAAACATGTTGGGACCACAGACAAGGAGAGAGAAAGGTTGAAAATATTTATAAAAACACCAGCCAGTTGGTTCGTGCACACTCTGATAATGCAGCCCGGAATGCCGTCTGGACCCGCAGCTTTATGGATATTCACCCGTCGGAAGGATCAGGTTACATCCTATACAGAGATGGATAGTGAACTAACCTGTGTAGCTTCAGCCGCAAGAGCTCTCGCTGTGAGGCCGGTGTTATTTCCCCGAAACGAGCACAAAAAGTATTTAGCTCATCCAGAAGAGAGGCAGCAGAGTTCACGGCAGAGTTTTTATTCCCATTGAAGTCTGTGATGATATTAATTACCTGCCACATGCTTCTAGAGTCGGTCCTGCTGAACTGTCCTTCAATCTAGTCCCTGTACTGGTGTTTGGCTGCTCTGATAGTTTTGCAGAGGGCACAACTGGCTTGTTTATGCTCCTCCACATTCCCGGAATTAAATGCGGAAGTGCTGCACGAACATCACTTTTAATCCATGGTTTCTGGTTTGGGTAGATCTGTATATTTTTGGTCGGTACAACATCCTCTATGCACTTACTGATGAAACATGTTATGATATTAGTGTAAACCTCGATGTCGTCATCAGAGGTGAAAAGGAACATCTCCCAGTCCACGTAATCAAAACAGTCTTGTAGCACAGATACTGAGGTGCTTCCTGTTTCATTTTCTGCCTATAAGCAGGCGGAAGCAGAATGGAAGAGTGGTCCGATTTGCCAAATGGTGGGCGAGGGAGGGATTTGTAGCCGTCATGGAAGGGAGAGTAGCAATGGTCAAAAACCTGGTCCCCTCGTGTGTTGCAACTGATGTGCTGGAAGTATAAGGGTGTGATTGATTTGAAATTGACTTTGTTAAAGTCCCCGGTCACAATGACGAGGCCTCAGGGTGCACGGTTTCCTGCTCACTTATGTTCCCATACAGTTCCTTGAGTGCCGGGTCTGTCAAACTAATTATGAAAATGGACGCAACTATTTGACAAAAAAAAAAACGCATTCAAGACCAATTATTTATTCTATTTAAATATGATTTCTCAGAGAAAGGAACACTGATTTATTCCAGTAAAATCCCTATAAAACTCCACCCAAACTGTCTCTATTTCTGTTGGATATCTACAGTAAGTGGCTTTGTGACTCCATAGCAGATTGCAGAGGAGGCATTGAACAGACGGACACAAAGAGCACCAGTGGGCATTTTCCATTAATCCTCACACCCTCCCTTGATGCCCACCTGTGATAAAGGCCAAGTAGCAATCCCAGGCCAGCACACAGCCCTTGACCCATTCATCTTCACACCGGGGAGGGACTCAACAGAGAAAGATGACATGCATGGTCGTTTGATTCATTATACAGAAACTGATCAAAGAGGTCATAAAACTTCACAGATGTTTGAAATAACAAAACACACAAAAATCCATGCATTATAAAAGCCAATTTGTGAGCTGTATGTAATGGCCAGAGAGCTCAATTTAATAAGTCAATCTGGTATTTTAAATCTTTAACTATGACCAAAGCCTTAGTTTCTCAAAGGTTGATTTTGGTCTTCATTAGATAAAAAGAGGAAAGAGGAAAACGGAAAACGAGATAAAGAAAAAAGAAAACAAGTAAACGGACTCGGAGTTACCCATTTAACTTCCTATGACATTATTTGACCATTTATTTTTATTTTTTATAAACTGTCAGAAAGTCTTACTTTGCTAAACAGTACAAAATTTAAAACAGAAATACATGAATTCACTCATTGCTACTTTGTTATTCTAAAGTTTTCTTGACTTATTTGAAACTTGATATTGTAATTCATTTTGTTGTTCTGTGTCTTTAGCTGCTCCTTGGCTAGGTCACTCTTTCAAAAGAGATTTTTAATCTCAATGAGTTTTAACTTGGTAAAATAAAGGTAGGTATGTAGTTAACTAACTAACTAACTGTGACAAGGAGGGGGAGTGGTGCCGATGAATTGTCCTAATCAGCTGGGAAGGGGATAAGACAAGCCGGAGGCGCCAGTTCGAGAGAGAGACACACATGGCCACTCTGTGTGTGTGAGAGAGTGTGTGTGTGTGTGTGTCTCTCTCTCTCTCTCTCTCTCGAACTGGCACATCCGTCTCCACTAGTGTGCAGCTCATAAACAGAGTAAGTAGGAAAGACAGGCATAGTGTGGCCTACTAACCAGTGGTTCTCAACCTTTTTTGAACAAACGCCCCCCTGACCTCTTCATGATCCTCTTAACGCCCCCAACCCCCCCCAAAAAAAAATACTTCAGAAATACTATTACAGCCAAACAATTGCAACACTGATACCTGAAGCCTGAGTTTTTGGTAAAAAAAAACTGAAACAGAAGTTTCTTATTGTATTTAAACTACATGTAAAAGCCTGAAGTTGAGTAATATTGTGTTTGGAAAAAAATGCAAAAACACATGGATTGTTTGAAAGGTATTGCAAATGTATTTAGAAATTCAAACAAATTCAGGCTCACACACAAATTTTTTTAAGATGAACCAATCACGTGAACAATAACGTAACTAACCTAGATGGCCAATGAAAAAGCAGCGGTCGTTCGCACACTCAATTAGGCAATATATACTAGGCTTCAAATTTGAATAGCCTACAAACGGTCATTTGATTTCAAATGACGAACAAATACGACAACAGCTCGGCCACCTGAACTGAACCGAAGAAAAAACGACGTCAAAAACAGCCACTTTTTTTTTATTAATTACGGTCATTAGTGTGAGCCCTGAGCACTAATTATGCGCCTAATTATGTATTCCGCGTTATGTACAGAAAAAGCCGGTGAAAGCGCGCCTCTATTTTGCGCTGAAAATTCTCCGCCTCTTAAAAGCATGTGTAACTTAGGAAGCAGCTCACCTGGCATATCCTCCTGGTGAAGTGGCAGCAGTAATCTGAGCAAGACGAAGACATAGGCTAAGGAGAAGAGCTGAAAAGATTTTTGCGCAGGCCGCCTGTTGAGTACCTCTGAGTAACGCCCCCCATTTGTGCCTGAGCGCCCCCCTCTCTGCTGCCTCGTTCACACTGCCCCCCAACACTGTACAAACGCCCCCTAGGGGGCGGTACCGCCCCCGTTGAGAAACGCTGCACTAGACAGACATCTTTGACAATTGTCATGTATCTCGCACCTCTTGTGTCAAGTTAAAACATTGAAAAGGAGGCCCCATTCTGTTCCATTGAGCTGCCCTGCATCTTGTTGTTTGAGCACAAACACGTCCTGGATGCGTTCTTGTGCCATCTGCAATATTGTTTTATTGTTGGAGTATGTAAACATGCACTATATGGACTATTTGGGTCTTTTTGATGAATTTCCGCAATGTGCGCCTCAGCGCAGGATGATACTATATGTGTGTGCATATGGTTTCATCGTGCATTTGGAGCATGTATGTGTGTTTTTTTCTCATATCAGACTCATATCAGCATGGATTGCTTGTGAACCAGTCATAATACGATTCAAGCTGTGCAAAGGAACTGTTATTGAAGGACTGGGTCTGATCACAAAACTGTGAGTAAACAGTTTCATTCATTAATATTTTAAATGTCATGACTGTTTGATAGTTTATGGTGCTGATGTGCTTGAGTGAACAGTTAAATATATTCGGATGCAACATGTTGTACGTTATGTGTAAATTTAGTATTATAATGTTGTGGAGCTTCATTCTCTTCCGATGGAGTTTCAAATATGGCTGTGTTTGAGGGGCTGCAGGATGATAGCCATTCATCACAGTGGGTGTTTACATTGAAGTAAAATAAATACATTATGACAGTGTTGAAGCAAAAAACTGTACTAACATTATCAGTGGACCTCAGGGAAGATATTCAAATTCTACAAAAAAAAAAAAAAATGTCATGACCCCTTTAACTCATCAATTTTTATGTGTGACTCAAAGTGTGTAGTGAGAACACTTCAGCAAGCAAAATAATGTCAGCTCAAACCAATTATGGAAATGGATGCAACTGTTTGACAAGTGTTTGTTATGATAAGTGGAGACAAGCACTAATTTTGTGCTTAAACGGCTAATATTGGTACTGCTTATAAGTTTTATTTGTCAATAAAATACTGACATGTAGCCATTAAGTAAATATATAAGTATAATATATTTATATAGCAGATGAACATTCCGCCATTACATAGTATTGTCATTACGCACCCCGAGAGCTCCGTGCAACCCAGTATGGAAACAAGTGGCAACAGCATATAAATGTTGGAAAAGGCACTCACCTAATTGAATAAGGACAGGTAAAGTTTGTGCCATTATCTCGCTAACATGCTTGAATCTGTAGTTGTCTCCCAACCACTTTTATCAGCCCTTGAACATTCCTGGACAGGCAAGAAACAAAACAGTCAACATCCTGAAATATTACCTAACAAAAATTATTTTTAATTCAGACAACAGCAAGCGCCTTAATTGTTCAAAAGGCACTAACAGGCATTAGGATGAAACAAAAAAAAAGTGACCAAAAATACTTTAAATCAAATTGTCAATTGTCAAGAGCATAACATCTGTTTATTACAAGACAAAAGAGTATAGGGTTGTTCTTGAGAGCATGGCGGAGCACCAGAATACTGCTTACTGAATTCTATTCCAATTAATTAATTCAAAATGGAGACGTTAAAAATTGCTGTTGATATTACTTCTGGTCCATTTGTAAATAAGAGCGTACCAGTGGCAGGCCATTTTTACAGCCGTCTTGGTTCCGCAAGTATTTTTCCCATTGAGATTTCATAAAGGTCTTTATAAAAATGTCATGAACCAAACTAACCAGCTCAGAGGTAAAATAAAACATTACAAACAAAGAAATATTGGAAAATCGGACAAAGACAAAAGTTACAAGAATGCACAGATACATTTTTCATTAGGGAGTTAACTAAAATCCCATGACGCATTACAAATTACGAAGCCGATGGAAAAAAATATTAAATTATAATTTAATTATAAGTTATTAAGTTGTTGATTATAAGTATAGAGACAATCCTTTTTAAGATTATTGCAGAATAAAAGTAGTTTTGGACTGTAGGGAGACTCTTTTGGTGCACTTTGTAAGCCGCAATTCTCTGATTGGTGGAGTGGTTCTCTTCAGGATCATGGGTAGTGTAGATTTTCACCAGAAATTGCACTTAAAAACAAAATCTTTTTTTTATTATTATTATTTTGAAATGATGTGGATGATGGCATCAACAGAAGTATATACTATTAATTAACAACCTTAGAGGTCTGTCATGGTCTAATAAAGGTTTATATGTCATTTTTAAAAATCAATTAGCTAATAGAGAAAATCAATAAGATTTTTACTTCCGGAACACGAGTGTTGCACTTTATGGAAGGACTTGTGAAGAACATTGTATTGAGGGATAGAATATTCCACAGTTTGCTCTGTAGGTCATCCTTTTATTCTATGTATACAGAAAATTAACATACTTTCCACAGCATATATACTATATATTGCTGGAAGAGCATGAAAAGTATGCTTTTCCAAACACAGCCACTGACATGTTGGAATGTAAGACACAAAGCTTCCATTCCCTATCAAGAGTACAGGTGGAGTGCTTCTCATACATTATATATCACCATGGCATGACAACATATGCTGTTTTATTTCATCCCTCCTTCTTTGCTCTAGTTTGTCTGTACATCTCTCTGTTCCTATGGGTTTGATTACTGTATATCTTACCAGGAGGGAAGACATAACTCCAGAGTGAAAGCAAATATATCTATTGGCTTTCATCTTGGCTCTTTCGTGAGCCTGGTACGCAGTGTGCATGGTAATATCTGAATGCTCTAGTTTTGTACACTTTAATTAGCTTATGTTTACCCCACCTTTGTTTTTTGGGGAATTGAGCCTCAAATGCAATGTTACTGCAAATATTACAAGCTTGCATCTTGCAGAAAATAAAGATAAAGTTTAGAGATAACTGAGGTTAACTGAAGCTACTATCAGAAATGTCGGTGCACATGCAGGCAACATGGGTTGGACCGCCGACCCCGCTCGCGGTCGGTAGGGGACTCCTGCGCCCCTGGCAGCGGCCCTGACCGCTCCAGGCGGTCGGTTAGGAGCCCCTTCTCCCCTCGCGGTCGGCGGCCGTTCCTCTGCTTCCAGGCGGCCGGGCTCCTCGTCCCCCAGCAGATGGCCTCCCCCTGCCCCATAGGGGTGGACAGTAGTGGCGAGAACTCTACTACGGCGTATCTGTATTATTTTGTATTAATGTTAATATTAATTACTGCTCCTGTAAGGGTCACTGATGATGAACTTTGTGTCAACATGTGGCCTTTTGTAGTTACTACAGTGATTAACAGTTTACAGTAAATATAGACATCAAAATGGCATCCTGTAAAGCCTGAAACAACTCGGCACATTTCTGGAAACCACAGTTTCTAGTATTTTACCATATGGATTTTTTTCTACAGTGTATGGTAAAACCTTTTATCATAAACGAGAGTCCAAAACACAAAAGGAAACTAATGGTCCCATAATCATATAAAAATAAAAGCATGTTCTCACATTTTAATGCTTAACTTAAAATTCAGTTCTGTGCAATGAAAAGGACATGTTGCGTGGGAAGCTGCTCTTTGACAGTGATGACAGCAGGAGCTGTGTGTGTTTGAAACACATGAACTGGTTGATAGAGGAGGCTGTATTTGAAATGTGTGTTTTGTTCAGATATTTGAATATGCAGATGTGCGCTCTCCGGCTGCTCCATCTTCATCCAAGAGTCCAAAGAAAAAAGGAAGTGTGTGGGCACACCAGTGAAGTAATGCTCTAAACAAGCAGAACACTAATCACATTATAGAGGCAATCAACCAATAATAACTTCTGTGCTTGTTTGTGTGCATTTAGGTTGCAGTTATTTTTAGGATGTTTCAAAATCACATCAGGTCACCTGATCTTAGCAAAAGCTGAACTTCATTCTGTTCCATTTATTCTAACATTCTTCAGCTAGCAAGTTAGATTACGTGCAATTGATTATTCACTGTTGAGAGGGTGGATGAATGAATAAGCCAAACAACCAAACATTATTTAAAACCTTAAAGCTGCACTGTGTAACGTTGTGCTCTCTAGCGACTTCTGTGGTTGAAATTTTAAATTGCATTGATTTGAGGTCACCTGGACATCACTTGTGTGATCATGACTGGAAGATATTCAGAGCCGGACTTATAATGTGCAATTTTGAATTCTTTCCTATGTTTATGGACATGAGGTCATGACACAAAAAGGATCTACAAAAGCCAGTGATTTTTCTAAATCCGGCATGACAGCTCAAAATACAAATAATTTTTATAGGCTTACCGAAATGAATCGGGGTAAGGTAAGGACCCTGTTTTGAACATTGATTGTTTATGTACGTAATCAATAATGGCAATTTGTTCATTTTTAACCAAAAAATCTTACATACTGCAGCTTAAAATAAAGCAACTTGTTCTGAGAGCCACACATTTCACTGCTACTCAGTCCTGCATTTGCTATTTTGTTGGCCTACCAGAAAATAATATATCACAAAGACAATTTTTGATAAAGGTATGATTAAAAAAATATTTCTTGTGGAAATAAGAAAAATCCTTAGATAAGAGTTAACAATTTGCCCTCTCTATGTATAGTATATGGTTATGAGTGAGTACTAGATAAATTTGGGAACGTTTAAAGCTGCTCCCAGTAATTTCATCCAATATATTTAGTCAAATTCTGCAAATATCTCCTCACAGTCTGCTAGCTGTCTATTATGTGGGTGGGCTGAAATAAATCTAGAATTTGTACACAGTCCTGGCTCTGTAAATAGGACAAAAACAAAGTGGAACAGACAATCAACACAATAGCAGATCAGGTAGCAGAGTAAGAGGGAAATTCATTAGAAGAGTGAATACTAAACTCCAAGGAAAACAAATGGCTGAGAAACAGACCAAGAGAAAAAGGTCAGATGAAAAAAAGAAGGATTATGATACGTCGAGGTCTTGGAGTTGCGTCAACAAGGCTTTTCAGCGGTGGAGAGATCTCCGAGAGAAAAAAGGCTTGAAAAAGGATGCAGAAGTAGGTCTTTTTCTTTTTTTGTTTCACAGAACCAATACATGCTGTTGTTGTGCACCAACTTCACGCATAATAACTATTTTTTTTGCAAGACTGCTCTGTTTTCTTTTTTCTTAAATAAAGAAAAAGACACTTGTTCCCACTTTACTAGTTCATTTAGAAAAATTGTTAACTATAATGATACTTTTTACTTTTATATTTATTTCTTTATCCACTGTTTTTCAACTTTTGATGCTACTAAATAGCAACCCAGCTGCAGACATTACCAGTATACACTTAATGATGTTCACTTATCCTTAATCGGATGCTTTCATATGTAACAGCTCTGAGTAAAATAAAAAAATAAAAAATAAAACACTAAGAGTTCAGAAAAGGGAGAGGCCAGTGCTTCAGGGTTTGACAGGATAGGAAGGGTGTGACACACTGTACTGTATCATAAACCTCATAGCATATGAGAATAATCTGGTTTCTCAGTTTCAAGCCACTGTGGTTGATGTTGAAAGGATCGAGTAGTGTTTGAAGCTTTACTTCTCTGCACAATGGTTTTCAAGAAGTTTTATTTGTGTCAATATGAAGGCCTGTAATGATTAATTGACCACATTTTGGGCCAACATTCTGGTAATGAATTAAGCCAAACAGCAGCCACTAAAATCTAAAGGATTATTAATATATATGGTATCATATGATAAAGTAGGACACAAGGCATAAAATAGAAACAGAACTTGACAAAGAAATCACCTCATGTAGCATCTTTTTCAATACAGTGAGTGGTTACTGATGCTGTCATTCTGCCCAACATCTTTTGTGCTAAATGGGGTTTGGAACAATGTGAGGATGAATAAATGATTAAACTATTCCTTTAAAGGAATGTTACAGGTTCAAAACAAGTTAAAGCACATTTCACCCCAAAATGAAAATTCTCTCACCATTTACTTGCCTTCATACCATCCCAGATGTGTATGGCTTGATGAATACAAACAAAGACTTTTTGAAAAATCTCAGCTCTGCAGCTCTAGAGACTCCAGCGTTTGACTCTGTTGATGTTCAACACAAGAGCAACATGCAGAAATGTGTGGCTGAACCATAAAAACTAAGAAAGCATTTTAGCGTAACAAAATGGGGTGAATGTGTTTGTGCAATCAATGGTTTCATAAATTGGCTGGAAAAACCTTATCTATTTGGCATATATATAATTTAAAGGGGTCATTTCAAAATAAGGTCCACTTATAATGATGGTCAAGGTTTCTTGTAGCAGAAACAGCTGTAATTTACTTTTTATTACCATAATTGGGATCAGCGGCAGGTGCTGCACACAGTGAGTGGGCAGCCAATGTTTCTGACTTGGGTGGTCTTTTATTAATGGATTCATCTAGTCATATCAGAAAGTTGAGGAAGTTCGAAAAACAGAATGTTTTATTTACTTAGCTTCCATACATATTCTATTTGAACTGGGAAGAACATTCTAAAAAGTTATAGTATGTTTTCATAGTATATCAAAATCTTATTTCAAACAATCAAGCAATGAATCTTCTAATATTCTGATATATTATGTATCTAATATTTAATTTGATCTTTTCATGATATGACCCTTTTAATTTGATGTATCAGCAAGAATGATTGTGAGGACTCACTTTAATCGAGGTCTGACAAATCCCTTTATTTTGGACTTTCTCTTTGAGCACTGTGGTGACCAATGTCCTCACAGCCTAGAATTAATAAGCAAAATTGGTTAAAACAAACCTTCCTGACTAGTAAGGCCGTGAAAGTAGTTATTCAAATGCTTTTAAGGAAACCAAACAAAAAGTAGATTTAATCCATATCAAAAGTTCACAGGAAGAGATTCCAACTGCAGGCCTGACATGTTTGATTGTAAAGAAGTATCTCACTAAAAAGCTGTGGAATGTTAATGTTTTTTTTTTTTACTTCAAAATGTTTCATTCATCTACTTTTAACTCAATAAAAAACACTGTAGGACTAGTGCTTTACCTGAGCTTGAATAAGGGAGCTGGGAAACTCAAACCTTGTCTTCAAATTCTCATTCATCTTCCAACATTATTGCGAAAGACTAATAAAATAAAAATAAAAAACTTGAACATGAACATCTCACTGAATTAAATTTACTTAATGGAAGTGGAAAGCACAGTATTTTTTTGTATTTGTATGTATACTAAGGGTTATGGACAAATAGGGGTGGGTAAAAAATACAGATTTTCTGATGAATCGTGATCTTCATTTGAATGATTATCGATACAGATTCTTAAAACCCAAGATCATTCTTTCACTCTATGCATTGCACAACCCTCTACAATGCGAGTAAATCACTTACATATGTGACCAAATCTCTTGCTATGCGATTAAAAGTGTATATGATTAGCCACTAGCTGGTACAGTTGAAGTCAAAAGTTCATATAGGTTGAAGTCAAACTAAAGTTTTGGCAAGTCGTTTATTACTTCTACCTTGGCATGACACAAGAAATTTTCCAACAATTGTTTACAGACAGATTGTTTCACTTTTAATTGACTACATCACAATTCCAGTGGGTCAGAAGTTTACATACACCAGGGATAACTGTGCCTTTAAGCAGCATGGAAAATTCCTGAAAATGATGTCAAGCCTTTAGACAATTAGCCAATTATTCTGATAGGAGGTGTACTGAATTGGAGGTCTACCTGTGGATGAATTTTAAGGCCTACCTTCAACCTCAGTGCCTCTTTGCTTGACATCATGGGAAAATCAAAAGTAATCAGCCAAGACCTCAGAAAAAAAATTGTGGACCTCCACAAGTCTGGTTCATCCTTGGGAGCAATTTCCAAATGACTGAAGGTACCACGTTCATCTGTACAAGAAATAGTACGCAAATATAAACACCATGGGACCACGCAGCCATCATACCGCTCAGGAAGGAGACACATTGTGCACAATGCAAAGGGTCTTGTGAAGATGCTGGAGGAAAGAGTTAGACAAGTATCTATATCCACAGTAAAACGAGTCCTATATCGACATAACCTGAAAGGCTGTCAGCAAGGAAGAAGCCACTGCTTCAAAACAGGCACAAAAAAGCCAGACTGCAGTTTGCAAGTGTACATGAGGGCAAAGCCTGTAATTTTTGGAGAAATGTCCTCTGGTCTAATTAAATAAAAATGTAACTGTTTGGCAATAAAGACCATTGTTATGTTTGAAAGGAAAAGGGTGAGGCTTGCAAGCCGAAGAACACCATCCCAACCATGAAGCATAGGGGTGGCAGCTTCATGTTGTGGGGGTGCTTTGCTGCAGGAGGGACTGGTGCACTTCACAAAATAGATTGCATCATGAGGAAGGAAATTATGTGGATATATTGAATCAACATCTCAAGACAGGAAGTTAAAGTTTGGTCGCAAATGGGTCTGTGACCCCAAGAATATCTCTAAAGTTTGGAACAAAAAAACAAACAACTGTTTACCTGACGGACAAAGAAGGGCAATACAAATTTACAAAATAACATAAGAGCCATGGAACTGAGCTCTTTTGACTTGGGCCAGCAAGCAACAAACCAGCAGCACACTAGCAACCAAGCAATGGCTAAGCAACCACTCTAGCATTGTGGTATGAACACACACCACTCACATTTTCTCTAGAAAAGGTATAAATATATGTAAAGCGGGTTGAGGGAAAGGAGGAGGCAAGAGCCGGCTTCACAATATAAATAATAATTTTAATAATAAACTGAACCAAAAACACACAAAAATAAACACACTCATGTAATTCTCTCTCTCTCTCTCTCTCTCTCTCTCTCTCTCGAACCGTCGTCACCAGCCACCTTTATCCCTCACGCGCCCCCATCAGGCTGATTGGGGACCGGGAGTGCGTTGTTCCAGCCCGGTCTCGCCCTCCTCCGCTCTACACTATAGTTTAAAAATGTATTCAACTGGAAATTATCAAGTCATGAAAAATTAAGTCATGGAAACCTCAGAGCACAAATTTTGAATCAACCCAAAAGGCATCTTATCTAAGCTCTCTCAGATCACAAGTGTTAAGAGATTCGACACGCAAAACAGGTGTTACGGGACAAAAACTGCCTTCAGTATGATGCTATTAGTTACATTAGAATAACCAAACACCATTTCAAACCAATAGGTGAAATTAAATAATGGCTTGTGACACACATTGTATCTAAACTCAGGAGTTACAACCATCTGAAAGATGACACAGGCATCCACATCAATGGGATGCATCATTCACAAGTCACTTTCACTAGTTGTTCAGTTGCGGACTGCCAGTTTTGGCATCTCAGGTAGTCTCGTATGGATTCCTGGTGCAGAGTAATGCCGTTGGTTTAACTGACATTGGCTGATGGCCACTGGAGATTCAGGTTTATAAGGGAGAAAGAGACAATGTGAGCCCCACCCCTCCTGGAATATCTGACAAGCCAGCACTGTGTCTGTGATGAAATACCAGCTGTGTTTCCATAGAGCATGACAATTTTACTACAGCGCCGTTACTGACAGCAACGAGTGGCTCAGGCAAATCAGGTAGGCTTCAGAATTCATACACAGTTTATGACTTATGCCAAACTATACAAGCCATGTAGTACTACTTTGCAACTATTAAGATGCATTGTTGTGTTGCTGTAGATTGTAACTTTGTTCCTTCATGATATTATGGAAACAAAGTTAACAATAACCAAGAATAAGAAGTTTAAACTTTCTAGTCTGAGAGTAAATTTATTCCAGTATTGTCACAGAATAGACAGTGCATAAATGAAATGCCCACACTGACTGTAATAAAGAAATCTTTAGTTTTTGTTTGACATAGATTTTCAAACTGTCATCAAACATCCTAAAATAAATTGCAGGTAGATGTTTGTGTAACTATGCTGGCAAACTAGTTGCTTGTTTAATGGGATAGTTTTACATAGAAGCTGAGCTTTTGTCAGCAAAACGGAGAACTGAAAATATTCCAGGGATTTCCAGCCTGTGGCTACTTAACCACACACAAAGGCTTTGGCTCTGGACTGCTTGCTCTGCACTGCTTGTGTGTTCACAACAATACATTATTGTTTAAGTGACACTGTGTAAGAGGTACTGGCTAGACTAATTTAGCTGGCGTACCAGGTATAACATGTGACATTTTTTAAAGTAGACATGATAGATTGGTACTGGATGGACAGGCTGAGTGTCCATTAACTGAAAAGTAGATAAATTACACTTACAAAAGCAGGCCATAGAACACATGAACAGATGCACACTAACAAAAACAATGAAAAAGTATACTACCATAATACAAGCATGTTTTCTGCACCAAATTACCATGGTATTCCATTCAGGGGAGAGAGATGTAAAAAAAAAATATGATGCATGAAAATGGGATTCATTTAGTATGAATACTATGGTATATATCAAAGTACCAGGGTAATGTCATTTGATATCATTCATTCATTCATTACTGTACCATGGTACCACCCGCCACATAACTTTTTATTAGGATAGTTAGCGGCGGACCTTAAAGTTTATTTGTTTTGTGTTCAATAAAAAAATAATGATATATATATATATATATATATGTAGTCTTGGAATCTTGGAAGGAGCATACAGGTGAAACTCGAAAAATTAGAATATCGTGCAAAAGTTCATTAATTTCAGTAATTCAACTTAAAAGGTGAAACTAATATATTATATAGACTCATTACAAGCAAAGTAAGATATTTCAAGCCTTTATTTGATATAATTTTGATGATTATGGCTTACAGCTTATGAAAACCCCAAATTCAGAATCTCAGAAAATTAGAATATTACATGAAATCAATAAAAAAAAAAAAAGGATTTTAAATACAGAAATGTCGGTCCTCTGAAAAGTATATTCATGCATATGTACTCAGTACTTTGTTTGGGCCCCTTTTGCATTAATTACTGCCTCAATGCGGCGTGGCATGGATGCTATCAGCCTGTGGCACTGCTGAGGTGTTATGGAAGACCAAGATGCTTCAATAGCGGCCTTCAGCTCTTCTGCATTGTTTGGTCTCATGTCTCTCATCTTTCTCTTGGCAATGCCCCATAGATTCTCTATAGGGTTCAGGTCAGGCGAGTTTGCTGGCCAATCAAGCACAGTAATACCATGGTCATTGAACCAGGTTTTGGTACTTTTGGCAGTGTGGGCAGGTGCCAAGCCCTGCTGGAAAATGAAGTCAGCATCTCCATAAAGCTTGTCTGCTGAAGGAAGCATGAAGTGCTCTAAAATGTCCCGGTAGACAGCTGCGTTGACTCTGGACTTAATAAAGCACAGTGGACCAACACCAGCCGATGACATGGCTCCTCAAACCAACACAGACTGTGGAAACTTCACACTGGACTTCAAGCATCTTGGATTGTGTGCCTCTCCATTCTTCCTCCAGACTCTGGGACCTTGGTTTCCAAATGAGATGCAAAATTTGCTCTCATCAGAAAAGAGGACTTTGGACCACTGAGCAACAGACCAGTTCTTTTTTTCTTTAGCCCAGGTAAGACATTTGACATTTGAAGCCCATGTCCAGGACCCGTCTGTGTGTGATGGCTCTTGATGCAGTAACTGCAGCCTCAGTCCACTCCTTGTGAAGCTCCCCCACACATTTGAATGGCCTTTTCCTGACAATCCTCTCCAGGCTACGGTCATCCCTGCTGCTTGTGCACCTTTTTCTTCCACACTTTTCCCTTCCACTTAACTTTCTATTAATGTGCTTTGATACAGCACTTTGAGAACATCCAACTTCTTTTGCAATTACCGTTTGAGGCTTTCCCTCCTTGTGGAGGGAGTCAATGATGGTTTTCTGCACAACTGTCAGGTCAGCAGTCTTCCCCATGATTGTGAATTCAACTGAACCAGACTGAGAGACCATTTAAAGGCTCAGGAACCCTTTGCAGGTGTTTTGGATTAATTAGCTGATTAGAGTGTGACACTTTGAGCCTACAATACGGAACCTTTTCACAATATTCTAATTTTCTGAGATTCTGAATTTGGGGTTTTCATAAGCTGTAAGCCATAATCATCAAAATTATATCAAATAAAGGCTTGAAATATCTTACTTTGCTTGTAATGAGTCTATATAATATATTAGTTTCACCTTTTAAGTTGAATTACTGAAATTAATGAACTTTTGCACGATATTCTAATTTTTCGAGTTTCACCTGTATTTCTATGCACAGTCATGCAGCACAGCCAGCTCTAATGAGTCATTGCTGCTGCCATCACATAAACATTCAGGTTTCATTTAACTAGTAGAGTAATATGCGTGATAGTCTTACCTAAAAAATATCCTATATGGCACAAAGATTAAAATTTTAAATGCAGCTTGCAAACTTTTTCGTAAAATCCTCCACCAGGCAACAATGCTTCTACGGTGCTCGCGGGGGACCAGACATGTTAAAAAAGCGATACGTTAATCCAATGCCATTGTTATTATGCTAAACCATTTGTAATTAGGTAGGCTACATTATGTCATTTTAGTACGTTATGACACTCTAAGATTTAACTTTTAAAGTATTACTCATTTCGCACTCTTTTCCTACATTCTTTGACATGGTCAATGTGTGAGCAATGAATGTGCATATTTTTTGTTGTTTCTTTGTTGTTTGTTGTTAAATATTTTTCATGAACTATTTATTACAAACATTTACGTTATATACATCTCTTACATTAAAATGTTTAAATACAGTTTGTGTCCTCTATATAACTTTGTTCCCTAAATAATAAAATAGATTGAAAACTTGTAGGCTACTGCTGGTTTCAGAAAATGCAATTTGCATGCAGAGATGAGAGTGGTTTTGCCACGGTATGATAAAAGACTGTGAGTGATTTACTATATCAAATATGTTAATATAATGCTTAATATATAAAATATAGCTATGCATATTGAATCGCATATATAACAGCAGTCCGTCATTCAGTTTAACCCAAAAGTAGACTAGGGAAGGGGATTGTAGTGAAAATATATAGCAATCTTCTATAATAAATATAGGCCTACAGTAAATACAGAAGATGACGCAATAAAAAAAAAAAAAAAACAATAACTCCGTATATAAATGCATAAGTGCACACTTAGTGCAGTGATGTAAGTGGAAATGGAAGTTGTTGAGCAACGACAACTTTGGTTTTACACGGGTTAAAAGTGGTTCTTGGTTAGCTCGCGCTGCCATTGGCTCGTCTTGTGCAGCGCACAGACTGAGACAGTGCACGCGCTGACACTCACGCGCATGCGTCTCACTTTACTCCTCAGCCTTTGAAAACTTGCACGGAGAGCACAATTAAAAGACCATGTCCGCCATCGGGCGTCGGCAGTCCTCGGTGTCCTTATTTAAACCAAATTCTCCATGAAATAGCATTATCCCGTGGCCTCAACAATGGCCAATTCGGTGAGTAGGGCTTTACCTGCTAAATCGGTGCATTGTTTTGGGTCTCCAGTGCCTGTGCTCGTTGTCGACTGGTTTAAATAAGCGATGAAACGCATATGAGGGTTTTCCAGCCATATTTCCATCGGGATACTCAAGTACAGTAGAACAAGTGGAGTCGTGCGTTTCCAATGAATTTGTGCATGTCTGCAAAAGTGATGCGCTTGAAAGATTTCAAACAAAAGGAGTGCATCCAATAACAAAGATCTACAAATCGTACAGATTGCACAGAAATTATCTGCTTTATTAAACCAGGTTAAACAAGCCACTATAGCTTGTGGTATTATAACTGAATATATTTTATAGGCTATACTAGGCCTATTTTGATTTGCATTAGTGTGGCGACTGAGTGGGATCTAAGGTTGTAAAGCGCATTGTCCGGGAAAATATTGTTTTTATGTTTAATATTCGGCGACGTTATTATTAAGTTAATATTTGGGTTTTAGGGTGCCGTTCAGGTGAAACTGGAACTCGGTCACCGTGCCCAGGTCCGAAAGAAACCCACCTTGGAAGGTTTTACGCACGACTGGATGGTGTTTGTTCGCGGACCTGAACACAGCAACATTCAGCACTTTGTGGAGAAAGTCGTGTTTCATCTCCACGAAAGTTTCCCAAAACCAAAAAGAGGTAGGTAACGAGGGGTGAATTTATTTGGAATTATTTGTTAGTATGAATAATTGTGGACTGACTTGAATATAAGGACTGGAATGATTTGTGATTCTTCCTTGAACGCACCTTGGCAACGTAAGGTTGACGCATAAGCTTTCAACGAGGGAAAATTGAAAGAAGTTGTCAGTTGTCATTTCCGAAACTGTTTTAAGATGTTTATCAGACATGTTTTGGATTTAAACTTGCCACATTTTGATTCTTTAAGGCTACTTGAATTTTTGAGGTTTTGTTGTGTGTTTTTTTTTTTTACACATGACAATTAGCCTAACGCGCATTAAGCAATACGCGACAACTTCTTAAAAGCTTCTAAAATTGTTACACATTAAACGCGAAAGTTACGCAATTTTAAACTGTTGTCTGCTGACTTTTTATTTTTAAGTTATTTTCTCATTTCTAAAAGCAGCATTAAGAACATGCCATTTCACCTTCAGGTCCATTATTATCTAATGCACATTTTGAATAAAGACGTTTTTAAATTTCGCCTTTGAAAATGTCTGAAGCGCTACGCCTATTCATAAATATGTTGCCGAAGCTTATATGACAGTATGTGGTTCCAGAGAGATTCCTATTATTACAGTTCATAGGCTATTCACGATTATAAACTAACACACCAAGCAAGAGCAGAAGTGTTGTAAACGATAGCGGATGAAAGTGGCTTTAGTGAAAGTGACATACTGGAGGTATCGTGACGGCTTGATAAAAAGCTTAGGAAGGAATACATTAAAATATTTGATGGTTTGCTGTGACGTGATAAGTGCGGGGGAAATGCCTGAGAATGTTGTTGTATTGCGTGTCATGATTACGCGCCACTCTGGTTATAGGAGAACATGTGCACTTCATTGAGAACAGTTTTTAAATATTGCTGGTTTCAGGGCAAATATTTTCCTTCAGTAGCCTTTTTCTCCTATTGTTTGTTCTTTTTTTTTATGTTGTAATTGCGTGTTTTGCGCAAGTTGCGCATACAGTTGCGCAACACCATTTTATTACACGCTGTTGTCAGGTCAATAAGTGGTGCATCTTTGCTTTACAGAACTGCAGTCTATAACTAAAATTGTAATAATGAAAACATTTAGAATTGTAAGACTGATTGTTTTATTGCTGCAGTGGGATATCAAGCCACAAAGTTTGGAAAATTGCTCTGAAGAACTTGGGTTTGCTGTTTTTCTGAGGACATCTTAAAGAAAATTTCCAGGATCAAAACAATTTAAGCTCAGTTGACAGCATTTGTGGCATAGTGTTGATTATCACAAAAAATAAATTTGACTCGTCCCTCCTTTTCGATTTTTGCTTTTTTTAAAGAAGTTACATTGAGGCACTTCCAATGGAGATGAATGCGGCCAATTTTGGGAGGTTTTAAAGGAAGAAACATGAATCTTTTAATTCTATAAAAGCACTTACATTATTCCTTCTGTGCATTATTTGTGCTGTAAAGTAGTCATTTTTAGTCATTTTAGGGTTCCTTGACATTACATCATAATGGCAATGAAGTTGTAATATTGACTATAACTTTACACAGAAAAGTTTAGTGAGCTATTTGATCACACTAAAATCAAGTTAACACATGTTGTTCACGTCTCATGGCTATACTTTTGAAACAGTGTGTATTTTAATATTTACAGATTGGCCCCATTTACTTCCATTGTAAGTGTCTCACTGGAACCAGATTTTAGCTTTTTTAAAAGAAAAAGAAGGGCAGGTCAAAATAGTTTTTTTTTGTGGTTATCAAAATTATGCCACAAATGCTGTCAATTGATCTTAACTTGTTTTGAACCTTGAATATTCCTTTAAGATGCATGGCTTCAAATAAATATATGCTAATACTTTCCTAACTCCTTTGGGTTATGGAGCTTATATGTTCACTGCCACAGGTCTGATTTGTCACAGAAATCCTTTTTTTGTGTTTATGTAAGATCAGAAAGGGAGGGGGGCTCACCAGCTGTATGTGTGTGGTGAAAATGTCCCCCATATTTATTTTCTCAAAACTTTAAAACGGACCATAAATCAGTGGCCAGTCCTAATTTGGAAATTCCTCGAAACATGCTCTTAAGGTCTATGATGACAAGAGTTAAACCAAATGTAGGTTTGCTTTAACTTATTGTCCCTCTCCCTTTTCTTTGACATATATCTAACAGGGTTTGCAGAAGAAAAAAAATGTGAAAGCAACAGGAGGATACTTAACCTCTAATTAATCCTCCTGGCCTTATGCCACCAGCTTTTAGAGATTCTACAAAACTGCACCTTATATATGGTACGCACCCTAAAATGTTTTTGCATTGAGACAAATTAGTCTTATACTTCCTGAGGTCTTCTGCCTTTTTTCAAAGTGTTTCGTTAAGTGATGTTTATAATGGATTTGTCAAAGTCTTTGGTCCCGGATGAACTAAGGGAAGATAGATGTACATACTTTATGGAATAGACACTTGAAATGTAATTGTCAGAGTTCTTCTATGTTTGCATCGTGTAAGTCAAAGCATTGATTTAAATAACAGTTTGAATATTTGTAGTCTTTATTTAAAGCTGTGAAAAATAAGCTTCAGTAAACACCTCATTCTGCATACTCCGCAGATAATTGACAACAGGACTCTCTGTGGATGGGAAGAATACAGAAAACCTGCTTTCTTAGACTTGGTCTAAGGCAAAATTTATGGTGCGCTTGTAAGGTAAACAGCCAGGCTTATTATTTGGGGTCCCAGGAGGCTACGCCTCCCCCTTCTTCCCCCACCCTCCCTCCTCAGGGCTTTGATCAGTGCTAGCCGGTGTTGAGACGAGCTGAGTGGAAGTTGGAGGGAAACCTTGTGCACAGACGGGCATGTGTTTGACAGTTTAATACCAACAGTCTCACCATACTGCCCCAAAAGGAACAGCTGGACACACACACAGAGTTTTCTAAAACTTTTCTGTGGCATTAAGTGCCTTTTTCTTCTTTTTTTTTTCTTCTTTTTTTTTTTGGAAGACCGTATTATTCATTTGCGCTCTCACAGCTGTTGTATATTACACATGTTGCCTCTCTGTCTCACTTAGAGGGTTACTTGCTTTCTCATATGCATTTCTCACAGATTTATAATTTAATTTGGAAGAATGTATTTATTTATTTATTTTTTGCTGTCTTGTGATGAGGTTCCATTTCATTAGGGGTGCTTTTGTGGACATGGCATATGATGTTTCCCAATTTCTAAAATCATGGGTACCTGGACATGTAGACAAAGGTGGGAGATGTGTGGCTGGGACAAAGAAAGAGAGAGAGAATATCATGATTAGCAGCCATGCTGTGTAGCCTTGGAAACCTGATATTTTGTGCTAGCAGAGGAATGAGGGGGATAACAAACCCCAAAATAAATGGAGTGAAACATTAACGATCATTTCACCTGCACCCATCTATGCCAGCTTTGAAAAGTACACACTAAAATAAAAATGTCTGGCTTTTGTCTTGACAAGTGGCTACCTATAATTTAGCAGTGGAAAAGTTTGGTGTTTTAAAGCTGTCACCCACAACCAGACCAGCATTGACTGACAATCCAAGGTCAATTAAGCATCACATTCAGTCATATACCAGAGAAAACGAATGCCCACACAGAGCGAATATAGTCCGTATTATGTCTATAAATTATTTTCATATTTACACAGCAGAATGTATATCCTTATTGCTACTGATAAAATGGAATTGTGTCATGACATCAATGGATCATGCCAATATGCCTCTGCTTGCCTTGGCAGTACGTTTGTTCCTAATAAGTGGAAAGAGCTTAAAATAGCTTCCTTCAATTTTACTGTAGTAATCCCGTACAACTTTGCTTTTGCCCTCAAGGTGCTATATTATGGAGAAAATAGTAAGTTGAAGGAGAATTCAATATTGTTTTTTCAGCAGGGTGTACTCAAGTTTTCCTTTTTTTTTTTTTTTGCTGAGTTTACTGAAGAAAGCGTGAGTAGGGCTTGGTACTCCAAGGTCATCTTTGTGTTTTAAGGGCATTGCTAAGTGGTTACTAGGGTGTTGCTTTCTGGCCTAAGTCAAAAGAGCCCACCTCCATGTCTGTATTATATTCTGGCAGCTAAATATATCTTAGTTCCATAGAGCAAGTCTAGGTGGACTCTTTTTTTTTTTCTCCTGTTTTATCATCCGCCAGACGGATGATAAAACATTTAAGAAATGTTCTGGGTTCAATACAAGTGAAGCTCAAACATGGCATACTGCATTTTTGGCATACTGTAATGTTGATTACCACTAGGTAGGGCTGGGTGATAAAACGATATCAATATTTATCGCGATAAAAACTCCACGATATCGACGATAAGCTTTTGAGTAAATTTCGATATTTAGCCTGTGTTCTACATCTAGACATGCGTGTTGCTAAAAACGCTAGCAGTTTGGCTTTCTTATTGTATGTTTCCACTGGCGTGTGCTGAGCAAATGTGAGCGAGCGCTTTCAATTCCTTCCTATGGAAGCCGAGCATCAAGCTCGCGAGGTGGATTGTAAAATTGACAGCAGTGTGGGGCAAGCGGTTCCCTAGCGTTGGTAGTGGCTTTGTGCGGATTTCTTCCGCATCAGTGGAAACGCAGCCTCGGACTGTATGAAGTTGTTATTGCCCCCGCTATGCAGGTCACCGCTTTCCGGATCCGTACCCCAGATTGATTCAATCTTGACTGCAAGACATCATGACGACTTTTATGCCCTCTCATCGTCTCTAGTGAGCAGCGCAACAAAACAACAATTCCGGTTAGGCCTATATCATATCTTATCTTTCTGTGCTGTATTCTTGAATATTTTTCTCTAGCACTGAAACGCGCTTCACTGATGCCCTGTTCCGGGCCGTACCCGCATCCTCTTTTCCCCACATGTGCATAAACATGAGATGCGTGTTTCCAGAGCGCCTTTAGACCATAACGTTCTTTCTTTGTATATGTAGTTTTAATACTCAGCATGTTCCAAACCTTTAATAATAAACAAATAGATTTCTGTTCTAACTTTGTGAAATTATTCAGATTTCATCATCTCTGACAAGGATGAAAGACAAAATGATTCCTAGTTTGTAGTCTAGTCTTTCTCACTTTAATGAAAATAGAAAAATGGTCCATTCAGAATTTTACATTTTCAAAAGTTTCTCTCTGGAGATACCCCTGAACCCCCATACAGTATCATTCCTCAGTCACAAGGGCTTATATGCCCCCATACTTGGATATCTGTATGTGAAGAAATATGAAAATATTTTTAATGTAAAAAAAATATATATTTTTTTATATATACACATATACATACAGCTTCATTATGATTCAAAATGAACAGATCATCTAATAACATTCGTATCCAACTGCACTCAATTGATAAACTCTCTAAAATATTGTAGATCCCTCAGACACCACTGCATTGGCTGTGTCTGGGCCCCTAATGCAGTTTTGTAAAGACTATTTAGACTGTTTAGGATTTTGTTTTCTCTTCTTTTTTTTGGAAATTAATTTTTTTTTGCAAATGTGATAAATATCGAATGATATGAAAAAAATATCATGTTAATATCTTTTGCCATATCGGTGGGTAATAATATCGATTTTCTAGATGCATTGCAATTTTAATTTTAAACAATCTCTATCAATTCTTAAATCCCAAGATCGAACTTTTAATCTATATGTGCAACATATAATGAAAGGAAATCAATCACATTTGCAAAAAAAATTTTATGCGACTAAAAATTCATACATTAGGCAACTGGCTGGTAAATGTTAAGAATTCACTTACCAGTGAATTAATTGTATAGTTTTGTAGTGAAGTATTCAGCAGCAAGATCATTTCGCTGTGCGTTGAAAGTAAAAGTTCCGTGTAATGTGTTTGTGTCTAAAGACAAATACACGTGACCCATTTGTCATTGAATAATGTCTCTTTAATACCCTTTCTGTCCTCTACAGTCAATTGTTGATCAAAAACCACAACAAAAAAAGGCATTTAAATGTAATCATGTATAGAATAGATGAGAGAAAGCCATTAAAGTCGCTCTCATTAACATGCGCTCATTTACATATGCTGTTTACAGAAATGTTGGGTTTCCTTAAAGAAACAGTACCTTTTTTAGCATGTGTTCAACAAATCAATGTAAATACCTGTGACTAGTAAAATTTATATAATTAAACAAACATGTAACAAAATATTAAATATTTGAAGACAGACATTTACATACACCTTAGCCAAATACATTTAATACGTTTTTCACAATTCGTGACATTTAATAGTAGAAAACCTTCCCTGTCTTCGCTCAGTTAGGATCACTACTTTATTTTAAGATTGTGAAATGTCAGAATAATAGTTGAGAATATTATTTCTTTCAGCTTTTACCACTTTCATCACATTCCCAGTAGGTCAGCAGTTTACAAATTGTTTAAATTGAGTCAAACCTTTTGGGTAGCCTTCCACAAACTTCTCACAATATGTTGCTGGAATTTTAGCCCATTTCAGGTTTGAGGTCAGGGCTTTGTGATGGCCACTCCAATACCTTTACTTTTCCTGAAGCCATTTTGTTGCAACTGTGGTTTGTTTGAGGTCATTGTCCATTTGGAAGCCCCATTTGTAGTTTTAACTTCCTGGCTGGTGTCTTGAGATGTTGCTTCAATATATCCACATAGTTTTCTTTCCTCATGATGCAATCTTTTTTGTGAAGTGCACCACTCCCTCCTGCAGCAAAGCACCCTCACAACATGATGCTGCCACCCCCATGCTTCAGGGTTGGGATGGTGTTCTTCGGCATGCAAGCCTTACACTTTTTCCTCCAAACATAACAATGGTTATTATGGACAAACACTTCAATTTTTGTTTAATCAGACCAGAGGACATTTCTCCAAAAAGTAAGATCTTTGTCCCCATGTGCACTTGCAAACTGTAGTCTGGCATTTTTATGGCGGTTTTGGAGCAGTGGCTTCTTCCTTGATGAGCAGCCTTTCAGGTTATGTCGATATAGGACTCGTTTTACTGTGGATATAGATACTTGTCTACCGTTTATCCACCATCTTCACAAGGTCCTTTTGCTTTTGTTTTGGGATTGATTAACACTTTTTGTACCATATCTAGGAGACCAAATGCATCTCCTTCCTGAGTGGTATGATGGCTTCATGGTCCCTTTGTGATTATACATGCGTACCATTGTTTGAACCGATGATTGTGCACCTTCAGGCATTTGGAAATTGCTCCCAAGGATGAACCAGACTTGTGGAGGTCCACAATTGTTTTTGAGTTCTTGGCTGATTTCTTTGGATTTTCCCATGATGTCAAGCAAAGAGCCACTGAGTCTGAAGGTAGACCTTAAAATACAGCCGTGGCCAAAAGTATTGGCAGTGACATACATTCTGTTTTCTGCTTCAGTTGTTGTGGTGTTGATTCACATTGTTTCTAGATTATTGTGCAGAGTGATCAGATGCATTTAAAATAATTGAAAAAAGCTTCATTGGCCAAAAAAACGAACTATCACAAAAAAACCAAATTTCACAGTTTTTTTGGCTCTGGCACAAAATGACCAGCTAACATAATTTCACTAATATCAGCAGCACCTGGTAAAGTGTGAACGAGTACTATTCTGGTGAAATCACTCTATCATTCTGATTGGATTATAAGAGCAGACTGATTGCTATAAAAGGAGGGAAGAAGTGCTTCCAATCATTGTGTTCTTGTTGGCAATTGTTACCTCTAAAGAAAGACGTGCAGCCATCATCGCTTTGCATCAAAATGGCCTCACATGCAAGGAAATTGCTGCAAAGAATATTGCACCTGAAAGAACCATTAACCGGATCATCAAGAACTTCAAGGATAGAGGTTCAACTACAGTGAAGAAGGCTTCAGGACATTTCAGAGTGTCCAAGAAGTGCCAGGACCATCTCCTACTGAGGATTCAGCTACAGAATCATGTCACCACCAGTGCAGGGTTTGCTCAATATTGGCAGCAGGTTGGTGTGAGTGCATCTGCACGCACACTGAGGTGAGGACTTTTGTACAATGGCTTGGTGTCAAGAGGGGCAGCAAAGATGCCACTTCTCTCCAAGAAAAACATCAAGGACAGACTGAAATTCTGCTGGAAGTACAAGGATTGGACAGCTGAAGACTGGTGCCAAGATATTTTCTCTGATGAAACCCCCTTCTGACTGTTTGGGACATCTGGAAAATTGATAGTCCGGAGAAGAAAAGGTGAACGCTACCTCCTGAGTCCTGTGTCGTGCCAACAGTGAAGCATCCTGAGACCATCCATGTGTTGGGTTGTTTTTCATCTAAGGGAATGGGCTCCACAATTCTGGCTGAATGGTATCAAAACGTCCTGCAAGAGCAACTTCGCCCAAGGAGCAATTTGGTGATGATCCGTGCATTTTCCAGCATGATGGAGCAACGTGTCTCAAGGCAAGTGTGATAATGAAGTGGCTCCGAGATCATTACATTGAAATTTTGTATCCATGGCTAGGCAACTCCCTGGATCTTAATCCCATAGAGAACTTGTGGTCAATCCTCAAAAGGCAAGTGGACAAGCAGAAGCCTACAAATTGTGATCAAATCTGATAATAATAAGGCAAGAATGGATCGCCATCAGTCAGGATTTGGCCCAGAAGCTGGTATCCAGCATGCCAGAGCGATTTGCAGAGGTGTATGAAGAACAAGGGTCAACAATGTAAATATTGACTCTTTGCATATATTGAATGTTTTGCAATGTTTGAATGTTAAAAGCTTTTAAAACTTATGAAATGCTTATCATTGTTTTAGAGTATACCATAGAAACAAGTGAAAAAATAATCTGCAAATACTGAAGTAGCAAACTTTGCAAAACACAAAATTTATGACACAGCCAATAATAATACATCCACAGTACACCTCCAATTCATTACACCTCCTGTCAGAAGCTAATTGTCAAGGTTTGATATCATTTTCTGTAATTTTCCAAGCTGCTTAAAGGCACAGTTAACTTTGTGTGTAAACTTCTGACCCACTTGAATTGTGATATTGTCAATTAATAGTTAAACAATCTGTCTGTAAACAATTGTTGGAAAAATTACTTGTCATACACAAAGTAGATGTCCTAAACGACTTGTCAAACCTATAGTTTGCTAATATTAAATATGTGGAGTGGTTAAAAAAAATAGTTTAAATGACTTCAAACAAGTGAATGTAAACTTCTGATTTAACATGTTCAATCAAATTGGGAAATCTGTATCAATACCCAGCCCTAATTACCACAGAAAAATATATTTGACTCATCCCTGGTTTGTTTTTTTAAAAAGCAAGAATCACAGTTATAGCAAGCAACTTACATTGGAAGTGAAAGGGGCCAGTCCTTAAATTCTAAAATTAAAAAGTATAGCAACAAGTTTTAAACATACATGTTAACATAATTTCAGTGGGATTAAAATATCTGTTCTGCATGATAGTTTGATAAAATAGCTTGCAAAGTTTTCCGTAGTTGCAAAGTTATGGCACCAACATTATATTGGATATAACTTTACACTGATAAGGCTATAATTTTATCACACTGAAATCATGTTAACATGTATAATGTATACATCTTGTGGCTATGTTTTTGGAACAATGCATATGTTAACGTTTACTGACTGGCCCCATTCACTTCCACTGTTAGCACCTTTCTGTAACTGCAATTCTTTCATTGTTTATTTAACCAAAAAAAAAATAAATAAATAAAAAAAAAATAAATAAATATATATATTCTGTGGTAATCAGCATCATGCTACAAATGCTGTTGTTTGATCTTAACTTGTTGTAAACCTGGTAAATGCCTTTTCAATAATCCGGGTTAGGGGTTTGTTAATCTCTAACCCCAAATTTGAGCAAGTGTAATAGAGATGCTTGCCTTGGCAAAACCACTATTTTCCAAGAACTGGATGAGATCATTCATGGTTTGAAACATGTTTTCCCAAAAATGTTGACACTATTTAGTCAGAGAGCCACGCCTTTCCTTTTAATGTTTTATTTTGTAATTTTTTTTGTATGCTGATAAAAGTCATTCACCAGTACCACTTTGTTCTTACTTTTTGTGGTCCCATAATGATCAGGTCAACATGTTTGCATGTAGGCATCTTTGTCTGAGACGTCTGTAGTCCGATCCGTAAGCCTTTTAACTTTGAGCCATCTCATTGGCTTTTAGCTGATCAGAAGTTGGGGTTATTTCAGTGTCTTATCTTGTAAATACACAGAAACCACAGAGTATGAGGCCTCCTCAGGCAAAGTATGGCTTGGATGTCAGTGGAAACTGCCTTCCTTTCCGCCCCTATTCTTCTGTGTGCTTGCCAGATCTCTTTCCCCCTCAATGGAAATGGATCCATCCTTGAGAGAGAGAGATGAACTGACTCCCCATGGAGTGGAATTTAGGAGCTTAGGAATTTGAATCTGACAGCTAGTGTGATTTATGAAATTGTAGACGTGGGGGCAGAATTTGGGGTAGTGCCTTTTGTCTCAGATTGACAGTGCTATGTTCTCGAAAACCTGCTTTTTTAACTAGTAAAATCATGCAAAAAAATGCATATGTGATTGTGATGATGGTAAACTTGATTGTGAAAACCATTTTAATGTATATACATGGATAAATTCTGCTCATTTGTGGTTCATTGATGGACTTTCCAATGGCTGATGCTGATAATAATAACTACTGAGTGGGGTGGACAATATATATAGGACACTTTCTGAAAATTTGTCATGGTGTCCTTTTAAAAATATGATCAAATGGCTACATCATTGTCATCCCATACAGGTGTCGTTTTAAGCAGAACTTATTTACACAATTTTACTGTTGATGAATGGGCTCTGTGTCTCAAAAGGGTTAATGCCAAATGCCTTCTTTTCATGTCAAGGTTAACTGCTTGATATATGAAACTGTCTGTTTTGTTTCTCAGTGTCTGCTTCAAATTTGTTGGATAAAGATGTCAGCATGGGTATCACCAATGCCTTTGTGCACATTACATTTAACAGATTTCCAATTACAATATGAGCAATTAATTGTATCTTCATTTTCAAAATATGTCTTCATGCGTGGTTGCCTCCTCATAATGTTATCTTCACAATTATTGTTAATTTTAGAAGGAGTCATTTACTGTGATTTTAATTTCTGGTATGGTGAGCTGTGAGCATCTTGCAGTCTTGTCATTTTCCTGTTCAGGAGCATACACACACTTGCACACATACAGCAAAAATAATTGGGTCTCTGGCTGGATTGCATGATATAAATACCCCCCCCCCCCACATGTGGAATACATTCTGCCACACATTTCTATTTCCCATCATGCATGACTGTCATATTTCTTCCCTGTGAAGGAGTGATCTTTTAACCATGCACATATCATTAAACTGTGAAGGCATGGCTGCTGGCACCACATACTTTGTTTGACCTGTTTAACATGTTTGTGAAAAAAAAAAAAAAAAAAAAATAACATGTTTGTGACTTGTGAAAATCTTGAATATGTTGCGTGCACTATATCACAATGTGAACAAATAAGGCTTCGTTATAAAGCAGTTAACCTCTAATTATTTAATTGTGGCATTCTGTGGTCAAATATTTTTGTGTGAACCGCCTAACTTTATATGGCCCTGCAAGGGCAAATAACACTGCACTATAACTACGCATTATGACTAGACCTATCTGTTCAAGGAAAACACAGTGAGACTGTTTTATAATAGTCAAAAAAACTTTGAAAATTAAGTTTCAATTGCTGGGTTTTTATCCACATATTCTTTATGATTTTAGGAATAATGCATAAAAAGTGTTTGATGGAAACAAATGTGCTACTTCGAGGTGGATAATTGTTTTTTTCATTAATAATTCATCTGCAAAAACTGTAAACACGTACCGAATATTACGCCTATCTCCATTATTAAATAATCGTCTGATTGTGATTATTTGATCTAACCGATTATTGTGCACTTTATATTCTAATCACATTTTACTGTCCAAATAAGAGAACGAATGGCGCGATCGAGTGTCTCATTCAATTGAACACTGACTGTCTCGCTGAGCCGCACTGCAGACACTTTTAACAAGATTAACCTCTTCTGAATCGGACATGAAACACTGTGATGTCTGGTTTTTGCAATATTCCAATTTTGTATCCAAATCCATTACTTGGATGGAAACATGGCTAATGTGTCCATAGTTGCTGTGTTTTGCCATTTAAAGGGCAGTATAATTTACCATTTTCCCAGCCAACCTACATAGTTTCACTTCCCTTGTTTCACTCTGCCATCTTTCTTCTCATATAATGAAATATTCCCAACTAATTCAACTCTTGAAATTTTTTTTGTTATGTCCATGTACATTTATTTGATAAGTAGGTGTACTGGCTGATTGCAGGATAATGTGCAATCAGCCAGTCATTGCGAAATAAATCTTTTGTTCATCAGGACTCCCAACGTGAAATGGAGTCCAGTAAATGGCCAGGTAAAACTAATACATTTTCATTGATAAACTCATTGATTTTGTTACATTTACAAGACTTTGGAAATACTCTCTAGTACTGCATACTTTGCCAAACGATAACGTTTGGTAATGGAAACCATGGAGTTTTCAATAAAAAATGTGTTAGTGATGACTTGGCTATAGTGTGGCCATATAAGGCCTTTCAATTTACTCATTGAAATATTACCTTTTCACAGAACATATGCTTTCTCTATTGTTTTAAAATGTTCAAAATAGATAGATCTCACTGCTCATTGAAGAAGCTTAAGGCAGACCGAGTTTGAGAAGTCTGCAACAAAAAAATCATACACCCACAGTCACAACAATGCTGCATAAACTGCCCTGTAATTGTTTTACAACGCTGCGGAAATTATACCTTCTTGTATTGGTGATGTACAAATGGCTATGCAGTCATGAAACTCCAGAGTGCCGCCTCTGTTGGCATGAAAGGAGTGGAAGAGGGAGAGATGAGGACATGAGGGATGGAGAGACAGAATGGATGGATGGATGGATGGGATGGGGAGCTTGTGAGCAGCAGTACAAAACCGGAACTGGGCCATAAATGCTGATTTTTCCCCTGGTGTTTTAGTGAGTCAAAGGGGTGAGGGGGAGAAAAGGAGGAAGTGGTTTATTGAAGCATGGTTTATAAGGCCTGTCTGTTGGCAATTCTTTCACTCCTTTGACTTGTATGTTTGCATGCCATAAAGCAGTTGGCTCTTGTCTTTACTCCACTCCTGTAAGCTGGAGTTTACGTTCTTGGCAGAATGCAAACAAGAGTACATACAGTACAATGCATTTTCACTTTCACAAAGTCACTCTTGCCAAATCGGATATCTAAAGGATGCAAGTTAAGTAGTTTCGTGAAATCTCAGGGGCCACAAAAAATACAATTATTTTTTTTTTCTTTCTTTTTTAATCAATGTTGAATGTAGAAAATATTAGAATCACAACTTAACTAGGTCATTGGCCATGATTTATGCCCATTTAAAAAAGAAATACTATATGAACATTTGGCATGTACATAGTTTTTAATTGGTCACTGTGGTCAACTCTCACTGTGAATTTGTAAACATGGGATCGATTTTCACTTTCCATTCTGCCATCTCTGAAATTGCAACAAATATAGCTTCAAAATCAATTGTAGTGAGAACTTTTTTGGCAAAAGTAGGAAGCCCAAAATGTTTTGTTGGTTTCTAGCAGAAGGAGACTTTAATTTGTAACAGTTGTGTTGGCAGGGATGTCAGACTGAAATCTGACCCACAATCCTCTTTTCTCACTCATGGGGAATCCTGATGTGATCATTGTCCACCTGGCAGAAAGCAAGAAGCTTAAGTTGACCCAAAAACATGTGCTGGGAAAACTGTTTACGGATTAAACTGTCATAAATTCTACACATTTACAAAAACAGAAACCCCATACTTTGAAACCTTTAGTTGTTTCCTCTTACCTTTCTAAAATCATAGGTTTTCGTAATGATATGATGATCTGATTTCTGACTTTCTCCTGTGGAATACAAATAATGTTTGGAAGAATGTTAGGGACTAACCACCTTAGTCACCATTCAATTTAATTCAGAATGCTTGCATGAACTTTGAGTTTGAATATGGTCGGACACCAAAAATAATCCACTTTTTTTAAAATGTCATGTTAACATGATTATTGCAAAGTCGGACTAGCAGACCTAGTTAATGTGATTGTAACTCTGCTTCATCCAGCATTTATACACCTTAAGCAGACAAACAATTGGTCTCTGTGTTATGCACATACATGCTCTGAAAGAGAGGTTATGTGTGACGTGTATTTTTAACAAGCCGTATTTGTCGTTCTTCATTCAAATATTTGATTAAGCATAATGTTGTGTATACTTGGATAGACAGAGGAAGACTGTAGCTGCTCAAAAAGCCAATGTAGTTTGATTATAACCGGGCATTTAAATGTACAGATTGTATGGAAATAAGATGCATTGAAAGTTAATTGTCTGTCAGTCCATAACTTTATGCCTAACAACTCCGTTTTTGTTTCACAGAAAGTCATAAAGGGGTTTGAAACCATATAAGAGGGAGTAAATTATTTATATTTGTGGGTGTGTAATCCCTTTAAATGCTCAGATATTTTGTTATTCATGCATTTTTTATATTGTATAAGAATAGGCAGTTTTTCCTGCCTCTTCAAGCACCATTTTAATAAGATGGCTGTGTTGAACCGGTGGGAGATGTTCCAACCGATAAGAAAATATTGTGGTGCATCTGTATCTGATTTTTAGGCCAATCTTCAAAGGCTTAGAAGGCCGAGATTGAATCTGCAAACTATTTTTCATATTTTCTGTGCTGAGTTTTTGGTGAAATTCAGCAGAATTAACTTTGTTTTTTTTTTTTTTTTTAAGCTGAGAGATTATTTGTGAACTTTGCTGTAGGGAGAATTTTGACTAAAATCCAAGCTTTTTGTGTCCTTATTTCAACCTTGTACTGAATTTTCCCCCAAGAAAGCATCAAACAAGTTGTGCCTTTATATACTGAAGACATAGTGTGTGTGTGTGTGTGTGTGTTTATCACTTTGTGGGGACCAAATGTCCCCATAAGGATAGTAAAACCCGAAATGTTTGACCTTGTGGGGACATTTTGTCGGTCCCCATGAGGAAAACAGCTTATAAATCATACTAAATTATGTTTTTTGAAAATGTAAAAATGCAGAAAGTTTTCTGTGAGGGTTAGGTTTAGGGGTAGGGTTAGGTTTAGGGGATAGAATATAAAGTTTGTACAGTATAAAAACCATTATGTCTATGGAAAGTCCCCATAAAACATGGAAACACAACTGTGTGTGTGTGTGTGTGTGAGCGTGTATTTATCACTTTGTGGGGACCAAATGTCCCCATAAGGATAGTAAAACCCGAAATTTTTGACGTTGTGGGGACATTTTGTCAGTCCCCATGAGGAAAACAGCTTATAAATCATACTAAATTATGTTTTTTGAAAATGTAAAAATGCAGAATGTTTTCTGTGAGGGTTAGGTTTAGGGGTAGGGTTAGGTTTAGGGGATAGAATATAAAGTTTGTACAGTATAAAAACCATTATGTCTATAGAAAGTCCCCATAAAACATGGAAACACAACGTGTGTGTGTGTGTGTGTGTGTGTGTGTGTGTGTGTGTGTGTGTGTGTGTGTGTGTGTGTGTGTGTGTGTGTGTGTGTGTGTGTGTGTGTGTGTGTGTGTGTGTGTGTGTGTGTGTGTGTGTGTGTGTGTGTTAAATATGCACTCAAAGTTGATCATCATTACATTACAAATGACTTCTCTAACAGGCCATTTCTTGTAGACTAAAATCAATGCAGTGTAAGTAGGTTGAATGATTTCATCATCCATCCATTCCCACCCTCCTTTGCAGTCATGCATTGGTGAGAACCTTTGATCCACAAAGAGGAGGGGAGCTTCTTAAGAGAGTATCAAATAGTGGAACTTGTTTTTTAAGTTTGCTAATGAGAGGCTGATGTGGTACAAAGTAACAATATCCCCATTTATCTCAGTAAAGTCTAACACATTCTTCCACCTGCAAAGACTTAAGACAGCTAAAGGGAATTGATCATTCATTTAGATGAACCCTAGAAGAATCTAAACGATGTGTTCATCTTTCTCTTTGTCGTTATCTTAGATTCAGAGCAAGATTTAACAAAGCTTCATTGGCATGACTTGAAAGGATTTCAATATTACCAAAGCATTCAGGGTTCTTGCATAGCCCGTTAATTGTAAATAACCGTAAAGTAAAACAAAATATAACAAAGAAAACTACAATAATAGAGTATACAGGTCACAATAAATAGAGGCATTAGCATATGCTATGCACTATTTTATAGTCTATATATGTTTTAGATAATTTGTATTCAACTTGATCAAACAGGAAGTCGAAATGTTTGTCGCAAATGTTCCAGTATCCTGAAACTGGACCATTATGAAATTTTTGCATTGGTTTAGTGTGTTTATCTTTTCTTGTGGTGCGAGCAGAAGCATGTTGCGTCAGCAGTGTCGTTAAAACTAGGAAGTATATGCGTTCGCATAATCCGTGATGAGTGCGATTCGGATGTTCCATTTTCCCTCTAAGCTTACATTTTTACTCTTATGCCGGTTAG
Organism: Xyrauchen texanus; assembly: GCF_025860055.1. Lineage (NCBI taxonomy): Eukaryota > Metazoa > Chordata > Actinopteri > Cypriniformes > Catostomidae > Xyrauchen > Xyrauchen texanus. Next base: position 18,195,358 of record NC_068277.1, on the reverse strand, counting down.
ATTTAGGGTTGGGATTCAGTGGTTGAGTTAACAAAATATGCATTCCTCTTCACTGTATTACATCCTTCACAGCTTAAAAACATATCTCATTACAATTAGCTTTTGGCTCCCCTCTGCAGGCATTTCACCTAGAAACTGGAGCTAGCATGTGCCTTTACTTTCAAAAACACATCCCGCTTCGGCCACTAGGAGCAGTGCTCCAAACATTCTAGTACAGTCCCTGCTGCTTATGCTCTTGCGAATTCACAGCAGACTGGAGTTTTGTGACGGAGGAAAAATATTGGCGGACATTATGATATCAAATGTGGATTTTTAATATTGATTTCATTAATTCTTTTCACTGATTGTGAATTATGGATCTTTTGTATGTATTATCACTTTTTAATGTGATTTGTAATTGGTTTAAAAAACATTGTTTGACTTAGTCACTCGTATTCGATTTATAATCGTTTTTTTTTGCATTTATAAACGTAACTTAAAAAAAAAAGTAACATTTGAACGTAATTATATAACATAAAACTTAATGTGCTTTTACAACTCACTTTTGGTGCCACTCCATGGACTGTTTCACCATTGATACTGCCATTTCAAATATTGGTAAGCACAGACCAATTTCAGCTGAAGGAAAGTCAACCTAATTTTTCCGATTTCACTATGAGATTCGTCTGCATGCAAGGATGTAGGGTGCCACTGGGGAAAAGGCCTACTGTTTCCTAATTCACTGAGATCCTTATCATATTTAGCCACTCTGAGTAATGTTTACCAGTCCCAAGATCCTTTTACTTTGTTCATTATCTTTCATATTTAAAAGTATGTTTTAGATCTCTTTGCTTTCTTTAAACAGGTTTCCTATAAGCAATAAATAATTTCAGAGTAATATGTGATTTGAGACTAGAAAACAAATGAATCACAATAGCAAGAATAGGAGCATAATAGCCTTTCTTGCTGCTGATGGGTATACGACAGCTGAGCTGGCAGGCTAAAATATAGCCTACCTTTGGAAAACAAAGCCTTGACAAGCTGCAGAGGGCTTTCTGCTGAGAGCTGAAAGTGTAAATGCAAGAAATAAAACAGTCCAAATCAGTCAGAGCTGTTTAAGTAGCTGTAATATATATGGCATTTTAATGAGAGATGTAGTGAAATTGTACCTCGCAACTGATCACTTTAGTATGTTGCCTATTAATGGATGTGAGCATGTTAGTTTGGTTCTTGGTAATGTTGCTCAGTTAATGCCTTTTAGGACTACTATGAAGGGTAAAAAATAAATAAATATTGGTGTTGCTTTTTGCAGCCCCTAATGGTCAATTACTGGGCTTTAGACCTTAATTTCAAGGCTTTGCATTTGTTGAATTGTAAAAATCAAATGGGAAATTTGTCAAGGGTAGAAATGTCTTATTGTTATTTATTTATCCTGTCTGGCTGGTAAAGGTTTATTGTCATCTTAGAATACTACTCTGACCACAATGCATTTTATTGACTCATTATTTCTGCAAGGAAAATTATACCTCATACACACATTATGGATATGGATGAAGCTTGAAATGTCCTTTGTTAAAGGTCTGTGATTGTCTGTGAACTTGGTGCATGTATATACTTCTAAATGTCTAGTTTTGATATATAAATTGGTCACCTCAAGGTCTTCGCATATTAAAGTTCAAGGTTTTTTTTTTTGCTTCATGGAACTATTGTGTAGCCACTTTGTGAATCGAAATCATTAGCTGTTTTTCAACGATCGGGCCAGTGTGAGCTAGGACAATCAATGGGCCAACCGGGGCCAAAATCGATCTGCATTTCCACCATCGGGCCAATAGCCCCGCAGCATTGCCCTAAAACCTGCCCTTAATATGCTGCCTTGGTGCCAACATCACACACTAGCAAGCAAGATAAGTTGGCGTTGACAACTAGGGACGCCGTAGTTTGAGATTTTGAAAGTTTAGATTTATTAACATCTAAGAAACAAATCGCGGTTTAACGGTTATTTGCAATGCAAAAGTACTGAGGCAAAAAGGACATCTCACAATTGAATGTGTAAGTAGACGTGATTCCTAGGGATACATGGACATGGAGTGCAGCTATACAAAAGAAAAACTGCTAAATACACCATAAATAAGTAACATCCCAGGTGCAAAATGCGCTTCAATGTAACTAGTGCTTTGAGTCTTCAGGACTGCATAACTGTAAGATTATTGTGGGTGCCCAACATGTACTTTATGCCATACAACAGTTTTGTCTTCTGCAACAGTTTAGTAAATTGAGCCATTGTCTGTCAGGCACCCCGCTATAAAGAATTGGCAACAGACTTCATAAAAATACTGTCCTTTTTGACCTGTCCTCAAAATCTCACAAATAAAACTGTAGACTATGCATAATAATGGGACATTGATTAAAGCAGGCTGAAGTCCAATAATGAATCAAATTTACATTTATTGTTGAATGTGGTGAATTTGTTCTCAAGCAATGCTTTAAATAATGAGGTTGATTTAAGACCCAATAGTAACTACACGTAAATGTGCACTCTCAGCACTCTTGAACAGTACAAAAAGCTGCATCTTTCACTTCATCTGTTTAAAAGCACCACAGCTAAAAAATATTAAACTGACTGGTTGGTTGTTGGATGACATCCTGTCCCATTTGTAGGATGTGTAACTTATGACTTCTGTCAGCATGTTTTCCATCCGTTGTCTTCAGTCAGTCATTCAAATGGTCTTACACAGCCAATTTTAAGTCTGGTAGATTGATTTCCTCTGTCTTGTTTTGGAGCTTGTGAGTAAGCCCCAGTTTCACATGAATTGAAAGTTCACGTTCAGTCCGCGACACCTTCCAAGCACCACGTGGCCGCCATCCGTAACCATAACGGCTGCTCTAACTGCCTAGGCACAAGCAAAAGAGATTTTACACCAAAAACAAATATATATATATATATATATATATATATATATATATATATATATATATATATATATATATATATATATATATATATATATATATATATATATATATATATAAAATCTCAAATTTTTGCATGTGTAAATAACACATTTCACAGTTTTTAACCATAGACACAAAATCTTGCGTTTAAAATAACATTACATTTTTAATCGCGGTCAATAGTGAAACCGTACAATCACAGCATCCCTATTGACAACTCGCCTACTGTAACTGCCATGGTGTCCCAAGTGGTCTTTCCACTAATAGCAGGACAATGTCCCAGCACACCATCCATGATTTCAAACCATGGAAATTAATTTTTTTGGGCACCGCTTTGTCCATTGTGCTTTTTAATGGATTTGCTCTATGCAAGTACATGAACACAAATACTTGTAGCTACGCAATCTCAATTTTATCCATTGTTGCTTTCAAAATGTGTCTGATTGCAATTTATAACACAATGCATGTATGGACTGTATTGGCTTAACTGTCATATGGGCAGTTTTCTCTTTCAGGTCAACCACTCTCATGGTGGTACAGTTTGAAAATCTTTCTGAATGAGTGGCCACACATACCACCTCCTATGATGTCTTTGCTTCTTTTTTTGCTTATTTAGTAAATACAATAGCACACACTCCTAAAGCAGGGGTTGAATCAAGTGGCTCACCGTGTCTATCACATTCACCAACACATGACCGTTTAAAATTTTCTAGAGATACTTTTCCAACAGAAAATGTGGGTGCCGTCAATGCTCATGTCTAATTCACTGTTCAGAGGCATGCATCGGGACACTGTCTTTTGAAACAAGTGCATGTAATGAGTTATCTTTTTCTCTGTTTCATTCAACTGAAAACTGTTTGCAAGAATAACTTAGTCTATGAGAATGCTGAAAATGATCTCCGATCATCTTGTGAGGTACTGCGAGTTTAGTTCGCTCTTACACATTGTGAACGCATCTCTGCAGGTTCAGTGATATACACTCACCTAAAGGATTATTAGGAACACCATACTAATACTGTGTTTGACCCCCTTTCGCCTTCAGAACTGCCTTAATTCTACGTGGCATTGATTCAACAAGGTGCTGAAAGCATTCTTTAGAAATGTTGTCCCATATTGATAGGATAGCATCTTGTAGTTGATGGAGATTTGTGGGATGCACATCCAGGGCACGAAGCTCCCGTTCCACCACATCCCAAAGATGCTCTATTGGGTTGAGATCTGGTGACTGTGGGGGCCATTTTAGTACAGTGAACTCATTGTCATGTTCAAGAAACAAATTTGAAATGATTCGAGCTTTGTGACATGGTGCATTATCCTGCTGGAAGTAGCCATCAGAGGATGGGTACATGGTGGCCATAAAGGGATTGACATGGTCAGAAACAATGCTCAGGTAGGCCGTGGCATTTAAACGATGCCCAATTGGCACTAAGGGGCCTAAAGTTTGCCAAGAAAACATCCCCCACACCATTACACCACCACCACCAGCATGCACAGTGGTAACAAGGCATGATGGATCCATGTTCTCATTCTGTTTACGCCAAATTCTGACTCTACCATCTGAATGTCTCAACAGAAATCGAGACTCATCAGACCAGGCAACATTTTTCCAGTCTTCAACTGTCCAATTTTGGTGAGCTCTTGCAAATTGTAGCCTCTTTTTGCTATTTGTAGTGGAGATGAGTGGTACCCGGTGGGGTCTTCTGCTGTTGTAGCCCATCCGCCTCAAGGTTGTGCATGTTGTGGCTTCACAAATGCTTTGCTGCATACCTCATTGTAACGAGTGGTTATTTCAGGCACAGTTGCTCTTCTATCAGCTTGAATCAGTCGGCTCATTCTCCTCTGACCTCTAGCATCAACAAGGCATTTTCGCCAACAGGACTGCCACATACTGGATGTTTTTCCCTTTTCACACCATTCTTTGTAAACCCTAGAAATGGTTGTGTGCGAAAATCCCAGTAACTGAGCAGATTGTGAAATACTCAGACCGGCCCGTCTGGCACCAACAACGATGCCACGCTCAAAATTGCTTAAATCACCTTTCTTTCCCATTCTGACATTCAGTTTGGAGTTCAGGAGATTGTCTTGACCAGGACCACACCCCTAAATGCATTGAAGCAACTGCCATGTGATTGGTTGATTAGATAATTGCATTAATGAGAAATTGAACAGGTGTTTCTAATAATCCTTTAGGTGAGTGTATACAGGTGTCTTTGTATTAAAAAAACAAAGACGAAAGTGATTAAATCATAAGGTAATACAAGACACATTCGCCTTGAACCTAAAATTGAGTTTTCTTTTTTTTCTTTTTGTTCAAGTTTTTCATGTTTCAATAAATTAATGGAATTTTTAAAGCAAAAATATTCACGACCTTGGGGATTGACCATATAATCGGATATTGATATTTTAAATGCGATTTATCATGCCCAGCCCAAAAGGGAAGTACAAAAGTCATTTTAAGGAGACCTGCACAAACTGGTGTACTCAATTCCATATTATAACATGTTACCTATTAATATTTGCTCGTTTTTGAGTAGTCTATGGGCAATATAAACATTGTATTTTATTGAAAAACTTAATAAAATAGTAAATTATTTGTTTGTGGTATGGCTCTTTCGAAAAAATGCATCAACCAAAAATAAAATAATTGTCTCTTTTAGTGAAAAAAGGTTCTGCCCTAAAGTGTCAACGTTTCCCTGTAGCTTAACTGTTTAGTGTAGCACTAGCTATCAACACCAAGGTTGTGGCTTTAATTTCTAGGGAACACATACTATCAAAATGTATACCTTGAATGCACTGAGAGTCCCTTTGGATAAGAGTCTTCCAAATGCATACATGTAAATTACATGTTTACAGCTAGCTACATGATTAATAATGACTGATATCTAAAGTTAACACTATTGGCCACTTTTATTTATTTTATTTATTTATTTATTTATTTTTAATGCAACGATTATACAAAAAATGCACGTTAAGTGTTCATTATGTTCATTCACATTTGCAATATGTTGGCCAAGCAGTTCTTTCCATGTTTGTGTATTTGCATAGTGTTTCTGGCCTAACTGTAATTATTTTCCATTGTTTGTGTGTGTGCACATGTGTATATATGTGTATTTGTGTTAAAAACATAATTGTATCAGATGTATAATGGCTCACACAATCCGAAATCTTGAATCGTCATAACACACAGACATTAACATGTATACAGTACATTGGCATAGCATATGGGGCTATTGACTGACTAGTTTCTCATCGCATTTGACATCACCTACCCAGTTATCAGAAGTAAATGTTGAACAGACCTGCACGTAGCATGAAGGACAAATGTCTCTTGTGTCAATGCTTGAGCGAGGGCCTTAAGCAGCTGTATTTGCAAGCAGAGCTCCTCTTCACTGTACACTAAAACTCATTTGACAGAGTAGGATGAATCTCATTGGAATTCAACAGAGTGGACCGCTTGTTGAAAACTGCTAAGGAGAGGGTCAACGTTCGTTGTTTCAAATTTGCATCTAGGAAATTTCTACTGAAGCCCAAAAGCTGGAGGTTTTCCTTGACCCATGGTGCATTGGCTCTGCTAAAATTGAAAACATGCCTTGAAGTGAGCAAAGATCCAGGGGCAGTTTTCCCCCTGTTATGAATTTAGGGTTTGAGAAATCACAGCTGGGGAATGGCAGGCTGAAGTGTTGCTCCATGGGGGCAGGGGACTTGAGGAGCAGATGTTAACACTGTGGTTTTGGATGATGGGGGTCGAAAGAAAGCTTCCATGATGCTAAATCTCTCATTTTTTGCCAATGATGACAAATTGCTATATTCTGTCCTTCTCAGCCATACAGTTTACCATGTATTGAAGCATGTAATAATAATAAAAATAAATTAATTGATCAATTGTCACACATTATACATACATTTCTGCATATACATGGTGAAATTATTTATTTTTCACATATCCCAGCTAAGCTGGGGTCAGAATGTAGGTGCCATGCAAATGAAGGATGAGAGTGCCCCACATGACCAAAACGAACCGAGAGAGTCTGTAACCTCTATAGTGGTTGCTGATAGTGGTGGGGAAAAAAATTATTCTGATAAAAAAATTTTTTAAACCTGTTACAATTTGTACATTTTCTCTCTGATCATTTTTTTTTAAATAGATGTTTAGCATTATATACTAATTCAATGATAGATAGATATAAACCAACAGGTTTTGTATCTTTTAATTCTTTACATTTAGTTCTTTTAATGCATCACTGTTACAGCCATCAAAGCACTGCTTGTTCACTGCCTGTTATTATATAATCCACAGGTTTATTTGTGAGATGTTATAGAGTATTTTTCATTTTAAATTTGTAGGTTTGCACATACCTTTTTAACCTGCAAATTCTGTACAGAGTGAAACAAATGTCATGTCAGACACAACATTCTTCAGTAAAAAAATATTTCTAAGGAAATAAGGGTCAACATGGCAAAATATATTAGAAAATTAAATCAAAACACTTGATTTTGTGTCGTAATACTTTACATATCGCTGTAATATCAAATCGGGACCTTTGTGTAAACACACATGGGAAACAACGATGTGTTCCCTTATCTTTTCATGTCTTACACTCTGTGTTCATGTCATACCTGTAGCTGTAAGGCACCCGAAATATAGTTAGGACTGACAATTTACACATTTTTTCAGTGCGATTCATTATTTTTTTTTTATTGATATAAAAATAAAGCATAAAAACCAATTGTCATGCCCCCGGAACGTAATAAGGAATTTTCCTTTAATAAAGAATCCTGAGCAATTCAAGCTTGTTCAAAGTACCAAATTAATGTTTTTGCAAGTCCCAATCAGCAGGGGGCCGTAAGCATAACACCAGCTAAACAGGCAATACACAGTTGTATAGACAACAAATCACATTTACTGTTAGCAGATAGCACAAAGTGTCTTTTTTTTTTTTTTCTTTAAAAAAAAAAAAGCTGGACGGAGCAACTTCAAATGCAGGAATCTCAAGATGTTTTTTTTAAGTGTCAAGCTATGTATAACTTGACAAATCATCCTAAAAAACAGTATTCCCTTATAAGCTGGAACATCCCATATTTTTGTAAAAATGATGATGAAATGCCCCATATTGAAGTGCTTAAAATGCTCAAGTATCTGTCCTGGAATGTGATTTGTTGAAGAGCGTAGCTGAATGGTAAAGATGTGCTGAATTAATGGGTGGACTGGGAAGGTAAGTAGCTCTGGCTTTGCTATATTGAGTTAGTGTTTTTTCATCCAGACCATAGGATTAAATCCATAATGTTATCCTGAATTTTGTATTACACTGATAAAGAGCACACTTTAAGTTTGAGCAACTGTATTGAGCAACTGTATGAGAGCCCTGTATTGAACTGCTAATGATTTGTCTGCGAAGGTGGTTCGCTGTAACATTAAAGCTTCAGTGTACAAATTCTCAAGGTATCAATAAGATCTCAAAAAACGTCATTAATATGATCTAAAAATCATTTAAGCCAACAGTACAGATTCAATAGCCTTTTCTGTCCAGTTTTCTCATGACACCTGCTATAATCTAAAATAATTTGTTGGAAACTAAGCTAAGTTCACATTGATAATAATGGTGTCCTGTAATAATGATGAGACAAAGTTTTCAATTTAAGAACTTGCTATTAGTTTAGGTCACCATTATTTTTAAGAGCAGGGGTAGGGTCTTACCCTAAGTTTGCCTGCTGTCAATATGGTGCTCGAGTCTGGGACCAATTATGCACAAATCTATTTTACTTAACAAATTATTTGTTATTCTAGGTTGCTAGCATTCAAATGAAAATAAAATGGAAGCTGGCAAGCTACCATCTCTTTAATGAGGCAGTGACCACCTTAATGTATCTGGTCCTTGTTGGGCAATTTGACGAATTCTGGAATAACCTCTTAAAACTGTTAGCTGTTTTGACAACACAATGCCACATCCTTTGTACATAAGCCACTGGCTCGAATAGGCCAGCTATTGAAAACATGAATTGGCTTGACTTGCTTCTTCAATGGTTTAGCGATCTATGAAGCACAGTGACCCAGTTACACAAGCAGGTTATTATCTGAAAAAAGTGTGCAAACTTAAGGACCCAAAATATGTCCCACCATTTTATTTGTTTGATACAAATGGCTGTCAATATATGCCAAACTGTGCTTTTCCCAAATAAAAATTCAGGAAAGCAATATCATAACTGCACTTATTTAATGCACATGTAACATAATTTTTGGTAATGTGCCTGATTGGTGGATATTGCTGTGTAGGACACTATGGCTTTGTTACAAAACCTTGTAAGCTACCTCACTAAACCTACTGTCTGCATTGACAGCTATTGTACCTTTTAAAGCAGCATTCTAACCAAAATTGAACCGCATAAGTAATTGATTTGAAACACTCTTCATGGCAGCAACTCTTTTAACAGTCTTTTACGAGTGCCACACAAATAGCATTCCTCTTGCAAAGTGCAGAGACCCTACATTCACAATTTATTTACATAGAGTTTGGCTTTAGCACATGTGGCTTAGCTAATAAAGCAATACTCCATTCTCAAAAAATACATGGAACGGTTTTCTTTTTGACCCAGTTTTTGTGTGTACCATCTACTTAAATTATCAAATATTCCAAAAATAATATAGCCTACGTATCAAAATCATCACATGGGAGGTTGGTATGTTGTTTCTTAAACTTCGGGTACCATAGGATCGGACACATGCTGACTCACAAGCGCCATCTCCTATCAGACATGTTTTCATCTGCTCTAGCGTGTTCACCTTTACCTGTAGCACGACTGGAAGTGCATTGTGTCAGCAGCGTGGGTTCGAATACCACATTGAAACCAGGGAGGTGACAAGTGCGATTTTGAGGTTGCATTTTTCCCTCTAACGTTACATTTTTACTCCTGATTGATTTACGTTTTGGTTTTTTATAAAAAATAAGGCTTTCCTCTTCACTGTATTGCATCCTGTACAGCTGAAAACTACTTGATAACTTGCTGCAAATTCATCACTCATAATTTTCACATGCAAATGAGCTTTGCGCAAACTCTCAAAGGTTCGCTGCAGGTTCACTACTACCGGTAAAGAGCTGCAAACATTTGTGGTGAATCACAATCTCATTTGCATGTGAAAATAATTAGTGGGCACTTTTTCATCATGGGTGTCCTATGATGCCTTAAAATTCTGTCTATGTATGTAATTATTAAGATTAGAGTATTCAAATTGCACAAATGTTCTACCTTACTGCGATGATTTGGTTTTCAGCAGTAAATCCCTGTTAATAATTTTCTTTCATATTTTATCAGCATTAATGGGGATTTATGGCTTTAACTCCATGCTTTTGGCCTTGGATGAACTGCATGCAGGTGGTCTGCTGTACAGAGGGATTGTATATACTCTGGGTACTGCTGACATGTATATTTGGGTCGTATATAAGCTTGTAATCTGAGACTTGTTATAGAGTAGAATTCTCTTCCCACAAGCCTCCAGAGCTACCGTAGATGGGTAATTTGGAGGAAGATAATTTGAATAAGTGGTGTTTTATTGCATTAATGTTTCCGCAAGGGAGGTTAAACATATTAAGTCTATTAGTTTAGGCATTCAAGCTAAGCTGTAAATTAAACATATTTTCTTTTTTTCCCAAATGGAACTTTCCTTACTTTTTTCCCATTTACTATTTGGCTTAGTGTCTTCTGGCCTTGCCTTGTTATGACCCAGTCTCTGAGAAAGGGCAAATCCATTCTGACTTTCTTTGTTTTATAATTGGCATGCTGTGAGTGTATGTGTGCAAATAGTGGAGGAAAAACTCTTATTGGCCTTTTCCAATAAGAGTGTGGAGTTCATTCTCTGTGCCGTTTCTTCTGTAGCTGTTGGCCAAGTTCCTGTGGAAGGTCAATGAGTGTATTGTGCACTTCACTCGTACAGTGCGTCTACTCCACCCCACATGTAAAATGACCTTTTCAACTCATGCAAAAGATCTAGAGCAATATAAAAGCCAGACGGATTCTAAGTTCACTTCTGCTTTTCTCTCAGTCAAGGTGGATCCAATACAACCCAAATCTCAATTATTTTCATTACCCCATTCAATGTGTTGCTGGTAGGTGGAGGATTCCTGAGGTTAAGTATGCCAGCTTAGAGGTTTCCATGAGAACTGCAAAGTTTTGTTCTGATTTACAGACCTGATAAAGACAAGAACAGTGTGTCTAAGTTTACATAGGACAGTATTTCTAGCTACCAACTTGCAAAAAAAATCAAATTAAGTCAAATTACCATGCATATTGTTTCAAAGCAGCTTCACAGACAACTGTGCCTTAAAGACTCCAGTGAGACAGCCAAAGGGGACTGGGGCAAGGACTTCAAAAAGCATGTCATTTTGGGATTTTTCTTGGGTAATTTACTTTCAGTTTATTGTGTTGTTCACATTTAGCACATCTGTGCGATTTGATGCTTGAGTGTGAATTTTACAGAAGCTGGTGTCTACATTAATTTGGCTTGTGATTGTATTATTTTAGCCCTTGTAAGGACACGTAGCTTTAGACAGAAAACCTGAAATTTACTTTAAAATGAGAAGCACATAATTTCGGCAACACTAGCACCATCAAATGGAATTGTGAAAATTATCCTTTCAAAACAGGATTCCACCCCTTCCATGCTGCCCTCCGTCTGCCATTGTTCGTTTTAACAGTTGGTCCTACCCCAAACTCACACTCTTGGTTGAATCAAAAGTTGACTCAATCAGACCAATGTTTTAAAGTGCTGTAGAGCCACATTGACAGCAAAGTATTTTCCCTGCAACGCTTGTGTGAATAACAAACATGGAATTCAAGGAAGACTTTGCTATTTTATTCTCCATTGCTTTGCTTTATTTCCAGATATTCCATTCAATATGTTTTTGTTTCCTTAACTTTCCATTGCGACCTGAAGAGGAATTGCTCTGCAATAGTGGGGTTTCCCTCTTGTGTAAAACTCTGGAATTCCCCTGTAGAAGCGCATAAACACGAACTTGATGGACAGACGATATTTTACATTGATGTGAATAAATGAGTATAGCGTATTTGGTAATCAGAAGGATGCTGGTTCAATCCCCACAGCCACCACCATTGTGTGCTTGAGCAAGGCACTTAACTCCAGGTTGCTCCGGGGGGATTGTCCCTGTAATAAGTGCACTGTTAGTCGCTTTGGATAAAAGCGTCTGCCAAATGCTTAAATGTTCAATGTTAAATGTATTTGCTTTTCCCACTGTACTCCCTGAAATGTTGAATTCTTTCTGCTGTGTTTGTTGGGCTTCATCCTATGACATTTGTTATCCAATGCGTTCACGCATATGCACACTCCATATAAACCTGTAAGAATGCCACTAATACGTTTGCATGAACATATAAGCAACGTTCTCTGGGAGAAACCCAGGTGTGTTCAACCGGTTTTTCTTAATCCCTTAAAATGCATGAGGAAAATGGCGTTCTCATTTATATGACGTTTCACAATGCCACTTTCTGCCAAATACCTTGGAGGAAAAAAATGGTTTTCTTACATGTAAATGTGGACAGTGTCTACATTCAGTACAAATGGCTGGTTTATACAGTAGTTGTCCCTGTACAGATTAACTGTGATATGAAGGTATTTTACCATTGTTCAAATTACATGCTTCAGCTTTAAGTCTAAACCCTCAATTTTACTTTTAATTGTATGTTTAGTTCTTATACAGCTGGAGCATTAGCAACACTGGCATACATGTCTGAGTAAAAATCATACCACCACTATATCATATTTACATGCTCAAAAGATACATTTTAAGCAAGGTACATTTTGTTTGGGGGGTGATCATACTGGGTCCCCTATATCTTTAAATGTTTCAGCATAAACACCTTTTGAAATGAGATACACTTGTCCATTGGAATTAAGAGTTTCTTGCTACATTTCCAAAATAGGTGTGACAGTCTTATCAATGTAATAGTGCACTAACACAGTTTTGCTGCAAAAAAAAACAGCCTTTTGTGTTTGGGTAGTGATGCTTGTTGAGTTTTGAATGGCTAAGAAACCTCATGTGGGTCCCCTTTTTAAACCTCAAATCCCAATGGGTGAAAGCTGTTGAGTACAAAAGCATAACATCCAATAATACTCTTTCGCTCCGAAATGGATAGTACACCAAAAAAATTTTTTTACCCAGAATTTACTTACCCTCATGCTGTTGGAAACAACATGAAAGGAGAAATATTGAAGGATGTACTGGTTGTTTTCTCCTTCAAAAAGGATGCAAAAGCACCATAACCCTATCATAAAAGTAGTCCAAATAACTTTGCATAAACAATGTATTGTTGTATAGCTATTGCCTAGCTTCGGAAGACATGTATACATGGTTATGATTCTTTAGAGTTGGATTTTTTCAATAAATTGGTTCATTTGGCCGCAGCGTTTAAAAGCTCTCTTGAGAGTTATAATATCTGTCATTATCAGGGGTGTAAAGAGTACTGAAAAATAATAAGTAAAAGTACTGCTACTTCTTTAAAAAATGTAGTTGAGTAAAAGTACCTGTCCTAAAAACTACTCAAGAGTAAAATAATAGCTCATTTAATTTAGTATTGAGTACTGATTTGCGGCTATGCACCTTTAAAATAAAAACTTGATGCTGCAATTTAAAAATATAGCACACATACCGTAATTTACATTTACTTCTATAGCTGTTTGCCAGAAAGAATAATAATAATAATAAAAAAGTATTTTATAGGTGTTTGACAACTTTTAAAATACATCACTTATCTATGATACTGTAAACAGTACATGAATCTGATTAAAAAAAAAAGAAATAAATAAATGAAAGTGTGACATGATTACTGAAATTAAAAGATTAAAAAGCTATTTTCAGTATCATAATGTATGAAACAATTACATTTAAGATCGGTTTGTTTAGGGTCTACGTTTTCCTTAATGCTGACTGCGAAATTTATTGTTGTGCATAAAACATGTTCAAAACAATGCAAGGAATGCAAAGAAAACACTAAAGAACACAAATTAAGATTTTTAGAAGAATATCTCAGCTCTTTTGGTCCATACAATGCAAGTGAATGGGTCCCACAATTTTGAAGCTCCACAAATCACATAAATCAGCATAAAAGTAGCCTAATCCTTTTAATACAGAGCTGAAATATTCTACTGAAAATCTTAATTTGTGTTCTGAAGATAAAGAGTCATACACATCTGGCATGAGGGTGACTAAATGATGAGAGAATCTTCATTTTTGAGTGATCTTTCTTTAAGTAGCACATTGGGGGCCACATTGTCCCCCATTTGAGATACAATGTTCCACACTGATTTAGTTCTTGAATCTTTTAAGCCCAGCAATAGTTATGTTATCATTCTAATTCATGATGCACAGTTTTCTGAAGTTTGTGACTGGTGGAATGGTCTGCCTGAAGTATTGCTCTACAAATATTGATACTTTCTATCAGGCATTAGAAAAAACTTGATAAATGCTAAGCATAATTATAAAATATTTTATCATCTCTACTTTCCTGGTAAGTTTTTATACAGATTAACACACTCTCTACATCCGGGGTCGGTATTATAAAAAAAAACGAACAATGTTATTAAAAAATATTATTATTAAAAATGTCACTGTTTTATTCTATTACATGAATACTTTTAATGCTACTAAAGTTATCCAGCCAAAAGTAGAGAGTGGTTTTCTCATTTACTTGTTGTTTAATTAATAGCCTTTATATGACATAGCCTACTAGACAGTTCTCAATTCGGTTCCATATACACTTCAAGTCCAACATTTTGATGCAAATACACTTTTTGTCCCACTGTATTAGTGGACAAACATTAGCCGCCTGTCAATCACGCAACTACAGATGTCAGGAAATAAAAGTCAATATTTTATATTTTATCTAGATCAACCAACCAGTGTTTGTCTTGCTATCGCGATCAATGTAATGAACACCTCTGTTCTAGATGTAGAACATGGGCTAAGTATAGAAAATTACTCAAAAGTTTATCATCGATATCTTTTTTTTTTGGATAAACATCAAGATTGTTTTATTGCCCAGCCCTTTTGATAATATTGCATTAATCTCTCGCATCAAACCAATAATCTCAGTGATGGAAAGCTAATTTACAGGCTACATTATAGACACACAGACTCTAGTAAGCAGAAATATGAAATTAACCTCGGTATGTTTCTTCAAATTAGAGGCAGGATTAATGCTGTTATCTGGCTTGAGCAAGTTAAACTCACATGACACAGTCAAGCAATTGGCCTTTTTCACTGCGAAAAGTCCTTTTTAGGTGTGGCCTTGATGTTCAGGTGTTGTACTGTGCTTGTGGCATCCTCCATATCCATAACAGTTGGCGCCAGATCTGCAACTGTCGTTCAAGTTTTTGACGTGTGATTTGATTTGGCGGGATTCACGAGACTCTCCCTAGCCAATCATGTTGATAGATAAAAATAAAATCCGGACAGGGAAGTAGCAAACACAGACGGTGTGAAAATATCACATTAAAAGTACAGTTACAGTACTTAAAATGTACTCAAGTAAATGAATGCAATTTTAAAAGTACTTTAAGTTAAATTCCTTAATTATAGTAACCGTGCGTATTTGTAATTAGTTATTTTACACCTCTGTTAATTATACAAATTCAAAGTATAAAAGTTTTTAAATTGCACCAGTCAAATGGACAACTTTTGTGTACGACTAGTACAACTCTTCAGAATTTTTACTTTTGTGGTCCATGAAAAAAGTCATACAAGTTTAGAATGACATGAGGCTGAGTAAATGACGACTGAACTGCCAATTTTGGGTAAATTAATCCTTTCCAATTTATAGTGTTTTTACTCATCCCACTGCCACGTGGCTTTATAGGACTGCTCAAATTCACCATTAACTAGACCATTTCAAGGGGTGACAACTAAATGTGGCCTGGCACCACAATCAATCTCTGTAATATTTGTGCAGCGGATGTTGTTTTGGGATCCGGTGACCTTAGGATTGAGGTCAGACATCATCTAGCCATTTGAGTCATCACATAGCCTGAGGGGGAAGGGGCTTGGTTGCTATGTAACCTGAGTATGCCAATTGTTATTGAGGTATTCCCATTGAGGGCGATGTAAAGAAAATAACAAGAGGGTCTTGCTTATTCCACTGGCATTAAGTCCCATGTTTGCAGATGCTAATTATCGAAAAGCCTTAGAAGATATTTAATACAGTCTTTTCTTAGCTACGTTTGTAAATAAATTCTTACGTTTTATATTTTGTTTTTACATTCGTACTGTATTTTAAATGTTAATCGGCAAACAACTGACACAAACTCAAACTGACTCTCTAAGGTCAAACTAGTGAGGTAGATATTTAAATCATGGTAACATTTTATGTGTAGTCAATTGACATTGTGTACATTTTATTACATTTAAAACACAATAAAGAAATGGTTTTGGTTTTATTTCAAGTTCTCTGCCAGTGTCCTTGTTTCCATAAACGCACAACAGAACATGTTCACTAATTGGAGATGCTGTTAAGAGGCTCTTTTGTGATTTTAAAGAGCGAGACAAACAAGTGTTCCCATGGGGTGTCACCTGACCTAAACTACTGGTTGTTTATCCTGAAATGTCTAATTGGGACCAAGCCTGCTGTTTTGTCTTGTTCTTCCTTTCATTTGTGAGAGAGAAAGAGGAGGACAAGGAGGTAGAAAAAGAATATAAAAATGTGGTTGAATTATGAAGGCACTACTGTAAGTAGACGATATGCCAATTGAGGAGTTTTAATGTTTTGAAAGATGAATGATTTGTCTAATAACTGCAACGTCTAAAACCAAATATGCAGCTTTGTGGAACAGATGTATATTTATAAAGCAGTTGATTATTTTTTTCAAAGTACAGTCTCTTGATGAATCATATGCCATAAAAGAAAATGACAATAAACAAGATGGAAGCCTGTTGCTTTCATGCTGCTCAAAGGATTTGTCCATAAAGTAATGTACATAAAACAGTTAATCAGGAAAGATGTCACATGCACGTTGATTTCCAGGTCATTTAAACTGCAAGTCTAAACACTAATAAGTTCCCATGAGGGCCTGTGAACCTCTTTAGAATGCCTCCCTGAATCATAGTGGATACGAGGATTTTATTGCTATATTTCACCATATAAATTTAATTTGAGAGTTTTTAGTGAAAATGGATCTTAAACATATTCAAGTTTTTTCTCCCTACTATTTTAACCAGGTTTCGGCATGAAAATAGCCAAAGAAGCTGGCATGGCATTAAGAAACACAATTTTCACCATATTGTACCAACAAATGGTCTCAGGCAGGGCTCGATTGATAATCTGGCAAACTGGGCATTTTTCCGGTATTTGGGGACGTTCAGGGGTGGACTGGCCATCGGGAGAAACGGGCTGGCCGGGAAACGGGTCCCGAATGGGCCGTGATGAGCTAAAATGAGCAGAGTTATGCAGAACGGCCACAAAACGAAGGCACGATATGCCGAAGGGGGCAGCGACAACTTTTGGGCCAGTTTCTTTGTAAAATCCTGGGCCGATATCTCTTCCCAGTCCACCCCTGGTCTCGGGTTTTAATCAAATGTATAATAAAGAGCAAAATTTAACTTGGCAACACTTATGCACATGGGCAACTTAATGAATGAAATTTACATACAGATTAATCTCATAACATTCACAATTTTATTTTGACATTTTCTACTAAATTAAATAAATACGTTTGTTTGTTAGTTTAACCAGAAGTATTCCTCTTTCTACTATGTATAGAATACGGGCATATTGTGTTGTGCAAACTGTACACATGTCCTGGAAATAAAAGGGCTAAATATAGCTCTTAGCTGGTCGGTTGAATTTAGAGGGGTTTTGAGAACTTTTCAGTTAAACACCAGCTTAAGCCAGGCTGTTAGACCATCTTAAACCAACTAAAACTAGCATACCAGCTTAGGTTGGTTTATTTTATTATTTAGCAGGTTTAATATTTCCAACTGTCTGTGTCTCTAGAGATGCTCATTCTCCTACAATAACACAGAATTTTGTTCTTAACAGGAGATGATGCTTTGATCATGAATAATTTGATGTACCTATGAATCTTATAATGTTGCCTAAATAATGACAGTGCTGACTGTCTGCTTGAGTTTGCATCATGAGGGTTTTTTTGTGTTCTTCCTCCACATAATTTTTATTGTGACTTTATTTTTCTCGCAATAAACTTTGATTGTAATTGGATTACTTTGTTGTTGTTTTGATTTGATGGAATAAGTAGTGAGTAAAAATTATGTGACTCATGCTGGCAATGGAGCTTGAACCTGTTCCTATAATGATGGGGAAAAATACTTTGTTGATCGAGTTAAGGTCATATTATGGAAGTAAAGTTTTCATTTTTGATTTTTATGCTAAAATCCCAATTAATACTCTTTCTATCTCTCTCTCTCTATCTCACAGTGTGTAAAGATCCACCATATAAAGTAGAAGAGTCTGGATATGCCGGCTTCATATTGCCAATTGAAGTTTACTTTAAAAACAAGGTACATTGTTTTTTCTTTCGGTCTTTTGTGGAAACCTGTAATTAAATGCACAAAATAAGCAATATGAACTTAAGATGTAGCCTAATCAATGTTGCATCAAATAAACTGTTTCAAACTGAACAGTGGCAACAAAAAAAGTATGTGAATCAATTAGGGCTGTCAGAATTAACATGTATGCGATTTTATTAAAGTTTAACACATTATATGCGATTTAACTCATTTACCGTTAATACTGCATAAACACTGGTGTGAATGGCGGAACCTTTGTAATGCGTCCACCTGGAGACATTACACTGATGCACAGGCCACAAACAGATACACACCATCACCAGAGCCATTCTACCAAGAGATGCCTACAATCGTTGCATAAAAGTGCATGCATCGCGATTACAAATTTGCTTAAAATCTGGTTTGACGTTCATCTGTTACAATAATGAACAAACACAATAATTTTAAACTAATAACACAAATTATTGTATTGTCCTTATTCACATTTAATTTATCATTCAAATATTTATAGCTTAGGTTGGAAAAAGTATGTGAACCCCTTGGCAAAGCTAATTGGAGTTAGCAAACCTGGCATCCAATTAGGGCTACAAAAACGAATCACTAAAATCAATTATTTTCCATAATGAAAATCATCGACAATGAATTTCATTATCAATTAGTTGGATATGTGTGTTGAGCACGGAGAAGCTCCATCAGTGACGTCACTTTACCGCCCAGTGATAAATGTGTTGCATAATAACTTGTTTGAAAAACGACGGAGACAAGTTGAAGTGGAAAAAACATGACCTAAGATGCCCATCGCACGAGAGCACTTGATAAACACTTCAAAGAAGTCCATAATAAACAGACTGTTTATAGTCTGATGTCTAGACAAAAAAGTCTAGGATGAGACTTTTCAGCACAAGAGTGTATCTGATGATTGTACTATATATGCTGTATGCTGAATACAATGCATAATAATGCTAAGGGTCCAAATATTTGATAGACCTGATAATGCCAAATGTAATGTCTGATTTTCACCAGTAAATTTATACTATGCCAAACATTTTGTTTTACTGGATAAGCATACGCTACCATTTTTTTTATTATTTTTTTCCCGAAAAGAATAATTTAAAAACATGTAATGAGTGACTATACTTAAAAAAAAAAAAATAACAAAAATGACAATATGACTTTTAAAATCTTAAAATGTATGTAACCAGAAACATAAATAATGTTCAAATTATTGTGAGTATAGAATAGTTTATAATAGTGTAGAATTCAGTACTGTAAATCGAATACAGTACTGATAATATAATTATTTTAATAAAATACAGGAAATAATTGTTTATTTTTTTTTTAAATCCGATTCATCTAAAAAATAATAATATATTAATCGATTATCAAAATAATCGCTAGTTGCAGCCATTTATCCAATTAATGAAACAAGACTGGAGGTGTGGGTGAGAGCTACTTTGACTTAAATAAAAGACTAAACATTTTGAGATTGCTATTCACAAGAAGCATCTGCTGACGTGGACTATGCCTTGCAAAAAAAGAGATCTCAGAAGACCTATGATTAAGAATTGTTGTTTTGCATAAAGGGTTACAAAGTTATCTTGGTATTCATCTGTCCACAGTTAGTCAAATTGTCTATAAATAGAGAGGATTTAGTGCTGTGGCTACTCTATCTAGAAGTGGCCATTCAGCCAAGGTGACTCAATGAATGCAGAATGCTTAATGAGGTAAAAAAAAAGAACCCTAAATTGACAGCTAAAAACATGAAGATATCCTTGGAACTGGTTAGCATCTCTGTTCATGAGTCTACTATATGGAAAACATTAAAAATCTACTTCAGGACACTTTGATGGAAGCCACTGCTTTCCAATAACAATTTTGACTATATATATGGCTTAAATGTACTCTACTCGTCAAAAGTTTGGTAACACTTACTTATATATATTTTATATATATTAATTTTCCACATTTTAGAATAATAGTAAAGTCAGCAGAACTATAACATAAATAGAACTATGGGAATAATGCTGTGACTAAAAAAAAATCAAAAACAAATCAAAATGTATATTTATATATGGTTATATTTTAGCATCTTCAAAGTAGCCACCCTTTGCCTAGAATTTGCAAAAATGTACGCTTGGCATTTTATCAACCAACTTCATGAGGTATCACCCTGGGATGATAAAAAAGTGTATATATATATATATATATATCTATCTCTCTTACCATCTATGCTGGGCACTAATTGCTGCTTTTATTATTCTGTCCAAGTCATCTATTTTCAAAAAAATCTTTTTTTTGTAAATAAAATTTTTGTTTTCTAATAAATTAATATGTTGGCACAATTCTATTTTTGTCTACAAAACTAATTTTAATAAATTTAAGCATACGCATTCAGATCAAAAGGTTTTTTAAATCATGAGAAATATTTCAATCAAGTGCAACACTTTTTTTTTTTTTTTTGTCCTGGACTAATTTTTTATACCTTTTTTTTTTTTTCAAATGTTTGGTCATTTTTTTGCTAGGAAGAACCAAAAAAGGTGCGCTTTGACTACGATTTGTTCCTGCACTTGGAGGGCCACCCACCTGTCAATCATCTGCGTTGTGAAAAGCTCACTTTCAACAACCCTACTGAAGAGTTCCGCAAGAAGCTGTTCAAGGCCGGAGGGGTATGTACAGTATGAACTAGGGGTTGGAATCAGCAAGGACCTGGTGACATTTATTATACTTATAAATACAGGCCACATTATGATTATATTGAACTATT
Organism: Xyrauchen texanus; assembly: GCF_025860055.1. Classification (NCBI taxonomy): domain Eukaryota; kingdom Metazoa; phylum Chordata; class Actinopteri; order Cypriniformes; family Catostomidae; genus Xyrauchen; species Xyrauchen texanus. The sequence continues at coordinate 18,174,139 of NC_068277.1, read as the reverse complement.
GAGACAATATACAAATTTTAGTGAATTGTGAATCAAACCTTTGAGATGTTATGTTCTATATGACTGGAGGATTGTCCCTGCCATGTGGCTTCCATATTATAGGTTCCTAATCTGAATGCACACTTCTAATAAAAGTACCGATTTATCAGTTTTATGATCTCAAAGAGAGGACGGTAGTGGAGAACACATTTCTATTTTGCAATTGTCGTACAATTAGCCTCATTCGTTTTCACAGATGGCTATTTGATCAGTGTTGGAGCCATTTAAAATGAAAGGTATTTTTGCAAGAGAAATGACTAGTTGGCCTCGTGGGTTTAAAATACATACCCTACGTTCACCGGTGAAAAACGCAATGATGTCCCCTTAGGCTGCTTGTACTCTTAAAAAGCCCTTTAGAGATGAAAGCCATTTTCAGGCAATCGGTCCTAATGGAATTACTCTTTCCATCAACCAAGACAATAAGTAATTTTACATGATTTGATTGGGCTAGTCTTAACCCGACCATCTATCACTACAGGAAGCTGCAGTTGTCCTTGGCCCTTTGCCAAAGGAATCCACACTCTTTATACAAATTCAAACAATTTTAGACATATTCAAAGAAAAAAATCTTCTTGTGAGGGACAGCTCTGTAGCTTTAGTTCACCCTCTCTTGCCTCATTCCAGTAATTCTAATGGTTTACAGCAGGGAGTATGACACCATATCCTTTGGTGCTTGTCTGGCTTACAGATGAGGCATGGCAGGAATCAAAATAGTTTATTGGCACAGAGTTCAGTGGTGCGGGAAGTTGTTTTAATTAAGTGAGAACCGTTAGCGAGAGCAATATCAGTTTAACTTGGTGGTAACCGAGAAGGGTCCTTTCCAATTTACCTGATTGTTTTGGAAGTTGAATGCTTTCTGTCATTACATCAGTCCAAGAATGGTGCCTCTTTCCAAAATGTGTATTATAGTGTGTGTGTGTGTGTGTGTGTGTGTGTGTGTGTGTGTGTGTGTGTGTGTGTGTGTGTGTGTGTGTGTGTGTGTGTGTGTGTGTGTGTGTGTGTGTGTGTGTGTGTGTGTGTGTGTGTGAATGAATAGGGAAAGGGGGTTGAAGGTGATTCTTAGTCCACTTTCGAACTGTAATATTTGTTTTTTCCTCCTTAACAGCAACGTGATCCTCACAAAAGATCTTCAGAGGACTCTAAAGTAAGAACAAACACCATATTCAATACATTTTGAAGCACTGCTTGCTTAAAGGGCCTTTTTTTCATAGAAAGTTGAAACACAGGTGGTCATTGGTTAGGTTTCCATCATGGCATATACAAAAATAGTCCAAGACATGTTTTCTAGTATAAAGATGAAAAAGCCTTTGTTAATTGGCTCATCACATTTACAATAAAAAGTTGTCAGGAAGGATACTAATAATTATTAGTATTTATATAAAGTTTATTTTCTTTAATAGTATGTATGTAGGTATGTAGGTGCTCTTTTGTATTAGTTATACTGGGGTTTATGTATAACTGTCCTAATTTTGAGGTGCTCTTCATTAACTGTAAGCCTTTCTACTCACCGCGGGTGTTTTCCTTGTTCATTCTTATGAGTGTTTATATCCCGCCACAAGCATGCGTGAACGCAGCATTGCAAAAGTTGACTGATCCATCACAGAAATGGAGCAACAATACCTGGACTCTCTTATCATTATTCTTGGAGATTTTAATAAAGCTAACCTCACCTGTAAACTGCCAAAATACAAACTACACATCATATGCCCCACCAGAGAATTAAATATATTGGACCACTGCTACACCACTGTAATGGATGCATATCGCGCTCTCCCACGTGCAGCTGTAGGACTGTCTGGTTCATCTTCTCCCAAGCACCTTGACTCCTCCAAGCAGAAACTAAAATCAGCTCAGCCTGAAGTAAGGAACTGTAAAGAGATGGACCAATGAAGCAGAGCTGGAACTACAAGGCTGCTTTGACTGCACTTATTGGAGTGTTTTTGAGGCTGCTGCCACAGACCTGTGTGAACTCCCAGATACTTTGACATCTTATATCAGTTTCTGTGAGGATATGTGCATCCCTACTAGGACATTTTTATTATTCCATACCGATAAACCATGGTATACAGGAAGTCTCAGACAGCTTCATTATGCAAAGGAGGATGCTTAGAGAAGTGGGGATAAAACATTGTATAACCTGGCCAGGAACACACTTACTAAGGAAAACTATGAAAAGCATATATATTTTATTTTTTGCAGCCAACAATCCTGCATCTGTGGAAAGGCCTAAAAAGCATCACCAAGTACAGGACACCACCTCCTCGCTCCTCGCTCTGTTCATCAGCCACTAATGGCTGATGAACTGAATGTGTTTTACTGCAGGTTTGAAATGCCCAGTCTCACACCCCTCCCCCGCTCTGATCTTCACTTCACACACGCACACCAACACCTCCTGGAACCCCCCCTCCTGCTACTCAATCTGCACTTATGATCTGTGAGAAGGATGTGGGCCAGGTCTTTCGTAAACAAAAGACTTGGAAAGCTTCAAGCCCAGACAGTGTTTGGCCTGCCTGTCTTAAAGTCTGTACTGACCAACTGGTCCCCATCTTCACACAGATATTCAATAGATCACTGGAGCAGTGTGAAGTTCCCTGCTGCTTCAATTACTTCACCATCATTCCGGTACCCAATAAACCCAAAATCTCAAGACTTATGCTAATTTTCCACTGCACTTTATGGTTCGACTCGCCTCAACTATACTTGCTTTACATTTCTGAGCTTACATTTCCACTGCAGTTTACTGTCATCTCAACGTGGGTGGGATTATAGGCTGATCATCATAGTTGCGCTGCCTCTACTGCCGTGACATCATCTTAAACATGAAACCAACTGACCAAAACAATAACACGACGCTAGCTGTTAGCTACTAGCTCATTGTGCTGCGTAAAGCAGTTGTTGCATGGTGATTTTACACAAGTGTAATGGTTAAATTGGCCTGTTTGTTTTAGAAGCAAGCTTCCAGTAGCTGGTCAACTAAATAAAGTGAAGCTTTCAAGCAGAATATAGAGTTAACGTAACAAAATGTACCATCCTCCATCGTGACTGAGTCCAGGGCACTCTCCCTCCCATTGCTCACTGGTATAGATAGTGTCCATTTGGTCAAACCACTTCCACTTTTCCTTAATGTTTCTGTAGTCACACAAGTTTTTTTTTTTGTTTTTGTTTTTTTTTTTACTTTTCCCTACACTGTTGGTAGTTCCGGTGGTAGCGGTGTGTGGCCAACAGCTGAGAAGCTTCCTGAGAGACATTTTCGTTTCGCTCATCGCTAATGAGTGGACCGTCTGCACCTCCTTTATTGACCATGGCATGGTTTTGCACAGCTATTTCTTTTTTCACAATTCGAAAGTCACGTGAACACATGATACTGTTGTCTCTGTTGCCACATGTTGGAATCCAGTGACGCTGGTATTGACAATTCTCCCTGACCAATCCGTGATCTGCAGGATTTTGACGTCACATTTAGTATCTGCTCGGCTCGCTTGGAACCTCGACCGAGGTGGTACTAAAAACAGTATCAGGTACCTGGTACTATCCACAGTGAAAAAGCAAGCAGAAACGAGTTGAGTCGAGTTGTACCGTACAGTGGAAAAGCCCCATAAATGACTACTGACCTGTCGCTCTCACTTCTGTGGTCATGAAGTAATTTGAGAGACTGGTTTTTGCCTACTTGAATGGCATCACTGGACACCTGCTGGACCTCCTTCAGCTTGCTTGCCAAGCAAACAGGTCTGTGGATGATGCTGTCAAGATGGGACTTCATTATATTCTGCAGCACCTCAACAGACCTGGGACTTATGCAAAGATCCTATTTGTGGACTTCAGTTCAGCCTTGAATACCATCATGCCTGACCTTCTCAACCAAACTGACCCAGCTCTCCATGCCCACCCCAATCTGTCAATGGATCACATGCTTTCTGACAGATAGGCAGCAGCTAGTGAGACTGGGGAAACTCACATCCAGGAACCCTCACTATTAGCACTGGTGCTCCTCTGATGCGTTCTCTCTCCAATGCTCTTCTCCCTGTTCATAAATGACTGCACTGCAAAAGACCCCACTGTTAATCTCCTGAAATTTGCAGACGACACCACTGTCATCAGCCTCATCCGTGACTGTGACGAGTCTGCATACAGATGGGAGGTTGATCAGCTGGCTGTCTGGTGCGGTCACAACAGCCTTGAACTGATCACCCTCAAAACAGTGGAGATGATAGTGGATTTCAGGAGAAATCCCCCTGCACCCCTCACCATCCTGAACCGCACTGTGGCAGCAGTGGAGTCTTTCAGGTTATTGGCTCTACCATCTCTCAGGACCTGAAGTGGGACACCCACTTTGACTCCATTGTAAAGAAGGCTCAGCAGAAGTTGTACTTCCTTCCCAAGCTGAGGAAGTTCAACCTGCCACAGGTGCTGCTGACACAGTTCTACTTGGCTATCATTGAGTCTGTCCTGTGTAGATCTATAACCGTATGGTGTAGACACCAAATCCGACAGAAGTAAACTACAACTGACAGTCAGGACTTCTGAGAGGGTTATTGGTGCCCCCTGCCCACCCTCCAAGACCTGTGCATCTTCAGAGTGAGGAAATGTGCAGGTAGAATCACTCTGGACCCCACACACCCTGCTCACTCCCTCTTTGAACTGTTACCCTCTAGCTGGCGCTACTGTGCACCAGGACATCCAGGCACAAGAACAGTTTTTACCCTCAGGCTATTTTCCTCATGAATAATTAAACTGCCTCAGGACTCCCCCATAGTGCAATAATGTAAATACATATCTCATGTACATATGTAAATTCACATATTTAATTCAATAACTGTACATACCCCTGCCTTGCGCATACATTACCACTTGCACATGTATACATGTATGTCCTATTATTTGTATGTCTATTTATACTCCTACCTTGTTTTATATTCTGTGTCTCACTGTAATTTTCTGTGTGCACTTGTTTCTCCTATCATCTCCTTGTGTATGTGAGAACACTTGGCAATAAAGCTCATTCTGATTCTGATATTTTATGTATTTATGTTTATATTTTGGACTTACACCACATCATAGACTAGTTAATTACACCTACACCTGTAGCCGACTGGTATCCTGACACACCCTGAGGAAGGCTCTGTTGGGCAAAATGCATCAGTTACTGTGCAGCTACCCTTACAAAAATCGAGAGTTCATTGCAAATGTGCCGCAAATTCGGCACTGAATATTTTCATATGCAAACAACCTTTGCTGCAAACTTGCGGCAAATTGTTCATTGTTGCGAAAGGTTTGCTGCAGGTTCACCGCACTCATCATCAGTATTTTTCATCTTTTATCTGTTAGGTTATGGTAATGCAGGAAGGCTCCACTTCTCTGTTCGGTCAGCATCTCAAGCTGCCCACATTACCCAGCAGTTCATTAACAATGACCTTCTCTGATGTGAAAAAGAGCAAGTCCTTCCCAGGGCCAAAGGTGAGTGTTGATCTCCCAGTTCCTCCAGGAGTCCTAATTAATCCTGCATATTTGACAAGTTGAAAGATGTTAAGGGTATTTAATGCTGAGGATTTTAGAGATGTTAAACTTCTGCTTAAGTCAAGTATTTATGGCTGCCGAGAAAGCACATGCTGGCATTCCAATGACGTAAACTGACTTACTGGGTGTCTCGATACGACAGGGTTTTGCATATGCTACGAGATTATTTTCTAGACAGAACACGTTTGCATTTTCTGAAGTTTTTTTTCTTTAATCTGTCTGAAAAGTTAGTTTTAATGAGGAAAAATATTTTTTTTTACAAGAAACAAAGAGGTTAGCGCAGTTTCCTGGATTTTTGCGCTGAAACCTCAGACGCTGGAGCTTTTTATACCCACATCTATTAAACCACATTAGCTATTACTCGAGCAAATTACACATTAATGTACACTGCCACATTTTTCCAATTTAGATGTGTTTTTATTTTCCTGTGCATTATCACAGCCATTAAATAGCTTGTGTTGTATGCTAGCTCTTACAGTGAACTTACAAGAGCTCGTGGTGCACATGGAAATGGTTCACAATCCAAACAGGTCGTTTAACTGGATTACTGTTCATTCGTGATGGATTACTGACAGATCAAGGGTCATTCGCAGCCAACCTCCGCTGCACTACTATACCGGTCTCTACAGCAAAAACAAAAATGACAATCTGCACTTTGTTGCCCTTCTCCCCTTCCTCCACTTAATTTTGCTAGGTTGATGAATTGTCATGCATAATGGTCTTCAGAAAAGTCTTCTTTTTTTTTTTTACCTTGAAGAAATGCAGATGATTTGATTCTTTGCAAGATATTTTGAGCATTTTGGCATTACAAAAATGCACTAGTTTATCAAAGGGTTAATTTACCCAAATAAAGTACATTCTGTCAACATGTGCTCACCCCCATGTCTTTCCAAATACATATGACTTTCTTCTAAAAGCAATCTTTAAAGAATGCAGACGGTGCTTTTGTTTTCAGTACAATGAAAGTGATTGCACTTCAAATAAAATCTAAATTTACTGGCATCCAAGCAATTTAAATGACAGTTGTATGGGTTTAAAGCCCATGAGTACACTGTCACCTGTGTTCTCAATGTGTTTACCTTAAAAGCTAATGGTTACGGGTGTACAATTACATTGCTGTCCCTTAATAGTTCATGGTTGCTGTTAAAGTGGCTGCATTAAGTTCAGTTAAAGCCTTAAAAGTTCAAAGAAGAGGGAAAAAACTTTTTGTCTTTAGACACATCTGCTTTTGTGTGTTTGTGTTCTTAACAGCAGATAAGACCAAATAAAAGGTTTAAAAGTAGTCAGGGCAGCTTGTAACACCTCCTCTGTCTAGACAGGGGCCAGTTAACTTGACCTGCAGGTAGGATAACCCTCTCATTAAATCTAATGAAATACTTTCTGCTCACCACATTAAGTGGGTTTAAGTTCTATATACTTCCATTACAAAATTAAGTATTTGATTCAATGTACTTATTATGTAAAAATATTTGTAAAATTGTTTTATTTCATATGTGTAATTACACTATTGATCCTACACTTACCCATACCCCAACCTCAGAGCACCGTTTTGCAGATCAAAAAGTATATACACAATACTGTAAGTACATTATATCAAATGCTTTTTATGTCCGTACATAGTAGTTAAAGACGCCTTATGTAAACTGGATCTGTTTACTTCAAAACATTATAGAAAATTATATTGGTAGGCAAGATCAATATTTTAATATCTATATATCAGTTGTTCATGTATTTTTCTTATGTGAACTAGCAAAATGACCAAAATTGCTGTGGTACTACCTATTTTTAGTTTATCTATTTATTTTAGATATGGTGACATAGTACTGCTACCATGGTTTTTTACTACCATGTTACCATGAAAGTACCATGGTGGTATTTGAAGAACTATGTAAATACCTTAGTACATGATGGTAATAATGCCATGTTATATATCAAAGTAGCATGGTATTACTATCTGATACCATCACTGTTCCATGGAACTGCTGTGCAGGTCTCTTTGAACAAAATGCTTAATGAATAAATGTAAATGCAAATCATTAATTCAGCATAGAACCAGATTTACTAGTATATTTGCATACGCATTTCTTAATATTGCAATATTCTCTTTTAAAGGATGGGTCCAAAAGCAGCAGTGCTCTTACTACCACAAACAATATCAGCAGCAGCTCCCTAAAACTCCACAAACCGTCCAAGGAGCACAAGGACAAGCCTTCCAAAGACTCAAAAGAGTCCAAAAGTGCCTTCAGAGATTTCAGCAAGGACTCCGACAAACTCTCTAAAGATTCTAAAAAACCCAAAGAGAATCAACCACTTCAGGAAGCTCACCCCGTTCCTCAGATGGGATTCAAGGAGCCCAAGGTCTTGTCAAAGGAGCAGCAGCCATCAGAGGTCAGCTTCTCAAACTTGGTACAGAGTAAACGGCGGCCTGTGTTGGACAGTGAAGGCAATGTTACCAAAAAACGGAAAAGCAGTTTTTCTGAGAGCTCTCAAAAGCTGCATGCTTGTCCCACCTTGATCCAGCACCACCATCTGGACAAAAAAGTTCTGAAGGACAAGTCACAAATCCGGCAGAGTAAGTTACAAAATAGTGAACTTTCAGAAAAGAGGAAACCAGCAGCATTACCTCCCTTCAAGGATGTGTTGGACCCAAATGACTCTGACATGGAGGACAGCATGTTCACAAGATCAGATGTAAGTGCATTACTAATGATCATACTTTTGCTACAAAGACTGGTTGAGAATGTTAATTGTCCCCTGATGTTTACTAAAGTTAAAATTATATTCACTTTTTCCATAGGGGAATAGATTTTTTAACAAAAACCATGAGCTCCGAGCTTGTTAATTGGTGGTATATGCCCCTTTTGAAGCCACCAGTCTGCATTATTTCAACTAATTTCAAGGCAAACAAAGTGCACCAAAAGAGCTCTGCAGCCACACTAATGACACACTGTGAAGGACCGAAACAATTCCGTCTCCCTACACTCTTAAATTACTTATATATTTGCATATATATGAATATATTTAGTATATAAAAATGTGTAATTCAGTTTATTTACTTATAATCAACAAATTTTAAACAATAGTTTTAGATTTTTACATCATTTTAATTTGATTTTGTCCATCGCAATATTTAATGGGATTGTAGATCATTCCCTCCATTAAAGACGTTAAGTACTCAGTATATTTTAAGTACTGTTAAGTACTGGTATATTTTGACTTTTTGTCTGATTTTCAAATACATCTCTGCTTCAAATTAAAGTTTGCAATGTTGTGATTCACTTCGGAGCTGGTTGATTTGGTTCATGGCTCAAACTTTTATAAAGGATTTTATGAAATCCCCTATGAAAAAAAATTTGCAAAATACTTCTGGAACCAAGACCGCTGAAAAAGTGGGCAGGCAATGTTGCACTCTATTGTGTCTTTTAACTGTGATGTGTCTCCAGTTTACAGTATGTAAGCTTCTGATGAGCTGTTTATCAACAATCTTATCAAAAGAGCATTTGTTCTTAATTGGAATACAGTTCATTTAACAGTGGTGTAACCAAAATCTGGATTTCATAATGATTGTTGAAGGCATTTTGCAAGGTTAATGTGTGGCACTTAGCACGATTATGGTACACATTGGTGTTTTACAGGCACCAATCCCATGTTTTTAAATAATTTAACTGTTTGTTTAACATTTCTCTCTGGAAAATTACAAATTCATACAAATCAGTGTTTTAAACAGTAAGTGGACATGTTTTGGTAACCCAGTTGAAAAATGGCATTAAAAAAAAGGGTGAAATTTAGTGACCTAATATAGTTGTCAATCAACATTTCCTGAACGTTAAGCACCTCTGTTTCACTGACCATTTGCTGAAAAATAAAAAAAAGAATACTTACCATTGACTAATTGCTCTGAGTTTTAAGCCCTATTTTGTACCTTGTTCTTTGAAAGTGCCTTGTAAGTTGGCACAGATTTATCTATAAAGGAAAAAGAACAATGGATTTCAGGACACTGTATTTGGTATAAGCTCTTGTGTTCGATAGATGAGGTCTTGCTGAAATGTGCTTGGCTATTACTGGTGAGTGTTTTTGGGACATGGGCTTCAATGTGAACATCAAACAAAGAAGTTGAGACCGGCTCTAAGAGGACTGTGATAATGGAGGTCTGGTGTGAGAGGGGAGCCAATAAACTTGGTGGGTGTCCAGGAGCTGAGGCCCCATTTGTCTGGGTTGGATACAGGAAATCAGTGCTAGACCATTGCTAGACCTCTCAGGAAATCTGGTATCTGGATGAAGCCATACAACGTTTATACTGCTAGGCTTCTTTTCAAAACAAAAGCGCTGATGTAATACCAATCTAATTTCATGTTATTGTAGATTGGCTTGTCCCTCAACATTAGCCTGCATGTGTTTCAGACTGAATGTAAATTGCAATGCAAGTCACAAAATTGCACTGCAATTTAGGTGAGATCCACACCTCGTTGACTCCACTGCTTATTGCAGTGTCACTGAATTAGTCTTGATTTCATTTGTGGCTGATCCTTGCTTTGAAATATACGAGTTCATGTAGATCGATGCTTGAATGTTTTTGGCTTTGACAGTAGTGTTACTAGATACAAGGTTCATTTACCTTCAGTAAGAGAGCAGCTCATAAATCAGGGCTGTTTTATTGGTAAAAAAGCAAGTGCTGAGATTTATGGTTTTATGGCACCCGAGAAGAATGAAGAAAGGACAAAGGACACAATGAATAGATAAGAGATTTCCTTTAATCCCCCACTTTAAAACTAGAGGGACGGGAAGAAACTTCAGTGTTTATGACAACTGACGAATACCAGGTGCTTTTCTCTTTGGGTTACCAAGTCTGAAAGTATTAGCCTACTGCTCTTCAAAAGACTCAAATACATTGTGAATGTTAGTGGTGAAGGATTCTTTGGCAGTAGAGGAAGTTGCTGCTTTTGTCCAGACTTTTAGACAGAAACATTGTAACAAGTATTAGTGAATAAAGATCTTTTGGACATAAATTACTAAAAAGCATGGACTTTTATTTTAATGAGTGGGAATGGAATCAGATTCATTTATGGAAGAGGTATTAGGGTGTCTAGCAGGGGGTGATCACCCTGTGGACTCTCTAGGTCCTAATGCCCCAGTATATTGATGGGGACACTATACTGTCTTTCGGATGAGATGTTAAACTGAAGTCTTGACTCTCTGTGGTCATTAAAAATCCCAGGACACTTCTTGAAAAGAGTAGGGCTGTAACCCCAGTGTCCTGGTTAAATTCCCCCCATTGGCCCTTTTATCAATCATGGCTTCCTAATAATCCCCATCCATTAATTGGCTCCATCACTCCACTCTCACCTCTCCACTGATAGCTGGTGTGTGGTAAGCATACTGGCGCACTGTGTCTGCCGTTTCATCATCCAGGTGGATGCTGCACACTGGTGAGGTTGAGGAGAGTCCCCTGTTAACTGTGTAAATCACTTTGAGTGTAGTGTCAGAAAAGCGTTCATTCAATTTACTGGTCACTTAAGTTAGACTTACAAAGAGTTTGATGTTGATTTGTTCCAATGAACACAGTAATCATGCCATATCAAGTACTAATGTTATTGCACATAATATAGAATGTGTAAACATAATGCACAAAATACAATTCAATATGTAGTATACAATATAATATACATTCTGTTAGGGCTGGGCGACATGGCAAAAAATATTATCACAATATTCTTTTTCATATAATTCGAAATCGATATTTATCACGATATTCATTCACATTTGCACATTGCACATTTTTTGAATTTCCAAAAAAGAAGAGAAAACAAAATCCTAAAAAGTCTAAATAGTCTTTACAAAACTGCAAAGGGTGCCCCGACACCAGGGATCTTCTATGAAAATATTACAATATTTTAGAGTTTATCAATTGAGTGCAGTTGGATATGAATGTTATTAGATGATCTGTTCATTTTGTGTGTGTGTGTGTGTGTGTGTGTGTGTGTGTGTGTGTGTGTGTGTGTGTGTGTGTGTGTGTGTGTGTGTGTGTGTGTGTGTGTGTGTGTGTGTGTGTGTGTGTGTGTGTGTGTGTGTGTGTGTGTGTTATATATTAATTATTTTCATTTTTTTTTTTTTACATACAGATGTCCAACTATGGGGGCATAGAAGCCCTTGTGACTGAGGAATGATACTGTATGGGGGTTCAGGGGTATCTCCAGAGAGAAACTTTTGAAAATGTAAAAGTCTGAATGGGCCATTTTTCTATTTTCATTAAAGTGAGAAAGACTAGACTACAAACTAGTAATTGATGATGATAATTGAATGAATAATTTCACCAAATTAGAACTGAAATCTATTTGTTTATTATTAAAGGTTTGGAACATGCTGATTAATAAAACTAAATTTCGAAAGAAAAAACGTTATGGTCTAAAGGCGCTCTGGAAACACGCACCTCATGTTTACGCACATGTGGGGAAAAGAGGATGCGGGTACGGCCCGGGACAGGGCATCAGTGAAGCCTGTTTCAGTGCTAAAAATATTCAAGAATACAGCACAGAAAGATGAGATATGATGTAACCGGCATTGATGTTTTGTCGCGCTGCTCACTAGAGACGAGGAGAGGGCGTAACCGTTGTCATGTCTTGCAGTCCATAAGAAATCAATCTGGGATCCGTAACGCAGTGACCTGCATAGCTGGGGCAATGGCAACTTCAGTGGAAACGCAGCCTCAGACTGTATGAAGCAGAAGAAATCCGCACAAAGCCACTCCCAACGCTAGGGAACCGCTTGCCCCGCACTGCTGTCAATTTTACAATCCACCTCGCGAGCTTTACGCTTGGCTTCCATAGGAAGTAATTGAAAGCACTCGCTCCCATTCGCTCAGCACGCGCCAGTGGAAACATACAATAAGAAAGCCAAACTGCTAGCGTTTTTAGCAACACGCATGACTAGATGTAGAACACAGGCTAAATATCGAAAATGACTCAAAAGCTTATCGTCGATATCGTGAAGTTTTTTTTTTTATCGCGATAAGTATTGATATCGTTTTATCGCCCAGCCATACATTCTGTACTATCATATGAGTAAGTAATGGTGAAGAGTTCAATTTGAGAAAACAATAAATAGAGGAAAATAATGTCAGAAATAAATTAAGAATAAGTAAAAAAACAAGTGAATAAATGCTGTAAGTTCTCTTACAACAGTTGCATGTGAGGGTGTTGTCTATTGTCAATTGTGCATTGTACATTTTTCATTGTATGGACATGTAGATGAGTAATATACAAATTTTTGTTAGTCATCTATGTCTCTGTTTTGTATGTTGTCATACAACCGATGTTGATATGGTGTTTGTACAGTATTTGTCCTACATTATTTTAAGTAGCACTAAAGTTGACACTGTATGTAAAAACATCTGTTATTACCGATGGGCACATGGAAGTACAGGTTTGTTTGTTGCGTTTAGCCAAGATTCGTGTATGAGACATTACACTTAAAACTCTTCCCTTTTTTCCTTTCCTTTGTTAACTATCCATCCAAACTATACTTACTCTATTAAATGCATCCTGATAAGTGCCACAGTCACTAGCCAAATCTAAAGCTTGTGTTTCAACTAGCAACACTACGTCAGGAAGAGTAACAGACTGGTGGGGTGTGGATGTAACTCAATCCTAAAATATGTTTATGATGTCCTCCGTAAGACAAGTGCTTTGCTTGAAGGAAATGGAACAATGGCTCTAAAGCAGAGAAGTTGCCAGTTTCAGAGCCACTGCTAGATTTATGGCACCACAGCAGAGGCAATGGTCGTAAAGCCACAGACCAGCTGTGTGGTGGCAGTACTGACTACCTGCTTTGCATATTTGTCTCTGCTAAACTCATGAAGCATGAAGAGGGTCATTTCAGTTTTGTGCTTTTTACAAAGCACTTCACCATAAATTCAGACTTCAGTGGTAAGACTTAGCCGTTGAAACCACATTTTTACACGTTATTGACAAAAACAAGGCGGTTAAGTGATTTATTAGTGGGGGTTTGTTCAAATCCTTAACCCTAAGTGTAAATCTTCTTTTGCATAACTTGTCCTGTACTGTTTGTGGACATGAAGGATACTTCAAATTGTTCTGCTTGTTGTGGAGAGATGTGCTATTACTTTTCTAACCATAGACCACACATAACTCCCTTGAATTGTGGAAGCGATTTTTACATGGCCATAATTTCAGACTGATCACATTGGATCCTTCTCATTTCTGAATTTCTCTCCTTGCTAATGCTTTGAATTATACAGGAGACCTTCTAACTAGGTACAGTATGAAAATATTAATTTGACTAATTATATTTTATTAGTTTTTCATCATTTTTGTCACATTTTATCACATTTAACAAATCAATGTATTAAATCAATAAATATGATTTAAATGGTAAATGGTCTGCACTTATATAGTGCCTTTTACAGTATTCAAAGCGCTTTACACTGTGACTCATTCACCCATTCACACACACACATTCATACACCAATGACAGCAGAGCTGCCATGCAAGGTGCTAGCCTGCCATTGGGAGCAACTTGGGGTTCAGTGTCTTGCCCAAGGACACTTCGGCATGTGGAGTCGTGTGGGCCGGGATTCGAACCACCAAACCCTGCGATTAGTGGCCGACTCACTCTACCAACTGAGCCACAGCTAATGTTAAATATTTATTTTTTATTGCATAATTTGTCAAGTCAAGTGGTTTTTATTGTCGTTTCAACCATATACAGTTAGTACAGTACACAGCAAAACGAGACAACGTTCCTTCAGGACCATGGTGCTACATAAAAACAACAAAGGACCAACACAGGACCACATGAGACTACACAACGAAATACAATACCTATATATATATATATATATATATATATATATATATATATAAAGTGCACGTGCAAACATGTGCAAAAAGTATGGGACAGTACAACAAATTTCTGACAATGAACAGGACAATAGGCACTGTGCAGCGCCGACCAGTACACAGTAGTGCAAAAAAAAAACGTTAACATACTATAAGATAGTGTTCTATGCACATAGCAGTTATTTAGGTAGCAGACAGTTATAAAGTGACAGTAATTAAAGTGCAGCTCAGGAAACGTGTGTGTGTGTGTGTGTGTGTGTGTCAAACCAGTCTCTGAGTATTGAGGAGTCTGATGGCTTGGGGGAAGAAGCTGTTACACAGTCTGGCCGTGAGGGCCCGAATGCTTCGGTACCTCTTGCCAAACGGCAGGAGGATAAAGAGTTTGTGTGAGGGGTGTGTGGGGTCGTCCACAATGCTGGTTGCTTTGCGGATACAGTGTTTTTTGTAAATGTCTTTGATGGAGGGAAGAGAGACCCCAATGATCTTCTCAGCTGTCCTCACTATCCGCTGCAGGGCTTTGCGGTCCGAAACGGTGCAAGTCCCAAACCAGGCAGTGATGCAGCTGCTCAGGATGCTCTCAATAGTCCCTCTATAGAATGTAGTGAGGATGGGGGTTGGGAGATGTGCTTTCCTCAGCCCGAAGAAAGTAGAGATGCTGCTGGGCTTTCTTGGTGATAGAGCTGGTGTTGAGGGACCAGGTGAGGTTTTCCACCAGGTGAACACCAAGGAATTTGGTGCTCTTGATGATCTCCACAGAGGAGCCGTCGATGTTCAGCAGGGTGTGTTCACCTTGTGCTCTCCTAAAGTGAACAACCATCTCTTTTGTTTTGTCGACATTCAGGGACAGGTTGTTGGCTCTACACCAGTCCGTCAGCCGCTGCACCTCCTCTCTGTATGCTGACTCGTCCTTCTTGCTGATGAGACCCACCACGGTCATGTCATCGGTGAACTTGATGATGTGGTTAGAGCTGTGCATTGCTGCACAGTCGTGAGTCAGCAGAGTGAACAGCAGTGGACTGAGCACACAGCCCTGGGGGGCCCCAGTGCTCAGTGTGGAGGTGGTGGAGATGCTGTTCCCGATCCGGACAGACTGAGGTCTCCCAGTCAGGAAGTCCAGGATCCAGTTGCAGAGGGAGGTGTCCAGGCCCAGTAGGTTCAGCTTTCCAATCAGGTGCTGGGGAATGATTGTGTTGAATGCTGAGCTGAAATCTATGAACAGCATTCGAACGTATGAGTCCTTATTGTCTAGGTGGGTGAGGGCCAGATGGAGGGTTGTGGCGATGGCATCGTCTGTTGAACAGTTTGGACGATACGCAAACTGCAGTGGGTCTAGTTAGGGGGCAGCTGGGTCTTAATGTGCCTCATGACGAGCCTCTCGAAGCACTTCATGATGATGGGTGTAAGTGCGACGGGACGGTAGTCGTTGAGGCAGGACACTGAAGACTTCTTTGGCATGGGGATGATGGTGGTGGCCTTGAAGCACGTTGGAATGACGGCGCTGCTCAGAGAGATGTTGAAGATGTCGGTAAGAACATCTGCTAGCTGGTCTGCACATCCTCTGAGCACTCTGCCAGGAATGTTGTCTGGTCCAGCAGCCTTCCGTGGGTTGACTCTACGTAGAGTTTTCCTCACTTCTGCCGTGGTAAGACAGAGGACCTGGTCGTTTAGAGGAGGGGTGGTCTTCCTCACCACCACGTTGTTCTGCACTTCAAACCGAGCGTAGAAGTCGTTCAGCGCATCTGGAAGGGAGGCATCTTTGTCACAGGCAACTGATGTTGTCCTGTAGTTGGTGATGGCCTGGATGCCCTGCCGCATGCGCCGCGTGTCACCGCTGTCCTGGAAGTGACTGTGGATTCTCTGGGCGTGTGCGCACTTTGCCTCTCTGATTGCCTGTGACAGTTTGGCCCTAGCTGTTCTTTGGGCTGCCTTATCGCCTGCTCTGAAGGCGAGTCTCGGGACCTCAGCAGCGTGCGCACCTCCGCAGTCATCCACGGCTTCTGGTTGGAGCGTGTGGTGATGGTCTTGGAGAAAGTGACATCATCAATGCACTTGCTGATGTAGCTGGTCACTGATGCTGTGTATTCCTCCAAGTTGGTAGAATCGCCATATGTTGCAGCCTCCCTGAACATGTGCCAGTCAGTACACTCAAAACAGTCCTGAAAAGCAGAGATGGCTCCTGCTGGCCAGGTTTTCACCTGCTTCTGAAGCGGTTTTGTGTGTCTGACGAGTGGTCTGTATGCTGGAATTAACATAACAGAGATGTGGTCTGAGTAGCCGAGGTGGGGGCGGGGCTCCGCCCGGTACGCGCCTGGGATGTTGCACGTACCGGGCGGAGCGCGTTCGCCCCTCTCTTTGCAAAGTCCACATACTGATGGAATTTAGGGAGCACTGTCGAGATTCGCATGGTTGAAATCTCCGGCGACAATAAACAGTCCGTCGGGGTGAGCGTTCTGCAGTTCGCTCATAGCCCCATACAGTTCACAGAGCGCTTCCTTAGCGTTAGCGCTGGGGGGAATGTAAACTCCGGTTATGCAAACAGTGGTGAATTCCCATGGTAGATAAAAAGGTCTGCATCTAACAGTCACAAGCTCCAACAGCGATGAACAGTAACTAGAGACTAGCATAGAGTTCTTGCACCATTCCGTGTTGATGTAAACACACAAGCCACCACCGCGAGTCTTACCGCAGAGAGCTGTATTTCTGTCGGCACGAAAAGAGGCGAGCCCGTCTAGCTGAATGGTGGCATGTGGAACTCTGTCGCTGAGCCACGTCTCCATGAAAACAAAGACGCAGCAGTCTCTAAACCCACGCTGCGTAGCCTGCTGGAGTCGGATATAGTCCAGTTTATTGTCCAGGGAGCAAACATTTGAGAGCAGGATAGACGGGAGAGCCGGCCGGCTAGGGTTTGTTTTTAGCCTAGCATTGACCCCCGCCCTCTTTCCGCGCTTCCGCTTTCTCGCACACCGCTTACGATATCCTCTCCCCCGGCCACCGGCATCAGGCGACGCCGAGGACTGGAGGCCTGGTCTCCGCAGCAAGCCGAGTACGCGTAGCGCCTCCTGCAGGTCATCATGCAGCTTGGTTTTTGCATGAGTCTTATATTTCAGTACTGTCTGGCGATGGTAGACACGAACACCGGTTGCTCCGATGTCCATGTGCTGCGATAGTCGGGCTTTTTTAACAAAAATAGCACCATTGTGGATCCGGAGTGGCCGCTGCGTGCTACCGCGCCACCGTGCGTGCTACCGCGCCACCTGTATTATTTACAGGTATTTACATTGATTTGTTGAACACGATCTAAAACTGGTACTGTCTCTTTAAGGAAACCTGGCATTTCTGTAAATGAGTGCATATGAACAAGAGAGACTCAAATGGCTGCATCACATCTGTGCTATGCCTGATTAGAATTAGATTTATCAATAACTGACTGTAAAGAACAGAAAGGGTTTTAAAGAGACGTTATTCAATGACAAACAGGTTTCATGACTCGTCTTTTGTATGCACATTACACAGCGCAACTTTTACTATCAATACGCTGTGAAAGGATCTCGCTGCTGACTACTCCACCACTATACTACACAATTAATTCAATGGTGAGTGAAATCTAAACATTTACCAGCCAGTTGCCAAATATATATGCATTTTTAGTCACATAGTGTGAAATTTATTGGTATCTTTTATTTATTTCCTCTTATCGTAGTGGAGGGTTGCGCATAGAGAAAAAGTTCAATCTTGGGATATAAAAATCGATATCGAAGTCGCTCAAATCAAGATCGTGATGAATCGGGCAATTTATATTTTTGCCCACCCTAGTAAATGAGGAATGCATTTTTTATTGATCCCTAACCCAACCCCCAACCCTAAACTATTGTTTGTGTTTGCAAAAACTTCATGTTGCTCATTTTCCTTAGAAAATTAAAAATATGCTTTGATATATTTATATATTTTTATAATTTTTAAATCATTCAAAAGTGTGACTATTTCTATGCCATATGCTCTCATTTGTCTGTCAACAGTAGGGATGTAACGATATCAAAATCTTACGGTACGATACAATTTCGATATTGACCTCACGGTACGATATTTATTGCGATATTGTGGAAAAGCTCACGGTATTGTTAAATAGCTCACGATAGTGTTTGTGATGATAATAGCGAAACAATACTGACATTTATTCTGCTTTTGCCAGTCAACAGGCAATTTATTGTTGTATTTATGGATCATGACAACATAAAACGCTGATCACATAGTGCTTTTAAAGTGCAAGTTGTAGTCAGGAACATCAATATTCTGTATAGTAATATTTGGTTGCATAACTGATTCTTCTGTGCAGTGTTCAAGTTAAGAAGCAACTAGAACAATTGTAAACAATAGGGAATTCCCTTTAAGTGCAAACAAAGATCAAGTTAAGTCAGGTTTATGCACAAGGCAAATAAAAGCAGCCTTTTAAAACTGGTATTTAGGAACATAACTTAAACTTAAATAAAATAGTCAGTCAAAAAGCCTTTTAAAAAAACACTGACCTATCATTTAGCTTATGTTCACGTTTTTCATCAGAAAGATCAAAATATCTACATTGCAAGGGAGAAGAAAAAAAAAACATTAAAAAAAAAATCCTTAAACTGTCTGGCAAAAAGCCTTCTGAAAAACACTGAACTATCCTTTAGCTAATGTTCAAGGGTTTTTTGACCGGACAGGACTTGATTTGTGAGAGAATCTGCAAACTTTTCGGGATGATGGGTCGTCAGATGACTTCGCATGTTGCTTGTGTTTCCCGTGTTGTATCGCAGTTTACTGTGGCAGTGCTTGCACATAGTCCATTGTCTGTCCACCACCTTCTCTCCTTTTGCGTTTTTTGACACGGCGAAACCAAAATGTTTCCAGACATCTGATTTAAAAGCTGCAGGGGCTGGCACAATCTCAACTTCGGGGTTGTTGTTTTCATCCTTACAAGTATCGCTGTCGGCCATGCTGGCTTGCTGTGAGCTTGTGTGGACAGCGTGCAGCGTGCAATCCTATTGGCTTAACAACGGCTTAACAACGCAGCGCAAAGGATCATGGTCTATGTAGTTAACAATGATTTGTTCCGCGGGACTGTGTTTAATCCTCTTGCTTTTTGACGGACACCTGTCCTTTTAATATTGTAACCCAACCACGACGATATCGAGACACGTTTACCACCGCGATAGCGCGATATCGTCAATATCGTTACATCCCTAGTCAACAGCATATCGTTTAAGCACCACATTTACTTGCCTTGTGCAAAAACAATTTGACAATTTCCTTGTTTAATAATTTAGTTTTTTAGAACTTTAGGAGTTTAGTGCAACGTTTTCATTTAGTGGTTCGCACATCACTGCAAACCATATCAACATGGATGGAAGTTGCTTTTTCATTAGCTCTAAAAAGGAGTAATGTAGCATTTTACTGTCTAGCCACAGCTCTACCATTACTCAAGGATGGGTGACAGCACAGTTTCTCTCTTACTCGCTCACTCACTCACTCACTCACTCACTTTCTCTATCTACCACTTCAAGTTCTCAGGGTTTTGAGAAGCCCAAACACTCAATCTGATCTTAATACTTAAAGATCTGCTAGCTTTTCCCCAATGAGTGATGACATCTGTTTTATTGTCAAGTGGTGTGGGGCTTTTTCGATGCGTTTTTACAGGTGTTAAGTTTGGGGAAGGGGGTGCGGTCATAAGAGAAAAGAGGCTTGATTTACAGTGCCAGACCCTGACCATGCGTTTGATGTCATTTAGGCTCCCAGACAGACAAACAGGCCATAAAATGCAGACTGGAGAAAAAAAAAGGAAAAAAAAAACTGTGAACGAAAGGAAAGGAACTTCAAAGAAACAACTTCGCTCTTCCACTGACTCTGTGAGGGGTAGAAGTTAAGTGTCTTTACCACCCTGCTCGTGGGAATTTTAGCAGCCCCTATTGTCAACTCGCTTCATGGGAGATTTTTAGCACCGGCCCCCTGCCAGCAACTCTCACTAGCACCACTGTCAACCCAGTTGACTGAGTGAGCCATAACATGTATATTGCGCACACTTCTATCCAGCCATCGATTCGGCACAGTATTTCTGTAGATTTAAGAAACTATGAGGCTGCCAGTGGTGAATAGTTTTGGGTGGTGCTGTTTGAGAAAATGTGAATGTGGTTGTTTTAGGCCCACTTTTCCTTTTAATAACTTTCTAGATGAGAACATGTGTTGCATTCACATTGCCAAAAGTTGCCACCGTAGTGACGTAATCTAGTATCGACCATTTTTTTCTAACATGGTTGAAACGTGCGATTCAATACAAAGAACAACAAAATCAACACCGAAATCTACAACACTGACGGAGGACACCGGGATCGGAGTTACACTTTTGTTAGTGCTGTTTTACATGAGCTTTGGCTGCATCCAAAAACATAGGCAGCTGCCTAATCAGTTACAAATGACAGCGTTTTGGATGAATGGAACTCTAAAGGAAACTGGTCTCTGAACAGTTTCAAAAGGTCCTTATTTCATCCTACCTCCTTATACAGACCCTGAAGGCTGCATTTTCCCATTTTCGGATGCAGTCTGTGTCTTCATGTTACAGTTTAAACTGGGCACGAGAGCTGTTCATGCTGCGCTCCGTGCTGCCGCAGCTGCAGTGAGACATGAGATGAGCGGTCAGACTACCACGAACTTGGCGGACAACATGTTGAAAGCCCTATAAAACCTATTTATCAACACAGTCTTTTACAATAAAGGCTTTTATGACTCAACATAAATTACTGTACTGAAATGCTCACTCATTGACTTAAAAATACATCTTGATGCAAGTGATCATACAGTAACAGGCACGTAATATTTCCCTCATGTAAACTATTTTGTACTGTTTAGAGTACAATAGAGTTCAATATCCCACTCTCTATAAACATCTGATTATTTATATCCATCTTCCCAGGAAAAATTGTATGTAGTAATCCAGAAATCACTTTATTTTCCAAGCAAAGCGTGTCTTCCGATGAAGTTAAACACACGCGCACACACACACACACACACACACACACACACACATGAAACAGGTGATCCTCTTTGTATACTTTGTTGGTTTAATTGTATTTCTGTTAAGGGAATTGTAAAGTCCTCCGAGTAGCATGCTAGCAGCTAGTTGTTAACAAATGGCGGCTGTGGACTCCTCCTCTCTTTCTCAGTGCTTTGTGCATCATAGGTTTTGACCAGTCACAAGCTGCAGCACCTCCCACAGTCTCCCACATTCCCTATACCCCCCCAAAGTATCAACTCCAGAGTAGGTGCTAAAAATTCCCCAAAAATGACTATTGTTCCTTAGGTGTAAAAGTGACGAAAAGTACTGGTCCTGGGGGAAGTACCTAAAACAGGCTTTAGTACTAGGCTTTAGTAAGGTCTGGTTGAATGTCGATTCTGGTCTGTCATTTAGGGTTTGAAATGTACCATAGGTATTGTATGGTAACCATAGTTTAACTGTGGTAATTGTAATAACCACAGTTCAACCTGTAGAGAATTCCTTAACAGCATGGCTAGAACATTGTAACACTGGTTTCTGATAGATAAACTATGTATTTGCAATGAAAAAGTGCAGCCTCAAGACATTTGGAAATGTTTTAATTTTCTAAAGAAAATGTGAGTGGTCCTTGCCTAGAAAGTTAGTGTCACAGTGCTCGGATGTTGTTCCAAGGCATTGCTATGTGGTTGCCAGTGCATTGCCTAGGGTGTTCTGGGTGGATGCTCAGTGGTTCAAAAAAGTTAAAAAAATAAAAAAATCCCACCACCAAATATCTGATCTGTTCTAGTCCTTAGATATGTCTTAGGTCCTTTTTTCAATGGAACCGAATGATTTTCACTTCTTTTGGTTGTCGAACGTGTATTCCAATTCGGATGGAACACTGTACTTAAATACATGTATTGTACAATGCTTCCTGTGCAGCGCACTGCAACACTACTAAAGCAGCACCACGAAACATATAGGCTGCGTCCGAAACCAAGAAACCAGAAAAAAATACAGGAGGCTGTATACGGTGGTAGGAAGGGATCAAGGCATGTTGCTAGGCATCCTGTCTACTGAGATCCCTTCATCTGATCGATTTCTTAAGGCAGCATAGATGTATCCTTCGCTGTCTATGAATTCCCACAATCCTGTGCTCCACAAATCAACGGCGGTTGAGCTGAAGAAAAAAAATGGCGGCCAAAGAGGCAGTTGATAGCCAATTTGTGTTTAAATGTACATTTGTATTCACTTTTTCCAACTTTTCCATTTCTAGCAAGAAAGTAGTATTGTAGTTATTAAATATACACTTGGTTATCACCACAACTCTCTTGATTTTGTTCTAGATTATTAGACCATTGCGGTTTGGTTGGATGAATGAAGCAGACGCGTTACCTTTAGTGGACACCAGATGCCGTTAATCAGTTACTGGTATCCTAGCAACGATGTGACATTATGCTGCCTCAGTAGCCTTTCTGAAACCAGTTCCTGTAGGTACCTTCATATGCAACAAGGCAGCTACCTTTGGTTTTGACTCCACAATAGTACGACCAATGTTGTCCGATTCCTGAACAAATTAATCCATTGAGCCTGTTCATTTTAATCTACAGCACGAAACAGTTACCAGTGTGGTCTGATTTCCATACTAGTGAAACTTATGAACTGGTTCTTTTGAATCTACAGTGCAAAACATACATCGCTGCCTCCCGAATGTCTATTATGAGCCAGTTCTTTTTATTGAATGAAAAACTTACCAAACGACAACAATTAAACTAAGATATGCAACTGTTTTATGTGTGCTGAAGGCTTGTAAGACTTATATTGGAGTAAAAACTGGGTGGTTGCTGATATGACAATGTGTATTTGAAGATACACATTGTTTTTCAATGTAATTAGTGGTATTTTGAAGAAAAAAAAAAAGAGAAGAGAATATCTTAAGATTAAACATAATAAAATATGTAAATATTTCATCTCTTCGTAACCGGTTGCTGTAGGAGGTAAATCCAATAAGAATTGCATCTCTTATTTCCAAATGTTTCTTCCTCAGATGCATTAAAATAATAATTAATGGAACCATTAAAGAGATGGTTCACCCAAAAATGAAAATTATCTCAACATTTAGTCACCCTCATGCTATTCCAGTTCAACAGAAGAAAGGTCATAGACATCTGGGATTTTCTTTTTTGGGTGAACTATCCCTTTAAGGAACCACATTCACTACAGTAAAACATGCTAAATTATTGTAAGGAAGAAAAGAGGTAAGAAAAAAATGACAAACTTTACTCTTGAAATATTTCTTGTATATAACCGATGTTGGATAGCTATTAGTCACCACACTT
The DNA here is from genome assembly GCF_025860055.1 of Xyrauchen texanus. NCBI lineage: Eukaryota > Metazoa > Chordata > Actinopteri > Cypriniformes > Catostomidae > Xyrauchen > Xyrauchen texanus. The sequence continues at coordinate 18,150,392 of NC_068277.1, read as the reverse complement.
CCATTCTGTCTACCCGTTTCGACTGAATGGACAACATGGTAATGAACGTTTCCAGTGTATTGTAAAAACCTTTCTTAGCCATTAGATATAATCACTGTTTGAGTCACTTTCCTTATTGGCTGAAGAGCTGAATTAATTCTTCATGAACATTTTGTCCAAGAGAGCGATTCCGTTTCTCTGAGTGCTCATCAGAGAAGAATGTAAACAAATTAATTCAGATTAACTTTAATAGCTTCTTTAGATTTCCTCTCAGGCTGCTCTCCAAGAGGAATTAGGTAAATACTATCGCATTTAACTTCCTTGCTGTATTTTTTATTTTTTTTATGTGCAGAGTTTCTCCACCTCAAAAGGTTGTTGGAAGCCTGTATAATGTGTTGCCAGCTAGAGGACTAATTCAAATTTATCATGAGGGCTACACAGCACAAAAAAAAAACATATTAGACTTTGATGTAACTTTAAACGCTAGAACTTCAGCCAAGTGGAGAGTCAAGGAGGCAATTGTAAAAGAGCGCATTTGGTTCTTCCTCTTTTATCCTCGCTCCCATTTACCACAGTAAGCCTGATTATTATTATTATACCTCCATTTGGTGGGGAAGTCTTTGTGGATTGCATTTAATCGGCCCAATTTGCTCCACTGACTGTTCACATCCATGTTGTAAAAGGAGGCAGTTACGCTAATTTTACTTTGTTAGAGAACTCCGTATTCACAGGCACCCCTCTTTGGAGGGGTTATTTTGACAAGGACCATTTTTACCTTAATGCAATATGAATAATTAAATTTTTTTATACTATATTTTTGAGCCTTTGTGCATATGGTAGTAAATCCTCAGGTATTTATTAAGGTTGTAAATACTGTAGCCCCATTAAGCTCTTGTGTTTCTCTTCACAGTGGCACAGTGGTGGCATTTGTGCTTAACAGACTTTGGGAGTAACGCAATACTGGTAACGTGTAACATAATTAGGGTACAAAAATGTGTAACTGTAATCCATTACAGTTACTGTACCTAAAAAAAGCAACGTAATCATATTATTGTAACATTTTGTAAAAATTAGGATTACTAGCATTATTTGTAAAAAAAAAAAAAAAATATAACAAAAAAAATGTATGACCCTCCTGCCATAAAGTGATAGAGACTGCTGCTTGTTTTAGATTGGATTTGATGCACGCTTGAAATCAGGAGTGCTAGTTACTGTTGCATGCGCAAATAACACCTGTGCTATAGAGGCAAACGTTGTCAAGCCATTAAAAGGGCAGCTTCATCGCGATGGCCATTGGAGAATTTGCATTATTGTCTTTTCAGATGAGAAAAGGGAAACAACAATACAGTTCAGTGCAATTTAAGTCTTCCAGCGGTGAAGATGCTATCATTTTCCAAGGACCCAACATACACTCATTGAGCACTTTATTAGCAACTATGGTCCTAATAAAGTGCCAGACGTGGTCTTCTGGTGTTGTAGCCTGTCCGCCTCAAGTTTTGATGAGTCGTGCATTTTAATATGCTGTTCTGCTCTTTACTCTGTACAGAGTTACCGTAGCCTTTCTGTCAGCTTGAACCAGTCTGGCCATTCTTCATTAAGGCGTTTCTGTCCGCAGAACTGCTGCTCACTGGATATTTTTTGGTTTTGGCACCATTCTGAGTAAACATTTTCAGGAGATCAGCAGTTACAGAAATACTTAAACCAACCCGTCTGGCACCAACAATCATGCCATGGTCGTAATCACTGAGATTACATTTTGTCCCCATTCGCATTGCACTGCTGCCACACGATTGGCTGAGATAATCACATGAATAAGTAGGTTTACATATGTTCCTAATAAAGTGCTATGTGAGTGTATAATTTGAAGAAGTATTTGAAGGCAAGACTTGCACGGAAATCACGTTAGCTAGGTTAACTAAAATTAGTTTTTAGGGTCCTATTTATTCAAATTTAATGTGATTCGTTTGCATCCAGAAGGTATAATTAAAAGTCTTTAAAAAAGTTATTTGTCTGAGTTATAAAATGCTTGTATTAGTGCTTTCTCTAAAAAAAAAATCAACTCATCACGTTTACAGTGGTTTTATATATTTTAACATTTTAAATTTTTGCTCTGGTGGGGTTCATTGTAATGACTAGCATTCAATAGAAATGTCCTTTTTTTATTTATTTTTATTTCAACTTGAAATTGAGCTGGAAAATGAAATCAATGAGCCAATGTGTTATGGTGTGATGTTGCGGGCCGGGTTTGGTGGGCCACTCTGGGCCAGAAAGTCCAGGGCCACTTTTTAGTCCCAGTCCGCCCCTGTTCGACAGTATGCACATGCTGAGTGTACGTGTTAAATTGGAAGTATACATAGGGCTTTACACTGATGCATACCACAAACAAACACACATCTATTCCGAATCAGTCGTCAAGTGATTGTCAAATGTTGCTTTGCAACTTCTGTAGGGCACAATTTATTTACCACAGAAACATGTCAATTCTTAAATATTCGGATTATGTATCCTTTGTGGGCAGTGCCAGTGCTAAAAGCAGAACAAGACATATGTAGCACTTTTCATGTGAAGTTCAAAGCAATACTTGACAATGGAGTTGATGCCCTGAATGAATCATGAATGCGGCTTCACGATTGCTGTAACAGTGGATAGTCACAGTCTGCCAGCTGATTAATATTGTTGAGGATGAGTTTGAGATTTAATGCACATTGCAATGAATTCGCAACCTATGACAACTAGTTCTTTCAGTATGTCAAACTCCCAGTTTGAATGTTACTTGAATTGGTGCTGTTTTAGTACATTTCTATCTTTATACTATAAGGCTTTGTTTGGAAAATGTGAATAAAACATTATTGTTACATATTTTCTTTTCTTTCTTAAGAAGAAAATAAATGCATTTTGACAGGAAAAGTATATATAAAGAGTAAAATTTTAGCTCTTTCAAAATCTCCAATTAATTGCAAATATTTTACTTTCTATATCTTTTTGAACTCAAAGAGTGGAGACGTGTGAGTAGGAAGGTTTAGCATGAATATTGCCCCAAAGGTCTGTGTGCCATCATATATCAGCCATTAGGTTGGTGGAGGTGGAACCCAGTGATTTACAGTGGGGAAGTAACACTAAGACCTATGAAAGCCTCTAGTGTGGAGCTGAAGATCATGGAAATGGCCACACAATAACTACATTTGGTTATTTTTCAGTGTCTGTATTAAACCAGTGTTGCTATGTGTCATAAGACCTCATAGGCTGATTTAGATGCTTTTACATATGGCAGAAGAAGAGTGTGAATCAAGCTGCTCAGATGGATTTGCAATTATGCTACAAATCTAACTTTGTATCATGAGGGGAAATAAAGCAATAATGTGCAATGTGTTGCAAATGTCTTTTTGATGGTGATAATGGCATGTGATTCACAAATGGGAGGAAGGCTTTATACTGTGAAACAGCAGGAGGTAGGAAGTCTTGTATTGCAGATTTCCCACATAATCTCATGGCTAAACTCATTAAAGGAATAGTACACCCAAATTTATTAGATTTTTTTGATTTTATATTATTATTTACAACCCAATTTACACATCATTCCAAATGTGTATGACTTCCTTTCTTCTTGGGATTTTTAAGAAAATCCTTTGTGTGAGAAACAGACTGAATTCTGTTATTGTTTGGGTGAATGGTTTAAGTATGCTTCTCACAATTTGTTGTTGGTACTGGTGTTCATAATTGTATTTCTCCTCCTTTCTTAGTCTGATCAACCCAGCCCGGCCAGCTCCAGTTCCAGTTCAAGCTCAGGCTTTGGACGCACACATAAACGGCAAGGTATCCTCCCCAGCATTCACTACATTCTGTTGTTTTTGACTTTGTCAAAGAAGCATATTATGGGTCAGTGTGTCAGGGACACGTCTAGACAGAACTAAAATTCACTGAGACTTCCTAAACCCTTAATTTTAATAAGCAGAATTCTTATTACATTGACATTGTTTATACAGATCTGATCACCTCGACTTTCAAGAAAGAGCCCATATTGGCAGTTGCCTCAGTGTCAAGAAGTATGTAAAATTTTGAATGCAATGCTAATGCAAAAACTATAACTTTAATTTACTTACATTATTGAACTTGGACTGTGGTTGTCAATATATAAACAAAACAATCTGGACAGACTTGACTGAATTTCTTTTCCACACAAGGAAAGCATTGCTTTTGTTGACATTTGCCATTCTCCCTTTTATTCACATATAGTGCTGGGTCCTTTACGGACGGTAATCCCAGATTTGCACTCAGATGAAGAGGAATCAGAAGAGGAGGATGGTAATGACATGGACTCAGACTTGGAGCGACCATTACACATGCAAATGACACATCGGCACCGCAGGTGAAAGCCTTTCAAAAACATTATTCCTGTTTGGAATTGGCGCCACCACATAACCGATAATAGAGTAAAATCTATTTTATTTCTTTCTGCAAAAAGACACAGTGAACTTGTTATTTGTCACAGAGAACGTTGAATGTCAGACACTGAAAAAAATAATTATTTAACCAGATATCCAAAAAAGTTCCTTTCAGTATATCATGTAGCTAAAAGCCTTTTTTTTTAAGCTGTCGTGTACAGTACATGCTCAAATGGGCGTAATAATTGGTGAATGTCTGTCATATATTTATAGGGTGAGTTTAAGTGATGGCAGCAACAGTGAAAACAGCTCTACCTCTTCACCACTACCCCATAATGACCCCCCACCTCTACTGAAAGCTACCAATAGCCAGGTTAGTTGAAATTACCATATTCCTCTCAATCATTTCTGTAGTTGTGATTTGATCTGTTCTTCAACTCTTCTCAGTCATATTTGGAGGAAAAGAAAGAACAATGAATTGAGAACTTCTGTAGAACTTCATGATAATGGTGTATGTGCACTTTAAATTGGAGGAAAATTTTCCAAGTGGAAATACAAAGACCAGGGTTGATGTTATAATTGTAATTAATTTTAAATATAATGATACATTTTGCAGATACTAGAAGGAAAGAGTCCCATGAAACAAGCAAAAGCAGACAAAAATAAAAACATTGATTTTGACAAGGTAAGCAGTTGAATTGTAATCATTTTAATGATGTTTTTAAAGGGTTTATAGAATAAAAACAAATTATTAATAAAAAAAAAAAAAGTTTTCTTAAATGTATGCCTTAATAAATGAATTGCATTGATGTTGCATTATATTCTGGTTTTGTGTTACTGGTTTTATTCTGATTAATCCTTTAAGCTCGAATGGACCTGCGAGAAACAAAATAATTATCTAAATATAAATAACTATATCTTGACCAACACAGAAGTATTCCGTTTTGATCATTTATATAAAAAAAAATTACACTGTACATATTATTGCAACTCATCAAATAGTCATGTGTCATATGTTGTTGGAAACCAGCTTAATTTTTTACTTGTAGACAAAATATAGCGAGTCATAGCTAAGTATACACTGATAATAAAACATGACCACTCTCATATGAAGCAAATAATGTTGATCATCCCCTTACAAGGTGTCAAGGTCTGGGTAGATTAGATGGTAAGTGAACAAACAGTTTTCGTAATCAACATGTTGAATGCTGGAGAAATGAGCTGGAGAAAAGACCTGAGCAACTGTGACAAGGGCCAAATTGTTATGGCCATCTCTGAAACGGCAAGGCTTGTGGGGTACTCCCAGTCAGCAGTGGTGTATACCTACTAACTGTGGTCTGAGGAGGGACAAACCACACACCGGCGACAGAGTGCTGGGCGCCCAAGGCTCATTGATGCAAGAGGGCAACGAAGGCTATCCTGTCTGGTCCGAACCGACAGAAGGTCTACTGTGGCACAAGTCACAGAAAATGTTAATGGTGGTTACAGGAGGAATGTGTCACAACACACAGTGCATTGAACCCTGCTGCCTATGGGGCTGCGTAGCCATAGACTGTAAGAGTACCCATGATGATCCCTTTCCACCGTCGAAAGTGCATTCATTGGGCACTCAAGTGTCGAAACTGGACCTTGGAGCAGTGAAAGAAGTGCATGCCTGGTCCAATGAGTCCCATTTTCTTTTACATCACATAAACAGCCATGTACATGTGCACCGTTTACCTGGGAAGTGATGGCACCAGGATGCACTGTGGGACGATGACAAGCCGGTCGAGGGATTGTGATGTTTTGGGAAATGCTCTGCTGAGAAACCCTGTGTCTGGCCATTCATGTGGATGTCAGTTTGACACGTAGCACCTACCTAAACGTTGCAGACCAGGTACACCTCTTCATGGCAGTGGTATTCCCTGATGGCAGTGGCTTTTTTCAGCAGGATAATGTGCCCTGCCGCACAGCACACATTGTTCGGGAATGGATTGAGGAAAATAACGAAGTGTTCAAGGTGTTGCCCAGGCCTCCAAATTCCCCAGATCTCAATCCAATTAAGCATCTGTGGGATGTGCTAGACCAACAAGTCTGATCCACGGTGCCTCTACCTCGCGTCTGGTACCACAGGACACCTTCAGGGGTCTTGTAGAGTCCATGCCTTGGCGGGTCTCCACTTTTTTGGCAGCACGAGGAGGACCAACAGCATATTAGGCAGTTTCATGTGAACAGGTGTTGCTCATATGCCATGTTTTTGCTTATAACTTCACAAAAATAATCAGTGAAAAATAAACTTGAAATATCAAATAACATTACTTAGAGGAGGTGATTATCTTTAAAACGAGCCCCCACACAAAGTAATCAGATGCAAAGATCATTAGATAACCGACACAAAGCACAATGTGCACACAGCATCTGGCAATTTGCTATCTGGGTACAAACATGCTAGCTTTCCTGGATCAGATGACATCGTCGGAAATGCTAAACAATCATGGATTACTCCAACCAGTGATGATAGTCCTCCATATTTGGGCAAAGATTCATGTGATCAATCACTCTAATTACATATGGCCACCAGAAGATGGCGCCAAGTGCACGACACAGACTCAATGACTCAAATGGCACATAATGAAAAATCATGTCTGATTAAACATTGTTTAGTTCTAAAGGAACAATTATTATGTTTTATTTGTTTGGAAAGGGTTTTGGACACTTGGAGATGTTTTTAGACACTGATAAAAAAAAACTTTTGATTGCTCTGAGATATGTATTTTTAAATCAGAAAATAAGAAAAAAAGCTTTTGCTCAAGTGTTATTTTCAGCAGTTTTAGGCTGATAGTCTCAGAATTTATCATAATCTATATCGTTAAAAAATGTGAAAAGTCTTTATTAAAATTATACCAAACATTTGACCCTCTTTGTTTTTTTTTGTTTTTTTATCATCAGCAAAATTGGTGGAGTAAAGCACAAATTGATTGTAGTAAAATAGAGTAGGAAACCAGAACATTTTTAGACATGCTACTTTTAGCCTAAGTCTTGATCAATCTGAATTACATTTCTTTTTCCATTGATTAATGTAATGTCTCTTACCGCAGTCATACTTGGATGAACTAGTAGAGCTTCACAGAAGACTAATGACACTACGGGAGAGGCACATATTACAGCAGGTAAAGAATGAGTGAACATGTACAGTCAGATGATTCCTTTCCAGATGGTTGCAGGGAAGAACACATGCACGTGAGCTGTAGAGTTATATCCCATTAACATATAATGACCTTTATGAGGGAACATGAGCCGAGGACACTCGAAAATTCCCCCTTCAAGGAAGCTGAGATCATTGAGCACTTTACCTTAAAGTTTAAAACCTGTAAAGTTTCAAGTTATTACCCAGAGCATTAACATGTCAATGGATATCTTGGTGTAATAAATCACATTGTTTACAGTAGCCCCCCCCTCGTGCTAGCCAGGTAAAATATTTGTGGCATATAATTATTTTGATTATGTTCTTTGAGGCCTATTTGCGTTGACAGAACAGTACTTTTTCATTCCGAGGGATACTGTACCCTTCTTTTGCAAAGCCTGCTTTGGTTTAATGAGGTCCAAACATTGCAAACGTACATCTTAATCAAGCTAATCACTGAGAGTTTTGCAAATGTTCCACTTCCTCAGCCATAAGATATGACATTGATTACCTTCCATGATTGTCATTTCTTCTTCAAAAACCGCTAACTAGAAAATTCATTTGTCACTGTTGAGCTTCATTTGTTGATAGCCTGCCACAAAATTGTTGCTGAGGGACATCGGTGAAACCAACGTTTTACTGTATATTACTTAGACATTAACAACAGCCTTTTGTTGTCCACATCAATATATGAAAAATGTAATAATGGCACTACCTCCACTTTTTTTTTTTTTTTTTGGGGGGTCCAGATAGCAGTATGAAACAGCTGAGTTCTATCTACAATGTCATAACAGGCCTCTGGGTCTCCCTATGTTTCTGGCCCGCATTCAGGTGAAATGGAAGAAATTCCTTCCATATGCAGGTTTTGCTTTGTAATGTGAAACGGATCAGGTTTGGGTCCCATTACTCCACAGTTTAATCTATGTGGCCACTCTACACCCACTTCTATCCATAATCACCAATGCAGTCCCCTTCTGAACCAGTGAGACCTGGAACCAATAACAAACTGCTTTGGTGGAAAAGCTGGGGGGTGGGAGTGGTGTTCTCAATGAAGACTTTTATAGATGTAAAGGAGAAGAAAAGAGTTGGGACATCTACTTATAACCCAAGATATAAATGTAAGGTAATGAATGGCTTATGAATAAACCAGTCGACATGGGTAGATTATTGCCCATCACACAGATTTCGCTTCACATGTAAACACCTTTACTGGTGTTCTCACTGGTTTGTCCAATGTGCACATGGGTTGAGGGCACACCTCTTCACGGTTTGACATCAAAAGCAGAGAACGCACTTATTTAAAATCTCATTTAAACACAGTTTTCTTGCTTTTGTCAGATTTTTTAAATAAACAGATTTTTGGGAGTAATCAGTGGATTGGTGTGTGTGTGTGTGTGTGTTAATATGCTCAATGATAAATGTTTTGCCTTGCTTTTTGAGATGAAGAGTAACCAAATAAACTAAATTTCCAATGCAAAACCTGTGATGGGTATAGGGTGAGACAGGTCACTGATATACAGAACTTCTGAAAGGGAGGAGCATAGCACTGAATTTGGCAGCTCTATGAATAGAAGTCTCATCGGTTAAAAGAGCCAATACCTTTTTGATAGTGACATCATCTGGCAGATTTCATCGATAACATGCATGTGCAGTAGCTGGACCGGCCTGAAAAATAGCATTGTTTTTTCATGATATGAGCCAAAGATGCACAATTTATGATCTGTTTGTTTTAGATTTTATTGCTGATTTGAAAAATGCTATCAGCTTGTTATCTTGACCAAATGCTTTGGAGAGTTCTGTTCCATTCGAGTAAATAAGAGCTGTATTTGTATCCAGAGAAAAGAGTATTACGGACATGGCCGCTGAGTGACCTGACATTCCTTAAATGAACTCACGGCCATGATGGTCTGGTTAGCTGTTAGCATGTTGCCATGCGGTTGCCAGGGTGTTCTGGGTGGTCGTGTAGGTCTCGCTAGACTCACAAGTGACATTCATACACTGTTTATTGTGATTATTTGGACTCCAACAGAAACCCTACTCCTAAGGCCTAACCTTAACCCTGCACCTAAATCAATCCCTAACCTTAGTAAGAGACTCCTGTGAGACTTTCTGGGTGGTTGTTGGGTGCATATTTGATAGCCGAAATCTTAATGATTTATTTGTCCCTAGATTTGGCTTTAGACTCTCATTCAATGGGAGTCAATGCAATATTATTCCCATTTTTAGAAAAGCTTTGAAAAGTAATAGCTTTAAGGCTTTAAGTTGTTTTTCTGTAAAGCTGCATTCAAACAATATGTTTTCTGAAAAGCACTTTACTGTACAACAAAATTAGCTTGCCTCTTCTCAAGCCCCACAATATTATTCATGGCCATTGTACGTATGGTGTGGACAATTTATGTGCTGTAGTTTAATACTTAAGTGTTTAATGGATTTGTTTTAATCTCTAATTATGTATGAGCAATAGTAATAGTCATGATTGCATTTGCAAACACCACTAAATAATTTTATGTTTGCTGCTTGGCCCCTTCATTTTTCTTCTTCTCTCTGTTCTTCCTTCAGATTGTAAACCTCATTGAAGAAACGGGACACTTTCACATCACAAACACAACGTTTGATTTTGATCTCTGCTCTCTGGACAAAACCACAGTTCGGAAGCTGCAAAGCTACCTGGCGACTTCTGGATCATCTTGAAGACTTGTGCAGCTGGCTGCAATGAAGAGGACAATCAGACCTAATTTTTGAAATTGTTTTGTTTTTCTCTTGCATAAAAACTTTTAAGGCAATGGAAAATATGTTATTTCTTCCAATAGCTACTCTGGTCTCTGTGTATGCCTCAGAATTTGACAAAACATTATGACTTGAGTCTGGAGGTTCTTATGGTCAACCAGGACTTCACCCAAAACGCCTTGATAATCCAACATTGCCAAAAAAAAAAAAAAATGTTTGTGGTCTAAAACGAAATACAATTGTGTATATTGTTATTATGTATGAATGTTTGATATTTTTTTTGTGACAAATGCATGTTTCAACACTGCCTTACCACATTGTCTATTTATTGAATGTGAGTTTCTTGTGTGTGTGTGTGTGTGTGTGTGTGTGTGTGTGTGTGTGTGTGTGTGTTAGAGCAAATGATATTAAACTTGTGCAAGCACTTGGGAACAATCATCTCATTGGTACAGTATGGTTATGGAACATCAGAAGTTTTGGTAAATCAATTTTCACTTTAAATGTGAAAAGATGAAAGAGTTTCATTCACTGTTTTTATTGATCAGATTTCGGTATGTTTTTTAACTTGTTGTATATCAGGTAAAATGAATGGTTTTAGAACAAGCTGTACTTTGATATGAACCTTGAGGATGACTTTCAGCCCTATTATTTAATTAATTGCAGATTGTCAGTGTCAACAATAAAATGTTGATATGTCAATAATTAATTATATTATGAAAAAGGCGGCAGGATATATCTTCAACAAAAACCAGTGACCTCTGACCCAAATGTTTCACTTGAAGTTTTGAATAGAAAAGTGTATTGTTGAATCTTCAATGTTATTTATTTTTTCTTTCTAGGGACCACAAATCCCAAGACTTAATTTGTTGTCCTCAAACAAATGGGAACAGGCCAAGTGCTTACTCTTTAACTGTAGCTTGGTAGTTATTTGTTAAACTGAGGAACTCAAAAGTATCGAACTTGACTTTTCAGGTCAATTGATTGATCTTTTTTTTTTTTTTTTTTTTTAATAATTGAATTAATTAATTGAGGCTGAATTAAGCAGATTGTGCAGTTGAGCTGTAGCCCACAAACTCTGCATAGAGCAAGAGTAATATCTTTCAATTTCATTATTTTTATAATGTTGAATCAGATTAGCCAGTCTTTTGGACTTATGGATATTTTGGGAAACCCGAGGGTGGTGGGGGGGGTGAGAGGGCAGACTGAATAATTGGCACTATGTGTAGTGTATACAATTTTCAGAAGAAAAAAAAAAAGACATTTTGGAATTTGTTTTGATTGTTTTTCTTAATGAAATCATGCCTTGTACACTTTATTTTTGTTTATTTTCTCAGATTCAGTTTCTCAGCCCAAAGAGCTTTTAGTTTAGTTATCATTGTATAATGTTTATGTGTATATAAACTTTATATGTGATATAAAAAAATCATCTTGACTTTATCTGCTTTCTTGGAAGGCTCTGACCTGCTTCCAATCGAAAGCTCTTGATCATAATATAAATTCAAAATTAATTTGATATTGATGTGCAGTTACATGCCATTAAATTGAAAGAAAATAATTGCTTTTGTTAACTGACCTAGATAGATTGTCAGAAGTATTCCACATGAAACTATACTAAATGCAAAAGATAGAACAATAATATTACTGGAAAAATAATGAGAAGTTTCATCCAGGTTTATTGGATAACATGTTGGTAATTTGTGTGGAAAAAAAATATGTGCAGGCAAAAACCTTAACCTCTTTTTTTTTTTTTTTTTTTTCCGCTAGCAAAAGGTATATATATATATATTTTTTATCCTCCTACTCTGGATGTAAAAGCAACTGCACAAGGGGAAAAGTTCATTAACATGGTTTGTTAATATATTAGTTAGCCTGGGGTCAGAGCAGTGACTCATACTAAGGACAGGAACAGCGCTTTCATGCTTTTTATGTTTGCTAGTATGGGTGGTCTAACAATGAAATCAGGAGGCGCTCAAAAACATTTCCATTCCTAAAGTAGCTTGGTGTTAGCTGTAGTTGCCTTTTTTGGAAGGGAGTATCTGTCTTTATTACATTGGGTTAAGGATTATATATGTTTGCTTAGTAGTGCTCCAAGAATTCTTGTTTATATAAAATGTAATCCTTAAAGGCAACCTAAGATGAGGTGGACATTGAAGCTATGGAAGACAAGAAGCATCAGAATTCCTTTACGGTTGTGGTGGTGGCATTTCAAAGGCATTACATTTAAAGTAGACATTCCTTGATTTCTGCTGTAAAATCTGGCCAATTCTGAATGTTCTGAAGATTGTTGTTTGGGGAACTGCTAGCCCTCAACTGAATGTTTCATTCAGGAGGATGCAATCTGCTCTTTGGACAAAAGGATTTCATGATCTCCCAAAGAATATAGTTGTTAATAATGTTAAAGGAATAGTTCACCCAAAAGTGAAATACTGTCATTATTTACTTACCCTCATGTTGTTCCAAACATATGACTTTCTGGACCTACTTTATATTCATTATATTGTCTTTATCTGCTACATAATTAAGCATTTGCTACAATGTACTTATGTAAATATGTGTTGTTGCATTGTACTTTCATTTTGTAGTTACACTGGTAACCTTATCCCTAACCGAACCCTTACACTAACCCACCTAAACCTCAAAAGCAGCAAATGTGAATCTTGTGAGAATTTTTGTAGAACAACATGTAGTTTCATAATAAATACATTGTATTGTATAATGTTAGTAAATAGTAGTTAAAGACACCTAATATAAAGTGAGATCAACTGTCTTATGCAGAATACAAAAGGAGATATTTAAAAGATAATGTAGCAATAGCTGATTTTCATACAATAGCAGTTGATAGTGACTTATATTCAAGCTTAAAAAAGCACCAAGTGTCATAAAAGGGGTCCATGTGACTCGTGTGTCATATTCCAATTCTTCTAAAGTCATACGATCACTTTGAATGATGAACAGATTGAAATTAATGTCATTATTCACTCTCAAATCAAATCATTAGCCACTTTTTTTATCGGGCCAGTGAGACACAGAGCTATCACCTGGTCAACCGGGGCCAATAGCCTTGCACCTCGAGCCGCTAGAACAAAATCGATCTTCATTCCCACCGTTGGGGCCAATAGCCCCGCTGCATTGCCTCAAAATCATCCCTGGTTCCAACGTCTAACACCCTGCCCAATTCACAAGCAAGAGGGAAACTCAAGCTGAGGGACGAGACTCTGGAGACAGGAAAATGCAAACAGATTTGTACTGTACCCCCAATTTGGTTTTTTTCCTGAACTGGTATTGTTGTGCGCTGGATATACAACTTGGCATGTTTGAGGACAATATACATAAGTCTTCGTTCGGCAGACGGTGTCGATCTGACATTGCACATTTTTCATCTGCTTAAATATTCAGAAGAGCCCTGATTTCATCTACTGACCAGTTCTGTGATTCTCCATTCTCAATTGATCTGTTGAGGTTAGCTGGTATAGATATGGAAAAATTGGGAAATTAGTATCTTGGTCCTGAAACCTGACATGATTCAGCACAACTCCGCCTTTGACATTGACCTCAATCCCCAGATGATCTTCTTTGGACCAAGGGTAATTGGCATGGCCTCTGAGAAAGCCCGGAAGTGACAATGGGAATGCAACTAGCCCTGGCACGCATTACCACGCCCTTGTTTGGCCCACTAGTGGAAACGCGGCTAAAGATAAACTCATGGACTTATACAGAGCCCAAATGACAGAATTTTCATTTTGGCTGCACTATTCCTTTAATACATATTTCACACCAAAAGTAAAAATATTTTTTTTAAATATATAATTTGCATGAAAGTGAAGCCTATTTTTTTTTGTAGCATTAATATATTTTACACTGCTGTTCAAATGTTTGATAACATTAAGACGTTTTTACATTTCTGGAATAAACTGGTGCTACTGTTCACTGATTCAGCAGTTACTTGATTGAAACTACTATATATACAGGTGCTGGTCATATAATTAGAATATCATCAAAGAATTGATTTATTTCAGTAATTCCATTCAAAAAGTGAAACTTGGATAATGTATACATTAATTCCACACAGACTGATATATTTCAAGTGTTCATTCCTTTTAATTTTGATGATTATAACTGACAACTAATGAAAAAACCCAAAATCAGTATCTCAGAAAATTAGAATATTGTGAAAATATGCCACACTCTAATTAACTCAAAACACCTGCAAAGGCCTTTAAATGGTCTCTAAGTCTAGTTCTCTAGGCTACACATTCATGGGGAAGACTGCTGACTTGACAGCTGTCCAAAAGATGACCATTGACACCTTGCACAAGACACAAAAGGTCATTGCTAAAGAGGCTGGCTGTTCACATAGCTCTGTGTCCAAGCACATTAATAGAGAGGCGAAGGGAAGGACAAGATGTGGTAGAAAAAAGTGTACAAGCAATAGGGATAACCGCACCCTGGAGAGGATTGTGAAACAAAACCCAATCAAAAATGTGGGGGAGATTCACAAAGAGTGGACTGCAGCTGGAGTCAGTGCTTCAAGAACCACCACGCACAGACGTATGCAAGACATGGGTTTCAGCTGTCGCATTTCTTGTGTCAAGCCACTCTTGAACAAGATGCAGCATCAGAAGTGTCTCGCCTGGGCTAAAGACAAAAAGGACTGGACTGCTGCTGAGTGGTCCAAAGTTATGTTCTCTGATGAAAGTAAATTTAGCATTTCCTTTGGAAATCAAGCTCCCAGAGTCTGGAGGAAGAGAGGAGAGGCACAGAATCCACGCTGCTTGAAGTCCAGTGTAAAGTTTCCACAGTCAGTGATGGTTTGGGGTGCCATGTCATCTGCTGGTGTTGGTCCACTGTGTTTTCTGAGGTCCAAGGTCAACGCAGCCATCTACCAGGAAGTTTTAGAGCACTTCATGCTTCCTGCTGCTAACCAACTTTATGGAGATGCAGATTTCATTTTCCAACAGGACTTGCCACCTGCACACAGTGCCAAAGCTACCAGTACCTGGTTTAAGGACCATGGTATCCCTGTTCTTAATTGGCCAGCAAACTCGCCTGACCTTAACCCTATAGAAAATATATGGGGTATTGTGAAGAGGAAGATGCGATACGCCAGACCCAACAATGCAGAAGAGATGAAGGCCACTATCAGAGCAACCTGGGCTCTCATAACACCCGAGCAGTGCCACAGACTGATCGACTCCATGCCACGCCGCATTGCTGCAGTAATTCAGGCAAAAGGAGCCCCAACTAAGTATGGAGTGCTGTACATGCTCATACTTTTCATGTTCATACTTTTCAGTTGGCCATCATTTCTAAAACTCCTTTTTTTGTATTGGTCTTAAGTAATATTCTAATTCGGAGATACTGAATTTGGGATTTTCATTAGTTGTCAGTTTTAATCATCGCAATTAAATGAAATAAACACTTGAAATATATCAGTCTGTGTGTAATGAATGAATATAATATCCAAGTTTCACTTTTTGAATGGAATTACTGAAATAAATCAACTTTTTGATGATATTCTAATTATGACCAGCACCTGTGTATATATATTAAAGCATTAAAAAAAGTAATATTGTAAATTGTGTATTTTTATAATATATTGTAAATATAAAATACATTTATTGACCAGTGATGGCCTAGACCCTTTTTTCATCAGCCATTTCTCTAGTCTACTAAGAAGCCACTCCTTAATTCATGAGAAATCACAGTTGAAAATTGTGCTGCTTAATAAAGTGAGGAAATCACATTTAAAAAAAATTTAAATCTCAAGTGTTGAGGAGAGAAGGATCAGAGTTTCAAAGGAAAAAAAACACCTTTGACACTGGTAAAAAAATGGTACAATGGGTAAAATAACATAAATATCAGATTATAAAGATTAGAAAAGACTATTATTTATGGATGAATTTAAATTTAGCAGAAAAGTCTGTCCATGAGAAGCAGATTGCCTGAGGTCTGAACAGTTATCGTTGCTGCAATTACTAATGAGGAGAGAGTTCAAAGAACAGCATTTATTTGAAATAGAAAATAATTTGTAACATTACTGTATAAACGTCCTTACTGTGATTTTTGATCAAATTAATGCAACTTGGTGAATATGACTTTCTTTATTCTGTGGAACATAAAAATTTGGCAACGGTGACTGAGCCAAACCCTAATATTCTGCCAAACATCTCCACAGAATAAAGGAAGTTATACAGGTTTGGAAGAAAATGATGACAGGTGTAGCGAATCAGCTCTATGAAATATTAATAATCAATCATAACTTGTTATAATCGATTATGAATATTTGGATCAGTTAATCGGGTTAACTTGATGTAGCTACATTAACATTACAACCAAATACTCGGTTCATCCCGTGAACACTCAATATTGGTTATTATTTAATTAATTAATAGAAATGTACATTTCCGGGGCATGGGAAATGTCTTTCTTACTAAGTATTAAGAGCAAGTAGTCAAAATCTATGATTAGTGACTTTAGATATGAGCTTGAGACACAGACAACTTTACGTGTGACATGAACAAGACTTTATTAACTAGACTAAACATTTAAACTACTCTAACATACATATACATACATGCATACAGTTTACCAAGGGAAAGAGGGCTGAAGCAGAATACAGGAAGGCAAGAAGTTATAGCATTGTTTGAAGTTCAGCAGATCAACAGCCTGAGCAAACCATCATATTAGTTCTGACATGCCCTTTTAGAAAGGGGTTAAGGATACTTAATGTATCAAATAATGAGACTAAGTTTGATACTTGCATGTCCCATTTGAATTAAACTGTCCTGATGCAATTTGTTGAGGCTCCAGTTGATCTTTGATGATGTTGTCTTGATGAGAGAGAACCAGTGGGAGTCAGAGGATCTTTGGTGAATGGAAAGACAAGGCCGTAGCCTGGCGCACGCTTGGGAGTCCTTGGGGGCCTACTAGTTCAGCATCATCTTCATTAGGACTTCTCAGGAAGGACCAAGAGAGTAAGAGAGCACAAGGCTCAGAGGACCAGGAAGCAAGAGGGCCAGGAAGCAAGAGCGAGAGAGCTAAGAGAGGGCTAAGAGAGGGCTAAGAGAGGGCTAAGAGCATTTATAACCTTAGAAAACATGTTCCACCTCTCATTGGCTCGACCAATGAGAAGGGTTTGGGTTCCAGGCGGGAATTTGGTTTATTGCTCTTTGTTCTCACATTTCTCATTGCATGAGCAAGAAAGGAACTAGGAAATATACTTGTAATACTAATATGTTGTTGTTATCAACATATCATGTACACAGTCATTTCGATCTTCAAAATACCAAGTTATAGAGACCAAATATGCCACACATATGATTTCGGTTAACCATAGTATGCAAAGTCTGAAACATTAACCCATTAGAGTTTGAAAGAAAACACAGATCAAACAACATTTAGGAAAATTATGAGATGGAACATTAGATACATGTCAATGAATTTATCACATGGATATATAGAATATATATATAGGATTAACAGGGTTCATTTCTCTTTCTCAGTAAGAGAATGAAGTGAGGGTCAGCACTTCTCTGAACATTCCTTTGGAGGTCGTAAAAGTCTCCCTTACTCTGGGCATGAGAGAGTTCCTTTGTCAAGGCTCATTTGCATGTTTATGACAGTAAGAGATTTTGGGCTGAATGACTCAAAAGATAGTAAAACATCGCGTAATATCATTCTACAGAGATCTTATATTCGAATTCAGCTCGGACAAATCGTAAGGTTTAATTTGATACCAAGAAACGTGTGTTTAGTACACTTAAAAAGGGAATATACACTCTGAGGCTATTAAATATGAGGCCTCAGAGTTTAAAACACACAACGAAACAGTTCTAACGAGTTTGATATACCTCAGAAATACACAACATACAGGGATTACACGTATTTCATTAGCAATATGCAGTTCTGTGTTTAACTGAAAAACACACACACACACATTTTTACGATAAGCACGTGGTGAGCATGCGGATGTCACATGCGGTTCTCTGTCAATAGTTCATTGTCTCTTTGTCAATACATTTATTGTGCTTGTGGAGACTGGTTGGCGCTATTTCAGTAATTAGGGGAGTTTTTAACAGTAAGTTCTTGTTTGTTCGTGAATCTGCTAAGCCACTGATCCTCCGCCATACCTTACACAGGATTATATTTTTTGGGTGAATTATCCATTTAACCAGAAGAGTAAATGTTAAACTATGCTGTCCCATTTCGGACTCGGGCTTTACAAAACCTCTTTTATTCAGTGATTCACACAGGCCAAGGGACGGGAAGTGTGAGCACATCTCTAACAGGCTTACAGGTAAGCTACTTCACTTAGCATCATTCCACATGGTTCATGGGAGAGCAGCTTGCTCTGAATCCAGCATCCTGCACTGGACTCTTATACAGTTGTTCTGAGAGCTTGATGGGGTTTAGATGTGAACAAACCTTTACATAAACATGCATCAAGTTGGACAATTCACAAATAATAAATGCAGGTGAATGTTGACCAGAACTCCAACAGCTCCAAAAAGGAGAAAAGGGCAGCATAAAAGTAATCCATAGACGCAGACTCAGCAAGTAGAGTGAAATGGAGATACATTTTGGTCTGTTCTCACCCAAATCCAAATGGATTGCTTCAGAAGACATTGATTGAATCACTGGAGTATATAGATTACTTTTATGCTGACTGTGCCTCTTTTTTGGAGCTTTTGCCATTCTGGTCTCCATTCAATTGTATTGTATGGACCTACAAAGCTGAGATATTCTCCTAATTTTAATTTTCTATTCTTCAGAGATATTCTTTATGTTTAGCAGATGAAAGAAATTCATTCACATCTGGGTGGCATGACGATGAGTAAATGATGAGAGAATATACATTTTGGGGTAAACTATCCATTAAAAGCCTTTTCTGAAGAAACAACTTTTGATCTGAAGGCTTGTACATGCTTAAACTTATGTAGACAAATATGAATTGTGCATACTTTCAAATTTCTTTGCAGAACAAAACAAAAAAATACGTATTTATTATTTTATATATATATATATATATTATACACACTACAAGCAATAGCAATATTTAAGAATGAGTAGGTGTTACATTTGACAGGTAGCATATATATATATATATTTATATATATATTTATATATATATATACACACACACACACACAGGTACACACACATAAGCATATACAGTATATAGTATAGTAGCAAGCAAGCAAGCAATATAGAGATGAAAAGCTGTCAAATGTGCTGTATTACAATAAATTGATTTTCCCTTTTAAATGGCGTATGAAGAAGTAATTGTAGGGATTGTTCTGGACTTTAATATTTAGTTGGGCAGAATTGCCAGTAAAACCTGGTTTCTGATTCTGAGAAAAGTATCATGTGCAAGAGAATTCAATACAAAACCCTGATCTTGCATGACAAATAGGATTATTCGGCTGATGTACAAATATATAGTGAGAAAGTACCCATACGAACTACAGAAGTAAAGTGTGAGAGAGATGGGGTGGTGGGGGTATTTTATAATCCATGTCATGCTGTCCCTCACACTTAACACCTGTTCATTACATCTTAAATATTTGGCAAGAGCCAATTAAAAGGACCACAGCTTTGATGGGTTTGGGGACAAAAAGTTAAATAAAATATATATATATATATATATATTCCAAGCTTAATTTTAAGACAGAGACCTTTTCTTTTGGCACAAGCTATCGGTTAACACAAAGAAAAGTCTTTCATTCTTTGTCAGAAATAGTCTACCAATAATTGACTATTATATTCAATTACCTTATAAAGTATTTGTACACTTAAGACACTTATAATGTAATTGCATAAGAATAGATAACAAATTAACAAAAGAAGTGGCATCTACAAACAAATTATTATTAAATCTGCTTTCCTCAGAATTAACTTCTTTTCTTTGCCATTTTACCATTACTTCTAGCCACCTGGTCCCAAGGACATTGTTAGAGGATGTATGAAGTAATTTCCTCTCAAGTTCAGATAGGTGCCCAAGCAGAGAAACCACAGGTTTTGTTCATCATAACTATGGAATTAAGTCTGACAACCAGAAAGTGTCTAAATACTTAACTTCATTTCAAATACTATACAGTGATTATATATATATTCATACACTTTTTAATTTAAAACCTATGATGTCATTTTAGTGCCAATAAAATAGTCTCTTTACAAGAATAAAGTAATGTTTTGAGAAAGTTGTAAAACTACAACATGATCACAAGGAATGTTGTAATGTTGCTTCCGAATGTTCCAGTACCTTGATACCAGTACCAGGGCTGCAGTTAGGAATTCTTGGGCCTGGTACAAAATGTTTTCAGTGGGCCCCCCTCCAGTCCATTGTCTGACAGGGTATTGGGGGGGCTGTGGACATATATCCCATAAACGTGCACAACACAGATGGCTTTCACGATTGCGATCCGTCTCCATGTTTATATCCGAGTCTTCCGCTGAACGCATTTAGATGTGCTCTACAATATGGAATAACCTTTTTGTGGACAACCCCTCCTGTCCGGGACACCCTCAAGCCCAGGCCTTGTTACTGACAAGCGGCATCTCTAACAGACATTTTTACATCAGTTCAAGTGTGTTTACATTCTCCAGTGCTGGGACATGAAGCACATTGTGTCAGCTGTGTGGTAGACACAAGTTCTCGTTCTGCATTGGAACCAGGAAGTAATTGTGTTTGTATAATCAGTTAGGTTTAGGGTTTGGGGGTAGAGGTCATAAAATATGCATTCCACTTCACTGCATTACATACTTTACAACAAAAACAACTCACTTTTGGTGCCCATCTGTGGACATTTCACCAGACAACTTGAGCTCCAACATGATCACACAGGAAGTAGGCATGTTGTGTCTGAGAGATCTGGTATCCTAAGATTGGGCATATTATGTCGACTCACCAACATGCGTCATCTCCTATCGGACATTTTTTTTTCATGGGCTTCATCATGTTTAACTCCCCCCCTGTGGCAGGACCGGAAGCGTGTTGCATCAGCAGCATTAGAAAACAAGGTTTGAATCCCGCATTGAAACCAGGAAGTAGATGCATTTGTATAATCAGTGATGATACTGAACAGGGAAATATTTTTTGAGAGTTAAGTAAAATTACAAGAATAAAGTCATAGCATTGTGAGATTTTAAGTTGTATTATTTTGAGAATAAAGTTGTAGCATAATGAGATTAACGTAGTAATGAAATGAGAATAATGTCATCAAATGATCTGTTTCATGATATCACATCATGCTATGGCTTTATTCTTGTAGTTTTTACTTAACTCAAAATACTACTATTATCTCATTATGCAACTAATTTAATATGAGAATATTACCACTTAAATCTTGTAATGTTATGACTTTATTCTTGCAATTTTTAATTTGAAGAGATTCAATTAGAAATATTTTAAGAATAACAACATAACATTTTAATATTTTGAAATATTAAAGATTAAAATGTTACAACAATATCCTCAAAATATTTAGACTTAAATCTCATTAAGCTACGACTATTCTTGTAATTTTTTATTTAATCTCAAAATAGTGTCTCTATAATCTTGTAACGCTACAGTGTTAATCTCATAATATGACCATTTAATCTCAGAATGCTTCCGACTTTGATCAGCCAGTTTACGAAGGCAGCCTCGTATAAGGGCCCGATCCGGGTGGAAGGTTTAGATCAAAGGAACTGTGTATGACCATAGAGAGTTGTACCTTAAGTATTACTGCCAGATCAGCTGGATTGTGGATGTAGCCTCCCTTAATGTTCTACCTAGAGAGAGGGAAATATGGTGCTTAAAATGAACAGGAGGAGATGGTGACTGCAGCTGTAATGCTCGTTACAGCTTCTGTGAAGTGAAGACAAAGGGCCTCAGCGGAAGCATGCTAAAACACTGCTGCGGAAATAGAGTAATGTGGACTGCATTATGGTGCTTAATGGTGGGAGCAGAGTTTAAAATACTGCTGCGCCAGTGGATTGAGTATTTGGGTGCGTAATGAAGGAGCTCCTGTGGGCGCTCTGCTGTGTTTCCATTGCTGCAGATGCACTTATATAAAAGTATGGAACATAGAATCTGAAAGCACCTGTGGAGAAAATAGAAATAACTGTGTACACACCTGTAAGGGAAGCAAAAGGTTAGTGAGGAAAAACATGACAATTATGTTAGTACACACCTGGGGAAGCAAAAGGTTAGTTAAGAATACATGCATTTATTATGTTTGTCATGGTGGCGCACGACTGCAGCAGAATTAAAACGCATAAGGGAGACTGCTGTGGCAGTATCAAGCGTAGGCGGGTGCTGCTGCGGCAGTAGAGTGTGGGTGAGCGTGTCGGCACATTATCAAGTGGTGCACTGCTGTAGCAGTATCAAGTGAGGCACATGTGGCTTTATTACATTTATACATGCCTGTAAGGAAAGCAAAAGGCTCATTTTAACCATGAGCGAAAGAAATGCCAATGCGAAGGCTAACAGGAAATGCTAAAAGGCTCTTAAGATTACTGCTCTTGAATGGGAGAGCTCATACTGTGTTTCGGATGGGAGAGTCTACGGAGTGAACGACATGAAATCTCACACTGCATTTGAATGTGAGAGCCCACTCTGCGATTCAAACGGGAGAGCCTGCATTGTAATCAAACGAGAGGGCCCACATTGTGATTTGAATGGGAGAGCCTGCAACCAATGCTCACACCACAATTGAATGGCAGAGCCCACACTGCAATTCAAACAGCAAAGCCTGCATAGCGTTCGAACGGAAGGGCGGTGATGCGAACAGGAGAACCTGTGACCAAATTGCGTAGGCTCACATGGTGTCCATGGCGGACACCAAGTAAAGAACCTTGCCGAATTGCAGTTTGCGATGGGAATATATTTATGAGCTACGCCCCTACTTTTATTTATGGGAAAACACACCAAATGTTGCAGCGTTGTGGGAGGCTAAGTGGCACGGCCTGAAAGGTATTATAGTTGTGACACCTGGACAGCACATTTGCGCTGCTTTGTAGTGTCATGGGAGGTTGTCACGTGGCCCGATAGACGGCACTGTTGTGGCATTTAGACAGCGCATTTGCAATGTTTTGCGGTGTAGTGGGAGGTTTAGTCGTACATTTGTTCTGCTTAGAGATGTTTTGAGATAATAGCAGGAGCACCGCAGTTGTGCTTTCTAACTTTCTTGGAAAGACACCTAGATAGAGACACCGAGAAGAAAACCTGCATTCAATCCAGTGGAAGGGATTTAAATGGGCGCTTGCAGAGACCTGCTGGAAGTAATAATGCTGAAACTCCTGCAAATAGTGCAATTTCAAGCATTACTGTAGAAAAGACTATAGTCATATTTAGGTGAAACTTACACTAGGAATAGTGTGAAATGAAAAATAATCTGTGAAAAGTTAGCTCCATGGCCACTGGAGTGTGGGCTGCACTTGACCCCGTAGAGGGAAAACTTCAGACTGCTAATGCTTAATTGAGGGGAAAGTATGCGGTTAACGGTTCAGGGACACATGTCTAGAGAGAAGAGAAAATACATATTTGTGACATTTAGAAATAATAATATGATCAACAGCATAAAATGATCTGAGAAATAAGAGCTTTAGCTCTGCACTACATATGGAAATGAAGGAGAAATGGACTTGCGATCATTACTGAAGGATTCACTTATGGCCATTCACTCCTTAGGAGTATGACCGCCAGTATACGTCTTGCATGGGTGATGCATCTGCACTGCAATAGTTTTGAGGAGATACTCCGCCCTACCCCCCAGGAAATCAGAGCCCAGGCTTTTGCTGGGCACTGCATTTTAAGCTCCTCCAGATTTCACACTGGGCTCTTCAAGCTCCAGTGCATGAGGAGTTTTCTCAGGAGTTGTGAGAGAGTGAGAGAGATGAGACAACTGAAGTGCCGCAATTAAACTAAGAGGAACCACCTGTGCGCTAGAACGTGATTAAAACAATCAAGCGTGTGGGAATAACCGTTAAGATGAAAGGACCTGTGCACGGCCTTGTGAAGCGGTAGCACTGGCATACAGTGAAGCAGTGGGCGGTCTTGCAGAGGCAGCCTCAATGCAATAAGATCTGCTTCAGCAAGTAATGTTTAAAAAGGAAGAAAGGCAGGGTAGGAAACCACAATTAAAGTGGCAGCCGCCATTATTACGATTTATGCAAATATTGAGCTGCTGCGGCAGCTTCCGTTGAAAAACATAATGGTTGTGATAAAATATCTTATCTGATAAGGAGGATGAATGCTTCAACCAGAGTAATAGGACATCGTATGGATCTGTCGCGGGTGGGCTGTGCCAAATTGTGGAAACAGCCAAGACCGAAGAGAGGTAAGCAGCTGCTTTCACTCTGGCTGCTAATTGAAACATTTGATGGGCTCGCTCCTCCCAAATTTACTTTTAGGAACTTCTTTTAATCTTGTAATGTCAGGACTTTATTCTCATAATATTACAATTTAAATCTCATAATGCAACGACTATTCTTGTAATTT
Source organism: Xyrauchen texanus (assembly GCF_025860055.1). Classification (NCBI taxonomy): domain Eukaryota; kingdom Metazoa; phylum Chordata; class Actinopteri; order Cypriniformes; family Catostomidae; genus Xyrauchen; species Xyrauchen texanus. The sequence goes on along the minus strand of NC_068277.1, from coordinate 18,125,659 downwards.
TTACTTTATTCTCAAAATATTATTACTTAATCATGTTACAATGTAAATCTCATAATATTAATATTTTAATCTCATAATGCTTTGACTTTAATCTTAAAATATTACTACTTTCATCTTGTAATGTTACAATATTTGTCTCATAATATAACTATTTTAATCTCATAATGATATAACTTTATTGTCAAAATATTACTATTTTAATCTCAAAATGTTATGACTGTAGTTGCAAAGCTTTGACAATATTTGCCTATTATGAGATTATTCTTCGAACATTACAACTTTATTCTCAAAAGCTTAGAGTGCCCGGCTGGAGTCCATGATGGAGGATGGTACATTAACTCTATACTCTGCTTGAAAGCTTCACTTTATTTAGTTGACCAGCTACTGGAAGCTTGCTTCTAAATCAACCCGGACAATTTAACTGTTACACTTGTGTAAAATCACCATGCAACAACAGCTTTATGCAGCACAATAAGCTAATAGCTAACAGCTAGCAGCTGTGTTATTGTTTATTGTTTTGTGTCGCATTTAAAATTATGTCACGGCAGTAGAGGAGACGCAACTATGACGATCAGCCTATAATCCCACCCACGTTGAGGTGGCACTAAACAGCAGTGGAAAAGTAAGCTCAGAAAAGTAAAGTGAGTTGAGTCGAACTGTAACATGCAGTGGAAAAGTGCCATAATTTTTCCATGGGGGGCACCACAACACGTCATCGGAACACACAGGGAGCATTTTGTTCAACACAGATTGAACACCTTCTTATTGGCTTGGTAGATCTGCTCCCCCGAAGCGATGCCGCCATAAGCTGCATTCACACTGCCAGCGATGCGCAGCGACAAAACAACCTCATCTCATTCATTTTCAATGAGCGCTGGCGACGTCCGGTAACACGAGCGAAGGCGACCGTTGGTGACCATATGTAGGCATGTCCAGTGACGCGACAAATTTGAGAAATGTTTAACTTTATGCAAATGAAGAGCGGCTTTCGGGAGCGACAGCCAATACGAGAGAAGATGGTAGAGCTCACTTGATCCTAATATTTTAATAGTAATATTAATTGTAAAGAAACAGTGCTGTTTAGTCTCTCCATACACACCACTAGTGACCTAACCACCAGCCACTGGTGACATGCAGCGACAAAGTAGCTGGCAGTGACAGTGTGAATGCAGATTTAGGCGCTCGCCTGTGACACCTAATGGGTTAACCGGCCCTGAACTAATGCAAAGACATTCATAAAGAAACTTGTGTTTCAAGTGAACAAATACTTTTGGGGGCCACAGTATTTTACTCTCAGACAGATTTCATTTTATATAAAAATAAATTTCAGCAGTGTCTCCTTTACTTTAACACCACCCCAAATGCTTGGCCTGACACAAACGCCATTCATGTTCATAGTCAGCACTCTTTGAGATAGTCTCGCTCCATAGGCAGTCTGTGTTTGAGACAAACCAGAAGAAAATCATTGTGTCCCACTCTTTTTTTACAATGGCGAAGAACAAGGGGATGAAAAAATATCACACTACTTTCAGAATCCTGGATTAATTTAAGCAATTTCACAGTGTTGGGTGGGGGTTCACAGTCAGGACCAGCAGCAGGACATCCTGTTTGAACATTCAAATACCATTTCATCCTTTAAAAAATAGAAGAGAAATTACAAATCAGCTCCCACAGAAAACATAGCAGTACATTTGTCATCATCATAGCATAAGAGCAAGCATGATAAAAAAAAAATGGGCAGTAGAGCATTTATGAATGTTCAAATGGCATAAATTATCATTAAAATGGAAGGTTGGTGAAAAGTTCCAAAAATCTGTATTTCTTTCAGCCATACATTTTTAAATTAAAGCCAAAAAAAAAAAAAAAAAAAAAAATCACGCTCATTCAAATTGAATTTGAAATGTCTATACTTTTGATCAATTCATGTACCTCCATGTGAAAGTTTGAAATGAAGCAACATTCAAGCCTAGGAACAAAACCAGAGCAAATATTTGTCCATCTATTGAATCTGTTTGCTCACTCTACATGGTCGTCATGTTGAGAGTAAGTGATTAAGGCAGGAAATTAATCTAGAGAGAAAACCACAAAAAGTCCGTACCCCAACTTCCTATTCTCTGAGTGATTTTGTCCGACCGGCTCTTAATCCCCTTTTGTGCGCAAATTTGCACACAGTAACAATTATTCAAAGGTCTCTTATTATATGTTTTAGCTTAGTCATACCTTGGCCCCTTCTTCAGATGTCTGTTTGGTTTGACCTCTCTGCCAGCTCCTTGTGAAGACTCTGAATGTCACTGGAAAGGCATACAAATTAGCTGTTTCACAAAAATCTGTTTGAGTTATGTACAGAACAAAAGTAAGCAGACATCAAAGTGATTGGGAAACAGAGGAACATGAAAAGGGGGGCGTATCTTCATTCAAGCTTCATTGGAGGAACCGAATATGGGCATGCCGACAGTTCCCACATGACTGGCTTTCCAGGCGACTAAGGATTTGATTATTATTTCATTATTTATTTCTTTACGTATTGCAGTCCCTAGTGAGAGCTAGGACCCTTGGACTTGAGCCCAGCTTCAACCTGCTCTTTCATTGGGCTGGGGGTGGCTTTGTTCTCCTTGATGGAAGTTGGGCGGGCCAGTGACCCATGACCTTCAGACAGCCCACCCGGCTGTGAGAGTGTGCAGACACTCTCCCTCGCACACTCACAAAGCTGCACTTGCTAAATACTCCTCAAAGGAGGGGATGGGGGGCCCTGGGAGAATGACCAAAAATGCTTGTACATAGACAATCTGGTTAAGACTGGAAGTAGAGGGCTTTCTTCAAAAAGACTGCACAAACCTTGCATATGTGTGCTGTCTTAACTTTAGTAGGTTTTGTGTCGCAGTATATCCAACATGACACCTTCCATCAAAACGATTTGTTTTGAATCAAGGGAAAGTATGGACAAGAGATTTTCCTCTGAGCTAACTTAAAGCTGAATTTCTGCGCTGTTTGTTTTGGAAGTAAAAATCCCATTCATTTTCTCCATAAGGGAATTTATTAACAATAAAATACTGTATACACCTTTAAAGAAAGATATACCCTGAGCTGTGAAGTTGTTCATTAAAGGTATATGTTTCTGTTGAAGACATCAGTCTGTGCTATTTCAATTTAATAAATAAAAAAAAAGAGAAAGAAACAAATTTAATAGTGGAAGTTGAGGTCAATAACTACACCACCCATGATCCTGTAGAGACAGAATTATCAATCAGAGAATTGTGGCTAACAAAGCATGCCAGATATGCTCTGCAGAGATCACCTGGGCCGGGATAACGATTTCCGATGCCTGAAGCAACTGTCCAACCAGAGCCCCCTTTTGGCATCCCCCTTGAGCATTTTACTGTCCAACTGGGGTGGGAAAATATGGCTCCATAAATTTGATCTCCTTATTTTTTTGCCTGTTGATGATATTCAATGTCTAAATTATTTTTCATTTGCTCAAAGTAATTTTAAATAATATTTTTTTATAATTCATCCTAGCACCCATTGTAGCCAAGTATGTAAATCATTTGAAATAAAATTTAGTTAATGATAATAAAGGCATGTTTTCCAGAGTTTTTCACTAAATCAACACAAGTAAAAATAGTTTTTAATTTCTAATATAATGAACTACACTGCATGGCCCCCAAAAAATTGTACTGTTGCATACTGTTCATTAAATGGAATTGCAAAAATTATGTTTTTTTTTTTTTTTTTAACAGATTCCAGAAAACTTCCCACATTTTTAATTGGTTGGTCAAACAAGATTTAAAAAAGCGATAAAAAGACACACGTCGACTTTAAAGCAATGTAAAGTGTACTTACTACAGAGGCTCTAATTGACTTCATGGCAAATTCTAATTAGCTTTGACTGGTTTTAAACTTGTTTTTGCTCTTAATTCCATTTTATTGATCACAGTTTTCAAACTAAAAGAAAAGAGTTTAATGACATCACGTGGGTACTTTGACTATGAATCTCATAATGCGATCTGGAAATTACACTATCTACATTACAGATGCTGCATATTGACAGAATATATATTAGAGCAGGAGCAAAGTTGCTTCATTGTCCATTCCTAACCTTAATTGAATACAGAAATTTGGTAAATGCTAAAATCCAATACACAGCAAGTAGGAAAAAAAAACAACATTCCTTTTGGTTATTGAAAGGATCCAAAAAGGGAACAATTTCTTCATCTTGAATCCCATCCAAAGCTTTTCCCAGTAACCTGACAAATGGCAGATCTCAAGCTTGCTCTCTCTTCTTATCCCCTCCTGCACAGATTTGACAGGAAATGCTAACCACTGCCAGTTACTCTATTGGGCGGGCTTGCTTCCTAATGAATTGAGGGCATCTGTGCTTCAAGTCAGCGACGCATCAGATGAAAGTCAGAGACTTACCACCAAATGGAAGCAATCATTTATCCTGGAATCTGCTGGAAGGTACAATAATGTAGATGTGATAGACTTTCTCTGTGGCTACTCACTAAAATCAGTTGGGTTAAAAATGACCCAACACATAGCCCAATGGTAGGTTGATATAACCCATTGTTGGGTTATTTTAACCCAATGCATTGGGTAGCAACTTTTATCAAAGTTTTAGCAAGTTGAGTTATAAAATAGCTAATTTGTTGGGTTTTTTGTTGGGCAAAATTTAGCTTTAACCATCCTAGTATTATTGGTACTATTATTGTTGTTGACATTATTATAATAATAATAATTATTAGAATTATTATTATTGCTGTGTAAATAAATTATAATGCACAAGTTACAAATATCTTGAAAATGCTTTATTTCCATTAAATTAAAAGTTGCAAACATTTTCATTAATGGTTGCAATTGTGTTATCAATTTACTTCCTTTTTATCATTAAGTTACTTACAATCATGTTTCAATTTATAAGAACCACCACAAATAAATAAGTAATAAATAAGTAGGCAATGGTGTAACGTTGCTGGCAAGGACAAAGACAATGGAGTGACGAACCCAAGTGCAGTTTATTAAACAAAAGTGAGATCCAAAAATACTAACTAGAAACATGAACATGACTAAACTAGACTTGGCACAAACAAACCATAACTTGACTAAATCTTGGCTTGGCTTGACTTGACTTGACTTGAACAAAACAAGACTACAACAAAGTTAAATTAACAATACTCCACAAAGGACAATGGCAAGCATGAGGGCTAATATACACTGACATGGGTAACAAGTTAACAAGACCACCAATGAAAATACAAGACTGAAAACAATATAACAAGACAATGAACCAATAACAAGACAAGACTAATAAACAAAGGAACCAATGAGAGAAAAAAAACACATGACGAGGGGCAGAGTCAAGGTGGAGTTGGATGGAGGTGGGCCTGGACCGTGGAACAGAGGCGGGCCTGGACCGTGGAGCAGAGGTTTGCTTGTGACATGGCATGGAGCAGTCTGGGGTTTGACTGAAACACGACATGGAGCAGACTGAAGCTTGGCTGTGACGTGGCATGGAGTAGTCAAGGGTTTGGCTGAGACATGGCATGGAGCAGACTGCGGTTCTGCTGTGACATGGCATGGAGCAGTCTGGAGCTTGGCTGTGATATGGCATGGAGCAGGCTGAGGCATGGCTGTGACATGGCATGGGAGACCTGAATCTGGCGTGGCGGTGATATGGCCTGGAGCTGACTCTGGCGAGACTGTGACATGGCCTGGAGCTTTTTTTTTAATAAATTAATGTTTCAAGGATCCACTTCTGAAGTGTTTCCCTCACATATGAATCCATCACATTCTATTTAAAATATATTGTTCATATAAAGTGAATTAACAACTTGTAATTTCAATTTCAAGCAATGGGCATCATTAACAAGGCGATCACAAAAAAAGAACACCATCAAAATGTTGTTTTGTCATTAATTCAGGGGCGCAGAACTATCTGAAAAGTGGCTTCTGATTAGGCTATCACCCAATGTCATGTAGATGCTGGCAATTAAGTAATGCAGGGGTCTGCAACCTATGGCAGGCGTGCCAGCATTGGCACGGGAGGGGTAATCATTGGCATGCCAGCGACAGCGAGAGAGGAGTAGACTATATTTATATAAATTCCGCACCTGCATTACAATCTACATCTTGATGTAATCCTTCCTCATGATTACTCAGCGTGTTTTCATCAGCTGAATGGGAAGCAAAACACTAATAAAGTGTGATGAGTCTTGCACTGCGCGTGCAAGCCATTCGCACATCACTAGCCAGCAGCACTTCTCTTTCGATTAATCGCGCTAGTAAATGCGCCCGCTCTGCTTCGGTCAGACTACGCGGATGACAGCCTACATTCCGTGTTTCATTTGTTTCTTTTTGCTTTCAGAACGACACGCCATATAATAAGGAAAACGTCACTATTAATCCTACATTGGCACAGCCGTTGACTAGGAAAATAAAAAATGCCACTCCATGTCAAAAAAGTTGCCATGAGTCCAATTTGTGTATTATATAATTTAGTGCCTTGCAGATATAACGTTCTAGATAAAATGTTTCATATTTCCACTTTGAAGTAGGGGGGGAGACCGGGTATGAAAGTAACACCTTTTGTTTGAGCGTCAGTAAATCAGTGGTTGTTTGTGCTAGGTCTCTCAAACTTTGATACATACTACCCATATCTGTCTTCTACAAATATAACTCACTTGGACATCTACTACACAATCACAGATTATGTGAGTTAGTGTCAAATACAAAGAGTTCCGTTGTTACAACCGACCCCACAAATGGAGTGAGTTGTAACACTAGCTGGGGATGGATGTAACAATGAGAGGTAATTTGTTAAAATAAGATCCACACTATACAATTTATACAAGAACTTTATTGAAGAATAAAGAAGACATTGTATTAAATTAGATGAACAATTTAAAGTTACAAAAACACTTATTTTTTCAAAATTTTACATTAACTGAAAAAATATTTCTGTGTGTGTTTGAGTGTGCGTGCGTGTGGACTGTATTCCTGAATGTGCATGTGTCACAGGTTCAATCACTGTCACAATTGTGGAAAATGTAGACTGCTGCCCCTGCAATTTAGGCTTTGTGGGCCCAGAACTGACAGTTTACACGCCCATATTTATTTTGGCCTTGAGTTCGCAAAGTGTTCCATGCACACAATGCAGAAATTCTCATCAGCTGAGGTTTCAGAATCCTCTTGATCATTGGGCGTGTGCCTTTTGCTTGGCTTTCTTCTTTTGCCCCTTTCCAGATGGCAGGGTTATTCTTTTTTTTTTTACACTTTTTTGATGGTCCTCTTCCTTGCTTCCTCTTCAAGTGCCTGTTTCACAGGTGCATCTGTTAGGATTTCTGATTTCCTCTTTCTCTTCCCACTGGCAGTGTTCCTTGGTCCTTCTTTGGGAAATGGATGGAGAGCAGATGGACTGAAACCTTTTTGAGCAGCTTGAGTTGAGAGATCCGGCCGAGTCTGAGAAAAGACTTGACCTGCCTGGTCAACTGGAAAAGAGGCTTGGGCTGATTAAGCTGAGGTGGAGGCTTGGGCTGGCTAAGCTGAGGTGGAGGCTTGGGCTGGCTAAGCTGATGTGCAGGCTTGGGCTGGCTAAACTGAGGTGGAGGCTTGGGCTGGCTAAACTGAGGTGGAGGCTTGGGATGGCTAAGCTGGTGTGAAGGCTTGGGCTGGCTAAGCTGATGTGGAGGCTTGGGCTGGCTAAGCTGAGGTGGAGGCTAGGGCTGGCTAAGCTGGTGTGAAGGCTTGGGCTGGCTAAGCTGATGTGAAGGCTTGGGCTGGCTAAGCTGAGGTGGAGGCTTGGGCTGGCTAAGCTGATGTGGAGGCTTGGGCTGGCTAAGCTGAGGTGGAGGCTTGGGCTGGCTAAACTGATGTGGAGGCTTGGGCTGTCTAAACTGAGGTGGAGGCTTGGGCTGGCTAAGCTGATGTGAAGGCTTGGGCTGTCTAAGCTGATGTGAAGGCTTGGGCTGGCTAAGCTGATGTGGAGGCTTGGGCTGGCTAAGTTGGTGTGGAGGCTTGGGCTGGCTAAGCTGGTGTGAAGGCTTGGGCTGGCTAAGCTGATGTGAAGGCTTAGGCTGGCTAAGCTGAGGTGGAGGCTTGGGCTGGCTAAGCTGATGTGGAGGCTTGGGCTGGCTAAGCTGAGGTGGAGGCTTGGGCTGGCTAAGCTGAGGTGGAGACCAGGGAGGCAAGTGGTTCAGGGTGATCTGTGACCTGTGATGGTGCATAGTCACCCTCCTCGAAAATGTCTGGATTGAAAGGCCAGATGCCTGTACATCTAAAACCAGGTTGTATGTTGTTTGGCGTAGCAGCATTGGGGAATGCAGTCTCGACCAGGCTTGGGATGTCATAGACTGTCATTGTTTTAGCAGGATTGATTCTTATCCATGCATCACTGGCTGTGTTGATCAACTCCTTGAATGGACCATAGACACTACGATCAAGGGCCAGTAGCTTATGAGAACAGTGGGGTGGGAAAGAGAGGTGCTTTATCCCTTTTTATTTGCAGTAAGTGACTGCCTTCATCAAAAGGGGATAGTTGTAACATATTTTATGAACTGTTACAACAATCCCCACAACAACCAGCCATTACATAGCTAACTGTTTAGGGTATGTGGGTTTGAAGTTAGCATGAATGCAAAGCATCAAATTAAACTAGAGAAACGGCTACTTTAGGTGATGTAAGTTGCAACATTGCATCTGCAATAGAATGAACACTAGGCAAAAAATTATCTTGATAAAAAAAAATACATTCATACCAGAAAATATTTTTTTTGGTTGTAAAATTCACAGTGTTGCTATCAGAGACATGTCACTTCTCATGTGAGCTCGAAAAGGAAATGGGAGTCAACGATATTGATGACATCACCGCAGCTCTTTTCTGATTGGTCAAACTGACAGTGTTACAACTAACCGAGTGTTGCAACACTCCCCGGTCTCCCCCTATTTTAATGTTACACTATAAAAATGACAATATACTTTTCTTTCAGTTGATGAAAAACTGCCGTGTCTGCAACACCGGATAATGAGTTTTAAAGCCAAGGCATCTTACAATTTCTTCGCGCGTCAGCCAAATATATGAAATATTATGTATTATTTACAAAATAAAGTGTCGGGACGAACACAGAAAGTGAGGGGGAGCATCTCAATTAATAGTTTCTACACCACAGTTTAAAATAGGCTGGCTTTATAACAAGTTTTATGTCGGTAGCCGAGTGAGCAGCAATACAGCATACCCAAAATTAAGGGGAAATTATTTATTTCTTTAATTAATCAGCTATTATTATATGTTGATAATGAAAACGAAAAGCGTTCATATAACGTTATATTATTAACTTACCTCTGTATATTCTGTTGGCAGTGGCACTGGTCGACCGTTGAAATTTAAAATGTCCTTGCGAGACCAATTTTAACCCAATTGGGTGCGTTATTATAAAAACAACCCAATGTACGTTAGGAATAACCCAACAGAATGACCCAATATGTTTAACCTAGCTATTGGGTAAAATAATTAACCCAACGTTTTTTGGAGTGTAGAGTCATGTTTTCAAAGCATTAAAGGCTGACGAGGGCAAAACTGACAGAGGCTATTTCAGTTAAGCCAGTTTGACACATGCCATTAATCACTACAAGCACGTCCGTGGCCTCTCACTCACTGGCGCAAACTTCAGTTCAGCCTTATCTTCACCTCGACTGCTCTGATAAATTTCATTACAAAGTCAAGCAGCAGCTAAGAATAAAGAAGGAATACGGTGGGATTAAATCATGTCATAAGTTGCAACCTCTTGTCAGAGATCAAATTCACACTGCTACTAGTGTGAAATGGTTTGCTTTAATCAGTTGTTAACAGTTCTATCATTATCTTATTCTATGTCCCTTGTACAGTAATATTGAGGAAATAATGTTATCTTGTGTACATTTTAAGCAAGCATGTGATGGAAAGATCCAGCTGTTCAAACAAAAGCAGGTTCATTAAAAATAAAAATGAATAAATGAAATGTCGGAATTGCATGTTTACTGTTAGTACCCTGGTTAGTTTTAACAATGTTAATATGGCACCCCCAAAGTGCTGCTAAGATTTGCCAGCATGTGGATGCAATGATAAGCTGAAATGCTCCTTCAATACTGACAGGAATCATCACGATCACACGAGAAAGCGACATGTAGCTTCAGAAAGTTAATGTCTCCTAAAATCAGCCCCATACTGTCGAATAACCCTACTAAAAAGACCAGCTTAACTAGCATGCAATTCCCATGCTGGTCTAGGCTTCTTAATGTTGGCTAGTGCTGTTCTAGCATAGCCATGCTTTTCACCAGCAAAAACCAAGCTGGTAAAACTGGTTAACCAGCATGTTCTTTCTGATGAAGCTGTTTAAGCAAGTTAAAATCATAGTTGGGACACCAGCACACCAGCATCCCATGCTGGGGGAACAACACCCAAAACACAATCTATAAAAAATGTCAGTAATTTTAACAGTAAAATACTGTAAAAATGCTACAGAAATAAAATGTTAATTGATTAAAAAATATTAACTGTAAAATATTCAGTAAAATGTTTTCATATATTTTGAAAGACAATACAGTAGTTTTTACAATAGAATTATATAAAAAACAAAATTATTTAAATTTAAAAAGTAAGATTTTCCTGTATAATTAATGGTAAAAAGAACAAGACCGTACATGTAATTTATTACAGTAAATTATTGTTAAAATTACAGTAAAAAACAGTAATTGGGCATTCCCACAATTCCCTGCATATTTTATGGGAATAGTTAAGTTTCATCATATTTTTTTATATCAGTTACATACACTGGGGTGTTCTGTGTTATATTTGATGTAATTTAGTTCATGTTTACTTACTGCATTATTTAAATCTAATATGTGTTACCATGATGGTGTTTAGTGTTTGTGTGAGTGACACTGAGTCTCTATATGTATTGTTGGTCATTGCTCCTGGAAGAGCCACTGATGAATCATGCCATACTTCATGACATCATGTGCTCATTTGTAATTACTATGGTGATTAACCAATATCAAAAAGTAAACAACAGATTTGTATGGTTTCAGAAGGTATGTTTATGAATTTTAATTACTGTAAATTTAACATAATTTGTATAAATTTTTTACAGTGCCAGCATGTAAATTACAACCAATTTAAACTGTAAAATGTACAGGTTGTTCTGTAAAGTGGTTTACATTTTAACTGTATTTTTTACATAATTATTCTGGCAACCACAGCTGCCAAATATTTTTGTAAAAACAACAGTTTTTTTTTTTACAGTGATAAAGTTGGATTTTACTGTTTTACTTTGCCTTGCAGAATCCACTCTGCTCCACACAAAGTTCCACTATGTAGATAACCTGTCATTTGCAAACCTAGGATGATTTAGGTCAATGCATACCTAGAGGTATTTTACATAAAAGTGTAATTGCAGTGCTATGTCTTCTTTGCCTTTGCAATTATATTGATATCTTCTATCTGAGGAGGATGTAGGCTATTTGAATTATTGTGTACTGTCTTCAGATATGTATCCCATTCATTTGACTTATTCAACTTTCACAACTCCATAGAGAATAAAGGCTTTCCGAGTTGGCCAGCATTCTTAACATAATTTGCAACCCTGCGTACACAGGCATGGAGGTTGTTTTATGGCTAAAAAAAATGAATTTAACACATAATTTAAATTCATTTAAACCAGCTGATCTCAGTTCAGAACTGTTCTGAATCTGTGCTGTCAGTAAAGGGTTCAACTTTTCATGTGACAAAACATCCTGGCGCCGAACACAGTGGAGTTTGTCTTTGGGAGAAATGGCAACAAAATTACATTTGGTAAGAAACCTCATTACGATTATACATTAAAACCTGTTTGAGTCTCTAGTTTCATCTGATATACCATTCTTTAAATTTAAGCGATTTATCGTGAAATGCCACACTGCTAAACATAATGTTCACTAATGTGAACTTTAGCACATATTTCCCTTTATCACGTTGAGGTTGCATTTCGAACTGTTCTGAGACCAGTGCAGAAAGACAAACACTGGAGGTTAAGCAATTCAGTAAATAGGGACCAAGTGAGCATCAGCATCCTATAGCTAACTGCATTCACTCCTAAAATCAGTTTTAGGCTGCAGATGATGTTTTGACTACTCAACATGTACAGTACATAGATTCAGAATATATAATCTATCATTTTATTTTAACATTGTTGGCAGTGATTGGATGATGCTGCCCATTACTCTGAACCAGAATTAATTATGCTAATTTCTGATGTAAAGTCTCAAAAACCTGAATAACCAACACTCCTGGAAACATAATAAACAGTTCATAAGAAAAAAAAACGTAATCCCACTGTCCACATATTTTGACATACATTTTTAGGAAAACTATTTGGTCTAGTTGTTTTATTTATAAAATGTTTGCATGTTTATTAGCTGCTACTAGTTACAAATCAAAAAGAGAAATGGAAAATGCACATAGCAGTCATGTTCAGGTCTCAGGAGGTTAAATCAATAGTTTTATATTTTTCAATAGTTTTTAATATGGTTACATAATTCACAATAATACATAGCATTGTAGTTCATGCCCTTAATAAAGTCTTGTATCTTTGTCTTTTTGTCTGATTCTCAAATACTGTTTTGCTTCGAATTAAAGTTTATGATGTGATTCACCTTAGAGCTGGTTAGTGTGGTTCATGGATTAAAACCTATGACAAAAGGAATGAATGGGAAAAATACCTGCATAACCGAACAGGCTGAAAAAGTGGGCAGGCACTGTTGCGCTCTATTGTTTTCAACACACATTTCCACACCTCCTTTATAGCTCTGCAATCTATGATACACACATTATTACACACATTATAATAATAAACAATAACAATGTGCAATTGAGAAGGGCCTAGAAAATAATTATGTATATATTTGTAACCAGAATTTTTGAGACATTTTGCCAGAGACTTTTAAGAGTGTCCCCTATGATTGGTTAACAGGTAAGTACCAAGCCTTACAATCATTTTCCAATCATTTTTATAGTCCTACTGAGGATGTGTGAGAGAGCTCCAGATACCTACTGGGTACTTGCTCACACATCAAACCTCTCTCTAACATATTGTGACATGAATGACTTGCATCATCTCAAAAGTGTGTTGTGCTTCCATTTCTATTTGAAGATAAAATGTAAAGTAAACATTCAATCGTATACATTTTCAGTGGCTAACATGTGTAACTAGTGATTTTTGTGGGCTATTGCAAGCCCACAAATAGGATCTGCAAACACTTACAACCTAAAACAATTGAATCCCTCTCTAATGACAGTCAACCACAAAACAAATCTTAGACAAAGATAACGGCACAAGAAAAGTCAGCAATCAAGTCAGGGCCTGTAGCCATCATCCTCCACACCTGTGCTACTTTCATGCTCTCTCTTCCCTAATCTTAATCTGAGCCAATCTGTCCCTGTCACTCACAAAAAGAGGGGGTGTGCCGAAAGAACATAAAACTTTCTTGCCTGGAGTGAGTTCCATCGATTCTTGTGAACACTGCTGACTGAGAAAAATTCACAATAAGACTCCTAGTACAGCCTATTAGTTTAAGAAATCTTGTAAATCTCATCTAATTATGTACTACTGATTAATTTAATCACTGTATTAATGTAAAGATAGTAAAAATAGGAAAACAGTCTAGGTTAGATTTTTTATAGAGATTTGGTGAATGTTGCTATGAAACATGTAGGAGAACATGCCATTAAATATATTAAAACTCATTAACATCTCAATTTCAGCACAATACGTCTCAATAACAGAAAACTAATTGAACAGAGATACAACTGTTTCTCTGTTTCCCCCCAATAAAAAACAACAGTGGCATTATATAAACAAAATGGAATTGAATGGGTTAAAATCCTGAAAATGAATGAATTATTGGTAGTTATGATCAGGACTGATGATTGTTAAAAAAAATTAACCCATTGAAAATGGAAAATAATATTAATATATAATATTTTTATAGCTGTTTTTTGACGTGGAGATTTTTGTAATCGAAGGACCTCTGAGCAACTTTTTTTTATTGACCCACAAGGGTCAAGCAAACAGCTCGTCACAGCTACATTTGTGCAATGCTAATGTATGGACATCAAAGAGCGCGACACATTGAGGACGCTCTGTTATATGCGCTAAATCCTTAATGTTTGACTGCCCTCTAGTGGTGAAAAGACAATAATACTTGGTCAATTTATTTCAAATTGTGTCCTGTTAACAAATTGTTTTCTGTAGTCAAACTAAAAGACAGCATAGAATTGGAACAATAAATGTATATGTGTTTTATTACGTATAACTGAAAGAAATTCAAAGAGTATCAGCCCTAAGCTGTCATCCACACGTTGGATGACAGCTTCATTTATTTATTTATTTACAATTATTTATAAAAGGGTATGCTTTCCAATAATGCCTGCTATCATGCCATGTAGTTATAAAACTGAAAGATTGAATTACTAATTAAATTACTATTAAAATTAATTCTAGCACAATCAGTACAATCTATTCTACTCTCTAGACATAAAAGTACCCAAAAGCGCTGCCATTATAGGCCTTATTATATTTCCTTATAGCAGCATTATGTTGTAAAAAAATAAGTAAATAAATAAAAGGTCTATAGTATAAAATAAATAAATAAAAACGAGATAAATAAATAAAAACCTGTGTACATATTTGTGTTTGTAGTTTCTGAGAGGTGAGATGAAGCATTCCTGCCATTGCTTTGAGTTTTGATGACAGCTCACTATATCTTTCTGTCTCCCTTTAAGGACACCCACAGGTTTAGCATGCTTTAGCAGACCAGATAGTCAACAATATAATATCTATTTAGTTTTTTGTGGATATACTGTAACTAGCTTGCTTTATAATGTCACAGATTTAATCGGATAGTTCACCCAAAAATGTATATTTTGTCATCATTTATTCACAGATCAATATTTTAATCCTTTTTACCATGTAGGCCTATCTCCACTTTCACTTTCAGACTTTGAAAGTGGAGATTTATAGTAAAAAGGACTTAAATATGGATCTCACCCACACTTATCATATTGCTTCTAAAGATATTGATTTAACCACTGGAGCGTATGGATTACTTTTATGCTGCCTTTATGTTATTTTTGAAGCTTGAAAGGCCTGGTGTCCATTCACTTGCCTTCAGAGCTGAAATATATTTAAAAAAATAAGAAAGAGTTCTGTAGAAGAAAGAAAGTCATACCCATCTGGGACGGCATAAGGGAGAGTAAACTAGTTAAAAGTAGTTTTGGGTAAACTATCCCTTTGTATTTTAAAAGTGCTATTTTTTTATGTAACATCTGAAAGTGCCTTCAATAAAAATAACAATTGATAACAACAACAGCGGGAGTCCCAGACACTTATTTGACACCTGGTATTTGCATTGAGTCTAGAGCCTTGTTGAAGAGTTTGACTGGTACTGTATAAGATCCTTGATTAAACCTTAAAAATCAAAATTAACTTTTGTATGCCTTGAGATGCCAAATTACATTTAATCTAGATGTAGCTGTGATCATATGTGTTATATCATTTGTTACAGGGGAAAAAACTATTACAATAAAATGAGCAATGAATATGTCTTTTATAATAAATGCCTCACATTCAAATGAAAGAGGCGGTCTACTTCAGATTCCTGTCCTCTCTACTCTTACACAGAAAACAAATGAGGACCAAGTTAGGCTGTAGCACATTGTACAGCAAGACTGTAATGTTTTTCAGCCTTAAACATTTAGCAGGCAGTATGTCAGCTATACACATTAACACCAGTTTACCCTTTAATGCTGTCAATTTGGTTAAGTGACCTCCAGATATACAGTGGACATGCAGCTGCCAAAAAAGTTGTGAAATGGGACCTTGAAGACAAGTCCAGTCCATCGACTTTACTATCAAAGTGCAGACACATTGTGGCATTTGCTCAATATGGCTACTCATAGAGAGGGCTGTAGCGAGGAACTCTGGACCCCTTACCTATTAAAGAAATACAGTTTTGAATTTGTTTTGAGTCCCCCTGTACCTTTGGTCCTCTAGAATCATTACCAGCTTTCACCCCACTAGTTACGACCCTGCTCACAGAATAGAGTTTCTGTGCAAACAAAGTCTCGGTTGCAAGCCGGACTTAATATAGTTCTCCAGACAACCAACACATTCTGACAGGAAGGCTATGTGCCAAGCGTTGACTGGTTAAACCACTGTTCACAAATGAAGGGGACTACTGACAGGACATTTGGTTGGTCCAAATTTAAACTGAGTTGTTAAGGGGACTGCTGACCAGTCTCAGTCATTTGGCAGTAAACAAAAAAACAGGAATATTATTTATTAATATTATTATTATTATTTTAAAGGACAAACATTACGCTTTTTACAAAATACTGTTATCAAAATATGTAAGGGATAATTCACAATCAGCCAGTTATTATCGAAATATAAAGAAAAAGAGGGGTCTCACAGTGTGTCAACTGAACTGAGTTATTTTGTGATAATGACTGGCTGACTCTACATTATCCTGCTTATTACACAGCTACATACCAAATAAATAAATAAATGGGCATTAGATATGTATGCAATTTTATACATTAAGAAGAAATAAATTGAGAAAAAAATTATTTGCTTCATATAGTAACATCTAAATTAATTTTGTTTGATTCAAGTCAAAAATGTTACTTAACATTACTGAAGCAACTTAACTACATTAGGTTACACCAACTAAACTAATTTTAAAGGAATATTATGGTTTTGATAAAGTTAAGCTCAAGCAAAAGCATTCGTGGCATAATGTTGATTATCTCAAAAATGTATTTCAACTTGTCCTTCCTTTTCCTTAAAAAAGCAAGTAGTTGGGTTACATTGAGGCACTTGGAGTGAATGGGGCCAATCTATAAACATAAAAATACTAACTGTTTAAAAAGTATAGCCACAAGACGTAAATTGCTCATTGACCTTTTATGTAAAGTTATATAGAATTTTACAACTTTGTTGACATGGCGATGTAAACAACCGTAAAACAAAGTTTTAAACAACTTCACAGCTCAAATAATTTATAAGTTTTAACAGAAAATTCATGTATGAAGCATAATGTAAAAGCTTTACAGACTTTAAAAGGTCCCATTCACAATTGTAAGTAACCTCTATTTTTTATTTATTTTATTGTTTTTAAGAAAAAGGGTAGTTTTCAAAATTATGCCACAAATGCTGTCAATTGAGCTTAGTTTGTATTGAACCCAGAATATTCACTTAATGGTTAGATCAGGAAGAAATAGCTCCTTAAACCTTATTTTGTGTTCCGGTCAAAACTGACCGATTACATTTTTTTCTGAAAACTGTAGTTTATTTCATCCAACTGGTATAAAATTCCATTACTTTGTTCACACATGCATCTGAACACACTATGTTTTTTTTTTTTTTAGATCTCTTTCATACAATTATATACAAATATTTTCACTTTGTTACAGCTGTGGTGTTCCCGGCCTAAAGTGACCGGCCATTGGAAATGAATGGATTAGATTACAAAATAAAGAAATATTCAGTGTTCAGGAGCATACTATTCCTTTACATGAGAAGATGTGGATGTGTTTGCACACACAAAGTCCTCGGACATGTGCACACACACGGAAATACACACACAAACAAACACACACTTATTGGTGCAGCTATCCTTATGAGGACTCTCTATAGACATAATGATTTTTATACTGTACAAACTATAGATTATATCCCCTAACCCTACCCCTAAACCTAACCTAAGAAATAACTTTCTGGATTTGTACATTTTCAATAAGACATCGTTTAGTATGTTTTTTAAGCGGTCCTCAAAAACACATTTATAGCATAATACCCTTACAATTACCTGTTTGTAACCTTAAAAAAGTCCTCATAAACCACTAAAACCTGCCCACTTACACACAAATAAACACACACACAAACAAAACATGTATTGAAGTAATAAGTAAAAAGTATTTGCATGGTAAAGTCCAGATTCTAAGCTTAAAAATTACACCTATTTTGTTTAGATCAAGCAAGTGGTTATTAATTTATAACATTATTATTATTATTATTATTATTTGTAATTTTTTCTGCAAGTATTGTCCCCCCACTTGCCCAATATAAGATCAGTTCAAATATACAGTTTTTAATAAGTTGGAAAAAAGATCTAATGCAATATCTTGGGATAATAATTAACAATCTTAGTGGGACAAAAGATTAACACAAAAGGTGTTAGAACAATGAACACAACACAAAGGTTAAGGTACAAAAGTAATGCAAACTACTTTTACAGTGTAGAATAATCACTGTATGTTGGAAATTGGCTGCCTGGAACAATGGTCAGTTATACAGTTTAGCAGTCATTATACACTAAAATACAGAATGCCATGATTGACCAATAATCATCAAGCAATGCAGACAGCTGTGTAATAAGTCAACATAACCATTCTCAAAACCAGAAAAGTTACTTTAGGGCCATTAAAGTAATATATGCTCTCTATGAGTATCCTGTCTACATCTAACTAGATTTTTTAGACTGAGAAGGCCTCAAAGGAATCTTTGCAACTGACACTTCGAATTCAACCAAATGGCTATTCTGGGGGTCATGCAAGTTTCACTCTCGCCACTCTCATTTCCATCTAGAGAAGTTGTAATATCCTTTTACATAGTAAATAACTGCTAATTATTACTCATTTATCGTATACGTATACTGTTACATGGACTAAAAAAGCCATATAATGTTGCATTGACCTGAGATCAACTGACCTGCAGACAAAACGTACCTTACGTTGGACATGATTTATCAGACATTAATTGGCAGAACAAGCTGGAAAGTACCTGCCTTGGCTCTGACCAAGGCCACGGATAAGTGATAGATGACTATGTACAGATGGTAGAATACTCAGGATGGGTTTCAGGGTTATCAGTGAGATCCAGTATATATCTAAGATCACAGGGCTAAAGAACTCAATGTTTAAGTGTAAGGGGTGCTGGACTCTACTGATAAACACTTAACATTTTGAGTGAGTGATAAACAAGGTGTCTTACCACCATTAAGAGGTGACAGTTTTAAAAGGAGTTCTTGTATGTTAAAAGAAGACCGCAAAGGAGCGCCCTTACAGACCATGAAGAAGTAATTCACCTCCAGTAGATTAAGACACTGCAATCCAATTTAAGAATTCACAGCTGTGTACACTGCTGAATATTATGACAAAAATTAATCAAACAAAATTGGCTGATAAAGTAAACTTTATTTGCATGTGTATAACTAATCAAGCCTAAACTGTGTGAACTGCCTGTTAGATGATTAATAGATGACATGATTTAACACCTGTTAGATTAATACCCCCACTGAATGTAATTGTATCTGACCACACTTGGGGAGACAGGAGCCATTTAAATAGCACACTAAAATTACCCTGTTTGTGGCTGTCTAGTATGCATATGTGTGCATTTGTGTGTGTTTATCCACTTGTGAAGATGTGGGGGGAAAATACAAGAGAAAGGTAAGTCTTTCAAATGTAAGGGAATGCAATAACTCAACATTCCCAAAAAGTATTATACTGTAGTAAAGAGATCTAACAAAAAATATCACAACATGCAGCTGACATTGACTTGGCAAAGAAGAGTCTTTAATATTGCAAACTAGGTCAGTTCTCAGACTCAGTCAGTCTTGACAGTGGTCTTCACATTCAGCCTACAGCTGCTGCTGGCATGCAATGTGATATGACATGTCTAAAATATTTGCCAGGCTTTTCAGGTCTCCAGTAGTTTTTACTGTACAGTATGAACTGCATGAATAAAACACATCTGGATTCTTTACAATGGTAAGTTTGACAGCTGAAGCATAACAATAAATTACATTTTTATTGAATAGATGATGATATCTGGGAATTTGTGAGATTTTAAAAAGAGAAGTTCACCCAGAATGAAAATTCTGTTATAATATATCCTCATTTTATTGAAACCTCCATAAACTTTCTTAAGTGGATGTTTTAATTAATATTGTAGTCAGTCTTTTCAATACAATGACAGTCCACAGGGTCTCATTTTAAAGCTTAATAAAGAATCTAAAAGTATCATATAGGTAGTCCATGCAATTGGTGCATCATTTTCCAAGTATTCTGAAGGCATACGATAGGTTTTTGTGGAAAACAGCTAGAAATATTAAAAAAATTTTGTGAAACTCTTGACAGCATTTTCACGTTCTGGAGTACCATAAGGGAGTTCACAGTGGCTAGTTTTTAACACAAATTTTCGCTTCACATTATGTTCCTATGAATGCACACAGGAGATCAATGGTCGGTCTACAGTTTCACTAAATAATACATTAGATTTCGGGTTGTTTCTCACCAAACCTTATAGTTTGCTTTCTTAACATTCATTAGTCTCATGAAATAATTTATTAGACTTCTAAATTATACTTTTGTGTCATTTTGAATCTTGAAGAGGTGGTCACCATAAACTGCCATTGTATGACATCCCTGAGAATTTTTTCCCCCGCAATTTTTCCCTTTGTGTTCAGAAAAAGAAAGAAAGTCATATGGGGTTATAACAACACAAGGGTGCGTACACAATAACTGAAGTTTTATTTTTGAGTGAACTATTCCTATACATTTGATTATATGGTTTTCAAACATGTAAAAACCTCGGCTTTGATGATGCATATATTCAGGTGGAGAGGCTATAAGCGTTCCCTTCATATTTCCCTTGCATGCAGTGATAATTGTCTGTATGTGATAAGCTTAACAGTTCAATAGGGCAGTAAGCCATATCATGCTGCTCATATATTGTCTGAACTCTGACCTATGTCAATGGTTGTAAAACAAATGTAAAAGGTCACTAACATAACATGCCAGCAAAAACAAACAATAAGTTTACTGTGCTTGGAAATTTGAAAAATTGAAAAATAAACTGTGCAGGACAGGCTTACAGCTTTGAATATTGTTTATTTGGTAAAACCTTGACAAAAGATTCAATTTGTTAACGTTAGTTAACATGAACTAACAATGGATGGTACTTCTTCAGCATTTATTAATCTTGGTAAGTGTTCATTTCCATATATAATAATAAATCAAGATTTATGTATGTTAATATTAGTTAATTAAAGCCATTAATAACTTTATCTTTTAACATAACAGCAATGTGTATGTATCAGTTAACTTATTTTGACACTTGACAATGAACACAACAAAGCAGAAGTAATGCATGCAAACAGATGAATACAACACACACACACACACACAAACACACATAAGAATGATAACTTATACCATAAGAATGATAACTGATAACGAGTAAACACATTAACAGAATATTCTGGGTTCAATACAAGTTAGGCGTAATCAGCAGCATACCACAAAATATCATTTTAATTTTGTCCCTCAAGTTCTTTTAAAGAAGCACAAATTTGGGTTACAGTGAAGCACTTACTATGGAAGTGGATGGGGAGTGAATCATAAACTTTAAAATACTCACTGTTTCAAAAGTATAGATACAAGATGTAAACAACACGCATGTTAACATGATTTTAGTGTGATCAAAAAATGGTATCCTTTTCTGTGTAAAATTATATCCAATAGTAATACTGTAAACCAAATAATACTGTAAACTGTGTAATGATGTTTTAAAGAACTTTACAGCACAAATAATACTTGAGATTAACAGAAGAATGAATGTAAGTGCTTTTATAAAATTATAAGCTTCACATTTCTGCCTTTAAACCCTCCAAAAATTGGCCCCATTCACTTCCATTGTAAGTGCCTCAATGTAACCTGCCACAAATGCTTTTGATTATGCTTAAATTAATAATTCACCCAAAAATGTAAATTCTCCAATCATTTACTCACCCTCATGCCATCTAAGCTGTGGATGAATTTCTTTCTTCTGCTGAAGACAGATGAAGAATTTTAGAAGAATGTCTTAGCTCTGTAAGAAGTGAATTGTGATTAGGCCTTTGAAGCTCCAGAAAGCAGATAAAGTCAACATAAAAATATTCCATCAAACTCCAGTGGATTAATCAATGTCTTCTGAAGCTATCCAGCTTGTTTTGGTGAGAGCAGACCAAAATATAACTCCTTTTTCACTGGACATCTTGACAGCAGCCTCCTTGGTGATAATGATTTCAAGCTCACTGTAAACCTGAGCAGTACTACTAACTTATAAACATTATCAGTGTAGCAATCAATACCAGTTATTGACCCAACAATAAACTTCTAAATTTGTAGTAATATATTTACATTTTATTTGAGTCTATGTTTTTGAGTAAACATTCTCAACTGCATTATAATTTATGAAATCATAATTGTGCCTAGAGACTGCAATGACTAGAAGTACAGTAGAAACAAATTTTGGTCTGTTCTCACCTAAAATCAACTGAATCCCTTAAGAAGACATTGATTAAACTACTGGAGTCGTATGGATTAGTTTTATGCTGACTTTATCTCCTTTTTAGAGCTTCAAATGCCTAATCAATGTGCACTTGCATTAGATGGAACTACAGATCTGAGATATTCCTCTAAAGATATTTGTTTGTGTTTCGCAGGAAAAAGAAAGCATAAACATGATCTTAGATGGGATGAGAATTTTCATTTTTGGTGAACTATATCTTTAACTTATATTAAACCCAGAACATTCCTTTACATTTTGTCATAGACTGTGTATATGTGTGTTTACGAGGACTGTAAATGTGGTTTATGAGGACATTCAGTGTCCCCATAATTCAAATTTCTTAAAAAACATAATAAACTATGTTTTGTTTTGTTTTGTATGTAAACATACAGAATGTTTTTTGCATGGGTTAGATTTAGGTGTAGGGTTAGGGGATATAATCTTCGTACTGCATAAAAAGCATTATGTCTATGGAGAGTCATCATAAGGATAGCCGCACCACTATACAAGTCCATCTTTTATTTTGTATCATTATTCAAATCAAACCGTGTCAAATGACAGCACTGCCTATTACTGAAAAGCGCGTAGAGCAGCGCACTAATACCTCCTCAGAGAGCGTCAGGTAAAAATACGCGCTCTGACTAACTTATCTAACTTTAATGTTATTGAAAGGGGGATTAAAGGATGGGAAGACCGATTCCTAACAAACCACTAATTCTTACCCTGCTTTTAGAGCCACAATCAAATGACGCATTGTCTAATACCAAGGAGCTGTCCACATCGGTGGTCCTGATCTTGCTCCAAAAAAGATGTTTCTGCACGAAAATGTTTTACCCTTCCACAGAGCGGGGGAATTAAAACAAATGATGTTTTTTTTTTTTTTTTTTTTGGAACATTATAAAACAAAGAAAATAAAAGTCGTAACGTATCGTAAATAGACTGAATTCTAAGATACAAACCGGTTTACGTTGGCAGAGGAACATATTCTCTATTCATAATGCCCACAGGACTGTGCCTATAGAGGAGTTCTAGATAAAACTCTTATGCCGTTGACAGAACAAAATCCCTCTCATACATTTGGCATGCTGTAATTCTCAAGTTAGAGTGTCACATGATTAAGAGTGATTATATGGCTGTGACATATTTCTTTTGTTAAGGCTGTGACACTTCAAAATCGCACATTGTTGAGCGAGAAGCTTAAGAAGGATTCATATTTAGCACACATGTTGTGCCGGGGAGCCAGCCTTGTCTGCAGTATGTAACAAAACACGCTGAACATAACATCCTCGCTCTAAAATAGCCGTTTTCGCATTTCGTCACCGGCTCTAAATTTGCAGTCATATGCATTTTAAGTGTCAGGGCGCAACACAGCAGGCTGTGTTGTGGATTTGTGTTCAAATAAACGCCTGACATCGTATCATTACAAGAATATTCGCGACATTCCCTCGAAGAAAGTCAGCTGTGTTGTTTCTGATATTAGCTTTCCGATATTTAACGTGAGAGTAGCATTTGCGCACCCCACCACGCGCAGAAGTCTCCGCACGCGCGCCTGTTAAATGACGTTCTCAAGTGCCACACTAACAACTGTGGGTGAGAAAGGCAGCTCAGAGCCACAACTCCACTAGGATTGGACAACAAGGAGTGCAGTAGGGATTCTTGGGGACTGGTGTCTCTACTAAAACGCACGCGCTTTTACAACTACAGCTTCATCACCAACAAAGCCAATGGCAGCATCGGAAAAAACACTCGTTTACCGAGAAGACACGGATTCGTTCAAGAATTTGCTTTCCAACAGGGATTTGCACCTGATAGCTGCACAGGACGATATGAATTATGTCGATTTGAACGACTTGCTGGAGTTGAAATTAGACGATACAAAAACAGTAAACGTGACATTCACTGGCGACAGGAGTCCACTGGCAATAATTAAAAGTATCATGAAAGATTCAAACGCGCAACTCCAAGGCGAGGATAACCAGGTGCCCTCTAATCCGACCACTGACAAAATCAATCATGCCAAACAAGAGGAGTGTGTGGAGAAGTCCAGCTCTTTTGAAACAGCAACTTCGGAAGTACCTCAGATCAATAAGAACTACACGGAATGTGTCGAATCCCCTGCTAAGGTGACAGAGCGAGACCCCCAAGAACAATCGGAGACACAAAGCGCAGGCAATAGTGAGTCGGACGATGAGGTTACTGTGGTGCTTTCAGATCATGGCACGCCAGAAATGTACGAAGATGAGTCTCATTACATCACAACCCACGAAATCCAGCTTTTGGAGTTGGACCATGATGTGGATTACGACTTTGAGACGGGATCCAGCTGGGATATCGAAGATGATCACCAGGTCTACTCGTTTGTCGATTACGCGTTTTTTGACAGTGATGAAACGATAGGCGCAAAAGAGGCAGGTATGAAAAGCAACCAGGCGCTGTCTAGTACGAGCGGAGCAGTTGTCAGTAGTAAGCCTAAAAGCAATCTCTGTGACGCGGACAAATGTGCCAGCTCAGATGAGAGCCTGTCAAAAAATCAAAATACAGCAGGGCAGATTCACCTGTCAATCAAAGCCACTTCCCGCGCTATAAATGAGCCAAGTAACATCCAAGATCATGGCAAACCTTCAGGAGACTCAAGTCGCCATGTTTTGAAAGGGGGAATGGAAAGAGGGGCAAAGTCAGTGATAACGCCAAGTGCTTCATTGCTTTGCCGGGGCGCCTGCACTTTGGCCGCAAACTGAAAAGCAAAGATGTGAACGAGTATTCCAGCGGCACATCCAGCGCAGTGAGCGAGTTGGATGACGCCGATAAAGAGGTGCGTAACCTCACTGCTAAAGCGTTCAAAAGTTTGGCATACCCTTATTTCGATACCATCAATTTCAGTACCTCCAGCGAGTCCTCCGCATCAGAGCATGGACTGGGAATAAACCGGTGGTCCACGTTTGTTGACCTCAAGTATGGCAATGTAAACATGTCCAAGGGACGAGATCAAAATTTAGTAGCCCATGAAGACACAACATCTAATTTCCATTTTGCAAAAAAGAGAGACTGTAAGGGGATAACGGGGTTGACATTGACAAGTATGAGAGCGCCTCCAGTCGAGATATTTGCTCTGAACGGCAGTTTAGTTGGCCATAAAAACGCTTCATCGACAACAAAGAAAATAGAGCTCATGGGGAAGTTTGCCCAGGGTCAAAGTGGGGTCATAAGACTGACGGAAACATTAAATTTTCGATGTAATGTCAAATCCGACCAGTCTGGAAACGAAAGGCGTGCGAAATCTGTGCATAATGCTGAAGGATCACGTTCCACAGATGAAGTTACAGACACCTTGCCAAGCCCTCAGGGGTGTGAGGCTAGCAAGAGACCTTGCAATGCAGGGGAAACCATGGAAGACGCGCACAAGAAAGCAATATTCGCATCGAGTCTCCTAAAAAATGTCATTTCGAAGAAAATGCAGTTTGAGCAGGAGCGCAAAATGGAGAGGGGCGAGATATGCGAGACCCACCACGCGCACTCACCGTGTTTTGCGACGCACGAACACGAGGTGCAGAAGGAAAAAATGACAAAGAAAAATTCCAAAGGGCTGCAAAGGCAAAACTCGAAATTCTCCGAGGCCGACTCGGACCACACCATCGTTTGCGTAGATGAACTGGGGGATATAGTGGACAGCAATTCAAGCGATGCCAAAGACGACAGTCGCAAAGAAGAGACTTTGACTTGTGCATCAGAAATGATTTTAGAGCCAAATGAAGCAGCGTTCGATACTAAAAAAGGAGCATTCGAAGCATCCAAAAGCACGCTGCATCGAAGCCAAAATAGCGCATTCAGATCCTGGAGGGACGGCGAGCTAGAGTTTCAAAAGGAACATAAAAACGATAAAACTCCTGAAGGGAAACTGCCACCGACTGACCGGTGTCCGAGGGAAACGAACGCATACATCGATCCGGCGACAAGCAAGAATACTAAAATGTCACATTTGTTTGTGCCAAGTATCCAACTTCCGTCCGGTGAGAAGGAACCGAAGAAACCGCCGCCGAACATGAGTTATTCCATGCGCAACGAAGGAGACAGTGGAGGTATGAGACACTCAAACACTCTATATGTTACAGACAATACGCCCAGGGCTGTCACATCGAAGTCACCTGAAATTAAAATAAGTTTGCGGAGCGTAAGGGATAACAAAAGTGGCCCGTTCAATATATCAAAGCTGCTGACTCCCAATATAGGCTGTAATGCCGCGAGCCTGATGAAGACATCTGATGACACCAGATGCCACGCGCTCGCTGCAACATTTAAGGGTGAGTCGACTGACAAAGTACCACACTTCATTGTCAGAGACATTAGAGATAACAAGGGTAAGCTGCAGACACCTATTCACCAGGTTAGAGACGTGCGTAAATTGGTTAAGAGTTCGTACCACAATGTGTCTTTAGATAGCAAGTGTTGCTCAGACGGAGAGCACAAGGTATTAAAGCCGAGCCCATATCTGAACTCGGCCTCTCTCTCGCCCATTGTGATTAAATGCCAGTCCGTGAATACAAATAGCAATGTGAAGCAATCAGGAAATTTAATAGACCCTGCTAAGCGAAGATTTCCCGAGGATACATATGAGTCTGACAGATCATCTCCTCAAATTCATGTAGAGGGCGCCAAAAACGAGAGTACAACGATCCAGAATCAAGTCAACAGACTTCCTTTAGTCAAAGCACCTCAAAGTAACTCAAACCAAGATGTGCCACCTGGATTAAAAAATGAGACAAGCACAAGGAGGCAAGATAAAACGAGTGACGTGGGCGAGAGGATAGCTGAACCCAAGATGGCCAATCAGGCTGCTTTGGAGAAACTGCAAGCTGCTGTCAAAACAATGGAGCAGTTGTATGTTTTCGACAAGAATGAATGGAAGAGAAAAACAGATCCACGGCCAGTAACAGATAGCCACTTGCTTTCGCTTATTGCCAGTGAGGAACATGGCGGTGCTGTTGAGGAGCAGGAAAGCGTCAGTTCGGTTCCCACAACAAACATGGAGAAGTTTGTGAGACGAGATTCAATCCCAGAAAAAATATCCGCTAGGCCTCCATCAACCCATACTGAGATGCCAGCCAAAAAAGACGAAAAGGACACACCGATGTCATCAACCACTCCTATCACCCAGGATGAGAGAAATGGTCCTAAAGCGCTCATGCAGCCAACAGGAACGCCCTGTAAGAATATAACCCTGAGTCACAGTCAGAAACCTTTAGCCACAAGTTCCATTAGGGCAACACAAACACATGTTTCATCACCAGCATCTCTTAGTTCCAAGGGTGTGACACCAAAATCTCAGAAATTACCAGTGTCTTTGAAGATATCTAAGGCAAAACGAGTGATGGAGGAGCAGAAGAGGCAAAATAGCAGTGAAGCTGAGCTTGCGCCTTTACAGTTCACTGCCACAGCAGACACAGCAGCCACAGCAGATGCAGAGAACTATCTAACCATACCCGTGAAGCCTCACACTACTTTGGCCATAAAGCCAACCACTGCTGCATTAGCGAAAACAGCAGTTTATACAATCCCAGCCACAGGAGGTAAAACCCAAACTTCAAGTCCAGCACCTTACCTCACTCACAAAGAGAGCCATCAGTTCCCCAAACGATCATCTTTTGTTATGGAAACACAGTCCCCAGATACCCCTACTGCCACTATTTACCATACACCCCTGCCTATTACAATGGAAGCTGCTCAGCCTCAAGTCATTTGCTTCTCCCCTACAGTTCAACCTTCCCCAGTCCCAATAGAACACTTCCAGCATACCCAAAAAAAGATGCTTTTGGATCCCACTACAGGAAACTTCTACCTGGTGGACTCTCCAGTCCAGCCAGCCACCAAACGTCTCTTTGATCCAGAGACTGGGCAGTATGTGGATGTCCCCATACCGCAAAAGCCTCCCATGACCCCCGTCCCCCTGCCAATATCCCCCCTCGCCCTCAGCCCAGGAGCTTATGGACATACCTACATGTTTTACCCAGGATACATGCCAACCACAATGATCCCCACCTGCACCATGCAGTCCCAGCTCTCTATGCAGTCAGAGGCAGATGATGGGGACAGATCCCATTCACACATGGGACAGCAGGAGGATGTAGCTTACATGGAGAGTCCTTATTATATGCCATATGGAAAGTCATCGCAAACAACCACTGTTGCTCAACACGTCACCACCAGCAGGCTAGCCATCAGCAAGCAGCCTGTCATCAGCATCACCTCTCAGCAAGGGCCAAGGATAATTGCACCCCCCTCCTTTGATGGTACTACCATGAGCTTTGTGGTGGAGCATAGGTAAAACCCCACACAAATACAGTGTAAGTGGTATTATTGTTTATTTATTTTTTCATGATATTTGCATTCATTGTGAAAAAAATGTAAATCAAACAAATAATAATTTTGAAAGAGTTGGCTGTATTAAGTTAAAATTTATGTTTTTGATAGGTTGACAATAAAATGCTGAAATAATCAGATTTTATAAGAATTGAATATGGGAAATCTACAACCTTACAGTACAAATAATGCCAGTTTCCCTACTATACCATTCCCAAGTTCAAATCCACATTTCCAAAGAGCACACTTACTAAACACTATTTTTTTGGAAAATACTGCCTTATTATAACAATAACTGCACTTATATTGTCAGTGTAAATAAATAAGTATATATTACTTAATGTTTCTGTGTTTCAAAATCAATCTGATTTACAGTACATACTATCTTCCATCATATCTCAGAAATGATTTATCGGAACTTATGCTAAAAATGAATATCAGTATTTGGAATTTAGAAATGACTGTTCTATCTCAGCAAGCATGTGTGTAGATTAACACTATGGCAAATATGTCTGATTGTTATTGTGTGGGTAATGTAAGATTTCCATAATCTAAAACACTAGTTTTCTAACATATCTTCTACATATCATATCATGATACTGTAGGTGTAGGACCAAACTTGTAAGTCATTCCTATGCGGATTAACTTGAATGGCTTTCCATCATTAGTCAGCAGTAATAAGATTAAGATTAATATATTAAAATGTCACTTGGAGAGGAATAGAGGTTGCAAAACAAATAGGTGTCCACTTACAAACCAGATACCAGAGTAACAAAACTAGTACAGCTCTTACCTCTGCACTGTAAACCCAGATAAGTTGATTGTACATAAATAATTTAAGGCAACCGATTGCCTTAAAAATTGTAAGTAATGCATAGTAAACAAACACAGATCTATTTGAGTAGAATCAACTGAAAAGTTTAAGTTTAAAGTTTGGACTGGAAGTAAAGATTTAAGTTTTTTCTACTAAAATACAATTTATTAGTACTCAAAACTTGCTGTAAAATCATCCCTGCTTCTCACCTATTTAACAATTAATACATTTTTCCTGTGGTATTTAATTTTCTTTATTGTATTTATAATAAATGTTTAAGTCATGAAAACTTTATTTAATTATTTAACTTGATTAATAAACACAAAAAAACAATGCCTTTTACATTTTTTATTAAGAGATGATAGATCAACAAAATGTTTACATTGTTGCTTAATGTGAATATATGGTAAACCAGATCTAGATCCACATTTGAACACTGAAAGTGGAAAAAAAGGCATTAGTGTGAGTTTATTCTTTTCTAATATTATCCTACATTCTAACAGTGTAAAATATTTAGCAGCAGCCCATACTGGTCAATTACACATATTTATATTAAGACTTTGCATTACAACATTCTACATTTTATATATATATATATATATATATATTTTAACCTACATCTTTAGCAGGGTAAATATAATGATGGATTCAACTGCAAAATACATCAGATTCAAGATTGAGAAACTACATTTCTGACCAGATGGAACACTAAACAAAAATAGCACTAGCAGATTGTTTAAATATATCACTGCAGTCTAATTGTGCCACATAACAAAACAGGAACATTAAGAACAGTTGAGCAATAATTATAAATGTGTCTTCCTCAGCACGTTGACTTTTCAGGTTTTGAAATTTGGACGGTAGCTCACTTTTACCCAGGTTTAACATGACCTGCTGAATAAAGTTAAATGGGTTTTCATGCACTTTGGGTACTCCAAGTGCAATGCATAAGTTAGCCCAAACAAGAGACACATTGCCTGAGGTAGGTTATTCAGGTCATCAGTGACAAGACTGCCCTCCAGGATAACC
This sequence comes from Xyrauchen texanus, assembly GCF_025860055.1. Lineage (NCBI taxonomy): Eukaryota > Metazoa > Chordata > Actinopteri > Cypriniformes > Catostomidae > Xyrauchen > Xyrauchen texanus. The sequence goes on along the minus strand of NC_068277.1, from coordinate 18,095,062 downwards.
CCTACTCTTGAGGGGTTCAGCTGAGGAAGTCCCGGGTTTTGGGATACATTATCCTCAAGGCTGTGGAGTCCCACTGAAATGTTTAAGAGGCCTGCATCATTAAGATCCTAACAGAAAAAGTAAAATATTTGTGTTAGCTTTATTTTAGAGGTTTGTCAGAATTTTTTTCTGGCAGGGCCTGGCTATAAAGTGTTTGGATAAACCAATAGTGACAATAGTGACTAAATTAATTATGCTGGTTACAATACTGTATTAATGCGGCATTGATGATAATATTCAAATGCACTTTAACATTTCAGTTACATTAAATTCATAAAAATTCATAAAAACATAAAAATTGGTTTATAGTTTATGTAAGCTTTAACCTCAATAAAATAATTTATTTCCATTACTTCAGTCTAAATTGAATTTGTAAAACAACTTACCAAATTTCAGAACGTGAAAAACAGATTAAGGCAGAAAATGGTGCCATCTTATTTACTTCAGCCAACTGTTGAATTTAACGTGTAGTTGGTCTTGGCATCTAAAAATACAAAAACTAAATATTTTTTAAAAATCATGTCACTACAAATAACTCCCAGTCTAGTCCAGAGAATTTGTCAACAAAGAAGGCATCTTGATAAAAGACAGAAAACACTAACCATGGGAAAAATAAAAAGGAAACAAGCGCAGGATATTCTTGAGTGAATTAACCAATGAGAATCTAAATATGGGGTGGTCCTTTCAAAACTGTTGGAAGCTGCAAGCTAATAGCCTCCAACTATTTTGGAGTGTTGGGTTTAGAGTCACTTCGCAACACTTATTGTACAGAATGGGTGAATATATGGTGTTCACTATATTGCTATATCGTACTTTCCAAGGTAATATGATCGAAGACTTTCTTATAGTGTCTTATATTCATCAAATTAAACAAAAATAAAAGGATTGCTGCTTTTTTAAGTTAGTTAATTAAAAATAACTAAATCCACCAAATTCTAGAACATTTTGTCACAACTTGATTTAATTGCATTCTATCCATTTAAGAAGTTTAGTTAATCCATTTGAGTTGGGACTACATGAATGAATACTTTTTTGTGATGTTAATGTAGCATTGATGAAACTGGGCAGGGGATTTCCATTTCCCAGCGTGCTATCCATGGGACTCGATATGGAGAGTAAATGTTAAAATTAGGTTTTATTTTATGTGTTTTTGTGCAAGAATATAAAGGGGAATACCTGTTATTGTTTAATGGATTGTTATATTTCGATTTAGTTGCGTTTCTGTTATGATGGAGTTTTAAGGGTTACCATTATGTTAAACAGTGGAGCTTGAGCAACCGATGAGGACAGGTACACTGAAAACAATTGCTGTAAACTTACTTACAGCAACTTACAGTGATTCTTAAATATAATAGTTTGCTGTTAAAAATGTTACATTCTGGGAGATCAAGAGGCTCACTGTTAACTAACTCATTTTATGGTAAATAGCTGTTGTATGCAAGGCATTAGGGGGAAATTAACATTTAAAATCATGAAATCATCTTGGCGAAAGCTAGTGACATTTTGAAATGTATATTTTAAAACCCCCCATGAAAATGTTAGTTTGTGGCACATGATTAGTGTTCATGATGTTTCTGACCAACTCTGTTCTTTATCTCAAATCATCCTTCACTTTTCTGTCTAATGAGAAGTTAAATGAAAAAAAAAAAATCAAGCTTTGAAGCAATGTACATATGAAATGTACAATGTTGCCAGGATTGAACAGTGTATACAGTAAAATAACACCCCTAAGAGAAATACCCATAAGTTTTTGCACTTGAATAAGTACATATGCTTTGGCAATTCTTTGGGGCTACAAAAAAAACATGAACAAAGTTTTTTTATTCAGACTTAATAGAAGTCTTAGTTTAATTAGTGTTGTTGTTTTGTTAACAATAGTTGTTTTTGTTAGAAGTCACCGTCATGGTGATTCGTGTTCTCTTGAGCTGGAAACTTAGACCTTCTTTTTTACTATATTATGTTCCTCCAGCCAGTGAATTTTTGTTTAAGTAAAACACAAGATGTTGAACTGTGCAACTTGGAAGACAAAACCTAAGATCAGACAGAGTATTTGATCCTACTGGCACTATATATGGCAATAGTGATGCATTACACATGAAAGCTAAAACAGTAAAGGATATTTCAGCAAAATGATTTTAGCAAGATGAGTGTTTGATGTTTTTGAACTTACAGCATATTACATGTTGACAAAACACACACAGATATCAACTCTCTGCATACAGAACGCAACAATGGTGAAAATGAACAAACATCCTTTTATGTAAAAAAGTAAAAGCTGAACATTAAAATACAAGTAACTTAGACGGCAACAAAAACAATGTCAAAATAAACCAGTAAATAATCTAAGTAATCTAAGTAATTTCTTCTTGCTGCAGTGCATGCTGGGAACTTAGCTGTTAATTTCAACAACAGTAGATAGTATGTAATTTGACAGCTACATGCTGCTGAATTACAGTTGTATACTGTAGCTGTAAAAACAGTATCTAGCTGTTAATTTTACAGTAACCTGATGGCAACCCTGCTGCCAGTTCTCCCGGTTGGGCTACTCAGTCTCCCGGCAGATGGCAGCGGAACTCCCCTGGGTGGATGGCAGTGTCGAGGACTCTGCGACAGGCATCCCTCCTCCTTCCCAGGTTTCGGCACCAATATAAGGGGGTATAAGGGAAAGGAGGAGGCGAGAACTGGCTTGGCAATATAAATAATAGTTTAATCATAAACTGAACCAAAAAAACACACCAACATAAACACACAGAGTAGCTGCCTGTAATTCTCTCTCTCTCTCGAATCGTCGTCACCGGCCGCCTTTATCCCTTTCGCGCCCCCATCAGGCTGATTGCGGACCGGGCGTGCGTTGTACCAGCCAAAAACATGCCTAATTTTGTTGGGTTTACCCAATTCAAAAAGGTTCTTTCTACAAAAAGTGTTTGTGTTGATCTAGAAAGGTCCTTTGAGGAAGCATGGAGAGGGGAAGTATCCAAGCCACACAAGTTACTTACTGGGGTACCTCAGGGATCAGTGCTTGGGCCACTTCTCTTCTCCATATACACAACATCACTGGGACCCATCATCCAGTCACATGGTTTCTCTTACCACAGCTACGCTGATGACACGCAACTCTACTTGTCTTTCCAGCCCAACGACACCACAGTGACCGTTCAAATCGCTGCCTGTCTGGCAGACATCTCGGCCTGGATGAAGGAACACCACCTTCAACTCAACCCTGCCATGACCGAACTCCTTGTCTTTCCAGCCAACCCGGCTGTTGAACACAGCATCACCGTGCAGCTGGGTCCAACTACAGTTTCGCCTTCCAAAACGGTCAGAAATCTAGGGGTAACCATTGATGATGAGCTAAATTTCACAGACCACATTTCAAAAACTGCAAGATCTTGTAGATTTACACTCTACAATATCAGGAAGATAAGACCCTTCCTCTCTGTACATGCCACACAACTGCTCATTCAGTCCCTTGTCATAACTAGACTGGACTACTGTAACGCTCTCATTGCAGGCCTTCCTGCATGTGCTATTAGACCTCTCCAAATGATCCAGAATGCAGCAGCACGTCTGGTCTTTAATGAACCTAAGAGAGCACATGTTACACCACTCTTTGTCTCTCTCCACTGGCTGCCGGTTCATGCACGTTTTAAATTCAAGGCCCTGATGCTGGCATATAAAACAGTCACTGGGTCTGCTCCAGCATACCTAAAAACATTTATGCAGAGCTACGTTCCCACCAGAAGCCTGCGGTCGGCTAAGGAACGTCGCCTTGTCGTACCAAAACAAAGAGGCACCAAAACACTTTCCCAGACTTTCAGTTTTATCATACCACGGTGGTGGAATGACCTTCCCAACTCAATCCGGAAGCTAACTCACTCTCTATCTTCAAAAACGGCTAAAAACACATCTTTTCCAAAAGCACTTAACCGGTCACTAAAAAAAAAAATAAATAAATAAATAAATAAATAATATATATATATATATATATATATATATATATATATATATATATATATATATATATATTTACATTTCTTGTTGCACTTAAATCTGTTTTGTATACTATTATGATGATAGTGAAACTTTGTAATATGGCACTTTTTGTACCACTGTCTCCCTAAGATGATTCGCTGATGTTCTTCCTCTTTTGTAAGTCGCTTTGGATAAAAGCGTCTGCCAAATGAATAAATGTAAATGTAAATGTGTTGAGATAACATAGTAATTTTAAGTAAAAAAAAACTCACGTGAAATTACTGTCCACAATTTAATCAAATTCAGCCAAAGAGCTATTTCTTTTAGTGTAAAATAGCCTCCTGACATAGCAAAGCATGTGCACAGGAAAAAACTATATTAAAATCACAGTCTGACAGCCATGATCCAATCATATCCCCATGGATAAACTACCACTCTGCATTATTTCCTGCTTAATTTTTGGTTTCAGCATGAAATATGTGATATTACTGAAGTTAGATGCTTTGCGAATGTCATTTCATGTTGTCTTTAAAGTTAAGCATTTGTTATACATCTCATATCAGTTGCATAATAGAGTTAAACTTGGAACTCATTACATGTTTTGCACCAATGTGACTGTTTTAAACTGAACATTCACCATTATTTCTCAGGAAGAAATACCTTTATCCTAAGAACACATTTAAAAATGTATCTAAAAATCTGCCTTCATAATATAGTTGGCCCTTGCAATAATGTTTGCCAGTGTGGTTTGATTGTGTTCACTTGTTTACTCAAGTGCTATAACAAAAATATTATGATAGTGAAAATATACTTTGGAGGAGAGAATTCACACAAATTATTCTTAAGAGGGGTTTGAACTAGGTGTTTAGACGGTTTAAATGCAGAAATTGAATTGAATAAAAGCACTTACACTAATTCTTCTGTTAAAACACGTATTATTTGAGCTGTTAAGTTATTTAAATCGTCATTTTTATAGTTGTTTTATAGTTTTGGGGTTTGTTTTTTTACATCGTCATGGCAACGAAGTTGTAAAATTGGATATAACTTTATACAGAAAAGCTTATTATGCAATTTTATCCCATTAATATCATGTGAACACTCATACGTCTTGTGGATATACTTTTGAAATAGTATTTTTACATTTACGGATTAGCCCAACACTCTTTCACGACTTTCAGTACAGCCAATGACATCACTGGGCATCATTGCCATCTAAAACTCAACAATTACTTGCTTCTTTCACACACAACAGCTTCCTATCATGTTTACACTTTCTACTGATCAGTTAAGTTTAAATAAGGGGTTTGGGTAAGGGCATAATATTAATAAGCATGTCCTTAACAACTCGTGTTTTACTTCTGCATTACACATCTGGGAATTTGCACATGATGAAGTTGTACAAGTTTATTAACTTCTACTGTAAGACCCTCACTGTAACCTTGATTTTTTAATTGTTTTTAAGGAGGGACGATTCAAAATGATTTTGTTGGGTAATCAACATTATGCCACAAATGTTATCAATAGAGCTTAACTTATATTGAACCTGGTATATTCCTTTAAGCTTCTGTATATCTGTGATATGATATGATATTTGATATATGATATCATATCATATGATAATATCTATACAGAGCAGAGTGTGGCATGGCCTCTGTCCACACTTCATGGGCAGAAGGGAAGAGTCGTGGCATTGTTGGCATAGTCGTGGGAGGAGAGAAAGATTAGCCAGTTTGTGGCATGTGTTTGTGCTGATACAGTGTGGACCAGCTGCTGCTAGACATCAAGGTTCGTCCTGAGACGTTTGGGGCGTTGAGGGGTCACCTTTTATAGGACAACCTTATGTTGAAGGGAAAGACCCAGAGGTGGGCCAAACCTTGGCTAAGGGTTACTATATAAACAAATCGTGTGACGTGCTGTCAGGCAGCACAGAGAGTAATGCGAGACGCCAGAACTGTAAACTTTTCATGACCAATAACCCAGCTAAGAGCAATTAATGGATGGTTCACGATCATGCTTGATTTGGGGTATTATCTGAATAAATTACCAGTTTGCTGATGATTAAAAATTTATTTATATAATGCACAAGTTCTCAGTTTCTAATATTATACTTGTTTTGTTTTACACAGGAGTCATATGCCATCGACTTTTCACTGATTTGCTGTCCAGTTTGTTCCATTTTTACGACACTTATTCACTGTCTTTTGGAATCATGATCTCCTTCATCACGAACAGTCATCGGAATAATTTAATCGGCCAATCTTCTCCAAATATTATTTGTGGCTCTATGTTTCTTCTCATTGTTTATCCCACTTGTTTCATTTTGTGTTGTAAAACTGATTTTCTGCCTTCATATTGTTATGAAAGTGGTTGGAAATTTTTTGAGGGTAGCTAAACCCATATGCATATACTGTAGGTTTCTGTAAAAAAAAAAAACTTGTAGCACCTTCAGCATAATGTTAATGTATGTTATGAGTCAGACTAATGAAATACAGAAATTCTCTTTCTTATTTTTCAACATTTGTGAAACATGAGCAGAATTCATTTAAATGTAAATCATATGAAAAACCATTCTTCCTTAAATTTTCCCATTGAAATGAATGCGACAGTGTACGTCTGAATGCATGCTTGTGTTTCATGAATAATGCCCATAATCTGCAAACTCACTTTTAAGACTTTGGGGGAATTATTTGGTTCATTATTTTATTGTGCATTGCCCCACTTTAAATAAGCACTTCAACTGTTAAATTGTCCCTTTGTGTTCCACACTGTAAAGAAAGTTGTATGGGTTTGGAACAACATTTTTGGGTAATCTATTCCTTTTAACTTTAACACTTATAGTGTTGTCGAGACTTTTAACAAGTTCTGTACAAAAAAACTAACAAAAAAGAAATTCTGCTGGTATCCCTGTTTCTTTGACTGAAGTTCATCTCCTGACCTTGATTTTCAACACTCTTCCTTCAGAGGTGTTTTTTGAACTAAATGGATAGATAGCATTACAATTTTATATTGTATATTTTTGTCATTTTTTACAGTTGTTGTTTTCTGCTGGTATTAAATACACCACCACAGAACACTCAATATAGTGTGGATAATGTGGTGAATGGGATGTTTTAGGGGATAGTCCTCCTCTATTATCTTTCAGTACCAGTAGTGGTATGAGTGTTTGAGAGATGTGTTTACCGAATCATTCTGATTTGGTATTGCAGTTCCATCTTTTTTGGCTGCAGTGATAAAGATCAAGATCAGGTGAATTGATTTCTGGAGAAGAAACAAGAGGTATTTGGAGAGATTTCATGTATTTTGAATGCAGAACCTGGTAAATCCTATAGCACACTTTACATAGGCATCCAGCCTAACACAGGGAGGAACCCAGAGTCAAATGGCCAATCCAAACATACTGCCCACATGTGAATTTAAAGGGATTAATGTAAATTTTGCCTCAATTTCAAAGGATTTGTTTGCAAATACTTAAGGGAATTATATGAAAACTAGATGAATTATTTGATTATTTTCAATTCTTTTATTTGGCTTTCAGAGTGAAACTATTCAAGCTATCGTATATTGTGTTTTTTTGTGGATATCCCTATTATATCATTACATGTTTGCTGATGTTTCAAAAGTGCATCAGTTGAAATGGGTCAATTACATTTCATTTTATTATCCATACACCTCAAATAAATCCAAGTGAAATGCAAATATATATATATCCCAACCCTTAGAAAGAACTACAGTATATTTTTCACTGTTCTTTATAATTGACATTTTTCAGAACATATTAATAACAGAAGCAATACATTTGGGTCCTCTGTTTTGTCTTACTTTATTGATGAATTATTGATGTTTATTTTTTTTAATTATTAATGTAATAGTAAATTTTTGAATTAATTAATCATTTCAGCTGTTGGAGCTGCTGGCCAGTCCGTGAAGCTGTCTTTGAGAAAGTTTGGTGTGCTGTTGTCTTCCGCTTAATCAAATTACCCCATTCAGAGGATTACATTCTGTGACAAAACTACATTTTCTAAAAGTTTTTTTAGAAAAACAACATCAAATGTGTGAAATGCAAAATCACATCAGTGTAAATATGTGAACATGTTTTTGTTTGGTCTGTGCTTTATGATGATTTTGTATGGTCTGTGCAAAAGCTCCTAGTGATGTAATTAGGAGACATGATGTCATAAAAATGACATTGAAAAATAGAATGTTCCTGTAATTTTGTTGCTATAAGTAACACTGCTGAAAGAGCTATGGGTCGATCATTATATTTTTATAAGATTGAAATTTTGTCAAGGTTATGTAATAAGGGTTAGAGGTATGTGTGAAGATGGGTAGGTGACAAATTGGGTGAAAATATGTAATATAGCATCTGAGAAAGGATAAAGACTGAGATTCAAACCAAAGGATTGTAAAAGAAAGTGACATTCTGATTGTCTTTCAGTTACAGGAAACATGATATTAAAATGCAGAAATTGCACTAAGCTTTGTTGCCATTTTGTTCTTTATTAATTTTGGTGTGTTTTTGAAAATGCAGCTTTCACAATAAATATGCACTTTTCCAAGCATTACAGCTAAATTTAAAATACCCAATATAAATCTCCTGTTGCTAATTGTTCAGCAGGCGTTGCTGATGGGTGTTTACTAGAGTCCATATCAGTTGTTTTTACTAAGCACAATGGCATTAAAAGAATGACTCCAACAGACCTCTCCTACGTAGTCCTATGACTATTTGCCAACACTGCCTGTTTGTCTGCTGGTGATAAGAAGTATTTTTACCCTCCATAGTGGAGCTCAGAAGAATATTAAGTACCCCATATGAAATTATTGAAAGTAATCTCTTCAAAGTCTATGGCAGTATGACAGAGTGAACATATAGAAAGTAGCAACTCCATATGCTAATATTGAGTGTTGCAAAGTGTTAATGTGAAAGGTGATATCCAAGTTAAGAGGCTGTCACACATTCTTATGAAGCAATGGGTATGTAAACTTCCATATTAGCAATTACACTATTCAGGGGACTTGCTCTGACAGCATTGCTCTAAATTAAGACTAACATCTGTTTTTTGTTTTTTGTTTGTTTGTATTTTGCTTTCATTCAGTACATTTCATCTTTGTTTTCAATGTATATCAATATTTTTTAGGAATGCTTATTGAGAGGATATTCCACTGAGAATAAAACTTGCTTTTAATATATTGAAAAATATATGACCATATATTTCCTTATATATTGTAATGTATGTCATTTTATATTCAATAATGCACTTCATAATATATAGATGTGCATGTGATGAAAAATGGTAGTGTGTGCTTAAATATATTTTAACATGTATGTTGTACATATAGGCCTAGTCACATTTATATGGGAATATGTATGAGCAATATATGAACACAATTCTGAGGAAATATAGACTGTAATATATATCCATATACAGTATGTGACTATTAATGTCATTATATATTTGTAAATATATACATATTGAGTATAAACACATTTGAATATATATATATATATATATATATATATATATATATATATATATATATATATATATATATATATATATATACACACAAATCTGAGAGACATATATTCTGTAATATACATCCATATGTATAATTATATATATATATATATATATATATATATATATATAGTGCATATCTTGCAGAATATTGAAAAATATAAGCACTAGTTCCCCTTCTGTCACTCACTCGACGTTGTGTCGAATGAAGGGATACAAGGGGTCTTCCATGGATGCCGAATCGTACCTCTGAACCTGAGAAAAGGCCAATGTCAAGTTGGTAGACAGAATTTGCATGCCCCGCCCTGGCCATACAGGTATAAAGGGAAACGGGGCAGCAAATGCCAGTCAGAATTTTTCTTCGGAGCCGAATGGTTGTGCAGCAAGCAGCTGAGTTTCACTCCTGTTCCAGCGAGAAGCATTGCTGTTGGATCCGCATGGCGCATTTCCAGCAGGAGTCTCTCTCTCTGCACGCTGTGCAGTTCACACCCCTGGGCGCTTCGACAGCCCTTTCTTTCTGTTTAAAAGAGTGTCTCCTAAAAGAGTTATATTTCCTCTAAAAAAGTCTGAGTTTTACACTCACAAAAGAGCAATACACAGCGGCGTTGAACGTCCTTTTAAGGACACGTCTTTTTCTAGATGCCTTTCCGCCCCTGTGTTGTTCCTGGATGCGGTCAGTTTCTCTCCAAGAACGACGGCCACAGATTCTGCCTCGTGTGCCTGGGTAGCGATCACACTGAGGCGGCGTTTGTGGATGGTTCATGTTCTCACTGCGATGGCAACATTGCAGTCGCGACTCTCCTTCCTGAAGGTGAATGGCACTTCAGCCGCCCCCCGCATCGCTCCTTTTTCCCACGGGATTGAGGATGACCCGGCTGGCGATGAAGGCGATATGGGGATGATGACGGCCTCGGTTTCGCCGGGTAAATCCCCACAAACCACCCGCCCCCCCGACACGCTTGCGTGCTTCCGTCCGGGCTCGGGATGAGTGCGACTCGCCTCACGGCCAGCCAGCATTCTCCCTCGAGCCCCCGGGCTTGGATGATGACATCACCGCTGCATCGGTGAGCGTCCAGGCGTCTGGCGCGGAAGACTCTACTGGGCTACCGCCTTCGGGCCAGCCCTCTCAGTCGGAGGCAGACGCACAGATGGCCGACATGCTTTCCCGGGCTGCCTTGAGCGTGGGCTTGGACTGACCCCCTGTCTTCCCCACAGCCTTCGCAGCTTGACGACTGGTACCTCGGCGCCCGGCGCCGCTCACAGCCATGCCCCCACCCCAGTACCATTCTTCCCGGAAGTGCATGACGAGCTGACGCAGTTGTGGAGGGCACCTTTCACTGCCCGTAACCGACACCCTCGCTCGTCCGCTCTCACTACCCTGGATTGCGGAGTGGCCCACGGGTACACGGAAGTCCCCCAGGTGGATAGGGCCATTGCGATCCATCTGTGAGCACGATCAGTCAGTTCAGTCAGTCTGGCTCCCTTCGGGCACAGCGGTTCCTCTAAAACAATTCTAGAGGCTCCTGGGGCATATAGCATCCTGAGCCACGGTCGCGCCGCTCAGGTTGATGCATATGAGACCGCTACAGCACTGGCTACAGACTCGAGTCCCGAGATGGGCATGGCGCCACGGCACACACCGTGTGACAATCACCCCTTCCTGTCGTCAGACTTTCAACCCTTGGACAGACCTCTGCTTTCTGTGGACCAGAGGCCCCCTGCAGCAGGTGTCCAGACGTGTCGTGGTATCCACAGGTGCCTCACAACAGGGTTGGGGCACCATGTGCAACGGGCACGCTGCTGCTGGCCCCAGAAAGGACCCCGGCAGCGTTGGCACATCAAATGCCTAGAGTTGATGGCTGTAATTCTTGCCCTATGGAAGTTTCTCCCACTAATCCGAGTCAAGCATGTCTTATCGTCATATGTCACAACTTGCCCGCCATCTCCTCCTTTGGAGCCAGCCGCGACTCAAGTCGCTGCTCGCCACTCATATCCCTGAATATATCCCTTCGTGATAGGTTTTGCCCAGCGGAGAGTGGAGTCTCCACCCCCAGGTGGTCCAGCTCATATGGGACCGATTTGGAAAGGCACAGATAGATCTCTTTGCCTCCCAAGACAACTCCCACAGCCCCTCACTAAAAGATTCCCCTGAGGAAGGACCTTCTTTCTCAGGGACGGGGCACCCTCTGGCATCTGCACCCAGACCTCTGGAACCTCCACGTCTGGCCCCTGGACGGGATGCGGAGGATCTAGTGTATCTACCACTAGCTGTCATAGACACGATCAACCAAGCCAGAGCTCCCTCCACCAGGCAACTCTATAACCTAAAGTGGATCTTGTTCGCGAATTGGTGTTCTTCCCAAGCCGAAGACCTGCAGAGAACTCTTTTCTCTATATAAGGAAAGAGTTCGTCAGTGCTTCTATTCCTGCAGGAGAGGCTGGAGTGGAGGCTGTCCCCCTCCACCTTGAAGGTGTATGTAGTTGCTATCGCAGCCCACCATGACGCAGTAGATGGCAAGTCCCTTGATAAGTACGACTTGATAATCAGGTTCCTGAAAGGCATCCGGAGACTGAATCCTCCCCGGCCTAGCCTGTTCCCCTCTTGGGATCCTCTCGGGTCTTCAGAGGCCCCCTTTGAGCCGCTTGATTCAGTCGAGCTCAAGGCCCTCTCCCTGAAGACGGCCCTCCTGATCATGTTAGCCTCCATTAAGAGGGTTGGAGACCTGCAAGCGTTCTCTGTCAGAGAAACCTGCCTGGAGTTCAGTCCGGGATTTCTCACGTTATCCTGAGACCCCGACCGGGCTATGTGCCCAAGGTTTCTACGACCCCTTTCAGGGACCAGGTCATGAACCTACAAGCGCTGCCTCGGGAGGAGGCAAACCCAGCCCTTTTGTTGCTGTATCCGGTGCGTGCTTTGTGTACATATTTAGACTGCACGCAGAACTTTAGATGTTCTGAGCAGCTCTTTGTCTGCTTTGGCGGACGGCGGAAAGGGAACGCCGTCTCCAAACAGAGGTTAGCCCACTGGGTCGTTGATGCTATTGCCTTAGCCTATTACACCCAGGCCATGCCCACCCCCTTGCTGGCTCGAGCACACTCTACTAGAAGTGTGGCGTCCTCGTGGGCACTGAGCCATGGCACCTCCCTAGCAGACATCTGCAGAGCAGTGGGCAAGGCAACACCCAATACCTCCTCAGCTCCTCAGTGCAAAATCCTGACTAGCATGTCCGGGGCGGGGCATGCAAATTCTGTCTGCCAACTTGACATTGGTCTTTTCTCAGGTTCAGAGGAATGATTCGGCATCCAAGGAAGACCCCTTGTGTCACTTCATTCGGCACAATGTCTCGTTCCCTCCCTCGTGGAATGGAGGTTACCACAGTAACCATGACGATTCCCATATATGAAAATGTATTATTTAATATATCACATTATATTTTCCAATATATTCACATATATTTTGGTTTTGTAAGTGTAGGTCTTCTCAACCAGGCAGAAGAGTTAACATCACTGTGATAAAAGAAGGTCAAATGGTGAGCTGTGCATTCAAAGTTCATTTTAAGATGTTTTGTTTATATAAATAGGGTGTGCCATTATAATTTATTTATTTATTTATTTATTTTGTCATAGACAGTGACTATAGACTGTCAATAGACTATCACTTGGTTAATTGCTACCCCTGGATGCTTATTTCAATTTGTTCATCAAGGAGTACATTTGTGCAAGTTTTTTGGATACTATTTCTACAATAATTGATTCTAAATGATAATGTGATTTCTTTACAGAAGAAAATATAGAATGTGTGATATGATATGATATGATATGATATGATATGATATGATATGATATGATATGATATGATATGATGATCCACACCATATGACAGTTTCAGCACGCCAGTAAAAACGTACGAATTGGTTAAAATACCGAAAACAATTTCTAGTGGTTCAAATTACGTTACTTTGCCCTCACCAACATGGCGATAAGTTCAGGACGTTCCGATTCAAGTTCAGCACACTGAACGAGTCGCTTTAAAATGACGCAGTAAACAATAGCACATGAGATGACAGCACTATTGCAAAGACAGCATTTTAGAGGTACTTTACTCTTTCGTATTCTTTTTTTAAAAGTAAAGTTAGAAGTAGCAATTATTATATGTTCTGTTTTACAACTTATGTTTTATAGGTCTCACCTGCTTTTCTGCTTATTTTAATATAATCTAAAACCAGGCTGATGCTTGTAAAGGTATTGATGAGATGTAGCTATACCTCACGTTAATCTAGATTTAATTATAAGTCATAACAATTTAACAAAATCAAAGCGTTATTTATGCGTTAATTAACTCCGTTACATAAAACAATAACTGTTAAAGCGTATGATAATGCAAGGAGAGCTGACATAAAGTCTTCGTGTGCAGTCTTTTTAGACAGCATTTCTGTGCATTATACGGTGTCAAAAATGAAAAATCTCTCATTATTTACTCACCCTCATGCCATCCCAGATGTGTATGACTTTCTTGCTTCTGCTGAACACAAACGACGATTTTTTTAGAAGAATAGCAGCTCAGTAGGTCCATACAATGCAAGTGAATGGTGACCAAAATGTCGAAGCTCCAAACGCATATAAGCAACATAAAAGTAATCCATATGACTCCAGTTGTTAAATCCATATCTTCAGAAGTGATAAGGTAGGTGTAAGTGAGTAACAGATCAATATGTAAGTCCTTTTTTTTACTGTCAATCACCACTTTCTCTTTCCCAGTCTTTTTTTGTTTTCACACATATCTCCACCTATTGGGCAGGGAGGAGAATTTATAGTACAAAATGACTTGATATTGATCTGTATCTCACCAAATTTTCATTTTTGGGTGAACTATCCACATATAAAGTGGATTAACACTATGTGCATATAATGCCCAAAATGGTTAGAATCAAACAGTTAATCATGCTTATGGTGCCAAAAATGCTGTCAAAGTTTGAAAATGCCTGGATCAGAAATGCTGAATGCATCGTTTGAACGTGCCGATGATCAATCGATGGCCAAAAATGCAGTATGGTCAGCTCATTTATTTATTTATTTATTTGACAGCCCTTTACATAGTTTGTCTCTGAAACTATCCAACTTTGTTGAAATGAATAAAGTAAATTTTTTTTGAAGTGGCCTGGGTTATTGGAAGTATTTCCTGTAAAAAAAAAAAAATTCCATTCATCTTTAGTAAAGACTTTTTATATCAAACAAAGCCTTTAAACAACCCAACCAGCCTCAACATTCTTTTTATATGTCTTGACAATCTAGGATCTTTAGATTAAATGGCCACTGATATGGCCAATATACCTGCAGTGCAGGAGAGCAGCCATGAATCTACAAAGCATGAAAATGAAAAGGTACAGACTGAAGAAGGGGAAACTCTGTCTAAAAGGCAAAGAAAAAGACTTCTCAAGAACCAACAGTGGGAGGAACAGAGAGAACTTCGCAAGTAAGCACAAACTATAAACACGGTCTCTGTGACGCTATAATAATGCCGTTGTTTGGGTAGCTGCAAATTTCAGAAATTTAGGGGAAGAGTTATTTATATTCATGAGGCAAGCAATACCTGATTGGTCATTGGAACTATGACCCAACCCTAACCCTAAATATTTCACCGACCAGGTAGCACTTTCCTCATAGATATTAATTAATTTTCCCCTGCCATCCTACATTTCGTAAATCTATGACATACCCAAAGCGACACAGCAATCAATGGTGTAATTTAAAGGCGGGACTATGTGTTTGTTTGATGTTTACTTTTGCAACTCCGTTTGGCACAGAAATTCCACACTTCAGCTTTAAATTTTGTTCATTGTTTACATCCAAGTGGTAACAAATAATCTGAAGGTGACCCTAATTAACAACACACATTTTTATTTCAAATGAGCATTGACTGCCATGCCATGTCACAGTTCTTTTTTTAAATAAATGTAATTTTTCTATGGTTCTGCAGACAAAAGCGTAAGGAGAGAAAACAGCAGAGGAAACTTGAGAGACAAGCGCAGGCTGACGATGGAGCGGAGTTGTCAGGAAAGAAGCGTCTGCGCAGATCGGCAGAGCCCAGCTCTCTCAGACTGGTCATAGACTGCAGTTTTGATACCCTCATGATGCTCAAGGTCTACTTATTTTCAACATCTGTAACAGTGTGTAAAAAGTCAAGCAAACGCATGGGAAATTTTCATAAAATGCAAATGAACATGGGAACCACTTTGAAGACATTTCATTCAACCTAGTTCAATCACTTACATGAGCAGTTGCAATAGAGCTACAGCGAGTTTTTCCATAGTCGATCTACAGTCTTTTTCTGTCTGTCCAAGTATAGGAGGATATAAATTAGGAGGTCAGCTGAGGGAGTGCCGGCAATGGACATCACAAGTGCTGTGTATTAACAGATTACATGCAATCTGGATAATGTAATTTGATTGCAAAATAAGTACTTGGATTCAATTCTATTTAAAAAATGTGTAATCAGATTACAGTTACTTTATTATATACAACATGATTGCATATAAGGCCACTAGATTTATAAACATAATTTTACTTTTAAGGAGACAGGGCATAAACATTACTGTGCTATGTCAATATGACATAAAATAAACAATATGTCTAAAAATAAAATTGTCTGCCATCTTGAGGGAAAATATTTTGTATGGATGCATTGATGATGCTGAGCTACAATCGCTTAATGTAGACCTGTTAGTCTAACTTCACAAAAATCGGACTGATATGATTTTAGCCTGACTAGAAGCATTTACATGACATTTTCAAAAGACAAATGATTGTTTTAGTTCAACTGAAATCAAACTTTTAAAGTGCATTTAAATGTACTGACTGAATCAAGCTTGCATTTTTATTTTATGCTGTGTAGGATGTAAAGAAACTTCACAAGCAGATTCAAAGGTGCTATGCTGAGAACAGACGAACTCTACATCCTGTACAGGCAAGTGTTTCCATAACATAGATTATCAGTGAAAATAAAATAACTTTGCTTCTATGACATTTGTTTGTGCTTTTCTTTTTTTACAGTTTTACCTCACAAGTCATGGCGGACAGTTAAAGCAAATCATGGATGAAATTAACAAAGGCTGGGTGAACTGGAAGGTATAGTAAGATCTGAAATGACACTGATAAATAAGAATACATGTATTAAATAGTTATGTTTTGGTTGTTTTTGTGGCCCATATCAACATATAATTGCACAGTGCTGTTGCTAGGTGCTGTTTGATGTAGTGTTTGAAATGTGATGTAGGATGTCCATTTCAAGCCTGACCCATTTCATGAAATCATGAGCAAGGAGGACCTAGTCTACCTCACCTCCGATTCACCAAATGTGCTTCAAGAACTGGATGAGGCAAAAGCCTATGTGATTGGAGGCCTGGTGGATCACAACCATCATAAGGTGAGTGGGTTGTTCGGATTAGACCTAAAGGAGAAATTTTGCTTTTAGATTTTAAATGTTTCGAAATTAAGAACTTTTCATAAGTGAATGGATATGAATAATTGAAGAAAAGCCGACTTGGTTCATCATCTTTATTTTCACATAGGGGTCATTAAAATCGTCCCCAAAGCTATTGTTTTTGGTTAATTTAAATGCTTTATTACAGGGAATCTCATTTGATCGTGCCAAAGAACTTGGCATTGCCCATGCTCAGCTTCCACTGGGCAGTTTTGTCAAGATGAATAGCCGTAAGGTGCTGGCTGTCAATCATGGTGAGATACCCTGCTGTATATGCTTTCTCGCATGTACTCAATACATATGTGTTAAAAAAGGTACTTCTGAAGGATACAGATTAAGCCTAATTTTTATATAAAAATGTAAGCTATGAGACCATTTTGCTTGTATGTTTCTAGTTTTTGAGATCATTCTGGCATTCCTGGAGAAACAAGACTGGCAGGAAGCTTTCTTTACTGTTCTGCCTCAGAGGAAGGGAGCTGTACCAGTGGGCCAAGAGAACAAGTTTGGACAGGGCAATGATGAGGAAGAGGAAGACTCTGATCAAGACTCTGACTCAGGCCATCTAATCTCAGAAAAGAGAGCAGACTCGAAGGACCAACCATCTAGCAAACAGGAAGAACTCCAAGCTGTACTAAACCAATCTGATTCCAGTGAGCGAAATACAGCATAGAGGGATACAACTACTTGATGCTGTCTTGTCCTATTGGCAATTGTTTTAAATTATCACTTCTTTTTTTTTTTTTTTTTTAAGTTTGATGATGTCTCTGTTGGATATGAGATGCTTTGGACGCAAAGGTTTGGAGTGAAGATGTTTTTGTTGAAAACAAATTTGAACACTGGGATAAATGACAGCTTCCCTTTTGCAGCCTCTAACATAATTTTTTGTTGTTGTTTATGTATCAATACAGATGAATATAATATTACAGAGTATGTTCCATAAACCTGTCTGGTCTTAGTTGATCAATTGCTGTTTTTCTGTGGCATAAATGGGGGTTTTGTCTATTTAGGTGATGATTTAATTTAAAAACATCCAATCATTTTAACAAATATCAGTTAACAGACATTACCTTTACAGCACAGAAACCTGTATACATTTTTGTAAATCTATTTGTCCAAGTAGACTTTAGTGACTCAACTTTAATGAGCTCATCTCATAATTAAGATATGTAAAAGCATGCAAAAAACATCCAATTACAGAACAGTAAATCAACAGATCACGGCCCATACTGTATGTATGCAACATCTTAGAAATAGTGTTAAACTTTGACTTCAATGTCTTGGCAAAAAGTAGGACCTCGGAGCTTTTTTTTTTAAAGAACCTAAACGTAACGTGGCAAAGTCATATTAGTACATTAGTAATCAAGTTATTTAATCTGTAGATTATTTATTTGATTAACAAGATGAGATGGCCAAATGTTATTCCTGTATTTTAATATGAAAAATAACATTATTCTACATATTCCAAACAATGTGTATATTGAAGGTTAAGACAAAAAAAAAAAAACAGTTGCAAAAATATATGTGCAACAGGTCAAGTTTAAACAGAATTGCTTGCGTTACATGTAGGATTTAAATTAAACATGGTTAAATATAGAATGAGAGCTTTTCAGTTAATTAAATGGATAGTTCACCCAAAATGAAAATTCTCTCATCCTTTAATCACCTCATGTTATCCCAGATGTGTATAACTTTTTTCTTCTGCTGAACACACAGATTTTTAGAAAAATATCTCTGCTCTGTTGGTCCTCACAATTTAAGTCTAAAAAGCAACATAAATGTAATCCATATGACTCCAGTTGTTAAATCCATTTCTTCAGAAGCAATATGTTAAGTGTGGATGATAAACAGATCAATTTTAAGTCCTTTTTTACAGCCAATCCCCACTTTCACGTTGTTCTTTTGTTTTTGGCAATTTGCATTCTTTGTGCATATCGCCACCTACTGAGCAGGGAGAAGAATTTATAGTAAAAAGGGACTTAAATATTGATCTTTTTCTCAACCACACCTATCATACCACTTCAGATGATATGGATTTAACCACTAAATTCATGTGGATTACTTATGCTGCCTTTATGTGCTTGTTGGTTCTACAACATTTTGGTCACCATTCACTTGTATTGTGAGGACCTACAGAGCTGAAATATTCTTCTAAAAATCTTAATTTGTGTTCAGCAGAAGAAAGAAAGTCATGCACATCTGGGACCTTCGGAAATGCTTCGGATAAAATATAGCTCATGGGTGTAAATGCAACTTATGGTGCTGTAATGTGTGCATTTGGAGCTTGACTGTAAGTAACTGTCAGTCACAAATTCACAACCCTTTCACATCCCTCAATCTTGTGTTCCACGGAGGAAAAAGTCAAAGCTTATTGTTTTGGAATGACTCAAGGGTGGAGTAATGATGACAGAAATTCCTTTAACATTGCTCAAAGCAGTATCACTCTTTTATTAATTTAATTTCTATACTGTTCTCTTTATACTCCTTTATTCTTATGGATATTTTAAGAGCTATAATTGAAATGCTTTATTTTTATAACAGAAAGTATACAGAAAATAAGGGCATGGCCATTTTTATTTTATTATTTAGAACCACTGGTGTTGAAACAAAAAATTATGCATTATACTGTATTTGAAACATCCTCTAGGTGGCATAATTCCCATAGTCATTATACACCGTTAACTGTGACCACCTACATAGGCTTCATAAAAAAGTGAACTAGTTTTTATTTTTTTGTTAAGTATTTTAACTAAACAAGGATAATACATTTAAAGGCATGATGAGATTTAAATCGGTTAACCCCCCTTGCTATTCTTAATTTAATTACACTTTTGTCTTTGTAATTATTTTCACAATATATATTGATCCTATGTTCAACACAGATGTGCTAATCACGGTGTCGTTTCTTATACTTGATATAATATATAATGAATATAGGCTAACTGTCTATCAGCACAACCCCTCTTCTGGAACGCTCTGTGCCTGAGGCTTTAACTGTTTTCAGGAGGGAGAACAGGTTTAAAGTTTTTGTGCTCCCTTACCTTTGGGCAAAGAATGCGACCAGATACATAGCAGTTCAGATTAAATTCAAAATAAAGAACAATAATTGAATCATTTCATACTAATTCCAGAGATGTTACCCCACTTGCATAATTATTCAAATATGTGATCTACATGCACTATATATCCAGTTGGAATTTTAGTTGAACTAACAGCAACCGTCTTTGATTTTAGAATCCTCTGTTTGCATTACATTCATGTGTTGCTACTGTTAAAGGAAATCACCGTCTAAAGACAGTCACAGTATTCTATAGAGTTACTGCTGTTTCTTGTTTTGGTAAAAATGAACATTGTGTCACTCAAACATCTTTGCAATGTAATATGTATCCAAATATTTGACAAAGTACAGGCCTATACCGCTGTTCCCTTGAACTCAAACAGTCATTGGAGATGCATGAAAATCCGCAACGATTAAGCAATTACAGAATATTAAATCAGTAGCAAGATTGGAAAGAAACACCCGGATTAAAAACTGGAAAGTTTAGTTCAGCAGTGCGCGTAACAACATGTGCGCGACTGCGCAATGTAGAGCTTTTTCCAACAGGTGTCTTTAAAGAAATTCCCTCTCTCAGAGCAAACTTCCGATGAACCGTGCAATAACTTTTTTTGGGGCTTGAAATTAGACGAAAACTCTTTTAACTGGACTAAAAACCTTTGTGCGCTCTTGGAGATTTACGCGCGGGGGAAACACCATCTGTTAACTGATATCGTTTGCTCTAGATGGATCCCAAATGAACGAATAGGCATATTTAAGATGTTGATTCGTAACACAAAGTGACCCATGTCGCTTTGATGCTTTGGATTTTCTTGCCCAATTCTTCGTATGGGAGTCTCCTCTTCTCCTACTTCTCCTTTGGGATTGACATATGACGGATTTTATTGGGAATACAGCCGGTGTTTGACTGGGACACTGTTTTTGTATTTTAATAATGATCATCACCTTGAGATATCCAAATTTATAAAGTGGGCTCAGGTGAAAAGTCCCACACTGAACTGGATGACGATGAAGACAGTTTCTCATATTCTTGCTGTTGTGATCATTTGGAATTTAGGTGAGTAATTGTAAAGAAAATACATTGTTCGTGTATATCTCTTTCAGATTTTTGTTATTTTCTTTTATTTCTTTATTTTTTGCAGTTTGCTTTACCATTTAGGGTTAATCATTTTGGAAGAGAACTTCACAACACTTAAGGATGTCTAATATAACCGGAATAACTGGTTCTGATGACAGCCCTCTGAGTGTGTGTGTGATTCAGTGACAGGGAGGCGCTGCCCTGCTCGTGCATACACACTTCTCAATGTGCGGTTGGTGATTTTTGGGTTTGTTAAGTTATGTATTTTGTGGGAATAAGGGTGTGATGAAGATGAGGGTGTTGTTAACGTAACTTATATTTTTCAATGTTTTGGCCTGTGCATGTGGCTTAATGATTTACACAACTGAATCATTTTTCCTGCATCAACATCCTTTAGGGCCTTGAACAACATTTCAGTCGTCCAATCATTGAGTCAGGTTTGACTTGGAGTAAGAATTAGGAATAGTGTAAGGCAACAAAGGACAGCAACTAGGAACCTAGTTGGGTAGATCCATGTTCTAATTGCACATTCTCAACCTTTTTGACTCCAAGGAAAATATTTGATGGACCTGGACCACCATGTAGACTATTGGATATTTATATTATAAGATATTTCCTTAATGTGATTCCAGAATTGAACTGTATATTCTTCATAAAAAGCATGCTGTTGAAGGGAGTTATTATATATTTTTAGCATTTTCAGTAGTTGAGTTCAGAAGTTGAATTATAATAATTATATAAAAAATATAACAATCTATCATATTTTAAATAATTTTAAGAGATCTTGAGGCACCCCTGGAAGTGTGCAGAGGCCCCCTCATGGGTCCTGACCACCTTGTTGAGAACCAGTGGTGTAGAACACATTAGCTATTTCCGAAAGCTCACAAATACTGGTTTCAGAGGCTGTATATGGAGGTAGGAAGGTATCAAGGCATGTCTGAATCCAATAATTGTGTCACTTCCTGTCTACGGAGATGCCTGCATTTTTGAAGGCAGCAAGTTAAGCATTTACTGCTTAAACCCCTCTGTGTGTGTGGTTCACTGAATGGTGATGAAAGTATAAATAGGACATGTGATGGAGCAAATGAAAGCAGAATTAGTTTATGAATGTTCAATTTTTCTTGTTTTTTTTTTCCAACTTATTATGACTCAATTTCTAGCAAAA
Source organism: Xyrauchen texanus (assembly GCF_025860055.1). Taxonomy (NCBI): domain Eukaryota; kingdom Metazoa; phylum Chordata; class Actinopteri; order Cypriniformes; family Catostomidae; genus Xyrauchen; species Xyrauchen texanus. Next base: position 18,072,760 of record NC_068277.1, on the reverse strand, counting down.
AAAAAAAAAACAACAACAACAACAACAAAAAACTAAATATGCATTGCAGTTACTAAATATTTACTTATTTATGACTTAAAGGGATAGTTCACTCAAAAATGAAAATTCTGTCATCTCTTTACTCACCCTCAAGCCATCCCAGAAGTGCATGACTTTTTTAATCTGAAGAACACAAATTAAGATTTTTAGAAGAATATTTCAGCTCTGTAGGTCCTTATGTTGCAAACGAATGATCACCAAAACTTTGAAGGTCCAAAAGTACATAAAGGCAGCATAAAAGTTAGACTCCAGTGGTTAAGTCCATGTCTTCAGAATCGATATGACAGATGTGGGTGAGAAACAGATCAATAATAAAGCCCATTTTTAATATAAATCTCCACTTTCACATTCTTCATTTGTTTTTGGAAATGTGCATTCTTCGTGCATGTTGTCACCTTCTGGGCTGGGTGGAGAATTTTTGGTAAAAAAGGACTTAAATATTGATCTGTTACTCACCCACACTTCTCATATCTCTTCTGAAAATATGGATTTAACTACTGGAATCTTACTTTTATACTCCCTTTATGTGCTTTTTGCAGCTTCAATGTTCTGGGACTACATATCTGAAATATTCTTCTAAATATATTCGTTTTGTGGTAAGCAGAAGAAAGAAAATCACACATATCTGGGATGGCATGAGGGTGAGTAAATGATGAGAGAATTTTCTTTTTTGGGTGAACTATCCCTTTAAGCTTAATTAAATTTGAGTTTTAAATCATAAGAAGATTTTATGATGACTTAAAAGCAGTGGTGTAATAGTGCCAGAAGAGGTGGGCGTATACTGTGTTTTATACCCCCTTTATACAATTACGTTACAACTTGTCAGCTGCGAAGAACATAAAAATCTAGCATGCAGTAACACTCAGTATTTCCCCAAAGTTGAATAGCATAAGATTTTATTTAAGGTCATTCAGATTTTCACTTTTATCCGCAAGGTACACATAGAGAGCAAAACGTTCTGATTGGTAGCCCAGCTGAGTCGAACTGTCTTATTACACCTATGCCTTCAGTTGCAGTTCCTTGTACACACACTTAAATGTCTTAATTGATCTTCAGTTATGTGTCTGAGAGCCTTGCCATTGCTGTTCTTTCACATAATCCTAGTCTTCACAAACTGGGTGTTAGTCTAAAGGTCAAGGATCTGGGCTGCTAACAAAAAGGATGTCAGCAAAGGTTGCAACCTCAATGCCCACAGAACTTGAGTCAGAAACAAAGAATAATCAGATATGCCAGGCATGTTAATAATGAATAAATAATGGGGGGAATAATTAATAATGAATACAATAATACTTGCTTGTTTTGATAATACCCCATCAGAATCTATGCCCCTGAACAAAACAGTCAATATTTGCCCCACTATTTTATGACCAGACCAACAGTAATTTCCAGTGGTGCAGACTATTCACCATTTGGCAAAATTTGTAATTTTGAAATAAAAAGTTTTTTTTTTTTTTTTTTATAGAAAAGAGCAGCGTTAGGATTCTTGAAGAAAATATTGTGGTAAGATTCTATTGGGGTAAAAAATACAATGAGGGACAACTTGATGGCAGTAAATAATTTTGTGTATTTTCTTTTTGCTTGCAAGCTGACACAGTCCTGTCATTTTACAGATACATCAGTGAGGAGAAGATATTCAAATTATATTCATCTTTTCTTTGAGACAGCACAAAAAAGAAAGAAAAGATTAAAGAAAGAAAAGAAACAAAAAGAAAATAAAGCAAATTGCTAGCAGTGTAGACACAGTTTGTCTTGTACTGTGTGAACTTCTGTGTGGAAAAACCCTATATCTTTTAAAACCAAAAATTACACAACTTTGGGACTTTATCGCATGTAAAGCCTTTATTCAGAAGCCTTTATTCCAAACCCATGACACGCCCCCAACCCCCCAAAGCCCCCTACCCCACCTCCAATGTTCAAGACATGGATACGGCCTTGCTGGGACCACAGCCAGGGTCACCAACCAGATAAATGATCATAGAGCACCTTAAGAGAGGTGCCCAGTTCTATTTAGTTTACAGGTATTGTATAACACACAGTATTTCTAAAACATGGGTGGACACTGAGCTAAAATATTTTAAAATATGTTTTTGTTTCAAGTGCAAAACATAATTCAGATCAGATTTAGAAAGGCAGTGTATTTAATATCAAAACAAACTGGGCCTCATTCATGGAAAATGAGAAAAGTAAATGTCTGTGTAAACAGTTTATAAACTTACTGAATATAATGCGCCGGTTTTCCTTAAGAATTGTTTTACGCTTGATTTACATGAAAATTTGCTCTTGTGTTTCATGAATAAATCTCAATTACAATAAACATAATGCACATTTCATTGCATTATAAACATAATGCAATTAAATGAACCCAATCAACAAAGTATGCATGGCATCCCTGTCTGGGCATGTTTTATTATCAAGGGCATAAGAATTACAGTATTTACTAAATTTACAGTGTGTCCAAAAGCCTGAGACCAGGGGAAATGCTTCTATTTTGCATTTTTCTAAATTTAATGCATTTTCTTTTCCTATAGAACAAATAATACAGCACAACAATTTGAGTGAAAAGTTGAATTGAAGACGTTAACATGAATTTTAGAACTTCTTAGTATGTCCCCCATTTGCTTCAATAAATGCATGCACTTGAGGTGGTATGAACCCCACAAGTTAATGATCCGTGTTATCCCAGCACGATTTAAAAAAGTTCCAAAGATCATCTTGTGTGCTTCATGGAAATCTGTTACAATGGTTCAATGTCACAAAAGTTACAATGGTTCAATGTCACAAAAGAGTATATTTGATAAATTACCTATAAATGCAATTAAACATATATCTTCATTTTGCATGATATCAAAAAAAAGATAATCCGACAACTTTCCGTTATTTTCCAGGTTTTAACAGAATTTTTAAGACGCAGATTTTTAATGTCGCTTCAGACTTGAGGACCCCACTGTACAGTAATCGCATAGTTTAAAAGTAAAATGAGGTTGTATATAGTTCATTTTATATTCAGCAATTATTTAACTTTGCGTGTGCACTGAATTTTAGTGTGTGTTTGCCTGCTCTTCTGGCACCCAAATGTAATTAGCAGTGAGACAAATAACGAGTTGAGCAGCATATCTACTACTCTCGTCCATTAACTACAGACACCTATTTGTCTCTTCCCTCTCTGTCTCTCACCCCTTCCTTCCTCTTATTTTGTTATCCATACATTTTCCCATGTCTGCTTCCCTCTCTGTTCTATAGAGTGTAGCCTATTCAATAGAGTGATGAAAAATGAAAGGTTTGCGTTCCCGTTATACTGAAGGTAATAGATCTCAATGTGTCCCAACATTCCTTTCATGCAGATCCTGCTCCTTTTTCATGCAGGTATATTTCACTTATTGGTGAACACCTTTTCTCAGTCTGGCACTTTAATGTGTGGTCACACCTTTTATACACTATGTGTAATGTAGCTGTGAGCTGTTGAAATGTGTTGGCCAAGTAGGTTTTGTTCTTTGTTGTGGTGAATTATTCCCAGCAGCAATGTAAACAATGAAGCAGTAAGCTACAAGTGGAGATGATATACTGTAAATATAGTCATATTGTTGCTACAAAGGGTCTTGTTAGGCATTACAGTAATCACATAAAAAAAAAACATGAGCGTCACAAATTATCATTAAAATGTTATTCTATTAAACCAATTAAATAAGTGCCCACTTTACACTAGAAGACATACAATCCTTTGACCTTAGCCTGCCTGGTTTAATACAGTACCTAGCTATTTTACTTGTTGGCCTCTATGGGTGCTGCACACATTGATATACAGTAAACATGCTAGCTAGGTGAACACATGTTTCGCTTCATATTGGCAGGAACACTGTACTGACCGATCAGCATCCAGGACTCAAACGATCCATTTGAAATACAATACAACATGCAGTACAGCATGATATGTTCAAACCTCAAATCCAAAAGAAATAAAAAAATCAATTAGTTGCAAATCCTTGTATTCAATTGTCAACAGTACAAAGACAAGATAATTAGTGTTTTAACTAATAAACTTCATTGTTGTTGTTGTTGTTTTTCGATGGACTCATTCTATGTTTGATGCCTGCAACATATTCCAAAAAAGTTGGGACAGGGTAATGGGACAGGTTGGGGTATGTTTTTTTTTCTTTTTCTTACATTCCAGGTAAACAGACTGATAGGCGAGCAAGGATTGTTCGAGTTTCAACAATTAAGAACAACATTTCTTAATGTATGATTGCAAGTAATTTAAGAGTTTCACAAGATACTGTCTATCATCTGATTAAAAGTGTTAGAAAATCCAGAAAAATCTTTGTAGTAAAAGTAAAAGGAAAAGCCTGAAAAACAATATTGAGAATCATTCAGAAATGAGGCTAACTTCTCTGGGCTTGAGTGCATACGTGATGGACTGCCGGACTGTGGAAGTAGTTACCAACAAGTTGCATGACTAATTCTGGGATATTGTTTTTCATATCTATACCTACATTACCTACCATCATACGTACCTGATAGTCGGTAGAGATTGTTGTAAAGATCTTAATGTGAGAAATCAATGTTTATTTCTATTAAGTTTCCTTTCCTTGTTTACATTAAAGTAAAACATTAAGCTCTTTGATAATAGTGTTCTAAAATGTGTTTTTAAAGTCCATGTAATTTCAGGGATGAATCCGTGAAACAATCCATTACATTTCTCTCTCTTTCTTTCTCTTTTAGCAGCCTGTGTTAGAGGAGAACTAATTCTAGACCCCCCTCACACCCCCTGGCCTCTGTACTCTATGGCAGAGGACGACACACGCTTACCCTGTCGATTCAATTTATCGGACAGTAAGGTTCAGGTGGTGCAGGTGACGTGGAGTCGAGAGAACTCCAATGGAGATGAAGAACAGATTATCACTGCTCATTTCAGTGAAGGCCAGACAAGTAAAACACTTTTTCAATTAACTTTTACCTTTGTCTTTTGCTTTACACAAATCAAAGCCTGAATTGCTACACATTTGTTTTTTTGTTTCGTTTTTTTTCCTATTCTCCCCAATTTGGAATTCCCAATTTCCAATGCACTCCTCGTGGTAGCGTAGTAACTCGCCTCAATCTGGGTTGTGGAAGACAAATCTTGGTTGCCTCCGCATCTGAGACCATCAATCCGTGCATCTTATCACATGGCTTGTTGAATTAATTACCGTGGAGACATAGCGCATGTGGAAACATCCACGCACAACTTACCACGTGCCCCACCGAGAGCAAGAACCACATTTTAGCGACCACAATGAGGTTACCCCATGTGACTTTACCCACCCTAGCAACCGGGCCAATTGGTTGCTTAGGACGCCTGACTGGAGTCACTCAGCACGACCTGGATTCGAACTTGTGACTCCAGGTCTGGTAGTCAGCATCTTTACATGCTGAGCTACTCAGGCCCCCATTGCTACACATTTTTAAACATTATGTACATTATGTTCTTTCCAATTACTAATATTGTCATTCCCAAAGAAAATCTTACACTTCCAAAACAATGTATTTTACATTACATGAATACATTTTGTATTCTGCACTGTTCTTGGCTGGTTATGATGATGCCACAGATGTTATTGTATTTGTTAATTAAAAAGTTAATGTATTGGTTAGTTACACTAAATTACAGTACAGTATATGGAAAGACTTACTTTAGATCATGTAGTAGACATTCTCCTATCCATGAGCTAGGGAGGCCAGAGTCATTTTAAAAATAATTATTCTGCTAAAAGCTACAGTTGAATTCCTTTTGGATTCTTACATTATCTGCTTTGTGGTTTAATTAACTTAGCTTGTCTTGTCACTTAAAGGAATATTCCTGTTTAATACTAGCTAAGCTCAATAAACAGCATTTGTGGCATAATGTTAATTACCACAAAAATTGTATTTCGACTTGTCTCTCCTTTTTCTTAAACAAAAAGCAAAAATCGAGGTTACAGCGTGGCACTTACAATGAAATCCGTAATCCGTAATCCGTAAACATCATAATACTCATAATAAAGTATAGCCACAAGGCGTAAACAATATGCATGTTAACATGATTTTTATGTGATTAAATCGCTTTCTAACCTTTTCTGTGTAAAGTTATATCTAATTTTGGTTTTACAACCGCTTTCATAAAACTATAAGCTTCACATTTCACATACACATTTTCACATACATATATAGCAGAAATTTAACTGCAGAAAAGTTGATAAAAGAGAAAAAAGGAGAATATGTTTTTGTGCTGCATTCTTTACTGTATTTTTACTGTTTTGTTGATTGGACTGTAAAGAGCTTGGGTTGAAAGTATCTGCAGAGACCATTTTTGATCAAGATAACATCATCAAACTATGACGTCAATGTGACAACACACTTCCATGAGTTACTCTGTGGCTTATTTAAATTTCTCTCTCTCTCTCTCTCTCTCTCTCTCTCTCAGAGAACTCGGCATATGCAGGACGTGTGCGGTTTGAGACCAACAACCCAGTAGCAGACTCTGCTCTGATAATTATGGGCACAAGTTCCTCAGATGAGGGCAAGTACAAATGCAAAGTCGTTACCTTCCCCACAGGAAACTTTGAGGCTGAGATTTCTCTGACAATTTGGAGTAAGTATATTAACCCCTATTTAGTGCTACATGTACCACAAACGTTTTAATTAACGTTCTTATTTAATGCTTTGTAAATTGGATAATCATTGTTAAAATTGTGGAAAGTTAGTTTTGCAAAGGCATCATGAAGTCTGAGCTTATTTAGAGCTTATTCTGGCCAAGAATCGCCCATGCACTTGGTCAGGAAAAGGCTGTCTCAGGGTGATTTATTAAATGTGACATTTAGAGGCCTGTAAATCTGAAATCACTATAATCACGATTATATTCTGACATGCAACAAATTGCTGACCAAGCAATCAAACCAAGTGTGAAAACTGCCTCAAATGGTGTGGAAGAAATTAGTGTAAAATGTGTGTGGACTTTAAGGACATTAGGATTTCCACCAATAATTAACTGACACAACTCTCAGATAAAGATTATACAGTTGTGCTTTAGGACATTATGTTTACTTGCAACTAACTGCCTATAAGGTTCTTAATTCTTAATTATGTTTCATGTAATATCAGATCGATGGTATAAAATGTCAACTTTGGCAAATACAGCAATTGATTTTTCCTTGGCCGTGCTTATTGTAGCAGCATGGTAAATTGTGCATAACTTTGTTTCCTGGCAGATTTATAAAAATGAATTGCACACTTGCCCCTGAAAGCTACATAGACATGAAAAATACTCTAATATGTAAACACAAATGCATGTTACGTTACAAAATGTGCCTGAACTCGAGTTTCTGCAAGGCATTAGTATGATCTTCTGTAAAAACAAAAAGATTTTCCAGCAACGTGATCACATGGAAATCGGAGGTTGGTTCCATTTTTTTCCCCATCCAAATTCGGACCTGATGTGCCGAATTTAGGAAAAGACCCACCATGCCCGATTGTTCATTGCGTGGTAATTGCCAGTGTTTAGCCTTTGATGTCACATCCCTTTTGATTTCCGGCTATTGAGATTTGCACAGAAATAAGAAAGAATGCTGTTTTAGTCTCTGTACTGTTACATAGTAAGGGTTAGGGTTAGGTTTAGGTTTAGGTTTGGGTTAAAAGTGTTATAATGTAATTACTACTCTTTTTTTTTTCTTTTTTTTTTTTTTCTGAAAATCACATTCATAACATACTTTTTGACATAACCCTCTCACAGTTTCATTGAGATAGGAAATCCACATTTCTAGAGTAGAGTTGAGTCTTATTTGTTTACTGTAATCCAGCAGCAGTTAGCAGAGATTGTGCCCATAGTGATAGAACAAGACAAGGATGCAATACTCATAATTAACATTTCCTTTGCCATTTGATTCAAGGTTTCTTTCAAATACTGTGACAACCCGTTAACCACAAGGCTAGCACTGCCTAGATGTATTCTCTTATTGGATGAATAACACGTTAGCATTGTCTGCGTCAATGGATTAATGATATAGGTTTTAACGTGAGAGTGTTCATTGTTGGCACGATTATGAGATCAGACAAAAGCTGCTGCTTCCTCTTTCAAAAGTTCTGTTTATGATTGTGTTCAAATTGATTGTTTGCAACTGGGCTTACAGGTCGGTAGCAAAATGAGTAATGGATGCCGCAACAAACAAGAATCATTGACGTCTTTTGGAGTGAAGGCACATGCAGTGTTTGTTGGATTTGTTTCACATTCCTTGAAAGGTGTTAATGTTTAGCTGATTTGGACTATTATACTGTGGCCCAATAGGGCAAACACAATTAAAAAAGTATGTTTTCTGTCCACACTGAAAGAAAAAATGCTGTGAGATGCAACAAAATCACGGGCAATCAGAAAAGTGTGTGGACGGGTTCCTTCTGTTTACTCACTCCCATAAGAGCACATTCTTTGAATTTTCATGACTTCTGTGATGCTTTACCAGACTGCATCATTTTTAAGGTTGTTAATTTTGGGTCATATATACTTGTGTTATTTGTCAACTATTATTTTGTCCATCTTGGCATCAACTATCAATCTGTCCTCGCTGATGTCTGATGTTTAATATATGTGAAAAGTGGGATTTTGGTCCAATTAGTTTTTATTGTGGGTTTGCCTACCTGGCACGATGCAAGAACATAGAAACAAGCAACTAAGAAAATATAGTGTGCTAGTGGCTAATAGCTGTCATTGCTGGTTTAGGACAGAAAATTCTGATGAACATGGAAGAGATAGCATTTTAACGCTTTGTAGCATTGCAACTGGTCAGACCACAGTCTCAGTCTTTTGCTCTTTTTTAAATACTATTTGTCAAGTTTTTTAATATATCATTTATCATGTCATTTCACAGCTAAACCCATCACATCCCTCGAGCCAGTCATTCTGGTTGAGGGTCAGTCATTCCGCGTGGCTGCTACGTGCCGTTCGGTGGCAAAGCCAATGGCAGGCCTATCCTGGGACACAGACTTGCCGGGTCAGAGCCAAAATAGAAGCTTGAATGATGGGGTGGCCTCTATACAGTTTTCCCTCCACCCTCTCCGTAGCATGAATGGTCAGAAGCTGGACTGCCTGGTCTGGCACCCGTCTCAAAAAGGCCCCAGGAAGATCAGCAATAACCTTATAGTACACTGTGAGTCTTAATTTGTTATGCTTTTTGTCAATTGTTACCAGTTGATACTGGGAATACTGGGAACTACCAATGTCCCTTTAAAGCAAGTAACGTCACTTGACAGCCATGTTCGTAATGCTATTTTAGATGGATACAAGAAGTATAATCTGGGTGCATTCCATTCCGAAGGGCTCATCCCTATGCCCTAATACCTTCAGAGGGTTTACTCTCCAGAGTGAGAGCTACGGAGGGTTGAAGGGTGTAGGGCTAAAAAAAAATCAGTCATTCGTAATGCACTTCAGCGTCATCTATCAAAGCAAAAGGAGCCGCTGCTGTCACACAAAGGCTGACACCTGCAACTAATCAGAAATATTTACACATGATTTTGCATCACTAACTGCTTTCAGAATAGAAACTGAAAAGAGATTATTTAAATCTGTATGACTGTATGAAAAAAGAAAACCAATAAAGAAATGTTCAGTGCATTTATTAAATAAATAAAATGCCACGTTGTATTATTATTTTATAATTAACTGATCCAGTGAATTTACATTAAAATAACACAAGCATTAACCAGTTTCAAACAAAAAGCCAGAGATTTAAAATAATTTGTAAAAGTTCATTATAAAAATTAAAATTTTGTATAGACGGATATGGAGATGAAGAGATGTCACATGTTTTTTGTTTATAGAAACAGATTGCAGTTGCAGCTGGTTGAATTTACACCAAATTACACTTGGCAAACCTCAATATTTGTTACGTATGCTCCAGTTCCCGTCCACTTGGCACTGAAGTGGCCTGTTGAACCCTATGGAAATGCTTGTTTCGAAGAGCCCTTTGAAGCAGCTATTTATGTGCCCTTCGGTTTGGAACAACCCTTCAACATGGCTGCCTTCCCCCTTCTAAATGCCTTTTGGAGGTGGATTTACCACATTTGGAATGCAGAGAATAATAGCTCCTATCTACTTCCATGGAGAAAGATTGAAATCTCCCAAACGGTTGGTCAAGATTACAAACAAATAACATATTTCAAAACAGCAGAAAAATCTGATGACAAAGATATCAGAAATCTTGCTTCTTTAGCTCAGATCATGCAAAAACAAGCTATTTTTCAGGTTGGTCCAGCTAATGCACATGCACATTCTTGAAGAAAACTGGCAGGCTATGTATCTATCAAAAAGGTGATTCTTTTTCCTGTAAGGTGGGACTTCCATTCCTAGAGCCGCCATATTTAGCATTAAGATTTCTCCCATTTAAAAGTATACCAGTGCCTCGTCTCATTCTATACCGTCTCTGGAACTGAAATGGGCGATACTCACAAAGAACTGTTTGGGTCATATTTCATCCCAAAATCAAAAGATATTTGGATAATAAAACTGAAGCCAATTTTTTTAACAACAAGATTTTTTACCATTGCAACATTATTTTCATGACAATCAATGAATGTTTTTGGCATTAACGTCAGTGATTTCATATTTACTGTTTGCTGAAATGTCTCTCTCTCTCTCTCTCTCTCTCTCTCTCTCTCTCTCTCTCTCTCTCTCTCTCTGCTCTCTCTCTCTCTCTCTCTCTCATATATATATATATATATATATATATATATATATATATATATATATATATATATATATATATAATATATATTATATATTATTATTTCCGTAAAAAATATAGCTACACTCATCTCCTGAATCAATCTTGCCGTCTTGTTAACGTCTGTTTCATTCATTGATTATATTACAGAACTGTTGAGCTTTAATGATAAGTTCCACCATGCAATGATTGCAAATTACTTTATTATGTCCCAGATAGATTAATTTATAAAAACATTAGCCAAACTTTTACTCTGACCAGGCTTTAAAAAAAACACTCAGAAAAGAATGAAGCATTTTTAATGTCAAATTGAATAAATAAAATATCTGCACTAAAATATATACAGTAATGGCACTACACATATTTAATCAATTTCAAACATTATAACTCATTGTCTTTGGCAGCTTTTCAACTAATACGTTGAACATTTCAACATATAGCGATGTACTTTTAACAATTAAAAAAATTACACCAAATGGAGATTAAAACATTTAATAAAAAGGGGTGATGCATGTGTTGATCAGGTCTCTCTCTTCTCCCTCAAACATGCTTTGCAGTGTTTGAACCATGTAGTTGTTTCATTAGAAGAGCAATGGTGCTGAGATCCTTTACTAGTCTCCTTCAACTTTCTGACATTTTCGGTTCAAGCTGATCAGTGGTTAAATGTCTGCCTAAAGACCTCAGTATGAGAAGAAATGTGCATGGAGTTTATACCAGCCATTGCTTTCTCAGATCGGCTTGGGCTGAATTAATGCTCTGAAAACTGTTCTTCCACTGAATTTTTGAAGATGCTGCACACTGTAATGTTCAGAATATTTCTTCTCCTATCCCTGAAAATGTCCAGACCTTAAAATCTTCTCACAAACACTATTTTTAAGTGGAGTTTTGGGAAATAGGCATCTACAGCACATTGTAAACACATATAACCGGAAGCTAGCCGAAAAAGTTTTCTATTGAGGGAGAGGTCCATAGGTTGGTCCCTGTCTTCATGCGAAATCCAATTTCCAATCATTCCAGCGCAATAAAAGGTTTGCTCCCTAAAGATTCCCAGAATTCACCTTAAAAACCAGGGAGCATCGCTACTCACTATGTTCCCTTAGTAAAAATGTCATCATGTCTGTTGAAGTCTCTCAAGCCATTAGAGTATGATTACAAGTGTAAAATTAGGAAGTCAAGGCCTTATTTTCTCTGTAAAATGTTCTTGTTTGTAATTATCTTTCATATATAATGTGAATGTTTTAGAAAATATTAAAATGCACTTCTTAGAATTTTAATTTCTTCATATATGACATCTTTTATAATAACACTCTGTTTTAATATCTACAACAAAAATAAACAATAGTGCAATTTATACTGCAATGTTGTTGATTAATACTAGCTGTTTTTAAAGGTGTGACCTCATAATCATGTTGCAGGTAATGGAGTCATCCAGCATCCAATTTGTCCCAGTGTTCAGTGCATGAACACCCTTTCCAGTGCCCGAATACCTGTTCACGATATACTGATTCATGACTTATGGAACTAGAAAGGGAGATAAGACGCACCGTTGATCTGTGCACTGCAGTTTTTACCTGCTAGTGCAAACATAAAAATGTCCTTGCTGTAGTGTGATTAATAAACTGTTGTGTCACAAGCCTCGTCAGAACTATCTAGTCACGTCAAACGTATACGCCACTGCCAGTTTATGACTCACAATGATTGTGAATGTTACAGTCTAAACATTAAACCTCAACTCCTTTCCTGTTTACTTGAATTGTGAAATTTAAAATATGATGAAACTGTCTTTCGAACTCTTTTCTTAGTCTACATCTTTAACCCTGAGATGTGTATTGACCTGTAAGCTAGGCTTTTGAACACCTGTTTATTGCCTTTATCGGTACTATGACTACATTGTTTTAGTCTGATTCATCGCTACTTAGACTGTGCTTACAAAAATATCTTTGCTTTAAGTGAATGCAGAGAAACTTAAATAAGTGCATAAAATCCCATCGGTTACAACATGTTAATGCTATTAATAATAAGGTTTGTATTTTTTCAACAACAGCAAGGATCAGCCAAGCTTTTTGGTCAAATAGGAAATTCATTACAAGTTAAAACAAGAGGATTGAATGTGAATTGGACACACCTAATTTTGAGATCATTTCTATCATTTAAATGTGTTTGTTTCTCTCTGTGTGTGTAGACCCTCCAAATGCATTGATCTCTGACTATGATGACAACTGGTATGTTGAAATGCAAGGCGCCACGCTCCAATGTACTGGTCAAGGAAATCCAAAACCTCACCAATTCAACTGGACTAGGTAAAATATGAACTGTCTATCTAGGTTGAATACAGGTAAAATGGTACACTTACGTTTTTGTATTTAAAGGTGCACTCAGTAACTTTTGTCTTTATGTAATCTTGGACTTACACTGACACCTAGCGGCTTGGATGCAGCATCATTTAAAATCAATATTTTGAGTTTCAAATGCCATTGTAGAAATGTAGTATTCACAGATTAGCCACGATTACTTTAAATAACCAGTGAAAGTGTCAAATAACAGGATGATTACTTAGGTTTGGCTGGCCATGTGATTCTAACATGGCAGCCCCCATGTGCTGACCCTTTCCATGTAGAATAAAACAGCTTTTATAAGGTTACTGGCATGCCTGGAGTCTTCAATTTAATGTGAGTGGAGAGGTTACAATTAATTTCTTTTGGAGTTAAAAATACTTAGTGCACCTTTAAGATTTCTTCCCCTTGAGATCTTTAGCCATTTAAAATGTTATTGTGTCAGCCTTATATTTCAAAACGACATCAATGACAAATTATTACAGTTCCACATTACCTATATTCACCCTTTTTGTCTCTCATCCAACTCTATAACTTCATTTGTTTTGTTTGTTTGTCTTCCTGTCTGTCTTATGACCAGTTTTTCCATAATTCTGTCTCGGGTGGTGGCCATATCTGCCAGACCAATCTGTAGGTGTGGAAGTGAACAGAGGTTTAGTGACTGTCCAGTTGATCAGATATAAGTTATAATTCATCCACTGATACTGAGACATAATTAAATACACTTCAGTTATTTTTTGTTTTTAGGAACTGACAAACAATTCAGAGATAATTAATCACACTCACACACCTATTTTCTTGAATTTTTTTGGTAGGAGTGACTAAGGGGGTGTAGACATGAACATTTCATAGATCACGCACTTCTGAGCTCAGTCGCGAGACAAACATTATCTCGTTTTTTCCTCCTGCCTTGAGTTGGGAAACCTGTTCTCTAGCTGCTTGGTGTGAATGCAAAGTAAATTAAATAACCGTGGCCTGGTGTCGTGTTGCAACTTGTGCCACAAACAGACAGAGTGCACTTTCACACGGAGGGAGAGAGAAGGGGGTGGATGAAAACAGGATGATGAGTGGGACATGAGTGGATCTATGACTATAGAGGACTTCAGTGTTTCAGGGGAATTTGCCTGCATATTTGTGTGTCATGGGATGGGTATCATCACTCTCCTCATGCAAATTGTGCTGTGCCATATGAAAAACATGCAACATTTAGTTCCTCATATAAGCTGTGGACACACGGTTGTCCATTGTCTTCAGGAACATATTTGAGTCTACATTGTACACATATAACTAGTAAAGGAAAATTTGTCAAGGCAAACTTGACAACGTCTTACCTGAAAGTTTTCAAATGTTTAAAAAGCCATTAGCTTTGAATGTTGTATTGGCTTTTTCAACTTTGAATACTTTAAGATCTGTACAATGTTACGAATTGTCAAGCCAACATAATTATTCAATCAGTATATCCTTGTGCAGTGTTACTGTAACTAGTCCAGCACTGTATATTCCTGTAGAGTGAATTAACTGACATCTGTCATGTTTGTCCTTGTGGTAGAAACATAATGTATTTCAGAGCACAGCAAGACATGTAGAGCTGCAAACAGAATAAAATGAGTTCTTAAAGTGTAACCTGCCTGCTGAATTAATCAATCAATATGGAAACAAAATTGCAAAAAATGGCTCATGAACTGACAGATAACTTGGTATATTAGTTTTTACTATAAATTGCAAACAATTTTTTCAATCAATTTTTTTGTAGGCTGATTTTGACCTTACTTCCTTGTTTATTTAGGAAAGGCGAAGGCCTACCAGAGGGTGTGACAGTGGATGGTGGCGTTCTGCGGTTTGGTAGACCCCTCCGTTTGACAGATCAAGGAGATTATGTTTGCACAACCACCAATCAGGTGGGATCTGGGAAAGCTGAGATTGCAATAAGTGTATTAGGTGTGTGTGTCCCTGTAAATCCCCATTTGCTCTTTGGATTTATGTTGAAATTTAATGCCCAGTGCTGCAGACTAGTGGAAAATATTAGGCAATGGCTCACACCCATAAAATTTTAATGTTCTGGGAATGCATGTGTTAAAGGAATTTTCCCCATTCAAAGTGGTTAAGCTTAATTAACAGCATCTGTGGCATGCTGTCAATAACCACAGACAAAAATGCTGATTTCTCACTCAGTTTGTAAAAAACTCATATGTGTACAGTTTGCACTTACAATGGAAGTCTATGGGACAAGGCATTGCGCCAAGATTAAAATACTTATACTTAATTAATCTAATAAACACTTAATTATTTTCATTTCTTTATCATTATTTATATTTATATTTATCAGTATAACAGTATGTTAAACATTATACTATTGTGATAAAACACTTAAACACAGTAAACTGTCTAACTTTTGTATAAGGCATGCAAGGATACCAAAAAGCGACTTTTTACATAGAGAAAAATCCACCCATAGAAAGTATGTCATATCCGGAAGTTAATTCACCTAGAAAGTAGTGCAACTGCTTAAAACATGATTTAGATAACTTTAGAGCTAAAATATCATGCATTTTTGTACAGGAGGAATTAAAAGGATAGTTGACCCAGAAATGAAAATACTGTCGTCATTTCCTGACCCTCGAGTTGTTCAAAACCAATATGACTTTCTTTCTTCTGTGGAACACAAAAAGAGATATTAAACAGAATTTTGCCTCAGTCACCATACATTTTTATATAATATGCAATGAAAGTGAATGGTGACTGAGGGTAGCATTCTCCCTGACATCTCCTTTTGTGTTCCACGGAAGAAAGAATGTCATATTAGTTTGGAACAACATGATGACAGAGTCCATCATGTATATCACCTTAACAAATATAGAAACCTGCACATTTCAGATTTGAATCCTTCGGAATGCTTTTCCCCATAGACTTCAATTATTAGTGCATTACGGGAAATCAACAGCATGACACAGGTGCTGACCCTATAGCTTAACCTGTTTTGATCCTGGAACATTCCTTAAAAAAGGAGTATACAAAATCTAAGTTGCGCGTACATGTGTGTTTGTTGCAGAGTCATCAAAGCAGCACACATCAGTTAACCACATGCTGATGATTATTATTGGTGTAGTGGCTACAGTGGTTGTTCTCACTCTTGTCATAGTGATTTGTTCCGTAAATCGCCACTATAAACGCAAAAACCAACAATTGGCCATAGAGCTGGATGAAAAAAAGTAAGCAGTATTTGGTCTATATTCTATACACAAAACAATTTACAAGACTGATGCAAGAATACAAGAATTCTGCACACTTGTAAGTCAGTCTTTCTGTTTTACTCCTTTTTCTAAGGGAACAAATCAGCACACTATCAAGACAAGCCTCGATTAGGAGAGTGACCTCAGGCAGTTCAGACAACAGATACTCGGTACAAATTCACACAAAATTCTACACACTGTGTGTCATGTTCTTTGCTTCATATTATAGCTATATATCTCAATATTCCTTTATTTGTTGACATGGAATGCTTCAATGTACATTACATGGGTGAATCTCAAGGAAACATTCATTTCCAGGTCACATTCCACTATCTAAAGAATTACAAAAAGGAAAATGAAGTCTATTACAATCAGTATAAATTAAACAAAGTACAAAAAACATGAGCCTAATGTATAAATCATTCACAATTTTGAGAATATAGCTCTTTTTCAAAATGGTCCTTAAACAAGCTCCATTATCTTGAAGCAAAATATAATTTATTATTTCTTTCTTGTGATTTTGGAGAAAAATATGAAGCAGATATGTTGAAGACATTTACATATACTGTATGAAATTGACAGGTTTTGTATACACTATGTTGTATGTCAGTTTTATTATCTCCCTCCCTCTCAATCCACTGTGCTTGTTTTCTTTCAAAAGGACGATCAACCCTTAAGGGTTGAGGGGACGTTGCGCACCAGTCTTTCCTCACTGGTTCGTCTATATTTTCATTTTTTCGTATCTTAATTTATTTTAGAATTGAAACTCATGATTCATTTTTCTCTCTGGCACTCACACAACCACTCAAACTCTTCTTGTTCAAAGGATCGTCCTCGCTCCAGGGATAGTCGTTCCACTCTGGGAGGGGTGGATTCCCTTGGCCGTCCTGCAATTTATAACTCTTCCAGAAGAGGTAGAGAAAAAGTGATGGAGAGAGACAGAACTGACAGAGAAAGCACTCGATTGATGATGGAGTCTGATGAACGGGACAGTAATATGTCACAGGTATGAAATTGGTTTTGTGAGTCTCTGTAGCTGCTTTTCTGTAATGATCCAGGCCTGTTGGCACGGTCTAGGGGTTAAAAAAGTGTGAGGTCCGGGGTGGGATGCCAAGAATTATAACAACATTTTAATAATGTTTTTACACGATGATGTTGTGAAACATTAGCTACTATAAACTAATGAAATAGCATAGCCTACTATAGGTGTACGCCTACTAGTGAAGAGTGCTACTGTTTTTGAATATTTCATGTAATGCCATGATGATCAACAGGGCCTGATTAAGTCTCCTTAGTGCCCCTAGGCATAAAGAGGTTTTCTTATAGAAGATATCTTTTTTTTTTCTTTAGTGACTAATGTGCTATTTCCCATGTTTTCTAAAATCATGAACGATCCGAAATTGCGAAACAAAACATTTTTCCACCAGGGGGCGCTTGACAGCTCAGAAAACAAAATCCTCCATTGATCCACATTAAAATCTCAGGACATTTTTATGTTTATTTGGAGACATTTTTACACTGGATGTAGTTTTTAATAAAAATTATATTTGCAATGATTCGTAACTGTGGATGGAAACCCGCCACAGCAGAATATATACAATAGTTTCTTAAAGTCCTCATCCATCCAGTACTAATATACGACTGTGATTTGTCCATCCTGACCAGCGCTGAGAAAAGTAACAGGTGATCGTGTCGCGCATGTGCTGTTTCAGCAGCGTTCTGGATCTCTGGAATTTACAGCTGATTAATGATATTAAAACTGTTTGAATGAATATTAAATTAAAGATTCAGCGTACTGCACTGTATCATGAGCTTGTCAGATATGAACTGACCTTAGGCAATTTCAAAATTGCAGGCCTGTGTTGTTCAATTCTATATAGCTTCAAATTGTAGTTTTGAATATGAAAATGCTAAGAAATTTGAAACATTTGCTACCACATTTACCCAAATTTGAGTCAGATTTTGTCTTATTTTTCTGACTGAATTTTTTTTCTAGCAATAAACATTACATAAACAATAAATAAACTTGTACTGTATTTTCCATGAATGAAAGAAAAATATTTGTTCTATACATTTTCTTGCAATAACTTTGAATGTTTGAGTTGTGCGTGACAAATGTATTCAACACATTCAAAAAGTCTCAACAACAACCTGAGACACTGAAACTACTTTTTATACCTATGTGGAATTGGTGAGACTTTACATTAAGGATCTATTTGTTAACATAAGTTAATTTATGAGGCATCATGGACTAACAATAAATAATATTTCAATACAGCATTTATTTATCTTGGTTAATCTCAGTTTATGAAAATACAATTGTTTATTGTTAGTTCATGTTAGTTCATAATGCATTATGTAATGTTAACAAATACAACTTTACAAAAGTGTATTAGTACGTATTTACATAAACATAATATAACCAAGAATACTTGTTCATTTTTAGTTCATGTTAAAGGGATAGTTCAACCAAAAATGAAAATTCTCTCATAATTGTTCACCCTTATGCAATCTCAGATGTTTGTGACTTTCTTTCTTCTGCTGAACACAAACAAAGATTTTTAGAAGAATATTTCATCTCTGTAGGTCCTCACAATGCAAGTGAATGTGTACCAATGTAAATGTGCAACAAAAGGACATAGAGGCAGCATAAAAGTAATCCATATGACTCCGGTGGTTAAAGCAATGTCTTCAGAAGATAAATGACAGGTGTGTGTGAGAAAAAGATCAAAAGTCCTTTTTTACTATAAATTCTCATCCCTGCCCAGCAGGTGCATATTGTGAATCATCAAAAACAACAGAAAATGTGAAAGTGAAGATTGATAGTAGAAAAGGACTTAAATATTGATCTGTTTCTCACACACACACACACACACACACAGAACACCTATCATATAACTTCTGAAGACGTGGATTTAATGACTGGAGATTTTAATTACTTTTGTGCTGCCTTTATGTGCTTTTGGATCTTGACAATTTGGTACCCATACACTTGCATTGTGAGGGCCTACAGAGCTAAAATACCCCCAAAAAACTCATTTTTGTACTTTAGCCTGTATGATGTATGATACATCTAGCATGCTGAATCATGACACACTTAGTATATGCTTTTAAAATCAATGCACATTTACAAAGCTAAATAAAGATGATTATATAATCAGTATGTAATAAATGTAGTTTTCCTTTCCAGGAAACCCAACTCCTTCCTCCTCTCCACCCCTCTTCCTATACAATGGAACAGACCACTGAAATTGTCAGATCTCGGAATGGCAGTGCCATTTTCCTTGGAGAGGGGAGACCACAATCAGGAGGCAGTAGCAGAGGAGGCAGCCGAGGGCATCATTCACCTTTAGTGTCTACATACCTGACTCCTTCCAATGAAGAGGAACATTTTGTTAGCCCTACTGATGAAGATTTCGTTGTTCACAGTGGCTTAATGGAGCCTGGCAGTTTTGAAAACGGCGGCAGCAAGACAACGAGTTATCAGACATCACCATCCATTCAGTTTGAGCGTTGTAATGGCACGCTACGACCCATATCAAAACCCAATAATATCCTGCTCCCTGCCAACACCGCTACCTTGCTCCTCCCTTCCCATAGCCCAGTTATCCACAGAGCTCAGATTGTTTAGACTCTGATCTGCATCGATTTGTATTTTTGGCCCAATGTTTGAAGAATCTTGAATTTATTCTGTAACTTCACTTTCCAGCGGGGGCATATCTGGGCCCTAGATAAAGATTTTCATACTTATTGTTTCCAAAATGCTATTCCAAAAGTGGATGGATATACCATATTTTTTGCATAGAAAATTATTGAAGAAAAAATTGGTATTTAAAAAGAAAGTTACTTTTCACTTAGCAGGTGCTTTTTATTCTAAGTGATCACATACAATGTCAAGGCCAATTGAACTTTTATTCAAATACATTGTCATGGTGGTAAAAATGTGGGGCCAAAATTGACTGTGAGTCCATCATCAAACTCAGGGTTTCTCAAACGTTTCTGAACCAAGGACCCCTTTCATGACCCTAAAGTGTTTGTTCAATACGCAGTCTTTGATTTATTATTATTATTATTTTATTTTTTGCTTTTTTTGCTTTGAATCGAACATTGTGATTCTGAGAGCTGGTTGGTTTAGTTCCAGGTTTAGAACTCTTTATTAAAGAATATTTTAAAATGCCTATGGAGAAAATGAATGGGAAAAATACATCCTTATCACATTGCCAGTTTTTGACATTTTTGTACATGTGTATACACAAAGAATTTTCCACGGACCCACTGTCTATCTGCAATGGACCCCAAGGGTTTGAAAAACGTTGACCTAACTGAACTCAGACCAAAAGAACAGCACCAGCATTATTTACATATGCCTTAGTCGCATAATCCACAACGTATTCTAGGCCTCTGGAATATTAAGGGGCACACCATATGTTTCAGGTATGGATTAACTGGAGAGCACCAGAGCTGAGCTCCTTTGCCTAACCAGGGAAAAGGAATTAAGATTTTATATGTGCAAATAGCTTTGGGAGAAAAACACTACATGCCCTGTTTTCTAAAGAGTTTGGGCAGTTAATCCTTCACTGTGACTTTTGGAGCTTGATGTTTGTAATCCAGAGATGTACAGTTGGTATTCTGGAATATTTTTGAATATGTATGTATTGTTTATTTTGCTACTGGAAGTTACCCTTTAAAGACTTGTAATTTGCAAAGCCACTGCATGAATAGTATTATGAAGTATTGCAGATTGCCTGCAATAATTCTTTTTGTGAATGGCTGTTGAGTATTCACAGAATGTCAGTGACATTATCATTGTTTACAACATTTATACTTCATTATGTAATAAGTGCTTTAAACATATTTAGTTTGACAATACCACAAGTTAGGCTACCACAAGTTCAGTTCCTGCTGTGACCTCTTTTTATCTCACAAAATACAGTGCCTTGGTCCTGATGATCATCTTGTTGTATTCAGTTAATTTGAGCATATAAGCAATTCAGCATTGTCATTTGTTACAACAGAGTGTGGATGTGGCTTTAACAGCTGGTTATTAAATCTACCATACATATAGTATGTATCCATGTAAAACTAATTTCTGTAAATACTGGAATTAGAACTACATGGTTTGGCATTTTTTGGCAGTTGAACAGAGGTATCTGGGGTGTGGTGACTCCCAAAGATTTACCATGGTATCTACATCATTTCTATCACACTACCATTTTTAGTACAGTTATTGATAGGCTTCTACATTAAACTGGTTGTAACTGTGGTAAATAAAGAAAAATAATAATAACAAAATACCATATTAATTTATGTTTTTGCAGTATTAACAATAATTGTTGTAACTATGGTGTTTTTGTGGAAACTGGTTGTTTTTCTGTAAGGGATGTGATCCTGTTTAAAAGCTTGCAGCTAATTCTTTGTCCCCTTCATGCCTGCATATATTTGGGTCATTCCTACAATTCAGAGCCATTTAAGTCCCCAGTATAAGTTGTGGTATTTTATAATGTCTAATTTCACCTTATTATAATTATATTAGGCATTATAAAAATAATAAAATATCAAAGAGAGATTTTATAAATATTATACAATTTCTTATAATGTTGCACACTGCTTTGGGGCTAAGAGTTGAATTTTAAATAATTTGTAATTATTGCACTATTGTCATTTCCTCGTGTCCCCAGAGCAGCACGTCAAACATATGTGACAAATAGCTAAATCGTTAGATTTCTATTTTTACCACCTCTATGTTCAATTAACATTTGCATAATTGAGTAATTTAGAGACTGTAATTTGTTTGTTTTATGTATGTTTTCCTTTATTTTTTTTATGTTTGTCATGTGGTCAACCACAACATGCCCACCCTGTTATGGGAGGATATAGGAAAATTTTATGTAATTAAAAAAATCAGCAATATGTTTTCAAATATGTTTGCTAAATATCAGACCATTCAATGGCTAATTTATCCACTGAATGTCCACCCTGCTATGTTCACCCTAACCCTGCACATTTAACCGTGTGAATATGTAATTTGTACGTCATTTAGCTTAACTGGCACGACTCATAAAATCTTTAACATGTCTCTTTAATGACGAAACATAAATATCTTAATGGAAGTATCTTTCATTTCCAAAGTTTCAAAGCCGAAATGTCACCGAATGGCAGGAATGGTCCATTTATTAATTTTGTGTCGACAGACGGACGTTCAAATTAATTTTGTGCTGCTGTCAGTTTGCTTCGCAGTGCTTTACAATTAAAAGTATTCCTCTGAAATAGTTTATTTTCATACTTCTATGAGCATAATGTGAAAACAGCGATCACAACTGATTCATTTTCCTCAGGGTAAATATACAGTTTTGCATATAAAAAAAAAATGTTTAGGCCTAGATCTTGATTTTATTGAACCAGATTCTACGAAGTAGCTAATTAAAATATTAACTACAACATTTAAAATATTCACAGAGTGCACAAGAATGGACTTTTATTACACCAGAACAATGTATCACCGGCCATTTTGTTTACTCCTTACCATGGCAAGCTTCACACATCGCTGGTTTTAATTCTAGGCACATTCGTTTAGGAATTTGAATCCCCATCATCATTTCTCCTTCACCGGTGTCGACGCCTTTCCCGGTTTATTTAAGTATTCTCTATTTTTTACAGTACGTTTTTGTACAATACTCTTTTGTGTCTTTAGAAAAAAATACAATAGTTTCATTATTTTGCGTGATAATGTGGATTAGTTTCTCCGTCAGTGCTGAAATTGTCTGAATATTCCACTTTGATATGCAGAATATAGTGGCAAAAATAACGCACAGCAAGTATTAGTTTAATTTATATAGATAATTAGATATTTATGCCGAATTCTTGATTTACATTAGTAGTTTTCTGAGACATATCAGGGAAGAAAAGAAACAAGGAAGGAAGGAAGCAAAGGCACACACAGAGGTACAGTAAACTGAATGAATGTAACCAGCCCACTTGTCATCATGTCATAATTAGTGCATGTTTGCGGTTTCGTTTTAGAACTTGTTTTGTCATCCACTTTACGCCCCCTTGATACATTTTAACAGCTTTTCATTCATACGAATGCTTATGAATATCACATGGCTCCTTTTACTCGGTGGTCGCAAACCCTGTTGTGTTTTGCCTACCTAAATATACACGCATTTTCATATTTTGTATTTTATTGTGTATATTGTATAGTTTAAGTGTCATTTAATATGTATTGGCTCAGAGATTACATTTATATTACATTAAGTATATAATTAATTTGTATTAACGAAATATTCTAGTAGAAGATGTACTCTTTAGACCACAGCGCACATTGTGTCACAGGTTTAGGATTAACAACGTTGTAAGCTAATAATATTGAGATGTTTACTGTTTGGTACAGTTCAGTTGATTGACGTTTTGTTACTTTAGATTAAATGCTGCAATATTTTTGGGGGAGGGTTGAGTTTGTCCAAATCCATGTATCCCTTTAAATATCCCAGTCAATAGGTCTCATTAGAATATGAATGTGAAATGGAAGGTGACTGAACATTGGACCTTGAATGTTGATGGGTTGTGGTTTCTGACTTGACTTGCTGTGTGATGTTCATCCCTGCACAGTCAGACATGTGAGAGCTCGGATGCTTCTAGAGTTGCATTGAACAAGGGGGGATCTCACTTTTACCTCAATACTTCAACCTATCTGACTTAAAAGTGCCAGCAGAATAATAAAAAGTACAATATCTATTTTTTTTTTTTTCCTCATTAAAAAAAATTACCCCTTAAGAATGGTACTTTTGAAAAATATGCACTCAAAAAAGGCTGTGTTTTGGGGGCTGCAATTTTGAGATCACATGACCATTGAATGATAGTCACTTTAGCCATATTAATCCAGTTTTACTGGACACTTTCAGCTGCAGAATAAATTAATCAAGGCTGACTGCGAATAGCGCATTTCTTAAATGGCATCGGAAACCTATGTCTGTTTATAAGAGGGATTGTTCAAACAAAAATGAAAATTCTCTCATTATTTACTCATCCTCATGCTATCCCAGATGTGTATAACTTTCTTTCTTCAGCAGAACACAAACAAAGATTTTTAGAAGAATCATTCAGCTATTTAGGTTCTTACAATACAAGTGAATGGTGATCAGGCCTTTGTAGCTCCAAAAATCACATTAAGGAAGCAAAAAATGTATCCATAAGACTTCAGTGGTTAAATCCATTTTCAGAAGCGATATGATAGGAGTGGGTGAGACATTTTTTTTTTACATAGTGCAATTTACGTTTTTTTTTTAACTCTAAATTAGGGTGACCATATTCTGGTTTTCCAAAAAGAGGACACCTTTGGGGGGGTTGGTGTGGGTTGGAATAATAGGTTTCAAAAAAGTGTTACTACGAATACAAACTTTAATACAGTGAAAAAGACATAAGCATAGCATAACATAAATATATATATATAAATAAATACAAATTTCCAACATTCTTTTGAATGTCCATGTACTAAAATAAAATATTTGATGTCATGAGTGTACCTTCATTTACTATTATATTTTGAATGGCCATGGAAAATGAAGCAATAACAATTTTACCTGGTCGCAAAAAGTAGTTTGTTAATTTACCTGATGAACTTTCACCTTTTGCTGACTCTTTATGCTTCGCAGAGCTAATGTGTGCCTCTAAATCACTTGCACCTTTATTAGCAACTGACACATAAGTGCCAGCTTTACATGTCATACATTCTGCTTCCCACGGATCTCGACCTGGACAAAAGCATGGGAATTTTTGGTGCAAATCTATGTTGTCAAGCTGCCCAAGGGTGGTCTGTGATGCGTTCATCCAGGCAAGGCATGAGTACTCCAAGGTACTTCTGACTTGTGCCTTGTAGACATTGGCCCTACCTTTGACATCAAGCTTGTTGGCCAACCTGCGCAGAGCTCCAAGACACTGTCCAGCACCCTTGCCGATGTTTGACAGGTGATTAGTCCATAGCAACTTCTTATCGATAGATAGTCACAGAATATTCAACTACTCAAAGAGGTCAAATCTGATTGCCCCAAAGAACAGGTCCGGGCGGGATGGAGGCCTCTTTCTCGACAGAACCATAGCCTTGCATTTGCTGGGTTCGAACGTGACCTTCCAAGTATCAGCCCACCTGCAAATATTCTCCAGATCTTTATTTATTGGGACCATTAAGTGTCGTTACTGGGCCATAAATGGTGGAATCATCCACGTATAGAAAAATTATATTATTGCACTGTTCTACAACATCATTTGGGCATGGTTTCCACTCAGCTGTCATTTGTTACTACTGTTTGATGCCGAACACAACAGTGCTTTGTGCATTTGTGGATAGATTGACAGGCAGGAATTTGGCCAATAGTTGCTGTAAGCCTCTTATAATCGAACAATTGGTGTGTGAGAAGGCGGGACTTACAAAGAAGGGATAAAGCAATGCAAATATGCGCACACGCACACAATGAAACCAAATGCACATCATAATGCATCTAAAGCCGAATCCCGGACATTTTTGCACATTTTGAAATCCCGGCCAGGACATGTCTGGATAAAAAAAAAAAAGAGGATGTGTGGTCACCCTACTCTAAACTCATATGGGAATGTGAAAGTAAACAGGCACCACATGTGGCTTTCAGATGTAAAAGTGAAAATGAAAGTGGAGATTTAGAGTAAAAAAGGATAATTAAATAATGATTAAATATTGATCTGTTTCTCAACCACATCTATGATATTACTTCTGAAGAAATAGATTTAACAACTGTAGTCATGTGGATTACTTTTATGTTTCCTTTATGTGATTTTCAGAGCAACAAAGGCCTGGTCACCATTAAAAAAAAAACTAAAAAAAACTGTTGTGTTCAGACCTAAAGTATGCTTTGGTTTTCCGCGTGCAACTATGTCTTGAGAACAGTGTCCGTGATGTAAATTTAGCAATCAGCATTGTCCGCATTGGTCTGGAGTTGACTGTACAATACTAGCAGTAGTTGTGTGTATTAAATGGGTCCACAGTGGCCCGTGGTCAACAGTCTGCTTTCGATAACTTATAAATCTTTATATACAGCGGGAGAGAGGCTGATAATTTATGCTCTATGCTTCTGTTGAAGACATCTGTCTGCTTTATTTCAACTTAATTTTTTAGAAAATGTGTTTAATAGTGTAATTCCTGCTGAAGAAGCTTAAGAAAAATGCTCCACCAATCAAGAGAATCGCGACCAATTTAGCATACCAAATAAACTACTGTATGCATCATGAGGTACTGTAAATAACGCATTTCAGTCGGTCACCCAACACTCTCAAATTACTTGTATATTTTAAAATATTGGAATGTTTTATAATAAAATTTAAATATATTCTTTCTATATTTGGATTCTACAAATTTAAATCAAAAGTTGTATAATTTCCCATTGTTTTTCATTCGATTACATCATTCGCGATCCTTCATGGGATTGTAGTTTGTGACTTCATGAAAGACGTTAAGTCTACAGTCTTGTATCTTTGCATTTTTGTAAAATTTTCAAATACTTCTCTGCTTCAAATCAAAGTTTGTAATGGTGTGGTTTGTAATTCACCCCTTAGCTGGTGGTTTTGTTCATGGTTTAGAACTGTTTTATGAAGGATTTTATGAAATCCCTATGAAAGAAATAGATGGGGAAAATACTATTGGAACCAAGATGGCTAAAAAAGTGGGTGGGCACTGTATAGAGTTTACTATGAATGCTTGAACGTGTGCAAGGTGTATTGACACTTGGATAAATTAAGAGTACATAGCCTTTAGCCCACTTTGTGTCAGTTCCAAAATGTAATGACAGCCTTGTCAATATATAATAAACAATTCTAAATTTCAAGTCTTTTTAGTGATTTTGAGGAAAATTTGTTTCCTTTCAAGTTGGTCACTTTCAACTCCTCTCTGCTCGGTTTCTTTCTTAAAGCCGATGCCGGCCATCTCCTTCCGATATCCGACCTCTGCGGCTCCTGAGGGACGGCATGAGGGAGTTAAGGGAGGACAGGATGAAGAGCCCAGTGAGATCATGGATGATTTGTCACAGGCGCAGGCCTCGCATATCTCCGCTTTTCCATTTCAAGCAGCTTTGCCTGTTCAGTTCGACAACGACGATCTGTGCCCTAACATTGTTGTGCATGGTGCGATCACATTCGGCAGAAATAGCTGGTGGCCTCTGACATTGAGACTTGGTCACACTCTGCTGACAGGCCAGCTGGTATATCTCCCTGTTTGGAGGGAAACCAAGCGAGAATGTCCTGTGATGCTGAGTTAATGGAGATTCTCATTTGGGTGGTTCAGTAACTTAAACTTGATTAGCCCATGCCTTATGTGGCAGCGTGTTCACAGCTTGATGAATGGTTTTTGCTCAGTCGGCGTGGCTCTGAGTTCCTAGTGTGTTGCCTAGTGTGTTCTTGCCCAAGCTGCACAAAGTGTTGGTGAAGACATGGTGCTCTCCCTACTCCGCAAGAGTGCATGTCTCCGGTGCCGACCTTCACATTGCTTGATCGCACCACATAGGGAGGTTATACCAAGCTTCCCACAGTTGAAGAGGGTGTTGTGGCCCACTTGTGCCCCTTTTCTTCTTCACTTGCATGAAAATCCAGATGTATGCTTTACCTTCACTGCTATTCTGTGGTCAGATGCAATGTGGTCGTGACGGACACATCCAGTTTGAGTTGGGGTTCCCTGTGTGATGGTCATCCAGCCTTCTGCACCTGGACTGGACCACAAATTACGTGGCAAATCAATTGGCTAGAACTGCTTGTAGTCCTCTGGGCTTTGAGAGCTTTCGGGCAAACGTGCAAGACTTTCATGTTTTGGTCAATATAGACAGCACTGCGGTTGTGGGATACATATATCACCAAAGTGGACTGCATTTGTGCTCTATGTTGGCTCTAATGCATTGAATTCTCCTCTGGTGATGGGAAGCACTATCCCGGTCACCTGAACAGAGACAAAGTTGCTTCCACGTCCGTTGGGCTTCAACAACTTGGCTTACAAATGGCCAGCGAAGCAAAAGTGTACATTCCCCTCTCTCCTGCTTGTTACACCAAGGTTTAGGAAGACAAGGAAACAGCATTTTTGGTTAATCTTCCCCTAAAAGCTTTGCCTGGTTTAATTACTTGGATGTTTCCTCTCTCTCTACCCAAATTTGGCTGCAAAGGATGGTTGGCATGTCAGTGTTTCACTACCCTGTTGGCTAGTGTCATTGTTGAAATATGTGCAGGTCTTTGACCTTAGGGTTTTCGCTCTCTTCTCCTGAAAGGAGGAAACAAGATGCTGCGTAGCTTCCCACACTACTGGTTTCTTACTGTTAAGGGACTGACAGATTGCTCCTCACTTAATTCAAAAAATCCTGACGAAATGTGTGTGCCCAGTTTATATACTTACAATGACAAAAGGGGCATAGTTCACAAAGTGTCAGCTACTGAAACGGCATTTTGCTCCCTCCTTTTAGGAAGCCAATGTTATAGCCAGAACCAAGACATTTTCATTGCATTTCAGTAATTTCTCATTTGCTGTCATTAAATATGATTATATATATATTGGCATTATATCAGCCATTAATTACCCTGCTCTCTAGATATCAGTAGACATGGGCCATTGAAAAACCTATATCGTCAACCACTAATTTGAACCTGTAGACATTTTAAACCCTTAATTTACTGTCTTTATTTAAATTTGTATTATTTTGATTGTGTTTCATCAGCACATCTTAACTTATTCCAATGGAAAAAAGTGTTTGTCACCTCTGAAACTACTTTCCTTATCGGCTGAAGTCACCTATCTCTTTATTGTTTGTTGTTTCACTTGAAAATACATCCGATTATGGACGGAAAATGGGTTGTGGTCACCATTTCATGTTTACCTTTAGATATGATATTCTTACTTTTACAGGTTATGTTTAACCTAGGCAGGTTGTCCTTGTTTCTATGTTATTGCTTAATGTTATCACCATTAATCTATACATCAATATTTATAGTCATAAATATTATTACAAAATGTCATAATGTCTATATTTTTACTGATTGTCATTTGAGTTGCTTTAATTTATGTTAAGACAATAATTGATTGATTGACAGATTGATTGTTTCTTTAATGAACATGCTTCTTAAATGTACATATTTAAACTTTTCCCACTACAGTCATGTCCTTCAGGAGGGGTGTTGTCAGACAGAGTAAGTTCCGGCATGTATTTGCCCAGGCATGGAAGGCTGAGCATTGCCTTGATGATATCAGAGTATCACGTGTGACATGGGATGGTCCATTGTGTGCTGCCAATCCAAAATTTATTGCTGTCATCATTGAGGCTGGAGGCGGTGGAGCCTTTCTTGTATTACCGCTCACAAAGGTTGGCATATCTGCAATATACAATAGTGTTTGTAGTTCATACTCCCAGCTCATTTAAACACATTTTAACATGTTTAAACCCCTTCCATTCAGAATTCTGTAGATTTCCCCCTAAAATTAGCACAAACAATGCAAAACTAAAGATGTCATTACTGTCTATTCTTGTGAATATCAGCATGAGTGAGGAGTCTAGTTTTAAAAATGTATATGTTTAACTCACAATGCTTTTATGACTTTTAATACTAGAGTGGTAGAGTGGACCAGAATACCCCGACTGTGTGCGGTCACGCTGCTCCAGTGCTGGATGTGCAGTGGTGCCCACATGATGACAATGTTATTGCCAGTGCCTCTGAAGACTGCACTGTGAAGGTTTGTATCATTCATTACAACCAAACATTAATTTACTGTTTTAGACTTTTTTCTTTTTTTTTTTTGGTGGGAGATAGACAGGATACACTGAAATAGACCGCATTCTGTCGAATTACTGACAAGCACCATTCCCATCAGACATTTTTGCATCAATAAAAATTCACCTTACCCTGTGGTGCCACTAATAGCATTTCCTGTGAACAATCTCTGGGTTCTGCTCCTGTGGATACCAGGAAGTAATCATGTCCACAGAAACAATTGTGAGTGTGATTCAGAGCTTGCAACTTCACTCTAAAATTACATTTTACTCTACTGCCTGTTAGGTTTAGGGTTGGGGTTTGAGCTAGGGAGTATGGCTAACAAAATATGCATTCATGTTGACTGTATTACATAATTTACAACTCACTTATTGCGTCAACTCGTGGACATTTCACCTCAACAACACTTTCAACTTTGTCCACTGCGGCAGTGCTTAAAATTTCAGTAAGCCCAGACCGATTCCAGCAGAAGAACTTTCGACCTCCTGTTGACGAATTCACTGTGTGATCAGTCTGATGTGAGCGCACTTGCATTGCCCAAAAGGCCACCACTTTCACAATATGAAATTTTGCGGCCATATAGTTTTTGTAAAATGACTGCTTAAGTCATTGATTGTTGTCCCAGGCAACCACTTTCATACTGTACTATGTATTTTCATAGTAAATCACTCCATGGTCTATTTTTTTTCACTTAATCAAATAATTTAAATTCAAATCAATAGTTCTTGTTCATTTATTGATTTATTTGGTAAGTAGTCATGTAATAAGCTGAATAATGCATCGTTTGCTGGTCATTATCTTAAAGCTTAATTTTACGGTAATGTGTGGTTGACTCCCTGGCCTGAGTAGGGCAATGGGGGTTTGTGGAAGTGGGGTGTTGTTTAGCGCCATCTTGTGAATGGATAGCGATCAGGAGATGAGAACTGTAAGGATCATCACCTGTCAATAATTGTCTCTAACAGCTATTTGTCATTGCAATGAGAGTTGGAGATGGATTAAAGTGCTAGCCAGATGCCAGTGAGGAGAGAGCAAGAGCTACCATGCACCCACAGAGAATTGTGTGCATATGAATTAAGCAAAGTTTTGTTTTGTTGAAAAATAAATACCTTTTTGTGTTGGAACTCGCCGACTCCTGCTTCCTCCTTGCCCCCTATCACAAACTTGTTACAATTCAGTTTAGAGCTCTCATTATGTTTACAAATAGGACTTTCCTCTTTTTCTCAGCTTTTAGGTTAGAATTCATTAACTTTCATATTTGAAAGAGATTTGCATTGTATTTTTTCATGAATAGATTTGGCAAATTTCTGATGGTGGTCTTACAACACCTATGTCTGAAGCTGTTGTGACTCTTGAGGGCCACAGTAAACGAGTGGGCATCCTAGCCTGGCATCCTACTGCTCTCAACATCCTGTTGACTGCAGGTAAGCTCCTCCTTTTTGTGTATACTTTGCCTGCGTGCCGTGCTGAACTTGGATTAAGTCTTTTCTGGCACACTCTATTTTGAGATTGTGCTCTAATTCTGGTGTCCTAAACCTGCTTTATATCTTTTATCAAGCACTAATTTTGGATGTTGGAGATGTTTGATGAATTGGTGCACCTTCACATGATTTGTGTTAACTGTTAAAGCTGAAAGGAAAGGAGTTTAATTGTAAATAAACATTATGTTTGACTCCTGCTACACTAGATAGATAGATAGTAGCAGGAGTCAAACATAGTGTGTGTGTGTGTGTGTGTGTGTGTGTGTGTGTGTGTGTGTGTAGCTGAAATCAGAAGTTTACATAGGTTGAATTCATTAATAAAAAATTTTAACCACTACACAGATTTCATTTTAGCAAACTATAGTTTTGGTCGTTAAGTCATTATCTACTTTGTGCATGACATGAG
This sequence comes from Xyrauchen texanus, assembly GCF_025860055.1. NCBI lineage: Eukaryota > Metazoa > Chordata > Actinopteri > Cypriniformes > Catostomidae > Xyrauchen > Xyrauchen texanus. Next base: position 18,040,792 of record NC_068277.1, on the reverse strand, counting down.
TAATATTTCCAACAATTGTTTACAGACAGATTGACTCACTTTTAATTGACTATATCACAATTCCAGTGGGTCAGAAGTTTACATACTCGGAAAATTATAGAAACTGGTGTCAAGCCTTTCAGCAATTAGCCAATTAGCCTCTGATAAGGCTAATTGGAGTCAATTGGAGGTGTACCTGTGGATGTATTTTAAGGCCTACCTTCAATCTTGGTGCCTCTTTGCTTGACATCATGGGAAAATCAAAAGAAATCAGCCAAGACCTCAGAAAAAGAATTGTGAACCTCCACAAGTCTGGTTCATCCTTGGAAGCAATTTCCAAACGCTTGAAGTTACCACGTTCATCTGTACAAACAATAGTACGCAAGTATTAGCACCATGGGACCAGGTAGCCATCATACCGCTCAGGAAGCAACATCTCAAGACATCAGCCTGGAAGTATAAAGCTCAGTCACAAGTGGGTTTTCCAAATAGACAAAGACCCCAATCATACCTCAAAAGTTGTGGCAAAATGGCTTAAGGTCAACAAAGTCAAGGTGTTGGAGTGGCCATCACAAAGCCCTGACCTCAATCCGATAGAAATTTTGTGGGCAAAACTGAAAAAGACTTTGTGAGCAAGGAGGCCTACAAACCCCACTCATATACCAGTTCTGTCTGGAGGAATGGGCCAAAATTCCAGCAACTTGAAGCTTGTGGAAGGTTACCAAAAATGTTTGACCCAAGTTAAACAATTTTAAGGCAATGCTAAAGTGTACCAGTGTATGTACACTTCTGACTCACTGAGAATGTGATGAATGAAATAAAAGCTGAAATAAATAATTCTCTCTATTTTAAGAATGTGAAATGTCAGAATAATAGTAAAGTAGTGATGCTAACTGAAGATCAACAAATCAATAATTTAAGGATTTTTAGATATATTTGCAGGAAAACAGTACAAAGATTATTATCAAGAATACAATTTGTTGTCCTAATATCAAAGGTCTTACTAGAAAAAAAAATAAAGAATTATGATCCAATGTGAATTTCCTTGATAAAATGTTTTTTATCGTGCCTGGTAACATGTGCATGTAAAATGGCTAGAAATGGCACTTTAGCTTAGTGTAAAACTGACAGTTTACTTAAAATGTATTTGTATTTCTTCTGCTCCAAACTTACTCCAAACTTAATTCTCTGTCTGCCCGTATGAATGTAACACATCATAAGAAAGTGTTTCACCGCTGTAAAAATGCAATTTGGATCGCTTCATTTATATGTATAAATGTTTTCTATCTGAAACAACTACATTTTAAATGAAACAAATTACAATAAAATGCAAAGTAATCCTCAGTAATCAAAATACTTTTTGAATGTAACTGTATTCTAATTATCAATGAGTTAACTTGTAACTGTAGTGGAATACAGTATTTTAAATATGTGGAATACAGAATTTTAAATATGTAATCCTGTTACATTTATTCCATTACTCCCCAAAATGTGTATGTATGTGTGTGTGTGTGTGTGTGTGTGTGTGTGTGTGTATATATATATATATATATATATATCAATTGTCTATGAACATCTTGCATAGAACAACCTTTAAAGAAGGAACATAAATAAATCTCTAGTATAAACTGAACCTTTCTGATGAACAGATCTGTTGTATATCGGTAACACTTTACAATATGGTTGTATTTGTTAACCTTAGTAAATGCATTAGATATTATGAATTTGACAAATCGTTTGACCATTGTTATTAGTTCATGGTAGTTCATAAACAATTAACAATTGTTAACATATGCAACTTTTAATAACAAAAATAAACAAACAATTACTATATGTATTAATCTTGAAATTAACCAAGATTAGTAAGTGCTGTAAAATGTATCTAAAATGCTGTAACTAATATCATGAACTAATGTTAACAAATACAACCTTATTGAAGAGTGTTACCAATATATCTTTAGGTTGACCACTTCCGGACATAGACAGGCATCTTTAGATTTGTTTTGTATTTGCATGTAAATATCTGAGATGCAAATCTTAGCTCAAACTGGTTTGATGTTGTTTTGCTGACCTTGCAGCTTGAGTTTGCTTTTTTATCTGGTTTGCCCTTGGGCTAGGGTGTGATAATGTCCTGTGTGTGTGGGATGTGGGCACCGGGGAGCTGGTTTACCAGTTGAATGATGCCCATCCAGACCTGATATACAGCGTGAGCTGGAACCGTGAGGGCAGTGTGGTGTGCACCACCTGTAAAGACAAAGCCTTACGTGTCATTGACCCCCGTCGTGGAACTGTCCTGAAGGTTAGCCTGATTCTTCCTGTTTCCTCAATCATCTATGTTATTAATATGTCACTGCAGTTCAAATTCTTATATAACATATTTGGGTAAATATTGAACACTTAACTCAGTGTTTCAAAATTTAAGGATTTCATTGCATTAGATAACAAAATATTAAAGCAAGTGGCATCTGCAGACAACAAATGATGCTAGAGCTGTTCTAAGTTTTAACCAGCTAGTTCCAAGTCTGTTCCACTCAAGTTCTCACAAGTGTCCTTGACAACCACAGGTGTATTTCATCACATTAACTATGGACATGTTCCACTAAGTTTGACAACCAGAATGTGGCACAATAAGAAAATGCCTTTGTCTTCATTTTGAACAGCATACGGTATTATTTTATAATTTATCCTAACAAACTTATTTTTGTGAAATGTGTGGTTGTGCCATCTTTCTTTAAAATAAGTGGCACTTGGATTTATATTGTGTTATTAAATGCAATGAAATGCAACTATTTTTAAGTGTGGCTGAAGCAGTCCTATACTTTTTGGAGTCATAATATATGATTTTTGTCATAATTTGATGATGCTTCACTTAGGTGCGAGAAAAGGCTCACGAAGGCTCCAGGCCAATGAGGGCCGTCTTTCTGGCTGATGGGAAAATCCTTACAACCGGCTTCAGTCGCATGAGTGAGAGACAGCTCGCTCTCTGGGATATGGTGAGAGCATTTTGCAGTGGGAAATTTTACTGTCCACTTTGTTAAATTGGTTTATTCTTTAGAGCCTGAGGTGTAGCCTTAATCTGGTAATAGAAATCTAATTGACCTTACTAGAATCTCCTTGTAGCATTTGGACTTCAGTTGTCATTGTGTTGTCATTGTGTCATTTTTGATAAGGCAAAAGTCCAATCTTGCGGGCCAATTCTTAGTATTATATAATGGAGGATGGAGCAGACCACCGTTATCGGGCACACTCTGCCAGGACTGTACAGCATCTCCTCACTAATATTATCGAGATATACAAATCATCTCTTAAACATGTCGAAAAAGAGCTTGACTATGGATATAAAATGCCAGGTTACAATGCTCTTCTCCATAATTTGTTGAATTACTGCTGATATGAACAAGAGAAAGTGTACACAAACATCTCTTTTATATAAAATACATATCGCCTGCTTTCATGTGGTGGTAATATTGTGATGTAAATTGCAGAAGGCAATTTTTGTGAATAAAGAGTAATCTATAATAAGCCTAATTTACATAGAAAGGAAGCATGTTTGTGCATAAGGAATGACAATTAATTAATTTACAGTGGCAAGAAAAAGTATGTGAACCATTTGGAATTAGCTGGTTTTCTGGTCGTAAAATGTGATGTCATCTTTATCAAAGTTACACGTATTGAAAAACATAATGTGCTTAAACTAACAACAAACAAACAATTATAATCTTTTATGTCTTTATTAAGCACATCTCATTAAACATTCACAGTGATGTTGAAAAATTAAGTGAACCCTTGAATTTAACAATTGGTCGATTCTCCTTTGGCAACAATAACCTCAACCAAGATTTTCTGGTAGAAAACTGTTCAGAAGGAATTTTAAACAATTCTTCTTTACAGAACTGCTTCAGCTCAGCCATATTCTTAAAATGTCTGGTGAGAATGGCACTCTTGAGGCTGTTCTCTTCTTTCTATAGCATCTTTATTGGATACTGGATTTACTTCGATGATTAAGGTAGTTGTCCTGTAGGATATCTTGATATACTTGGGATTCAATTTTTCCCTCAATGATGACGGGTCCAGGCCCCGAAGCTGCAAACCAGCCCCAAATCATGATGCTCCCTCCTCTGCAGTTTTTGCTAGTTGAGCATTCTGTGGTGTGCCCTTTGAGTCATCTCTAAGTCGTTTCCATTTATAGACAGTTTGTTTAACTGTGGACAGATAAATATCTATGCTCTTCGAGATAACTTTGAAGCCCATTTCAGCTTTATGCAAAGCAACAATTCTTGATCGTAAGTCTTCATTGATCTCTCTTTTTTTGTGAGGCATGGTCCATGTCAGCAGATGCTTCTTGTGAATAGTTAACTCAAAAAGTAAAAATGTGCTCTAACCCACATGTCCAATCTTGAATTCATTAATTGGATGCAAGGTTTACCACCACCTGACTCTAATTAGCTTTTGTTGACGTCATTAGCCTATGGGTTCACTTACTTTTTCCAAAGCACTGTGAATGTTTAAAGGGATGTTCAATAAAGAAATGAAAGATTATTAATGTTTTTGTGTTGTTAGCTGAAGCACATTGTGTTTGTCTATACTTGTAACTTTGATGAAGTTGAGATCACATTTGATGACCAATTAATACAGAAAACCTGCTTTTCCCAAAGGGTTCACATATTTTTCTTGCCGCTGTAAATACTCAAGATGCAGCACGATTTATTGCGCCTGCTTAAACTAGATTGCGGGTGGTTTGTGAATAAGATGCAGCAAATGACACACTGTTTAGTGAATTTGCCCCTTTGTGTGTTTTTGAATGCCTTCAGTGATTTGAAAATAGTGTTTTATTGAGTGCTAAACACAACTTTGAAACATTTAATTAAAGGAACAGTACACCTAAAATTCTAAATTAGGTCATAATTTGCTCACTTTCATGTTGTTCCAAACTCATATAACTTTCTATCTTCTGTGGAACACAAAAGTCGATGTTAGGCAGAATGGAAGCCTCAGTCACTATTCACTTTCATTGCATCTTTTGTCCATGAAATGAAAGTGAATGGTGATTAAGGGAAATGTTCTGCTTAAAATCTCCTTTTGTTTTTCATGGAAAATTAAGAAAAGTTATATGGGTTTGGAACAACTTGAGGGAAGTAAATGATGATAGAATTCTCATTTTTGGGTGTTTCATGACAATTCTCCCTCAGGTTGGAAGCTTCAGGCCTCCTACATCAATTATCAGATATCCACCAATAATCCTAGCTGACATGAAACCATCCATAAAGACTAATTTTCCAGCTGGGAGACGTCGCTACAAAATCAGCTACATAGGATTACATAATTCACATTAACATACACTGATATTAACTTATACTGGGTTTACAAACAGTTGTCAGCTATTTATTTATTCATGCATAACATCATTTCATCCATGGTAGTGTTTTAAGCCGTTTTTAATGCCACTGTGTTTAGCCCACAAGCCAAGTGGTGTTCTCCTTAGGAAAGTTGAACAATAGAAGAGTTACAATTACTAGAAATGTTTTTACAACCATGTTATTAGGATTGATGCCGGCATGCAGGCTTGCTTGTTGAGGCTACAGTTGCTCATTTACATTAATATGGCATATCAAATGAATGAACACAAATGTATAAAATAGGGTATTGAAGTCAAATAATTTTTTTAGAAATGATCAGAATGGATCACTCCTGATTTGTCTGCAAATTTAAAAGCACTATTTCAGTGGTCCTAATGCCTGCATGCATTGGAAAGTAGAACTTCTAAGCTTTCAAACAATACCTTCTTGATGTAGGTCAATGTAACGATTACCCTGTCTTGTCTCACTGTTGCCCTTTGTTTATGATTTTGTCACTTTTGGTATTCCTTAGTTTTCACTTTTGTCACGCTTGTACCTCCATAGTCTTGTGTTCACTGTTCATTGTTTGCACCTGCCCTTGTTAATTTGCCTTTGGTTTCTGTTAATCACCTTGTTATCTTGTTTGAGTTCTGTTCTTTCATTGGCCCCTTTTCCCATGTTTGTGTATTTATACCCCGTGTCTTTGTTCAGTCTTTGTTTGATGTTGTCCTGGCGTGTGCTTCTTTCCCTAGTGCCCTGTTCGTGTCTACCCTGGTCAGCTTACTCAGTTTATGTTTCTTAGAAAGGGAGTGGTCTCTGTGCTCCAGCCTCCGCCTGCCGTTAGCCTCAAACGTCAATGAGCCAGTGCCGATGGGGAAAAGAAACATAAACTGAGTAAGCTGACCAGGGTAGACACGAACAGGGCACTAGGGAAAGAAGCACACGCCAGGACAACATCAAACAACGATCGACAAAGACTGAACAAAGACACGGGGTATAAATACACAAACATGGGAAAAGGGGCCAATGAAAGAACAGAACTCAAACAAGATAACAAGGTGATTAACAGAAACCAAAGGCAAATTAACAAGGGCAGGTGCAAACAATGAACAGTGAACACAAGACTATGGAGGTACAAGCGTGACAAAAGTGAAAACTAAGGAATACCAAAAGTGACAAAATCACAAACAAAGGGCAACAGTGAGACAAGACAGGGTAATCGTTACAGTCAAGGCTGTAGTTGTTAATATTTTTACTATTGTTTTTTTTTTCTTCTCACGGGCCCATCCAAGCTTAAAGGGTTAATAAAATTGAGGAAAATTTTACATGCAATTAAATTGTATTACTGCAACAAAAATGTATTTCTTTGAATGAATTTCATGTAGTCTTGTTGTCATATCCACTAGTAAAAAATTTGTCAAAGGTTATTTTAATTATGTTGAGGCAATGTAACTTTCACTTTCATTTTTTGATTTTGACACTTTTGTTTATGGAGGCCCAAACCTGCATAAATAATACATAAATAAATGTAATAATAAAAAAATAAATAAAGGAATAAATGTCTTGATAAAACAAATCTAATTAGTTTTTAATTACATTTATTCCTGAATTTATTATTGTATGACTTTATTCCTTTATTATTTTCTATATTTATTTTTAACTTTATTTTTATTCTTTTTAACTTTTAATTATTTATTCATATATTTTGCTTTTTTTTTAATTTATGTGTTAACTTATTTTTTAGATTTATTTATTCCAACATATATTTATTTCCATATTTATATATTCCCATATATATTTATTTATTTATACATGTATTTATTTTTACTTTTCTGTGTGCAACATGGAAATGAGGGAGGCGGTCCTTGTGTAGCTCCAGTGCATCATTGGTTGAGAGCTCAATAGTACTTATCAGAAGCAGATGGACGTCCCACCTTAGCACCCTCTGACTCGCACAGATTTTGAATATGCAGGGAAACGTTTTGCAGAGAGTTTAACAATCCAGGATGTGCTTCGACATTCATATTGGCCTATAGCTCTCAATAAGCACCTCTACTCTAAATGAAACAGTCATTTGATGCGTGGTTATCGACTTCATTCGCAAGTTGCACAACTCTCTAGATATATGTGAAGCGTCAGAATATTTTATTTATTTATATTATATAAACTTATATTACATACATACATAAACGATCAGGGAAATTAATCATGGTTGTATCTTTTACAATGAACAATCATAACAACAGAAATCAATAGTATGGATTTGCGGACATCAAAATATTAAGTTATATACACAGAAAAAAAAAAAGATATAATAAAATCATATAATTATGAAACTTGCTCATTTTGTGGATTTGTTGAAGAAACCGCTCCCCATTTATTTTGTGACAAATCTTGGATTGACTTAAGCTCTTATGTTTTTAGCCCCAGAAATAGCTATATTTTACACAATATGGCGATGACCTAACGTCACATCAAAACAAGTCAAGAGTAATCGAGCACACGCTTCAATCTACAATAAACCAATGGTAAGCAGGACCCGCCCACATTATTATCATACAAGATACAGAAATGTAAGAATAAATACAAAAATAAATAAATGTGGGAATATTTAAATATAGAAATAAATACATGTGGGAATAAATAAATATAAAAATAAATGAATGCATAAATAATAATAAAAACAAAACAAATGAAAGAATAAAAAAAGTTATAAAGAATAAAAATAAAAAGAGAAAATAATAAATAAAGGAAAAAAGTCATACAAAAATATATTCAGGAATAACTTTAATTAAAAACTAATTATATTTGTTTTATGAAGACATTTATTCCTTTATTTATTTTCTTATTATTACATTTATTTATTTATGTATTTATTTATTATTTTTGCATGTTTTGTCCTCCATATTTGTTATTGCAAGTGCACAGAGTTGTGAGCTCATAGTCTCACATTAAGTAGACAACATCTTGCACATCAGTTTACACATTTTTACAGGCATATGGGGTACTTAGCATCCAACCCACAGACAACAATCATGATGACACTCAACAACCAAAGGAGATTCACTCTAAGCTAACACCTCATGATACGTAACGCAAAGGAGCAAGAAACACAACACCACCAGTGGAAATTCTGTAATAAATAGTAAACATTAAAATATGAATTCACAATTTTTACTCTTGTCGCATTGCATGATTGGAACCAGACAGCAAATTTACATCTAGTTCAGCCAATGAAAATTATTTATGTCCCAACACAAATGGATTAAGTATATGCTACGAAATAAAGTTGGGGCAAATTGTTCAATAATTGTGTTGCAGTAGTTCATTTTAATTAATTAAATTGAACTAGCAGCAAAAATATTGTTTTGTGTATTTATGTTTCTGTCTGTGTATTTTAGAAAGATCTCTCAGAGCCAATGGTGACTCAAGAAATGGACACCAGTAATGGAGTTCTACTTCCATTCTATGACCCAGACACCAACATGGTTTACTTGTGTGGAAAGGTAAGATTACCCAGCTTTACACTATCACCTTTAAATACTGGACGACAAGTTTCTCCAATAGCCCTGACAGAGATATACACTTACACAAGAACATGTGCTGTTTATGGAAAACACGTCCAGCGCAATTAGCGCCTAGGTTAGTTTTCCCTACATACATAAACATAAATAACATACATTATGTAAAGTCAGCTGGTAATAATTGCATTTATTTTGTGATAACGACTGACTGACTTCTCATAATCCTGTTAATTACACAGCTATTTACCAAATGAAGAAATGTACATAAAATGTTGATTTGAAGGTAAATTATTGTATTATGTGAGAAGAAAGAGACTGCAGAGTCATATGAGAAACATTGTTGTCCCCATGCCTGGGATAATGATCCATCTCAACTGTATTTGAAAGTTGTGTAGTATTGTATAACACTCAAAATGATATATAGATGAATACTGTTGTAGTAACATGGTACAGTGATGGCAACAAATGGTAATTCCATGCTACTGAATGATTACCTATTAATTTACTATATTTACATGGTATTCCAAGGCTTTTGTGTTCCAAGTGGAATTCATAAAGCTCTATTAACCTTTTTAAGTTCACAGCATAGTTACATACAGTATGTATTGTATTAACATCCTTGATATCCAGGTAGATATGTAAGAATTGAACAGACCGATGTCCTCATTGCTTTTAGTTCATCTGGTAAAATCTGTTTTACAGGGGGATTGTACCATTCGTTACTTTGAGGTGACAGATGAGTCACCGTATGTTCACTTCCTGAGTCTGTACAGCAGTAAGGAGCCGCAGAGAGGTGCAGGTTTCCTAAACAAACGAGGAGTGGATGTCAACAAATGTGAAATAGCAAGGTGTGGAATTGGACTATTGGATGACTTTAAGAGAGTAATCATATTTGTCATTGTTAGATTTCCTGATTATTTCCATTTATTCCCATTTGGGTGTGGATTATTAGATTATATTTTAATTAACTCATTGTATTTGCCTTCTGTAGTCCCACAAAAATATTTGAGTTGCAGCTTCAACTTCAGGACCATATTTAGTGCCCAATATGTTTGTTCCACTAAACAGGTTTTTTGGTCCATGTATTTTATCAAGAAATTTAAAACTGGACAAATTGTCATTATTAGAGCCAAAACATTATGACCACTGGCTGATATGTTGTTGGCCAAAACAGTGCTGATCTGCCAAGAAGGTGTCCTGTGGTATCTGGCACCAAGAAATTAGCAGCAGATCCTTCAAACCCGTGAAGTGGAGCCACCTTGTATTGGATTTATTGGTCCAGCACATCCCACAGATGCTCAATCAGATTGAGATCTGGGGAATGTGGATGCCAGGGCAACACCTTAATCTCTTCATCATGTTCCTCAAACCTTTCCTTGTGTGGCAGGGGACATTATCCTGCTGAAAGAGGCCACTGCTATTAGGGAATACCATTGCCATAAAGGGTGGACCTGGGCTGCAATGATGTTTGGGTAGGTGACACGTGTAAAATTTACATTCACATGAATGGCCGGACCCAGGGTTTTCAAGCAGAACATTGCCTAGAGCATCACACTCCCTCCAACGGCTTGTCGTCTTCCCACAGTGCATCCTGGTGCCATCACTTCCCCAGGTAAACAGCGCACAAGTACACGGCTGTTCACACGTTGTAAAAGAAAACGGGACTCATCAGGCCAGGCAACCTTCTTCCACTGCTCCAAGGTCCTGTTCCGATGATTGCGTGCCAATTGTAGGCACTTTTGACAGTGGACATGTGTCGCCATGGGCACTCTTACCAGTCTGCGGCTACGCAGCCCCATACACAGCAGGGTGTTATTCAATGTGTATTGTGACACATTCCACCCGTAACATCATTAACATTTTCTGTGACTTGTGCCACAGTAGACCTTCTGTCGGTTCAGACCAGACGGGATAGCCTTTGCTGCACTCGTATATCGATGTGCCTTGGGTACCCACTGCTGCTGACCGGGAGCACCCCAGAAGCCTTGCACTTTCAGAGAAGCTCTGACCCAGTCATTTGGCCAAAACAATGTGGCCATTGTCAAAGTCGCTCAGATCTTTACTCCTGCCCATTTATCCTGCATTGTTTGCTTACCATCTAGTCTACACAGACCTTGACATGTGGCCTTGTTGGGAGATGATCAATGTTATTTGCTTCACCTGTGAGTGGTCATAATGTTTTGGCACATCAGTGTATATGATGCATTAGAGGTTCCTCTCCAAAACATGTAATTCTGTGAAATCAAAGAAAGTGGCAGGCATTTTTTCTTTAATTGAGATGCCCTGGTAGCCTCAAAGAGGAAGTAAACTTGTGATAAATCTTGTGCCGAGACTTTCTGTTTCAGTTCAAACAAGTGAACTAAATTTGAACGCAACTCATGCACTGTAATGTATTTAGCCTTGAAATTAATGAATTGGTTGCCTGAATTAAAGGAATGTTTTGGGTTCAAAATAAATTAAGATAGAATGACAGATTACCACAGCATTACCATCCACTTTTTCAGTCGCCTTGGTTCCAGAAGTATTTTTCCCCACTCAATTTTTCCATAGGAATTCCATGAAAGTCTTTATAAAAGAATGAACCAAATCAACCAGCTCGGAGGTGAATTAGTAAAAAAAAAACTAATTGAAAATTGGACACAAAGGTACTAAATTATGTGCTTTCTGTCTTTCATGAGAGAATGAACTCCAGACACGTGAAGCATTGTAAATTACATAATCTTATTGAAAACAATAGAAAAGTATAACCATTAATTTAAAGATGTGGATTATAAGAACAGAAACAATATATTTTACATTTATTGCAAAATATTCAGATAAAAACAAATGTTTGAAAGAGTAGGGAGACAGACTTGATTGCTAATGTTTGGCACTCTGTTTGCCGCGTCTCTCTGATTGGTGGATTGTTCACTTCAGGATCATGGGTAGTGTAGTTCTTCACTAGAAATTGCACCATTAAACAATTTTTATTTATTTTTTAAATAAAGTTGAAATAATGATGGCTTCAACAGAAGCATCGATGAACAACCTTGGATCTCACAATAGGTCTGTCTTTAAAGGTTTATATGCTTGTTTGTTTTTTTATTTGCCTGTGGTGAAAGTTAATGGAATTTTTACTGTTGCACTCTATTAGGCAAGACATTGCACTGGGATAAATATAATAATAGACACTGTTTTGAAGGTATAGCCACAAAACATTTTAATCAGAAACCAGTGTTATAAAATGTATTACTAACTGCATCTGTTTATGGTTAATTTAGAACAGGTGTTAAACTGAGGGATGTGTCAGAATATATTCTGTGGTAATCGACAGCATTCCACAGATTCTTGTTTTGAACCCAGGCCATTCCATCAACCTGTTTTAACTCAAGATGCCATGGGCCTCATTTTCCAATAACGATTGATCTTAAGGGTTAAGAGCATTTTCTACGAGCGTTATTTTTATGTGCCTTTCCCAAAGCTGCACTTAACAACGGTTCTTGTTTGAACCCAGAACATTCCATCAACCTGTTTTAATTCAAGAAGCCATGGACCTCATTTCTAATTTAATTTATCTATTTTATGCATTTATTTATTATTATTTGTAATTGTTGATTTATTTACAAATAAATAAATAAACCTTAAATGTAGCTGATATTAAATTCTCATTGTATGCTGCATAAAATGTAATCCTCATAAAATGTAATTTATTAAATTGCATTAAGTGCAATTTTGCGATAAGTCTGCATAAGTTTGTCTGCTTACGATGCTCTTAGCGCTTAGATTACACCAGAGCACTTGTAAATCTACAACCGTTTTCAAGAACTACTTACCTTATTTTGGGAAACAGGCTGCAAAACTAAGGTGAATCATAAGATGAATTCTACGATCTATTTAGACTTACAATGCTTTTGGTAAACAAGGCCTCAGTTCACATCTGCACTGATTCTGTTTAAAATAATTTTATTTCATCAGGTTCTATAAGCTGCATGAGAGGAAGGTTGAGCCCATTTCAATGACTGTGCCTCGTAAGGTATGTTCAGTCTACAGTTCAAAGTTAAAAGCTTGTTCATGCTTTTGTGTCTGTGTACAGACAGTCAGAAAGGAAAGTTATTGGGTAACTTATTTAGTCTTGATTTTCTGAGACAGTCAAAGTACAATATAGTATTTACCCATGGATAAACTCATACTACTTTGTATTGTTTAGTAATGATGTGTTGTTTATCCAACCCATGGATAAACTCATACTACTTTGTATTGTTTAGTAATGATGTGTTGTCATCTACATGGCCTTTGGGTCAAACTTGTTTCCCTTTGGGAAAACCTTGCAATATTAGATAAAGACATGAAGTTCAAAAATACCTTATTCATCTTCTGTATTATGCTGTCAGCAATTGGGTTTATTGACACCCATTTGTTCAAATGGCTTATATTAGCCAAACCTCATGCACAATGTACAATCATATATTTCAAATCAAAACATTGAGCAGACTAAAATGTACTGGCTGTGGGTCAAAACATATCTTTGAAATGGCTAAGGCAGGAATCGCTTTTATTATATCCTTATATTTATGGTTAGGAATACTTAGAGATCCTGATTGGCAAATGATAAAACACCAATATACTTTGAAGGAGGAACCAGAGCAATATCTAGGGACCAGAATATCATAAAGACTTGGGTTGGGCTCATTTGACTTGGGAGGGTGCATAAATACTTAGCAATGCTCTACCAACTACCACTAACACACATAAAACCTCATAGCAACACCCTGACAACTATGCATAACACCTCAGCATTGTGGCAGCAGGTTTTACTCATTTTTAGGAAATTTACAAAAAAATAGTTTATTCTGATTCAGTAGTTGTATATCATAGAATATCTGGTTTGGAAAATGTAGCAAAAAATGTAGGAAAAAGTGGCAAAAAGTTGTAGATTTACCAACACTGAGCAGTCATGGGACATTTATAAACACCATATTTTGCACAGATTACCATTAGATAATTTAGGGAGGGATTCACTAAGAATTCACTGAGCACTACTGTATATAGCGGAGGATGCAGCTGAAGAATTTCTCACACTCTTCTGGGACTATATCATTACATCACTACTGTGACCCAGACACCTGAATCATCTCTTTAACATGCCGATAGTATGTTTGACTACACCACGCATCTGGATACGTGCCAGTTTATAATGCTCTTCTCCATCATTTGATCATTATTTTGATGAATTACTGCTGCCATGATCGATATAAAATGTACAAAAACATCTCTTTTAAATAAAATTCAGTTTACCACCTGCTTTCCTCGGACTATAACACACTGTATATTGCGTAGGGCAGATAGCACGGAAAGGAATGACAGTGACTTACTGTAATTTAAATACTCAAGATGCAGCACTGATTGTGCCTGCTTAAACTAGATTCTGGGTGGTTAGTGAATAAGACACAGGTTTTTGCACTGAAATACCATGTGCAAAACTGTTTAGTGAATTCGCCGCTTAGAGCTTAATCATTTCTTGATCTTAAGACCTCAAGTCAACACCGAATAAAACAGGAAGCCTCTGCAAATTTGCTATAATTAACATTTTGCTGGTCTTTTGTGCAATTCTTGGTTCTGTTCTCATTCCTACTGACAGGATAAACACTACTGGATTATCGCAGCGCCAGCCAGATAGGTCGAGAGAATATATCAACAATGTCACATAGTGATGTATGCTGAGCCCTGGGGGTTATAAACCGCAGCCGCTCAGCACTCTGCCTCTTTCGGTTTCCCACTGACTTGTAAGCTGTGCCCTAATAATCTCCTCCCACACGACGATCTGCCCGTCGTGTTTGGGTGTTCAAGATCTGAGAGAGGCTCTCACGGACCCGTGTCTGCACTGCAGTCTTTTACCTATGTCGGAATGGCGGCTCCGTCTTGCTGAGTTAGACCCCAATTCAACGGTGAAATTTGGGCAGTTGGATGTAGCCCCTTCTCGCATTCAGAAATGCAGGGCGTCTGCAGTTTGTTCAATGGCCCTCTCTCTGGAAATTCGTTCACAGTTACAGAAGGGAGCCATAGAAAAAGTTCATCCCCTCGTTCAGGAAGAGGGGTTCTATTCAACATATTTTCTTGTTCCGAAGAAGGACGGTAGTTTCCGCCCAATTCTCGATTTGAGGCATCTGAATTTCTTCCTGAAGGTCCTTCCTTTTCGAATGCTGCGCACAGCCGGCGTTCTTCGGTCTGTGGCAGCAGGTGATTGGTTTGTAAGTGTCGACCTGATGGATGCATATTTTCACATCCCAATTGCTGTTCATCACAGAAAGTTTCTGCGTTTCAGTTTCCTGAATCAAGCCTACCAGCTCAAGGTTCTACCTTTCGGTCTTTCCCTTGCTCCTCGTGTCTTCACAAGGTGTGTGAGCGTAGCTCTGTTTCTTCTTTGGATGAGAGGTATGCGTATTATGCCTTATCTGGATGACTGGCTTCTTTGTGCCCCCACGAAACAGCAGACTGTGCAAGACTCCAGACTGCTTTTGAGACATGTGTAGAAGTTGGGTTTTTCTGTGAACGAGAAAAAGAGCTGTCTGAATCCAACACAGACCACTACGTTCATAGGAATAACCCTGAATTCCCGCCTAATGTCTTCCTCCCTGTCTCAAGAACGTGTGACGAACATTCTACAACTCTTGGCTTGCTTTCACCCGGGTTTGTCTTTACAGTACCAGGTAGTCCTACGACTAATAGGGATGTTAACTGCTGCTACCGTGGTGATTCCCCTAGGTTTACTCCACCTCAGATCATCTTCAGTTTAGGAACAACAGTTTGCAACTAGATCCCACCAGACATCGCCATCGACTGATTGTAATTTCTCAGGCGTTGAGGTGGTGGAGGCAGGTGAAGTGGTTGAAGACAGTAGTGCCCCTGGGTGTTGTTCCCTCTCGACGGGAGTTGGTCACGACCGATGCTTCCCTCACAGGGTTGGGGGCAACATAGAACCAGAGGGGTATTTGCGGGCGCTGGACACCGACCCAGACCACAGAACACATCAACCTTCTGGAACTATGTGCAGTGTTCATGGCTTTAAAGTATTTCATGCCAGTCCTGGCAGGCAGCCATGTTCTCGTTCGGTCCGACAATATCTCAACAGTGTTCTATCTAAACCACCAGGGCGGCACGAAATTCTGCAGGTCTCTACAGCTTACGCACGAGATCCTGACATGGGGCCAGCCACAACTCGCTTCACTGAGGGCAGCTCATATTTCAGGAGCATGCAACCAGACAGCAGATGGGTACATCCAGGAGAATGGAGACTTCATCCAGATGTTGTGCAGGAGATCTGGCTACGATTTGGAAGAGCAGAGGTGGATCTTTTTGCTTCGAAGATGACCACTCACTGTCATCTATGGTTCACAAGGACAGAAGTGTCCAGCCCCTTGGGCCAGGATGCACTGTCTCACGAATGGCCGAACTGCCTACTATATGCGTTCCCACCTATCCCTCTGTTATGGGAAGCGTTACACAGGATCTCCCTCTGCAAGCACAGAGTGTTATTCGTGGCACCGCGTTGGCCAGCCAGACCATAGTTTCCTTTGTTGTTAAGACTTCTGTAAGGCAATCCATGGAAGCTTCCCCCCAGGAAGGACCTCCTCTCCCAGCTGGAGGCCAGCGTCTGGCACCCGGATCCAGCTCGCTTGCAGCTTTGGGTCTGGCCATTGGGTTAAATCCTTCTCTGGAACATTGTAATCCTGCGGTTATTCACACAATCTCCAATGCTAGGGCTTCTTCCACACGACAGATCTATGCTGCCCGTTGCACGCCGTCTTAAGCCTGCTAGGAATCCTCACTTTCCCGTGTGGGATTTGCCACTCGTGCTTGCATTCCTTTGCTCATCCCAGTTTGAGCCCTTGCAAAGCATTGACGTGAAATGTTAAATCTTGAAGACAGCATTTTTGTTGGCTATTGCTTCTGCGAAACGAGTCAGTGAGTTGCACGCACTGTCTGTTAGTGAATTGTGCTTGCGTTGGTTGCCGGATGACTCCGGGGTGGTCCTACGACCCAATCCTTCTTTTCTTCCAAAAGTCTTTCTTCCTCAGTTCATTAACCAGCACATTGAACTAGCCTCTTTTCAGACTTCTTCAGGGTCTGATTCAAGTGCTAAACTTTTGTGTCCTGTTCGTGCCTTGAAGTGTTATGTGGACACTACTGCTCAATTTAGACAGTCAGACCAGTTATTTGTCTGCTATGGTGGTGTGAAGAAAGGTGCTCCAGTGTTGAAGCAGAGGTTGTCAAACTGGATAGTGGAAACTATTATACTGGCTTACAAGGCAGCAAGGCAACCACTGCCCCGGGGGCTAACTTGCCATTCCACTTGGGCCATCTCACCTTCATGGGCTGTTTTTAGAGGAGTTTCGTTGGCGGACATCTGCACTGCCGCTTCCTGGGCTTCCCCATGCACGTTTGCCAGGTTTTATAAGGTCAACGTTGCTGCTCATCATGCCGTGAGTTCTGCAGTTCTTCAGGAGCGGGCTTAATTTTTCAACAGGTCAGTGGCATTCCTCATGACTATGTTGGTATGGGTCATCCAGAAGTGTTTATACTGCCTCTGGAGGTCAGTAGGAATTAAACAGGACATTAGTTACACATGTAACTGTGGTTCTGTGAATTCCAGATGACCGCCAGAGTTCTTGGTCACTCGGAATGCGCGAGAAAGGCGTACCGAGGCAGAGTGCTGAGCGGCTGTGGTTTATAACCCCCAGGGCTCAGCATACGTCACTATGTGACTTTGTTGGTATATTCTCTCGACCTATCTGGCTGGCGCTGCGATAATCCAGTAGTGTTTATACTGCCTCTGGCGGTCATCCGGAATTCACAGAACCACAGTTACATGTGTAACTAACGTTTTTCTCCCACTGCTCTATTTTTAGAAGCTTTGTGCCTAGGAAAGTGGAAGAAACCAGCACACGTAGTTCAATAACAAAAAATAAAAATTTTCTCTCTGCCTAAATGCAATCAAATTCTTTTAATCTATATCCTTCTTTCCCACCACAATCAGTCTGACCTGTTTCAAGGGGATTTGTACCCGGATACAGCGGGATTAGAGCCAGCTCTGCTGGCAGAAGATTGGATAGCAGGTCAGGATGCTCCTCCAACCCTTGTTTCCCTCAGCGGAGGCTACACAGCCCCTCCGTCCAAATGCGGCACGCTCCGGGGTCGACCCAAACTGCTTTCTCAGACCAACAGTAGTCCCAGCAGCACGACTGCGCCAGCAAACCCTGTGGCAGATGAGATGGAGAGTGAGGAGGTGGGTCACGGACGAGGAGGGAGGGACATGGATGTAGGGATGGAGAGAATGAAGAAAGAGGTGAGTGAGGGTTTGTTGTCAAATGGCGGTGAAATGTTTTTCCTTTTCTTGATATTTCTAAATAAACTAAGAAAATATGCAAATTTCAGTTCCCTTTCTGTCACTCACTCGACGTTGTGTCGATGGAATTGACACAAGGGTTCTCTTCTGAGAGCCTCATGTACTTCTGAACTTGAGAAAAGGCCAATGTCAAGTTGGCAGGCAGAATTTGCATGCCCCGCCTCCGGACATACGGGTACAAAGGGGAGCGGGGGGAGCGAATGTCAGACAGACAGGGGGAGTCGAACGGTTGTGTGATCAGTGAGCTGTGTGTCACGACTGCTTCACCCACTTCTGCAAGAGAGCTTTCTGTTGGATCTGATGGCGCATTCCAGCGGCTTTCTCCTCTCTGTAGGCTGTGCACACTCTGCTCCTGGGCGCTTCGACAGCGCTTCTCTCCTAAAAGAGTTTGATTTCTCTAAAAGAGTTTATTCTCCTCTAAAATAGTTTTTTCTGGTAAAAGAGCAATATTCACGAGCGAGCGTTGAACGTCCTTTCCAGGACGCGTCTTTTTAAAGATGCCCTTCCGCCACTGTGTAGTTCCTGGATGTGGCCGGTATCTCTCCAGATCCGACAGTCATAGACGCTGCCTCGTGTGCCTGGGTAGCAATCACACTGAGGCAGTGTTTGTGGATGGTTCATGTTCTTACTGCGAGGACATGACCGTGGCAACGTTCCGGTCGTGGCTTTCGTTTCTCAAAACGACCGCCACTCCAGCCGCCCCCTGCGTCGCTCATTCTTCCCACGGGATTGAGGATGAAACGGTTGGCGATGGAGGCGATTTTGGGGTGGCAGCGGGCTCTGTTTCGCAAGGCACAGCCCCACGAACCACCCGCTCCCCGGCATGCTCGTTTGCTTCCGTCTGCGCTCGGGATGACGGTGGCTCGGCATTCAGGCATCTGACGCTGAAGACCTGACCGGACTCCCGCCCAGTCAGAGTCTGATATGCAGATGGCAGACATGCTTTCCCAGGATGCTGTGAGTGTTGGGTTGGACTGGAACCCTCCGTCTTCCTCCCCAACCCTCGCGGCTTCATGATTGGTACCTCGGCTCCAGTGACCTCCTCGATCATCCGCTCTCGCTACCCTGGACAGCGGCGTGGTCCACGGGTACACAGAGGTCCCTCAGGTGGACAGGGCGGTTGCGAGCCACTTGGCAGGACCGCCCGGTACACCCCTCCAAGGCCTGTAGGACAACGTCATCACTGACTGCGAAAGCCTACAGCGCCACTCGTTCGACGGTCAGGCGTATCAGTACAAGGTCCTCCCCTTCGGCCTGTCCCTGTCCCCTTGCGTCTTCACCAAGGTCGCAGAGGCATCCACATACTCAATTACCTCGATGACTGGCTCATCCTAGCACACTCTCGAGTGTTACCATGCCCCCACAGGGACCAGTTACATGCCTCAGCTCAGCTGTTTAGGGCTTCAGGTCAACTGGGAAAAAAGCAAGCTCTCTCCGGTTCAGAGCATCTCTTTTCTCGGTTTGGAGTTAGACTCGGTCTCAATGTCAGCGCGCCTAACAACCAAGCGTGTGCAGTCAGTGCTCGCATGCCTCGCTCACTTCAAGCCAGTCACAGTGGTTCCTCTCAAACAGTTCCAGAGGCTCCTGGGGCATATGGCATCTTCGGCCATGGTCGCACCGCTCGGGTTCTCTGGCTGCGGATTCAGCGTAGGAATTCGCCACCAGACATACCATGAGCCAAGTGCTCTGTGTTGGGCTTGGGTTCCACAAGCATAGCTCCCGCTTCAGGCAACTCCCTGTGACGTATTTTCCGTGGTACGGTCCCCCTGCTGGTAGGACCCACGTCTCCCTTGGGCAGTCTCTGCTGCCCCCTGATCGCTGTGTCTGTAGCAACTCCTCCCTTGTCAGGCAGGATCTACCACCGCACCATGTCCACTGGTGGCTTGACAACCCCCATGTGTATTGGCCACGAGTTACCTCCCCCAAGTCTGGGCAGGTCGTGGTCTCCAGGGCCTTTTCCTCCTGAAAGAATAGGAACGGGAAAGGACGCCTTCCCCGACGTATCTATAGCGTTATGATAGCCCCAGTCACTTTTTAACTCTATGACGAGAAACATAGAGAGAGAAAAGGCTGCGGCTGGCCGGCTGGCTCCCATACAAGTCGTATCGCCTGTTCCCGTATGGGTACTGGGAACCTAAGAGCGGTATATGACACCTTTTAGTGGGGGTGTTGTGGAGGGTTACGTGCAGCTGACCCAGCTGCTTCTAGCACGCAGCAGCCTGCTTGCACCTGGCTCAGCAGACACTTAACACTGGTAGTGCATAGTGTTTTGAAGTGGGACCCCTTGTGTCACTACAATCGACATAACGTCGAGTGAGTGACAGAAGGGGAACGTCATGGTTACTGTTTTAACCTCCGTTCCCCGATGGAAGGAACGAGACATTGTGTTCCCCTTGCCACGTCACTATCCCTACCACTGTAATGCGCCATATCCGTATTCTTGCCTCAAAACCTGTCTGACATTCGCTCCCCAGCTCCCCTTTATACCCGTATGTCAGCAACCACATAACCAACAATCCGGAACAACTTAGCATCACACCAACAAGTTATGCAAGGCCTTTCAGGCTATCTTTGCTGTCCTTCATCTATGTCTGCCGGTTTAAGTTCTTGTTAACTTTACCTTTTTGCTTTTTATTTCTGCACAGGATGACCAACTTACGGATATTCTAACGGAGGTGCGAGCTTTGCGTGCCCTGGTTCTGACTCAAGGTCACAGGATTGACGTACTCGAAAGACAATTCGCCCGCATTGAGGATGGAGAAGTGTAAAGGAAACAACATACAAATCAGAACACATAGCCTTATTACTCAGATTCAGAAAGCTTTACTGGAGGATTTGGGGAAATGCAGTTACATTACTGTGGCATAGCGATACAAAGATACGATTAAGTTTTTACACATTATTGGAACACTTTGCTTTTAAATGCACTGACATTTGATATAATAAATGCTGCTCATTTTTGTGCTTTTAAATAGGGATGTCAGGTTCTGACTACTGCTAACTGTACTTGTCTACTTGTCTGTATTTGGTTGGGTCAGCATTTGCATAAACATCCGAACATCCGAACATGTATTAAGACAGCAATTACACTGGTGGCCAAAAGTTTGGAATAATGTACAGATTTTGCTCTTATGGAATGAAATTGGTACTTTTATTCACCAAAGTGGCATTCAGCTGATCGCAATGTATAGTCAGGAAATTAATAACATGAAAAATTACTATTACTATTTGAAAAAAAATAAATCTGAACTTTTTAAACTACTTCAAAGAGTTCCTCCACGTGCAGCAATGAAAGCTTTGCGGATCCTTGCCAGTATAGCTGTAAGTTTGTCCATATACTCAGGTGACATTTCACACCACACTTCCTGTAGCACTTGCCATACATGTGGCTGTCTTGTTGGACACTTCTCACGCACCTTACAGTCTAGCTGATCTGACAAATGCTCAATGGGTTTAAGATCAATAACACTCTTTTCTAATTATCTGTTGTCCAATGTCTGTGTTTCTTTGCTCACTCTAAAATCTTCTTTTGTTTTTCTTCAAAAGTGGCTTTTTCTTTGCAGTTCTTCCCATAAGGCCTGCACCCTGAATCTTCTCTTTACTGTTGTACATAAAACTGGTGTTGAGCGGGTAGAATTCAATGAAGCTGTCAGCTGAAGACATGTAAGGAGTCTATTTCTCAAACTAGAGACTGATGTACTTATCCTCTTGTTTAGTTTTACATCTGGCCTTTTACATCTCTTTCTGTCCTTGTTGTCCTTTGTCTTTGAAGACTGTAGTGTTCACTTTTGTATGAAATCTGCAGTTTTTGGATATTTCAAGCATTGTATAGCCTTCAATCCTCAAAACAATGATTGACTGTTGAGTTTCTAGAGAAAGCTGTTTCTTTTTTTGCAATTTTTTACCTAATATTGACATGCCAGTCTATTGCATACTGTGGCAACACAAAGACAATGTTAAGGTTCATTTAATTAACCAAATAGCTTTCAGCTGTGTTTGATATAATGGCAAGTAATTTTCTAGTACCAAATTAGCAATTTAGCACGATTACTCATGGACATGGTGTTGGAGTGATGGCTGTTGAAAATGGGGCCTGTCTAGATATGATCAAAAATGACTTTTTTTCAAATAGTTATGGTGCTGTTTTTTTTTACATCAGTAATATCATGACTATACTTTGTGATCAGTTGAATGCCACTTTGGTGAATTGATATTCAAATTTCCTTATGAATCAGCTAAATCTGTACATTTTTCCAAACTTTTGTCCACCAGTGTATGTATGCCTCTGCTTAACTGTTAGAATCCTTCAGGAAGTGTAATAATCCAACATGCTGAATCGATGAGTCTTTCACTAAAGCTTAATGGTGCTTATCTCTATACACTGAACAGCACTGTTCTTAGGTTTACCTGCTCTAAATATTTCCTCTCTTCCATTGTACACTACCACTCAAAAATTTTGAAAGACTTGACTGAAATGTTTCTCATGATTTTTTTAATCTTTTGATCTGAAGGCATATGCTTATATGTTTGAAATTATTTTTGTAGACAAAAATGTAATTGTGCCACCATATTCATTTATTTAATTATAAAACAAAAATTAAATTAATTTTTTTTGATTTTATTTAATTGATGACTTGGACCAAATAATAAAGAAAAGCAGCCAATAAGTGCCCAACATAGATGGGAACTCCTTCAATACTGTTTAAAATCATCCCAGGGTGATACCTCAAGAAGTTGAAAATGTCAAGAGTACATGTCTGCAAATTCTAGGCAAAGGGTGAATACTTTGAAGATGCTAAAATATAACACAGTTTTTATTTAATTTGGATTTTGTTTAGTCACAACATAATTCCCATAGTTCCATTTATGTTATCCCATAGTTTTGATGATTTTACTATTATTCTAAAATGTAAAAACAAAAAACATTATAATAAAGAATGAGTAAGTGGTTCAAAATTTTGACAGGTAGTGTATGTCTTAACAAATGTAGCATCAGTTTGGATGTTTTTGAGTTTCATGAGTAGATATGTGTGTATGTCTTAGAAACTGTACTCTTAGTTGAAGGTATTTGTGAGCTGTCAGTATATATAAAAAAGAAACACTAGCTCATAGAGCAATGGAGTTAACTGTCATTAACTAAAATACTTCCTCATGCAGACCTTGTAGGGTGAAACTCATGAAAACAATCCAACTCACATTTAACCCCAAAGTCATAAGAAATTCTGTTTTGCTTTAAGAAAATGAAACCTAAATTATTTCTATGACCAATGACAATTTTAGCATAATGAAAATTGTTTTTTGATGAGTGAGCACACTTTCTCAAAAAATTTCTCATTACTGTAATGACAGTTGGGGGCTTAATTGTCAACAATGCCAAAACAAAATTCCTTTAAACAAGCATTATTTTCTTAAAGCAAAATATAATTTCTTTACTTCTTTTTGGGGGAGAAGTATGACCTAGACATGTTCTTAAAAGGTTTTGTGAGATGCATTGATCTCATTTCTTCCATTGATGAATAGTGGTGATTTATTCCTGTTTGATTGAATATGAAAAATCTGTTAGAATGATGTGATGTTGATAGGTCTAGATGGTGGTGTTTTTATATTTGTTTTATTTGTAGCCTCTCTTTTAAAGTCTTTAATCATGGGCACTACAATCAGGAATGCTAGTTTCAGGGATGACTCATCCTTCTCTGTGAATGATTTTGTTTATTTTTAGCTTTACTTACTGCATATGTTGTAAATTAGCTAATTACTCATCAACTTTAAACTTAAGTGCTAACTCAACATGTTCTTTTTAATAAACAACATTTACTCATACAGTATGTACTTCTACTATTTGTTATTATTTCTTGTACTCATGTTACAATCAGATTTTACCTGCAGTCCCACAGTAAAGGTCAAAAGAAAATTGGTGGTTTTTAAGGCTAATTTTAGATATGAAACCCCACTGGTTTAGCAGTGACATCGATTTCTACATGCACATTTCCTAGCTATTTTTGAAATGGAACAACATTAAGTACCACACTTGTTTTTTCTGAAATGAATTGAATGATTAAATTATTTTAAAATCTAGGTTAATCTAAATCTCAAAACTAAAATGGAACATGTGCAATGAATTTTGAGATCTGATTTAAGAGTAGCTGTATTACTAGCCAAGGAGAAATTGGCAACCTTTTACTGAGTGCAAATGTCATTGAGTTTCAAATGTTTGAACCAATGTGACCTCTCACACATAACTGTTCCTTGAGGTGAGAACATTTTCACATGTACAATAATACTAAAAGCATTAGAACAACCATTGCCACATATGTGGTTGTTACACTGCTATTGTGATTTTGTGTAACAAAATGTGTTTACTATTGAGATCATCTGTATCAAAGCTTTTGTTAAATCAATAATTTCACATTGCTTAGCAATATGCACATAGCACTGAGCACTAACAATAAAGCATTATTTTTTCATAGTTCATCGCATCTTTAAAGTCAACATTTACAACAGGATGTGGTCTAAGAGACACTTGTGCTTCAGCTCTCAATCTCCAGCTAAAGGAAACCATGTTTCTTTGTACTCTTCCTGTGCAGAGTCAAAATCTGTATTTGCATGTGCTTTCATGCAAACATTTATATATTTGTTTCTAGAATAATAGCAGTGTTCCTATGTTTCTAGATTTTTCAAGATCTGATTATCACAGTTCTTTAATTTACTTTCATGTTGCCCCCTGCTTGTGTTAGGTGTAATCCAATTGCAAAGTTATTAGTTACTGTAATATACTTACTTTTTAAGTAAGAAAAAAAAGGCAGATTACAAAAAATGTGAATGCAGTTACTGAAGGTAATTACTTTTAGTACATTACTTGGGTTAAACATATAACAAAATAATATTATTTAAGTAGAATGCATTTATAGCATGAATTATGTTAATGCATGTCTGTTTTCCATTCTGTGACAGTTGAAGAGTCATTGTGAGAAAAACAAAATTGTGCGATGGTGAACAAAGAGATGTATTAGTTGACTACATGACTGGCTATGGTTTACTTTGCAAATGCACACTGGTTTATAAGTCATCCCACAAGCAGTGTTCAAACCTGTACTTTTCCATATTACAGCTCTGTGCACAAGCCACTGAACCACACTGCCTCATGGTTGACAGCCACCAGAGTGTCATACAAATGTGACATTAAGCACAGCCAAACAGCGGTTATCATGATTAACTGTATAAACAAAATAGAAATTAAATTAGCCCTTCAACCATTCAGTAAGCACAGCACAAAGAGCTCCAGTAAAGATAAATCATACCAGATGCCCTGCCTAGGTTTGGATTCAAAACCAATAAGTTTTGGAACATTAGTCAGGGGTTACATTGGGATTTTGTAGGTGGGGGAACTCTAAAGTCGGCTTATGTCAAGATTATTTTGAGCCATTGTTCGGGAAAATCAAACCAAGTTTAAAAGATGTGAAAGGTTTAAACTGTAAACATCATAATCCAAGATGGAAGTCATTGTAATGGGAGTTTTAGTGTAGGGGGAGACCGGGGAGTGTTGTAACACTGGGTTAGTTGTAACACTGTCAGTTAGACCAATCAGAAAAGAGCTGCGGTGATGTCATCAATATCGTGGACTCCCATTTCCTTTTCGTGCTCACATGAGAAGTGACATGTCTCTGATAGCAACACTGTGAATTTTACAACCAAAAAAATTATTTTCAGGTATGTAAGTATTTTTTTTATCAAGATAATTTTTTGCCTAGTGTTCATTCTATTGCAGATGCAATGTTGCAACTT
Organism: Xyrauchen texanus; assembly: GCF_025860055.1. Classification (NCBI taxonomy): domain Eukaryota; kingdom Metazoa; phylum Chordata; class Actinopteri; order Cypriniformes; family Catostomidae; genus Xyrauchen; species Xyrauchen texanus. The sequence continues at coordinate 18,014,789 of NC_068277.1, read as the reverse complement.
ACATCACCTAAAGTAGCCGTTTCTCTAGTTTAATTTGATGCTTTGCATTCATGCTAACTTCAAACCCACATACACTAAACAGTTAGCTATGTAATGGCTGGTTGTTGTGGGGATTGTTGTAACAGTTCATAAAATATGTTACAACTATCCCCTTTTGATGAAGGCAGTCACTTACTGCAAATGAAATGGGATAGAGCTCCTCTCTTTCCCACCCCACTGTTCTCATAAGCTACTGGCCCTTGATCGTAGTGTCTATGGTCCATTCAAGGAGTTGATCAACACAGCCAGTGATGCATGGATGAGAATCAATCCTGCTAAAACAATGACAGTCTATGACATCCCAACCCTGGTCGAGACTGCATTCCCCAATGCTGCTACGCCAAACAACGTACAAGCTGGTTTTAGATGTACAGGCATCTGGCCTTTCAATCCAGACATTTTTGAGGAGTGTGACTATGCACCATCACAGGTCACAGATCACCCTGAACCACCTGCCTCCCTGGTCTCCACCTCAGTTTAGCCAGCCCAAGCCTCCACATCAGCTTAGCCAGCCCTAGCCTCCACCTCAGCTTAGCCAGCCCAAGCATCCACCTCAGCTTAGCCAGCCCAAGTCTCCACCTCAGTTTAGCCAGCCCAAGCCTCCACATCAGCTTAGCCAGCCCAAGCCTCTTTTCCAGTTGACCAGGCAGGTCAAGCCTTTTCTCAGACTCAGCCGGACCTCTCAACTCAAGCTGCTCAAAAAGGTTTTAGTCCATCTGCTCTCCATCCATTTCCCAAAGCAGGACCAAGGAAGACTGCCAGTGGGAAGAGAAAGAGTAAATCCGAAATCCTGACAGATGCACCTGTGAAACAGGCACTTGAAGAGGAAGCAAGGAAGAGGACCATTAAAAAAAGTGTAAAAAAAAAAAAAAAAAGAATAACCCTGCCATCTGGAAAGGGACAAAAGAAGAAAGCCAAGCAAAAGGCACAAGCCCAATGATAAAGAGGATTCTGAAACCTCAGCTGATGAGAATTTCTGCATTGTGTGCATGGAACACTTTGCAAACTCAAGGCCAAAATAAATATGGGTGTGTAAACTGTCAGTTCTGGGCCCACAAAGCCTGCACTTCAGGGGCAGCAGTCTACATTTGCCACAGTTGTGACAGTGATTGAACCTGTGACACATGCACATTCAGGAATACAGTCCACACGCACGCACACTCAAACACACACAGAAATATTTTTTCAGTTAATGTAAAATTTTTAAAAATTATGTGTTTTTGTAACTTTATATTGTTCATCTAATTTAATACAATGTCTTCTTTATTCTTCAATAAAGTTCTTGTATAAATTGTATAGTGTGGATCTTATTTTAACAAATGACCTCTCATTGTTACATCCATCCCCAGCTAGTGTTACAACTCACCCCAGTTGTGGGGTCGGTTGTAACAACGGAACTCTTTATATTTGACACTAACTCACATAATCTGTGATTGTGTAGTAGATGTCCAAGTGAGTTATATTAGTAGAAGACAGATATGGGTAGTATGTATCAAAGTTTGAGAGACCTAGCACAAACAAGCACTGATTTACTGATGCCCAAACAAAAGGTGTTACTTTCATCCCCGGTCTCCTAAAGGGTCCAAATTAATCATCAGGAGAAGTGTAATCAAACAAAATTTTTGACATGGTGGTGAAGCTATAGAGTATGCCCTAGAGACCCCCAAATTTGGTATAGGGGTTACTCATGACCACCCCTATCATTGTGCCATATTTCATCATTTTCCAATATACAGTTCTAGGGGCTGCCATAGACTCCCAGCATGAAGAAAAATAAGAATACAGAAAAATAACGGATGCAATAGGGGCTACACCCTCTTCCAGGCTTGGCCCCTAATTTGTAGTCAGGGATGGATTACCGACCATGCCCAGGGGCCCTTGAATGCCCGGGGGTGCCCTGGGCTTTAAGGCTCCACGATCTAGATTGGTGACCCCGAATTGCCCCCTGCTCAATAACTATTGGAGATAATTGGCCCCAGGGCCTTTGCATGTCATAATAATCCATCCCTGTTTTTAGTGGGTTACTTTTTTTTAAATTTACCCTTTAAATTTGCATATGGGACAACACATTTTCAAGCTTTTTAATTTATAATTGACATCAAAATCAATATTTTCTTAAATTTTTTTGGTTTGTTGGTTTTCAAAGTCTTATAAACACACCTCCCACACACATTTAATCACATACCCTCTCTCTCTCTCTCTCTCTCTCTCTCTCTCGCTCTCTCTCTCGCTCTCTACCCACCCCTCTTTCCTGCCTATATGACTGTGACATATTTGAACGGATACTTTTTCTATTTTATGTTCTAATGGGCTATGGGTGTAGGAACAGTTGAATAGAGGTAAGTTATTATTTCTATTATAGTATTCTATATTATTATTACTGGGGCAAAACTCATAGTATTTGTATTTGTTGCTTTACTAATATTTTTTTTATTTTCCATTCCACCCAAAGATTTACTTGCAACCTTATATACATGCCTGCTACTCCTAAAAAACAATCTCTGACAGTCACTTGTCCAACTATAAATGTTCTACGTACATACCTATGTATGTAAAAATCACGTGTTTTAGTGGCACATTGCATATGGGCTTTAGGTAACTTGAGGTGATTTCTGTCTTCAAACATAATTTTAGATTTGGTTAATTTTCCCTCGTTTAGGAATTTTTGTCATATGATCTTATTTGGCATATTACTTGGGACAATAATACACAATAAAAACATTTGTCCATGCCACATTTAAAGCATTCACAGCTGTATCAGCAAAATTTGCAAACTAAGTGCTGTTAAGTGCTTGGGAACTCTCATTTATTCAGAAACTTGAATTAATAGGCTAGTTAGTTTAGAAGGGTGTCACAGTTGCACAATTATGATGATGTGAGAAACTAAAGTGATTTCCTGCAAATGTTTCAAAAATGAATGTAAGCATGATTACTTCCTGTGTGCTATTGCAGTGGGTTTACTGTCCAACACTGTATGGCGGGAATGCAGTGCTCACCCTGGCAAATAAACCTCAGTTCAAGACAGATTCAATAGAACATGAGTTTTGGTTAATACCCACCTCAAGCTCAGGAATACAATATAGAGTTCTTCATCATATTTATACACATCTAGCATTGAGTCCAAAACACATATGACTTGCTTTCTCATGCAAAACACAAAATGAAAGATTTGAATACATATCCTGGTACAATGACATTGATAGTGAATACAAAGTTTAAAAAAAGGAATAAAATAGGTCCATGTCGCTTGTGCATCATCGTCCAAGTTTTCTTAAGGCATACAATAGATCTGGTGAGAAATAACTGAAATGTAAGTAATTTTTCAGTGAAATTCTTGATTCTACATTAAATAAATTTATTTGTATGTATTTCAACAAGTGTGCTTCTATTTTCTTCATGCTATAGCCATGACGTCTTACTCCGCTGATAGTACCCCAACTGTCATTGCCCTCCTCTTCATATGGGTCATACTTGTTCTGGCTTTGGTGTACCTTTATAAGAGACTAAATGCTGACACAAATGGACAGTACACCCTCCAACGTGCAGTCTTCGCCGAAGGCGGCCTGCGGGACCGATTGAGACAAGGAGTTGGATTTGTGGAAAACAGATTTGGTGTTAACATATGGCCTCGACCCCGTGATGAAGAGGAAGAGGTCATGCAAGGTATTGAAGGAGGGGACGTGGAGGAGGAGGATGATAACGACAAACAGAATGAAAGTCACGGCGATGAGGATGACGAACAGGAAAGTGGAGATGTCAAAGATGATTCTTCGGATGACTATTCTAGCATTGACCTGAGGGAGAGGTTAAATCTGAGGAAAGAGGACCAGAAAAGAGTTACTGAGGAAGAGGAGAAACAAAATGAGGCGGCAGCTGGAGAGGAGGATACACAAAGTGAAGAGGCGAAGAACGAAGAGAAAGTGGGATTGCTTACAGACCTCAAGCCATCTGCCGGTAGTGCTATTTGGTCTGAGGAGAACAAAGATGGGGGTAATGACTTGACTGCTTTATGAAAAGCACAGAGATGAGTAGAGACATGGTTTTAGAAATGAATAGGCAAGTTGCCTTTGCTCAGTGGGTTCAAGTGTTACAGACAGTTTTGTAGGTAAGAATAAGTTTAACATTGAGTAAATATGGTACACAATAACGCACCATTATTTTTGCTTTTTACTGTTCGTTTTCTTTGGAAACAAAGAAACTATTCAAACTATTTGAAAATACATTTTAAATATATACTTGTTTAACTTTTTATGAGATGTTAATATTTTTACAATAAAAAAAATATCATGTCAATGAAGTGATTGTGAACATTTCTAGTGTTTTCTCTGGCTAACTAACATTAAGATAACATTAAGACATTGAACCACCAACCATTTGGGGGCTGCAACCATGAAACCACTCAAGATAATTTAGAGCTAGATCAAAAGTTAATGGGTTAGGTCAAAATTATTATTAATGTATTTGAAGAAATGGTTTACCCTGTGATTGGGACATTCTCACATTTTTCTTTTTTTTACATTTTCAATTCAGTTCAGTTTTCGCTCATAAAAGCTGAGGGTAAAACATTTTTGGAATAACTTGATATTTTATTTATTCAAAAAGGACAACTTTTATTATATTATCTAGTTTTGTTTATTTGGGGGTTGTAACACCAGTGACGATAACACCAGTGACAAATTCTATCAATTCTATTACATTTCTAAGATGGTCGTCTGCTGTTGTAGCCCATCCGCCTCAAGGTTCGACATGTTGTGCATTCTGAGCTATTCTACCCACTACAATTGTATGTACTACAATTGGTTATCTGAGTAACTGTAGACTTTGTCAGTCTGAACAAGTCTGGCCATTCTCTATTGACCTGTCTCTTCAGCAAGAAGTCTCCAACTGCAGAACTGCTGCTCACTGGATGCTTTTTGTTTCTGGCACCATTCTGAGTAAATTCTAGAGAAAAAATACTCAAATCAGCCCGTCTGGCACCAACAATCATGCCACATCGAAATCACTGAGATCAAAATTGTCCCCATTCTGATAGTTGACGTGAACATTAACTGAAAATCCTGACCCATATCTGCATAATTTTATGCATTGCACTGATAATTGCATGAGTAAGTAGGTAAACAGGTGTTCCTTGTAAGTGCTCAGTGAGTGTATTTAATAAAATGTTAGTTTGTAGAATTAATTTTAAATGGGGTTTCTTGATTATTTGAAATCTATTTCATAACCGAAAGTCAAGGGACATGTTTGTCACCATATTTTGATAATGATCCTCTAACAGTTTAGATGGGGTTGAAAAGATACAGGCTAAATATAGAAGAATACATACAAGTATTATAAAATAATAGAAATATGAACTCTAAATGATGAAGATTCTGTGAACGTAGCTTTATGAAATTCATATTATAATATCAGAGATGCTCAATCCTGTTCCTAGAGATCCACCATTCTATGAAGTTTACATTGAACTCCTCTCGCGTTAAAGCCATTCAACATGTTTAGGATAAATTGGATACAAGTCCGCGATTAGGGGGGATGTAGCTCAGTGGTAGAGCGCATGCTTCGCATGTATGAGGCCCCGGGTTCAATCCCCGGCATCTCCACACATTTTATTTTAATTCCTCTCGCAAAGACAATATCTTACACCAACGCACAACAAAATTGTATTGTTTCTTTAAAAATCGGTATATCTTCGTTATGTTGAATTCAGAGAGTTTATGTAGTAAGCACAAAAAACATCGCATGCACTACGTTCTTAAAAATGCGGGGAGGATACACTAATGAGTCGGAAGTTGCACTTTTGCGCAGATCATTGGTTGGTTAAGCTTCAGTGGGCGTAGATCTCGACACGCCATTAGTAAGTTTAGCAGCGGTGGGCGTGACCGTAGGCAGACGCACGCAAACAATCGAAGAGTCCTGCAAAAATGTCACATTCTTTACTTGAAAAATAATAACGTTTAAATGTCTTCACGTAGCACTAGGCAAAATGAGTCCTGCCATTTTAAGAGCTCTTTAACAGCGCCCTGCGTCGACAGTGGATTTTAAAGCAAAATAATGCAATAATTCCATTTGCATTTTCCTCTGAGAGAAAAAAAAATCTAGGACTATTGTTATATTGCACGGATACTTTTGCTAGTTAAGATGGATTATCCTAAGGAATCACCTTCGTCTTTTACGGTTTGAATGCAAACGAGTAAACACGACAGATCTCTTACTGGTGAGTGCTTGCATGTCTTTTTATTATTATTATTATTATTAGCGCGTTTTAGAGAAAACTGGTCTTTTTACTTTGCGGTGTTGTTTCGTCTCGCACTTTCAACGCCAGTCCGTTAATATGGGTTTGTTATAACATGTTATAATTCACACAAAGCGAGCAACACAATCACAAATTGAACCGCTACCATTTTATTTTTGGAGATCGTGAATATTCGTGTGGTTTAGGATGTATGAGACGAAATTATTTAAAGACCCCCCTTGCAGATTTATGTATGGTCATTTTAAGGAAATGTGTTAATTAAACGTCTTCCATACAACTCAACATCGTCCATAACATATTCCCTTTGTGGTCGGATGAATCATGACGTACACCTGTGCACGAGCGGGAATTAGACGCTGCAAAAAAATAAACTGAGTAAAAGACTCTGTCAAATGACATTATTGTGGATGTGATTTTTGTATTTTCATTGCACAGGTATGAGATGTTGCTAGCCTCGGCCGTGGTCGTCTGGGAATGGCTGAACGAGCACGGGCGCTGGCGACCCTACAGCCCAGCGGTGTCACATCATATCGAGGCGGTGATCCGCAGCGACCCTCGCGGAGTCGGGAGCGTGGTGCTGGGCCAGGTCGACTCACGTCTATCGCCGTACATCATTGACCTGCAGTCTTTGCACCAGTTTCGGCAAGATACCGGTGAGGCAATTTTTCATCCGACATCTTACCCTAATGTTAAGCTATTGTTTTTTTTTCTGTGTATTTTTATTATCCATTATTTTTAATAACCTTTTTCTTATGAATGGTTATTATATTTGCTTTGAGATCATTTAAATGCACATATAATCTCAGTATTGTTGAGAGAGACCGATATATGGACCTTTTTGAGATTAAAGATGCAGGCCAATATCTGCACATATGGCAGATTAACCGAAAGCAGAATGTTCACGGTATGATCCTTTACATTGTTGCATGTCAGACTATACAACATGACGAGATCTTGGTTATAAGCAATTAAACATTATGTCAGACTTTAGGATACATATCGTTGCCAAGACATCGGTCCCAATCGGCGTAATAACCGGTCGCTCGGTTAATATCTTCAACTGGTCATCATTAGAGCAATCACACTGCAAGACGGCGACGAAAAATTTCGGACACTGCCAGAACTTTGTCGAAATTTGTCGGCCATTGCAGAACACAGAATAAAAGACTGCCGATTTTGCCCTTCGATAAGATCAATGTTTTGGGTCAGTTTTGAAAAATATTGACTTTCCGACTTGCTTTGAAATGTTTAGTTCAGTTTTCACGCATTAAAGATAACATTATTTTATTCATAAAGGACAACTTGACTGCTTTTAATTTATTTAGTTTTAAGTATTGGGTTGTAACATGTACTCGGTTACACCAGTGACAATAACACCAGTGACATATTCTCTTAAAAGATGAATTTTCTAAGATGGTGTCAATGACCCTGTATCCACCTGGTATTAAAATGCATTTTGGGTGATCCGATCACATGTGGTAAGCCCATTAATACATGTGTAAATGGGGTCTAAAATGTTTTGTGATCAGATTGCAAAAACCACATACAAATGTGATCAAAAACGCATGTGACCAGATCACACATGAGGTGTAAACGCTAATCCATCCTGTATGTGTCCCGGTAGCAGCGAAGCACCACTCCTCACCTGTCAATCACATTTTTAAGAGCGTAATCATATACAATCATGAGAGCTTCACAGATCTTCTTTACTGTGTCTGATGTCATTACAGATGACAAGCACAAACAACTGAAGTTCTTTTAATACAGGTAAACCACTAAATTAATGGATAATTCTGCTTGACATGTTGCGTTTGTGCCTAGATTAAATTTCAGTAGCTTTTGGGAGAAACAGCATGCTGTTATTTTTTTCGCGCTTTCTTTGTCTTTTCTGACATTGTTGCGGTTTATTGTCATGCTGTAACACACTGACATAGTCATTGATGTATGTCATCAAGAAACGGAACCTCCCCTCCAAATCTGAACACAAGTGGTCACAGGAGACACATTTACGTGATGTGATCGGATCACCGGAGGCACATCATAATACCAGGTATCACAAAACATACACCACTGATCAGACTAAAATCAATAAATCACACAATTTAATAAATTATTTTTATTCCTTTTATTACTTTCACAGAAACATTAAACAGTGTAGCACCGATGACATATTTAATTGAACCATGTAGAAAAATAACAGTTCAAATGTAAATTAATAACTTTTTCAACATGGTGGGAAATTCACTATTTGCTCATTTGAGCAGCATCATCTTCTTCTTTGGCCTTGGAAGTTCATTTCTACAACTTTTTGTATTTTCAAAATGCTATTTTTTTACATTGATAGCACCGTTGACATGAAACAAAGGAGCAAACATTCATTTTAAATTACTTAAATTCTTAATTACTTATTTGGTTTAGATTTTTGCACACCTGCCTTGCGCTTGACCTGAGAAAACAAAGTTAGTAAAAATAAACCCATATACCTGTAAATGTAATAGATGTGGTGTACCAGCTGAAGGGGACAAGGGTTTTTTCAGGCAATTGACAAATTCGAACATATCTTTTTTTTTTTAAAGTGCGTAAATCGATATAAAGTCAAACCAATTCATATTTAAGCAATATCACACAAGCAAGAGTGCGATATGGCCCTAAATCAGCACTGCTGTGATTCGGCCGAGGGCTGAGTGCCTTAGGTAATCACAGCAGTGCTGATTTAGGGCCATATAGCACGATTGAGAGTATGATATTGCTTATATACAACAGTTCAATGAACAAGTAAATGTAAAAAAATAAATAAATTGGAACTGAGTACGGTCACAAAAAATGAATTTTTGCATGGAACTACTTTCTTACTGAAGATGTTAGTTTAAAGCTGTTTCCTAGCTTTAGTAATGTAGTAGTAATATGAGCGATCACAGAGTGCTGTTGAGTGACTCTGACTCACAATACATCACCAACTGGCTCATATTACACACAAAAATGGTCTTTTACCTTCTCCTTCTGGCTAAAATATGTAATGTCACAAAATTAAATGGAAAGAGACGGATCTCTTAACACATCTGCATTGCTCTTACACTTTAGTTTAGAAAGGCACTAACACAAGTGGGACACACAGTGAAGCATTGTGTGAGACCATTAGAACTCTTGGAACGTCTCTCGTCCAATCAGATTCAAGGATCAGAACTAACTGTTGTATATTATTTAATTAAAGTTTAGGTTATAGAATGATGCATTTTAAATGGGTTTTTTCTTTTTTGAAGTCTTTTTCATGACTGAAAATTCAAGGGACATGCTTGTCACCATATTTTGATAATTACCCATTTACGATTCCCAAAATTTGTCTCAAAGGCAAAATCATGGCCAAAACCGCACAGCGTAAACCCGGCTTAAGTCGTAATTCCTCCCTGTGACGGTTCCAAAATGTACTGACAGCCTTGTCGATAGATAGTCACATATCCAATACTTTGAGTGAATGTTGTGTAAAATAAAGGTTAAACTTTTTTGTGGATGTCATTAACCAACATTGATCAACATTACATCAGCCTTCATCCACCCTGATTTCTTGATATCAGTGTTAGTCATTGAAAACCCCTATTGGTCGATCCCTGTTATTGGGATAGTTTGAGCATGACCATCTGCAGATGCTTTGAAAGCTTTTTGGGGGGACAAAAAATATATTATAAAGGCCTCTATTTATTTTATCACAAGCCAACTCACCTACATCAGTTTTAAGCTTCATGGTTTTTAATTCATTTTTGTTTGTCTCATTCATTGTGGGCATTTGAGTTCAAGTGGGTCTGCCATTAACACTTAATGATTGAGAAATGTTCACGTTAACACATGAGTGCTGTGCTGGTGAGAAGGAAGGAATAAAGTGAACTCATATAAATGGGCAACGTGAAGCCAAAACAAATGGTGGATTGTTGGCTGTCAGAATTTTGGAGACTCCATCACCCACGCTGACAAAAGCAATTGTGCAAGGCTCACTACACTTCATAGGAAGATGGAGGAATGGAGAGAATAGGGTCGGCGAAGGGTAGCAACCCATCGCTCCCAAAAACACAAGGGAGGAGGTGGAAATTGATAAATGTATGGTAGTAGAGTGAGGTCATGGGGGGTGGATGTATAACCTTTGTGTTGCAGTATGTGGACTGTCAAATTCATCAGACTAATCAAACTTTAGTACTCATTATTTAATGCTTAGGTCTCTTGGATTGTGGAATCTGGAACATGCATAAGCCTGTAATTGTTTTTATTATGTCTCAAAAGAATTGTTACAGTTTATGGAACAACATAAAAAACGTTATCTCATTGTTTGAATGTCATTGTTGTGGTTCAGTTGTTGTCATTTTTGACATTTTAAGGTGTTTATTTTTGACTTTTGCACTGATAAAGACCCCATGAAATCTCAGTTGGAGTTAGTTAATGTGTGTTAGCTTTTAGGCCATTTATTTGTTAGTGTTCTCCTAAACTTGGCAAAATAAATCATTATTTATTCCAGAAAATTGGACCAAAATATTGATGACTCGTCTTGTACGCATAGGCATAAACATGTTTTTGTCCATTGAAATGCTGTCTAGCATGAGAATTGTAAATACCACCTACTTCAACTAGCAAGAAGCAAATCATGCTTAATCAGTGACCCTGTTTACATGCACTTAAAAAAAAGAGGCTTATTCCATGGGTTTTGCAGAAAGCGAGATGTAAAACCAAACGCCATTGTCCTTATGGCGTTTAAGGAATTAAGAGGAAACGGTTTAACACACCTAGGATTCTGCCTTCTGACCGAGCCACATATGAAAGAGTACGCTGCTTACACAGTGCATGTGAACGTGATTGCCACTTTCGTGTCTTGAGCAGCTTTCACACAAATAATGATGTCATCGTGTCCATGTAAATGAGCTAAATGTTTTGTTCAGTTGCACTAATGCTCTAATACTATATATATTTTCCCAACCATCAGTTGGTTGCAGAGGATGTGACAATGTGAATTTGTTGGGATTTTAACAAAAATGATAACACCGATGTATATTTTGTATATTGTCTTTCTGTTTTGCAAGGCTAACATGTCATTACTCTTGTGTTCAGGTACACTTAGGCCCGTGCGGCGAAGTTTCTACGACCCACGGTCAGCACCGGGACAGGGTTGGGTGTGGGAATGGGAGAATGACTCAGGCTCATGGACTCCATATGACACAGAGGTAAGCATCGCGATCCAAGTGGCTCGTGATCGGCAACAGCCCTGGATAGACTTAACACCACTGGGCTTCTGCTACCTCATAGACTTGCAAGGAATGACGCAGATCAATGGGCAGACACAGCGGCGCAGACGAATCCAGAGACGCTCGGATCTGGCCTATCCGCTCGTCTCTGGCCCTCTGCCAAAGCCCCATGCGTGGTCTTCTGCTGGAAGTGGTGGACTCCTGGGAGTTGGTGTATCTGGGGTTAGTGGAGGGAATGGCAGTGCCTATCCAAGTGGAGCTCTCCCGGCTTCTGCAATTACATCATTGGGTCAACCATGTTCCTGCCAACAGTGTATGCTAGTCTTGGGTGTCAAGACCCCTAGTATGGCACAAACTCTTGGGCGGAAGCCACCGCCGGCACCCAAACCACCAAGCCCCAAAGTGGCATCAAGGGGACACTCTTACTCGCTCACACTCCCTCACCCTCCTTCCCTTTCCAGAGTACTTTCCCCACACAGGAACTCCACCTCGGGTGCCATTGGAGGCTTTGGTCACTCCCTGTCTTTCCTGGGCTCAGCCACTGCTGCCCTGTCAATATCTTCCAACCGTCCTCCTCCACCTGCTGTACCGCCACCCCTACCTCCTTCCACCACACCCCACACTACTATTTCCACACCCAACCCAAGTGTGCTTACACCCTCCAACACCCTTATATCTACAGTGACCACCTGCGCTCCCACACCCTCTGCTCGTGTTCTGGGTCCCGTCTCGACAGCATCAGCAGCATGTGCCGCCCCACTGCCACCTCGCAGCAGTCTGGCTGGCCTTAGCCGCCCTGCCCTGCAAAGAATTGCCATGGCACAGTCTCGGGCACTGATTGCTTCAGGGTGAGTTACCACAACATCATCTATCTGTGGTTGTAAAGGAAAAGATACTTCTGTAATTCATTATCATGTCTACGGAAACCATTGTGGTACAAAAAATCTTGTATGATTCACATGCTACATTCATGCAATGTGTTTTGTTGTAGTAACCCTAAGATTTATAGCAGACTGATTTGTGCTAATTTCACAAGATTCATAGAATAAGGTTTACCATCCAGACATTACCATATCTCACTACTGTTCTCTTGATGGATAAAAACCATGTTGGCTAATGATCAAAACCACCTAAGTTTCAACAAGCTTCAACTTTATTGGTGTTAAAACAGTGACTGGTTGCTTAGACCAAATGTTGTGAACCCCATGCTACTCTGTGAAGCGTGTGAGAGATTTTGAAAGATTTTCGGCTTGTTTAACCAATTCTCTATAAAATGTCAAACCCTTGACTTCAATAAGTCTCACTCTGGGATGTGTACACAAAGATAGTTAGCTCAGATTTATTGCTCTTTTCAGAATGTATTTTACCTTAGGGAACAGAGTAAAAGAGAAGTAACATGAACATGACAGTCGAGACCTGGAATCTGTTTTGCCCTATGTGGTGGCTTTATGTTTTGTGGTTCAAAAGGGTTAGGTTAGTAGTTCATCTCTTCGAAAGTTTTCTGTGCTGTGATGGAAAACCGTATGGTTTCAGTTCTGTAATACAGGTTATGTTTTAAGAAAGGCAAATAACAAATATATATATAAAATTATGACCTATTTTAAAGACTCTGTGTGGTACTTCGCCAAAAATAAGGAAAGAAAATGGTAAGGAATTTAATGATTCTGGTTCAGGTTCCAGTTCCACTTAATGGAGTAATTTTGAGAAAACATCAACAAAAATAGTGGATATTGGACAGGAAATGGGCTACTTTTGGGAAGTTTACATGTCCTGTTATGTTATATTCTATACCTTTGCTATTTTATAGTTGTTACGCATGCAGCTTTAATAACCTAATTTGAAAAACTAGCCAATAAATAATTTGTGTACTTTTACACAGAAGGATCATTTAAAATGCAAAGAGGTGGTTAAAAATTTGGAAAAACTTAAAAGAAATGGGAACAAGTCACGGCACCAAAAATACACTTTCTCTTACACGTTCATTGTTATTCTACTCCAAGATCTTGATAATTAAAAAAAAAAAAAGTTAATGGAAATGTAATGTATAAAGTACCCATGTACTACCAATTGCACACTTTATTATTTTATTTTTTTTGCAAAACCCAAACAGTTGTCTTGTAAATTCCAAAACCATACTTTGTTTTAAAAGTATGTCTGCCTGTGGGTCCTTGTGAGATGAGAGCACAGTTATGAAGCAAAGGAAATAAAAGGAAGCTTTCTAGACCTAGCACTCTAGAAGGGAGTCCACCATCAGTGTCAACGGGTCAGTCTAGTTCATTAGCGCCACTACCTTCTTTCGGTCTTGTTCTGCCTGTTCCCCGTTCCCATGCTCTGTTCATTCCTGGGGGCCCCTTTAGCCCCATTGTGTGAGTGTTTTTAAGAGTGTGTGTGTGCTGAGAGTGTATCCAAGGCAACCTTTGTTGGCAGCTTGGGTTTTGTATTTGCAACACAATGCAGTTAAAGGGGGAGGATGTTAGTAGAAAGTGGAAGAAGGCGGATAAGACTTGGTAGTCTGTGTGAAGGTGGTTTGGGACTAGATGCTTGATTGAGCAAGTGTTTGTTTTGAGTCGGTGTGTATGCATGTGAGAATCCGATGCTGTCCCGTAGACACAAATGTCTGTCTTACTGTTGAGTAGCACAGCTTTAATTTTAGGCATAATGGTAAATGACTGTGACAGAGCCACAAAAAGAGAAATTAGCAGACATATTCAGACGTGCTCTTGCATACTAATATGTGACCATAAGTTTTAATGCAAATGCACATACCAAAACGGGATCTACAATGCCCTCTGAAAATTCTGAATGCTCAGCCTTGGCTACCAGTTCTGTAACCGTGTATTGAGTGAAAGTAGGTGATAAACCAGATTTATTTTCTGAAGAAAATGTGAAAGAAGGCTGTGGAAAATATGTCTTTATGGTTTATCCTTTTGATTTTTCGTTTAAAATATTCACAAAAATCGAACTTTTATTGAAGTAAACTATTTGAAAGGGGGGTAGTCTCCTAATTAAATAAATGTTTTTCTCCAAAACACGTTTGCCACAATTATTGACACCCCTAGATATCCTAAATGAGCAAAATATATCTAAAGTCTATTTCCCCATTCATATTTTAAAAAAATGTTGGTATACCTGGGTGACTAGAAACATGAAATTGTTTAGCCATGACTTTTTACATGGGTATACATTTGAGGTAACACTGGACAAATTCCCTTAGTCATCAATCACAATTGTTAAGACCAAAGAATATAGTTATGATGTGTGGCAAAATGTTTTTTTTTAGCTTCACAAAATGGGAAGTGGCTATAAGAAAATAGATAATGCATTGAAATTGCCCATTTCCACCATCAGGGCAATAATTAAGAAGTTTCAATCAACTGGAGATGTTAACAATAGGACTGGAAGAGGACGAGTGTCTATATTGACTCTATGCACTGTGAGGAGGATGGTTCAAGTTGCCCAAAATTCTCCAAAGATCACAGCTGGAGAATTGCAGAAATGAAAGGACTACTGAATAGGAACTCTCATTGAATATCCATTTTTTTCCACGTACCTCACATATGGCCACATTGGTGGATTCGTCGATCTGGAGTGCAAAAAAAAAATGGGCTCTGCCTGATGCTGTCTTACACTTGCTCCTTCACATCCTGTGCCATGTCAGAGATGCACTGACCCACAGTGTTGTCAGAGAGTGGAGTACAATCAAGCTTAGAAGCCACTGTCTCTCCTACCATCAAGGAACACATATCTTTGGCTGCTGGCAGAATCAATGTTTTTTTCACCTTGGCAATACACAGCACAACGTGATATGAAGCTTCAATGGCCTTTACATTTAATTTGACAAATTCTCAGACAACTTTTTTTCTGATCTTGAAAAGCTTGAAGCGTTCTTTGGAAAAATTCATGAGTTTTGTTCAGATGTCTGTGGATTTAAGCAGGTTGCATGCTGTAATTAGCTTCAAATCTCCTGACAAATGACACATAAAGGTTGTTGTGCATCAACCTCTAAGTTTGTAACCATATAGTTGTAAATAATGCTCATCATATTGCCGTCTTTTCGGTTTGACGCCTGAAACTGAAGGATTCAAATTTGGTCACCACTGTATCTGTAGTTTTTATGTGTTTATAGATCAGTATATTTAGGCTACCTTTTCCTTGTGTTGATGTGCTGAACAGATCTAAAGTGTTTATATCTTTTAAACCTAAAATAAAATGGTGACCCCACAGTACTTTTTTCCTGAAAATTTCAGTGGACATGCAAGCACCCCCTTGCGACCCCATGGTTTGGGGAGCTGCAGTTCATTTTGTTTCACAATACAAAAACAATCAAGTTCTTTAACCTGAAAGGCGTGCAGGTGTTCAACATAAACTGCCTCCATTCCCATCAAAACCAAATATGTCCCTTCCTTTCTGAGGATAATTTCAACAATTTTACTGAACAATGGCATTTCATCCACCACATCAACACAAACAACAGACCCACAAGGATACTCAATCCCATCACATCTTACCCATGCTGTAGAAGATACAGTATCAGACTTGTTAAGCTGAAAATGTTCACAGACCAAGTCATCATAATCCAGTTCTCTTAATATTTGCATTTTCACTGGCCCTGAGTCAATACCTTTGACATTAAGTGACTCCCAATGATATGGCTATAGCTAACTGATGCTTCCGTGCTTAAGACTTGGTCAAGTTCTTGAACTTTTTAATACTGGATCTGAAAAACTTATGCTTTGCTCATAGTCATAGTGCAAACATGAACCAAAAGACCAATTGTTGAATCACACCTGGATAATGGATCATTAAGTGATGTTTTGGTTTCAAATTATGAGTAGGGTACAGTTCTTTAAATAATTTGTGATGTTCTGTTATCAGATACCTCAAATAAGACAATCATGCCCTCAGTGACTTTCAGATAGAAGATTATATTTACAATATAAATAAGTAAAAGTAGATTCCAATTGTTGTCATCCTCTGGAACAACATCACCAAATATAAGTGGAATGTTTCTCAAGAGACACATTGTTTGGCTAGCATTGAGCCCAAGTTCATTGCACTGCATGTTAATCTTTGTTGGTCTGTTCTTACAGTCTAAATAGCCATAGCTGTAAGCATACATTCTCAATAGTTTTATTTCACTGAAAATTAAATACTTTGCTAAATACTCAAACAGTAGCTTTAGTTCATATTGTGCTACACCTTCAAGGATGTCATGCATTACATCTAGTACCACATTATCTGCAATGTTGAAATGTTTAACTCATTGAGAATGCTGTTGTGTTTTATACCATAACAAGAATTTTACCCAGAATCCTCCAGGTTTTTGTAATGCTGCTCATTTAGTTCTTTAGACCGCAAAACAACTCTTTGGTCAAGTTCAGTGAATACTGTTTGAGCTGTGGCCTTGTCTGTTATACACAACCTGCAAAAGTAGTGGGCACTGAAAGACTCTACAAAGCCAAGAACACTATTTAATCCTAAATTGTCACCCATAATCTGTGATACTGTTCCATAAAGAGGTTCTTCAGAAAAGGACAATTTCATCCCACACATTTCAAGCTTCTTCACATCTTCTACAAAAGGGATTAGTATTCTATCCAAGCCATACTTTCTGGCATCTTGTGAGTGAAACAGAGAAATGAGATATAGGTTTATGAGAGAAGAATTGAGATGAGGTGGAAGATTTCTAAGTGTGAAATCCAAACATCCAAGCTTATGCACACCCTGCTTAGATCCTAAAGGATTAGTGCTTTCAAAATCATCATAATAAACCTGAAACTGCAGAGCATATTTGAAAGACTAGAACAATGTATTACTCTTGAAGTAAGCACCATCGCAGAAGTCAGAATATATATCACTGAATGTAGAAGACTGGACATGGTTGCTAATGATCTCATTCTTGAAAATAAACTCCAGAGTTTTAAACAATGGTATGTACATAATTGTTATTGACTGGTACCTGTTTGTAAATTCCAGACCTTCTATTTCTCTTGGAATCATGTCTTGCATCTAAATGCACCTCCACAGGTTGTACAACTCCCCATTTTGCCAAAAGATATTTTTTCCATTTGCAGTCGGTATTTAGATCAGAAAAGGGATTCTGCAAATTAACAAGCACATTTTCTACAGCCATTCTACTTGAGTTACACTCTGGCACTACCTTCAAGATTTGTGTTCTAATAGATGTATGAACGTCATTCAAACATCCTTCCAACAACAGACAAAATAACATTGTTTGAAACACCACTCCCCTGCAACTTGGTGGCTCAGTGGTTGAGGCTTAGGGTTACTGACCAGAAGGTCGGGGGTTCAAGCCCCAGCACCACCAAGATGCCACTGTTTGGCCCTTGAGCAAGGCCCTTAACTCCAGGGTGCTCTGGGGGGATTGTCCCTGTAATAAGTGCACTGTAAGTGCCAAAAGCATAAATGGAAATGTAAGTATCGCTACTGTCACTGTGAAAAAGTTTAAGATGTCTTCTGAAACCACAGTAACTTTTAAACTCCAAACAACAACCATCCTGCGCACATAACAAATAGAGCTTTTTGCCAGGATATAAACCATGTGAAAGTTTGAGATGTCGAATCAATACTCTGAATGATGAAGTGTCCTACAACTATAACACCTAAACATCATTCATTAACTTTGCTCGCAATTCCTTCAATTTGGAGTCCCTTTGGTGGCTCCCACATCAATTCCAAACACAGTGGTCTGGATTAAAGTATACATGCTGCGAAGTGCTTCATCATAATTTAAACTAAAAACAAAGTGGACCTTGAAAAGCTCATCAAACGCTGCAAGCGTTGTGCTTCCTTGGCATGAGATGAGTTTTTTTTTTTTATCCATGACAATGTAGAAATGGTTGATCGCTCGTCTGCTGGTTCCCGAAGCAAGAAGATATGGCTGCCTATGATCATCTGCATCCAAATGCTCTTCAAGACTTCGGCACGACTAGTAGAATCATAGGAGAAAGGATTGTATTCAATTACTTGTTCAAAAGAATATATTCAGTTTAGTGACTTAGACCTCATACAGATTCATGGAATCATAACAAACCTTGTGAAAATCTACTAGGTGGTCTGTGGCTTGACGTGCACTGATCTTATTAGGCCTCTTTCTCCCAGCTGGCTGAGATGACAGGATGTGCAACAGCAGGAGTAAAGTACACATATCACTGTGCCAATCTGCAAACAATTAATAAACTCCTGAACCAATCAATTCTACAGACTACACTACAAAAAACGAATATTAAAAGTTACATTTACGCATTTGGCAGACGTTTTTATCCAAAGCGACTTACAGTGCCCTTATTACAGGGACAATCCCCCTGGAGCAACCTGGAGTTAAGTGCCTTGCTGTGGCTGTGGGGATTGAACCAGCGACCTTCTGATTACCAGTTCAGTGCTTTAGCCCACGTTATGTCGTTAATTCCATAAAAGGAAGATGAGCCTCCAAAACAATCATACATATTAGCATCCCCAAAAAACCCTCACATATTGCCATTGATCACAGCATGTTAGAAGAATAGCAGCAGAGCACATTGTAGGTTTTAAACAGCGAAGTATCGTAACAATAGAGCACTATGTTTATTGGAAAGCAAAAAATGGAGGATGGAATAGTGGAAAGCTTTTGGGGGAGTTTTCTCCGTAAATATTGATATGCGATAAATTAATGTCCATGTAATTAATTAAAACCCCTGGGGGAAAAATCAAACAAAGTTTGTGGTATTTTGAATGGGTCACAGGCACTTATCCATTCTAAATTAACATTCTAATCTTGTCGGTTAACAGTTAATGTTCGTTAACGAGCATTGGTTGTCGGTCAGGAAAAAAGTGAAATGAACATCCCTACTACAAATTCCTATGTTATTAAAAAACTGAGCTACCTTTCAAGCTGTCTACAGATGATTCTCCAACTACAAGCGGCAACTATATGATTTCATTTTCTCCATATGTGGCGACACCTCAAACTCACAGGGCATGATCTGAGACTAAAATCTTTCTGTTGTTGATTGCTCAATTAGATGAAATGAGGGATTATTCTATCTAATCTATTCTAGAATAAATCTTATTGTCTGAAGAAAAAAATGTATAGTCCCTACCAGATGGGTTCAAAAGTCTCCAATTATCTGTAAGACCAAGTGTTTTGACACATCCTGTGAAGTGGGCTTGCAGACTTTTGCTTCACAATGATCAAGGACTGAGTCCATCAAAAGATTAAAGTCTCCTCCCAATATTATATCATGACAGGAGCCAGCGGCTTGCAACATCCCTTCCAGATCTATAAAAAAAGCCCTGATCATCAACGTTAGGTGCATAAATATTAGCCATAAAAAGACTTTGCCCAAGAATTTCTGCTTAAACAATAATGACTTCCTAATTTATCTTTAATCTGAGACATTTGAATTGTAGATGCTTACTTATCAGTGTAATGACTCCCCTGCTCTTACTTGAGCCAGCACTAAAGAAAACATGTCCATCCCATATTTTCCCAAATTTTTCAGATTCCTACACGGAAAGATGCTTTTCCTGAAGAAACACCATGTCATATTTCTTATGCTTAAGAAGAGAAATAACCTTCCTTCTTTTTATGGGGTGCCCCAACCCATTGGCATTCCACGTGTAAAGAGACAATCCACTCATATTAACATTTGACATTTTGACATATGAGAAAAAATAGATTGTTTGTCAAAAACAAAATTATAAAGACCACATTCCAACATTAGTGCAACAATCAAACCCCGAACTTCCCCCAGAGCCAAACGAACAGAAAAAAGAAAAACATGTGCATTAACCCTGTGCATGACAGCACCAACTCTGGTGTCCATCCCTCTAAATTCAAACCGTTCATGTATGCCTATGAGAGCCCCTGTGACAACTTTGGCGTCGGATTGCTCAAGTCTGGTGTTTCTATACAAATTTTGTGAGATGGAGTTACACAACAACATCTCATTTATAAAACAATCTCCAGCCAATAGGAGGCATAAGCACAACGAACATGCAGATTCATCCACTCAACAGGCCCAAAGGAGTGTTACTACACAAAACAAACTCTAGCTACTAGGTGGAACCAGCACAAAAAGAAACAAAAAAGGCACTCAAGGGAATGTTCAGTGAGTCTGTTCATTCAGCTACAACGGGAGTACCACAAAATAACTTACTCCATTGACTTCATGAAGGACTTCGCTTGCTGTGGACAAATGTTTTGCGGCCATCCTTAACATCTATTCTCAATTTTGCCGGGAACATAAGTGCAAAAGTGACCTTCTGTTGATGTAAGAGTTTCTTGCATTCCTTGAATTGATCACGTTTCTCTCTTGTCGAATTCGCAAAGTCTGGAACAAGAAAATTCTGTGGTTTTTTCAAAAAAAGCCTTCCTTTACTCCTTGCCTTGCGCAACACAAGATCTTTATCGGATGATCTTTGGCTAGAATTCATTGCGGCCTGTCTCCCTCAGTGGATCGACGAGCTGGAACCCTGTGAGCTCGCTCGATTTCCAGCAGTATGGTCTTTTTATGTCAAGCAGATTCTGAAAAAGACCTTCCAGGACTTTCACCATATCCTGACCCTCTTCGGCTTCAGGAATTCCGATGATTTGGACATTATTCCGCCGGTTACTGTTCTCCAAGTCCTCCAATTCTCCCAGACATGTTCCAAATCCACGTTGGTCGCTTGTGGATTAGCAGCTAGTTCCCTCTCCGATGACTCCAGATAACGATCCGTTTCTCAACATCCCCCACTCTTGTGACCTTGCAGTGAATTTAGTCTCCATGGCAGTCGATCAACATATCACAGCAAGATCCTCCAAGTCAGCACTGACCTTCATCAGCATTGCCGACATGTTCAACAATTCTCGCATAAGCTTGAACATATAAGTGTCTTCTAGTGTCTTGGAGCCTGAGGATTTTGAATTATTTAACATATTGTCTTCCTAGAACAGTTATGGATCGCATTTCACCAGTTTATGACATAAAAATTATTAAAATTAGCAAATTGTGCAGAGCTCACCGTTCACATGTCCGAAACTCGCATGGCATCACATGACTCACTATTAATCTAATATTAAAGTTAATAATGTTGTTAATGGTAAATAAAGTAAACTATATGGTTTTTGTTTTTGAGACTATAAAACTTAGTCAAGAAATCTAATTCCAGTATCATTAATTAGCTACCTGTATGTAGCCAATTATGTGGGGGAGGGGGTCCTTGGGAATGGTTAGAAATATGATGGGGGTCCAGAGCTTTAAAAAAATTGAGAACCACTGTTATAGATAACCTTAGTAAATTACAATTTGCATACCAAATCAAAATCAATGATTTACTGTTGAATAAACATTTCAGTGGGACAAAAGATGCAATATTATTTGTAATTTCACTTTGTAATAATATAACTTTTATTATTTATTTCGGTGTTCACGTTTCATTATATTGGCCACAGAACCCCACCGGTGCTACCAAATCAGGTGCTGGTGCCACCAACAGTAGAATCCTAGTCTGGAGCCCTGCTATTATATTCTATTATTTTAATGACTTCAAAATATATTTTTTTGTTCAGCTTGTTCTAACAGCCTTGGATTGGTCTCGAAGAGATGGAAGTAAACGGTGAGCTATGAGCCTAAATTGCACAATACATAGATCTTCAATCTTGCCAAGGAGACTGCTCATGTAAACCTTTATAGTGAAAGGAATGAGGCTACTGTATTATATTGAGACATTTGTATATCGTTACATTCCTAGTTTTAACCCCCTTTGGCCCGCATTGTACCTTCCGTGCTTTCAAAACAAAAATAGCACAGTTAAAGTATGCCTGACTATGGTCTGGAATATAGTATACATATTATAAAAATGCAGAATTTGCATACATCCTTTTGGTCGATACAGAGCCACTGTTATGCCAATATTATGGATTCAAATAGAGAAATAATAGTCAGGATTGTCACTAAATAGTTTTTGGCTTGCCTAAAGTTGTACTCTGTAATTGTTTCCTCATTAAAAAGTATTAAACCCAAAGAAATGAACTGTGCTTCTGAAAAATCAGTTTAAAATCATGTACGCACGCATGAGATGGAGACTCAGTCCCAGGCCCACAGATAAGGGGGGAGAACTGGACCTTTTGGCCCTGACTTGAGGGGGTCTGGACTGCAGGGTCATTTCCACAGAAAGGCTATTCCATATTGTAGAGTGTATTAAAATGAGTTCAGCAGGAGACGCGGTTATAAACACTGGTAGCACACGTTGATGGAATAACTGTCCGCACCACCCATACACCCCCCAACCCCTCCCCCGGTCAGACAACGGACTGAAGGAGGCCCTGTGAAAATGTTTTGTACTGGGCCCAAGAATTAATTACTGCAGACCTGCTCAGTCGTAACAGTTGCCAAGGGGTTTTCAAAGTCTTGGACAGTAAGCCCCCCACTCCCCCCAGTTACTTTTTATTAAAAATACCTGTTTGTTCTCATGACAATGGGATTACTTGGCTTAACAGTTTTTAGCCTATATCTGATAAATTTGCAGCACATGAGCCAATCTATTTCTCTTTGTGAAACTGCACGTTTGACACATCGAAGACACATCAACCCGATATCATGTTGAACTCGTAATAATGGACACACTTGATTATGTTTGGCTTATTTTCTGATTTTCTGTGCCCTAGATTAATTTATGCACCTGTTTTCCATTGAGGTGAAGGAAGCTATCAGTCACAACAGATGTTTAATTGACCGTTTTATTTGCTCACGTCATTTACATCATTCTTACAATATGAATTTAATTATGTATTATGCTAAATTTTCTACATGTATAAAAAAAAATTATTACCAGCCAAATGATGAGTTGATTACTCAAACTCCTGTTTATTTTCTCCCTTGATATAACACCATGTTGAGATCACATGACCATCTAAATACTATTAGCTTATCTCTATTACCCCCTATTAGTGGACACTGTTATAAATCAATTAATCTTGACTTCTAAATGTGTAATTCTACATTGCCACTTGTTATCAAAATCTATTGCTTTTGGGTTATGCTACATCCACACCGCTAGGTGCATGTCAGGGGCAGACTGGGACTAAAAAGTGGCCATGGACTTTTTGGCCAGAGTGGCCCACCAAACCTGGCCCGCAACACACCACACCATAACACATCGGCACATTGATTTAATTTTCCGTCTCAATATCTGATTTTTGTGTGGTGGGGGGGTTCTATTGACTGCTAGTCATGACGATGGGCCCCACCACTGCAAACATTTTCATAACTTTAAAACTTTTTTTTAAGAGAAAGCACTAAAAATAAGCACTTTATAGTTTGCACAAATAACATGTCCGAAAAAGTTTTTCCAACATAAAGATGTTAGGTTAAAATGTACAGGAAAGTATAAGGGCAAATGTGTATTTTAGGTGCTGTGACAAGTCTTTCAAAGTTTTTAAAGATCTTAATCACCTTTCAACTTTTTCCAGAAGTGCAAATTAATTATTGTCCTAGGTAATATGAGGTTGTAGAAACAACAAGTGTAATAATAATATATTAGATATGTATATATAGCTATACAAGATCATAGAATTTTGTTTAAAATAGTTAGATGAAGAAAATTTCAAACAGCAGTTTGAAATGTCAATTACCCACATAACTTGTGCATGTTAATGTTTATTTAAAAAACAATGAAAACTAAGATGGCCAGAATATGTACATATATAAATATATGTAAAAGTAATAATAATCATACCTCTTAAAGTGTATATCTTTGCAAATATTTTGCAGATGAATTACTCATATTTTCAGTCTATGCAAGTTTGCTGCATCTTTATATCCGCAATGTTTTAATTCCTTCCCCAGATTATTCTTGATAAAAAGTGAAAAGCCCTATGCTTTGGCGAGCACTGTTTCTGCTATCCTTTAAACAAAGTAAGCCTCAAAGACTCTGTACTGCTCATAGTTTTACTGCTGGTACTTGTGCAGCCGTGGGCCGGTCCAAATTACCCAGCGGCCCACCGGGAAAATGCCCGATGCTCCCGGGGGCCAGTCCAACCCTGGTGTCAGTGTAACAAAACAAAAAAATTGCTATAGTACATGAATGTGGTAAGATTAAAATAAACCTTTCAATATAATACCAAGGTATGTTTCGAACCATTTAAAGTACAATTAGTATTAACATCTGATACCATTTTTATTTAGCTCTTGTCTTTTGTTAGTAAACGTATAACAACTTCACAGTTGGACTACAACAAAAACAAAAGGTATTGCAAGCAGTGTTGAGTGGAACTAATTACAGTCCTTAGTAATTAGTTACTATATTCTAATTACTTTTTAGAAAAAAAATGTAGTATAATGCATTACATTTAAAATTCTTGTAATCAGATTATAGTTACTGATTTATTTAATTAAGTACATTATTGGGTTATGCTTATTTATAACATATTATTTATGTAGAATACATGAATTATGGCCCTGTAACGAGTCATTGTGAAGGAGAAATGTGAGGCGCTGAGTTTATGACTTGTGTGTAACAATGAAAAAGGAAGAAAAGATACACATTATTTTAAATTTGAGCGGAAAACTTTTTTAGAAAGTAACTTAAAAGTAATGTAATTAGTAAAGTAAACTGATTACATTCTATATAAATAATTTAGTAATTTGTAGTGGATTATTATTTTTATATAACTTCAGCAACACTGCTGGCAAGTAAGATTCAATCCATTGGCACTCTTTCAAATGAGCCAGAAAGTGAAAAGGAGTGTGATGAGATCAAGGTTGTAGGGTTTCGTGAGTAAGTTTGACATGATAGTCATCAAACTAGCGAACCCTTGACGTTAGAGCTTCCCTGCCTCCTGCTGTCTCCTCCTGTTCCACATTTCGCTTTCTTGCCTTTCCCCCTCTTCATTGTGCTCTTCATTTTCATCAGTAAGTGTCTACATCTGGCCATGGTTTTATTAGGCAAGTTGCTTACTCCTGCAACTGTATGGGTTTTGTGCTAATACCACTAGATTAGCCAGCAACAAACGTGACTGAAGATTTGCAGGTTGGCTCCCTTCACCCCCACCCAACACATTGTTGGCATACTGGTCTGTGTTTTTTTTTAGGTTTCGCTAAATTCGATGACACTTGTATGTGAACGGTGATATAATCATAAACATATTCCCAACAAATTGTAAAAATGTGAATGTGTGGCTATTTCCATGCTTAACAAATCGCTGATAACTATCCAAAATAAAATAATTCTAAGTACCCGACAACACCAGAAATATGCGTTTACCTGAGATTTAAAATGATCAGGGTTTGATGTCAAAACATAAATAGACATGCTCACAAGACATGCGCATATTGAATAAGTTGCCAGAACGGCGGTAAAAGTGTTTACTGGGATAATGAGCAAAAATCTACATATCCCCATAGTTTTTTTATTTTTATTAAAGGCACTATTTTATTGATGTAAAGAAAAATCTTTTAGGTTTTTACTAGGGCTGTCAATCGGTTAATTTTTAATCGAATTAATTAAATGGTGTCCTGATTAATTAATTGTGATTAATCGCATTTAATTGCATATACAAATATTTGCTGAGAAAGCCCCTCATATAAATATAATTCAATATATAATGGTGAAATAATTAATTATACATAGTTATCTTTATTTAAAACATTTTATCTATATATAAAATAGAAAAATATTCAGATAATACAAATGCATTACATTCTTGAGGCAGAAGAGTTCATCATTAATAAGACAATACAAAAAGTGGCTTTAGAATACAATGTATTGTTTACTACCATATTATTGATCATAAACCAATCATTGGCATTCAGTTCACAGCAATCCATTTCACAAGTGAAATTGTCAATCAGTTGGAGATTTATTATGAGGGCTTGTTTAAGAACCCGTCAATGTACACCTGCGTCAGACATGCTTGTGTAGCGTCTTGGATGTGTTGCATCATAAACATACATTTTTAGGTCACCGTGTCAAGTTAAATATAGTTTAATATTAGAACACATATTGAGATCCCTTAGTTCGGATTTGCGCTCCATCAAATGTTTTGAACGCAAGAACGTAACGCATGTCTGTATTGTTCTGCTGCTCAATGGTGTTTTTCTTCACTGTATAAACTGCGCATTGTCACACAGCTGAAGTTTCACTTACTGCCCTCTGGAGTAAACATTTAGGTACTACAAGCTTGCATTTCTCAGGAATCTTCCATATTACGGTCCGGGGGCATTGCGATTAATGGTGTTAATTTTTTTTTACCGCGTTCTTATTTTGTCAAATTAATCGCACTGAATTAACGCGTTAAATCGACAGCCCTAGTTTTTACACGACCTTACATGTTGTCAGGTTGCTGCACGTAAACTGTTTAAGATCAATCACCAAAATATTCGCAGATACCAATGGGTTAAACCAACATACTGTTATTCTACAGACTTGGTTATAAGGTTTTTACAAAATCCCTTAACCAGAACTACAATTGTCGATTGAAAGTTCTCCTAAGCTTTCTAGCTAAACGCACCAAATTCGGCACAGAATTTCAGACTGTTCTGACTTGGTGTGCTTTATCTTTTCTGACTGATTGGACCGGAAAATCCCATAGATTTTCAGCTAGGTGTCTGCAAGTTGCAGTCTTTGAGCGTGTAAAATTATTCCGGACATCACAATGGACAGGATATGATGTCATGCTCAAGAGCTATTGGTTTTAATAAATAAATTACAAATAGCATAATTATACAAAACAATTATTCACTCACTTTCCTGCACCAATTGAAATTGTTTTGAAATTCTCGGATACTTTGTATAGAGCCAAGAGGTCAGTGAGTGACGTTTTGCGCTTCTACACATCTCATCATGCGCATTCTTAAGTCAGAGTTCGGTAAACTTGAACTTTCGCAGAGAATGTGACATTTATTTTCTCATGCGCGGTGTTTCAGGTCTACTTTGTTCAGATGCGTATGAATGTCAATGACAACTATGACAACAAATGGGGATGCACCTGCATTGACATGTTTGTAGATTCCGATGGGCAATAATTATGTTGAAATCCTTCAAGCTTTTAAAACTATTTAAACTTTTGGACAAGGCTTTGTCAAGCCAACATTAAAATATGTCTTGACAATCTTTAAATATCTAGTTAAATGATATTATGGCCAATTATAGGAAATTAACGTTGTTTTGAGTATCTAGATCTAGAATTTTACAAGCTAAATACTGTTTAAAAACTCTATAATATGCAGTAGAAAAGATAAATAACAGTTTCATTTTTTATATTTTTTAGAATTGAAAAAGCCCTGATATTATCTGCTTCCAACATCGGCCTAAGCAAACCGATATCAAAAAAGTATGTCATATATCAAAAATGTCTAATATTGGCTAGTCTCAATATGGTCACCACTGATATATTGTACATCTTAATCATAAAGCGTTTATCCTTGTTTAATGATCACTTTGTAGAATCCAGTAAAATATTGATCACTGAGTGATCTCTTCCTCCTTTCAAACATTTGGTTCTATACCAGGGTTAGTCTGGTGATACACCAATGGTCTGTGTATATACGTTGTATGTTTATGAATTTGTGTCTGTGTTGTTATAGGCACTGGTTGTGCATGTCCATATATGACCAAAACGTTTCAACTCGTGCAGGACGAACACATGGTATAGATAAGTGTGTGTGTGAGCTATCTTGCCCTGTGTGCTGGCGTGATGGAATCTTATGGTGAAGTGTCAGAGGGTGACGTTGAGAGGTAATCCCTATTGCTGTGACGTGGATCACCTCTTTTCCTAGCTGCTTGTCAACAGATGGAAATGGTAGGATTAGCACTATAAGAGAGACAGAGAGAGGCAAGACAACCTCATTCAACAAAAGAACAACACATAGACAAGAAATATTTGCCAGATGAAAATACATTGATTCCATGTTTTCTTGAGGGAGAAAACAAATAATTTCAGAATAACCAATACTTTTGCTAAAAAATTTCTTTGA
This sequence comes from Xyrauchen texanus, assembly GCF_025860055.1. Taxonomy (NCBI): domain Eukaryota; kingdom Metazoa; phylum Chordata; class Actinopteri; order Cypriniformes; family Catostomidae; genus Xyrauchen; species Xyrauchen texanus. Next base: position 17,986,320 of record NC_068277.1, on the reverse strand, counting down.
AGCTTGTCGGAATATTACAAACATGACAGTTATCAAGGTCAAACAGTGAGTATATTTGAACATGTTTTTCTAGATGTTTTGTCTGTTTAATAATTCGTAAAAGTATTGTTCTCAAACTGTTTTTTTATCAAATATCCCTAAATGAATATGGTGTAAACAAAATGTGTTTTTTTTTTGTTGTTGTTTTTTTTACAGAAAACATTTGAGCCTATTGTGAAATTTACTGGAAACGACTAATTAAATATAATGTTGTGTGATTTATAATGGTGTCATTTGATTTGGGTTTAAGGTTGGAAAATCTTGCATTAGCAGTTGAGCACTTTTGTTAAACAATAGATTTTAAATGTTCTAAATATCACTATTGGTTAAAGGTTAGTATTTATTCTAGTTATACACTGGCGGCCAAAATTTGGAATAATGTACAGATTTTGCTTTTTTGGAAAGGTACTTTTATTCGCCAAAGTGGCATTCAACTGATCACAATGTATAGTCAGGACATTAATAATGTGAAAATGTACTATTGCAATTTGACATTTTTACTATAGAGAGGTCCCATAAAAAAACAATTCCTCCACATCTCACACAATTTACAGTCTAGCTGATCCCACAAAAGCTCAATGGGGTTAAGATCCATAACATACTTTTCCAATTATCTGTTGTCCGATGTCTGTGTTTCTTTGCCCACTCTAACCTTTTCTTTTGTTTTTCTGTTTCAAAAGTTACTTTTCTTTGCAGTTCTTCCCATAAGGCCTTCTCTTTTCTTTGTATTTGAAACTGGTGTTGAGCGGGTAGAATTCAATGAAGCTGTCATGAGGACATGTGAGGCATCTATTTTTCAAACTAGAGACTCTGATGTACTTATCCTCTTATTTAGTTTGTATGGGGGATAAGGTAAAGGAGGGATAGGGAAGCCACCCAACTGGCCAAAGGACAGTATCTAATGGCGTGGCTGAATGTCCTCCTGCATGTTCTTTCTTATCATGCGCTTTCAATTTGTTATTTATTTTCGGTTAAATAACTATATTATACATTTTATGATCCTTGATTGTTTAATCTGACTCTAATTATAAAAGTTTTTAAGCATATGTTAATGTTCTAATCTTAGTTATTATTAGAAAATTTGATTTAACATTTAATCTTAGTTATTATTAGTAAATTTGATTTTACATTTAATCATCGTATTTAACTCTTTTATATTGTACTCATTCATTCAGATTCCTGTTGCTTGGAGAGTCTCGTGTTGGCCGTGTATGCGGATCTCACGGTCACAAATACGCCAGTATTGGTCATTAAAACTTATTACTAAATACTTGTTAGATGGCTGCTCACGCTTACCCTTTTATCTAAAAGTATTTTGTTTAGTCCCCTTAGATAGTAAACACTTCATTAGAGTAACATTATTTCTACCCAGAGGTCATGACCACCAAATTTATAAAGATAGACCAACAATACTGAAGTTAAAATAGCTTTATATAATCATGCCATCGTTTCCTATGTACACTTAGCTAGAAAATATTACAATAACCAGAGGTTTAGACTTCACCCTATTTAGGCTTGGTTGACAACTTCATGTTGTCCTAAATGGAAATTCCCTAAAAAAGTACACTATAAATAATGGCAATTTGTTAGTCAGAGCTCTAAAGTCTCAGTCGGTATGCCCCATGCTCCACTCAGAACTGCGCTTTAGTCTGCTACTAACCTGGTTATAGATTTGCGGAAACATGAACTTAACGTAATCTATTAAAGACAATAGTTTCAGAGTAAATCAGAATAAACTTAAATGTAACAATTTATCTACCAGGTAAAATAATAAATTCATCAATTCCAATTAGACAATAAGTCAAATTTAGACATTTTATCAAAACACAAGAAATTAAAATGGCAATTACCTGATATAAACTACACACAGTAAACTGTGTGGGATCGTCTGACTACAGAGGACCATGAAAAATGTGTCACGTTTCCTTAAACCAAACCATAAACAAAGGGAATTTTTGGAGTGGTTATGTTTGGAAGTCCTGGCAGGGACATACCTCATTAACATACAGGCAGGGATGGGGACAGACCTCTAAAATTATACAGCATTTCGCAAAGACCTTATAACTTTGTTACCATTAGTTTGATCAAAATGGGAAAGGGAACAATATACCAGTTGCACTGAGACATTTCAAATTATACCAAACATGCCTAGTCACATTGTTTTTATACACCAGACATGATATTTTGTTACATGCAGATCTTGAGTGAGTTTGAAGTGGTTCTGAGCTCAAGGGGAAGGAGGAGTAGAAGGGGGGGCAGATGTTTGTGAGTTCTACGAGAATAGGCCTAAGTTGGCCTGAGGTGAGATAGAGGTCAGATGTGAGATTTGCATTTTATTGTCCTTGCTCAGTAGGATGTGTCGGCTCAGGTGAAAATGTTGTTCTGTGTGAGAGTTTTTATGACTTGGTTCTCGCAGAGTTCTTTGACTTTTACGACATCTTGATGTCAGCCTTACAAGTTGTATGTGGGTCTTACACATCTCTTTCTGTCCTTGTTAGAGCCAGTTGTCCTTTGTCTTTGAAGACTGTGGTGTACACCTTTGTATAAAATCTTCAGTGTTTTGGCATTGTATAGCCTATAATCCTCAAAACAATGATTGATTGACGAGTTTCTAGAGAAAGCTGTTTCTTTGCCATTTTTGGCCTAATATTGACTTTAAGACATGCCAGTCTTTGCATACTGTGGCAACTCAAAAACAAACACAAAGACAAGCTTAATTTAACAAAACAAATAGCTTTCAGCTGTGTTTGATATAATGGCAAGTGATTTTTCTAGTACCAAATTTGCAATTTAGCATAATTACTCAAGGGCAAGGTGTTGGAGTGATGACTGCTGGAAATGGGGCCTATCTAGAGTTTATAAAAAATTACTTTTTTCCAATAGTGATGGTACTGATTTACTGATTTCCTGCATGTTCTTTCTTATCATGCGCTTTCAATTTGTTATTTATTTTCGGTTAAATAACTATATTATACATTTTATGATCCTTGATTGTTTAATCTGACTCTAATTATAAAAGTTTTTAAGCATATGTTAATGTTCTAATCTTAGTTATTATTAGAAAATTTGATTTAACATTTAATCTTAGTTATTATTAGTAAATTTGATTTTACATTTAATCATCGTATTTAACTCTTTTATATTGTACTCATTCATTCAGATTCCTGTTGCTTGGAGAGTCTCGTGTTGGCCGTGTATGCTGATCTCACGGTCACAAATACGCCAGTATTGGTCATTAAAACTTATTACTAAATACTAGTTAGATGGCTGCTCACGCTTACCCTTTTATCTACCCTTACCCTTACATCAGTAATGTCCTGACTATACTATGTGATCAGTTGAATGCCACTTTGGTGAATTAAAGTACCAATTTCCTTCCAAAACATAAAAATCTGTACATTATTCCAAACTTTGGACCGCCAGTGTATTTTCGCTCATGCTGAGGTGGGGATGCCCTGGAATAGTTTGAACAAATTACAGAGAGCTGCGAACTAAATATCCAATAAATGGGCAACAGGTTGTGTGGTCATGTGAGGTTTTGAGATGCGGTATATACTGTTGTTGTATAAATGACTCATTGCCAATTGGAGGTTTTGTTAGTGGCAACAGCAGATTTGACAGAAGGTGTGACCTGGTTTACATACTGCAGCGTGACTCGGCGTGTCATTGAGCCAGGATGGGGGAGTGATGTGTAAGCAGGTGTAGCCATGACAACAACATGGTTATTTAGTTAGGATCCAGATTATGATTATAGATAATACCATTGAGGTGTACGAGTGTGTTTCATTGCTGTAATTTGATTGGTGAATGATTGCTTTGGTCTTGGTAGAATATGTTTTAATTTGATCTCTTTTTGGGGGTGTTTTTTTGTTTTAGTGTCCCAACTGTCCCAGTGAAGAACTTGAATGGATCCAGTCCTGTCCACCCGGCTTTGGCAGGTGAGAATAAACGTACAAACAAGTTATAAATAGTGACCGTGATGATTAAATATAGAAATGTATTTGGAATAATTTTTTCAACCATCAAAATGTAACTTAAAAATAGACAGGGAAAAAACTGTCCCATTGTCTATGTTATGTTTAAATGTAATAATTTAATATGTTTAAATATCTCTTCTCATTTGTCAGGTATCACTGGTATTCTAATGAGCGCCGCTGGACTCCCGGTCTGCTTGACCCGCCCACCCAAACTTGTGCTCCACCCTCCACCTGTCAGCAAGAGTGACATCAAACCTGTGCCCGGCCTCGGCCACTGCTGTCGCAAGACCACAAAGAAGCAGGCTCGCAAAGGTCAGCAGCATAATTTTTTTTAATTTTTACGCTTCTATATTTTAAAAATTTACTCTTGTGTATATACTGATATTTCAAGTTTGCCATTGCCAAAAATTGCCATTTTTTTTATTTCATTAAAAATATTAACACGATGCGTCAGCAACTCCTTTTGTTGATGCCACAAGTGCACAGCATGACGTGGCATCATCACTGGCAAAAGCAGCCTGCGTTATTCCCGTCTTGTATGCCTGCAGTGAGAAGCTTCTCACTTCAGAATCACATTAAAACAGCCTTGCATTGCCATCTTCTGGAGGAGTAGGACACCAGGCTAATGTGAATCTTAAGTCGTAGTGAAACACTGGACACATTTTTCTTCACTCCGGCAGCAAAACTTTTTGGTGCTTTGAAAACATTGGAGGAAAATAGTGTAAAAATTATGTGAAATAACCTAATGATTTGTTATTTTCATATTTCTTTCAAAAAGTGAAGATATGTGGCAAATTGCAGTTTAGTTTGTATGCTTTTCCCCTTTTTAATGTTTTTATTATTATTATTATTATTAGGCACTATAATGATGCACCTATAATTTCTCATTCATTTGACTTGATTGTTTCATTATTATGTCGCAATATTATGCATAGTCCATCAAAAACTGAAATAAGATTTTTTCCAATTTGTCCAACAAACTTTATAATTCCCGGATACGCTGGCCTGCACCAGTTCTTAGCAGAATCTCTTACACACTGAGGAGCCAGACATTATGACCACCTGCCTAATATGCTGTTGGTCCTCCATGTGCCACCAAAACAGCACCGACATGCCGCTACAAGGACTCTACAAGACCTCTGAATGTGTCCTGTGGAATCTGGCACTAAGACATTAGCAGCAGACCCTTCAAGTCATGTAAGTTGTGAGTGGCGCCACCGTGGATCAGATTTATTGGTCCAGCACATCCCACAGATGCTAAATCATATTGAGATTTGGGGAATTTGGAGGCCAGGGAAACACCTTGAACTCTTCATCATGTTCCTCAAACCATTCCCGAGCAATGTGTGCAGTGTGGTAGGTCGTATTATTCTGCTGAAAGAGGCCACTGCCATCAGGGTATACCATTGCCATGAAGTTGTGTGCCTGGTCTGCAATGATGTTTATGTAGGTTGCACGTGTCAAATTGACATCCACATGAATGGCAGCAGAACATTGCATCACACTCCCTCCACCAGCTTGTCATCTTCCCACAGTGCATTCTGGTGCCATCTCTTCCCTAGGTAAATGGCACACACCTACACAGCCATCCACATGGTGTAAAAGAAAATGGCAGTGGTGGCTCAGTGGTTGAGGCTCAGGGTTACTGACCAGAAGGTCAGGGGTTCAAGCCCCAGCACCATCAAGATGCCACTGTTGGGCCCTTGCCAGGGGGGGATTGTCCCTGTAATAAGTGCACTGTAAGTCGCTTTGGATAAAAGCATCTGCCAAATGCATAAATGTAAATGTAAACTCATCGGACCAAGCAACCTTCTTCCACAGCTCCAAGGTCCAGTTCCAACGTTTGCGTGCCCATTGTAAGTGTTTTCGATGGTTGACGGGGTTTATCATGGGCACTCTGACTGGTCTGCAGCTTTGCAGCCCTATACCCAGCAGGGTGCGATGTCTTGTGACACTTTCCTCCAGTAACATATAAAATATTCTGTGATTTGTGCCACAGTATAAGTCCAGACGGTATAGCCTTCGTTGCCTTTGCGCAGTGATGAGCCTTGGGCACCCAACACCCTATCATCGGTTTGTGGTATATCCCCTCCTCGGACCACTGTCTGTACTAGGTACTCGCCAATGCTGACCGGGAGTTCCCCATAAGCCTTGCCGTTTCAGAGATGCTCTGACCCAGTCGTCTGGCCATAAAAATGTGGCCCTTGTCAAAGTCACTCAGGTCTTTACTCCTGCACATTTCTCCTTTATTCAACATGTTGACTACGAGAACTGATTGTTCGCTTACCATCTAATCTTCACAGACCTTGACATTTGACCTTGTTAGGAGATTCTATTCGTCAACATTATTCGCTTCACCTGTTAGAGGTCATAATTGACATCATTGGTGTTTGTGTGTGTGTGTGTGTGTGTGTGTGTGCGTGCGTGTTAACATTCTCACTCACAACCTTGTGGTGAATGCCTTATTTCTCAAATCAATCTTCCATTTAATTAATTTTGTCTTTTTTGAGCAGGTAGAACTTCAGAGGAAGTGGTTAGAAGATATCTCCAGAAGGTCCGCAACCCACCTGAGGAGGTAATATACTTATTATTTTAATTGCATTTATTTGATAAAATTGCCTTTTTAGACATGTTAGAATAATATTCAGCATCTCTAATTCCATTATTTAATGATAACCTGCATGCAATGTGGAGGTATCTTATATCACCCAAAAGAGTTTTTTTTGTGATAGTAACCAACTGACTACATTATCCCGCTTATTACACTTCTATTAGCTAAATAAATAATAAAGGGACATTAAATATTGGGTTAAAGTGATTTTATTACATGAGAAGAAACTGTGGAGTAATACTAGACACGTGAAACTTGTACAGCTATGTTGCCTAAGGAACCGTTCACACAGAACACTTTTTTAAATTTTGTTTACATAAACATGTAAGAAGGAAGTCTTTGACCATTGCACGCGTTCCGCCATTTTTGCAGCATCTTACACATGATTGGCACATATTTTTGAACTGTACCTCAAGACACCTGCATTCTGTTTCATTAATGCAAGAATACGCTTGGTTTGAACAACCACAAGACAATGGTCAATTACACAATTTAGAGGTTATTATACAAAAATATTTGACCACAGAATGCCATGATTGACTGATCAAAATCAAGTATTCAATAGAGCTGTGTAATAAATTACAATAATGGCCAATTATTATTTTATTGCTCAATTATAATCTTTCCTTTCGTAGGATTGTACTATCTGTATGGAGTCTCTCTGTGGCCCCTCTGGCTATAAAGGCCCGGGTGTTGGTGGAATTTCTCGGGCAGAGTCAGTTGGTCGTCTGTCTCAGTGTGGACATCAGTACCACCTGCAATGCCTGGTGGCCATGTACAACAATGGCAACAAGGATGGCAGCCTCCAGTGCCCCACCTGCAAGACAATCTATGGTGTTAAAACAGGAAACCAGCCACCTGGCAAGATGGAGTACCACGTCATTCCTCACTCGCTTCCTGGCCACCCCGACTGCAAAACCATCCGGCTTATCTACAACATCCCCCCTGGCATTCAGGTAAACCTTAACTTACTATAAACATGCGTATAGAACAGTGTTTATAAACGCTGCATTGCCCAGATCATGCATTTATATTTTCCTTCATGACACCTACATCATATATGGCATTGCTGCAGTGTTATATAACTGCATGCATGCATTATATAACCACATTGTTGGTCTTAATGGCTCTCTCTGTATTTGTTTTAGGGTCCTGAGCATCCCAACCCCGGAAAGCCCTTTACAGCACGTGGATTCCCAAGACACTGCTACCTCCCTGACAGTGAGAAAGGCCGCCTAGTGAGTATTCCTACGTTCTAAAACACAATTATCATTTCATTCTCTTACTCCCTTTAAAATGTTATAACTTCTCTCTTAATGTTGCACACAGTAATTTTCTTCATTGCATGCTGTCGTCTTGGACTTATACTGACATCTAGCTGTGTGGATGCAGCATAACACAAGAAGCAAACATTTGAAATTACAATGCAATTGTCAAAAATACCCTTTTTACTTTCAAATACAGGTCATGTAAAACCTGGAATTTAATTAAAAATATATATATTTTTTGTGATTTACAGGCCTGGAAAATTCATGGAAAGTTATATTGTGAATATACTTTTTTTTTATTATTATTATTATCCTCAGGTCTAAAAATTGTTTTATATATATTATTTTATATCTGTGTCCATCTTGTATGATTGGAAAATGGATGAAAAAGTCACAGAAATTAATTGGTCAAAATGTTTGGGAACCCTGCATGTAAAATAACACTTTTATGATGCTACTGGTATGACTTATATCTCATGTGAGTGTACACAGTTTCTTTGTGTAAAACTTGTTTTATAAAGAAAAAGTTACTGAGTGTATCTTTAATTTTATTCATTGAAAAGGTCAACATTTAAAAAAATTTCAATATACGAGAATTCTACTTTCTGCTTGAAAATTCTAGCTCTAGTAGGTTTTTCTGCTTTTATTCAAGACAATTCTCTCTTGATCCTGCTATAATAGGTGCTGAAGCTCTTGCTGGTTGCATGGGACCGCCGGCTGATCTTCTCTGTGGGCACATCCAGCACTACAGGTGAGACGGATACAGTCATTTGGAACGAGGTGCATCACAAGACTGAATTCGGCTCCAACCTGACCGGCCACGGTTACCCCGACTCCGGTCACCTCGACAATGTCTTGGAGGAGTTGAGGGCGCAAGGCATCACAGAGGAAGAGTGTATGAGGGACTGAGGGAGGTGTTCATCCACAATGACTGAATGTTTTGTGTTAGTGTTGCCAAATCTGAATTCAATTCCCAGCTATTGTTTCTCAGAATCCTGAGTCACTTGTAAAATGAAACATTTTGATGTTTAAAGACTTCGAAATGTTGCATTGCTCATTCTTTTTAGTGGTTTCTGCCCTCTTGCTGCTGAAGACAACTGTCAGAAGTAGGATCTAAGCTGCAAGTGCTGTAATAAACACAAAAATATTGCACTGTGTGGAGGTCAGCACCCTTCCCACAAAAAAATAGATTTGGTGCAATTTTGTGGACTGCAGACATAGATGAAATCTGAATGGCTCAGTGTCTGTTCAACCATTTAATGTATTTTCGTTTTGTGAAGGATACGCAAAACAAAGGTACTTCTGTGCATGTAGTTGTATCATTTGGGCGCAGAGAGTTTTATGTCCTTGGTATAACCAAGGTCTCCACTTGTCACTAACATTGAAACTCCAATTGCAGTTTTAGATGATGGAAACGTGAATGTTTACTGCCCCATAGTGGCACTTGTTAACATATACATTCCAGTAATAACCATGGAATTTATTTGATGACATAGTTTTCAAAAATGTCTACAGTATTTACATTAACCACTTATATTTGTACTTATTTTATCGAAACTTGCGTTATTTTATATAGCTGAAATGAGAATCCTATATTGTCATTCATTTTGGGATAGAAACAAATCTTTGTCTCTGTCCAGGACTGATGATAATCCAGTTAAGAGACATTCGACTCCAACTGCTTAGTTCATTAATCAGTATTATAGAAATGTTGAGCCAAAGTGAGACTGTCTGCCAACGGATAAACACACACAAATGATTCCTTTCCATTTTTAGCCTCTCATAGACTTATGTTCTCAAAATTCGAACATATTAACACATTTTATTTGTGATTAGATTTGCTGTCAGAGACAGAACCACATATGGCATCATCAGTTTAGGACAAAAGGAGAATATAAGGTTTAGTATCTCTAGTTGAAGGTGTCAGCCTTTTAAATGGTTAATAAGAGTGACTAACTTACCCTGCTGGGTTTAAAATCTATCTGTTAGAGTGGATAAACTATCTCTGGTTGCCTTTCTGGTCAGTCCTTGGTAGGTCTATAATGGACCTGTTTACAAAGCTATTGACGAGACTACTGCATGTGTGTACATGCAAATGTGTAAGCTTACATTTATAGTTGATGTGCTGTATGTATGTGTTTTATGTACACAATTATTTTTGTTTTCCCTGCATCCAAAAGCATGTTGTGGAAGTAAATAAGTATTTTTTTTTTTTCCTTGTATCATTTTTATAATATTATTTTAATTGATTTAACTTTTTTTTTCTTATAAGCTATTAGTTTATTTTTTTTTTAATTTTTTTTTTCGGCTGTGAAATTTTACTCCCATTTATTGCACTTGTACGGTTTGATTTATTGTCCAGCCAGGTTTATTACGATGGTTGCTATGGAAACAACAGTGAAAATGGCATTTCTGCCAAGAAGAAAACTGTGAAGATAGACAGGGAATGAAGCTAGGAGAACTGATGTTGCTGTATAATATAAAATGTACAAAACAACTCTTGCATATTAAATAGCTACTGAAATACAGAATAAATATTAAAAGTACAGAAAAATACATGCTGGTTTGATTTCTGCATTTCTTTCTCACATCAAAACACCCATATAAAATATTGCCCCTTTTTTCAGATTTGGTCTAAATCAGTTAGCCATTAAATATTTGACACAGTAGGGGGCGTTGTTCAGCTGAAATGAGACCTCGTAATAAAGGATTAACCTGGTCTATGCAAAAGATGCTTTCGATTACCATTGAAAATTATTACAACAGTTTTTAAAAATAAGCAAAAATGCTAAACGATTATGTGCTTTCAATGGAGGTCTATGGTGTAAGCACACAACAATCGTATTTTTTCATTAACCATATTTACTGCGTAATAATACTCAATTATACCTGAATGTATCGACTGTAAAGACGGATAGAATCCATTAAGGGGGAAATACAAGCTGGACTGCTCTCTTTCTCTATGATTAAATTAAAATGTCCATGACACAATTAATAGACCATCTGGCCCTCTCTTTAGATAAGGGTATTTCCTCTACAGGCCAGCCTGCTAATTAATACTCTCTAAGCTCGACATAATACATAACACTGGATCTGAATCTTTTAAAGTGAAAAAATCAAGCAGTATAATCTTACTGAATATCATTCATTTAAATGCTCTGAATTAGGCGACTGAATTATATTATTATGAAGCCAAACTGGCCTAGTCGGTTATGTACACGAATCATTGACAAATAAGGTTGCCCAAGATGATAAAAATAAGAAAAGCTTTTTAAACCCAGTTTTAAAAAAACATGTCAAGTATTTTTAAATGTAATCTTTGTGTCTATTTTGTTTTCAGAAATTAGTCAGGCAGAAGAGAGAGAGAGAGAGAGAGAGCAGTCAGGGGTATGTGTAAATTAGTAATTCAACTGCACCAGTGCATTATTAGCAAACCAGCTCACAGTAGTGATTACTTTCCCCCAAAATGTCATAAATCCTTAATTGAGCGAGTTTGGGTATGAAGGTGAGGGTGGTAACAACTTAGCTGTGGTACATCTTTAGACAGATGGGCCAAAGGACATAATGAGGTTAACACTTAGCCATAAAGACACATCCACCATGTGTCATCTCGGCTGGTAATCCGTCAAAAGGTGCATAAGATAACCCTGCCCCCAAAGCACTACCCCCAATGCCAGGGCCAGGACCCCAATCATTGGTGAATAAAGATGTAATCTAAAACACTTGGGTGGGGTTGGAGATGAGGTCTATGAGGGCAAATGTATTGTTGTAAAAAGCGCTCTGGGCCAAAGAGGCTTGGGCAATTAAGTAAACCAAATCAAGTCCCATTCAGCAACAAGCACAGAAAATGGATATGCACATTTCAAAAAATGTTTTTTTTTTACAAGATTACATGATTGCTTGCTTTTTATTATTATTATTTACAAATTAAGGAATCCAAAAGCAGGAACTATACTCAAGGAGGCCGTAACATGCAAAGTGTCACAATACAAAGTTGAGAATTTAGAAACTGTAAATAATTGTGATTATAGTGCTCACAATTTGTGAAGAGATGTTTAGATGTTTCTTGAAATGACAATAATTTGTGTTCACATTTTGAAATAACTTTTTAGTTTAGATTTAAGGCCTTAAATTATTTTCAAAAGCAAAAGGAAATGTACTTTGTCTGCAACATCAGTCCAGTCCATTGCTATTAAAAGCTTTTAAACCCATAAATGGACTGGCTCGGAGTGAAACCCGTTGCCTAGACAACAGTGCACTTTGCTGCTTTTAGCCTCAGTGTTGTTGTATTTCACATGTAGATTTTTCACCTGCCCGACCCAATTTGTTGGTTTTCAGCTAAAAGCTTTTTGCTGCAGACTGACAGAGACAAAAGAGTAGAGGAGAAGGGAAAGGGGATTGGTTTGAAGAGGAGGGCCTTAGCAGGCAGTTGCCAGGGTAACTTGACATCATGGTGACGAACTTCCATCTTTAAAAGCTTTTAAAGCGATTGCTCCAGCCCTCCAGGATCCATTTTGAGGCCTCTTAACTAAGCATTGGGGGAAGGGTAGCAGAGGCCTCTCTCTTACACACAAGCACATGCTTGAGAAAGCAAAGTAAGCACTGGAAAACAGACTGCACTGAGCAAGAAACAAGCTTAAATCATAAATCTGTGAGAAAGATACAGTTTGTTTATAAAATGGCTTCTGAAGACTTTTATAGTTACACAGTGCCAGGCTCAAATGAGAAGCACAGGAGGGCTCGTAACTGGACGGATTCGGAGATGAAAGCTCTTGTGTATATTTGGGAAGAGTATGTGACAGAGCTAAAGAAGGCAAAACGCAATGCTAAAATCTACGAGACAATGGCTAAGCAACTTTACGACTTAACTGGGGAGCATCGACACAGAGAGGAGATCAAGATGAAAATTACTAACATGACTTTCCAATTCAGGCAAGTATTTATAATAATTATACACTGCAGAGGTGCATCTGTCTGCCTGTGTAAAAGCTACTCTCAAAGACTTTGTAATTATACTTTTCAATGATCTGGTTTTCAGTACTAGGTAAACTTTGCAAATAGCAGGCCTGCTAAATGGCTATGATGTGCTTAAACAAGAAACAATATCAGCAATGGTAAAGCATTTGGAGGACTGGTGCAAATGTGGACTACTGAACTAGATGAACATACAGTACAGTTTTACATTGAAACCCTAACCCTACTTGGAAAAAGAAACAAAACGGTGTGCCAGTGATAAACTCTGTTAACTTTAAGTCTTCACATTGAATTACAATAGCAACAAAGAATGCAAATATGCAACCAAGCACTCCTTTGGAGTAAAAAAAGACTTGAAAAAGCTTGTAAAACAAATCAAATAACGTTCTGGATACATAACCATAAACACAATTGTAATGGTGGGTGAAAGACTTGCACCGCGACAATGCTGTATTGAAGTGACATATTTTACTACAATATGCAATGTACACATACATAGTACACAATGTATACACAGTGCACAATATACTATATAATGTACAATTCTCAAGTACAACTTACTTCAGGATTGCATGCTTTTGCTGTTGTTTGTGTTCTTAAAAACATAGCCATTCAAGTGTTGCATTTTTAGTATTGACTACACCTACACCATAAGTGGTCCTGCAGACATTAGATCAGAAGGTGGAATTATATCAAGCACTGATAAAAAGGGAAAGGAATAGGGCTGGCATTAGACCACTATAGGAGCTTCATTACTTTCATTTTCTTTTGCAGATTTACCGTCAAATTCACTAAACAGTTGCATAATGTTTGTGCTTGGTATTTCAATGTAAACTTGTCTTATTCACAAACCCTTTAAAACCTAGATTAAGCAGGCTCAACCAGTGCTGAAATAGCGCCACATCTTGAGTATGTAAATTAAGTCATTGTCATTCTTTTCTGCACAAACAAGCCTCGTTTTCATTTAAATTAGACTCACTGTAGAAAACCCTTAAATCACAAAACTACATGTTGTTTGTGCAGCTATTGACATCATGCTATTACCATCCAAAGAAAGCAGGTGTAAAAAAAACTAATTAGATTTAAAGAAATGTTTGTGTACATTGATTATGGAAGCAATTTGTGCCAAGCAAATTGCATTCAGCAAAGATTTAGTCAATCGGGCGCTAAATCAGAGCAAACAGAACAAAGTAACAGCATTTTTCTGTGTACAATTAATTCTTAGTGATTTTTAGTATGCTAAATAATAAATGGCAAATTTCACACAATGTCCTAACTAGATGGGACAAGATGCAACACCACAGCATGCAATAAAGAAAATAAATTAAGAAATAAAAAGTGTTTTGTAAGGACATTCTGTCGATTTCTTGGTTTCTGTTTCTGCGGCATCGCGTAATGTAGCCCCGTCCACTGTAAACTCTCATTGGTCCAAAATTCTTGATTTTGGATGAGGGTGTCACACCTACCGATTCTTGTGCTGAAAACTCCCTCTCTTCAGTCTTACACACACAGAAAAGAGGAGGAGTGACAGACATACCACTCCCTCTGACAATCTGAACAATTCCCAATTGGGTCTTCCCACCGATTTGCTCAGCTGTGTTGCGTCCTGTGTGGAAAGAAAGGCTGCTTGTCGCTGGAATCTTATCTTGTCTGGTTAGGTGTCACACCTGTAAGATTTGGTTATTAAGGTTAACCAATCGCCTTGCAATTTCCTAGAACTTTAAACATCTATGCTAGGCAAACAGCCAAATGAGCAATACAATTAGTGCAGCAATGACTGACTCCTAATATTTATAGACTGTTCTTGTAAGGTGTAAATACACCTTTCAGAGAAAATTAAATATGTACTCAATATCACAAATCTTTTAACAACACTTTTTGTAACAGGAAGCTGAAGTACACAGCAAATGGTGGGAATGGTGTACCTGACTGGCCATACTACAAGTCTATTGAGAGGATCTTGTCAAAGATACCAGAGCATACCCAAATGAGTCCACCGAATCTCCCAACGTCTGGCCCCTCAACCTCCCAACTCGAATCTTCTGCACCCCAATCAGCTCCACCAAGTGGATTTCTACCTGAGTATACTGGTTCCTCAGAAGATAGAGACATCAACGATGAGGACGAAGGTCTAACTGAGAACTCTGAAAGTTCTTTTGAGACCAGGTAACATTTGCTCAAGTTCAAATTACATAGACATTTCAGAATCATAGATCTTGGAACAGTAACTGCATGGTTCCACTTCTACAGGTCACAGCCACGCAAGAAGCGACGACTGTCACATGTTTCACTGCGACGAAAGAAGCTGCGTGTCCTTGATGCAATGCTGCAGGAACAACGCAGGATAAGCCGTGCCGTAGAAGAGGCATGTCATGAAGTTCGCCGTGTTATGCATCAGCAAAACTTCCTGCAGGTGCAGAGCCTCCAGCTTCAGGAGCGAATGATGAACCTTCTGGAGAAGATGATCCCAGCTGTTCCTCAGCCTGCCCATTCTTGGCCCAATCCTCCAGCCTCAAAGGGTTTAGGAACACCTACAGATGAGTGATGGGACCACAGATAAGGACTTTTCTTCATAGAGGAAGTGTGGCTATGCTATCCAAGTGTCAAAGCTCTCAAGTATTACATGACCAACTAGTTATACAATAGCTGTACATTTTTAGATCTGTTTGAGCCTGTTAGTAGTATATTAATAAAAAAGATGTTGACTATAGTAGACTACATAAGCAAATATCTAGCATGTGATTTGTTTGTGCCCCAAAGTTGCACAGAGATTATCTTTCTATTATGTGACTACTGTAAGTTCACATAATGTTTTGTTTATAAAGAACTATCTGATTCCTTACATTTCTAAATTAGTGTTAGTTACGTAGAGTCTGGGGAAAATCTTAAAGATGAACATTCATGCTCACAGCGATTTGCAGTGAAAAAGCAGCTAGACCTGTTCGCTCCGGCAGCAACTTGCAGCAACAAAGCAGCAACAAAGCAGCCTGGACTAATTCCTTTTCAGTAAATAGTTGGTGAATATCTGCAAATATTAAACAAATGATACATGGAAAAGCATATTTGAGATTGTATGTTGCCTATATGACAACGGATCGTGTGTGTGTGGACCCACACCCAGCCAGGCGTTTGCTCTCTCTGCACAAATAGTTAGCCATTATAGCAAAAAGCATGCATTTATTGACATTCATCTTTGATATAATGCGTTTATTTTTAATGCCATAAAAACTTCGACAGAGGTCAATATGGAATGACATAGGCGACAACATCATCATAGTGGATTAGGAGATGATGAAAACCAATAAGTTGAACTTTGAAAGGAGCAGCGAGCCCTGTACAATTTGTCATGCAATGTCTACCATGACAGGGTCATCAGAGACAATATTTTAAAGAGCTTAAGAGTTCAGTCCATTATAGCTAGCTGTGGTTTTTAATTCATTCACACACAGCCTTGCTAGGTAGAATTTAACTTTGCTGTTTATTTTCTGGTAATTGCTTATACAGTTGATGATATAAACAGTAGATTATGTCATAACTAGAATAGCACAAAAATGCATTGTAAGCCTAAATACAGCAGCTCGAAGAAACCAATTGCACCAATGGTCTCTGCAATCAACTTTTTTGCAATTGCTTTTGGGCAACACAGCCCAGGTTGTGTCACCTACTACTGCATCTTTACAATTATGACAACTCTATGATGATTTAAAGTAATATACACTGGCGAAAAGTTTATAAAGTTTGGAATAATAAACAGATTTTGCTCTTATGGAAAGAAATTGGTACTTGTATTCACCAAAGTGGCATTCAACGGATCACAATGTATAGTCAGGACATTAATAACATTAAAAATTGGGGGCCTGGGTAGCTAAGTGAGTAAAGACGCTGACTACCACCCCTGGAGTCACGAGTTCAAATCCAGCGTGTGCTGAAGGACTCCAGCCAGGTCTCCTAAGTAACCAAATTGACCCGGTTGCTAGGGACGGTAGAGTCACATGGGGTAACCTCCTCGTGGTTACTATAATGTGGTTCTCGCTCTCAGAGGGGCACGTGGTGAGTTGTGCGTGGATGCCGCGGAGAGTAGCGTGAAGCCTCCACATGCGCTATGTCTCCGCAGTAATGCGCTCAACAAGCCACATGATAAGATGCATGGATTGACGGTCTTAGATTCGGAGTCAACTGAGTTTCGTCCTTCGCCACCCGGATTGAGGAGAGTCACTATGCCACCATGATGACTTACAGCACATTGGGAATTGGGCATTTCAAATTGGGGAGAAAAAGTGGAGGATAAATAAATAAAATAATGTGAAACATTATTATTACAATTTGAATTATTTTTTAACTTAAACTACTTCAAAGATTTCTAATCAAAAAATCCTCCTTGTGCAGCATTGACAGCTTTGCAGATCCTTTTCATTCTAGCTGTCAGTTTGTCCAGATACTCAGGTGACATTTCACCCCATGCTTCCTGTAGCACTTGCTATAGATATGGCTGTCTTGCCGGGCACTTCTCATGCACCTTCCAGTCTAGCTGATCCCACAAAAGCTCAAGGAAGTTAAGGTCCATAACACTCTTTTCCAATTATCTGTTGTCTAATATCTGTGTTTCTTTGCCCACTCTAACCTTTTCTTATGTGTTTCTGTTTCAAAAGTTACTTTTCTTTGTAATTCTTCCCATAAGGCCTGCACCCCTGAGTTGTCTCTTTACTGTTGTGCATGAAACTGGTGTTGAGTTAATAGAATTCAATGAAGCTGTCAGCTGAAGACATGTGAGGCATCTATTTCTCAAACTAGAGACTTATGTACTTATCTTCTTGTTTAGTTTTACATCTGGCCTTCCACATCTCTTTCTGTCCTTGTTAGAGGAAGTTGTCCTTTGACTTTGAAAACTGTAGTGTACACCTTTGTATGAAATCTTCAGTTCCCCCTCTGTCACTTATTCGATGTTGTGTCGATGTAGTGACTCTAGGGGTCGATCTCGAGAGCCCGAGACACCTTCAGTTCTTTGAGAAAAGGCCAATGAGAATTGGCGAGTTGAATTTCCATGCCACTACCCCTGACATACAGGTATAAAAGCGAGACTGGAATGCGGATTCATTCAGATTTTTTCTTCAGAGCCAAGCGGCTGTGTTTCAGCTAGCTGAAATACTATCACAAACCATTCGTCTCTTCAGAGCGCATTGGTGATGTCAGACACAGAGGACTTGACTGGGCTGCCACCTTAGGGTGTGGCAAACCAGTCTGAGGCTGCCGCGGAGCTGACAGCCATGCTTGCCCGGGGCGCCGCGAGTGTTGGGCTTGAGTGGAACCCTCCACCTGCACTTGAGCACTCGCTGCTTGATGACTGGAATCTGGGTTCGGTGCGCCACTCACGTTCACGCCCCCCCCCCCCTAAGGTCACATCGCGTGCACTCGGGCAGACGATGTCCACACTTATGGTCCAGGAGCACCACCTGTGGCTGAACCTGGTTGAGATGAGGGATGTGAACAAGGCACAGTTCCTTAGTGCACCCATTGTCAGCGTCTTCGGCGACACCATTGAGGACTTCACCCAGCAGTTCTTGTTAGTGAAACAGCAGACAGAGGCCATCCAGCACATCTTTCCCTGGCGCGGCTCAAGAGTGTGCAGTCCGTCTGTTCGCCGAGGGTGGGACCCCCAGAGATGTGCAGTCAGGTTACTGCTTTCCTTCCGGCAAGAGAAGTTGGAAGGGCGACTGTACCCCTCCACTCTCAAGGTCCACACCACGAAGCAGTTGAAGGTAAGTCTCTCGGTAAGCACAACCTGATTATCAGGTTCCTGAGAGGCGCCAGGAGGTTGAACCCTCCTAGACCGTGCCTCTTTCCCTCATGGGACCTCTCCTTGGTCCTTCTAGGCCTACGGAGAGCCCCGTTTGAGCCCCTAGAGTCGGTCGAGTTAAAGGCCGTCTCATTCAAGACTGCCCTCCTGACAGCGCTCACTTCCATCAAGAGGGTCGGGGACCTGCAGGCATTCTCTGTCAGTGAAGAGTGCCTAGATTTCAGTCCAGAAGACTCTCACGTGATCCTGGGACCCCCACCGGGCTATGTGCCCAAGGTTTCCATGACCCCTTTTAGGGATCAGGTGCTGACCTGCAAAGCAGACCCAGATTTATCGTTGCTGTGTCCGGTGCTTGCTTTGCGTATCTATTTGGATCGCACGCAGAGATTTAGACACTCTGAGCAGCTCTTTGTCTGCTTCGGTGGACAGCTGAAAGGGAACGCTCCAAACAGAGGCTTGCCCACTGGATCATGGATGCCATTGCTTTGGCCTACCAAAACCAGTCTGTGCCTGCCCCCTTGCGGGTTCAAGCATACTCTACAAGGAGTGTGGCATCCTCGTGGGCACTGGCTAATGGCACCTCTCTAGCAGACATCTGTAGAGCAGCAGACTGGCCAACACCCAATACCTTTGCAAGATTTTACAATCTCCAGGTTGAGCCGGTTTCGTCCTGTGTTCTTTCAGGTAAGAACAGGTAAGTTTCATTACACGGGGCAGCTGGCCGTGTATAGCGCCTTTCCCCTCCACAAAGGTGAAGCCGTGTGCTGATTGACTGACGAGTTTCAAGAGAAAGCTGTTTTTTTTTTTTTTACCATTTTGTCCTAATATTAACCTTAAGACATGGCAGTCTATTGCATACGGTGGCAACTCAAAAACAAACACAAAGACAATGTTAAGCTTCATTTAATGAACCAAATAGCTTTCAACTGTGTTTGATAAAATGGTAAGTGATTTTCTAGGACCAAATTAGCCATTTATGATTACTCATGGATAAGGTGTTGGAGTGATGGCTGCTGGAAATGGGGCCTATCTAGATTTGACCAAATATGACTTTTTCCAAATAGTGATGGTGCTGTTTTTTTTACATCACTAATATCCTGACTATACTTTGTGATCAGCTGAATGCCACTTTGATGAACTAAAGTACCAATTTCCTTCCAAACAGCAAAATGTGTACATTATTCCAAACTTTTGGCCAGCGTATATGCAGTAGATAATGTGTAATTTGTCATTTTTACATTCTTCATTGAACCTATACGCACCCATAATATGCACCGTTACACTCAGTTATTGTAATTTATAATGACATTGATACTACTGCAAAGAGTGGTGTATAAAAGTGTGTTAAGGACCAGAATACAGACAAAAGTATGATGATAAGAAAGAGAGGCATATCTTAATTTGGACAGATGTGTGAATGGCTTTGGGCTGATTAAAGCAGCACATCAAACAACATAGTGAATGGGCACTTATGCAGATTGGTTCCTTTTGTAGACTAATTAAACAAAAACAATCATATGACATGTTCTTGGAAAATGTCTCTGCGCAAACGATCGGAAAGGTGTAGCTACGTTTGCACTAGCTTGGTAATAATGCTGCACGCTGGTGAGTTCATGTTGACTGGACTGAACTTAATGGAACAATGTAATCGGAAATATCCTTTGCCTTCAAAGTAGGTGTAGCTCCAGGACTAATGGCAGTGAGAAGGTGTTTAGCAGCCGGTACATAGTTTTCCTGAAAATTCACCCTGGAAAGCTTCCAAGCCACCAAAACAAACTTAAAAACACCATTGTTTTGGTCAGATTTTGGCAAAAATATGACATCACACACATGAAGTATACCTAGGCCTTAAGAGAGCAGACAGTCATTCACTGCCTGATACAATATGATAAAGTAACTTGGAATGCCTACAGGCAACCAACAGCAAGGGTGTGTACAAATTCGCCTACGTCACAGTATGCACTGCATTTGAGGAAGAATGTACTTCTGTGCTGTTAATAAAGTACATTTTTTAGGTATGTATGCGAGTAGTATCACTACGGGAACGTTGGCATTGTCCCGTGACCTATAGCCATCTTTACACTGCAACGGTGGCACAGAAGTTGCATCTGAAGTGGCATTTAGGTGTATTTACATAGACTATTTAGTGCTACTCAGATGTGGCATTAATGCATTTACACATGAATAACATAAATGTAAATAATGTTATGAGATTAATGTTTCAAATATAAAATTCTGAATATAGAATAAAAATCTGAAATTTTACAGAGCAGCCTTAACTCGGCTGTGTAACTCTGCCTTATGACATAGGAACAACAACCACGAAAATAATTGACTCTGATTTTGTTTAAATAGTACAATTTATACACTATGTATAACTTTCTTGGTATATATAGCACTTAAAGTTGAAAAAAGCCGCCGTCTGACTTGCGTTTCTGCACAATTTTTTCAAAGCTAAACTTTCTCAGCTTAAAAATATGCAGAGACAACTTGTAAGCCATACGTAGGTTAATTTTCTCGAAAAGCATAAACGCTGTTTCTCTGTGGCACTATTGACCTGTTTCAGTGAAGTCACATTTTCCCCGCAGCCACCATATTTGTGACCATCAGCGGGAGGTGAATGGAAAAAACACCCATAAAACAATATCTAGAAAAACATAGAAAATGCTATTGATCCATGTTAAGTCCCAGGAAAGGTGTATACAGGTCTGATGTCAGCACAAATGTTGCCAAATTTGACTTTCGCAGACATTTAAATATATTTTAACCATGATTTACCCTTACGGATGTGACTCTGACGTGTGACCAGTGAGTTTAAAAATGAAGCCTGTTTTTGCTGCATCCCACAGCGCTGCACATTGAAGGTAATATGGAATTTTGTTCATGGCAGTGCGATCATAAAATTATGTCACAAAAATTCTCTATTTTGAGTGGTCTGTCTACCCCAACAAAACAGTAATGACAGTGGCATGAGTCGGGGGCGAGACAACCTGTTTGTTCAATCAACAGCAGACTGGGGCCATATTCGAAAAGCTATTTAAAAACAATGTTTATTTTTTGTGTCACTGAATGAAAATGTATGAAGTGTGAAATTATACGCTCCAGCTTTGTGATTTGAATCTGACATAGCTTCAGTGGCTTTATTGCACAATAGTTTAATTGTTAATTTCTTAATTTAGGTGGATGCGGTAGTTCACCTGGTTAATTTTCGCCTTCTGCTTTATAAACACTGAGGAGTTGGATATCCTACTTATTTGACATACTGCTTTTGGCATACAAAACAATTATGGAAGTTGGCATATACATGGATACAGATACAGTGATTTAATTGCTGTCTGGATGGCCATTCAGACTCCAGGTTAATAAGGCAATAGTTAAAAATTATACCATGTATTGTTGGTCAAAGCCAACAGACATCTTAGGGATTTCAGTATAAGGAATCTCTCTGCCTTTTTGAGACATGCTTTAAGAAGACACAGAGTTGAAGAAAACACCAGAAGGGCAGGTCAACTGAGGGAGACAGATGTAGCTGGTGATAATGAGCCACATGGCACAATGCCAGAAACCAGATTAAGCTGATAAGGATTCAGAATGGAATGGATAAGAGGGAAATGTTACCGTTTAGTTACTACAATTACAGTTGTTGTACAATGTTAGTTTGATTCTGTAACGTGTAACAATATAAAATGTTACTAAATGTCACTGAATGCATAATTGTTTTGGGAGCAGTTAATATGCTTATACACTCCCAAAAGTGGCCAGATAGATTGAACCTGACTGGCACCCAAACAGTATTTTAATGCACCACATGCTCTCTAATTCTTCTTAATGTGCAGACAATATAGTTAATAATTTTTGCATTGATGGAAATTGTGCATGTGGTCATAAACAGCATAAAAAAGTAAAAATAAATTTCAACACCTCCTTAATCTTCTTTGATGAACGGACCTGTTAAACTTTCATGGCAGGTCCCCTGTGATATGAGGGAAGGCGTTAGTGCTCAATGACTTGGTGGGGTGTCGCGCTTTTTTCATGAATACAGACATTTTTGAAAAATACACTTCAACTGTAAAACTGGTATCTTACGAGAAACGGTTATTTATCTATCAAATTAATGATTTTTATAAACGACTACATTGCCTGACATCAACTTTGACTACACCGTTTGTAATCCTGTCATAGTTTTGCAGTTATTTTATACTTATTTAGTGCTATAGAATGCATTTATTGTAAACAAATAATCCATCATTTAATTCAAAAGACTATTTCATGTCAGAATGGTCGTCAGTCGTATTTGAAAACTGTTGCATTGTATTCCATTTGGTTTCTCCAACAGCCAATGAGAGCGCCGTATTTATTTAAAAATATAAAACATGATTGACACGTTGGTTGGCCAATCAGAGAGTTGATAGAAGTTTGCATACGTTACGGTGCCATAGTGACAGGAGAATGACGCTTTTGTATTCGCAAAATGTGAATGGCAGTGGTTTAAGTCCGCCGCGCGAATGGAATTACAAAATTAGGAAGAAAAACTTTGGAATTATTAAAAGTTGCAGGTAAGCGCCTGTATGTAAATTTGACGTTATTAAATAAACACGTGTTAAATGAAACGGTGCTTTTGATTGCAACTTTGTTTACATTTGCCATATATTAAAAACACCGCTGCTTGGCAGAGTTTGAGGACTTATAAAACATTTCTGAGAGCTCTTTTTGATACTAAACTGTATGTTTCTTTAATTTTTTGAAGCGTCCTCACATTTAATATACTAATATTGTCTGAAATGTAAAGCATGCACGTGATTAAAACAACTTAAAAGGTACACGACGAAATGTTAAACTGACAAATCGCGCATATTATAAATTTAAGAATAAAATAAAGGCCTATATATAAGCATTATAAAAGCACACAGTGTATATGGATAGTTAACCTTAATTACAACACGACCTTTTTCATGAACAAAATGTACAAATATATTTAAGGGAATATGTGTGTGTGTTTGTGTGTTTGTGTGTTTGTGTGTGTGTGTGTGTGTGTGTGTGTGTGTATGTGTGTAGTTAACATGGTATGACTGAATGATATATAGTTTTACCATCAGCACTGTGTAAAGATTAACTCAATACAGCCCACCTTCGAGTTTGCACAGTAAATAATAGACTAACAAGGAAACTGGTGTTTTAAAGTAATAATCTCCCTGTAAGCCACCTCTTTATTGTCTGCTATTGTTTTATTGTGTGCCGTTGTTTGTCGCTGTATTACAAACTTCATCACGTGAAAGAGTATTTTAAATGTATTTGCATTCTTAATATACACATTTTAACAAATTAGAAGTTTCTAATGTATTCTAACTCAAGTCCCCTTCTTATACTCCACTCAGGTCTGCTCCTTAGCAGTGAAGTAAAATGATTGTTCATGGTTGGTGTTGGGTCTCAGGACTACTACTACTACACCTGTTCCCTATCCAGTAAGTTCCAGTAACAAAATGAGAGTTCTGAAACCAGCGGAGTCTGCAATGAGGCATCTGGACCGCCCCCCTAGCCTGGCAGTCTACAGAGTGGAGATGGAACGCAGCCGAGCTGGCTATGGATTCACCATAGCTGGCCAAGCACCTTGTGTCCTGCATGGGATAATAAAAGGCAGTCCAGCATACAGTGTTGGACTACGGCCTGGGGACCACATCCTGCGTGTAAATGGTACAGATGTGTCCAAGGCCTCGCATGAGTTGGTGGCGAAGCATATTGGTATGTCATCACACTCACTCTGTTTGCTCGTCACGTCAGGTGACAGGCCACACATAAACTCCTCTTCCAGTGATGAGGAGCTATGTTGTCAGAGTAAGGGTAAATTGCCATGGCTCAATCCAGGAAAGAAGGACCCTTTCTCAGGTCAGCTGAAAGGCAGAGACACGACTGAACCTATGCTTCATTCAGTTGGAAGTTTTGATACTATCTTTGAGATCTCAGACCAGAGCAGCATAAGCACGTCACAAGAGAGGCTGAAAAAACAGAGGCCTTTGTCAGAATCAGATATGTCCTATTGGGTCCAGCAGGTCAGATCCAAAAGCCACCCTGATAGTCTCTCACAGAATTACACATCTCGAGTTGTAAGTGAGGACTCTGTGTTCTCGGACCTTCAGAGTCAGAAAGATTTTGCATTGGAATCCAACATCCTGAATATAGCAATGATTGTGGGATACATCAACTCTATGGAATTGGAGCTCATGACAATTCACTCTGAAGAGGAGACATTGCAAGCCATCCGTGAGTGTGTCAGCCACATTGGAATTGAGCAGAAGACCCATTCACTGGTCATGATGAGGATTAAATGCAACTGTGTTCAGCTTTGTGATGACCGAGATGTCGTTTTGGCATCTTACCCTGTGAAGAGCCTGGCGCTTTGCGTAATTTGCACAGATGACAGCAGGTTCTTTGGTCTTGTCTCAGTTGATTTAACCAAAAGTATTGATGCAGGAGCACAAACAGGTGCCACACTGAAGACAATATGTCATGTCTTTTTCATAGATCCAGAGCTTTATGACCACAAGGAGCATCAAAGTATCATGGGACACTTTGGTATTCCATGTACTCCAGATCCAGACACTCAAAGCTGTTTGGAGTTTCCTCAGACTCCGCACTCAATTTTGAACTTTGTGTCTGTCCTCTATACTGACATGGGAGACTATATTGAAAAACTAAGACTAAAACTGGACAGCGAAAATCCTGACGAAGGACAGCAAAATACCAAGAACAGCGGAAGTGACAGTGGGATTGGAAATGCATCGCCAGAGGATCGAGACAGCCTCATTGGCCAGTTGAGCTTCACATCTCCAAACACTCCCAACCCACCACCAAATTATTCCCAGCATAGAAACAGTGCATTCCTCAAACCTGATCACAGATGCCTTCTGTCAGAGCCACTATCAAGGGCTGTTCAACCTCTAACTCCAGCATCTGTCTCTGCTGGGGCAGATGGTTCAGCTTTTACTCTTCAATCTCTGAGTGTCCAATCTAACTTGCCATCTAAACACAGAAGCAGTCAACGGCAACATTCTATTGGCTTAAAAGCTCACTGGCAGAAATCTAGCCCCAGCAGCATTGAGTGCTTGGTGGAGAGGGATGATGAAGGGCACAGAAATAAAAGTGACACCCTTCCACCTGCTATGGAACAAATCCCAACTCTTAGATACAAATCACTGGAAGATTTCAAACACCATCAGAGAATGAACTTCACCCCACAGCTCAAAATGACATGTAGATTCTTCAGCAGGGCAGCCAAGCCCAAGGACGGAGAAAACAAGGTCAGAAAGGAAATCTCTGATATCTTGATCTCTGGTTTTTATCTGTTCTCATATTACACTACACTTTACAATAAACCTGCATTGTAGTTGCCTTCACTCATTCTCTAAAGTCACCTTGAATGTTAATATGCATATGCTATGTAATAGTTGAGAAAACACTATTATTTCAAGTTTTCATGCTAATCCCTGACTGTTCACAAATGAACCCTTTATATACTTTGCACATAAGTTACTAAATGTGTAGTACTTAGGACATTACAAATAGGAAAAGTAAAAGGTGGCATTAACATAATAAAGTTTGTTATCTCAATTTCTCCAAACAAAATACTGCTTTGACTGCATGGGTAACCAAAAAAGTTTAAGTAACAAATTACTTTTTAAAGAGTTTATTGTAATGCTTGGGTTTTATCTAACTTGCTTAAACATTAATTCAACAATACATTGATAATCACTATTATTTTTAACTTTCATGTTTATCTTCTGCAGTTAAGGTCTCATCTGTATAAGGTGAATCAAACTAGGAAATCTTTGCTTTGTCTTTGCGGTCTCCCCCGCATTCATTCATGTCAAGCTAAAAGGCTTAATACAATGAAAACATGGAACAGATGGTGCGACGAGTAACAGGCAGATGGAGCTATTGGGTTGATTAGCACAGTTCAATATGATTACACCGGATGGATCAGCCTAAGGTCTATTTATAATGTAGAGGGTCACCAAGCAACAATTTGTCTGCCATGTGACAGAACAGAGAAATATAATTTCCTAAGTTTCACTGATAACATTTATTGCTGGATCATCCATCTCTCTCTGACATGTTTAAAGCCCCTCAGATTTAATTTGAATTGCAAATTGTAATTATGTAGATTATTGGACAGTAATTTTTTATATGGACAACAGAGTATTTATTATTAACAATATGTTAATACAAATTTACATCCTTTAAATGCAGCTCATGTTCTAAAGTATGTTTTCTTTTCTAGTGATTACGAAAAATGTATCATTACAAAACATTATTTTTTGGTCATTTGTGAATGACAGTGCAAACGCCAGCACTGATAAAGCCTAATGCATACGTGTGACTCCATTAGTTAAGGCAAATTACAGGGCCATGAGTCATGTAAGAGTGATATCTTGCTCATTCTCTGCCAATCATCCCATTCATTTGTATATTCAGCACAAAATTGCCCTTGATTTAATTGCTTGAAAGCTTAAAGACAATGAAGGAATTGAGGTCATTTAATAAAATTAAATTAGGCCGTTTTATGATTTTAGTTTCTTTTAGATTAGCACTATTCAACATACATTATTTTATTAATGTTATTTCCTTATTTTAATGTGGCAAACAGTGTTGTGAAAATAAGAAGCATGTGTGCACATACAAAACTTTTTCTGCTGATAAAAATACCATTAATAAGATTGTATATCAACTTTAATAAGATTTGTTAATGTTTGTCTTCTCAGGAATCCATATTTTGGGCACATAGAAGAGGACGCTCCTCTGTTCGAAGGCCTCCGAGTCCGGCTAAACGACTTAGTCTGGCTCATTCACTTAATGACCTTGAGGTAAGTAGAGCCAGTTTCTGCTTTGCCTCTGCAAAAAACTGTCATTGACTGTTAAATCATAGTTTCTATAAGTCATACCTAAACCTATGTTTAAATAAATCACGTGACCAATAAAAAGAGCAAAATGGGTAATGTCCCTCTTAAACTTAAAGGAATAGTTCATTTAAAATGTACCCATCCTGTTGCCTTCCCTGATGTGTATGACTTTCTTTCGTCTGCTGAACACAAACAATGATTTGTAGAAGAATGTCTTGGATTGTAGGTCCATACAATGCCAGTAAATGGGGTCCAACCCTTTCAAGCTTCATAAAGCACACAAAGGCAGCATAAAAGTAATGCAAATGTATCCAGTGGTTTAATCAATGTCTTCTGAAGTGATCCAATCGATTTACATTTATGCATTTTTTCGGTTTGTGTTGAGAACCGACAAAATATAACTCCTTTATCACTGTACACCTTGTCATTGCAGTATCGAGGCACAATCAAGATTTCAAGCTCGATTACACTTCCTTGTGCTTGACGCATACACATAGCACTAGATGGCGATAGGAAGTGTAATCAAGCTTGAAATTATGATCACCAAGGAGATTTATAGTGAAAAAGGATTTATATTTTGGTCTGTTCTCACCTATTGGTTATCAGAGCATAATCTGTCAATCTGTGTTTTACACCATTCCTGTTTTCAATTTCTGGTTGTCTTAATCCTTAAACTCCACAATTCTTTTCTGTCTCTACATACACAGGGTGGCCTTTGTGATAGAGCATAATTTTCAAGCAAAGCAATGTTTTTCTATACTAAACAGACAAAGATAACCATGAAACTCTTTACTCTTATAAACACATTGTACTCTGCATTACATTGATGTTACCATTAGTATTGTCTCCGAAATGTATAGTTACCATTAGTATTGTCTCACTATATTAGTTCTTCAACTGGTTTAGCAGTTTTAATGGATAGTTCACCCTAAAAGGAAAAATTCTGTCATCATTTACTCACCTTCATGTCATTTCAATCGCGATCGACTGGTCGATCACAAAACAACCACTGGTCGATCTTGTTGAAAGGTCAAAAGTGAAAGGGATATAAACTACACAAATAGCGATAATCTTAAATATGGTTTTATTTCCTTATTTTGGCTCCCCTGCGCATGGATTTCCGAAACGCAAGATGGCAGGGGAAGACTGATTCATATTTAGCGTAAGGTTTATGGGTAGTGTTAGGGTTGGGTTATAGATTATTTAATCAATCAGGTATTGCTTTCCTCATGAATATATATAGATCCATCCACTTGCCATCCTATGTTTTGGAAATTCAACCCCACTTTCTTACTGATGCCTTCTTTCTTCGTGCGTTTGTATTGTGTGTGTTTGTGTGTGGGCGGGGTTAGGTGGTTTACGAGGACATTTTTTTAGATTACAAACTGGTAATTAAACACATGGTATTATGCTATAAATGTGGTTTATGTGGATATTTCTATTGTCCCCTTAATTCAAATAGCTTAAAAATCATACTAAACTATGTATTAAAATTAAATGCTGAGGGTTAGGTTTAAGGGTAGGGTTAGGGGATAGAATCTATTGTTCATTCTGTAAAAAATCATTATATCTATGGAGAGTCCTCCATAAGGATAGCCGCACCAACATGTGTGTGCACGTGGTAAGAGTGCACACGGTAATGTAGATACATGTGACTGTGTGCAAGCCTGATAGACCTGCTCATCTTTGCCATTAGTTAAACAATAATAACAAGAATTTGAGACCGATTATGGCTCTTGGCTGGATAACTTTAGTAGCTTTAAAAATATTAATGTATTAATAATGCAGTAAAATCTGTGATCTATTGAGTTTTTTTGCTAAATTAGATTTTATTTTCCATTTCTGAACATCTACTTGTATACATATTGATACTACTGTTAGAAAATGTAAGCATTGTTTTCTTAATTTGTTTCCTTGTCCTGAAAAATCACTTACAACAGAACTTACAACAATGATTTCACTGGTATACAGGTACCGACCACTGAAATCTTGGTGTTGTGACAACACTGCCTTGAATACATGGTAGATCTTACCCATGGGAGTATGAAATATAGATGTCATGCTATAGAATTGTGAGCACCCCTGCCATATGACCTTCTTTATTTAATGGACCACAAACGAAGTAATCTAGCAAAATGTCTAAGCTGCTCTTTTTCATACAATGAAATTGAACGGTGACCACGGCTGGTCCTGGTTTGGAATGACAAGGAAATGATGACAGAATTTTCATGTTGAGTGAACCATTCCTTTAAGTCCTGGTTTTGTTGCCTTATAAAAACAAAACTGTGTGGATCAAAATAAACTAGGTTGAATACTACTGAGTACATTTCATACCTTTAAATATCATTCTGTGCATTCTTTAATGGAGGAATGTGGAGTTGAACCAGCAAGTTTCTTGAGTTTTAAAGCTGGAAAAGATTTGTCACCTCTCCAAGTGTGGAATCTGAGAGGATTGGCTTTTCCTGGAACTTAAGGCAGCCTTTTTCACAGCACTAATGCCCCTCTGGTGGTCAGGCAGACTGGAAAGTGTGGTTATGAGAACATCAGTCACGCTGGTGCTCACCAGTAGAGAAAGGGGACGTGAAATGGAGAGGCTTGTTTGGTTGGAAAATGCATCGTCTAAGCATGTTCTTTGTTGCCAGATAGCATCTAAATGAGAGGCCATTCGGTTCATTTCAGTAATGGCACTTTTCGAAATGCACGTTACATTTCGACTTGCCTTAACTCTACTCGCTTTACTTTTCTGAGCTTGCATTTCCACTGCAGTTTAGTGCCCCTCAACGGGGGTGGGATTATAGGATGATCGTCATAGTTGCGCCACCTCTACTGCTGTGACATCATCTTAAACATGACACAAACACATTTAGTATTGGCTCGGCTTGCTTGGAACCTCGACCGAGGTGGTACAAAAAAAGTACCAGGTACTATCCACAGTAGAAAACCCCAAAAAAGTGAGCAGAGTCAAGTTGAGTCGAGTTGTACCGTGCAGTGGAAAAGCCCCATTTGATCATTGGTGGACACAATTTATTTGTATTTTTTTCGTGAGCCAATCATCTGAGCGATAAATGCCATGTGAGTAATTACTCTGGAGTCACAGGAAAATGACATCTCGTTAGTGCTGATTGGTGAACCACAGAAAGTGCTTGGTCTCAAGCCTTTCACTAGTAACTATGCCCATGTCAGTGGCACACTAAACCACCTGCCATCTCCTTCATTGCCTTGATAGCATTTAGTTTGAAGTGGTTAAGTTGACCCCACTCAATAAAGATGCTATGTCCCTGTTATCCTAATTGTTCCATTCATTAATGCACACAACAATTACAGACTCATTCGAAAACATCTGCAAATTAAGTCAAATGTGTAGAGGGTGGAATTGAGTAAGGACAGTCCCATCCAACACAGTTCTGCATTGAGATAATGGGTTGCTGGTCAGCTAGTCAGTAATCCAGGACAATAAATGATTGCCAAACTGTGCTGACCTCATGTTATTCAGCAGCAGCAGCTTTCTGTTGATAAGGGTGGGAAATTACCACCCAAGCCAAATGTGGGTATTTTTCTGAGGGGGCGGATGATATTGCCTTATCTATTAGCCACTGTGCTGGGCAACCTGTAAGATGTCTTACATTGTCCTAAGCCATTTTGCCATTTTTGTTTTTCCTTGTTAATCACTGAGCTGCGTTTCTTGAAGCACAAATGGATTGCACATGCTGCGCTTGTCTGTTGTTGACTAGTGCAGTTTCGTCACACTTTTGTAGTGTTTAGGTTTCCTTTCAGTTAATATCTAAAAACACATTGTGCAACCTTGGCGAATGATTACAACAAGTGGTAGACATGCCACATGCAGGTGCTATGGATTTCTTATGCTATGCCATTACATTTGCGTGCCAGTGATTAACCCTACTGTCACTACCATCATCACAGGTTTTCCGACATGCGACAACAACCTGTTAGTTTTAAAGTTGGCAACAGCGATATCAGTATCATTTGTTCACGTGACTTTTGAATTGTGAAAAAGAAATGGCTGTGCACAAAACCACGCAGTGGTCAATAAACGAGGTGCAGACGTCCACTCATTAGTGACTAGCGAAATGAAAAAGTCTCTCAGGAAGTGTCTTAGCTGTTGGCCGCTGATTTTGTGTAAAATCACCATGCAACAATTGTTTAATGCAGCATAATGAGCTAGTAGCTAGCGGTTGTGTTATTGTTTTGGTCAGATTGTGTCGTGTTTAAGATGATGTCACGGCAGTAGAGGCGGTGCAACTATGACGATCATCCTATAATCCCACCCACATTGAGGGGCACTAAACTGCAGTGGAAATGCAAGCTCATAAAAGTTAAGCGAGTAGAGTTGAGCCAAGTCGAACCATAACGTGCAGTGGAAAAGTGCCAATAGATCTATTTGCAACAGTTTTGGCCTTTTATATGAACACTTCAAATGCATGCTTTCATCAGGATGTGTGATTAGATTATATTAGAACAGGATGCAAATATGAAAACACCCTGAGATAACAGCTGTGAGGATTTAGTGCTTTGCATGTTTACTGAATTTTACCAGTCACCAACACCCTGGTGTTGAAGGTACTGTAGGGGACAATTTACCCAGTTTCAATGTTATAATAAAAACAAAACAAACAGTATCTAAAAATAGGCTAAATACTCAAGACACTTGTTCATTGTTAGCGTTGATATAGTACATTATAGATTTATTACACAAGGATTTATGTGTTGTGCGCTAACTTTTTAACTGCTGCTGCTATTTCACAAGTTAATGAAAATTGAGAAAGTATTTGAAAACACTTCTCAGTTTAAAACTCTTCTGTCTATTATTGATGATGTTTATTTCTGCATCTTTCTGATTGTAAAAAAAGCAGACCATTTTTTAATTGTAAACAGATAAATCTCACAACCTCTAGCATCCTCCACCCATATGTGTCTGCAGTGGATTCAAAGTTAAAATTACAAGGTCTACATCATGTGAGGTGCCGGTCTGCAGTCGATCAAGGCTATAGGTTCAAAATTCTGCTTCTGGGAATCTACTTTTACGCATTTAGCTGCAATCCTGAGCTATCGCATCTGTTTGTTATTTAAAGTAAACTTAAAGACCTTGATTAGCTGGTATAGGTGTGTTCAATTAAAGCTGGAACCAAACGTTGCAGTAAAGTGAAGTGTGTCATTTCTGAATACTCCCTTTCCTGAATACTCCCTCTGTCACCCTCTGCCATTGGTCGAAGAGATAGATAGTCCCACCCAAACTCACGTTATTGGTTTAGTCAATGGCTATGTTTATACCACAGCTGAATATAGCCAAATCAGATTTTTTTCGAGCACATGTGACACAGATCTTTTAATTGAATGACCACAAGCGGATTGAATCTGACATTTTCAAATCCTATCTGGGCCACTTTCATATGTAATCGGAAGTAAATCAGATAAGTATGCTTTTTTCCAGTGTGCCTTCAGTGTGAACAGCCAGGTCAGATTCAATGTGATTTTTATATCAATCTAACTCAATATTTGTCATTTGCACACTTGATTTCCGGCATACTGTATATAGACTGTTATTGTTTAAAATGTTTAATTGAGAGTCATATTGTTTTTAGTTAATGCATTCAGTTCTTAAAATTATAGGCTCAACAGTTGGGTTCAGCAATTTGTTTGGACTACAAGTAGTAAAATATGCGCATGAAAAGATACAGAGTTAGATTTACATAACCGCGCTCTTTGCTCGTGTCACTCGCACAGAAAACACAGTTTGAAATCTGAAATAATTATAGATAAAAGTCTTCTTACCTTTCAAGTATGTAATGCACTTTTCCTGCTGTCCTTCAATTTTATGGTGTGTTTCACTCGTAAGTAATACTACACTCTTGAGCTTAGATGATAATTAAACTGCACCATACAAAGGCAACTACTTTATTTAAAAATACTTTATCATCAAGACGGTCTTTTTCCATCACATGCTGAAATATTAGATATTCTGTCCTATACGCTTAAAAAAAGAGCTAATTGCATTTATAAATGCAATTTAATTCATTATTCATATTATGTTGATGAACATGCCAGAGTTTGTTAAATGCATGCGCAGGGAGGGTTTTTCAAACGGCTCAGTTTAGAAGCA
The DNA here is from genome assembly GCF_025860055.1 of Xyrauchen texanus. Classification (NCBI taxonomy): domain Eukaryota; kingdom Metazoa; phylum Chordata; class Actinopteri; order Cypriniformes; family Catostomidae; genus Xyrauchen; species Xyrauchen texanus. Next base: position 17,952,645 of record NC_068277.1, on the reverse strand, counting down.
TCTGCTATTCAGACCAGTATCGGATATGGGCTAAGTTTAAAATGTATTGTGATATATACATAAAAAAATCAGATTTGATCTGCAAATCAAATTTGGATCACATTCAGCTGCGGTGTGAAGGTAGCCAATGTCGCCATGATTGGCTGGTCTCAATGCCCATGTAAACAAAGCAATTTTTGATAGTGCCGCAATGTTTACACTTTTCAGGGATATCAATCTACTGATGTTTTACTTACATTTTCTCTGCATATTAATTTGAAATAGGAGAAAGTATTTTAACATTATAGCTTTAATTTAATTTTATGAATTTTAAACTCCTATTAGCCCATAAAGAACAGGATGATGGGAATCTGCCTAAAAGAGTTTCATCCATGCCTAATTTACAGCCAAAAGTGTCAAGATGTGAATTTTAGATCCTCTATTGGTCATATAATTTTCATAAAATGTATAATTCATATAAATTTGAATTTGAAGTTCAGAGTTCACCAGACTTCAACTTTAATATCAGTGAAAGACAAAAATGATTTGCATATGCATTGCTTGCGCACCTAGCCTCCCATGTTTGCATACATAAATGGAAGTGAATGGAAGACAACATTTGGTGTGACTGCCCTTGAGGTAGAGAGGCCAGATAAGTTTCCTTTCCTAATTTAATCACAAAGCCATCAGAAAAATACTGATGGTTTATAAGAAGTTTGAGTTGACAGCATTGTTTTATTTACTGCCAGCATGTTTTCAAAAGGACATGTATTATATATTATTGTACATTTTTCAGATGCAAATTTCAACAACAAAAAACGAAAAAGAAAAAAAAAGCTGGCAAATAACTGATTAACATAATTAAGCTGTGGCAACATTCTTCTTATTTTTATTTCAAACAAAAATCTTGAAGACATTAAGCCATTGGAAGTGAACATACCTCAATGATTAAACTTGCACAGTGTGGAGTTTCTTTCCAAATCAACATGACATCTCAGAAATGTTTGGAGTTGGTTTGAGTGAGTGAAGGTTTATTGCTAGTGGATTTAGTGGGAGAAGAAATGTGTCTGTAACAGAGAGTGAAAGGAGATGGGAGGAGGGAAAAGGGAGGGAGTGCAAGAGGGAGAGACAGACAGAGAACTAGACAGGGACAGTGCAGGAACTCTTGTGCAAAAACAGACACATTCACTTCAGCTTCACCCTGTGAACTCACAGAGCATGCGGCTGAGTGGACATGTTTATTTACGCTGGGTATCTAAATGAGCACTGAGGACTAATAATTCTAACACACACACAAATGGAGCCAACTTTAACTCTTCAATCTTCTAAAGTAAGTTTCTTCCTAAAGTCACAACATCTGTTTTGGATAAAACTGTGCATGTGGGTACTTGTTCACATATATGTGTAGATATATAATTGATCTTCATTGTAGCTCTTAAAAAACCTGTTCTCCAGAACGTTTTAAATGTGCGTTGTGGAGAACATGTGTCGTCTCGCATTGGAATGTTTTGGTCTGTGTGGAGCAACTCCCCGAAATGTTTAGGTGAAATCTTTAAACTAACTCAACTGCATGAAAACTGTAACTGAAGCAGATGACAACAATGAAGAATTATCATATCCACCCAAAGTTTCCTCATGTTACTACTTAAAAGACATTGTTAAATTTAGCCTGAAGCTGTCTGTAAACACTGTTCTCTAAGTGTATTCACTTTCACGTACCTTGTTTTTGTCAAATAGCATAATGCACATTTACTGATAAATTTGCCTAATTTGTTGTTCTGTTTTTGGTTTTTATTTAATTACATACCTGTGTTTAGATTGTTACAGTTATCTGTGAGGTCACCATTATGACTCAAATGTCTACAAGTAAGTGATGTTTTTAGATGAAAAAAAATAAAAGATGTGTACTGTTTTCAGTCACAAATCTGTACATGGTCTTCATTCTTCTCTGACAGTTTTCTTTACAAATATTTGCCCATATTCCAATTTTTTGACAGTTACATTTCTGATGCATTGAGCAGAGGCCACCTGTTCTGCTAAAGGGCAATGTTTTTTTTGTCTAGATGTGTGGCCTGTCTTTGCTCCCAGATCTGGTAACCAAAAACCACAAGCTATATGAATATCCCCCTTTCTAACTTTAGAGGAAATGCTCCCTATGATCTGAATTTGCTTAGGATTAATAATCATTTTGATAGTCATTAAAACAAATGAGCCCCTTTTAATATTGCAGCTAGATACATTATGAATGCCAGTGCTTAAGCTTTAGATGTTGTTAGATGCTGTTAGATAATAACACTGGTGAAAAAGTGTGTGTGTGTGTGTGTGTGTTTGTTTGCATGCATGGAAACAATTAGTCTTGTCCCACATCAGAGCTATATAAGCTTCAAGGACAACTCCCAACCAAGGCCCCACTTCTATCTACATTCAACATTTCCACCTGCCATGCCACACCCTTCTCCCTCACCCAAGATCTGGTACATCTCACAATAACACAACCAATAGTCCTTTTATGAAAGCTTTTGAGGAGTGCCTGACCATTGTGGCTCAGCAGTGATGGTTGTAGCAAATTGCTTCAAGACTCTTTCAGATGAAAGAACCCAAGCTAATGTAAAGTTAGAGGTCTGGTTTTGTTTGATGTGGGTTACATGCAGATTTATTTGTGTTTTGTTTGTTTTTATTTGTGAGAATAGTTTAGGTCACAGTCAGAGAGCTACTTTTCTCCCTTTAGTTTAGGAAAATTTGTGCTTATTTGAGCTAACCTGCCTCAAGATAAATGGGAAGCCATTAGTTGTCATTTACAGCTGCTTATTACCCCTCATTATTACTTTGTGCATCAGCAGCATGAGAGCTGTTACTTCTGGCATGGACCGTGGCCCATTTACATTTATGTGCTTGGCAGATAATGTCTTGCAAAATAAAGTGCAGGTATTATGTTTGGGATGGTTACTTCAGCAGGTAACGGAGGAAACAAATTTAAGGTTAAACAATTTGTTTAACCTTAATATTAGTTAAAATATTAGTTATTGAGTGAGTACATACAAAATCCATGTTCAAAACCCTGTGCCTGCCTTACCTCGATTCACTACGGTAAGATTACAATAATATTAATAATTTTTATTTTGATCTGTCGGGTCGGATTTGGCACAAAATTACAGACTTAAATAATTTTTCCTTGCATGTTTACGTCATCTCCATACGCTCAGGAAAGAATTACAGACTGTGTCTTGCGTGTGTCGGCCTGGAAAGCTATGGTGGTTCAGTCAGTCGCACTACAGGATGGCAGGGGCAGTACATCAGTCTCCGGATGGATTTTTAACTGTCAACTGTTTGGCATAGCTGTTTTCTTGCTTGGATATGCTTGGACATGTTTTGTGGTAGGATTGTTAAGCTTATATTGATTGTCAGTAATGAATCGAAGTTTACTCATATATATACCGATCGCTATGTGTTTAATAGGCTACGTTTTCCAGTGGAGTTACTATAACATGTTAACTAATATTCATGACTTCTAAGTATTCCTAAATGTGTTTGTGTGTGCCGCTGTTTTCTTATTTATTTGACCCCAGTCACAGAAATGCACACGTTATATCACTTTCCATTGTCCACTATGGTATGGTAGTTCTCCATGAAAGTATTTAAAAGTTATTTAAAATATACCAATTTCATACCACAGTAATGTCCATATAAGTTTGTTTAGCATGTAACCATCTCTCTATAAAATTGAACTTCCAAAGAAACTATTATTTATAATAGTTTATTATTGTAATTATTATATTTATTATTTATGCATATTATTTTCATGTTTAATAAAGTATATTTCATCCCCATCATTATTGAATCCCCTTTTTTGTGTTTTTATATTGCAGTCTTATTGTTTGCAGTGCATAGACCTACTATTGTAGGATTACGGTTCACTTGCATTGTCCATTGAGGCTGTAAATTGTAACATAAAAATACATGTGTTCCATTAAACTCATATCTGACATATCACGAGTTTCACCTCTTAAATTGATATGTGTAGTACAATACAAAAATTAGTGTGTAGTGGATGAATTATCATATTAAAATATGTAAATAAGAGTGTTGTTTATCTTCCTCAGTGCCAGTAATAGCTCGGTTATAAACGTTTAAACAAATAATGTAATATCAACATGAAAATAGCATGTTATGACTGAGTGATAACAGGCAAAGCAGGCAACAGCAAACCATGAGATTCATCCGTGCAGAATATTAGTGCCGAAAGACTACTCACATAAAATGTTCCTCTACAAGTTTCTTGCAATTTTAGATTTCAACCACAGATGTCACTAGAGACCCCAAAGTTCCATAGTGAGCTTTAAAAAAAGATTAGCATTAAAAAAAAAAAAAAAAAAAAATGCTTGTATTTGCAAGGTAGCAAAATAAGTGTTAAAGTTTTAGGTAAGCTCTCCTTTTCATCATAATGGTTTTGTGTGACATGAGGTTGAATAAATGATTAAATAATTTTCATTTTTGAATTCTTTTGGTGCTGTTGTCATGATCCTCAGGACACGTCAAGGCCAACCATTATTCAGTATACAAATAAATACAAACAATAAAAAAGACAAATTACGTTGTAGAATGTAAATATTACAGTAATGTCACAGCTGCGGTTAGATTTTGATTACTAAACATTCTAATAATGGAAGAATGTTTTTTATTTTTCAAGCTTTAAAGGTGCACTCAGTTAGTTTTTGCTAATTAAAGTTTACTCAAAGACATTAATAGCACTTTTTAGAAATTATATACACTTATGTTAGATAAAGACTCCAGTAATGTCAGTAGCCCAAGGAAATCTGCTTAATATAATTATAATTATTATAATAATATAAATATAAGTCTATAATTTTAATGGTAGGTTAATTTGAACAGTGAGAGACAGAATAACAACAAAACAATCCAGAAAAACGCATGTCAAAACTTTAATAAATTGAATTGCATTTTAATGAGGCAAATAAATATTCGACCCCTCTGCAAAACATGACTTAATACTTGGTGGCAAAACCCTTGGTGGCAATCACAGAGGTCAGACGTTTCTTGTAGTTGGCCACCAGGTTTGCACACATCTCAGGAGGGATTTTGTCCCACTTCTCTTTGCAGATCTTCTCCAAGTCACTAAGGTTTTGAGGCTGACATTTGGCAACTCGAACCTTCAGCTCCTCCCTCCACAGATTTTCTATGGGATTAAGGTCTGAAGACTGGCTAGGCCACTCCAGGACCTTAATGTGCTTCTTCTTGAGCCACTCCTTTGTTGCCTTGGCAGTGTGTTTTGGGTCATTGTCATGCTGGAATACCCATCCATGACCCCTTTATAATACCCTGGCTGAGGGAAGAGGTTCTCACCCAAGATTTGATGGTACATGGCCCTGTCCATCGTCCCTTTGATGCGGGGAAGTTGTCCTGTCCCCTTAGCAGAAAAACACCCCCAAAGCATAGTGTTTCCACCTCCATGTTTGATGGTGGGGATGGTGTTCTTGGGGTCCTAGGCAGCATTCCTCCTCCTCCAAACACAGCAAGTTGAGTTGATGCCAAAGAGCTCGATTTTGGTCTCATCTGACTACAACACTTTCACCCAGTTCTCCTCTGAATCATTCAGATGTTCATAGGCAAACTTCAGACAGGCCTGTACATGTGCTTTCTTGAGCAGGGGGACCTTGCGGGTGGGATTTCAGTCCTTACCGGCGTAGTGTGTTACCAATTGTTTTCTTGGTGACTGGTCCCAGCTGCCTTGAGATCATTGACAAGATCCTCCTGTGTAGTTCTGGGCTGATTCCTCACCGTTCTCATGATCATTACAACTCCACGTAGTGAGATCTTGCATGGAGGGAGAATGACAGTTCTTTTGTGTTCCTTCCATTTACGAATAATGGCAACAACTGTTGTCACCTTCTCACCAAGCTGCTTGGCGATGGTCTTGTAGCCCATTCCAGCCTTGTGTAGATCTACAATATTGTCCCTGACATCCTTGGACAGCTCTTTGGTCTTGGCAATGGTGGAGAGTTTGGAATCTGATTGATTGATTGCTTCTGTGAACAGGTGTCTTTTATACAGGTGCCCCTAATCTCAGCTTGTTACCTGTATAAAAGACACCTCGGAGCAGAGATCTCTGATTGAGAGGGGGTCGAATACTTAATTCCCTCATTAAAATGCAATTCAATTTATAAAATTTTTGACATGCATTTTAGAATATGACGTGTATGTTTTTAATCGCCTAAAGGCATCATATATTTTATTGGTTAGAATATGAAAAAGTACCTCATACATAAAAATCGATCTATTTGCTTACCTAACTGTCCAAGAGAATTGGCAATTTCTCTCCAACTCTTCACTTTCTCCACCCGGTTGTGGTACAGTTCAGATGAAACATCAAATCTGGTGCTTCAGCCAATGTTCCACAAATTTTACCTCCATTGCTTCAGTCCAATGTGACTTTCTCGATACCGCAGCCATGCTAGTTGATGTTCTGTTGCAGGTACATCAGGACTCACACTGAAACTTCCCGTGCCCCGTTTCTTACTCTCTCATTGGCTGTAGGTCAACGCTGCAGTTGTATCGAGTCAAAACATATTTCAAATTGCGCGATTTGGAATTGCCGACTGGTCCAGATATTTAAAGGGATACTCCAGGATGTAGCATTAAGCTTTGTATCAGTAGAAAACCAGTAGTATTTTCGAATTACCCTGCTTCCCCCCCTCATATCCCCATGATATGAGAGAAAGTTTCATTTTTAGTCTGGAAAAAATCCTCCGATGACGCAAAAATCGTCATTTTGCGTCATCGGAGGATTTTTGGGACAGAGGCTTTAAACTACAGCCAGTATTAGTAGCTAGTTCCGCATGTTTTCACCACGCCCATATGAGGCGGGATCTTACTCATAGAATGTAAAGATAGTGTCAGCCATCTTTAAGCTAAGCTAACAGGCTCTTGCTCTGTAAAACTTTGTATAATAGTCTAATCACGATAACGGAAGAAAGTTTTGAAGTAATGACAGATGGGGATTTCGAAGATCTTTTGTGTGAATCGGATGCTCGCGGCTACCTATACGAGCCACAATACAGCGACGAACAGTTGCGGGAGATGGAGGAACAAGAGGCGGCCGGAGCAGCTGCTGCAGCAGGGGAGCAAGACCTGCTTGGCGGTCAGGAGGAAGAGCCCGGCCAGACTCGAGGTGGGGCGAACTGGTGGTGTCAGTGCTCTCGCTGTGCGTGTATGCAAACAGATAGAGAGTCCTATTGCTGTCGCGAATTTCAGCGATGCCATTTTCTTCTGCATGAGATCGCTGAATCCGCTGATGAAACTGCACCGCTAGCATGTGTAACTGAGCACCCAAGTTTTGTACCACACATGGACAGGGGGTCCTGGAAACTTATTTCAGGATCCCAAAGATAAATTATAACGCCAGCCAAAGCCTGCAGGGACAAATGGACAGCTTAATGTAAAGTGAGTATTTGTTTTGTATTTCTTTTTGTTACTAAGACGTAATGTACAGAGTTTGGACACCCGGCATAATCGTGGTTTGGGAGTGGCCTCGTAAGTGCGGCAAAGCAAGTGCATTCTGGGAGTTGTTGTCTTTCAGCCACATGAGTAAAAAATAAATTTTTTGCCTTTTCTCAGTCTAGAATGCTTCAAATTCAAAAATAATTTCACATTTCTACTACATAAATGACCACTATTAAATACACATTCATCTTCCCACAGCTGGAGTATCCCTTTAACATTTTAAATATCTCGGTGACATCGGCGATGCGTCTGCGATTCTCTCAGATCGCGTCTTTGATAATTCATACATTGCGATCGTCGTTCAAGGGAGTGAGCGCTGATTTGCCTATGATTTCTTGCTTTTGTCGGTGAGTGAAAATCGGGCTTAAAGTCGTGTAGTGTAAACTCGACATAAGCTGAAGCTGCCCGTGAGTTTGCTTTTTTACAATTGTTACAGAATTTTTACAGAATCGCTCAACATTACAAATGAATGGGCAACTAAAGTCAGATTGTCAGATTCATCAGCCAATCAGATTGATTTATTTGTTCTTGGTGGGTGTGATCTTTAGGATATGTCCTGGTGGAGGCCTTCTAGCTGGCCTTGAGTGATGCAATCACGCTTTAAGTGATGTAATTTGATAGTGAAGAGCGTGAGATCTTGCTGATGAGTCGACTGTCATTACTGCCACGATCACCATTGAGAAAGAGATCCTTATGGATTTAAAAATATTAGATGTTCTGCATGACTGTATGATTGCTTAATTTATTAATCATGAAAGGAGGACTGATTTTCACTTCAAGTAAATTGGTTAGTGCTTTTTGCATTGTTATAGCAACATCAGGAGTTTTCTAAGTGTAAATTAGGCTGCTGGAGTATTCAGTGTCGGATCAAGTTTTGAAAAGTAGTGCTGCACTCCATTCAACTCGGAAAGTTCTTCTTGGAATGCTAGTGCTGCAGCATTGTTTATCAGTTGGGTTGCTAGGAGACATCTCTAATGAGAGTCAAACCCCTGCTAAGCTAACGGGAGCATTGCAGTTCCAAATAATGGGGAATGGAATGCATTTATGGTCGGAGATATCAAGTAGGAATAGGGTTGAAAACATTGTTACTATGAATGCAAACTTTAATACAGTGAAAAAGACACTATTAGCATACCATAAATATATATAAATAAATACAATTTCCAACATTCTTTTGAATGTCCATGAACTAAAATAAAATGTTTTATGCCATGAGTGTACCTTCATTTACTATTAGCCTCTTATACATTTACATTTATGCATTTGGCAGACACTTTTATCCAAACGACTTACGGTGTGCACTTATTACAGGGACAATCTCCCCGGAGCAACCCAGAGTTAAGTGCCTTGCTCAAGGACACAATGGTGGTGGCTGTGGGGATCAAACCAGCGACCTTCTGATTAACAGTTATGTGCTTTAGCCCACTACGCCGCCGCCACCACTCCTCTTATAATCGACCAATTGGTGTGCTAGAAGGCGGGACTTACATAGAGGGGTTAAAGCAATACAAATATGTGTGCGACCAGATGCACATCATAATACAACTAAAGCCGAATCCCGGACATTTTTTCAAATTTAGAAATCCCGGCCGGATGCTTTTTTAAGTCCCTAGATAAGAAGGAGTGTGATCCACCAGACATTCCAAACAGAATGAGTTTAAGTGGGAAGATATAATCTAAACAAGAGTCTAAACAAGAGGTCCCTGCAGGTGTGATGAAACAAACCACTGCAACCTGCAACTCTCACACGAAGAAATGGCCTGACATCAAGTTTGAAGCACAAACGCACGACGGTCGATCGAATCGTAAAATTGAATATAACTTTACACATATAAAGTTAGTAAGCTATTTTATTACACTAAAATCGTGTTAACATGAATAATGTTAACGTATTTTGACTAAACTTTAGACTCAATATCTATTTTAACATTTATTGACAGACCCCATTTACTTCCATTGTAAGTGTCTTACCCATTTACTTCAATTGTAAGTGTTGTATGTAACTAACCAATATGCTTATATATATATATACAAATGCTGATCTGAAGAACCTATAATACAACTTCAAAAATAACCAAATAATCATATAGCACTATACAGTCTATACAAAAAAATAATTGAGAAAAAATATTTTTAAGCGTGAAGATGCTCCTTCTGTTCCATGTTGAGCCCTTTTAATCCATCCCTAATATTTCCTCAGCCATTTTACAGGTTGTCTTAAACATTCCACCATGGCTTTGAAATCAGTTGGTTGGGTTCACGCTTTTGGGCACAGGGAACTATTTTTGCCAGGAAAAAGATCTGCTCACTTATAATTATGAGTGTAAGGTTTCAGTTTGGTTCAGGCACAAAGAGAGGGAGGAAAGGGAGAACGTTTGAAAGTGTACTTGGGTGGGGTCTCGGGTTAAGCTTAGATGATGATGGATGCTTTTCCTTCAGGACAATTGAGTGCTGCCTCTCTCTTTATTACCATCACACAAAGGAGTTGCGAGATGTTTATCCTGTGTTGCAGATGCTAATGTGGCACTGTTTAAATGCTTGCAAATATGTTCCTTGTGGGAATCTGTGTTTGAGCATTCGTTACATTACACATTTGCTCATGCTACGTTTGAAATGTTGGCCCTTCTAAAACTATGATTTGCATTGCTTTGCAATAGTTTATATCTAAAAAAAATGAATGCGTTCTTGCACTAAAAAGGCTAGATGCAGTGGAAACAGAATGCAGGTGTCTCAAGACATGTTTAACATTTTTTTTAACATTTTTTTATAGGGATGCAAACTACTCACCTTTCAGCTAAGTAACCTAAAAGCTAATTTGCCCAAATTGTGCAGTAAATTTTCTTAAACATAAAAAAGAAGCTGAATGAACAGAAATTAGCCTATACATCTGGAACACCTGCTATAACTTTCTAACTTTTTTTTACCACTCATGAGTTTGCATCCCTGTTTTTAAATTGTCACATCGTTTAAAAAATGTGGCAAAAAAAAACTGAGTCATGCCACAATGGTCAAAGACAACCGTCTAGCGCAGGAGTCGGCAAGCTTTTTGACATGGAGTGCGATTTATTTTTATTGTCCTGGTCAATGACTGTTCCAACCCCCTAATTTAATAGTTTATTTTCATTTCAAATGATATTATCAGCATAACCCAATGATTATGATATAATCATGATCCTGCATGTGAATTTTCACAAAGCAACTTTTGAAAGATCTTTAATGAAAGAAAACCTGTCCTTTTGTACAAAATGAGTTAACACAGTTAATGTCACAAATTTCTTATTTGATTACTGATCACAAAATTGTGTGGAATCTTAAATATTTCTTATATTATGAATGTATATTTTATGTATGTAAAATGTATAAATCACACAGAGGGGTAATCATAGCACGCAAGCAACAGTGAGAGAGTAGTAGGCTATTTTATTTATATTAAGTTTTCGCACCTGCATTCTAATCTACATCTTGATGTAATCCTTCCTCATGATCATACAGCGTGTTTTCATCAGCTGAATGGGAGAATAAACACTATTAAAGTGTGTCGAGACTCACGCTGAATGTGCAAGCCATTCGTTCATCACAAGCGATCAACTATTTAGCCCTTTTCTGTGAATCACACCTGCAAAAAGCAAAAAATTTATTTTAAGGTCTTTATTCTCGCGATTAACCGGAAGTGAATCTCGCCACATTTTAACTTTTTGTTTAGTCTCCCATTCAGCTCTTAGAAACACACTGTGTATTCATGAGGAAGATTGGAATCTAGGTGCGAATTGATAGAAATAAAATAGCCTGCTCCTTTCTCGCCGTTGTTGGCGTGCCAGTGATTACCCCTCTGCATGCCAATGCTGGCACGCGTGCCATAGATTACCGACCCCTGGTCTAGTACATGTTTAAAAATACATTGTTTGCATTCTGTTCAAAACAGTTGAAAAACACAGCAGACGGACACAAAAACGCCTCAGATCCTGCAACTATTATTAGTGGTTCTTGCGTAACTTCCTACTTCAGATTTCTTACAAACTTCAGTGCATAAGTCATCCTGTGCCTTTGTGCTACAGACATTAACGATTTAATCATGCAGCTTGTATTGCAATGTGCTACTCATCTAAATTAATTGACTTATTATTTTTGGTTGACGACATAAAAACTGCATTACATTTCTGATAGACCTAGATTGGAAGATGTACCAGATCCAAATCTAGGGAGAAGAACTTAATTGAGACTTGTTGGTGGATTCTTTCTTTTGACTGGGGTCAGAGTGAAACCATCCAGAATACCCTAGAAATTGCATAGTAACACACACACACACACACACACACACACACACAGTAGTGTTTCCATGTTTTATGGGGACTTTCCATAGACATAATGGTTTTTAAACTGTACAAACTTTATATTCTATCCCCTAAACCTAACCCTACCCCTAAACCTAACCCTCACAGAAAACTTTCTGCATGTTTACATTTTCATAAAACATAATTTTGTATGATTTATAAGCCGTTTTCCTCATGGGGACCGACAACATGTCCCCACAAGGTCAAAAATTTCGGGTTTTACTATCCTTATGGGGACATTTGGTCCCCACAAAGTGATAAATACACGCTCACACACACACACATGTTGGTCTATCTATCATTATGAGGACTTTCCATAGACATAATTATTTTTATACTGTACAAATTGTAAATTCTATCCCTAAACCTAACACCACCCCTAAATCTAACCCTCACAAAAAACTTTCTGCATTTTTACATTTTCAATAAAACATCGTTTAATATGTTTTTTAACCTATTTAAATTATGGGGACACTAGAGATGTCCTCATAAACCACATTTATAACATAATACCCTTGTAATTACCAGTTTGTAACCTAAAAAATTTTCCTTGTTAACCACATGACACTTGACACATACATGCCCACTCACACAAAAATGTTGGTGCAGCTATCCTTCTGGGGAATCTCCATAGACATTATGATTTTTATACTGTATAAACTATAGATTCTATTCTATTTGTTGCAACAAAAACATTTTAACAATTTCAACAGCATTGTAATGCCATAGCCCTGGCCTGAGCCCACTCTGATACAGTATGCACTGTAACATGGAAACATCCATGGAAATTTGAAGGATGACTGTATCTATAGATCTTAGATTAGATACTACACTATATTGTAGTAATGTATTGTAGGGTGTTCTGGCCAGAGGCCTAACATCCTGACACTATACTCTTGTTGTGAATGTGCACTCAAAAAAATATTTTAGCCTATTTTTAATATGTATCCATTTCAATTGAATAACAAATTTCCATCTAATTGAAATGCCTAATCTTTAACAAAATAAAATGTACAAATCTTTATTTTTTACAATTACAATTTCTTCAAGACTATTGAATTCAATTAGATGGAAATTTTTTATTCAATTGAAATGGATAAGTCTTAAAAATAGGCAAAAATATTTTTTTGAGTGTGGGATCATCATTTCACATGGAAATGATCCATTAATTATTTAATGGATCATTGGCAGTTTTGGTAAAATATTTAGGTCAGTGAAATTAGCTTTTTCTTCTGCTGTTTGTAAGGACAGTCCTCTACAGGCGATGCATCCTAAGACAGTGGTTAATATAATGCTGAGGTCCATTTTATGGTTTGGAAGAAAATACATGGCCTTGGCAAATGACATATTGTGGTTGCAAGTTTGCATCTGGTTTTGTTTTTGTCCCTGACTGTAATCATTTGGTTTCATTTAGAGGTTACCGTGTCTGATGGGATGAATGAAAACCATGTGGTGTTGTTTGTATTACAATTTTTCTGGGCTCAGAAATCGATAAATATTGGCAGCCTGCATCATGAACAGTAGATGTACAGTTGATATAGACGCATTTTGTTGGAGTAAACCCTCTGTTCTCCTTAAAGGGGTCATGACATGCCTTTTTTAATTATTTTAATATGTTCCTTGAGGTTCACTTATAATATCAGTGCAGTTTTTGCACAAAAAATAATCATATATTTGTAAACATGTTAATTGTCTACCCTCATGACCCTCTGTCAGAAACGCTCAATTTTGGTGCTACATATCTTACTTTAAGACTTGACAGTAAACGCCCGCTGTTATGACTGTCTCTTCTCTTGACTGACCTGCTCAATCTACTTGCCATCTCACTGCTTGGCGATGCTGGGTGGGCTACGGAAGTGATAAGCTAAAGAAGGCATTGATTTGTTGTTGCGGAGAAGATCAGATGCAAATGTCTTCCACAGAGTGACATCACAATGTGGAGGAAGTAGAAAATGAGTTGTGCCGCACAATTGGACTGATGACGCAATTTGCGTCACACACACAGTGTGTAAAAAGCTCGGAGTATCATCAGAGACTCAAGCCACCTGAGTCATGGGCTGCTTCCCAGCATCAGGACCCGCACCAGCCGACTTCATGACATCTTCTTCCCCCGAGCAATCAGACTTTTGAACTCTTGATCACTCACGATACATATATCACCACCGCACTTACTAGCCTCAGAATGGACTCACATTTTATACTTCTCTTAATAACACACTGGCAACTAACTATCAACCAACAGCTGAATGTCAACACAGCACTTCATATTTATTTCCACTGATTACATGGGGGGAGGGGTACAGTGTATTTTTATTGTATACAGTCTTATTTTGTGTATACTGTATATTGTATATTATTTTTATTGTATACTGTCTTATTTTGTGTAAACTGTATATTGTATATTATTAAGTGTATATTGTGTTGTGTAACAAGATGTGTAAATTGTGTTGTGTGTATATCAGATGTTTATTGTAATTGTCATACTGCTATGTTGCTTGAAACTGCACCCAAGACTTTCACCCACCGTTGCACTTTTGTTTATGGTTGAGTGAAAATAAAGGGATTTTATTTTCTTTTTGACATACTCTACGTGGAGGGATCCCCAATGTGCACACCCGAATTATTATATTTAGCCTTTAGCTGAACAAATACTACCATTGTGTTTAATTACTTTACATTTAATTTTTTTTTTGCATTGTAGTGCTATGATTTTATGACAAATGACAAGAGTCATGAAAATGTCAAATGCCTAAAATCTTAAAATAGACTTCATATATACACATATATATTTATTTATTTATTTTAATTCTGTGGTGTAATTGGACCATCTACCACTAAAATATTGGATATTCTCTCTCTCTCTCTCTCTCTCTCTCTGTCTCTCTCTCTCTCTCTCTCTCTCTCTCTCTCTCTCTCTCCTTCTGTCTACCTTTAACTCTCTGTCTGTTTTCCCCTTATTAGTCTTTGCCCTTCCTCCGTCGGCCTCAAAGGAAGTTTCCTCTGAGGTCTCTGATGTTATTTTCAGGCGGTTTGTTGTCTGCCAGAGATAAGAGGAACACATTTGTTGTGCCTCATTGAAAATGACTTTGGAATCATATTTGCTCTACTTCAGCACTGGGATGCCACTTAAACTAAAAGAGAAGCTTTATTTTCTGAACCCAAGCACACTACATCCACCATGTATTACATACTGTACTTTGAAATGTCATCAGCAGATGTAGAGTATTCATCATTGAGTATATGAAGTCAATTCAAGCCTGCTCGCCCAACAGAATGGACACTTCCCTAATTCGGTGCCATTCGTGGATGATAAGCGGAAACTAATACTGTAAATCTGCAGTCCACTTTATCTCTCTCTACACATACACACCCAACCAACATGCACATATTCATGAGCTCACAATCTTTTCTGACTCAGAAACATACACACAACCCTAGTCTAGGTAAGCCGGGCTAACTGTTTTTTTTTTTCGAACCACAAAATCCCCAAATACTGTTGAGAGCTGGTTTAAAACCAAAATGAAAAAGAAAAACACTGTAATATAATCATACTTCCCTGGTAATTACAGTGTGGGAAAGGCCCACCCAGAATGCCCAGTGCTAAGACAAATGGATCTAAATTTATCCATAGACACATTTCCAAGTAAATTCCAAACAGGGAGTTTATGTATGATAAATTGACCATAAAGATGGAGGGGTCAAGGTTGGTTTTGTGTGGGCTGGCTGTAGCTTCTGCTGGTAGATGCTGTATCTACATCATTCTAGGTGAGGAATTTTTTGCCATTCAAAAGTAGGGTATTCTGTTGAAATAAATTGTTAAATCTGCTGCCTTTGATGTCATAGCTAAGGGTAGTCATTAATTAAAGGCTTTGGACTCTGGATATTGTTGTGGTGTGATCAACCAATCAGCATTGTTTTAACGTAATTTCCTGGAGCTCTGGAGTAATGGAGCGCAACAGTCTTTTTCAAGAAGTAAAAATCCCATTACTTTTTCCCATAGGGGAATTGATGATTCAAAATAACTTTCTAAACCTTTCAAGACGGACAGAGTTAATTGATGGTGTATGCTTTTGTTAAAGCCATCAGTATGCTTTATTTCAACATAAAACCATGTTTAAAAGCAGAATTTCTGGTGAAGAACTACACTACCCATGATACCACAGGAGAAAATACACCAATTAGAGATTTGCGGCCAACAAATTATGCCAAAAGAGTCTAGCAGTGACCACTCGTTTCCATGACGTGGTGCGAATTACACAGCTGAGTCAAAACATTATGACCATTCACAGGTTTATTTGTTTATTTTTAGGATCCCATTAGCTGAAAGTCTGTGCCATCAGCTAGTCTTCCTGGGTTCCATTCTAAAAAATTACATTACAACAACAACAACACATTTAATCATCACAGTAAACAATATATACATTTTATATATGTACATACATACACAAACACACACTCATACCTACATACAATCTAGTTTCGATTCATAAAACTAAATATAAATACCATGTTATTTACAATTACCTTAATCATAACATATAAAAACCTACATCGACACATAACACCTTAGACTTCTTTTAAATGCCAGCTTATTACAAAGCTGATCGAACTTCAATGGGAATGTTATTCCAGATGACTATTGCTCTATACAGAACGGTTTTCTTCATAAAATTAGTTTTTGGATAGGGGGTCATTATATGACCATTATTTGCCTTTCTGGTGTTATAATTATGCACAGAATTAAAATACACTATTTGATTAAACAGAGAAATAGGCACTTTCATTGTCAATGTGTTATATATCATACTGCTTAAAGTAACTGTTATTCTTTGGTTTAAAGTGAGCCATGAAAGAGTAGAATACATCTGATCTCTACTTGTTTTAATTGAACAGGCTAGAACCAGTCTTGCTGCTTTATTTTGCGCAACCTGAATTTTTGACAAGTCCTTTTTAGTTGCAGAAGACCACACCTCAGTGCAGTATGACAAGTGACATAATATTAATGACTCTGTTACTATTTATAAAGTTTCCTGATTCACATAATGACAACATTTTTTAGTTAATGCAATGCCACATCCTATTCTGTTAACAATAGTATTTATGTGTTCTGTCCAAGAAAGACTACTGTCAATAACCCGACCCAACAGTTTAGCCTTTTCTACTCGTTGTATTCTTTGCCCGGCTATATGTAACTTTAATTCCGATCCAAGCATCAATTTTTGTTTTGATCCAATGATCATACTTTTAGATTTGGATATATTTAAGACTAATTTGTTTCCACTAACCCACTTATACACCGAATCCAACTCTCCAGACAGAACATGATTAAGTTTGTCACATGAGTTTGAAGCATAGTAAACAGTTGAGTCATCTGCAAACATTGTCATTGATGCTTTTTTGACAGCTAAGGGCAAATCATTAATAAAAACTGAAAACAAAAGAGGACCCAAACAACTTCCTTGTGGTAAACCACAAACTAAACCTTTATAATTAGATAAAGAACCATTATAAAAAACCCACTGCGTTCTTTGTGAAAGATAACTTTTCATTAGTAAAATAGCAGAAGGAGAAAATCCGTAGATCTTTAATTTCTCAATTAAAATAGAATGGTCTATTACATCAAAAGCAGCACTGAAGTCCAACATGACCACACCAACTAATTCAGAGTTATCCATACTTCTAAGCCATCCATCGGTCATTTGTGTAAGAGCTGTACAGGTAGAATGTGCCTTTCTATATGCATGCTGAAACATAGTCATCAAATTATTGTTCTGAAAGTAATTACGAATTTGTGTAGGAATAATATTTTCCATAACTTTACTGAGTGCAGGCAGAATACTTATAGGTCTACAGTTATGCCCATTATAAGATAATCGATTGTTTTTTATCAATGGAATAATTTTCCCTTCCTTCCACAAAGATGGATAAATCCCACTCGCTATACACTGATTAAATATATAACACAACGGAGCAGCAATATATTCAGCTGTTTTATTCAATACTAGGCTGTCCAAGTTGTCTGTGCCTGGACTACCATGTGTTGGAAGAGACTTTAACAGGGCCATCACTTCTGCAGTTTGCACGCGACTAAAATGAAAGTTACACATTTTATCAGCCATGATTTCATTTTTGATCAGTTCACAGTAATCAAAATCTTGTGTTCTAAAACCTTTTCTTAAATTATTTACTTTATTTATAAAATAATTATTAAAATAATCTGCAATGTCTTTAGATTCTGTTATAAAACCTCCATCAGACTCTACAAAAGAAGGCTGATGCATTTCTATTTCTACCCATAATTTCATTTAGGACGTGCCAAAGCTTTTTGCCATCATACTTAACACTGTTTATTCTATTTTTGTAATACTCTTTCTTTTTCCTTTTATTTATTTTAGTAACTTGATTCCTTAATTTACAGTATTTTAATCTGTCCTCCAATAATCTCGTTTTCACAGCCATTTGTTTAGCTTCATCTCTTTGTTTCATCATATTTTTCAATGTTGAATCAATCCACCTCGCACCATTTGATTTTATTACCCTATTTTTCATCGGTGCATATTTATCAACAATGCACAAAAGCATACTCATGAAAGCATCCAAAGAATCTCCTGGGTAGTGGCCACAGTACACATCTTTCCAATCAACATGTTTTACTTCTCCCACAATCTTTTCAATAGTTGTTACTTTATAAGACCTTTTATAAGTACCAAAATTAGCTTTAGCTTTAGGGACTTTCGCTTTCTTATTAACAGCAATGAGATTATGGTCACTAAATCCAACTGGTATTGACACAACATCAGTACACCGTTCTGATACATTAGTGTAAATGTGGTCAATACATGTTGCTGTTGTAATGCCCACCTTGTTGGTAACGATTCTTGTTGGCACATTGACAATTTGATGTAAATTGCAGACACTTATATAGGAAAGTAATTTCTTTTTCTTTGTGCATCTGTCATCATTCCAATCAATATTCATATCTCCAAATAAATATAGTTCAGAATTGACATCAGAGACATTATCAAGCATTTCACCTAAGCATGTCAGATAGTCCACGTGTGCATCAGGAGGTCTATAACAGCATCCCACAAGTACAGGTTTCATATAAGGTACATGGACTTCTACCCATATAGCTTCAATGTCATCATATATTAAATTGTGTTTTAAATTACAAGGAATGTTGCTTTGCACAAAGATGGCCGCACCACCACCAAATTTATTTCTATACTTTCTAAAAACATTAAAACCTTTAACTGGTAATTCAGAGTTTTGAATAGAGCTTTCGAGATGTGTCTCAGATAGAGCTAATATATTAATTGAATACTTGTGCACTAAATTAATAATATCTTGAATTTTATTCCTTATACTACAAATATTTAAATGTGCCAAAACCAAACCTTTACTAGTTGTAGTTGTACACATTAGTGTGATATAAGGAATGCAATCACAAACACATCAAAACATAGTACTTGACCCTAAAATGTATCTCAGTCCTGAATACTTTCCTCTCTCGGCAAAATTATTAATTTATCATACCTTAATATTGCTTTTTCACCTTGGGCTCTAGCAGCTTTGAGCTTAGGCCACAGTTCCTTACTTCTTTGAAGCACAGCCCCAGAAAAATCTTCATTTATGTAAATGTTAGCCCCCTTGAGCTTTTTAGCAGAGGAAAGAATGCGTTATTTATCTTTGAGACGCAGCAGATTTACCATAAGTCTCCTGGGCCTTCCACCCTCCTGATACTGACCCATCCTCTGGACACGCTCGATTTCAATCTTCCCATCCAGAAGATGGGAAGATTCCACAGGTGAAGCAAATAACATTGATTTTCTCCTAACGTGTCATGCAGGAGAAAGGGGCAGGAGTAAAGACCTAAGCGACTTTGATTAGGGCCATATTGTTATGGCCAGACGACTGGGTCAGAGCATCTCTGAAACGGCAAGGCTTGTGGGATGCTCCCTGTCAGCAGTGGTGAGTACCTAGTGACAGTGGTCCGAGGAGGAACAAACCACAAACCGGTGATAGGGTGTTGTGCGCCCAAGGCTCATCGATGCGCAAGGGCAACAAAGGCTATCCCGTCTGGTCCAAACTAACAGAAGATCTTCTGTGGCACAAGTCATAGAAAAGTTTAATGATAGTTACGGAGGAATGTGTCACAACATGCAGTGCATCACACCCTGCTGCGTATGGGGCTTCAAAGCTGCAGACAGGTCAGAGTACACATGATAACCCTTGTCCACCATCAGTATTGGGCCTTGGAGCAGTAGAAGAAGGTCGCCAGATCTGATGTGTCCTGTTTTCTTTTATATCACATGGATGGCCGTGTACGTGTGCACCGATGACCTGGGGAAGTGATGGCACAAGGATGCACTGTAGGAAGATGACAAGCTGGCGGAGGAAGTGTGATGCCATGGGCAATGTTCTGCTGGGAAACTCTGGGTCCGGCCATTCATGAAAACATCAGTCTGACACGTGCCACCAACCTAAACATCGTTGCAGACCAGGTACACCTCTTCATGGCAATGATATTCCCTGATGGCAGTTGTCTCTTTCAGCAAGATAATGCACCCTGCCATACTGCACACATTTTTCAGGAATGGTTTGAGAAATATGATGAAGAGTTCACGGTGTTGCCCTGGCCTCCAAATTCCCCAGATCTCATTCTGATTGAGCATCTGTGGGATGTGCTGGACCTACAAGTCCGATCCAAGACGGCTCCACCTCGCAACATACAGGACTTGAAGGATCTGCAGCTTATGTCTTGGTACCAGATTCCACAGAACACCTTCAGGGGTCTAGTAAAGTCCATGCCTCTGTGGGTTAGTGCTGTTTTGGCAGCACAAAGAGTATAAATGGCTTATTAAGCAGGTGGTCATTATGTTTTGGCTCATCAGTGTACATAGTCTCCCTACACTCTCAAACTACTTGTATATTGTGGAATATTTTGCAAACTACTTTAAATACATTCATTATATACTTATAATCAACAACTTTAATTCAGTTGTTTGATATTGCGATTATATATTTGCTTTAAATCAAATTTTATATTTTTGGTTTGTAATGTTGTGATTCACCTCAGAGCTGGTTGTTTGCTTCATGTCATATAACTCTTTTATTAAGTACTTTATGAAATCCTTTTTGGCATTTACGGCTCAGGTTATTTGCTAAAATAAAAAAACTGTATCTGAAACCCATAAGCAAAGATGGCAGCTTATGCAGGTCACATAATTCTGGGGGGTCATGTGCTAGCTGAGCAGCTGCAATTCAGATCAGTTGGAATGCTATTGGAAAGCTTTTTCCAGGTATTATAGACCTCTTTGATAGATATGTCAGAAGTGGACGAGGAAGATATGAAGCTGACATTATTTGTGTGTCACAGCTTAGCTATGACTACAGTACAAGAGAGTCAGTTAGTCTGCATTGTTATATGTTGGAGGCTGACTGAACATGTAGCGACAAGATTTCTGTGTCACTATCTGATCCTGGGTTGCGAATCTTCAGGTATGCACACATTTACTCACAGTCACCCACTCATGGAGTTGCAGTAATGAACCGAAATTCGACAAAGAGAAGAAGCATCTTGACCATGAGTCTCATAAAGAGACTTTCCTTCAGGAAAAAGCAGCCCCCTAAAATGGTAAGTTTGCTCCACAAATTTCAGCCTTTTTCTCAAATTTCTGTTTTTCTTTTCTCCGAAGCCAAATGATTGGGCTTGGTTAGATCCGCTGTTTTACTCATGGTGTTTTATCTCATTCCTGCACTCCCACACTGAGCATCTGCAGCAAGGAGACTCAGGCTCATCAGTCCTGGAGTCATTGCCTTTTCACACTCTGATGTTTCCACAGTTGTGTGTGTGTGGATGTCTGTCCTCACTGTGTTCTCACCTGTGGTTGTAGACCTTGTGATTCGTCTTTATCCTCTTGTGCCATAACTTCAGTTTAAACATGCTATGACAAGCCAGGATATTTAGTTTAGACCCAGTGCTTCTCTGTTGCAGCTGTGTTTTTAGCTGTAGCCAGGAGATAGTGTGCTCTGCTATGGGTTTTGTCTTTCTATTATCAACAAATGTCATCAGAAGAGGGAATAATATGTTTGTTTGAATTTGCTGAACTTCCTGAATGAAAAGGAAAAAAAAGACCTACTTGATAAGAAAGAAGTAGTGTTAGTGGTTACAACTGAAAGAAAAAGAGAAGGCGACATATGTATCACAAATAAATCCATGTCAAAAACTGAGATAGTCCAGTTTAGTTCTTGAGTTTCCTTTGAGGTTAAAAGGGCAAAATGTAACCACATAGTTTAAAAGGTGGAAATATAAACAAAGCATGTCTCAGCAACATTTGCCACACATGTTGTGGTGAAGCTTGCTTGTGTAAAGTCAGTGGAGGTGTAAAGACTCACAAGAAGTGTGGCAGGTGTGCCTAGACATCAAAGGAATGTAATTGTTAGGGATTCCTTGTCTTGTTTCACTGTTGCCCTTTGTCTGCCACCTTTGCATTCCTTAGTTTTCACTTTTGTCTTTTGGTTAGCCTTCGTGTTCACTTGTCATTGTTTAGAACTACACTTCCCAGAATCCACCTGCCATCTTCACTGCCATTTTGTTCATTGTTTTCACCTGTATCTCATTCAGACATCACTCACTGTGTATTTAAGCCCTGCTTTTTGTTCACCCCTTGTCGTTCGTTGAATGTTGTTAGCCTGGTGTGTGGTCCCTGCCTGTGTTTTCTAGTTTTATGTTTATTTCCCCATTGAGGGTTTTCCTTTGCTTTTTCTTGCTTGTTTATTTAATAAAGTGTAACTGCGTTTAGATCCGCATCTCCTCGTCTGCCTTGCTGCTCAATCGTGACAGAACGAACGACCCAATATGGATCTAGCAGCTTACCTGATGGAACTGACCCAGGCGGAGTTGACCATCCGCGAGTACTCCCACTTCTTTTCCGCTGTTGCCATCCACACCGGCTTCGACGACACATCCCTGAAAACCATCTACCAGCTCGGGCTACCAACGTACCAGCTGAGGGGATTGCCGAACTCCGGAGACCTCACGTGGAGGGAATATGTGGATCTAGTCTTGGGAGTACTCGCTGCCGGGGAACCACCTCTCTCGATCCCGGTTTCCGCCACTGGGCTTTCCGTGCCTGCCAGGGCCAGCGAGCCAGAGCCCACGCCTGCCAGGGCCAGCGAGCCAGAGCCCACGCCTGCCAGGGCCAGCGAGCCAGAGCCCACGCCTGCCACGGCCAGCGAGCCAGAGCCCACGCCTGCCACGGCCAGCGAGCCAGAGCCCACGCCTGCCACGGCCAGCGAGCCAGAGCCCACGCCTGCCCCGGCCAGCGAGCCAGAGCCCTCGCCTGCCCCGGCCAGCGAGCCAGAGCCCTCGCCTGCCCCGGTCAGCGGGCCAGAGCCCTCGCCTGCCCCGGTCTGCGAGCCAGAGCCCTCATCAGCTCCGGTCAGCGAGCCAGAGCCCTCGTCAGCCACGGTCAGCGAACCCAAGCCAGCGCATACCACGGTCACCCAGCCAGAGCCTGTAGCCTCGACCGTCCCTGAGCCGGCGCCTGTAGCCTCGACCGTCCCTGAGCCGGCGCCTGTAGCCTCGACCGTCCCTGAGCCGGCGCCTGTAGCCTCGACCGTTCCTGGGCCAACGCCAATAGCCAGGACTGACCAAAAGCCAGCACCAATGGTCATGCCCGTCCTAGAGCCTGCGCCCCTCGAGCCTCCCGAGCTTTCCAGAGCTCCGCCTTCCGAGCTTTCCAGAGCTCCGCCTTCCGAGCCTCCCGAGCTTTCCAGAGCTTCACCTCTCAAGCCTCCCAGGGCTCCGCCTCCCGAGCTTTACAGAGCTCCGCCTCCCGAGCTTTACAGAGCTCCGCCTCTCAAGCCTCCCAGGGCTCCGCCTCTCAAGCCTCCCAGGGCTCCGCCTCTCAAGCCTCCCAGGGCTCCATCTCTCAAGTCTCTCGAGCCTCCCAGGGCTCCTCCTCTCGAGCCTCCCAGGGCTCCTCCTCTCGAGCCTCCCAGGGCTCCGCCTCTCGAGCCTCCCTCTGCTCTGCCTCCTGAGCCTCCCACGGCTCTGCCCCCTGAGCCTCCCGAGCTTTCCATGGTTCCTCCTCCCTCGGCTCTGCCTCCTGAGCCTCCCACGGCTCCGCCCCCTGAGGCCTCTGAGCCTCCCGAGCCTCCCTCAGCTCCGCCTCCCGAGTCTCCCTCAGCTCCGCCTCCCGAGCCTCCTGCGGCTCCGCCTCCAGAGCCTCCCTCAGCTGAGCCTCCCGAGCCTTCCATGATTCCTCCTCCCTCGGCTCCGCCCCCTGAGGCCTCTGAGCCTCCAGAGCCTCCCTCAGCTGAGCCGCCCTCGGCTCCGCCTCCCGAGCCGCCCTCGGCTCCGCCTCCCGAGCCGCCCTCGGCTCCGCCTCCCGCGGCTCCGCCTCCCGAGCCTCCCGCGGCTCCGCCGCCAGAGCCTTCCAGGTCACCGCCTTTAGGGCCTCCTCCCAGGGGTCCTGACCCTGTCCCTGACCTGTGGCCTCCTCCCAGGCCTTCTGACCCTGTTCCCGTCCTGTGGCCTCCTCCCAGGCCTCCTGACCCAGTCCCTGTCCTGTGGCCGCCTCCCAGGCCACCTGACCCTGTTCCAGTCCTCTGGCCTCCTCCCAGGTCTCCTGACCCGGTCCCTGTCCTGTGGCCTCCTCCCAGGCCTTCTGACCCTGTTCCCGTCCTGTGGCCTCCTCCCAGGCCTTCTGACCCTGTTCCCGTCCTGTGGCCTCCTCCCAGGCCTTCTGACCCTGTTCCCGTCCTGTGGCCTCCTCCCAGGCCTTCTGACCCTGTTCCCGTCCTGTGGCCTCCTCCCAGGCCTTCTGACCCTGTTCCCGTCCTGTGGCCTCCTCCTAGGCCTTCTGACCCTGTTCCCGTCCTGTGGCCTCCTCCCAGGCCTTCTGACCCTGTTCCCGTCCTGTGGCCTCCTCCCAGGCCTCCTGACCCTGTCCCTGTCCTGTGGCCTCCTCCCAGGCCTCCTGACCCTGTTCCCGTCCTGTGGCCTTCCCCCAGGCCTCCTGACCCGGTCCCTGTCCTGTGGCCTCCTCCCAGGCCTCCTGATCCGGTCCCTGTCCTGTGGCCTCCTCCCAGGCCCCCTGACCCGGTCCCTGTCCTGTGGCCTCTGCCCAGGCCCCCTGACCCGGTCCCTGTCCTGTGGCCTCTGCCCAGGCCCCCTGACCCGGTCCCTGTCCTGTGGCCTCTGCCCAGGCCCCCTGACCCGGTCCCTGTCCTGTGGCCTCTGCCCAGGCCCCCTGACCCGGTCCCTGTCCTGTGGCCTCCTCCCAGGCCTCCTGACCCGGTCCCTGTCCTGTGGCCTCCGCCCAGGCCCCCTGACCCGGTCCCTGTCCAGTGGCCTCCTCCCAGGTTCCCCAAACCTGTCCTTGCCCGGTGGCCAGCTCCCTGACCACCTGAACTTGTCCTTGCCCTTTGTGCCCTCTTGGACTTCCTGCCTGCCATCTGTGCCCCCTTGGACTTCCTGCCTACCATCTGTGCCCCCTTGGACTTCCTGCCTGCTTTTTGTGCCCCCTGGACTGTCTGTCTGCCCCTCGTTGCCCCCTTGGTCTGTCTGCCCACCTCAAGCTCCCCCCCAGTCATGGACATTTTTTGTTTTGTTTTATGTTACTTTGATCGTCTGGAATCCGATCCTTGAGGGGGGGCTATGTTAGGAATTCCTTGTCTTGTTTCACTGTTGCCCTTTGTCTGCCACCTTTGCATTCCTTAGTTTTCACTTTTGTCTTTTGGTTAGCCTTCGTGTTCACTTGTCATTGTTTAGAACTACACTTCCCAGAATCCACCTGCCATCTTCACTGCCATTTTGTTCATTGTTTTCACCTGTATCTCATTCAGTCATCACTCACTGTGTATTTAAGCCCTGCTTTTTGTTCACCCCTTGTCGTTCGTTGAATGTTGTTAGCCTGGTGTGTGTTCCCTGCCT
The DNA here is from genome assembly GCF_025860055.1 of Xyrauchen texanus. NCBI lineage: Eukaryota > Metazoa > Chordata > Actinopteri > Cypriniformes > Catostomidae > Xyrauchen > Xyrauchen texanus. The sequence goes on along the minus strand of NC_068277.1, from coordinate 17,926,875 downwards.
GTGTTTTCTAGTTTTATGTTTATTTCCCCATTGAGGGTTTTCCTTTGCTTTTTCTTGCTTGTTTATTTAATAAAGTGTAACTGCGTTTAGATCCGCATCTGCCTTGCTGCTCAATCGTGACAGTAATTATTGGAGGGAATTTTCAGATTTCAGGCCTGGAAATTCAGTGGACTACCGTTTATACTTGATGTAGTCCATTGTGCTCACTAACCCTTATAAAATGACCAAGTTGGAACAGCACTTATTTCCATGTTGATCCAAACAGTTTTTTTCTGGTTTTGTACTGGTCTCCAGCCAAAAATGTTGGTCAACCAGCAAGGTTTTTCTGATAACACCGGTAGACCAAGGAAGGCTTGCTGGTTCAGCTAGTTAAAAAGTAACTAGCTGAACCAGCAATAGTGAAGGCAAGCATCACTATTGTTTTATTTTAGTATTAACTCCATTACTATTGCTATACTTAAAGTCTAAATGAAATACAAGTTGCGACCAACTTCCATATTGTGACGTAGTGAAACGAAACATAACCAAGGAATTTTTGGGAAGAAACTGACTTTTGGGAGGAAAATACACCTTTTCATCTCTGCATAAGCTGCTTTGATATCAAGTGTGTTTACAACTCTTGTGACTCTTGAAGGCCAGGAGTTAAAAACTGACTACCACATATGCCAGCAGAGAAGAGTCAGTCATTTCACCAGAAGAGCAAATAAAGTTTACAAGGTCCGATATTTTTATAAAATAGCAGATATTCATTGATGAATCTATCACAATAAGACCAGTAACTTGCATTAATAAAATAAACGGGGGCAATTTTGATTTCATGCTGACTTAAAACAAACCCCTGACCCTAAAGGCTAGGGTATGCTTAATTTTTATGCATGCTCCAAATAGTTGCCCCATTACCCAACAAACAAATCTAAGTTACCCAGTGTTCAAAATTACACTTCCTCAAAAGCCGACGCCCTCGACATCTCTGTGCACTGTTGAAATGGGGGCACTCCCGCTGACCTCCATCCCCTTAAAATAATTTTTCTGATGATCATTACACTGGTCAGAACCCAATTTTTTATTCCCCACAATGACCGCCCCATTGCCCAAAACACAGAGTCTGGGGCAAAACCAAATCCGAGTGCCCAATACGTCACACATAAAATTATGAACCTTCAACCAAAATTCTTGGATCTTAACATACCACCAAATAACATGGGTTGTGTCTCCATCTTCTGATTGGCATTGCCAGCAGGTGGGTGTGTCTTTAAGACCAAGTCTACACAATCTAGTGGGGGTCCAATAGAATTTATGTAAAATCTTGAATTGCATAAGGCGCACACTTGCATCTCTAGATGCTGACATGATGTTTTTAGAAACCTAGCTCACACTCTCTCCTCCAAAACCAATTTTAAAGGGTAACTAAACCCTAAACCAACTTTTTTTTAGTTAATGATCTGTAAGCATGGGGCTTTATTAGTACTGGTCATTGATTCAAGTAATTTTTTTGACATTTGTGTGTAAAGTGTTTTAATTCTACAACATATGGTGTAAAAACCTCTGATTGCTGCCCTCTTCAGGTTGAACGGTGGCTACTGCAGTTGAATTTTCCTATTGGCTGTTGCGGTACTTCGTGACGTAAGCGGTGACAGCTGACATAAGCAGGTTCCAGCTCACCACGCCAGATTCATGTACATGTCGTCTTGCGACCATGTGAGGAATAATAATAACAGAGTCTGACAGCAGCTGTCAATTAATCCGTCACTACGAGTCTCAGGTGCCCCCGCTCAGCCCCGCACTCGGTTCGTTCCCTCTATCCCCGCCGGGGTCTGCCCACTTTTCCTGCATTTTCAAATATTTCTAGTGGGTGGAGTCAGAATCTGAGCAGGTGTTTAGTTACCCTTTAAATCTTTCTCCTATAATCTCTTGATAGAATTTAAAGCACCATCCCAAGCCAAATGTCTGTGACCGAATGCATAATAGCAAAGCGAAATCTTGGGTAGGCCTTGCCCACCTTTGTCAATCTGCTTGTGCAATTTACTGAAATGTAATCTGGGACATTTATCATTCCAAATGAAGGACTTTGCTATGCTATCAAATTGCTTGAAATAAGATAGGGTGACATCTAAAGGGAGAGACTGTAGCAGGTAGGTGAATTTTGGAATACAATTCTTTTAAATAACATTAACCTTCCCAATCATAGATAAATGTAATGAAGCCCACCTGCCCACATCGCTCAAAACCTTTTTATTAAAGGGTTAAAATTAACTAAATCACACAAATTTGCTGGGAATAAAATACCCAAATACTTAATGCCCTGTTTGGAACACTGGAAGGCGCCTGGCTGAAAAGCTGTTACCGTACAGTATGCTATTAGAGCCAAAGCTTCGGATTTTGACCAAATAACTCTAGAATTTAGAAAAGAAATTTAAATTCTTGTCGGGTCGGAGACAAATAATAAAATGTATTCTGCATACAGCAAAAGCGTATGCCCCACACCTCCCGCCACCATCCCTGGAAAATCCTCCTCCTTTCTTGTCGCAGCTGATCATGGGTCCAGGGCAAGACAAAACAGTAATGGGGAAAGAGGGTAACCCTACCTGGTACCCCTATCCAGAGTAAAATAATCCGAAAGTAATACATTTGTTTTTACCGCTGCTTCTGGGTGTCTAAAACTTAATCCAACCAATAAAAGTATTCCCAAACCCGTACATTTCCAAAATCTTAAAATAATACCATTCTACCATATCAAACGCCTTCTCAGTGTCAAGTGAGATGGCAGCGACTGGAGTCTGATCATTCACCACTGACCACATGATATTGATGAAACGCCTAATGTTATCAGAATAGCTTCAGCCCCGAATAAAACCCACCTGATCTATATGTATATAGATGTCATAACCTTACTTAATTGGTTAGCTAAAAATGTTGACAATATTTTAACATCAAGCTAGATCAGGGAAATTCGATGGTAACTCTTACACTCACTTGGATCTTTGTCCTTTTTTTTTAATCAGACTGATCCGGGCTTGTGTCATGGTTGCGGAAGCTTTCCATTCTTTAAGGATTCCATATAAATTTCTAGCAGAATTGGAGCCAATTCTATAGCATAAAGTCTAAAAAAACTAAGTGGCAAAGCCATCTGGCCCTGGAGATTTGCCTGTAGGCAAGGCCTTTATGACCTCCCCAAGCTCCTCCAAGCTTATATCAGATTCAAGAGAATTGTTTTGCTTAGTTGTCAGTTTAGAAAGTTCTAATGGTTCTACAAAGTTTCTAATATCCTCATCAGTAGATGAAGAATTTGAACTATAGAGATCAAGATAGAATTCTTTAAAAGCATTATTATATCAATGGCCGAGGTAAATGTTTCCCCACCAGCAGATTACACTGAGGGAATGGTAGAAAAAGACTCTCTCTGTTGTATAGATCTAGCCAGATATTTTCCTGCCTTATCCCCTGACTCAAAGTACGACTCTCTTCCCCTGAATGGCCAAAACTCCACCTTCCGGGACAAAATAGCATTGTATCTGTAATTCAATCGGGTCAATTCTCTGAAGCCATCAGATGACATTCGGCACTTCAGTTCTGCCTCTGCACTTTTAATATTTCCTTCCAACACCACAAGTTCTCGTGCTTTTGGACTTTTTGGAAAAATGTATAGTCTTCAAAAGTCTCCAAATATCTGTAAGATTTTTACACATCCTGTGAAGCGTCAATGTTGCTCAAGGTTCTTGCACACTTTAGCTTCACTATGATCAAGGACTGAGTCCATCAAATGTTTTAAGTCTCCTCCCAGTATTATATCATGAGGGGTGCCAGCTGCTTGCAACATCCCTTCCAGATCTATAAAAAAGACCTGATCATCAATGTTAGGTGCGTAAATATTAGCCAAAATAAGACATTGCCCCCGTATTTCTGCTAAAACAAAAATGACTAATTTATCTTTACTATGTTTGAGACATTTGAATTGTAGTTGTTTACTTATCAATGTAATGACTCCCCTGCTCTTACTTGAGCCAGCGTACAGTGTACATTCATCCACATAACCATCACTAAGGTGTGTTATTAAACAAAATATACTCCAGCCGCTAGGCAGAACCAGCACACAGAAAAAAAAACTAAAGGGGCGCTACTCCAATGTCTTGCAAGAAATAATCCACAAAACAAACTGCAGCTAAAAGGAGGCATAAGCACAAAGAACATGCAGATTCATCCACAACACTGTCCCGAAGGATTGTTGCTTCACATAACAAACTCCAGCCGCTAGGCGAACCAGCACAAAAAGAAACAAAAAAGCGCTCAGTTCCTCGAACAGACAAGTGAATGTTCATTGAGTTGGTCCACTTGGCTGCAACGTGAGTACCACAAAAACTTACTCCATTGACTTTACGAAGGACAGCGCTTGCTGGGGACATGTAAATGTTTTGCGGACATCCTTAGCATCTGTTCTCAATTTGGCCTGGAACATCAGTGCATAAGCGACCTTCTGTTGATGTAAAAGTTTCTTGCATTCATTACATTTACATTACATTTATGCATTTGGCAGACGCTTTTATCCAAAGCGACTTTGGATAAAAGTCGCTTTGGATAAAAGCGTCTGCCAAATGCATGTGGGGATCGCTGGTTCGATCCCCACAGCCACCACCACCATTGTGTCTTTGAGCAAGGCACTTAACTCCAGGTTGCTCTGGGGATCGAACCAGCGACTTTCTGATTACTAGATTACCAGTTATATGCTTTAGACCACTACACCACCATCACCATATGCATTCCTTCAATCATATTTCTTTCTTGTCAACTTTGCAAAGTCTGGGAACAAAAAAATGTTGTGGTTTTTCCAAAAAAGCCTTCCTTTTCGCCTCACCTCGTGCAACACAAGATCTTTATCGGATGATCTCAGAAATGTTGCTAGAATTGATCTGGGCCTGTCTCCCTCACCGGATTGCTGAGCTGGAACTCTGTGAGCTCGCTTGATTTCCAGGAATTTTACCATATCTTGACCCTCTTCAGCTTCAGGAATTCAGACAATTTGGACGTTATTCGCCGGTTACGGTTTTCCATGTCCTTCAATTTCTCCCAGATGCGTCCAAATCCACATTGGTCGCCAACAGATTAGCAGATAATTCCCTCTCCAATTACTCCAGATAATCAATCTCCAAGTTTCTCAACATCCCCCACTCTTGTAACCACCTCTTTGAATTTCATCTCCATGGCAGTGATCGATTGACATATCACAGCAAGATCTTCTAAGTCAGCAACGACCTTCATCAGCATTGCCAAATTTCACACACTTTCCCGACCAAATTGAGTCCGGGCATGTGGCCTGCTGCTCAGGGGCATCAGCTTGAGCACATAAGTGCCTTTTAATGTCTCCAAAGCCCGAAGTTTAATTCTTTGACATATTGTCCACCTAGAACAGATATGGAACAGAGTGTATCGAATCTCACTGGTTTATACCATTAAAAGTGTTAACATTTTGTGCAGAGCTCACCATTCACATATCCAAACTTCCCATGGCGTCATGTGACTTCCCAAAATATACTCTTTTGATTCCAAGCCTGCACATTTTTTTAATCAGTATTTTTGTCTAGTTTTCCAGTAAAAAAGTACCTAAATATTCTTAAAACAATATAAATTTACTTGATAAGCAAAATGGCATAATATATAAAGTTTTGTTTTTAAAGATATCTGACAAAACTTATTAAACTTAATGCTTTAAACAAGAAATGGGGTAAGAAAAATGTATTTGCTTTTGAAATAAGTAAAGTTATCTTAACCCATTGACAAATATTTTTTTCTTCTTTTAAGCATAAACATCACTACATTTATTAAGATTGGTCTGAAAACAAGACAAAATATATTTTGCGATTTTCCCTGTAAAGTACATGTATTTTGTTTTAAGAATTTTAGATATTTTCACTGGAAAACAAGAGAAAATACTAATTAAGATAATGAGAACATTTGCAGTGTACCGGCCCAAGTCAAAAGAGCTCACTTATCCGTAAGTAGCCACCAAGCAACATCCTAAAACACTCTAGTAACCGCATAGCAATGCCCTGGCAACCACTCAGAACCACCCTGAACACCCTAGCATTGTGGCAGTAAGTTTTTGAAGGAGGCATGACTAACGTTTTCTTCTGAAAATATAAAATTGTAGTTTGCATTTTGCTACACATTTGCAGAGGTGAGTTTTTGGGCACAAATGCCTCTATAGAAAGAAAATGGAGTCAAGCCGAGAATTTTTTCTTGTGCTATTTTAATAAACAGGCTGAAACATGTTTTTGTCTAAACACAGAAATTACCTCATCATTTCCTCTTAAACACCATAAATACACTTCTAAGATTTTTCTTCGCACAAGTTTCAAGCCATTTGATTGGTTCAGAGACATGCCACTCAATCACACAGCAGGGTCACAACATCCAGATATCTGTAGACACCCCTAAATCCTGCCACGCTGTACACCTACCAGATCCTGCTGCTGTAAATCCCCCATGTAATAACACGTTGCTTATGGGACCACATGATATATTTAGAGCGCCCCCGCCTGAGACGCGTGTCATTGCTGGCTTCAATGTCTGTGGTCTAAAATGAATTGTTGCCATGGTATTCTGACCAAATATGCTAGGGTGGTGGCAGAAACCGTTTGGTAATCAGGCTTTACCATGTCATAGCTTCACATTTTCTTCTCTTCTCTTTCTTTCCTCCCTCTGTTTCTCATTACTAAATCATCCCTCACTATAATTTGAACCATAGAAGGGCCGCTTCTTGTTTTTAAAGGAGTGAGATTTATATCAGACATGGACTTGGTAGGTTATGAGATCTGTGAAAGAGAGAGAAGATCAGCTGTACCCTTCCTCAAACTAAACACTTGATAGTGTGAAACTCTTTTTATATCTGTGGGTCTTGGTTTGAGATTGCTATAGTTATAGACTCTAATTCTTAAAATCTTATTTTTGGAGTATGGCTTGATTTGAGTTTATCTCAGGTAAGTTGTGGTCAGCCTTTAGCTCATGTCATCAGTGAAATATAAGACTGCATTTGTAACTCTTCATTTTGAGGCACATTGTCACTTTGAAGTGGATTCATGGAGGTTTGTGGTTTTTTGGAGGCCATCCCTCTTGTGTCTTTATGCTTTGCTGAGAGCATTCTTGGATTGGGGTACACTGAAAATTGGTCAGAGGAGGCTTTAGCAATCTTTATGTCTACAGAATGCTATTACCATATTGGTATGTTACTAGTGGTTGTGCTAAGGCAAGTTTTGCAAATTCGACACATTTTGTGGCAAAATGTTTATTTATTTGTTTATAAGAGAATGAACGAACAAGCTTCTCGAGAGAGAATACACTGGTTATCAGTAAACTCAAGATCCTGTAAATTAGACATCACATTGTGATGTCAATTTTGTCTTTACAGGATTGTCCTGGGATATGTGTATATGTGAGCACAGATTATAGAAAAATTTGGGCAGTGTGAATTAACAAAATCTCGCAGTTCCAGAACATTTGCTGGAACGACTTTTCCTGGAAGGGAAATGGTGATAATGGTGATAATTGATAAGGGTGACATGCTTGGACTGGAATGTGCCATTTCTGAGCACTGATGAGGTAATGATGTAGCTCATTGCTTGTTTTCATTACAGACACAAATGCTCATGTTGCTATTTTAAATTGTGTTTTCCAGGCCTGGGAAAATCACGTATTTCATGGCAAGGGAAGTACTGACAAAGTTAGGGAAATTTCTATAATATATATGTATATATGTTTTTCTAGAGATGTTCATATTTCATCTGTCATTTATTGTTTTTGTGTAGAGAAACATCTGATTTGTGAGTGAATCGTTCTTTAGTGTCGGTTCTTTACAGTGAATCAGTCAGACCATTTCAGCTGAATTAGTCAGAATGTGAATAATTTTTATCAGTAATCACAAATGATTGGAAAGGTCATGGCAAAGTACTGGTATTTAACTTAAAACAATCATCAAAGAATCCTGCCCGTATGATTTTCTTTTATCTGTGGAACACAAAAAGATAATTTTTGAAGATTGTTCACACAGCTCTTTCCCATACAATGAAAGCTTACAGTAACCAAAAAGGACAGAAAAAAAGCACCATTAATGTAATGTGGCAGCGGGGGTGTGGTCAAGCGTCCATCTGGAGAGAGAGAAAGCGGTAAGGCACCTGAGCTAAATTATGTTTAACACATGTTTATAATTCCAGTGAGCACGGGGAGATCGATTTATAAGCAGCCACGGCACCAGCGGCGAGAGAGAGAAAGGGGGAAAGAGCCTTACTGTGAATCTGAGACGTTAATGTGAAACTAATGTGTTTTAGTGACTACGTTCCTGTGAAGCTGTTAAGTTTTTGTGAAGCTGTAAACCAGGGAAGTGGTAAAGTAAAAGTTATCTACCTGTGTTGGAAGAATCCAGCTCCAGTTGTCCTTCTTTGTTACAGGTACCATTAAAGTAGTTCATATATCTTGTGCACAGCAGCTTTGTTTTAGGAACAGACCAAAATGTAAGTTGTTATTCACTGAAAATCCTCACCTCAGCTTTATCTCTCAATTTCCATTTACGCTTGCACATATTCAGACCTGGTTCGTTCTGTTTGGTTGCAAGACACACTGAACTAATAGTATTTTGTTTAATTGACACCAAAATGGTGCATTAATATGTTTTTTCTGTCCTTTTTGGAACTTGTCAGCCCCTGGTCACTATATGCTTGTATTGTATGCAATAGAGTAGCCACAACATTCTGCTAAACTTCTCCTTTTGTGGTCCACGGAAGAGTGAATTACAGGTTTGTAACAACACAAGGTTGAGTAAATTATTTTTCTAATTTATAATTTTATGTTGAACTATCCGTTTAAGCATCGAGCAAGTCAGTATCCAGAAGGAAATAGTTTGTGTCTTTCATTTGGAAGTGTAAGTGCATAGGCTAAGTGTTGAAGGGATTCAGCAATGCCAACTATCAAAGTACTAACGATTGAAATTAAACACCACCCTATACAAATAGGTATATGGTATCACTTAGTAAACATCCTCCAGGGGTTCCGTGACTTGCTAACATAATTCTATAATTTTATTACGTGGCTTTTATCTCCTGCTTTTCGATTCTTCACATTTGTATTCACCCCATGAAAATATTTGTTCCTTTGTGTGTCTGCTGTCTCAATAACTGCCTTTAATTCATTACATTAACTCCCTCTGAACAAACAGTATGTGTGTTTGTCCATGTGCTTTGCTCCCAGCCTATAAAACACACACACCTCTGCTAATCATGATGTAAATGAATGAGCTGTATCTGAGATCAAACAGGAGGTTACACATTTTTATCATGGAGGTCAGCAAGTGGCGTAGGTTTCATCTGAACATTGGGATCATGTTTCAATCCCCTACTTCACCATGTCTTAGCCAACCTTGAACACCAAGTTGCTCTGCAATATACCTTGCTGCATGAACTGACAAAGTTGAGCAGCATTAGTGCCATGCTCATTTCTAGTTTCATTTATGTGATTATGGAGTTGTCCGGTTGTTGATATTACACGCTGAAAGACTGAAAGAGAACGTTTGTTCAAACAGGAGCTGTTTGATGACCTAAAAAGCTTGACTAAGGTTCTTTGTTGAAGAAATATGGTCTAACGAGTGTCTGGACAGGCCTGGGTCAGGTCAATGTCTTTGTGTGTGTGCATGGGTACCCTACCAGTAACAGTAGTAACCAGAGCAGAGGTGTGAACAGCTGTGTGTTACACACAGCTACATAAACGATTGTATGAAAAGACCCTCCCCACTCAACAAACACATGTCACAAACATTCAGTTAAGATGAGACAGGCTGCTGAGATGTCTGCTGGCACTGTCTCCAGCTCAGTTTTACCTCTGTCCTCTTTTCCCCCTCTTCATGCATCTTTTTCGCACCAAAGTCAGGATGGCAATTGCAAATTCATGTCTTTCTTTCTTCTCTTTCAGTCGGCTGCATCAGCTGGAGGTGAGTACACTTTTTAAACCCTTTCTAACAAATAAAAATAATCACACCATTCAGAAATTGCTTCAATATGTAGATATTGCTGTTAATTTAAATGCTTCAAATAAGAACCTATGTTGTGTTCCTTTGAATTTTATTAGGGAAGTCTTTATAGAGTTACATTTTAAATTCTCTATGAAGCGATACTTGAAAATAGTTATGAAAGAGGTACAATATCATTATTTAAACTTAGCATTGTATAGTTTTAGTTTTATATTGAGAATAAAGTAAACCTAGGTATTATGTATGAAATACTTGCATTGGAATGTTTGATTGCTGTCATCTGTACCAATTGCAAAGTTGACTTATGTACTTGAGAATAGAATCTTAAATCTTTCAAAGCTCCTCGGTTATTCTTACAACATGTCTTAAGCTGAAAGCTGAATTAGGTTAGAGATCCTTTCGGGCATCTCAGAACCATAAAACAAACTGTCAACAGCTCGATGTGAAAGTTCCCTTTGATTTGACAGAATGGGTTTGTGACCGTTGTGGTCAGAGTGAGTTTCGAGATTTGTCTGAACTTGCCTACTGAAAAGTAAGGAAAACAAATAATATGTATGATAAAGGCTGTAACTATGTATGACAAAATGTAAAACAACATGTTTTATTGTACTTTATTAACTTCTAATGGCATTGCAATAGAAAATATCACATCTAATGTATAGACACATCATTAAAATGACACTCCCATTTTGGGAAAATATTCCATAGCATAAACAACCATCATCTATTATACATACAGTATTGACTGTGCTGTTGCTTACACTACCTTCAATAAATCCACCCTTTCTTACTAAAATAAGCAAAACTTTAAATGTAATTAAATATTACTTGAATACACATCGAAGAAATATTTCACGCAAAACTTACGCTCATGTTTCTTCCATGAAACACACAAAAAAGGAGATTTTTTTTTCCTACGCCAAATGTCATTTCAGTCTCTATTTAATCTTAAAGGTGCACTCAGTAATTTTTTCCTAATTAAAAAAGTTTAACTCTTAAAAGACATGAATAATAATTTTGCAATACATGCAAGAAAACATGACCACTCACATTAAAATGAAGACTACAGTCATATCAGTAACCTTATAAAAGTTGTTTTATTCTACATGAAGCGGGTCCGCACATGGGGGTTGCCATTTTGGAGTCACATGACCAGCTGAATGCTACTCGCTTAATCTCAGTAACCATCCTGTTATTAGACACTTTCACTCACTGATTAAAGTAATCTTGGCTGACTGTGAATTTAAAGGTGCAATATGTAACAATTTTCATGTAATATTTGCCCTTTTTTTGCCAATGAGTGAATGTCTTGTAAAGCAACTTAAAAAATTAACCCTTCCCGCATTTCCTAGTTTACCTATTAAAGCCTGTAGACTGATTTTCATGCGAAGGGTGTGGGTCGCTTTTGTCGAGAAAATCCAAAGGATGTGACATTTGTGCTCGCTCCTGAGAGCCTTGCCTCAGACAGTAGCTTCTCTGCTATTCAACAGCGACAACGAACTGCAACACTTGGTAACATTATCTTAGAGATGGAATCCAGCAAACGTCCGGCTCCCAGCACAACACCGACAAAATAAATAAATAAATAAATGTTTCTACTGAATCCCATCTGGCTAAGCGGAAACGTGATCGTGGTTGAGAGAAAATTAGAGTGAACATTGGCAGGGCATTTGATTCCTGGAGGGACCTTTGTTTGTTGAAAATACATGAGATGAATGCTGAACAATGTTCAAGATAATGCAAAAAGACCCATTCATTAGAGTAACGTAACTTGGTTATACAGAAAAAATATATATATAATTTTTCTTTTTTTTTTTCAGTAAGTATCCCTATTTGCCTTAGACATTCACAATACTGAACTGTCAACATATTTATAATGTACAGTCTATTTTATAAACCGCAACTGACATCATCTACCAAATTTAGCTAACAACTATTGATAAAGCTGGCTAGATAGCTAATGTATAAATGCAGTCATACAAAGACAAGTGATTACTTCAAACTACTATATCCACACTTTGTTTTAGCCCTGTTCCAGCACTGGAGAGTCAAATATAATATACAGTCTCAAAGTTTGTAGTAAAACAATTATAACTGTGTAATTTTAATTATGCTACCTCATCTGTCAGCATGATACCAGTGAATCACCTTGTCTCTTTGTATGTTACATCATTGTTTTGGTCGATGCTCGTTGCTCGCGTCCTTATAGAGTGTGTGCAAGAGCAAGCACGAGCAACAGGTAGCTGGTTGCAGTTCACTTAAAGGCCACTGGTATCATTAATACCAGGGGCAGTTCAAGGGGCAGTGGTGGCTTGGTGGTCAAGGCTGTGGGTTACTGACCTGAAGGTCAGGGGTTCAGGCCGAGGGCCCTGCCATGATGCCACTGTTGGGCCCTCGAGCAAGGCCCTTTACCCCATCTGATCCAGGGGCGCCGTACCATGGCTGACCGTACGCTCTGACCCCAGCTAAGTATGCGAAAACTGGGGCAGTGGTGGCTCAGCGGTTGAGGCTCAGTGTTACTGACCAGAAGGTCGGGGGTTCAAGCCCCAGCACCACCATGGTTGGGCCCTTGAGTATCATGGCTGACCCTGCACACTGACCCCAGCTTAGCTGGGATATGTGAAAACGAACACATTTCACTGTCTATATGCAAAAACTGTGTGTATAATGTGTGACCATAATAAAGGATTCTAAAGGATTCTATTCTAATAACAAGAGTTTCTGAATCTTACATACTACAACATTAAAATATGCCGCTGTAAGTCCAATATGACACAAAGACAAAAGTTACTGAGTGCACCTTTTAAAGATAAAAAACCTTTCCAACTTTCTCCTCTTTATACACATGCTTATTAAAGAAACATATAAGTTCAGAATAGAGATTTAATTGTATTTTAATGAATGCAAAGATCAGTTCAGGAATCCGAATTGAAATAATTTAGATATTAACTCTTTTCAGGGTGCAGTGGTGTTGTGCGTCATGACTGTGGCAGTGCAAACAGTTTGGCGAGTAATGGCAGTCTGCTCGGCATTAACAACCATCATCGCCTTTCAGAGCGCTGTGTTGCCTTGTGGGCTGTCAGCTTTGAGCGCTTGCTCCAGGACCCTGTTGGTGTCCGCTATTTTTCCGTAAGTATCCCTATTTGCCTTAGACATTCACACTCTCACATGAAACTATTGTTCATGAATTACAATGATTATGGCAGTTGAACTGATGATTAAATGTATATATTTTTTGTTGATTTGCGCATTCCGATAAATTGATTTCTTTTCAACACCATCATGTAGTAAAAATGTAGTAATGTCGCAGAATAGTAATTTACATATGTTTAGAAACAAATGTACTATTCTCTTTTCCTACAGGAGTTTCTAAAGAAGGAGTTTAGTGAGGAAAACATATTATTCTGGCAGGCCTGTGAATCCTTTAGCCAAGTTCCAGAACATGACAAAAAGCAGGTAATCTTCTGTAAAACATATTCAGTTCCCTCATTGGTACATGTTCAATCAATTTGTTCCTTTTGCTTCTTAAATGGATTGTTCAACCAAAAAACTGACTCTCATGTCATTTGAACATGTATGATTTTGTATGATATCTTCCATGGATACAAAAGGTGATGTTGGGAAGAGTGTATTCAGACTTTTATAAAAGTAGTCCATGCAACTCATACACTAAATTCTTAGTCTTCTAAAGACATATGATAGCTTTGTGTGAGGAACAGACTGACATTTAAAGGTTAAGTGTGTAATTTCTGTGGTACTAGCATCATTAATCCTAAAATGTCCTTGGCTATTCTTTGGGAAAAAAATAACACAGATTTGGAACAACATAAGTAAGTAAGTAGTAAGTAAGTAAGTAAGTAAAGTTTATTTATAAAGCGCTTTTCACAGATAAAATCACAAAGTGCTGTACAGGAGGATAAGTAAAAACAAACAGTATAAAATGTATATACATATGTAAGATTAAAGTGACACTAGTAAAAACCCATCAACCAAAAGCCTTATTAAATAAACATGTTTTCAGCGCCTTTTAAAAGAGGCAACAGTGTCTGCCAGACGCATGGACAGGGGCAGGGCGTTCCACAGTCTGGGAGCTACAGACTGAAATGACATGTCCCCTCGGGTCTTATAACGAGTCTTAGGGACTGCAAGCAAGTTTTGGCCAGAGGACCGGAGAGTGCGGTCAGAGGAATACAACTTCAAAAGGTCCAGGATGTAATGTGGGGCCTGACCATTTAAGGCTCTGAAAGTCAGCACTAAAATCTTAAAATCAATCCTGAATTTTACAGGGAGCCAATGGAGATCCATTAAGACTGGTGTTATGTGAGACCTTCGAGGGGCACCTGTTAAAAGTTTAGCAGCAGAATTTTGAACAATATGCAATTTGTTCAAAGCAGACTTATTCAGACAGATAAAAACAGAGTTGCAGTAGTCAAGTCTTGTTGATACGAAAGCATGAATTATTATTTCCAGATCTTTCTTTGATAACATTTTGCGAATTTTAGAGTTGTTCCTAAGATGATAAAAACAATTTCGGACAAGCTGTTTAGAGTGTGTCTCCAAAGACATGGCCTGGTCAAGTATGAGTTGAATGTGTTTTGATGACCTAATCATAGTTTAGGTAAATGCTTGAATTGCTGCTGTTTTCAGCTATCCCAGAAGGCCAAAGAGATCTACAACTGCTTCCTCTCGAGTAAAGCTACTATGCCAGTGAACATTGACAGTCAGGCTCAACTTGCAGATGATGTCCTGACAGCTCCACAGCCAAACATGTTCAAACAGCCACAGCTACAGGTTAGCACACTCACACGTACACACACTCAATGCACACATACAGTATTCATTTATATTCCTACATTCACATTGCTTGATTGAGCAAACATAACCTTTCATTGAACCCCGACTCGTGTTGCAAGTTGTCACTTACACATCTAAACAGAGTTAGTGAAATGTGCTTTGTGCATAGACTGTGCTGTAAATATTTACAATAATGTTAAAAGCTGATTGAAAGTAGAATAAAGACAAATATTTAAAATAATGTAACTGAAAATTAGATAGGACTGAAAAATAAATCAGGTTCTAAGCACTTAACATAAACCTTGAATAGTATTAGAGGACATATGAGATAAGATACTGTTGTTATGCACCATATAAATGTGATATAATCTACTTTACATCTTATATTTTGTGTGTGTGTGTGTATATATATATATATATATATATATATATATATATATATATATATATATATATATATATATATACAGGTATATATGCTCACTGGCCACTTTATTAGATAAACTTGTACATCTACTGATTATCTGATCAGCCAATCATGTGGCAGCAGTGTAGTGTATAAAATCAGGCATCTGGGTCAGGAGCTTCAGTTAATGTTCACATCAATATTTATTAATCTTTATTTAACCAAGAAGTCCCTTGAGATGAAATCTCTTTTTTGAGAGAGACCTGGCCAAGAAAGCACACCAAACAAGGTAAAAAGTTCAACACAACAAAAACAGATACAAGACAAAAATAGGACACAATAATGAAAACAATGGACTACAATTACAGAATCCAGCTTATACATAGCAATTGCACTCTTCAGTCATACACTTTTTTTAATCAAAGATTTGAATTCACCCAAGGTAACAAAGTGATTTATATGTAATGTGTTCTGGAGGGAATTCCATGACCAAGGTGCAAAATAAGAAAATGCTGTTTTACCCAGATTAGAGCAAATCCTGGGTACCCTGTAGAGTAGCCATCTAGAGGAGCGAGAATCATAACAGCTATTGATGAGTGACAAAAAGATTGCACAAATAAGGAGGTAGTTTTCCCTGTATGGCTTTATAAATAAAAAAATACCAGTGATGCTGTCTCCTTAAGCATAATGAAGGCCACGAGACCAAATTATAAAGTACACAATGATGTGTACTAGACATTGAATTGCTTATAAAATGAAGAGAACAATGATACACAGAGTCTAGACGACAAAGTATAGAGGAAGCAGCATGCATGTAGATAATATCTCCATATAGAACACTTATGAATGTAGCCTGTACAAGCTTTTTCCTAGCTGCTAAATTAAGGCAGGCCCTATTTCGATAATAAAAACCCAGCCTAACCTTCAACTTCTTCACTAGGTGTTCAATATGCATGCTAAAAGAGAGCCTATCGTCCACCCAGATACCCAAGTACTTATAAGATGATACTTTTTCAATTTTCTTAGCATTAAGTGTGAGCTTAAGATCATATAATGACACTTGTAGCTTTTGAAAAGCAAGCTGAAGATCAACAAAAGCCTGGTTCAAAGAAGAGGCAACTGAATAAACTATTGTATCGTCTGCATAAAGATGCAGTTTAGCTGTAGACATGTCCCTCCCAATGTTGTTTATAAAAATAGAAAATAACACAGGGGCTAAAATTTAACCTTGGGTGACACCCTTAGAGATTTCCAAAAAGCTTGACTTATGTCCATCTGTGTATACACACTGGGTTCTATCTGTAAGGTAGTTCTTAAACCACTCTATAGCCTTGTTATCCAATCCAACATCACTCGAGTCTACCTAACAGCAGCTCCTGGTCAACTGAATCAAATGCCTTTGACAGATCAACAAATAGGGCAGCACAATGTTGTTTTCTGTCCAAGGCATTTATAATGTCATTTATTACCAACATAGCTGCAGATATGGTACTATGACCTGATCTAAAACCAGACTGTCACTTAAAATATTATTGTTAGCAAAGTATTGTTTCAATTGGGAGTTTACTTGATATTGTAGAATCTTGGCAAGAATAGAAAGTATGGATATCGGGCGATAGTTGTTTAAATTCGAAGGGTCCCCACCCTCCGGTAAAGGAAGTACATAGGCTGCTTTCCAGTTTTTTGGGCTGGTTTTTCTGCAGACTCTAATTAATCATTTGATCAATCGGCTCAGTAATAAAATCAGCTGAAATCTTTAGAAGATCAGGATCCAAATTGTCGGGTCCAGGTGACTTTTTTTGGATCAATAGCCTTCAAAGCTTTACAGATCTCCCCACTAGAAATAGGTCTAAATACAAAAGGATCCCTAGGTAAATTAGTACATGTTAAAGATGTTATCAATTTAGAATTAGAGCTCCCCGATTCTGCTACATATGTATTAAGAATAGACCCCGCTTATATAAAATGCTCATTAAAATGATTTCATCTTTACACTTAATTTCAGTTGAATTAACTAAAATGTGCTCAGGGAGGCCTAGAGTGGAATTGAGACATTCATTTATCTGTTTCCAGAATTTAGTAGGATTAGTTACAGTTTCTGAAATAGATTTTAAGTAATATTCTGACTTTGATGTTTTAGTCAGACTTGTACATTTATTTCTTGGACTCTAAAGGAAGTCCAATCAGCAAGGGAGTTAGTGGTTCTAGCCTTGGCCCATGAGACGTTCCTTTCCCTGATCAGATTAGACAATTCAACTGTAAACCAAGGGTTGTCTCTCCCAGAGATCCAAATTTTTTTTACAGGGGCATGCTTATTACAAATTGACATGAAAGAATTGTAAAAATGTTCCCATGCACATTCCACATCATGGATTAAACTGACTCTACCAATATCACTATTGTATACAGGTGAAAATCGAAAAATTAGAATATCGTGCAAAAGTTCATTAATTTCAGTAATTCAACTTAAAAGGTGAAACTAATATATTATATAGACTCATTACAAGCAAAGTAAGATATTTCAAGCCTTTATTTGATATAATTTTGATGATTATGGCTTACAGCTTATGAAAACCCCAAATTCAGAATCTCAGAAAATTAGAATATTGTGAAAAGGTTCAGTATTGTAGGCTCAAAGTGTCATACTCTAATCAGCTAAACACATGCAAAGGGTTCCTGAGCCTTTAAATGGTCTCTCAGTTTGGTTCAGTTGAATTCACAATCATGGGGAAGACTGCAGTTGTGCAGAAAACCATCATTGACACCCTCCACAAGGAGGGAAAGCCTCAAAAGGTAATTGCAAAAGAAGTTGGATGTTCTCAAAGTGCTGTATCAAAGCACATTAATAGAAAGTTAAGTGGAAGGGAAAAGTGTGGAAGAAAAAGGTGCACAAGCAGCAGGGATGACCGTAGCCTGGAGAGGATTGTCAGGAAAAGGCCATTCAAATGTGTGGGGGAGCTTCACAAGGAGTGGACTGAGGCTGGATTTACTGCATCAAGAGCCACCACACACAGACGGGTCATGGACATGGGCTTCAAATGTTACCTGGGCTAAAGAAAAAAAGAACTGGTCTGTTGCTCAGTGGTCCAAAGTCCTCTTTTCTGATGACAGCAAATTTTGCATCTCATTTGGAAACCAAGGTCCCAGAGTCTGGAGGAAGAATGGAGAGGCACACAATCCAAGATGCTTGAAGTCCAGTGTGAAGTTTCCACAGTCTGTGTTGGTTTGGGGAGCCATGTCATCGGCTGGTGTTGGTCCACTGTGCTTTATTAAGTCCAGAGTCAACACAGCTGTCTACCAGGACATTTTAGAGCACTTCATGCTTCCTTCAGCAGAGAAGCTTTATGGAGATGCTGACTTCATTTTCCAGCAGGACTTGGCACCTGCCCACACTGCCAAAAGTACCAAAACCTGGTTCAATGACCATGGTATTACTGTGCTTGATTGGCCAGCAAACTACCTTGACCTGAACCCCATAGAGAATCTATGGGGCATTGCCAAGAGAAAGATGAGAGACATGAGACCAAACAATGCAGAAGAGCTGAAGGCCGCTATTGAAGCATCTTGGTCTTCCATAACACCTCAGCAGTGCCACAGGCTGATAGCATCCATGCCACGCCGCATTGAGGCAGTAATTAATGCAAAAGGGGCCCAAACCAAGTACTGAGTACATATGCATGATTATACTTTTCAGAGGGCTGACATTTCTGTATTTAAAATCCTTTTTTATTGATTTCATGTAATATTCAAATTTTCTGAGATTCTGAATTTGGGGTTTTCATAAGCTGTAAGCCATAATCATCAAAATTATATCAAATAAAGGCTTGAAATATCTTACTTTGCTTGTAATGAGTCTATATAATATATTAGTTTCACCTTTTAAGTTGAATTACTGAAATTAATGAACTTTTGCACGATATTCTAATTTTTCGAGTTTCACCTGTAAATCATGCAGAAATGCTTGTTCTTCAAATCTTTTAAAATACCTTTTAGAAACATAGCAAGGTTTTAACTTGGGTAATTTTAAGTTTCTTACACAGGCAATGGCACAATGATCACTGACATCATTACAGAATACTGCTGTTGAGGTATATTTGTGAGGCACATTTTTAATAATGAGATCCAGTAGAGTGGATTTATTTAGATCTTTTCGGTTGAACCTAGTAGGAGCTTTAATAAATTGCGTAAGATTTAAAGAATCATACAATTCCTTAATGCCATCAGAAGCAGAGGAAAGCCAATCCCAATTTAGATCACACATGATAATAAATTCACAGTCAATTAGACTGTGTAAGGCATCAGAAATAGAAGAGAGGGCTTCTTTTGTCGCTGATGGTGGTCTATAACGTCCAACAACAGTAAAGTGAAGATCTTTAGATATATTCACCTTAACAGCAAGCAGCTCAAACTGTCTGGCTTTAGTTATAGACTGTGATATGGAGCTACAAAATTTAGATTTAACATAAATCGCCACTCCACCATCTTTGCCAACTCTATCAGATCTATAAACATTGTAACCATCAATTGCAATCACATTATCAGGTATTGATTTCTTTAACCAAGTTTCTGATAAAACCATAATATCCATATCCGTTGTAACAACCCAAATCTTTACCATGTCCATTTTGGGAAGAAGACTTCTAACATTAAAATGCACAAGGCCAAAACTAGATCTACTTTTAAAGTCTGCTGGCGTAAGTATATTTTGCATAGGTCCAGGGTTTGGTTGCACATTCCCAGATAACAATAGCAGCAACGTAACAATACACTTTAATTTCCCAGTTTGTGTATTGGTAATATAATCGGTGTCTCTGGCAATAAAATGCAGACAGGCCTTTGGCATAGTGAGAATGTCATTCAAAGCTTTCAAAAATTGTAGTTACAGCAGAATGCTAACTTGTGTTTGGGAGTTATAAAGCTTTTGCTGTTGCATGGGGTGAATTTCTTGATGATGATGATGATGATGATGAAGTGAGTCGCTGGTCAAGGAATTTTTAAGACTTAGAGAGTGAGACGATGAATATCCTCTCACCATATCCAGTCCAGCATGACCAAGGAGACACATATTAATTAATAGAAAAACCAGCACATACATAATGCCTGTGTAGAAAACCACAGAGCATAGAGAGACAAATGCCGAGATGGTTTTGTTGGAACCAACTGTTGGCCTCAGGATCAAGAGTTGTTAAGAAAGCACATAGAGTAGCAATGCAGGATCTACAAAGTCACTGACAGCTCACTGGTCTTCTAGAACCAAGCAGCACCAGCAATAAATTCCACTCAGATTTGAATTGTTGAGACAAAAAGAGAGTCCACTAAGCACTAGATGTAAAATGTCTCTATCCTTAGCTGGATTGTCACTATAAAATACATAAAAACACATAAAACAAAAAGAAAATTAGAGCTCACATAAAGGCACACAAACGAAGGACATGAGTGGCGGCCATCTTTGATGGGGAATCAGAATGGGGAAAAATGTGATTTCACGGTGATTTATACCGTGGCATGATTGTTGGTGCCAAACGGGCTAGTTTTAGTATTTCTGTAACTGCTGATCTCCTGGGATTTTAACGCACAACAGTCTCTAGATTGTAAAGAGAATGGTGAGAAAAAAAACATAGTGTAAGTGGCAGTTCTGTGGGCGAAAATGACTTGTTAATTACAGAGGTCAGAGGAGAATGGCCAGACTGGTCCAAGCTGACAGGAAGGTGACCGTAACCCAAATAAATACGCGTTACAACAGTGACATGCACACACATCCATGTCCCACATGAAAAGCATATTTAGCACTAATAAAATCGAATTAATGTAATAAGGTTGCTTCATCATCTGACGGAAATGCGTGAGGAGGTGGCTGAGATGAGAGTATTAAAATAAAGCTACATTTAAAAAAATGTCTATATCGATATTTACGTGTTGTATCAATAACATTGGATCATTGGTCACTGGATCGATCCAAACATGTACACAAACTGTAGGCCCATTGCAGCCTCAGTTTTCTGTTCTTGGCTGACAGAGGTGGTCTTCTGCTGTTGTAGCCCATCCGCTTCTAGGGTCGACATGTTGTGCATTCTGAGATGCTATTCTGCTTACTACAATTGTGCAAAAGCGTTATCTTAGTTACCGTAGCCTTTCTGTCAGCTCGAACCAGTCTGGCCATTCTCCGTTGACTTCAACAAGGCCTTTTCATCCACAGAACTGCCGCTCAGTGGTTGTTTTTTGTGCCATTCTCTTTACACTCTAGAGATGTTGTGCAAGAAAATCCTAGTATATCAGCAGTAACAGAAATACTCAAACTAGCCCATCTGGCACCAACAATCATGTCATGGTCTAAAATCATTGAGATAAAAAAAAATTTCCCCATTCTGATGGTTGTCTTGGCTGTGTGCTTGGGGTCATTGTCCTGTTGAAAGGGTGAACCTTCAGCCCAGTCTGAGGTCCTGAGCACTCTGGATCTTGTTTTCATTAAGGATATCTCCTGTATTTTGCTGCATTCAGTTTTTTTTTAACCAGTCCCTGCTGCTGAAAAACACCTCCACAGCATGATGCTACCTCCACCATGCTTCACCGTTGGGATGGTATTGCGCAGGTGATGAGAGATGCCTGGTTTCCTCACTTACATTTGGAATGTAGGACAAACAGTTCAATATTCGTTTCGTCAGACCAGAGAATATTGTTTCTCACAGTCTGAGAGTCCTTTAGGGTCTTTTTTATCTACTTCTGTAAAGCTCCTTTGAAACGTTGTGTGTTGTGAAAGGCGCTATACAAATAAAAATGACTTGACTTGACTCTTGAACTGAGGAGAGGTTTCCATCAGGCCATTCTGCCATAAAGCTCAGATCGGTGGAGTGTTGCAGTGATGGATGTCCTTGTGCAAGTTTCTCCCTTGTCCACACACGATCTCTGGCGCGCAACCAGAGTGACCATTGGGTTGTTGGTTACCTCTATTCAAAGGCCCTTCTCCGCCGATTGCTCAGTGTGCAGCCTTCATAATCTTGTCTCTGAGTTCTGCAGGTTCCTTTGACCTCAAATGCTCCGATATGAATTTTCAGCTGAGAGACCTTATATAGACATGTGTCTGCCTTTCCAAATCATGTTCAATCAATTGGATTAGCCACAGGTGGACTCCAATCAATGTGTAGAAACATCTCAAAGATGATTCAGAGAAACTGGATGCGCATGAGCTAAATTTTAATTAATTAAATTGAAAAATTTTAATATTTATTTTTATAAATTTGCAAAGTAATTAAATATCTGGTTTTTGCTTTGTCATTATGAGGTATGGAGTGTAGATTGATGTGGAAAAAACATAATTTCAAGCTCTGACGAGGAGGAGGGTGTTGCCGGTCTGTGAGTGTGTGCACCTGGTGCTGAGCGGCCCAGTCAGCGGGAGAGAGACAAGAGGAGTAGTCGGGAGTGCTGGAGAGAGATCTGCTTCCTCCTTTACCAGCAAAGAGAGGCTTGTCTGCCACACTCTCTCCCTCCTCCTCTTATCTTTCTCCTGCTGATTGGACCGCTCAGCACCAGGCGCACACACTCACAGCCCGACCACGCCATGCTCCACATCACAAAAGCATTTTAGCATAAGGCTGCAACATAACAATATGTGTAAAAAATTAAGGGGTCTGAATACTTTCTGAATGCACTGTGTATATATATATATATATATATATATATATATATATATATATATATATATATATACACAGCTCTGGAAAAAAGAGATCACTGCAATATTATCAGTTTCTCTGGATTTACTATTTATATTTTGAGAACAATTTTAGTTTTTGTTTTACTGAAAACATTTCTCCCTAATTCCAAATAGAAATATTGTAATTTAGAGCATTTATTTGCAGATAATGACAACGGGTCAAAATGACAAAAAAGATGCAGTGTTTTCAGACCTTGAATAATGCAAAGAATATTATTACATATCCATTTTTAAACAACACTATACTAATGTTTTAACTTAGGAAGAGTTCAGGAATCAATATATGGTGGAATAACCCTGATTGTCAATAACAGCTTTCATGCGTCTTGGCATGCTCTCTACCAGTCATTGTCTACATTGCATTCTTTCACTCCTGGTGCAAAAATTGAAGCAGCTCGGCTTTGTTTGATGGCTTGTGGCCATCCATCTACCTCTTGATCACATTCTAGAGGTTTTCAATGGGGTTCTTGTCTGGAGACTGGTCTGGCCATGACAGGGTCTTGAGCCTGTGGTCCTCCATCCACACCTTGATTGACCTGGCTGTGTGTCATGGAGCATTGTCCTGCTAGAAAAATTGGTCCTCAGAGTTGGGGAACATTGTCAGAGCAGAAGGAAGCAAGTTTTCTTCCAGGATAACCTTGTACGTGGCTTGATTCATGCGTCCTTCACAAAGACAAATCTGCCAGATTCCAGACTTGCTGAAGCACCCCCAGATCATCAACGATCTTCCACCAAATTTCACAGTCGGTGTGAGACACTATGAATTAAAGGCCTCTCCAGGTCTCTGTCTAACCATTAGACGATCAGGTGTTGGGCAAAGCTGAAAATTGGACTCATCAGAGATGATGACCTTACTCCAGTCCTCTATGGTCCAACCGTTATGGTCTTTTGCAAACCTTAGCCTGGATCTTCTTTGCTTCTCATTGATGAAGGACTTTTTTCTAGCTTTGCACAACTTCAGCCTTGCCCCTAGGAATCTGTTCCGTACCTTCCTCGCCATTCACTTCACCACAGCAGCACTTTTGCCATTCTTTTTGTAGGTCACTTGATGTCATCCTACAGTTGTTGAGTGACATTCAGATTAGTTGGCGGTTATCCCGGTCAGTGGAGAGTCGTTTTCGCCCTCTGCCGGTCTGTAGTTTGTTGTGCCCAATGTCTGCTGCTTGACCTTGTACTTATGAACTGCCTTCTTTGAAATTTTAAGGATGTATCACTGTATCCCTCTGCCAGTAAATCCAGAATTGAACCATTCTTGTCCTCTCTGAAAACTTTTCTATTCAACTCTTTTGGCATGGTCAATAGTTATTTTTTGATTCCAATTACTTTTGAGGTGCTGCTAGCACTGTGTTTGCCATCCAGATGGTCCTGTTGCAGGAGGATAGTATAGTCATAAGATGACCACAGCAGTGGTTTTGATACTTTTCATAGTTAAATAAGATTTCATTCAGGTGATCACCTAATCAGTACCTCATTAAGTAGAATGAGGTGTGCTTGTGTTTTAATTCAACTGACACTGGAATGGAATGGCTGCCATACATATTGAGATGCTGATTTAAAAAAAAGAGTGGTCTCTTAATTTTTTTCCAGAGCTCTCTCTCTCTCTCTATATACGTATATATCCTTTTTTATTTATTTGTTTATTACTGGTCTCCCAACAAGGCTATATGTATATTATTAGCCTGTATTCATGTATGTACAAATAAAACTGTGTTATTATACCCCACTGCAGATCTTTAATCTGATGAAGATGGACAGTTATGCACGGTTCCTGAAGTCCACTCTCTATCAGGAGTGCATGCTGGCCAATGTAGAGGGTCGACCTCTCCCTGACCCCTGCCCAATTCCATGTAGCCCCGCCCCCTCCAAGCACAGCTTCACCTCTGACCTTTCCCCACCTAAAAAGGTATAAATATTAAAAAGTTATAAAAATAATTTCTCAGCAATTTATAGTGGATAAGCTTTTCTAACCAAATTGTATTTGGATACATTGATATGATATTTAATCAAGTGTGTTATGCTGTTTCTAGCATCTGTTGAGATGGATTCAGTATTTCTAATATTAGATATTGTTCCATGATAAATCTACTAAATCAAAATGTTTTTTGTATATTGATATTTCCTTTAGGTGCAGTCTTATTGTCTTATCTCAAAATAAATAATGTGTTACAGGAAAATAGGAAGCCCAAACCAGGCAGTTCAAGGGATGACCTCAGAGAGAAACAATCTGAGAAGAAAAATGGCTTCTTTTCGTGGTACAGATATCCAAGTATTGGGAAAGGACAAAAGAAAAGAGAAGCCCCAGATTTACCATACAGTTAGTCATCAGCAATCATCTTGCATGTTGAACATCTAATCTATGCTGTACCATTGTAGAGCTGATATATTTGTTGTTACTATAGCATTAATATTGATATCTCTATTGATATTAATTTTGCTTTGAGGTCTTCTGTTAATTACTTCACAGTATTCTTTGAAAGGGAAAGTTATAATCATGAAATCAGTTTATTGCATTTTTAGCAATATCACATTTGGTGTGTTGTTAATGTGATTGGATATACATATGTGTGGACAGACTGCAATGGGCGCAGAGAGTCTCAGGGTTCTTTGTCATCCGAAGCAAGTCAAGAGCTGAACACTTCTGGTGGAAAGAATGAGGTAAGAGGATCTGTTTGGCATTTCACAACTATTTTGAACACGGCTAGTCCAATAAAACTATCTGTTTTGAAAAAATTCTTCATAGTAAAAAAACCTTTTTTTACAAATTATATAACATAAATAAAAAAATTTGTTTCTATAATTGTGTTTGTGTAAAGCAGTGTGAGTTGAGGAATTCAGTTCTTGTTTTGGAGAAGGATAAAGAGCGATGCAGCAGGACGTGTACTGTAACTCTCCCCGACAGCTCCAGCTGCTGCGTCCCTCTACGACAGGGTGCCTCCATCAGACAGGTGCTGCTGGAACTATGTCAAAAACAGCACATCAACCTGGCTGCTGTTGACCTCTTCCTCACAGGAGGAGAGAAGGTACAGAAATACTTCAGATCTTGAAATATTAAACTACTTTCCTCCCTCTGTGAATGCAATGCTGGAACTTTGCTGCCTGTTTCTCCTTTTTCCTTGTTTAGCCTTTGGTGTTGGACCAAGATAGTATTACCCTCAGTTCCCGAGAAATTCGTCTTGAAAAACGCACTTTGTTCAGGTACCTTATGTTCTCATTTGTCTTGATTATCATCTCTTTCACACAGAGTATCTGGAAATAATCTAGTGTGCACTGTAAGTAACAATCTCATAAAGTATTATGGCATTTATAATTAGCCTAACCCCTTAAACTCTATGGACCGGCCGGCAGGTCCAAAGGGACGCTATATCTCATAATATATTTACACTTAAAATGTTAAAGTTCCCAGATGCATAAATCAGGCATATGTGGTATCATTTGAAATCTTAGAATCTGATCTTGTCAAAGAATACTATCCCTTTTGCACTTATGTTACATAAAATAACAAAATAAGAGCTAAAATCAAACGTGTCGCAATTAAGCGCCACCTCGAGGTAATGTTGTAAAAATATGAGTATAAAGGTCTTTCACATAGCACCTAAATGGGCAAGTTGTATATCAAAGGAAAGCTTTCTTTCTCAGGAATGTGACTGTATGTACAGTATTACTTATTTTGTTGCACTAATACCACAGTTTGAAAGATTTTCAGAACAACCATATATTTGTATTATTTTCACTTTCATATTCAGTAGGAAAAACTGGCATGCTTTTTTCAAGAGCACCATATATCTTAAATTGTAGCAAAGACTATCAAACAAATGTGTGGCTTGCTTGGTGGTGGCATATAAATAGTTCCATATTGCTTGCTATTTTCAGACTGGACCTGGTACCTATTAACAGATCGGTTGGGTTGAAAGCAAAGCCCACAAAACCTGTGACTGAGGTTCTACGTCCTGTGGTTGCGAAGTATGGGCTACATCTTGGCGACTTGGTGGCCAGAATAGTAAGTTACTGACTATAACCTGTCACATATGGTTGCCATATACTGTCTATTTGCATTGTTTGCATGTCAGTACATATCTGAATTCAGTCTCGGTAGTCCAAACAATGGCTGGGTTGTTTCATCTAATCTATAATCTAAATTCTGCTTTTCAACCTAAATGTGTTGATGTTGCAAAGGTAAAACAATAGAATTTCCTGATATTAAATCTACATGCAGATTGTTTAGTGTTAGAGGGTGTGGATATATGTGGTATGGTATAGAAGGAATGCAGCTTCTCCGCTGCAGTTTATCCCCTCTTAAACGTCAAACAGTGGTCATAGGCAGTCCTCTGAGCCAACGTTTAGAAGTTAATGGAAGACAGCACTAAGCAGAGTTTAGAAATGACTGTAATTGTTTGAAACAAAGCCACCTACCAGCTCTGCAAAGCATGACAGCTAGTTTATTTTTAGTCAGTGGTCTGTGAAATTTGTACTTGTATATCAAAGAGCACAGACGTTTAGCATTAACCTTCAAAATCATAGTAATAAGATCAATATGTGAACCTAGAGTTGGAAAATAAATTGCTAATAAATTAAGCAATTTTTTATTTATTTTAATAAATAACTCATGGATATGTTGTTAGCAAATATTGCTAACAAGATATTAGCAAATGCTAATATCTTGCTACCTTTTGGACATATAGCAGTGTTTGACAAAAAAAGGAATGTCTCAGGTTCAATAGAAGTTAAACTCTGTGGCATGCTGTTGATTATCACAGACATTACATTTTATTCCCTCATTTTGTAAAAAACTAAAGTCGTGTATACAGTACTTACAATGGAAGTGGGCCAAGGCATTTCAGGGGGTTTAAAATTGGCAGTTTGTTTTTATGTTTAAGTTCTTATACAAATTTTTCCGTACAAAAATGTGTTTATTTGAGACGTAAAGTTGTCTAAATCATCCTTGAGCTCCTTATAAAGAGTCCTTTGCAAATAATTATGTTATGTCCCTTTCTGTTATGCTTACGCAAATCATGTTAAAGTTATAGGATTTACTGACTGTAAATGGTCATGACAGGAGTTGAAATATTGATAAAACTGCACAGACAAGGCTAGTTGCTGATTTTAGCACTCAAGTCTCATGCTAACTCATATAGCCTGATGTTTAAGTCTTGTCACTATACTTGGAAGCAGTGTGTATTAACGTTTATCCAAATGTAATGCCTTGCCCCATAGACTGGAAGAATTAAAAGAACCAATCACCTTTTTGATAGAGACATTGCCTGCAAGTTTTCATTAAAAATGAGCATAAGCTGGACCAGCCTAAATAATAGCATTTTTATTTAGCATGATTTGAGATAAAGAAAACAATTTATCATACAACTGATGTCAGATTTTAGTGCAGAGACATAAAACATGTAATTTGATCATAATCTCTTAACCAAACATTTTGAAGTATTTGGTCTTTCCCCATTAAAATAAATAGGAGCTGTACTCGCATGCTGCTTTTATCCAGTAAATAGACAGTAAACAGCTGCCTGGGAGCATTACGAGCATGGTGCTAAGTGACCTGATTTGCCTTAAAGGGATTTGGATTACTTCAATGGAGAATTAGCCAAATTTTTAGAGCAAAGAGTCTAATGTTATTGTTAAATTATTATATTTTGATTTTGTTTAGAGTGGAGAAACGGAAGTTCTTGATCTTGGAGTGCCCATATCAAACCTTGACGGGCTTCGAATTGTACTGGAGAGGGCTGATCCAGCCAAAGGTGCATACCCACACATGTGTTTGTGGACATTGTGTTACCCTCTTTCTCTGATACCATTGAACTATCAAGTCATAGTATTCAAGGTTGTTTCAACATTCCTTTGTGTTATTGTTTTATTGTACTCCTTCTACAGACAAGTCAAAAACACCCAAATTTAAAACACCAGCTGCCAAGAAAGCTCTGCCAAAAGAGGTGAGTGACTTCAGTCATTTTGATTGTGTGAGCTTGTGTACCTCACATTCCTCTAAATATCCATGTGTTGATTCATCCACAACACTCAAGCCCAACATGCATGTATTTTCTGACTCATTGCTGCAGTTTAATCATGCTCTTTAAGTTTCTAACTCTTATCATGAGTGGCTTCTAACTTGTGGTTACATGTATGACTTGCATGCAGCGCTGATTCTTTTTATTGGTTTGTGTGTGAATACAGATTTGTACTTGTCATTGTGTTGATTTTTAAGACATTATTACTCTATGGATTAGGCAAGCTCCTTCATCCACTTTTTAAACACAATTCCCATTTTATAAAGTCAATGAAACCTTAATACACATGTAATTCTTGTGAAACATTCAGCCTATGATTCACTCGTCCTATATCTTTGCTTCATTGCTAGAGAGACAACAGCTCGGCAGGGACACCATTGAAAGGAAATGGTGAAGATAAGCAATCCCGGACAGCAGCGTCAGAAATGAAAAAAGTGATAAAGAGTCATAAAGATGAAGCAGAGGGTAATTTTTTTTCTCCAGTCTTTCAAGTCTTTGTTCATATATGCAGAATGTTCATCTCCTTAAAGCTGAAGTGTACAACTTTTTCAATGTTAAAATACTTTTTCCTAATTTAGATAGTTAAATAAGTAATTTGTTGGTTGATTTCTTGAAAACTGTAAACACTGTGGCTTTTTGGCACTATTAAAACACAACAAAATTGGCTCAAACAACGGCGTGAGTTTGGGAGGGGTTGTTGAATCTGTTTGTGGAGGAAGTATTCAGGAAAGCTGTTTTAAAACAATATTTTTTTCAGTTCCTTTTGGTGGAGCAGAAAGCTTAGTGCGCCCTCTCAAGTCTGTCACAAAAAAGCAGCAGGTCGTAGTCAACTTGCAGCAAGTGCCAGTCACTAATTCTCTTTTTATGTGTGCACTTGTGAGACACACGTTCCAACTCTCAAATTGAGAACTTCCAGACGATAAATTTTAAACGTATTTATTATCTGGCTGACCAGTCGTCAGGTGTGCAGACTGTCTCTGACAAAAAAAAAAAAAAAGAGCACAGGAGGAGGGCAAAAAACAAACATCAAAGTGCCAGCAGGCTTCCCAACCACTGTATCATCTATGTTTTTGGCTTTTTTTTTTCATCTGTATTGTGCAGGTGAACACAAAAGAAAATTGCATGCACTTCCTATGTGTTGTTGCAATGTGCATAACTTTGTGTGAACAATTTCTTCATAGGCAGAGTGCTTGAGCACTGAATGTGCGCAGCCCGATTTTTCTAACCTCGCATCTTTGAATGCACAGAATGTGCAAGTGCCTGAAATTATTTTCAGTAATTAGTGGCACCACTAGGTGGCAACACTCACATTTGAGTATTTGCTGACACGAAGAAGTCCTAAAAGAAGATATAATTGCAGCCAAACCACATGCAACGAATGTGAAAGCAACAACAATGGATGAGCACATTAAGAGCATGTGTGTGAAGAGGTCAAGAGATACCTACATTTCTATAACTTGAGTCTGAAGGAATATAAAGACATCTTTATATGTCGGAACTCCTGTGGAAAAATAGTCCAATATCTCCTAGAAGTCGTAGCGAGCATGTGACAGCATCCTGTGAATGCTCGCACAGTCATATGAATTATACTTTGACAGGCTTGCATTTGACTTTACGCAGACATTAAGCATTCACATTAAAACTGAAGTATACTTTGGGCTTTAGTTGTGAAGGATAATGATCTTGTAATGGATACATCGGATCTGCCATCACGTCAACAACATGACAGAAAACAAAACGTTTCAATATTGCTATCTGCTAAACGTTTAAGCAAAACAAAATTAACAGTATTTTAAAAATTTTATTCCACTCAAATTAAACTTGTTATATACTTTATTCTAAATGGTCCTGGGCCCACATTCATGAGCACCACCATATTAGGATCATATGTTAAGCCAAGTATTACTCACTTTATCTCAACAGAGCACAACAGTCAGGTTCCAGAAATAAAAATGAATTTTCTCCATAGTTGAATTGATCTGTTACAATAACTAATAAACCTTTAAAAACAGCTCTGAGGTTGATAAACAATGCTATATGCCTCTGTTAAAGCCATCAGTCTATGTTAATTCAACTTCATTGTAATTTGTTTAGTGGAATTTCTGGTGAAGAACTAGATTATCCAGTAAAGAAAGATCTTTACTTAGTAAAGAAATATCCACCAATCAGAGAATCGTGGCCAACAAAGTTTGCCAAACTAGCCCAGTAGCAACCGCCCACTTCTGTGGCGCAACTAAGTCGGACTCCCTGCACTCTCAAACTACATATACTGTATATTTGTATACAGTATATCTGAATATTTTGCAACATTCTTTAAATACATTGATTCTACACTTATAATCAACAACACAAGCTCACTAGTTTTAGATTTTTCCATTGTTTTTAATTCGATTACATCAATCGCAATGCTTCATGGGATTGTAGTTCTTTCATGAAAGATTGTAAGAACACAATCTTATGCCTTTGTCTTTTTGTCTGATTTTCAAATACTTTTTCAAATCAAATCAAATGTTTTTAATAATGTGATCTTGGCTGAAAGCGTGGGCAGGCACTGTTGTGAACTATAATCCCTTGTAATCGGATGCTTTAATTTACGGAATAAATTAATACTGGCTGGCTGTGATTCAAAGTGTTTTATGTTGTTTTTCATTGGCATATGGTGTTATTGTGGTTTGGCTGGATTTATCTTGGCTACTTGTTATAATGTTGCAAATGTTGTTGAAACCACTCTCCTTTCCTAGAATTTTTCGAATTGCTGAGTCGTGCTCAGAGCAGTCGTGTTGATGACCAGAGAGGCTTGCTGAGAAAAGAAGATCTGGTGCTCCCTGATTTTCTCCGTGTCAACCCTAATCCCAAACCCCAACCTCCTGCCTGCTTCACTCCCACCTCCCACAAACCTGTCCACACTACCACCACCAACCCCCAACCCCCCAAACCTAGGTTTTCCAATGGACACCCCCATACACACAGCCCTGAATCTGCCCCTTTGACCACCTCGCTCTCCCCCATCTTACGCTCCTCTGATCCCCAGGGTCAGGAGGAGGAAGGACTGGGTGATCTGACACTGGTGGGGGAGGGGGACATCACCAGCCCAAACTCCACCCTGCTTCCACCTCCACTGAGTACTCTGCCCCCTTATGAGGGCAGCCTACCTGAAGCCAACTTCACTCTTCCAATGTGTGTACACACCAACCCAGGTATTTCTCCCGCCTGACTAGTCGTGAGTGTTGCTGTGTGCATGTGTGTGTTGTGGGTGACATGCTCAATGGATTAGTGTAAAATTAAAGTAATAAAGTGCCGAATGATTTACGCTTGATAGTGCCAGTGATGATTGAAATGTAGTTTTGTATTTATTTACAGATACCTTTTCTATCTTGTTCATTATTCAGTAAGGCTTTAAGGCTTTAGTCTTGATGTACAACAATTATAATATTCAAATGTAAATAACTGTAAAATATGTAATATGTATAGAAAGCTTTAAATGACAAACAAGGCATTACTTTGTTTTTCATCTCAGGACACAGTATCATTATTAAGACAACCTGTAGATCCATAAACCAAAAAGATTAAGAAATAATAACAAATTAATTATATTTTCCATAAAGAAAATTAAGCCTATTTTATGACTATTAAGATCATTTGCTGTTTTTAAAAAAAAAAAATTATGATTAGCATGGGAGGGTGTTGATGTATGGAAGAAAAATCCTGTCACAGAAGAAAACTTTATTTCTTGTAATTGCAAGTTTATTTCTTGAAATTGCGAGATTTACACTTAGAATTGTGACTTTATATATCACAATTCTAATATACACTCCCCTGAGCACTTTATTGGGAACATCTGTACACCTACTTATTCATGCGATTATCTAATCAGCCAATCATGTCTAAGCAGTGCAATGCATAAAATCATGCAGATATGGGTCAGGAGCTTCAGTTAATGTACACATCAACCATCACAATGGGGAACAAATGTGATATCAATGATTTCGACATTATTGTTGTTGCCAGATGAGCTTGTTTGATTATTTCTGTAACTGTAGTGAGCAGAATAGCATCTCAGAATGCACAACACGTCGAACCTTGAGGCGAATGGGCTACAACAGCAAAAGACCACACGGGGCACTTTATTAGGACCATAGTGTAAACTATGGCAGTAGCAAAAATAGTTAAAATGGGGTCTGGGTAGCTCAGAGAGTAAAGACGCTGTCTACCACCCCTGGAGTCACGAGTTCAAATCCAGGGCGTGCTGAGTGATTCCAGCCAGGTCTCCTAAGCAACCAAATTGCTAGGGAGGGTAGAGTCACATGGGGCACTCTCCTCTTGGTCGCTATAATGTGGTTCGCTTTTGGTGGGATGCGTGGTGAGTTGTGCACGGATGCCCCAGAGAATAGCTTGAAGCCTCAACAAGCGCTACGTCTCTGCGGTAACGCGCTCAACAAGCCACGCGACAAGATGCGCAGATGGACAGTCTCAGAGGCGGAGGCAACTGAGATTCGTCCTCCGCCACCTGGATTCAGGCGAGTCACTATGCCATCACGAGGACTTAGAGTGCATTGGGAATTGGGCATTCCAAATTGGGGAGGAAAAAAAAAGAAAAAATTCTAAATTCAAGAAATAAACTCACAGTTGTGAGAAATAGAGTTATAATTACGATAAATAAAGTCAGAATTACCGGCTTTGATTTGGATTATCATAATTTAAATGCAAAAAAATCCCAATGGTCCTCACAATAGGCTTAATTTCTTTCTTTTGGGGTGAAATATGACATGTTATTGACAGGTTTTGTGAGATTCTTCCATGAAATACTAAAAGTAATTTACAGTATTCACATAGGTGTGTCAGTGCAATGCTCTTTACTGTGGGTGTGAGGATTCTCAGTGTTCATAATCATTTGAAACAAAATAATACTTACATTTTTGTTTTATATTGTTTTACATTTTTTTACTTGTCTGTCTCTACCCATCATTTAATCATTGTCTAAGATGCCATTCAACAATGCAGAAGACTTTAACTAAAGGTGGTTCTATTGGAAATACTTTTTCAATATTTTACAATACAGTATTATAAATCATTTAGTTATGTGATGTATATGCTATACGCTATATCTAAAACAATTGCGTTGTTGAATTGCTTGCCATTCTGTCTCCTTTGTAGATCATGTTGATTCTGTGTGAATCTGATTAGATCTAATAAATCCTTGTGAATCAGACTAGACTTGCCTGTGATCTTGTGTAACTTCTGTTATTTTCCCTGATAATTCTTACTTGATTTGATCATCTTTTCTTAAAGGAATTGATCACCCAAAAATAAAAATTATCTCATCATGAACTCTCATGCCATACAAGGTGTGTATGACTTTATTTCCTCTCCAGAACACAAACGAAGAATGTCTCAGTTCTGTAGGTCCATAAAACACTGATTAGATCGCTTCAGAAGACATGGATAAACCACTGGAGTCATATGGATTACTTTTATGCTGCCTTTATGTGTTTTTTTAAGTTTCAAAATTTTGGTCACAATTCACTTGCATTTAAAAAAATCTTCATTTGAGTTCTGCAGAAACAAAATCATACACATCTGGTATGGCATGAGGGTAAATAATGAGAAAATGTTCACTTTTGGGGGAACTATTTCATTAAGCACCTTTCTTCCCCATTTCTGACCTTGTTTATTTTAGTCATGCTTGCTTCAATTGCATTTTCATTTCATTTGCATTTGTTGCATGTTGAAAAATATTCATAAAACTGCAGTGATTATCAAGACTTCATCTGAAACCAAGTCTGATAAAACCTCAAAGCGTTATTGATAAGATCTGAGATTGCATCAATATGACTAATAGAAACAATATTTCAATATGGTAACCTGGTTTGATGTTGCACAACAATATTCATTTGAACCTGCTGAAACTGTCAAAATAAGATGACTGCATGTAAACCGTCTGTTACCTACTGTACTACTGTATGCGAGCATGAATATGAGGATCTCTCCAAGCATTGCTTCTGTTTCCAGTAATCAATTGCTTCTCAACACACCTCTAATTCTGACTGATTTTCTTGTACAGATTTTTGTACTAAACTGGTTACAACAATAGGGATAAAAACTCTTTATATCTACAAAAAACAAGCAT
This sequence comes from Xyrauchen texanus, assembly GCF_025860055.1. Classification (NCBI taxonomy): domain Eukaryota; kingdom Metazoa; phylum Chordata; class Actinopteri; order Cypriniformes; family Catostomidae; genus Xyrauchen; species Xyrauchen texanus. The sequence goes on along the minus strand of NC_068277.1, from coordinate 17,891,820 downwards.
GAGAAAATTTTCTAGATAACGAATTTGAAGATGCCATCTAAAGTTATCCTTGGACTTATCGTAATGAAATGTAGATATACTGCCACCTTGTGATTGGATGGTCACTGTAAAAACTAGATGACTGAGCAGCACTGCTTCGAAATATTTCATAAGAATAACACAAATTTGTGGTGTATATAATTAAAGTCCTGGTCTCCACATGCTCTCATTTGTATTAGTAGTGTTGTACCACATAATGGCTGATATAATCAATCCAAAGTCAGTGTGTGAATCACAAAAGCATGTAAAGTGTAAACAAATTGAATGTACATGAAGTCTATACGACATTCAAGAGCATTACCATGTTATAAACTGAATCAAGAAGTGATAATGACAATCAAAGGTCAAGGTGTTTGATGATTTCATATTCTCCTTTAGAATGTCACTTAAACTTATGTTTAATTAACCAATCAATCTTGGATCAGTCTAATTCTTCGGTTCCAAATTTCTAGGTTCTGTCTGTACTTTTCTTCACAAATGCTTCACTAACTTTTGTGCTAACTGCCTTCTCCAGGTACAGAGGGAGGAAAAATATGCACTTTATGTATCACCCACCGGAGGGAACAGTGTCTCTCCTCAGTATCCCAAATGAACTCAGTTGTGCTGGACAAGGGGCTCAGTGTGGAGGGGGTAACTCTAGAGGACAGCTTTGAGGGCTACGCAGCTGAGATTCGGCAGTGTCAGAACAAAATGAAAAATGGCATTTACCCCTCCACAGAAGCGTCCCGTCCCCTTAGCGGGGTGCTGGAAGTCAGCGAGAGCGAAACAGTGGAATATAAAGCCACGTTTGTCTGAGGGAAGCTGCTTTTAGGGTTTTCAAAGACTGATATGAAGCTTGAAAAGCAGATGTGGAAAATATTGTGTATGTTAATAATGTAAACTAAGATAGAAATGTTAGTGTTTGGGTGTTAGTTCACCCAAAAATGTAAATTCTCTCATCATTTTACCCTCATGCCATCCCAGATGTTTATGACTTTCTTTCTTCTGCAGAACACAAATGAAGATTTTTTTGAAGAGCCTTTCAAGCTCCAAAAGGCACATAAAGGCAACATAAAAGTAATCCTTAAGACTCAAGTGGTTTAATCCATGTCTTCTGAAGCGATTCAATTGGTTTTGGATGAGAACACACCAAAATGTAACTAATTTTACACTATAAATCTTGACATCTACAGTCTCCTTGGTGATCATGATTTCAAGCTCAATTAGACTTTCTAGAGCCATCTAGTGCTACGCACAAGCGTTAAACACCAGGAAGTGTAATCAAGCTTGAAATCATGTTCAAGCCTACAAACTGGATCTATATGGACCTACAGAGCTGAGATATTCTACTTAAAATCTTTGTTTGTGTTCAGCAGAAGAAAGAAAGTCATTCACATATGGGATGTCATGAGGGTGAGTAAATGATGAGAGAATTTTTAGTTTTTAGGGTGAACTATTCCTTCAATTAATTCTTTGTACCTTCAGACCATTCTTTATTTATGGATAATAAAAATATGTTCAATATTAGATTGGGGTTATAAAACAGAGTACCATGTTAAATAGTTGGGAAATTCAGTGGAAGGTAAATGCAAATGGTATACATTTTTATTATGGAACGTATGGTGCACCAATTCAGTTTAATTCCTTCGAATGCATTTTTTTTTTTTTACCCCACGACTGTCTTGTACATTGAAACACCATCCAGATGTATGTCAGCACAGATTCATTAAAGAAAATTTGTATTATTAAACATGTTTAAAACATTTTTTTTTTTTTTTTAGAAAAAACTATTTGTGTGATCACTGTGTTCTCATTGTAATGAGTTGTCAAAGCGGATTAGTAACATGTGGGAAGAAGTTCATTGTTACGAGTGAGACAATTAATTTGTTGACATTAAAACTACATTTTGACCCAGATGAAGAGCAAATATGTCCAATGAGCACAAATGTGGCAGGTGTCTTTTGTTTTAGTCATAGAGACAGATGATTTAAAGGAAAACAAAACAAAATGCATTCATTTTAAACAAATAATTAACAGGCTATATATAAATTGTACAAATTCATATACTGTATATTTTATAAGCAATTTAATGTGAGGCTGTTTGACAGGCCAAGAGTTTTTGTATAACCTGCTGGCCTCATACAAATCATTTTAATATTTTAGCTCTGTCATTATCTTCTGATGTACTGTGCAGCCAAGACAATTCTTAACAGCACAGTTAGTAAGATTTGTATATGTATACATCAGCTAATCACAACTTGGAAACTCACAGAAATACATTACAAAATGATTTTATGGTGAAGTAAATGTAGCAGAAAAGATTAAGTACTTACTACATTGAATAATTTAGTTTAAGCGTGAACTTGAAAATATTACCAATAGCACCAAGTATTGAGTTCTGTGTGCGCAGATCTAGAAATTTTTTCTATCGCCATTTAAGCAAAGTGATGTTGTCTAATAGACTACATAGCACACATTAAGGTTCATGTCGAAAGCTTCCATGTGTAATTTGGTACATGATTAAATACGATTAATAATAATAAAAAAAAAGCATTGAAATATTAGTATGATTTAAAAGCATAGCTTGATTCAGTGATACAATGCTAAAGTAAAACGTACAAAGAGTGAGTAAAATTTACATGAAACATGAGTATTACAGGTAAAATTTACTTGAGAATGTCTAATTAAAGCCACCAAGAATTGTGTGAAGCCTTCATTTGAAAATATGGTCTGTTAAATTTACCAGCAATTTCTGCATGGAAATCATTTCCTATACGTTTTTTTAATTTTTTTATAAATCCCAACATTTCTTTTCACGGTATAGGATTAAGTTTATTATTATTATTATTATTATTATATTATTATTATTATTATTATTTACTACACTTTATTTATTGGTCTGCTCTGATGTCCATTGTTACCCTAGGTTTAACAATAATTAATGTTGTAAATTTGAAATCAATTACTATTCATTTAATATTTTACTCAATACATTAATTATTCAATTATTATTTAAATATATTCTGACATGTTTAAATCTATTAATTCTCCATTATGGCAAATATCATCTTATTTTCTCCATTATGTCAACATAAGTGCACCTTATGGAGTGCCATATATTTCGTAAATTTCTAATGACACTGAAAAATAAAATAGTTGAGTTTTTTTTTTTTTTTTTAGCTGAAACGTGAATATTGCAACTAAAGGAAGGCTCAGTAGAGGACGCTCTTTAATTCCTCCACTTCCGAAGTGGGAGGAAGTTAGCCTGGTGTTCAGTGGTGTCTGTGCAACCTCAGTGCCCATCACGATCAAAATACTGAGACATCGCAGCTGACTGCTTGCGCTTTATAACATGAACCGAAAAAGAAACCACTGCTATATAGAAACGGGACAGTCTTCGGAGTCCCAGAGCGCGTTTATGGACAACAAAGGGGCTTTCAACCGTGATGAGGAGGATTTCTCCGAGCTCGAACCCGACGAACAGCTTGTATGTTCGGTGACCGAGATCACGGAGCATCTGGGCAAGAACATCACGGTGGTGCTGGAGTCCGCGCTGTCCGAGATACGCAAACTGGTCAGCGTCCGTATCCGCGTCCTGAAGATGGAGCTCCGCGAAAAAAGCGACGAGATCGAGCTGCTCAAGGCCAAACTGGAGTCAACGGAGAAAGACGGAGGAAGAGTTCCCAACTCCAGCATTCTGGAGTTCAGGAAATCAGACCACCAACAGGGCCAGAAACACGGCACCGACACGAAGAAAGCCAAACTCGGGACTCCCGTGGTGAAGAAGGAGAACATTAACGCTATCTGCGACTATCTTATGAAGGACAAGAACCAGCGCGGTGGTGCTGAAGTGGAGAGCGACCAGAGCGATCAGGCCTTTGGATCAGAGCGGGACATTCGGACCAAACCGCAACCGCACACGCATCTGAGCCTGTGGACGGACAGCGCTCCCGGAGACACGGACACAGACACGGACATCTTCAACATGCTGCCGTCCGCCAGTAAACGCATGTATGACTATGAGTGGATGGCTGGAGTGGAGCTCAACTCCGATTTTAAAGGTAATCTTCATCATAAAAGCATGCATTAAGGTTGTATAGAATGCATACATTATGCATGTAGTGTTACATAAAGTATGCATGCATTATGATTGCATAACCTTCTTGCATTGTAGTGTGCATGTAGTTGCATATAGTACGCATGTACCTTGAAATAAATATATTCTGGTAGTTACTTAAATTATGCATGAATTTTACTCATTATATGCATTGTATTATGTTCTCAAATGTTGTTGTAGCAAGAGCTGTTGTTGCAATATTTTACTTGTAGCTGTGCCGTGCTTGACATTTACCACTAAGTCTATTCTTTCAACTTTTGCATGAACTGCATGGAAGATGTTGTATAAAAAAAAGTACATGCAAATGTATATGTTTAATGCAACATGTCAAAGCTTTAAGGTTCAACTTTTCTGAATAAATCAGCAAAAACTAAAAAGTATTGTAATTATGCCTGATTTCCTCTTTTCATTAGGTGATACAGAAACAAAGTGTGAGAATGTACTCGGTGTAGATGATGAGGATGAAAATGATGACTCTGAAGGAGGAAGAGGAAGTTTAAGATCAGTGTCTGACCCAAACGCTGCCCATTTTCCTCTGGAATCTCAGGACTCCCCATTGGATGACAGGAGCAGCCCAGCGGAGGACAGTGTGGACAGAATGGAGCCAGGTCTGTGTTTTAAATGAAAGATAATTTGGTAGTAGGCAATAAGAGTAGCTGGAAATAATTTTTGTGGTGTGCACTTGTACCGTTATACACTGTTAAAAGTTAAGACAAACGTTTTGTTTGTCAAACTTAGATGAACGTGTCAATAGTTGATGTGATCTTCAACTGTAGTTACTGTGCAAGGACACCCGTGTGAACCTAATGTAAACTACATCAATTATATCCACTAAAATGGCCTTTGAAACAATTGGCTGAACATAATTGCAAAAATGACTCAGTGAGTGATGTGACCACTGAGAAAAGGTCTACCAATTTCTAGCAGAGGAAAAGCAGATTTTGGTTGAAATGCATAAATGTAACCTGCTCCATCATTTTGACCCAGAAATGCATTTTGAGTTCAAAATGTAAAGGATTATGTTTTGGCTGAGGTTCAGAGTAGACACATAATTTGGAAGCTTTTCCTTTGTACTTTAGTCCATACAATTCAAAATGGGTTGCTGGGTCAAAGTGACTCAAAATGATGGAGAATGTCACACATTCTGAATTGTGACTTCAGTGTTTAATATTTTTTGGGCCTCTTTTAGGGCTGGGTAAACAAATATAGATTTTCTGATTAATTTTGACCTTCATTTGAGTGATCTCGATATAGATTCTTCAAAAAAATAAATTGTCATGAATGAACCAAGAATTGTGACTGTGAGAATATGTAGTTAAAGATGCTCATTGTTTTACTTGTAATAAGTGCTGTTATGAAAATAAATGAACTGAATGGTTAAAATATGTTTATTTAAAATTAACAAAAATAATTAGTTTTAATAACATCTCGAGCATAATGCTTGAAAACATATAAAAGTGTGCTTGAAAAGTCCTTGAATTTAACTTTGAAGCATCTGTATGAACCCTGCATTCCAAATATGGTGAAATGCTTTCATCTCCTCTCAGGACACAGCAGTGCATGCAGATTGTTAAATTAAATAACAGCCATTTGCAGTTTAATAATTGCACAAGGACATATCTTGATTTCGATTAGATTTGTATTGATCGTTCAGCCCCACAAAATACAATAGAGAGACGTGTTGTTTTTGTGTTATTGCGCAGCACACACTATTTTTATCTTATCACATTTAATTTAGAGTTCAAGCTCACAATTTAGAATTCATTATTTTGCTGTAGAATGGGGATTCAGTAGTGGTGGAGCACCTCTGTGGAAAAGTGGTGCAGGAAACAATGCCATGCCCTACCCTCTATATTGATGTGTCTCTTTTAATACTCTTTCTGTTCTTTACAGTCAGTTGTTGACCAAAACAACAAAAATAGAAACATTTAATTCTAACCACACAGCACAGATGCGACTCCATTGTTAATGTTATCATTAATGTGTGCTCAACCAAAACACTTCTCCCAGACGAATAAATCTGACCTGCCGCTATTCTTTTTTTTTTTTTTTTTAATTCACAATTTAACAATTTAACACATTACACAATCAACAACAACACAATCACAGAAAACACCAAGAAGAATACCGCTAAGTATATCGACAAGACACACAACAACAACAACAAAAAAAAAAAAGAATCTACACAGTCTGTGGGTTATCCATTATTCCATTTAAGTTGATAATTGTATAGTCTCTATATAATTTAATACTAAGGACCATGTGGTTTGGAACTCTTGCAGTCTTGAATGCTGTTTACTTGTAATTTCTTCAATGGGCAACAAATCTATTATCTGATCCAGCCATTGACCCAGTGTGGGTCCTGACTGGGAAATCCATGCAGTAAGTATGCATTTTTTTGCAAAATAAGAAAACATTGTAAACACACATTTTTGTGTAAAGGAAACTTATTTTCAATATCATAATTCAATAAATATAACATAGGGCATAGCTCAAAAGTACAATTACACATATCTTGAATTACTTTATGAATCTTCCCCAAAAAGAAAAAATAGCTTTACAATTCCAAAATAAATGCATGAATGTTCCTAATTCAATTCCACATTTTCTACACATAGGAGAGTTTGTGTCATTAAATTTATTAAGCTTCACTGGAGTTATATAGTATTTATACAGAAATTTATAATTAGTTTCTTTAACTTTAATGTTCACACTCAAAGGTAAGGTCAAATTAATACACAAAGTTAACCATTCTTTTTAAGCTGAACTTCCTTTTAAGCTCTAATTCCCAATTTGTTCTCAGAGAAAAAAAGAATTTGGGGAGCTTTCTAACAGAATTTTATAAAAATGAGAAATCTTCCCTTAACCGAAGTAGCAGAAATAATAAATTTTTCCAACTCTGTAGAATATAATCTAAGTTGTCCCTTTTTATGTAGAGATGTAATAATATGATCGAACCTGCAGATATTTAAAAAAATCTGTTCTAGGAATTTGATATTCAACACAAATAGCAGTAAGCGATTTAACAGACTTAAGAGTCTTCATCAAACATATCGTAAAAATTTTCAGCCCATGAAGTGACCAGTTTCGAAAATCAGTTTGGGAAAGTGCTAAAAAGTCAGGGTTAAATGCAATAGGAGAGTTTTTACTTATATGACCTTTTGTGCTCAAATACCTATTACAATCCTGCCAAGCTTTCAGTGTGGCTTGTAAGGGGGCAGCCCCTCTACACTCATCAGAAACTTCAAGTTATTAACATAAAGTGTTGATGTAATCTCCAATGGATAGCATACTAATGATTCCAAAGTTACCCACAGGGAACTGTTTTCCAGCTTCCAACCTATAATATTTCTAATTTGGCAGGCCCAGTAATACCACTGAAAATTTGGAAGTCCTAAGCCCCCTTTTAAATCTAATTTTGTTAAAGTGGACAACTTAATTCACGGAGTCTTGTTGTTCCATATAAACTTTGTTAAACATCTATTAATTAGCTTAAAAAAGAAAAGAAATATAACATGGTAACATATTAAAAGCGTAAATAAACTTAGGGAGTATACTCATTTTAATAACATTAATTTTCCCAATAAGAGATAGTGGGAGGACAGACCAGGTCTGAAGTTTCTTTTACAAATCTCCAGTAAAGGGTTATAATTGTCCTTAAATAGTTTATCCAAAACGGGTGTCACTTGAATTCCAAGATATTTAAAACCATATACAGACCAGGGAATGGGGCATTCTTTCTTGACATTATTTTCATTTGGAATATTAAGAGGACAAGCAATTGATTTTTGTAAGTTAACCTTGTACCCTGAAATCGCAGAGAATTTTTGAATATCTGCCAGAACATGGCGCAAGGTTAACATAGGTTCAGTAACAAATAATAAAGTATCGTCCGCATAAAGTGAAATTTTATGATATTGCATGCCTGTAGTCACTCCCTTTATCATAGGATTATTTCTAATCAACTCAGCAAATGGTTCTAAAGCAATAACAAATAATAATGGAGAGAGAGGACAGCCTTGTCTGGTACCTCTTCCTAAATACATTCGAGGAGATTCTACATTATAAGTGTAAACAGTTGCATTTGGAGTATTATATATTGCTTGAATCCATTGAATGAAGTTATAACCTAATTTGAATTTATCTAATACTAAGAACAGAAAATCCCATTCTAGACGATCAAATGCCTTCTCGGCATCAAGAGATATTAATAGTGAAGGTGTTTTTTCTGATTCAAATAATGAATAATATTGAACAGCCGTCTAGTATTATCAGATGAATGACGGCCTTTAATGAATCCAGTTTGGTCTAACTTTATTAACTTAGGGAGAATTGCTTCTAATCTCTTTGCTAACAGTTTTGTAATAATTTTATAGTCACAATTAAGCAAACTTATAGGCCTATATGAGGCACAAATCTGAGGGTCTTTACCTTCTTTCAAAATAACAGAAATTCTAGCCGTTTTCATAGATGCAGGAAGAGCATTATGACTAGCGAAGTCATTAACCATTAACATAAAAACCAATTTAAGTTGTGGCCAGAAAGTTTTATAAAATTCTCCAGAAAACCCGTCTGGGCCTGGTGATTTATTTGCTGACAATGAAATGCTATTCTTAAAGAGACAGTACCGGTTTAGCTTGTGTTCTATAAATCAATATAAATACTTGTAAATAATACAAATGATGTATGTAAACAATAAACATGTAACTAAATATATACAGTTGAGCGCAAAATTAGCTTTCCCCTTGCAGAATCTGCAAAAATCATTTTGTCTTATTATTTAGTACTGCCCTAATGAACTTATTTGACATATAGGTAATTACATATACTCCACAAGACAAAATAATAACTTAATTTTCTCAAATGATCCTGTTCAAAAGTTTACATCCCCTCGTACCATTGGGCCTAACAGTTCTCATCGCAAAAACGTACTGTTCCGTGCCAGTGTTTTCTAAAGGTGTTTAGAAAAAGAAATGTAGGCTACGATACTTGTTAAAACATCATAATTAAACCATGTCGATACACTAAATGAGTTGCCACAGACAAAAGCCATTGAGAATGGTTTAGGATGGTTGGCTAACTGTGCCAAGAATTCGGGCAGAGAGCGGTTTATAATCGTGCAGTGCCGAACCGTACTCAAGTGGAAATGCTATTGTAACCATTCCATACCATGCTCAGCACCAATCTGCCCAATGGTGGAAAAGGATATAATGACTGTTTGTATCTTTTGTAATATTTGTGCATGAGTCCCTGCTTTGCCATGAGCAGTAAAGCAGCTCACTTTTCTTGAGAAAAGTCCTCCATGTACTGCACGTTCTTTGGTTTCCCAGCATCTTCTGCACATTTGATTTCTTCCCAACAGTGGCTATATGCTGTCGACAGCCTGCTTTGACACATTTGGACTATTGAGGGACTATGTATATATTTGTATAAATTCTAAAAGGGGTGTGTAAACTTATGAGACAAAAGGGGGATGCAACCTTTTGTACTCAATGTATATGCGATATATGTAATTTCAAGACATCATATTTATTGATGGAATTGATGGAATGTTAATTTAAATAATCGAATCCAATGAATAAACTGATGAAAATGAACACAAAAAAATAACATTTGTAAAATTAATATTTTTATGTTATAAATTATTATTATTTTTTTTTTTTAATCAAGAGCATATGAATCTAAATCAAATTGGGAATCTGTATAAATACCCAGCCCTAGGCACTATTAAACATAATAACAACAAGCAGTAGCCCAACAGCAGATGACTTTCATCACCTTAAAAATAGAATTTTTAGGCCTGTGATTGACATTAAGTACTTTTGGTGTGATTTCGTAACATTTATTGATTTACTGACAACCTCTTTTAGGTCAGCAGTTCTCAGCTCACACATTCATTTGCCCCTTCTGTGGAACTCTCTGCCCTGACTCTTCATTCCTGGAGGAACATGTAAAGCTCATGCACCATGACGAGAGTACCCTGGCTCTGCAGTCCCCTGTGGGTGCTTCCTCCTCTCACGCGGAGGGTGAATTGGGTGAAGTGGGGCGAGTTCTGGTAGGCCCAGAAGGACCTGCCGTGAGGGGGGCACGGGAGAAGAAAGTGGAGGGTGGCTATGAGTGTGGTGACTGCGGCCGTCATTTCAACTATTTGGGCAACCTACGGCAGCACCAGCGCATCCACACCGGTGAGAAGCCCTTCGTCTGCCCAGAATGTGGGGAGCGTTTCCGGCACGCTGCACGTCTCAAGAGCCACCGGCTCAGCCACAGTGGAGCCCAGAGCCCCTTCCCCTGCCCGCAGTGCGGTAAAGGCTTCCCGGTGTTGTCCGGACTAAAACGGCACCAGCGTGTACATACGGGAGAGAGCCCATATGCTTGTCCCCAGTGTGGTCGCAGATTTAAAGAGCTTGGTAATTTATATACACACATGCGTATTCACAGCGGCGCCACACCCTACTCTTGCTACCAGTGTGGGCGGAGCTTCAGGCATCTAGGCACATACAAGAGTCATCGCTGTATGCCTACTGCCCAGTTACCCAGTGGGCATAGTCCAGCATGGGCACAGGAGGACAAAGTGCAGACTGGGTAATAGCAAATGGATAATGTGTCAGATTTCTTCATAAAAGGGACAAGTTTCAACTCGCTAAGAGACATGCTGAACTGAAAAGAGGTGTGAGTGGTTTCATAAGTGGCCGAATGGACAGACTCAGACAAGAGAAAGAAAGTATGAACGGTTTCAAAATGGTCACCTACCTGACTGTGGTGCATATATAACATTTTGTGTTGTCATGACAGTAAAAAAAAAAACAATTAACAATTTGTTAAATATTGAAGCTGTATGAATTACCACGTCTTTCTCGTTCATGCTACTTGTCAAATGTTCCTTTTTGAAACATTTTGCAATAATATTTAAACTTCAAAGGCATTTAGATGTCCATACACAGTATTTTAAGATTCCACTAAATAAAAATCATTCAATCATATTGTGGATCTTTTTTACATTTGGATTTTTGTAAAGGAGTCGTTCAGAACTTCTGACAGAGTTCGGAACGACATTGCATGTATCCACAAGGTAGTTTAACAGAGCAAAATACATCTTACAAAAATTTGGAATTTGGAAGTTGATATAATGATAATTATAGCCTGTCAATTAGAATCACTTCCACCCCTTGCGAAAAGTACTATGGTACAGCAGTGGTACCAAATGGTAATACCATGGTATCTTTATATATATACCATGGTACTGAATAATTACCATATGCATAAACAGTGCTATTTACATGGTAGGATGTACATGGTGTACATGGTGCTTTAAGGAATACCATGGTACAAGGTCAATAAACTTCGTAATCAACCTTTTTCCTGAGTGCAGAAGTGTTCCACAATTCATAAAAGAAGCCTGTTTTTATTTTCTGGACTCCACTGTTTTAATTTGCATTGGCATATGTTTTTAGCCCGATGTGATGTTTAGGATATTACAGTTTTTTTTAAATGTTGATACTTAACAGTCACGATGACTCTCTTTTGACAGTGCCGTACCCATCAAAGTTGTGGGTTAAAGATCGAGAAGATGACCTTAAGAGATGGCCTGTAGTTAGTGTATAGTTCACCCAAAAATTCAGTCCAGTGGTTTAATACATGTCTTCTACAGTGATCTAATCAGGTTTGAGTGAGAACAGCCCAAAATGTAACTCCTTTTTCAATGTACACCTTGCCATTGCAGTCTCTAGGCACAATCATGATTTCACGCTCGATTACACTTCCTCGTGCTTGACACATGAGCAGAGATCTAGATGGTGCTAGGAAGTGTAATCAAGATTGAAATCAAGATTATGCCAAGGAGACCGCTTATGTCAAGATTTATAGTAAAAAAAAGGAGTTCTATTTTAGTCTGTTCTCACCCAAAAATTATTGGGTCGCTTCAGAAGACATAGACTAAACCACTGGTGTCTTATGGACATATATACTTTTATGCTGCCTTTATGTGCTTTTTGGAGCTTTAAAATATTGGTCTCATTAACTTGCTTTGTATGGACCTATAGAGCTGAAATATTCTGAAGTGTTCTGCTGAAGAAAAAAGTCATACATATCTGAGATGGCATGAGGGTGAGTAAATGAGAGAATTTTCATTTTTGGGTTAACTATTCCTTTAAAAACTTTGAGTGATTGTTCTCCATCTGGATTACTTGTTTTGGTAGTTTTTACATTGCTACTTCTGGACGAATCCCTGTGGAAATAGACTATAAGCTAAAACAAGAAATCCTATTTTTATCTGTAAGTTTGCCTCAGCAGAAACATACTAATTGGTGTGTTGGGGATAGTCAGCATTGTATCATACCTCATGTTTGTTTTATGCTTTGGAGCACATTTAAAAAGGCTGCCATCGTGTGGATGATTTTTGTTATTGCATCAAGGTCTTTGGACATTAATCCATCTTCTATAGCTACTTGTCCTATGTAGGGTCGCAGGAAGTGTTGGAGCTTATCCCTGCCATCTTGGGCCAAAGGCAGGGAAACACCCTGGACAGGTGGCCAGTCCATCACACTCTCACTCACACCTACGGGAAATTTAGGGTCTCCAATTAACGTAACCTGCATGTCTTTTGGGGAAACTGGAGCACCCGGAGGAAACCCACGCGAACACGGGGAGAACATGCAAACTCCACACAGAAAGGTTGAGTTGGGACTCGAACCCAGGATGAAAATCCATCCATCCATCCATCCATCCATCGAAAGCAAGGATTATGAAATTGGATTTTAAGAATCAAAACCCTTTAGTTAAACCTTATAGAGAACCAGCCTGTGGGAATGTGATACTTGAATATTATCAAGAAACCCTTCCATAACTTGTATTAATATAATAATTGTAATAGATTTCACAACGTGTGTTTTGTATTTGGTTTATATGGAACTGTTAGTAGCCTACATGCTTAAAAAAAACAAAAAACTCAGCTGAAACTAGTAACTCTATGAAGCCCATATTTATTATGAATTGTAAAGGTATTATAATGCATTTGTAATGTCTCATAATACACCTTATATAATATTTTATAACTTATAAATAATTGTAACAACAATAATACATTATAATACTTCAGGGACATGCTGTCCATATAAGGGAGGTAAGCAGTGCTTACCTAACAGAAGGGTGAACGGAAAAATGACACAATTAATAATTTAAATGTAATTGTTAGTATTAACTTCTGTTTTCATTCCTCATCTTTCAACTAAGTTGAGCAGCTCAGACAGTTATTCATTTATTAGCTTTGTCGCCACCCTCAGGTATAACCCTTATTTATAAGTATCAACACTGTATATTCATTCAAAGTCACGCCCGCTATTACAAATGACCAAGGTAAGCATGCTTACCAAAATGAGTAAGCCAAGTCACGCTATCTGACCGGCTACATTTTGGTTTTGTGTCAGCATGTTCAAGTTCTTGTAACTAATGCGTTACTAAGTGATAAAATGCATATAGTGTAAGCATCGATGACCTACGTGGATTTGGAAATAAAAAATCAAGAATTAGAGGCTATCAACAAGCGGGCGACTTTTACAACAAAGTGACAGAGATGTTCATTTTCAAGGAGAGATGCATGGATTTTGTGTTCAAGTAAAGGTAAGTTAATATATTTATAAAAAAATCTGTGTTATTGATGCTAGTTAGTTCATTGTTTCTGGTTAGTCTGAGGCTTTGAAGTGGTGATCTGACAATCATGTCCTTCTTGTGTTATGCTCTGTCTGATATATAACAAGGGCAAAGTGTCTGTTTAAAAATATGTATATTAAGGGATGTAGACTGACGTTTTTACGTTACATTTGCCTGTGCATTCAGCTTAAGAATGTTGTCTTTGGTGGTCAGATTAGCAGGGTTCCCGCAGATTCTTAAAATGTTTAAATTCAGTTTTCTAAAATGTAAGGTCATAAAATGTCTTAAATATCTTAAATGATACAACAAAAGTTAATTATTTAAATTTGGGGGCGAAAAGACAGGAATTTTGAAATGACCTAATGTGATTATCAAACTTCAAAAGATTATGGTCTGAATACATAAATGTATTCAGACCAGCTACATCCTTCAGAGCGAAAACATGATCACTGTTGTATTTTCTCCAAGCACGCGGGAGCTTGTGAGTGTTTCCTGCTGTTGCATAGCAGTTTGCAATCATTAAAGCGGTGTTCACACTGCCAGCGACAAAACAACCTCATCTCGTTAATTTTCAATGAGAGCTGGCAACTTCCGGCAACACAAGCGACGGCGACTGTTGGCGACCGGATGTGGGCGTGTCCAGCGACGTGACAAATTTGATAAATGTTTCAATTTATGCAAATGAAGAGCAACTTTCTGGAGCGACAGCCAATACGAGAGAAGATGTAGAGCTCACGTGATCCTAATATTTTAATAATAATATGAAATATCAAGAAACAGTGCTGTTTAGACTCTCCATACACACCACTAGTGACCTAACCACCAGCCACTGGTGACATGCAGCGACAAATTAGCTGGCAGTGTGAATGCAGCTCAAGCCCTGTTCACACTGCCAGCTACATTGTGGGAGACAGCGACACATCCCATTCATTTTCAGTGAAAGCACAGCGACTTCCAGTGACACAAGCTGTCACAACCATTGGCAGTAGAGTTCACGGTGGGGAGTGACAAGACAAGTTGAGAAAATTTCAACTTTTTGTAAATGCTGAGAGACATTTGCATGCGACTACCAATGAAAGCGAATAAGGAGCTTACATCATCCGTTTCCAGGCAGGGTGAGTGTGAGATACCGGAGTCCACTCGAGTGCAAGCAAGATGGTCTCTCCCATGCAGAATGTGCATTTTTAGAGGCAAAAGAACTGATTCCTTGTCAAATTAGTATGATATCTTAGTTTTATCGGCAGGATCATTTTAAATGCTACTATGTCCAGGTGTGCAGTCCACCAATAACGTTAAAGCGGCTGCAGCAGTAGGAACGCCCACCAGTGACAACAATCGCAGTCTAGCGACGTGTTGATTAAATTTAACAAAGTTTACCTTTAATTGTTTATGTTGTAATATGTTGTAGATTATTGTAGGAGTGCACGTTTAATTTCCCTTATCTGTCTGAATGAGTAGCTGGGAGCAGTAAAGCGCATCCATCCATCCATCTTCAACCGCTTATCCGAAGTCGGGTCGCAGGGGCAGCTGCTCCAGCAGGGGGCCCCAAACTTCCCTATCCCGAGCCACATTAACCAACTCTGACTGGGGTACCCCGAGGCGTTCCCAGGCCAGTGTGGAGATGTAACCTCTCCACCTAGTCCTGGGTCTTCCCCGAGGCCTCCTCCCAGCTGGACGTGCCTGAAACACCTCCCTAGGGAGGCGGCCAGGGGGCATCATTACCAGATGCCCAAACCACCTCAACTGACTCCTTTCAACGCAAAGGAGCAGCGGCTCTACTCTGAGCACCTCACGGATGACTGAGCTCCTCACCCTATCTCTAAGGGAGAAGCCCGCCACCCTTCTGAGGAAGCCCATTTCGGCCGCTTGTACTTCGCGACCTAGTTCTTTCGGTCATGACCCAACCTTCATGACCATAGGTGAGGTTAGGAACAAAAATTGACCGGTAGATCGAGAGCTTTGCCTTTCGACTCAGCTCTCTTTTCGTGACAACGGTGCGATAGAGCGAGTGCAATACCGCCCCCGCTGCCCCGATTCTCTGGCCAACCTCCCGCTCCATTGTCCCCTCACTCGTGAACAAGACCCCGAGGTACTTGAACTCCTTCACTTGGGGCAAAACCTCATTCCCTACCTGGAGTACGCACTCCATCGGTTTCCTGCTGACGAGTCCCCATCTGAGCGCCACTACGTTGGAGTTTATCCCGGTGGACGAGAGGGTCGCCTCCCTACGCCTACGGGTTCTGGGGGGGAAAACTCTGACTGTTGTCTGTGCATATGCACCGAACAGCAGTTCAGAGTATTCGGCCTTCTTGGAGACCCTGAATGGAGTCCTGAATAGGGCCCCAGTAGGGGACTCCATAGTGATGCTGGGTGACTTCAACGCAAACGTGGGAAATGACAGGGACACCTGGAAAGGCGTGATTGGGAGAAACGGCCTCCCTGATCTGAACTCAAGTGGATGTTTGTTATTAGACTTCTGTGCTAGTCATGGATTATCTATAACAAACACCATGTTCGAACATAAGGATGCTCATAAGTGTACGTGGTACCAGAGCACCCTAGGCCGAAGGTCGATGATCGATTTTGTAATCGTGTCGTCGGATCTGAGGCCATATGTTTTGGACACTCGGGTAAAGAGAGGGGCAGAGCTGTCAACCGATCACCATCTGGTGTTGAGTTGGGTCAGGGGGTGGGGAAAGACTCTGGACAGACCTGGGAAGCCCAAGCGAGTAGTGCGGGTGAACTGGGAACGTTTGGAGGAGGTCCCTGTCTGCGAGATCTTCAACTCACACCTCCGGCGGAGCTTTTCAGGCATCCCTGCGGAGGTTGGGGACATTGAACCGGAGTGGGCAATGTTCAAAGCTTCCATTGCCGAAGCCGCGGTGGAGAGCTGCGGCCTCAAGGTTTTAGGTGCCGCAAGGGGTGGTAACCCTCAAACACCGTGGTGGACACTGGTGGTCAGGGAAGCCGTCCGACTGAAGAAAGAGGCCTTCCGGGATTTGTTGTCCTGGAGGTCTCCGGAGGCAGTTGCAAGGTACCGACAGGCCCGAAGGGCTGCGGCCTCGGCCGTGAGGGAGGCAAAGCAGTGGGTGTGGGAAAAGTTCGGAGAAGCCATGGAGATGGACTTTCGGTCCGCACCAAAGTGCTTCTGGAAAACTGTCCGCCACCTTAGGAGGGGGAAACGGGGAACCATTCAAGCTGTATACAGCAAAGATGGGACGCTGTTGACCTCAACCGAGGAGGTTATTGGGCGGTGGAAGGAACACTTTGAAGAACTCCTAAATCCCAACACGCCCTCTATGGTAGAGGCAGAGCCGGAGGATGATGGGGGATCTGATTCTATTTCCCTTTGGGAGGTCACTGAGGTAGTCAAACAACTCCGCAGTGGCAAAGCCCCGGGGATTGATGAGATCCGACCAGAAATGCTGAAAGCTTTGGATGTGGAGGGGGTGTCATGGATGACACGCCTCTTCAACATTGCGGAAATCTGGGACAGTGCCTAAGGAGTGGCAGAACGGGGTGGTGGTTCCCCTCTTCAAAAAGGGGGATCAGAGAGTGTGTGCCAACTACAGGGTTATCACACTTCTCAGCCTCCCTGGTAAAGTTTACTCCAAGGTGCTGGAGAGGAGGGTTCGGCCAATTGTCAAACCTCGGATTGAAGAGGAACAATGCGGTTTTCGTCCTGGCCGTGGAACGACGGACCAGATCTTTACTCTCGCAAGGATCCTGGAGGGGGCCTGGGAGTATGCCCATCCGGTCTACATGTGTTTTGTGGATCTGGAGAAGGCGTATGACCGGGTCCCCCGGGAGAGACTGTGGGAGGTGCTGTGGGAGTACGGGGTGGGGGGGTCCCTTCTTAGGGCGATCCAATCCCTGTACGTCCAAAGCGAGAGCTGTGTCCGGGTCCTCGGCACGAAGTCGAGTTCATTCCATGTGGGGGTTGGTCTCCGCCAAGGCTGCGCTTTGTCACCAATCCTGTTTTTGATATTCATGGACAGGATATCGAGGCGTAGTCGGGGTGGGGAAGGTGTGCGGTTCGGTTGGCTGGGGATCTCATCGCTGCTTTTTGCAGATGATGTTGTCTTCATGTCATCATCGGTCCGTAACCTTCAGCTCTCACTGGATCGCTTGGCAGTCGAGTGTGAAGCAGCTGGGATGAGGATTAGCACCTCTAAATCTGAGGCCATGGTTTTCAGCAGGAAACCGATGGAGTAAAGCGCATACATTTCAAAATAAGAGTCCCTGGTTATTTCAGCCTTTAAAGTTAAAATTCCACACTATGACTCAAATCTTTTTCTTTTCTCTTTCTTTCAACACATTATCGTATAAGAACCTATATTGGTCAACCTTTAATTTCTATTTATTTAAATTATGGTACATAAACCAATTTTAATGTGATATATATGTGGGGAAACATGTCTTGAATATTTTAAACATGCATATATCTTACCCTGTTTTACTGATACGCATGGTTAAGGCCATGTTGAATGTGTGCCCTTGCTTGTTTAAGTAAGAGTCTGTGATACATTTTTTTTTTTTTTTTTTTTTGTATGTCAAAACAAGCTCTTCTAGCACAATAGTTCAGTGTATGATTTAATGGACATAAACGTGCTAGGCTCAATATATGACAATCTTTAATTTGTGCGATATGGGCAGTATTACTCTCCTGTATTTAAAACAATATAGTCATGATGTTAACCACTGTGACAATTGTTTCCATTAACTGGTGGGTTCTAAGGCAACAAATTACATCTATAACATTTCCGCAACATTACACTCACCTGTATAATGTGTTTTGGGCACATGTTTAATAATGTGTATTAAAAATCTTTGACGCTTTCCCAGTCACAAAGTCCACAGCACGTGCCTATAATACTTACATATGCATAGTTATACCTTAGAGTATAATGCATTATAACAAAAGCAACATCCAATTTTATCCGCAGAAGTTGAAATGTATTATATACAGTATATTTCTAATATAGTATATAATAGATATGCGTTAAGTAAAGAGACAAAAGCAATGTCTTCTTATGAACATCCATAAGATATTTTTAAGTGGTTATAAGACATTACAAGTCATGCTGAAAGTTATATACATTAAACATGCAAAAAATACAAAATAACACACATTCAATGTAAATTGAGATATTATGAAAAACAATTGTAAAGCTACAAGATTAAAATATATAAGAAACTCTCTCTCTCTCTCTCTCTCTCTCTGCTCTCTCTCGCTCTCTCTCTCTCTCTAAAGTATTGTATGTTGATCACACATGTAGCCAATCTTATCTTGTATCACCCAAGAATAAAAATAAATAATGATCACATTATAAAGCTGTTTGACTGTTTACACTATACAGCATTTATACTTACTTTATTAGCTTCTAATGTGTTAAAATTGGGTGTTGCTTGTGTTATAATGCATTGTACTCTTTAAGTATAACTATAAATAGGGGAAGTCTTATAATGTATTAGAAATGTAGTTAAAAGTATTTATGAGAAGTTATAACTTATTATAAGGTATATTGTGAGACATTAATTCAAGATAATGCCTTTAAAATGCGTAAATATGGGCTTCATAGAAAGTGTCACCGAAATTCTTTAAAGCACACATTATTTAAAAAAGAGTCAAATAGAACAATTTCTGGTTTCATGCATAATGAAACTGACAGTACATTTGAATAACTAAAATGAAGATGCAATTGAGGACTTGTTATAACATTTAGCATTCTATAATAATAAAAAATATATTCCAGCATTATAGACACCTGAGCACTTATTGTGGAATGGCACAATCATTATGGACACCTGATAAGAAGAGGGTCTAATTTTGGCCTTCCACATAGAAACATGTTTGATTGTTTGCTGCAATGACAATGGGTGAGCAGCCATATTCATAAACTAATGGCAGTAATGCAAATTAAAACCTCACTTAAGTGCTGCTGGCTGCTAGAGCAAACCAGCTGCTTCCCATTACCAGAGAGTGTCAAGGCTGGAATGGAACATACATACTGTTCATAACATTTGAAATAAATATGTATGTAAGAAATAATTGACAGCGGACCATTGAACTATTGAAAATTATACCACGGGTCTATTGAATGCTTGATTCTGATTGGTTGACGGGCGTTCTAAGGTGTGCAATTATTTTTCAAGTAAACGCACTGTTATGAAGTAGTTCCAGGTCTTGACCGCATAACGGTTCCATATCACTTCGCCAAATTATTTCAGTTATTTCAAAGAGCCCTACAGGCTACCACAACGCAATAAACAATTATAAAAAAATTCTAATACATCTGATTACAATGACAAACAATATCCATAATATCCAAAATGTATTTCAATTTCGATTGAAAAGCTTCCTTGGGCTCTCTCTCTCTCTCTCTCTCTCTCTCTCTCTCTCTCTCTCTCTCTCTTTTGCTTTTGTCTCACCCACACACCCACACACTGTGTAACCTTGTTACTCCAATGCGAAAAGCAGTGCATCCTCCGTTTCTAGTTCTAAAGCGACATTTTCGAACTAGCAACAAATGCTTGAGCTGTATCAAAGCTAGATACACTTGATCAATACAACAGTTTCTATGTTATCTGTAATATCTGTGGGAAACAACCTCGCACTCCCCCTCCCCATATCGTAAACTCTCTCTCTCTCACACACACACACTTGGACACACATATATATACACATTGCGCACAAACTAAAAATGCAAAAAACAGATTTTTGTCTATATTCTGCGATGTAAACCTTATCAACTGTTTTCAACCCTACTGAGACGCAGGTGTGCGCTGACATAACAGCTCTGTTTTTCGCTTGCAAGTGTGAGTGTGTTTGTAATTTATGTGTGTCCACATGTGTGTGAGAGCTGAAGAGAGGGGGAGGGTGAAGGTGTTTCCCAAAGATATTTTAGAAAATATAGAAACTGTTGTGTTGATCAAGTGTATCTAGCTTTGATACAGATCAAGCCTTCATTGCTATTTCAAAAACTTCACTTTAGAACTAGCAACGGAGGATGCACTGCATTGGAGTTAACAAAGTTGTGTGTGTGTGTGTGTGTGTGCGCGCGCATGCATGTGTGCATGCGAGAGAGATAGAGGGGGAGGGTTAGTGCAGGTGTTTTCCACTATAGCTATGTGAGGCTGATTAGGGCAAAATACACTGAAAAATATAAAGTTGCACATATGAAAAGTTATTTTGGATAATAGAAACTGTTGTATTGATAAAATCGTGGGGGTGTGGGGCTTTGTTTGTTGGTCGCGACTCGATTCTCAATGTGTGTGTGTGTGTGTGTATATGAAACTGAAATAAATGTAGGATATTATAGACAAGATGTTTGTCATTCTTATCTGATGTACTTAACCAATTTATTTTAATTGGTAATTTTGTTGTGGTAACTTATAGGGCTCTTTGAAATAACTCAAAAAACAGGCATCTCACATATCCTCTGCTGACAGCTTCATTAAATTCTACCAGCTCAACACCAGTTTCATGTACAAGAGTAAAGAGAAGACTTATGAGAAGAATTGCAAAGAAAAAGACACTTTTGACACAGAAAAACAAAAAGTAAAGATCAGAGTGGGCAAAGAAACACAGACATTGGACAACAGATTATTGGAAAAGAGTGTTAAAGATATTAACCCCATTGAGCAACTGTTGGATCAGCTAGACTGTAAGGTGCATGAGAAGTGCCCGACAAGACAGCCACATTTATGGCAAGTGCTACAGGAAGTGTGAAATGTCACCTGAGTATCTGGAAAAAATGACAGCTAGAATGCCAAGGATCTGCAAAGCTGTCATTGCTGCACGAGGAGGATTTTTTGAAGTACTGATTGAAGTAGATTAAGAAGTTCTGAACATTCGTTTCAAATTTTAATAATACATTTTCACATTATTAATGTCCTGACTATACATTGTGATCAGTTGAATCCCACTTTGGTGAATAAAAGTACCAATTTCTTTCCATAAGAGCAAAGTCTGTACATTACCAAACTTTTGGCTGCCAGTATAAATATATATATATATTATATACAGCTACTGATACAGTGTCAAAGTGACTGACTTGAAAGGTAACGTCTAGGTTACTGATGTAACCTTGGTTCCCTGAAAGGAAGGAACAAGATGCTGCATCAGTAGCTGACGCTGTGGGAGCCATATACCTAGGATTGGGAGGGTTACTTTTGAAAAGTATTCCACTACAGATTACAGAATACATGCTGTAAAATGTAATTTGTAACATATTCCGTTAGATTAATCAAGGTCAGTAACATATTGTAAATACTTCGGATTTTTTTTTACTTGTTTTGACTAAACTTAACTCTGCCAGTACAGTAAGACAGAATACATATGTTAAAAATACATTCTCTGAAAAATCTAAATATTTTATGTAGTGTTGTTTCTAAAACAAGATAAATAAAATTGGTTTAATGTATTGCAATTTAATGTTCATTCAATATGCTGAATTAAATGATCACCTACACATGAACACTACACAATTGCAAGACCAAGATACTTTAAATTGTGATTGCACTACATATTGATGTAGGTAATAATTATTGCACATTAGTGCACAAGTGGTTAACCTACATGGACAAAATCAGCTTAAATCACACATTCACGAACACACTTCTGCTAAAAATCACCATTTGATGCACCTGACTGCAGTTACACTCCATTAGCTGACACAGAAGCCTCACTGGTCCATAAAAGATGTGCCACATTGCCGGAGTAACCAAGTTTGCTTGCGAGATATAATAAACGTTGAATTAATCTTGTAAAAATCCACTGAAATGGTGTGGTGTGAATACAGTATAAACTACAGTCCATAAATGTCAGGCCTGTCTGATTACACACACTGACAATAAAAGCCTTTTCTTTATGCAACTTTCTGTTTCATGTGGTCTTGTTTAATAATAATAATAAAAAAGTGGTAGATATATAGTCTTATTTTGGTCTTAGCTTTAATTTAGATGATTTTATAAAATATTAATACATTTTATCACACATTCAGTTCCATTTGAGCATAATCATAATGCTTCTTTTAATGTTATACAGTCCTATAAACAGTGCAATACAGACAATAAATGACAACATATTCTGAAAATTGACATGTTACAGAATGATTGCTTTCACAATATGCTCCTATCATGCTCCTTAGCTTTGCATTTGTTTTTAAATTATTTTAAAATATGCATTGTACTTTGTTATTGTTTTTATTTCTATATTTCTATTTGTTTTATTCATGCTGTCTCCATTTTCTTGTATCTCCTTCCATCAATACACATGTGAATCTTTGTGTACAGATACTGCTTTTATCAGCTGTATAACTTGTTAAAACCTTGTTTTAAAAGATGCTATATAAATAAAAAATGTACTCTACGTATCATGTAATCTGTGGGTGGGCTGTGATTAAAGCAGTATCTGGGGGAGCAAAACATCTATTTGAAGTTAAGATTGAGAGCCACAGAGGGCACTTGTTCAATAGCATCAATAACATATCAATACTATACCTGACCCACAGTTTTTCAGAAAGAAGAGTGCAAGAGAGGCAAAACTTAAATATTCTGTTATGATTGTCCAGACTCTGTCAAATATTGAAGATAGACTAGTTTGCAGCATCCAAAGTCTCTCGATCTTTTACAGTTCACTTAAGGAGCACCGCAGAGGTGTATGGATGATTCTGCAGGCACACAGCGATTGGAAATGTCCTGGCAATGAAGCAGCGAAGCACCACCCGATACGCATCTTAATACAAGGTGTATAAATGGGGTGAAAATCACATGGGAAGTCAACATGTTGCTACCGAATTTTCCAGTACCCTAACATCTAACCTATTCTGCTACTGACAAGAGCCATCTACTGTCACAAAATGGTTTTACCTTCTCCTCTGGCACTTATTGTCCCACATTGAAACCAGAAGATAATCACGTTTGCATAATCAATGACATGCGTGATTCGGAGATTCATTTTCCCTCTAAGAATACATTTTTACTCCACTGACAGTTAGGTTTAGGGCTTAGGGTTGGGTTAGGGGGAAGAGATAATAAAAATATTCATTCCAAGTCACTGTATTACATAATTTACCTCGATTTATCTTTGGCACACTTATGTGGACATATTACCCAGGAAACTAAAGCTCTCACATTTCAAATCACTTCCCACTTTGTCCACTGGGGGTATTTGTTTGAATTTCGGTAAGCAGAGACCGAGTTTAGTTTAAGAACTTTTGACCTCCTGTTGCCAAATTCACAGTCTTGATCTTGAGCATTTACTCAGTGTACAAACATTAACATCAACAATTTCTAATAGTTTCTCTGCAGACTCAGGCAATAAGCTTTTTTTTATTTTTTATAATAAAATAAAAAAAATATATATATTTTCTATTTGTTGATGACATTTCCAGTATTGTATAGTATTTGTCCAAATATTAATTGATTGTAGTTGTTCACCAAGTGAGAGGTAAAACATTGAATGTATAATTGAGACAAGCAATTTTCTAAAGTTGGGAATAAACTCCAATAAGCCACCAGGCAGAGGCATTCTGTATTCCTGTCATGCCCCCTCTTTGAAACGGAATTATTGTACTGAAATGCACACCCATTACATAACAACAGGCATTAAATTCATTCCATTGAAACGGTATACAAACTGCCCTAGTGCAAACTAAGTAAGGCAGATATTTTAATTATCATTGATTAAATAATAATGTGAATGGCACATTCAACTGAGAAAAAAATAAATAAAAGTAGTTGCACTGATTTCCTCGAAAAGTAGTATTTTCAATGGCACATTTAGGACATTTTAGTAATCTGTGAACATCTGTTCTTCTCATAAAATCAGCCTAAACACAGTAATAGTTTATCTGCCTAAACACAATTTAATAGTTCAGTAAGCTCATATAAGCATTGTTTTTCTGGGCACAGCTTGAACAGTGATGTAAGCCTCAATTCTGTCACTGAGTCTGTAATTCAGTGATTGTTTACTCACCCCTGTGTTGTCATAACACCATATGACTTTCTTTTTCTTCACACAAATGGAGAAACTGAGAGAAAGAAAATTGTGCTTAGTGATGACATACAATGGCAGTTTATGTTGACCACCTCTTCATGTTTCAAAAGGATGCAAAAATATAATTCAGGACCTGTCTTCACAAAGATTTTTAACTTACCACTAGGACATCTCCAAAGAGTTCCTAGTTAGGAGTTCTTGTATAAAACCTATTCAAAAAATTGCTAAGTGCAAGTTTTGCTAAGGAAATCTTAAGATAAGAGTAAGGAGGAGTTGACCTCATTGCTATGGATGACATCACGTTTTAGCACGCTCTTTTAAATCGCCCATAGTGATTAGTAGACAAGGAACCGCTATTTGTCAGCTAAGACAGACAATGGTGTATATATATATATATATATATATTTTCACTGACCTGAGAGCCGAACTGTGACGTAACGGGTTACTGTCTATTTGGTAGTTTCACGTGACTACCTCAAATATTAACCAACATGGCGAACATATTTAAACATACATATTAATGCAATTCATCATTATTACATTGCTCAATGAGATTGCCAGAGACAACAAAACTATGCACAAAATATGATGACAAGAAAAGTGTAAGAAAAGCTAAATAATTTGGCAAATATAACAACTTACTGAGACCAGCAGCAGAGGACACTGGCGATTCTGTGTTTATCTCGAGTGTGACTGGCTGAATTTAATGTTAGATAGCAGACTGTCGCTTTTGCTTATGTCCTTCTTATGGACCCTGTACTCCCTTAAGTGTTTTTCAATTTGTTTATGATTTGGTTAATTGTCCGATTGAAGGCAGCATGCATCGTTTTGTGATGTATCTTCATTCTCATATTTTTTTCCTTTGTTATCTATCTAGTTTATTTCGGATCTTCGTAAATACAAAATCACAAGTAGAGCACTTGTTTCGTCATGTTACCTGAATGCTTTTGATATCTGATAATTTTGTGGGTTATTTATTATTGTTATAGAGCAAACTGCAGCAAGTACTCCTTGCTGCAGATGGTAGCCACTGTTGTTGTTTGGGAAAACTTTACCATAGTGATAAAACATTATCCCACCCTCTGTCCCCTGACATAAACGTTTCTGCGTACAGACCAGCAAGCTTTTGGGGCCGGCCCAGGAACCCGGCCCAGGAATCTGCACCCGAACCATACTGGTGGAAAAGGACTATGAGAGAGTTGTTGAGAGACATGCAATGAGCACAGAAGGTACTCCACTCCTGAAACTAACCACAGCCAGCTCCAACTGCACAAAGAGCACAGTTGATCATAACACTAACAGTTACAAACACTACAGTAACAGTTACACACTCAACCTTTAAGATGACAAACACCACAATGATCCTGCATCTGACATGCCACACGTGGGGGTTTAAATAAGAGGAACAAAAAAGGGGCTGGTGTCGCTCGCAGCTGAAGGATGTAATGATCAGCGTTCCCATGAAAACAATAAGCGTTCCCATGGAAACGCTGATTCAGCATGCCAGCGACACCTGAAACACATGAGGGCAAAATGAAAACACACTTTGACAAAACAGACAAGGGATGACAATGCCACTGTCCTCCACAGGCAAACACACAACCTGGCAAGATGCCATGACTATGACATTACGGTTCGAAAACACGAACACGAGACACAAGACAGACGGGATGATGATGCCATGGTCCTCGTCAGACAAAACCCAACCTGACTGGTTGACAGGACCATGACATCAAAGGGGGAACACAAAAGTCAGAGGCAGGCCGTACCACGGTGCCGTCAGGTAGAACCTCAACGTGACAAGGTGACCAGACCATGACAATCTGAAAGATTAAGAACATTTTACTAAACCATTTGCTGTTTGAATTGACTCAAACAGAGGATAACCTGCTGGCTGTTACAAACATTTGCTTGGGGTGCTACAGGGGTGATATTTAAATGTTTTCACAATTTCTCCCTTTGTGTTAAGGAAAAAAAAAAGAAAATAAAATGGGGTTATAAAAACACAGGGGTGAGTAAACGGTGGCTGAATTTTCATTTTTTGGTGAACTATCCCTTCAAATTGACAATTGTAAATGATTTTTAAAACAATTCTCTCAAAGCACATTTCATTTAAACACAAATCAATAAATGTAAAAGTGTCAAAACTGTAAATGTACTGTAGACAAAGAAAAATATGCTTTAGTAGTGTTGAAAAGATCCCTTCATGCAAAAACGTACACAATGTAAAGTGAACAAGTCACTTTAGTGTAAAGAACCAAAATAAATTTAATAAATAAAAACATTATTTCACTTTATATTGAAAAGGTTGAAACGTTTGAAGATAGTAGACAGAAGCGCACGCGAGTATAATTTCTCATAACTCTTAGCCTTGAAGTTATAAATTAATCAAAATTCTCATAAATATTTGATGAAAATTAGATTGTGAATCAATTTGTTTTTAAAGAAATTGTTTACCTAGAAAGTTTAATTACGTCATGTCTCACCCTAATATTGTTCTAAACCCATATGACCCATATTTCTCCCATGGAAAAAACAAAAGGAGATCTCAGAAAGAATGTCCAATTTGCCCATTTCCGTAAAAAAATTAAATGAATGGATACTGATGCTGTCTAGCTCCAAAAAATAAAGAACCATACCATTGAGTTCATATGACTCAAACTCTATATTCTTTGTATTCTGAAGCCATATGACAATTTTATATGATGATTCACTAAATCCCTAAAAATCTTTCCGTTCTCAGTATTTCCAGAATTTAATTTTTTCTTTCGCATATTCAAACTTGCTGTGATACGATTGGTTACGAGACACCGATCAAAATGGTGACGTGATTTTTAACATCATTGACAGTAAACATGGTGCGCACCATATTTGAATATATGCCACAGCGTAGATTATTAGCAAATGAGGGTGAGTCGATATTGACAGAATTTTCATATTAGGGTAAATGTAAAAGAAATTATAATAATTAAATAAAAGACAAATTGACAAAGACAAATGCCATTTTCACACTTCAATATCAAACTCTCCACAGCTGTCTAGTCTTGTCATCACAATCTTGATCCAGAGATTTACATCCTGTAGCCAGTCAAAAGAACACCTACAGAAAAACCTATTCCTCTGGAGCCAAAACATATATTAAAGGATACTCTGAAGCTTTCAAATCATATATAACTTGAAATTCAACAAGCTTTGGCCCAATTGAATTTAGCTGAAGACAGGAGATCAATCAAACAATCAATCTGGACAGCATTGGCCACAGGCGAATACCAACTGGGCTGAAGACTGAGTGCATAAGAAAGAGGGAAAGAAAATGAGACCTAGCTGTGTTTGTCCTGATAAATATATTAAATGTGTATATAATGAGGCAGAAATATTAGAGGGGTGTGAGAGAGAGAGAGAGAGAGAGATGGGGGGCATGAAGGAAAGAACACAGAGAGGGAGGGAGAGAGAGAGAGCACACAGGAGCGCACGACCACTGGAATCAAAAATAATATGTGAAGGTAGCACTTGAGAGAGGGTGAATGAGAGAGAGAGGGATGGAGTAAGACAGCATGGCAGTAGAAGGTTGGCTGGTGAATGGATGAAATCTCTGAAGACAAGAAGATGCTTCAGCATCATGAGGAAGATACAGAACAACCCTCTGCAACAGACTGACATATCAGCAGATTTCTCCTGATATAAATCAAACGGGATCACGATCCAACAGATCTCCACTCATCTGGATCATATAAGGTAAGTCTCTCTTTGTTCACTCATTGTTAACTATTCAATATTTTAAAAGAATACCCAATTTCTAAATGATCAGTTTTCTCAGTGAAAGACTTGTCAAGTGATGGTCAGACATGTGAAGGTACATTTATTCATGAATAATAATTAATGTCAATATGGTGTAAAATGTGTAAGACCAACCACCAACATCCAACACGGAAAATAATAACTTGATAAAAATATAAAAATGCAAAAAGGTTTCTGTGAGGTTTAGGTGCAGGGGTACGGTTAAGGGATGGAACGTATCATTAGCTCTGTACAAACAATAGAAGTCAATAGAAAGTACTCACTATGATTGACAAACAAACATGTGTTGAGAATGGGAGGAAGAGCGTGCTATGAACTGTTGTTCATTCCTTCAAAAGCATCAGATATACAAACACACTTGGCCACACACAATACATAAAACTACACCATTTCAACCTAAAATTCACCAGTTTAAGCTCAGTTGTAAACAAACAGTGTTTTTCATGTTTCAATTTCAACTATTACCTCAAAAATAACGTGTGAGTTTAAAACAGCACTTCATGTAACCTGATCCAATGCTGCTGCTGCACAGGTGCAAAAAGGAAATAAAGGAACAGGTGATATACAGTACTAATCTCTAGTAAAATTTTAAATGAAACATAACCCTTAATGTTTTTATTTAAATGTCAGCATAGTCATTCAGTATAAATATCAAGAAAATGTAGAACATTTAGAATTAATTTGTCAGAATATTCACCAAGTTTAAGGCTCACGTTTTCGCCTGCTATTTTAGTTGTACATAAATTCATAAACATAAATAATTTTAGTTAGAAACAATTTCTGAGAAAATCTAAAATTATCATCAAATCTAAAGATGTTGTCAGAAGGTATAAATAATATTGCTTCCCACTTTCATGCAAACATTGTCCCCTGCCATCCTCGTTGACAGTGAGTTTTATTTTTTAAATAGTTCTTGAAACTTGTTTGTTAATTAAGTAGGTTTGGCTTAAAATTATGTTAGCATAAATAAATGAATAAACAAATTATAATTATAAATGACAAAACTAGACTTCTTTGAAAGGCTTGAAATGTGTTTACAATTAAAACATTTTCTTGAAAGCCATAAAATAAATATTTGCTGCTCCCTAAAGGAGGCCTGCTGAATAGACATGTGAGGTGTCCCAACACTGTACCACAGGAGGTTCAGTAAGCAGGTTCTCCTGCTAAACTTTGTACAAACTATTGACCGCGACCTTCAGTGGTGTGCTCACAAACAATAAAACACAAACAGAGGCATCATGTTTATAATATGTAAGGTTATGGAATGGAAAACTATGATAATGGAAATTGATTGTGTCTAAAAAACATCAACAGGTAGATTATATCTGACTCAGATGTCTTTATTCAAGCAGAATATAATAAAACAGCCCTGTGAAGTGCCTTGTCTATTTATCTCCAAAAGTCTTCTGTCTCCAATGAGTTTCTGTGAGTCACACTCAGTCTGCTCAAGGACAATTTGATTAAACATCAGTAAACAATAGCTACAATGCTTGTAGGAAGGACAGTTACACTTATACAATAAATGTCTTTTGCATAAAATGTACACACATTTATACTGTATACAGATAAAATAGTTAGACCATTTAATTTATTTTGCATACAGTCTGATGATATATTCAATATTTCCTCATGTATACCCATGTGCGACATGGCCATGGATGGATAGAGATAATACATAAACATTAAAATGATTGAAAAAGGCTTGATTTATTTTCTGATGTCAATAAGCATCCACCTTATGTCCTTCAAGAGATCAGAGCAAAGGGGTAAATCTCACAAAACCTATGGGGGTTGGGTGTTAATTGTCATGAAATGTGCTTATTTGTCATAAAAAAAAAAACATATTTTCTGTCTTTAGTTATTGACTCATGTTGTTCATGTTGTTTCTCTCCCCTGTAGAGAATATTAGCTTCATTCAACATTCACTTTCATTGTATGGAAAGAAAATTGCAATGAAAATGAATGGTGACTGAGCCTAAGATTCTGCCTAACAATTCTGTTCTAAGAAGAAAAAAAAATCATATGGTTTTGGAATGAGATGAGGGTCAGTACATTTTGACAGAACTTTCTTTTTTGGCTAAACTATCTACTTAATGCAAAATACAATTTGTAATGTTTTGTTTTTTTTTATTTAAGGGTTAAATATGATCTTGATTGAGAATCACCAAAGGAATGCTCACCTCAACCAATCAAAGCAAGATGCATAATTGTTAAAATGTTCAAACGATTATGCAATACAGAGAAGACATCATATGATGTTGCCACAAGGTGGAGTCTGTGTCTATTTTTGCTGGGAAGTTTTCTCAACAAATGCTCAATTTAAGAGCTCCTAAGAATGTGGTTTCATTGATCGCATTCGCATTCATTTTCCATTTTTGTAGCTGTACAATCACCAACAAAGATAC
The DNA here is from genome assembly GCF_025860055.1 of Xyrauchen texanus. Lineage (NCBI taxonomy): Eukaryota > Metazoa > Chordata > Actinopteri > Cypriniformes > Catostomidae > Xyrauchen > Xyrauchen texanus. The sequence goes on along the minus strand of NC_068277.1, from coordinate 17,860,835 downwards.
ACTCCCTCCTCCAGCCAGTACACGAGGTGTGTGATTCCAGCATGAGCCACTGTACAGAGACGTGAGAGGTGTACAAATGCACACACAGTTTTTGTTAATATTCTCCACCACAGCTCATATTTTCAGTGGGGTTTGTCGAAGTGGTGTCTAGCAAATAAGCAACACAATAACACATGACAACCATTGTCCTCTCTTTCTCTTTTATTCTCTCTCTCTCTCTCTCTCTCTCTCTCTCTCTTCACACATTCTTACTCTCTCTGCTGCCTATAGCGATGTGTCACAAATTGCCTGACAACTGTGTTTTATTAGGGTAATAAGCTTAAAGCAAGGGTGTAATGACCTCTGGGCTATTAATGGAACAACGGAAATGCGTTTATCAGAACTCGGAGAACCAAGGCAGTGACAACAGGCCTTTACCAAGCCTTAAAAATTGCCAAATGTGGGCTACTGCAAAAATGTTGTCTTCCAGCCTCCATAAGTATAGGCTATATTTGAAAATGCAGAATCATATAAAGCAATGCAATAGACTATCATCCATGTTAATTTGCTTTTAACCAGGTAAATGTCTCTAAATATGACAATGGTACTATATAATGTATACCAATTGACTGTATCTCAAGTGTGTGTGTGTGTGTGTGTGTGTGTGTGTGTGTGTGTGTGTGTGTGTGTGTGATGCGTGTGTGTGTATGTGTGATATCACTTTGTGGGGACCAAATGTCCCCATAAGGATAGTAAAACCCGAAATTTTTTACCTTGTGGGGACATTTTGTTGGTCCCCATGAGGAAAACAGCTTATAAATCATACTAATTTATGTTTTTTGAAAATGTAAAAATGCAGAATGTTTTCTGTGAGGGTTAGGTTTAGGGGTAGGGTTAGGTTTAGGGGATAGAATATAAAGTTTGTACAGTATAAAAACCATTATGTCTATGGAAAGTCCCCATAAAACATGGAAACACAACATGTGTGTGTGTGTGTGTGTGTGTGAGGAGAAAAGAGAGAGACACACTCACACACAGGAGGAGTTTTGCACTCCTGAGCTCCTGCAAAACTGCTATTTCATGTTGGATTAACCTGGACAGTCTTGGATATTTTCACAATGAGATATATACAAGCATTCAATCATCAACATAACTACCACTTAGGTTAATATTCTTTATATTTAACTTGGAATTTTGGAATAATCAATATAAAAAAAGAACACCAAATGACTTGGGATACAACAACTCTGCACTAAAAACAAACAAAAGGACTAAAGGGACTATCTATTACCAGTTACCAAAGTGAGTACCCTCCAAATAATTCTATCCAACTGAGTAATTTAAAAACCATTACAAAAAGTTATAAGTTTACTGCTTAAAACAGACAGTATGATTACCGGAGCTACCAGTGCTTAGTTGCTTGCCTGACCACCCTACAACTTGGAGGTGTGAAAAGGAATGTATGAAAGTGTCCAGGCCAAAAAGTGAGATAAGTCACACCCAACCCTCAGCCCACAAAACTCTTACTGTATGTGCGGAGGCCATTCCTCTAAACTACCCAAAAGAAGCTTAAAATAATACTGCATGGAAAGTTTACTGACAGAAATCCCAGAAGCTTTGTTTGCAGACCTCCATAAGGATGGCAGCACCAGCAACCTGATCTTTTACACCAACAAGCCCCATGCTTGGCACAAGACCATTATTTCACACTCTGCTAAAGTAATTTGTAGGGGTTTCCAGCTAAAAAAAAAAAAAGGAAGATACGACAACCATCAATGTCAACATATACAACACAACAGGGATAGTTGTGGTGAAAAGTATCCATGGGCTCTTTGGAAAACAAAAAAAAACGTCCACAAGATCAAATAAAGAACACAGCAGGGGCTAACTACCACTGACCAGCTCCTCACCACAGAGGAGTCAGACAGTATCCCTGCTTCCACCTCCCCCACAGATGAGCAACTGGAGCACAGAGACCTCCCCAGCATTGAATCAATTAAAGACCCCCATTCAAAATGCTCTTGTCTGACATGAGGGATAGATTCACAGTGCTGGAAGGGGACCTGACCATCCTTCTCCATGCAGATCAAAGCACAGTCCAGCACAGAAACAATCCTATAGTCAAGCACAGAGCGAGAGGAACTCAGGAGAGAACTGTCCACACTACAAAATGAAGTGAAGGAACACTGGCATGAGATTGAGAGTCTATATGTCCAGCTGGCAGCACTGGAAACCTAACTTTCACAACAGAGTGAGAGCAGCTCAGCTGACAGCTCTGAGGTAGGAGATGTGAGAACTGAGGCCGGAAACAGGGTCCAACCGCGCAGAGTTTACCTAACCAGAGGAACCAGTGGTGCAGGTCACCCCCGACTCTCTGACCACAGCTTGCCATCCGAGTCTGCTGTCACCTTTCCACACCAACCCCAGACATCAGACCAGAGCAAAGCCTCTCCTGCATACACCCTTCACCCAGCACATGCAGCCTCAGCTATGCCCAGACAGTGAGCAGAAACCCCACACCAGCACCAGCACCAGCACAAGCCCAACAGCTGATCTAAGAGACATCCATCAGATGCTAAGCCTTATATGTTTACACCTACTGTGCTAGGACAAAACGTATAACCAAAACTAAAACCCCATGGACAACAAAGCATTTATCATAACATGTTGGAATATTCAAGGCCTGAGACATCTGCCTTTGGACTCAAAAAAATGCAGATTTCATCACAGAAGTCATCCTGCAGGAGACATGGAGCAGAGATGATTGACCCACTGGCTGTCCTACACGTTACTCATCATCCCATCCATTAAACTGCCTGGAGTGACACAGGGAAGAGACTCAGGAGGAATACTTATTTGGTATAAATCCAATTTTGCCCACTCAATCAAAAAAACAGGCCAATGTTATACATTGATAAAAATTAATAGGGCTGTCATCTCAATAGAGAAGAACATCCTCATGTGTGCAACTTACATTCATCCAGTGGCCTACTTAATTGAAGACAGTTTTACCAATTTAGAAGAAGAGATAAATTACTTCCAGTCACAGGGCAGTGTAATGATCTGTAGACACTTAAATGCCAGAACAGGTGAAGAACTGGACACACTTTTCTCTCAGGGGACAACCACCTACCAGGAGGTGACATCTTTCCCCCACCTACACACACACACCAAGACTCAACTATGATAAAGCAACAAACAAAAATGGAACACACCCTCTCCATCTGTGTCGCACACTGAGTCGGTGCATATTCAAAGGCAGATTACGAGGGGATTCTTATGGTAGGTACATGTATAGCTGAACATTGGGTAACAGTATAGTGGACTACTTTATTACATACCTTAACTTAAACTCTCTCAGCGCATTCACAGTCAGCCCATTAGCACCACTGTCAGACCACAGTAAAATCAGCCTTTACCCAAGCGGATCAAAACTAACCAAGAGGCATTGAAACAAACCCACTTCAACTCCCTTAAAAACACATAAAGATGGAAACAAAATAGTAAAGATACATACCAAAGCATAATTGAACCAAAAATTCAAACACTACTAGAAAATTTCATAGCTACATCATTTCTGAATAACAATGAAGGTGAAAATTTACAGAATATGCTGAACAGAATATTTCTATCCTAAAAACCGCAAAAAACACTACCATGAAAAACTCAAACAATATAGGAATACACTCAGGACAAAAAAGGAATAAAAATACAAAATCAGTTAAGGGAAATTGAACTATAGAACAAAAAATTATCTATAGACTCAAACCCCTTAAATGCACAAAAATAATCCGAACACGAAGAACTAGCCATACAGAATGGAGATGTGTGGATTACCCACTCCTCCAACCTCTTTAGTAATATAAACAAATGTCATGAACAAACACCATATACAACAAACTGCATGCTTTTTGCTCTAGAATCAACCATCAAATATTACCAATACTCTTTTATTCTCCAATTACATTAGCTGAACTATCCAATAAAATACTAACCCTTAAATCCCAAAAAGCATGCAGTATTGATGACATTCTAAATTATATGGTTAAGTACAAATACCACAAATTCTAACTGGCCATTTTCAAACTTTTTAACATCATCCTTAGTTCAGATGTATTTCCCAAAATCTGGAACCAGGGCCTCATAACAACTATTCATAAAAGCGGAGACAAATACGACCCTAATTACTACCGCAGAATATTTGTAAACAGCAACCTCGGTAAACTATTTTGCAACATCCTAAACAAAAGACTCCTCCACTTCCTCACAGACAGAAATTTCCTGAGCAAATGCCAAATTTGCTTCCAACCTAAATATCGCACATCAGACCATATTTACATACTCTAACAGACAAGCACATCAGCCAAAACAAAAGAAAAATCTTCTCATGCTCGTTGACTTTAAAAAAAACTTTTGACTCAATTTGGCATGAGGGGTTTTGATTCAGTCGATCCAGTGCAGAACTGGAGGGAAAAAAAATGACATATCAAATCAATGTACAATAACAACAAATTTGTTGTCAAAATTGGAAACAAACACAGAGATTCTCTTCCTCAGAGTCATGGAGAGTCAAGGCGAGTCTGAGCCCTCGCTATTCAATATATACATCAATGAGAGCTCTAGAACAGTTTCCAGCACCTAGTCTAACTCTACTAGACACTGAGGTCAAATGCCTCCTGTTTGCAGATGATCTGTTGCTGCTGTCACCCACAAAAGAGGGTCTACAGCAGCAGACCTACTGCACAATTTCTGCCAAACAAGGGCCCTTTCAGTTAAGCCCAAAAAGACAAAAAAAAATTATGTTCCGAAAAAGACCCAATCCCCAAGAGCAACACCATAACTTTAAATTAGACAACATGACCTTAGAACACATTCAGAACTAAATATACATTGGAATAAACATCAGCAACATGTGAATTTTCAACAAGGATGCGAGTGACCTGAGAGACAAGGCACAAGGAGCTTTTTATGCTATTAAGAAAAATATCAAAATTGACATCCCAATCACAATCTGGCTAAAAATGATTTAGTAGGTTATAGAACACATCACACTCTATAGATGTAAAGTCTGGAGCCCATTCACAAACCAAGAGTTCCATAAATAGGACAAGAACCCAACAGAGACCCTGCAGGCAGAATTCTGCAAAAAATATACTGAGAGTACAACAAAAACACCTAGTAATGCACGCAGAGCAGAATGAGGACTGTACCCACTAATAATTAAATAATAATAAAAAGGAGGCATTAAATTCCATGCCCACTTAGAAATAGTAAAACACAAACCCTTCCACGACAAAAGGACAACCGGTGGAAAAGGACCATATTGAACAATAACCGAAACACTGTGCCATATACATAAAATGGAAAACATAGCATATAAAACAGCTTTTATTTACACTTTTTACAATTTCTGTAAATGTGTATGTACAGTATGTGCACTGGCAGCCAAAAGTTTGGAATAATGTACAGATTTGCTCTTATGGTAAGAAATGTGTACTTTTGTTCACCAAAGTGGCATTCAACTGATCACTATGTATAGTCAGAATATTAATAACTTGAAAAATTACTTTTAAAATAAAAACAAAAACAAAAAAACAACACATCTATTTTTTCAGAACTTCTTAAAATACTTCAAAGACTTCTCATAAAAAAAAATCCTCCATGTGCAGCAATGACAGCTTTGCAGATCCTTGACATTCTAGCTGTCAGTTTGTCCAGATAATCAGGCGATATTTCACCCCACACTTCCTGTAGCACTTGCCGTAAATGTGGCTGTCTTGTCGGGCACATCTCATGCATCTTACAGTCTAGCTAATCCAACAAAAGCTCAATGGGGTTAAGATCCATAACACTCTTTTCCAATTATCTGTTGTCCAATGTCTGTGTTTCTTTGCCCACTCTAATCTTTACTTTTTGTTTTTCTGTTTCAATAGTGGCTTCTTCTTTGCAATTATCCCCATAAGGCCTGCACACCTGAGTCTTCTCTTTACTGTTGTGCATGAAACTGGTTTTGAGTGGGTAGAATTCAATGAAGCTGTCAGCTGAAGACATGTGAAGCATCTATTTCTCAAACTAGAGACTCTGATGCACTTATCCTCTTGATTAGTTTTACATCTGACCATCCACATCTCTTTCTGTCCTTGTTAGAGTCAGTTGTCCTTTGTCTTTGAAAACTGTAGTGTACACCTTTGTATGAAATGTTCTGTTGTTTTGACAATTTCAATCATTGTATAGCCTTCATTCCTCAAAACAATGATTGATTAACAAGTTTCCAGAGAAAACTTTACATTATTCCAAACTTTTGTTCGTCAGTGTAAAAATGTTACCATGCCAATACAGCTATTTGAACATTGAATCTTGAATTTTGAGAGAGAGAGAGAGAGAGAGAGAGAGAAGAGAGAGACAGAAAGAGAGATCGTGTCTGATACTCAGTCTTCACAGATACTTGCTCTGTTTATGATGATAATAAGCAGATGATGGCCATTTCCCTCAACATTATGGCTCTGTAGATATATGTTGTTGTGTAAGCTGCATTGAAGGACCACCATGCATACACACACACACACACACAAACATTGTGATGTTCCTAAGCATGTTGTATTGTTATATTAATATCTGTATTAGATTAGATAGACTTCCGTGCATTTTATGGATACAGATCTAACGATAATTTTTATCCCCTAACCTTACCCCTAAACCGTATCCTCACAGAAACTTTTTTAATTTTTTCATTTTCAAAGAAATTGTGTTTAGTATGTTTACTAAGCCATTTCCCACATGGGGACTGCTGCTGGGCCCCACAAGGAAGGTGATCTGAGGTTTCACTATCCTCATGGAGAAATTTGGTCCCCAAATAGACACACGTAGTTTAAATGTGTACACACACACACACACACACACACACACACACACACACACACACAAAAAAAAAGGTTTTAATTCTGTGCAATTTTCACATATTCGCTCCAGAGCCACAACTCACTGTGTTCTCTTTAGTCAGAGTGGAACATGACTGCTTTCTCAAATAAATTAATTGAGTAGAATAAAACACACCTGACACTAAAAACAGACCCTGAATAAACTGATAAAGATTTTATGTACACCTCCATGTTCAGAGGCTGGGGCTGTGATTCTTAACCAGACACGACTTAAAACAACTTGTTTTGACCAAGGGTCACATGCATGCTGTTTTGCTGAGATCTCGCTCTCTTCAGGCAAAGGTATGACACACTTGCCGATTAAAAACAGTGGAGGGGTGACACACATAACGACTCACCGCAACTATCGCTCTCTGACAAAATAACAACATAAACAGATTCATTTTGGGCATTTTCAGACCATTAGCTTGCTTGATTGTTCCTAAACAGGGGCTAAAATAGTTACAATATTGCATTTTCTTCATGGTTCGGTTGGCTTTCACAAGGTTATATTTTAAAATGCACCAAAACTGTAAAATATCTGTCAATGTTATTTTTATCCATCATTAGTTGTTTTGCATTACTTCTGCAGAATGACAGAATCACTATATTTTAATCAGCATTTGTGATTACATGCAGCTGAGTGTGATTAAAAAAAAGTTCTGATCAGCTTGTCATCTGGTCAGTTCTTCTCATTGACAGAATGATTTTTTGAAGCTATTAACCCCGCAGGGAGTCCCGACTGTCAAATGATTAACACCTCCCGCTGAGAGGTGCTAATGATTGCTCTGTTTCCCTCTGCCTGGCCAGTGATTATGTTATGAAGCTAACACATGAAAATCATTGGAAAAATCATCTAGTGTAGAGCCAGTTTAAAAGGTGCAAACAGCCTCAGTCACAGTGTTGTGGAATTTTTTTCTAACAAATCTCTGTTTAAAATGTCTGTGCATGCAACATTAGTGCCGTGTGATTTGAGGGATATGTAGCGTGAGAAAGTCCAAATCATCTAGTGAATTGGTTTGTCCTAAATTATCCTCTTTGCCAATATTTATGTACATAGTATTGAAAAGTCTGAGTCATTCAAGTGAATCAGTTCGTTCTAAATGGTCCTCTATCACCCAAATCTAAAGTTGCAAAGTCTAAATCACAGATTGGATCACAGAAGTCCCTGGACTCTACCCAGTAGGCTATTTTAATGATTTTTTAAAGCAAAAAACGACTTAGTCACTGATGCTTTTCCGAACATACTCATACTTAAAGGGATAGTTCACCCAAAAATAAAAAATAAAATGATCTCATAATTTACTCACTCTCATGTTATTCCTGATGTGTATGACTGTTGTTCTTCTGCAGAACTCAAACAAAGATATTTAGAAGAATATTTCAGCTCTATAGGTTCATACAATGCAATGAATGGTGAACAGACCTTTAAAGCCTACAAAATCACATAAAGGCAGCATAAAATCATTCCATAGGACTCCAATGGTTTAACATACTGTATGTATTCTAAAGCAATGCAATCTCCACTTTCTGGAGAATCTCCACTTTCACTTTCACATTCTGCAGTTATGGGAGAGATGACACAAACATTAGATATATGCAAATTAAATGAGGTCATGTAATTATTTTCTTGCTTACAGCAACCCCTGCAACCACTCATAATCTGACTTTGATACAGCAAAATCTTATTATATGCGGTCTGGATTTCACATTTTCTTTACTCCTATAAATATTTAGCAGATTTTCAGTATCGTTGATTTCCCAGTTCTAATCTCGAAATTAAATTGTCTGCAATTTTGGTTTTACTATATAAAATATTCAATACACATATAATTTATATTAACAAATTAAATATAAATATATTAGTTAAACTATATCCAGTTTAATAATTTAACATGAAATATTTCCCAACAAACAAAAAACTTCACAATGTGTTACTTACTAAGGCTATTACTTTTTGTGTAGGCATTTGATTTGTTTTTCAAATGCAAAATATCCACTAGAATTTGCAGCATACAACATTAGATTGAAGATCAGATGGCTCATAATAATTTAGGATATATTTAGAATGCAGCAGAACACAAAGTGCAGCCTACAATTTTAACATCCATTATCTCTGCCTTGCGCCCTTATTTGAGACATTAGTGTGACCTCAGATACAAAGGGGAGCGAACCATCAGGAGTCTGTGGAAAATGCCAGGGAACAGTGATGAAGTTTCACCCTCTGCTGTGAAGCCATTCTCACTTTTTCTCTTTCCCTCTTCCTCACTCCCTTGATCTCATCCTCTCTTTCATCATGAACTCCTTCAGCATGTCTTAACTCACTCTTGCGATTTTAAGTGTGAGAAAGTCCACCTGTGACCTGCTGCTCTTCCATAATCATTTTATTTTCGCTTTGTCCCCTCTCCCTTTAACTCTTTCTTTCCCTCTTTTTCAGCTACTTGCTTTTTCAATCTCTCTTTCTATCTCGTTACTTTGGTGTCACCTTCATTTCTATTCCAACCTATGGTTCTTCAAACCTTATAGCATTGTTATCCTATACATGGCCAGAGGAGCACATCACAGACATGGAATAAACCCATTGCTTCATGAAAAGGCTTTTGCTCTGACATCAGCAGGCACCCTTACTGAAATTATCATGCTCTTCTTATGGGGTTATATGGCTCTGAAATGGCTTGTAGCAAAAGTAAAATAAAGTATTTTGGAGTGCTATTTATTGGAAATCACATTAAAATAACAATAACAACAAACAGGAAATTAGGACATCTTTCCTTTGGGAAAATGACATTATGAGAAACATCTGGGTGGTATTAATGGTTCATCTGAACACAGATACAACATAGACCATTTATGGCTTAAAAATGTCCTAGGGACCTCAGAATCCCGTAGACAGGAAAACATGCCATGGCGCTTGTTATTAGCAATAACAAAACTGAGCGCTTGAACTTATCTCATCTTAGCAAAACAAAAATTTTCCCAAATGGAGATTTTTATCTTTCACTGTTTGAAACAATAAATGTGAATGGCAGGCTTTTTTAGACAACCTCTGTTACACTGCTTTTAAAATTCTGCTCACAGCCTCTTTTTATCTTCTTCAATATCAGCTGTTTTTTATTTTCATTGCTACAAATACAAATCCATTTGTATTCCAATCACAAGTGTAGGACTATTCTGGTGATGGTACAGCATTAAACTCACATTTGTAAGGTGTTTTCTTCACTGAAGTTTTGCAAGTTGCCACATTCACTATTAAGTAAAAATGTTTTTGTCAGGTCAGCATCATGACCAGATAACTCCGCCCCTTCCACTACGTACAAAAAGCAGTGACCGCTGAGTGCATAAAATGTCCAACATTCCACACTTCTTTCATTTTAAGAACATCATATGGTTACTTAAATCTCATTTTCAGTCTGAATACACTCCTTACATTACATAATTGTGTCGAAAAGTGTAGAAATATCTGATTGGGGATGCTGCTAATAGCATCCCCATAGTTACAATCTGGAAAACATCAACAACACCGTAATGTTGTTGCTGTGACTTTTACACAAGTAAGAACCACTCACATTTTCTTTAGATTTAAGACTGTTCCTTTTGTCTTGAATATACTGTCAAGTAAACTCAAAATGTATTTTGTTCTAAGTCTGCCTGAAATTGTATGAATTCCCATACTGTCCATTCCTATACTAACCATAAATATTCAAACTGTACATAGCAGATATCTTGTGTAGATAACTTATTTTTGCATTCAGTGTCTTGCGTTTTAACTAACATGGTCTTAAATTCTGTTTATAGGTCTTTCCGACTTTTGGAGCTTGGGAATATCAGCAACACAAAGAAAACTAAATTCTAGTTATCTATAATACCTCCAGTCATCTCTCCTTTTTGATGATGGTATGACATGCTGTAGATCACATTCTCCACTGGGAGGCTGTTCTTCAGGCAAGAGCACATAGAAAGTAATGGAGTAATACTTTGATTCACAGATTCAATTTCATTTTAATGAGCTGAATGCTTTCCTACTGCAAAGAATGAGGAATTAAATCACGCTCAGTGAGCTATGATCTTCAACACTGCACCCTCTCATAGACAAGCAGAGGTTTATTATCTAAGAGGAATGCTCATACTTCGAATTCTGTAGATGCAACAATTTCGCTTTTGAATTCCAATTTGCAGCTGATTACTTCAAAAGGGTCTGAGTTTTGAAGCTCTCATGAGGAGATGAGAATCACTTGATGCTATTGCATCAATAACAAGGACCTGCTTTATGAGTTTTTCTCCATTTCATTCAAGGATATTTGAGGTTAAAAATTTACAGTAAGAGAAAGCCTTGGAGACATTGGTGTGCTATTATTTGATTCCATCTGAGTATGTCTTCTAACAACATTTAGAGAAAATATGAATTACAATATGAATTACATCAGTCACAATTAGAGGGGCCCAGTTTGGGTATAACATCAGATCCCATTCAAAATGGCAGAACTTGCTGGATGTAATGGCAGTGAGAGCTTTCTGTTCTCAACTGGTTTGCCCTTCAACTCTACTGGTGAATATGATTATTATGAACCCGAGCCGGATGCCAGTAAGATCATTATCCCCTCCATCTATGCACTGGTCTGTTGTGTTGGTGTCACAGGAAATGCCATGGTCATCTATGTCATCCTAAGATACGCCAAGATGAAGACCGCCACCAACATCTACATTCTCAATCTAGCCATTGCGGATGAACTCTTCATGTTGAGCGTCCCATTCCTGGCTACCTCTGCTGCAGTCCATCACTGGCCCTTTGGCTCATTGATATGTCGCTTGGTACTCAGTGTGGATGGCATTAACATGTTCACAAGCATCTTCTGCCTGACCGTGCTGAGCGTAGACCGCTACATTGCTGTGGTGCACCCGATCAAAGCAGCTCGCTACCGCCGCCCGACGGTTGCCAAAGTGGTCAATGTCTGTGTATGGGGACTTTCGTTGCTTGTAATTCTGCCAATTATTATCTTTGCAGACACAGTCCCAGCTCAGGACGGCAGGGTGGACTGCAACTTTTTATGGCCTGAGGCAACATGGTCAGAGGCATTTGTGGTCTACACCTTCCTACTGGGTTTTTTGCTTCCTGTAGCGGCCATATGCATGTGCTACTGCCTGATCATAGTGCGTATGCGAGCGGTGGGGCTAAAGGCAGGCTGGCTACAGCGTAGACGCTCTGAGAAAAAGATAACACGCATGGTGCTGCTGGTGGTGGCTGTGTTTGTCCTATGCTGGATGCCATTTTACATTGTTCAGTTGATCAGCGTTTTCCGCAAGCCACCGGACCCCATGGTGACTCAGCTGTTTGTCATTCTCAGCTATGCTAACAGCGGCGCCAACCCCATTTTGTATGGATTTGTGTCAGACAATTTTCGTCGTTCCTTCCAGCGTATCATCTGCTTCCGCTGGCTGGAGAATGGACTGGATGCTGAACAGGTGGACTACTGCGCCGTGGCACTAAGGCGTCAGACCACATGTGACCCACCAGACTTCCCGAAGGAGTGCTTAGCTTCTGACATGGTGTTTCGAAATGGAACCTGCACATCCCGCACCACCACTCTATGAGAGGGCTTTCAATGGGGGTGCAAAGTTTAATTCCTCACTTAGACAGACATAAAGTACCGTTGACGGTATCAATTTTCAAATGATTGGATACACTGAGAGCTCATAATTATTTTATTTTTTAAATAAACACAATGGGAGGCTATTCTGATGCCAGCAACTGATCGTAACTTGAGACCTTAGTTTAAAATAAACATTTGTTGGTTTTTGCCCATATTTACTAGTCTATAATAATACCTATCTAAATAAACTGGTTATATTCAATGCAAAAATATTATTTAACATCACTGAATCAACCTGAATACATTAGGTTAAACCAACAACACTAATTGAAAAGGAAAAGATGATAATTCTCTCATCATTTATTCACCCTTGTGTCGTCTCAAACTCACTAAATTTGCCTCCTAAACAATAGAAACAATGGGTCAGAAAAGTTTGGACCAAGGTCAGGATTTTGGGCTCTTAGAAAGAAATCAAGAAAGATTTATTTCATTTATTTATTGGTTTATTTGTAAAGGGACAGTACAAAAACATGACTTTAGCTCAAAAACTAAAAAAGATCTATTGTAAATCGAGATTATGGGACATACAAATTTGCATCTCAGGTCCCTTGATAGGCTTTTTCAATAAAAACGACATAAATCAAGCAATATAAACAAATTATATAAAAAACATTTTTTATAATAAATGGCTAAATAAATAGTAAGGTTGCTCCCAACCCTGGTGACATATCGTATAAAAGATTAGACCTAACAATTCATTGAGAATTAAAAATGAGTACTGCTCTGGTTTCTTTTAAACAAGCGCTTAACCAATATTACGAAAGCTTTAATGTCTGTTATTTATTTTATTTCAGATGGTAGCATATTCCAGAGTTGGGAACCCTTCACAATAAAGGCCCTTTGCCCCTGAGTTGTTTTGCGATAGTTGTGGATACATTTATACACCAATTTTATGTAGGACAAATTTATACAATTTTGTTTGTTTTTAATTGATGCACTGCAATGATGCACATGATTTGGTTTATTGCCCATGATTTTAAAAAGCCTGATTGCAAAGTGACATTATTCGGTTCACTTGTTTGAGTCCAAACTGTAATGCAATATGAAATATGAGACAAAAACTTTACATGCATAAAGAGCTGAGCCACCTGTTTTATATTTGAAACAATGTAAGTTAATCTTTATCTTTTTTTTAAAGTTTGTTTATGTTTCTATCAAATGTGAGTTGAGAATCTTAATTAATATCTAAGAAATCTTTTGCCTCTTCTATTTCTTTATTTTGTATCTTAATTTTCATTGTTCTTTTTTTGTTTTCTATTAAAGAATCACACAGAAACTGTTTTCATGACATTCAAGATGTGTTACTGTAGCTCTCAATTTGCCTAAAACTAATGGTACTGAATTTTCATCAAAATCTATGTGGTGAAGATTGCCCAGCAAGAACTTATTAAGAACAAATCAATATCAAATATACCAAATCAACCCCCCACATACTGTTAAATTTGTGATCTTTATGTAATAATGTTAATTGTAATGTTGATGTACAGTAGATGAATGTTTATATGAATTATATGTCATGTTAATATTATTAATATATAACTTTGCGGATTCTAATTCAGACAAGTGTACTTATGAATGCAGAATATCACTATCACATAATACGCCATGAATGCACAATATCACTAATACGCCATAAGTTCTTAAATTAAAAAATAATAATTTAATCATTGTTTTCTTTGTTACAGTATGTTTGTAAGCCAAACGGTATTTACAAGTCAATGCTTACATTTTACTCCATTCTGCTTTAAAAACTTTGCTGTTGGTCCAATTTGTTGTTATTTTAAAGTGAAGAAAATAAAAGTTGAATGAATCCGGTCAGACCTCTGCTATGTGTTCTGAATTAAAGTGCTATTGCACTTCAGATGAAACAAAAATGTTTTCAGTTGCATGATGATAGGTGTTAACTTGAATTGTAATTAAATCCATCTGAACTTAACTTGCTGGCAAAGTGAAGCAGATATGCAGATACAAAAATTCCAGATCTTTTGGATTTGGTGAGTTCAGTGGGCGCGGTTTTGCTGGGTAAATCCCTGCGGACCTCCCATTCCCCAGATCCGAAATGAGACCAACCCGCCTCATGGCCAGCTTGACATCTCTTTCGGGGCCTGCGAGCAGGATGAGTCTTTGATCGCTGCATCGGTGAGATGGCGATGTCGGATGCTGTGGACTTGACAGGGCTGCCATCTTCGGGTCTGCCCGCCCAGTCTGAGACTGAAGCAGAACTGACGGCGATGCTTGCCCAGGTCGCCGCGAGTCCAGATCTCGGCCCCAGCGTAGAGCCCCCTGCAGGAATCTGACACCCTCCGTCTCACATGCCATCACAAGGACCTGGAAGGCTCCAAAGCACCCCTGAGATGGACAACCCTGGGAGCGAGACCATAGGATGGCCGGGAGGTAAATCTTTTGTTTCCATCCCACATAATTGGTATTCACGATCGCCATTATCACAACGATCAGACACCGAGCACTTGCAGCCAGGGCCCCGTGAATGCGTTCCCCCCGCCTTCATGGGCCTGGCTGCACCATGCCTATGGCCAACCAGTTGTGACGGGTCTCGAGGACGACCCAAGAGGTCATCCTCCTCAGTTGCTAACCTGCCCTAAACCAGATACGCAGAGCAAGGTAAGTGCTTCAAGGTTACCGACAGCATAGCCACCTCGGGACGAAGTAACGCTCATCGATGTGGCGTCACCTGCTCCACCCCTGCTCTTATCCGCCCCTCGGCCGGAGCTTGGCTAGCACTTTTGAACCCATCACGGTGGCTGGCCAGGATCATCCGACTTGGCTATGTGATTCAATTTGCCAGGCGCACACCCCGGTTCAGCGGCGTCCCCTTCACTTCAGTGCAGGGCAAGAGTGTCACTACCCAGCATGTGGAGATCGCGACCCTGGTTACGATAGAGCCTGTCCCTCCAGCCGAACAAGCCCGCCATAACCTACTTTAGTGTCAGCAGCGGCTGAGGTTGCTGTGGGCCACTCACATCCCGGGTAGCCTCAACGCTACAGCAGACATGCTGTCGTGGCAGGTGACGCTCAGCGGAGAGTGATTCAGCAAAGCACAGGTAGACCTGTTCACTTCCCGGGAATCCTCCCACTGCTGTGCAAGGTCAGGGAGGACGAGGAACGAGTCACCCTCAGGCCCCATATTGTCCCACCCAGACTTGGTTCTCAGATCTCACGCTCCTCGCGACAGCACTTCCCTGGCATATTCCCCTTAGGAAAGACCTTCTTTCTCATGGATGGGGCACCATCTGTCACCCACGCCTAGACCTCTGGAACCTCCACATCTGGCCCTTGTATGGGATGCGGAAGACCTAAGTGGCCTAGCACCAGCAGAGTAAGACACGATCACTCAGGTCAGAGCTCCCTGTACAAGATAGCTTTATGCCCTGAAGTGGCGCTTGTTCATGAATTGGTGTTCTTCCTAAGCTGAAGACCCCTAGATATGCGCAGTCGGTTCAGTGCTTTCCTTCCTGCAGGAGAGGCTGGAGGGGCGGCTGTCCCCCTCCACCTTGAAGGTATATGTAGCCGCTGTAGCAGCTCACCATGAAGCAGTGCACAACCTGATCATCTGGTTCCTCAGAGTTGCCAGGAGGCTGAATTATCCCAGGCCATGCCTCTTCCTCTTCAGGGATCAGATGGTGTGCCAGGTTGTGCCCGTCGCTTTGGGAAAACCAGCACACTCTACAAGGAGTGTGGCATCCTCGTGGGCACTGGCCCATGGCACCTCTCTAGCAGACATCTACAGAGTAGCAGGCTGGGCTACATCAAATAACTTTGCGAGATTTTACAATCTCCAGGTGGAGCTGTTGTTTTCCTGGATTACTCAGGTAACCCACTGTGATGTATTTTCTGTGGTACGGTCTCCCTCTCAGCTGACCCATGGTCTCCCTTGTGCAGAGCCCTCTCTGCCCCCGGCCGGCGTGTTTGTAGAGCTCCTCCCCTTCGAGATAGGATCTACCACCACACCCCTTCCATGCACAGCTGGTGAGCCCACATGTCGTATTGCCACATGTTGACCTCCCATTTTGGGCAGGATGTGGTCTCCGCAGGGTCTTTTCCCCCTGAAAGAATAGGAACGGAAAAGAACACCTTCCCCAATGCGTATAATAGCGTTAGTTGGCCCCAGCCGGATCTAATGCTCCGTGGAAAGAAAACATAGAGAGAAAAGGCTGTGGCTGGCACTGTCTGCTCCCATGCTAGTTACGTCGCTTCCCTCCCTCAGGGATGTGGGGAACTATATGATGTCTCTTGGGGCTTTGGGGAAGGTTACATGCAGTCTGATGCAACTGCTATTTTTGCACACAACAGCTTGCTTGCACCTGCATCAGAAGTCCACGTAACATTTTCAGTGTTGTGCCATTTTTTGATTGGGACCCCTGGTGTCACTACATCTACACAACGTCGAGTGAGTGACAGAAGGGGAACATTGTAACCTCTGTTCCCTAATCGAGGTAAAAAGACGGTATGTCCCTCTTGCCACAACACCGTACTAAGCCGCTGAAATGGCCGGGACCTTACTCATGGCCCCTCAGCTCAAAACCTGTCTGAGCAGATGCATGCTTCCCTCCTTTTATACCTATATGCCTGGGGGGCATGCAAATTCTGTTGTCACACATAAGAGGTAACCAAGGCTCTCAAGAGAGACCCCTAGTGTCACTACATCGACACAATATTAAGTTAGTGACAGAAGTGGAACTGGAGATTCTCCCTCCCGTTAGCTCAAGTGAACATAACTGTGTACTTTGGAGCCCTAAAGCACAATTAAGACATCTTCAGTGCACTAATCTTGTAGTACGACCTATAAAGGAGCCTGGTTTGAGCGAGTTTCGCAGGTGGAATACCACTCATCCATGGCAGGAGGTGAATGAAGCAAACAGCACCAATGAAAAAGCCAATGCCTTTTACAATACTATCCTGCCTAAAATTGATAGACGTTTCCCTATGAAGACAGTAAAAATCTATCCCTTGGACAAACCATGAATCAAGATCAAGCACTTAATCCACCAGAGACTAAAAGTTCTACAGAAACAAGGTCCAAAAGGAAATACATAAGGCTAAAAACACTTTTATACGTGGAAGGCATGGAAAAGGTGAATTCTAGAGCTTGGCACAACAGTTGAAAAACTATGAAAACGGTGGACCGAGTTAATGTCCCTGGAATTAATTCCTAGGACTTTGTAACAATTCCTAATGCAATCAACACAAAGGTTTTCAAAGTGTCCCAGTCACGTCCGCCTTTTGAACATTCAGCTTTACCTCTTTTTTTACCATCCCTCCCACTGCCTACTATTTCAGTATGGGATGTGTATAGCAGATTGTCTTTATTTCCATTAATTTCCACAAATCCCCTGGCACAGACATGATTCCCCCAAGAATATTGAAGGAATTTGCATTTGCAATCAGTATCCCTTTTTGTGAGATCATCAATAGTTTGCCAGAACCCCGAAAGTGCGCTACCAGGGGCATCTCCCTGACTGGGAATACCCCACATGTGGAGTTGCGCAGGGAACCGTACTGGGGCCTATAGTCTGCCTAGCACTGATCAACAGTGCTCTCCAGGTTGGAATAGGTCACTGGAAATATGTGGATATGACTCTGGCCCAGATGTGGATGCCCAACTACCTTGCACCCTCCAACAGACCCTGAAAGGTCTTGACACTTGGGTAGAGGAGCATAAAATTAAACTCAACCCAAAGAATCCAGTCCGGTTCTGGAGTACACAATCCCTGTATTGCACAGTTCTTTGACTGCAGACCAGGCCAAAAGACTGTAAGGTGTGCAGAAACAGGTTTGTAAAATCATTCTTGGTCAGAGGTATTCAGGGTACACAGAGGCTCTTTGCACCCTTGGATTGTTCACTCTTGTAGAGAGATTCACTCAACTGTGTCTTGGCATTTCAAGAAAGATTTTAAGTTCAACTTCAGTGACTAGCTACTGCCCTTCAGGGAGGAGCTCACAGGTCGCCAGACAAGGAATTCAAATAAATTGATTGACTGAGAGATACAGGAGATCACCAATACCCTCTATGTGCAGACTCCTAAATGACAGCAGTTGTTAGAATTTAGTCTGTGAGATACTATATTTTAAATTAGCCAATTCAAATAAAAAAATGTTTTTGATTTTAAATTATTCTATTTTTAATGTTAGCTCTAACATTAAAATCTTAGTATTGATGTATCATTGTAACAGCAAAATAATTAAATGTTGTTTTGTTATTTATCCCCTTTTCTCCCCAATTTGGCATGCCCAAATTGCACTGCTTACTAGGTCCTCATGGTGGCGCTGTTTCTCTCCTCAATCCTGGTGATGGAGGACAAGCCTCAGTTACCTCCATTTCTGAGGTAGTCATTCCGTGCATCTTATCATGTGGCTTGATGTGCGTGACACCGTGGAGACTCACAGCAAATGGAGGATCATGCTATTCTCAGCAATCCATGCACAACTTACCACTAATCGTGACAAATTTATTTACACTATAATAATAATTATGACTAATTATGAAAACTGATATGATACAAAGTCATATGTATTTGTGATGAGGAGGAGCAATCGGGCTAATCAGCCGATGTCTTTTTCTGCATATTGTGGTGCCATTTTGTGGTCTGTTATGCATAACGCGACGCCTCATTTTTGCTTATCGCAGCACATTCGGCATGTTTCGCAGCCGACCCACTGGCCTGCTCGGTTTTAACTATGGCCATTCCGCCCATTGTCGGCTCCAAAGTGCGTCGGCACACCAGGAAAATGACCGGTATGCCAGATTACCAGTCCAACCATGCTTGATCCCCTCCCCAAGGTGCCGAGGCAGGGAAAAAGGTGCAGCCAGAAGGGCAATCCGCCCCCACCATCATAAAGGTGGGTGCAGGGGGTTCATGCAGGAGGTAGGAGTGTGACGAGGAGGAGCTAATCGGGCTAATCAGCTGAGGAGATGGATAAAGGCAGCCAGATGTGGCAGTTCGGGGGAGACCCACACACAGCTGCAGTGTGTGCATTTGTGTTTTGTCTTTATGTTTTATGTTTTAATTTTGCATTAAACATTACTTTGATGGTTTGTTTCAAAAGATTACATCACTTTAAGCAAGACTAAACTTTAAATGTTTAAATAAATAAAAATTCTGTAATCATTTCATAATTTATTAATAATTTAATATAAATTTTGTTAGCCTTGGGACACAAAAAAAGTTTTCAGAATATGCTGTGCCTTAAATAAACCACAAAAGCACAATAAAACAATCATAAAAGTAATAAATTGTATTTGATCTTCAAATAGCTAAGTGTGATGAATAGACCAAAATTCAAGCTTTTTATTCAACAATCTCTCCGTCTCCATCCGCAGTATGTGCCCATAACACTCATAACCGTCTACTCAAGGACTGATGATAATTAAAAAATTGCAGACTCAAAAGGAGTTACTACACAGGTTATACTGCAGTGATGTTCAATGCTCATAGAGTGCCACCGTGCCCACCCACTTTTTCTGCCACCTGGGTTCTGGAAGTATTTTTCCTTTTCGCCATTGACTTTTCATAAAATCCTTCTTAAAAGAGTTGTAAGCAATGAACCGAACCAAACCAACCGCAGCTCGAGGTCAATAACAACATTACAAAATTTGAAGCAAAAACTATTTGAAAATCGTCTTTTATGAGGGAATGAAAAAATCCCATGAAGCACTGCGAATATTGAATAAAAAATTATGGAAATAAATAAAACGTTTGGTTACGTATGTAACCTCTGTTCCCCGAGGGAGGGAACGACACGTTGTGTCGGAGAAGCGACACTAGGGGTCTCTCTTGAGCACCGATATTCACCTCTGATCTATTGAAAAGGGCCAATGGGAGTTGGCAGTCAGTATTTGCATACCCCGCCCCCGGACATATGGGTATTTAAGCGGGGCAAATACGGGAGTTCATTCAGGATTTTTCTGAGGAGCCGGAAATGGTCCGGCCACAACAGTGGCTCGGTTCAGCAACATGGCGGAGGAAAGACACAACGTGTCGTTCCCTCCCTCGGGGAACGGAGAATACATACGTAACCAAACGTTCCCCTTCTGTCGCTCTCTCCACGTTGTGTTGGAGAAGCGACACTAGGGGACCCATTCCAATCTTGCCATGTGCTGAACCGTGTACGTGAACCGCCGATACAGAGGCGGGCAGGGATTTCATCCAGTGCCGCGCATCGTCTGTACCTGGCTGCATGTACCCTTCCACAATGCCCCATAAGAACATCGGAATCCTTCTAGTTACCCTGGGAGGGGAACAAGGCGATGTTTGCCAACATGGGAACGGGCCAGCCTGGCTGGGCCTCTTTTCTCTCTATGTTTCTCGCATAGAGCAATCACGGCCGGGGCCCTTACACGCATATAGGGAAGGGGGTCTTACTAGAGTCCTGCCAAGACTACCGAGAGATCCCAGGAGGGAACTAGGCCTGGCCGGGAGGGATTCAACCTCCGGGCGCCTCTCAGGAACCTGAGGATCAGGTCGTGCTTGCCCAAAGACTTGCCGTCTACAGGATCATGGTGGGCGGCAATGGCGGCAACATACACCTTGAGGGTGGACGGGGACAGCCTCCTGTCCAGCCTCTCCTGTAGGAACAGGAGCACTGACTTGATAGCGCATCTCTGCGGGTCTTCAGTTCAGGAAGAACACCAATCTGCGAACAAGCGGCACTTTAGGGCGTGAAGGTGCCTGGTAGACGGGGCTCTGGCTTGGTTGATTGTATTCACAACGGTCGCCGGTAAGCTGGCTAGCTCTTCCGCGTCCCGTCCAGGGACCAGACGTGGAGGTTCCAGAGGTCTGGGCGCGGGTGCCAGAGCGTGCCCCGTCCCTGAGAGAGGAGGTCCTTTCTCAGGGGAATTCGCCAGGGAGGAGCTGTCGCGAGAAGCCTGAGTTCCGAGAACCAAGTCCGAGTGGGCCAGTAGGGGGCCACTAACGTGACTTGCTCCTCGTCCTCCCTGACCTTGCACAGCACCGGTGCAAGAAGGCTCACTGGGGAAATGTGTACTTGCGCAGCCCCGAGGGCCAGCTGTGTGCCAGCGCATCTGTCCCGATGGGAGCCTCTGTTAGGGCGTACCAGAGCGGGCAGTGGGAGGTTTCCTGGGAGGCAAACAGGTCTACCTGGGCCTTGCCGAACCGTTCCCAAATCAGCTGGACCGACTGGGGGTGAAGCCTCCACTCCCCGCCGGGCAGGCGTTGTCGTGATAGCGCGTCCGCTACCGACGTTGAGCTTGCCGGGGATGTGAGTGGCGCACAGCGACTTGAGTCGCTGCTGGCTCCATAGGAGGAGACGGCGGGCGAGTTGTGACATGTGGTGGGAGCGTACGCCGCCTTGGCGATTTATGTACGCCCCCACTGTGGTGCTGTCCGATCTCACGAGGACATGTTTGTCCCGAACTAACGGGAGGAACTTCCTGAGAGAAAGAAGGACGGTCAACAACTCCAGGCAATTGATGTGCCAACGCAGCGGGGCCCCTTTCCAACGGCCCGCTGCTGCGTGCCCGCTGCACCCCACCCGGACCGGGAGGCGTCGGTTGTGACCAGGACGCGTCGGGACACCTGCTGCAGGGGCACTCCTGCCCGTAGAAAGCAGAGGTCTGTCCAGGGTCGGAGTGTTTTGAGGCAGGCGGTGGTGATCCTTACCCGATGCGTGCCGTGGTGCCATGCTTGTCTCGGGACTCGAGTCTGGAGCCAGTGCTGGAGTGGTCTCACATGCATCAACCCCAGCGGCGCGACCGCCGCGGAGGACGCCATATGCCCCAGGAGCCTCTGGAAATGTTTTAGAGGGACCACTGTGCCTGGCTTGAAGGAAGCGAGGCAGTCCAGTACCGACTGAGCACGCTCGCTCGTGATGCTGTCATTGAGACTGAGTCTAACTCCAACCCGAGAAAAGAGATGCTCTGAACCGGAGTGAGCTTGCTCTTTTCCCAGTTGACCTGAAGCCCCAAGCGGCTGAGGTGCCGGAGCACCTGGTCTCTGTGTGTGCATAGTAACTCTCGAGAGTGTGCTAGGATGAGCCAGTCGTCGAGGTAGTTGAGAAATGCGGATGCCGGCTACTCGTAGCGGGGCAAGGGCCGCCTCTGCGACTTTCGTAAAGACGCGAGGGGACAGGGACTTTGTACTGGAACCCCTGGCCGTCGAACGTGAACCGTAAGAAGGGTCGGTGTCATGGCAGAATTGAGACGTGGAAGTACGCGTCCTTCAGGTCTACCGCTGCGAACCAATCTAGATGCTGAACGCCAGCCAGAATATTTCTCTGCGTGAGCATTTTGAACGGGAGTTTTAACAAGGCCCGATTGAAAACTCGCAAGTCCAGGATTGGTCGTAAGCCGCCGCCTTTCTTGGGTACAATGAAGTAAGGGCTGTAGAAACCCTTCCTCATTTCGGTTGGAGGGACGGGCTCTACCGCGCCCTTGGCTAAGAGGGTTGTGATTTCCGCGGACGCCCCTGAAGGGGGGCGGGAGCCGGGCAAACTGAATTGCGTAACCGAGTCGAATGGTCCGGTGCAGCCAGCGTGATGCGTTGGGAAGCGAAAGCCACACTTCCCAGCTCTATGCTAGGGGCACCAAAGGGACGAGTATTTTGGACGTACCCAGCGGGGCCTCGCAGCGGGGCGGAACAGGTAATGCAGCGTCGGGCGGCTTCGTTGCGGCCTGAGGCTGAGGTGCTGAGAATAGACTCAAAGTACTTACCTTGCTCCGCGCACCCGGCAGGGGGCGGGTTCGTGACTGAGGAGGAGGTCTGATGCTGGCGTCCTCTGGACTCGTCTGAACCGGCCGGCCGGGGGACAGTCGTGGGCAGGCAGAAGGTGGGATCGCCGCGTCCGGTGTACCGGGACTGTCGTAATCTGAAAGCAGATTGCCGTGAGAACTCTCACGCGGGGCTGAGAACTCTCACTCCTCTTTCTGCGGGGAGCTCAACGCGGGGCTGAGAGCTAGGCCCGCTCTCATTCCTTGAGGCGGAGCACCACTTCCTTTCTTCCTTGAAAGCCGCAGGAGGACGCCCTCGGCGAGCAGACAGGGCATGGCCCCTGGCGTGCAGGTTCTGTGGCGAGGGCAGGGCGTGTGACCTGGCCTCCGTCTGTTTCTTCACCACTGAGGACTGCTGGGTGGAGTCGTCAGGTGGTGTCGCCGAATGGAGCTGGGAGACTGGAGAGTTTTGAGAAAGCGTGCTTTGTCTACCTCCTGTACTACGACCAGATCCAGTCCATTTGTTTCTGGACCACGAGGGTGGACATTGCCTGTCCGAGTGCAGTTCCTGCAGCACGTCAAGAACAGGACTACCCAAGTGCAAATCCTGAAGTGCCTTGGCCCGGTGGACTTGCAGGGAGGGGCCATGGCATGCAGGGGGGAGCGGTCTGGGACTGTTCTACCGCCGAGGGTAGTGAGAGCGGAGGAGCGAGGAAGCTTGGCTCGCTCAGCTCGTTGTGCACGTCCGGGAAGGAACGGGGGGGCGCGGCTGTGGGCGGCGCACCAGCCCGTGAATCATCAAGCCCGGGGAAGCATAGCAGATCTCCATGCGTCAGGCTCAGACTGGGCAAGCAGACCCGTAGGTGGCGGCCCAGGCGAGTTATCCGCATCCGATGCCGCTGTGACGCTCTCCGATGCAGCGGTGATGTCGTCATCCAATGTCTGGGAGCTCCAGGGACCGGGCGGCCGGCCGTTAGGCGGACCGCGCTTATCCTGAGCTCGTGAGGGGAGCAAGCAAGCGTGCAGGGGGGGCGGGGGGTTTCGAGCGGTTTTTACCCGGCGAAACGCAGCCCGCCATTTTCCCGGGATCATCTTCATCGCTCGCGGCGCCTGCGTCAATCCCGTAGGAAGGAGGCGAGGAGCAGAGGGTGGCTGAAGTGGCTTTCTTCCTCACAAGAAAGCAGAGATCGCAACGCTGCTGCAGCTATGTTCTCAGGCTGAAAACATAACCCATTGGAGAGCATGCTCATCCCGAGCCCGGACGGAAAACAGCAAGCGTCCCGGGGAGGCGGGGGTTTCAAGGGGGTTCCCGTGGGAAGGAGGCGAGGTGCGGGGGGCGGCTGAAGCGGCTCTCTCTCACTACAAGAGAAAGCCTACGACCGCAATGCTGTCATGGCTATGTTTTCATACTGAAAACATAGACCATTCATAAAAAACGCTGCCTGCGTGTTTCGCAACCCAGGTACGCCAGGCGGTTTTTATGACCGTCAGAGGTGGGGAGAAATCACCGCCTCCAAAAACAACACAGGGGCGGAAAGGCATCTTCAGAAAGACGCGTCCTGAAAAGAACGTTCTACGCCGCTGTGTTTGCTCTTTTAGAGAAATTTACTCTTTTAAGGAAAATAACTCTTAATATACACAGTGTGTATGTGTGTCTGCGCTGTCGAAGCGCTCAGGGGCAACAATGCACGCCGTGCAAAGTGAAGGAGAAAGCCGCTGTTGTGCGCCGTCAAGATCCAACAGCATGCAGATCGTCAGAGGAAACAGGAACGTTTTATAGTGGTGTGTAAACTCGCAGCAACTGCAGACAGACCATCGGCTCCGAAGAAATTTTCTGAATTAACTCCCGTATTTGCCCCGCTTAAATACCCGTATGTCCGGGGGCGGGGTATGCAAATACTGACTGCCAACTCCCATTGGCCCTTTTCAATAGATCAGAGGTGAATATCGGCGCTCAAGAGAGACCCCTAGTGTCGCTTCTCCGACACAACGTGGAGAGAGCGACAGAAGGGGAACTATTGATTTTAGGTGGTTGATTAAAAGTATAGACAATATATACGGATTTTGTCTTGCCACGTTTCATGATGTATTTTTTTTTATGAGATATGACATTCACAGAGAGGATCAGGAAAAGATTTTCTGTGATTAAAAACTTAAATACATAAATTCCACTTTCTACCTCACACAAAGCTATTGAATGCCATCAGGGAGCACACTGGATGCAGCGCATCATCCTTTGGACTACTTTCGTCCTGAATTTTGTAATTTTCTGAATAAATGAGCATGGTTAGGTTTAGTGGTAGGGGGGGATTATTATACATTAATCTGCCTGTTATGTTTTTTTATAATGCTGAATGGTGGTTATAGGGGTAGGGTTAAGGGAACTAAAATATCTATAAAAAAGTAAAAATCTATATATATTTAGAACAACGGGGGTCTGGTGAACAGTCCACATAATTCTTTATTCTGTACTTTTCAGTCTAACACTCAAGTTTGCTTTTCAGCACAACATATCAAAGTAACACTGCTGCGTGCATCTCTCTCTTTCCCCTCTGGCAGTTTGGACTGCCCTTTTATCCCCCTCCAGCTCTCACTGCAAAACAAAACAGCTGTTAGAGGTGATTTCCCACAGGTGTCATTCCTTATCGCGCTTCCTGTCCTGGCCTCGCTCTCCACAGACGTCGTTCGGCCATGCCCACATCGCCACAATCATAAATAAATTATATAAATATATTTATAATCGAAGTATGAATTTGTAAATATTTTATGTTTTTAAAGCTGTAAATACATACAAATGGTTACGTTATTGATGCTTTTAAAACTGTGCACCAAATATACAAAAATGTACATTTAAATGTGACAAATATGAATGTACAAATAGTATAATAATGTGATCAGGCTGAATTATACTTCAGTATTAATACAGACTCATTGCTGTTGTCAAGCCATGTAACAACTTGGTGCATTAATAAAGAAATTTTACTGGACTGATGGAATCAACTTACTCCATAAATACATTTAGCAAAATTAGTTTTATGTGGCGTGTTCTATGTATTGTGGCAGTTTCATGCTAAAACAAACAGTAGAGGCGCTACAACAACATCTTTTATTCACTTTCACACAAATCACAAGTAAAACGGCTGATGATTAGAAAGGCAATATGTAACAAAATTCAGTGGAAAGGAGGAGACGAGAACCGGCTTGACAATATAAATACTATTTTAATTATAAACTTAACCAAAAAACAAACACACACACAGGGTCGGGCAGCTGCCCTTAACTCTCTCTCTCTGTCGCACTGCCGTCTCCGGTCGGCCGTTTGCCCTCTCGGAGGATTGATTAGCCTAATTAGGGGCTGGGTGTGCAGAATCACGACCCAATCCCACCCTCCGCCCTGCCACACAATACATTTTAAGGTTTGCATTACATAACCAGCTACATTTACAAGCTTATTCCATTAGTTGTACAGTACCTTAACCGACAGAGTGTTGCACTTACATAATGAACCACGTTATTAATGTATAATTTGCTAAAATGTTGCCACGGTCACATCATTTTCATGAGATCAGGCTGTATGTGCATGTGGTTACATGTGTAAGTGTGTTGCTATTTTACAACTTTTTCAAATGTGCTTTATCCATTCATAAATTAGAATTGAGTAGAATAGAGAGTGCTGATCTACCTTCTCCAATAGGCTACTCAGAGAGTCAGGCTATGGTGAGAAACCCAAGGTCGAGATAAGAATTGAATTATGAACAAACAGAATAAATATAAATTAATAAGAAAATACAAGAGAATACATAACTACTAGAAATAGAAAATAAAATATTGTTTCCCAGACAACCATTTTAAAAATGAGAACTGTTATTGAAAATATGAATTTGCTATTTACCCATCTTTCATGTTCAGTGCAGGATTAGTGCTTGCAGTGGAATTGTATTTAGCTTCAGTTTTAATGACTCAACAACAATAATTGCTCCATGATGCCACAGCTGAGGTAGTAATTTTAATTATGTCCACACTAATCTTCTTCTGTCTTTATTATTATAATATTGTTTAAATGTGAGGCCAGATTGTTTCTGTTTAAATGTGAAGGCAGATCCTTCAGTCTGCTGTTGTTCACTGACCATGAAGTGAAAATGTGCACAACCCCAGGGGCCAGCAGAGGAATCAGAGGACTCATTCAATTGCACTGACATGTCTTCAATAGTCAATGCCGTCAACATAACACTTCCATAAACCCCCTGTCATCTTGCGGAGGCTTAATTAGCCTGATAAGGGACTGGGTGTGTATAATCACAACCCGGCCCCACCCTCTGCCCTGCCACAGACACCATCAAAAACAGAGAAGTCATGCATGTCCTTATCATTTTGAGGTATGTGGGCATGCAAATGCTTCAGGCAAGTACAACAACCACCCCCCCACCCCCACGCCCCCCGCACCCATTACTGATGGCTACAAAGTAGATATGTAACATTTGTCAAGACAAACTTTGTTGTTGGCTTGACAAAGCAGACAGACAAGCCAACATAATAAAATGGCACAAACACATGAGGGCAACAACCTCAATTCCTGACAGCCACTTTGTTTGGCCCTCCTGTACTCTAAACAGGATAGGAAGATTAAAGGGTAGTTTCCATAAATTTTCCAGCACATTGTAAATGTTAGGATGGTTGGAGCTATCATTTAAAGTGTTTTCTTGGCAATGGGAACTGAGGTCAGAGCACTGAGTCAGTGCTGAAGGAGAAAAGCGTTTAACGAAATGATGATTTTATGACTCTGCCACATCTGGATTCACCTAAAGTTCTAATAACCCACCATTGCATTCCAGTGAATTTTCCAGAGACTCATTTTGCAGGAATTATTGAGACAAACTGTGGACCCCCACCATGCAAGTGGATCCAAATACCTGCCATAAATAGACAGAGGGAAGAATTGTTTTTTACTGATTCCTCATTTTCAACCTAAGTGGAGTCAATTAGGAGACACAGTGATAATGTATCTCCATTAAAGCTTGGATTTGCAAATTGGAAGGATGATGTGATCTAAACATTCTTTCCTAAGTAATATAGTTTAGTCAGGTGACATCGATTAAAGAAGGCTTCATATGGACGTTGCTCACCACTCAGTATATCACACCACTAAACTGCTACATTCCAATAGTAAAAATTCATAGATAATCAAATGATTTCACCTCATTCCTCATGATTGGTTTAGAACACAATTCCATAGTTTACATTTACTTCTCACTGTGTATTCATTGCTGAATTAACATTTGTCTCAAACTATTAATTTTATCAAATAAATCTAATTTGGTGACTTCCAAAATAAGAAAAAAATAAATGACAGGAAATGCCCCAGCTCCAAATTCCATAGCTAGGGCTGAAATGTGTGAAATGACCCAAAAGACACCCAAAGAAACCCCTAAAACTAGTGGATGCTTGGTTTACTACTACGAATGTGTGTTGTGATAAATAACTGACAGATTGTACAAAGATAGATCCTAAATTGTGCTTCATGTGGTAACATCTAAATGAACTGGTTTTATTCCAATCCCAAAAAATTTTTTACGTCACTGAATTAACCTGAATACATTCGGTTATGCCACCAAAACTAATTTTAAAGGGTTAGCTCAATCATCTGGTTAGATCCTTAAGGTAACAATGGCAGGTTATCAGTTTTAGAGTTTAAAAACGGCAATAAACTTCTAAATATTGGTAATAAGAGTAACAGTTCTTTTATGACTTATTAAAGGAAATATATAAAAAGGAATTAAGCAGGAGCTGTCAAACAATCCCAAATTATGTCTAAAGAAAACCACCTTGGGTTTGAAAAATATTTTATATTATTCATATTTTAGAGTGATATTGTTTTTTGTCTCCTTCCTTATTCATAAAGATATAAATAATACATTTAAAGAAAACTGTAATTGAGAATACAATTCAAAAATAGACAATGCTATAGCAGACAAAATGTCCATAGGATTCACCTTATTTCCATTTATGTGATTGTTTAGAAAGGAATAGAAAAAACATTTTGCACAGAAAATATTAGATTATACATTTACATCACTTGAAGAATCAAGTGATGTAAATGAGTAATAAATGCCTTATAAATCAGATACAAACATTCATAAAGCGCTTCAACTAGCATGTGATCATTTAACTGACAAAGTATTAAATATAGATTGTTAAATTAAGGCTAAGAGAAAATGGGGGATCCCTTGGGTCCCAGACATTACAGAATGATTCATAGAATTATTTCACATTAAGTTATACAAGGCAACTCAAATCCCCATGATTGTGCATCATAGGAGAGAAAGTATTGCATTTAGAATTAAGAATGTTAAAAACATATTTATTGTTTATGATGTATATAAAACATGAATGTATTACACTGCCTGACTAATAATTAGTTGGACCGCCTTTAGCTTTGATTACCTTCATTGCGGCATTGTATCGACAGCTTTATACAACTTCACAACATTTATTTCCATCTGAGATCTTGTATTGATGACAGGAGAGTTGAAACACTCCGTAAACTCTTCTCCAGCACATCCCTAAGACTTTCAATGGGGTTAATGTCAAGGCTCTATGGCAATTAATGTGTGAAAATGATTTATCATGCTTCCTGAACCACTCTTTCACAATTTGAGCACAATGAATCTTGGCATTGCCGTCCTGGAATATGCCCGTGCTGTCAAAGAAGAAAAAATCCTTTGATGGGATAACCTCGTCATTCAGTACCTTCTGGCAGTCATCTGACTTAATTTTATCACTGCATAACGTTGCTGAGCCTAGACCTGACCAATTGAAGCAACCCCAGATCATAACACTGCCTCCAGAGTGCATCGCTTGGGATAGGGTAAATCTGGACTCATCAGACCACATAATAATAAAAATAATACATTACATTTATATAGCGCTTTAAATTGCAAAGCAATCTCAAAGCATATTAAAATAGGCTAAGTAAAAAAAAAACATTATGTGGTAGGGGAACCTGTATGAAGAGATGGGTTTTTAAATCCTTCTTGAAGACCTCCACAGAGTCTAAATTGTGAAGATGGGGAGGCAGATAATTCCAAGTATGCATACCATACAGAACACTGAGAAAGCTCAATCACCCATGGTACAAAGTCTAGCTCAGGGAACATGGTTAAAAAAGCACTATATAAGTGCAGACCATTTACCATGTCAGAATTGGAGTCACATGTGAGGATTTTTTAATTCTAGTGAGAACTCTTGTGGTACTGTTTTGAAGCATCTGTAGCATGTTGAGGTCTTTCTTTGGCAGGCCACATAAGGTAGCGTTACAGTAATCCAAACGAGAGAACACAAATGCATGAATGACCACATGCTCCATTGCTCCACAGTCCAATCTTTATGCTCCTTAGCAAATTGAATTGTTTTTTTTCTGGTTAACCTCACTAACAAGTGGCTTTCTTGTGGCCACAGTGCTATTAAGTCCCAATCCTGTAAGTTCTATCAGGAAGACTCGCAGAGGGGAGTGAAATTTAAGATGCCATTTATTTGATGAATATAAAACAGAGATGTGATGTCTCTCTTTGCCGTAAGCCCCGTCTGGTGGTCCGAAGAAGTTGTACTCTGAACTGTCATATCCTGCCGGAGATAGGAGGCAGGGTCGAGGACCCTACCCCCCGTGCAGGACGTGACTCAAATGGTGGTGGTGGGGTGGTGGAAGTTGCCGTGTTAGCACACTGAAACAGCAATGTGATAGATTGTGAGCAGACTTGTAAAGCATTGGCTTATGTTTGATTAGCTAGGAGTTCCCTAGCTAATGGTGCAATGATGTACAGCTGCTAGTCTTCCTGCTAGAACTACACTGCGCTTACATTTCTCTTCATATTTTGCACGTGGAAATGTTCTTACTTTCACTATTAAACATAGCCATTGCCACAGTCTGTCTCCCTCATGATTTCCAAGGACTCTAATTGTGAAGTTTTCCCCCGGACTACATTTCTCAGAATTCACAGCCCTCATCACTTCCGTCTATTCCCTATCATCCTCACCTGTCCTCCATTCCATAATTTTCCCTTGTTTGTATAAATAATCTCCTGTTTTGCTCATCCATTGTCAGTCCTTGACATATTATGTAGTGTTAAGTTATAAAGTTAAGCTTTAGGCCCTGTCCCATTTCTCCCCCCTTAAAACTTCCACTTGGTTTTGAGTGCCCTCGAAAGTAAAGTCCCCTCAACGAGGGAAGTGGAGTTGAAGATCTTTCCCTATGAAATGGGACACCACTATATGCAAATTAGCGCGGCAAACCTCACTACGTCACGCACAACGTCGACGTGTCTACTACTACTATTTTCATTCAGTAACAACATACCACCAACAACGTCCCGCAATTTAGAAACAGCAGACACTGCACTTTACAACAATCACCGATTGTGCTCATTGCTGATTCTGATGTCAAGTTTGGGTTTAGAGAGAAATGACAGCGCGCTGTGAAGGGACAGATGATGCGCGGCTAGTTTTTAATAATTTTACCTCACATATCTTCTTTTTATAATCCTTAGAAGCCAAAATCGAAAATAAAATTAGATTAACTACCCAGATCAGATGCATATTTGATTGGCAGACTCTTTTGAAGCACTCGGCAGATTTCATATGAACATCGTCAGATAGCTTCGTGAAATATTTTCTAACATTAGTGTTCAAAACTCAACAGTCCATTGGATGTTCATCAAACTAACATATTCCAACATATTTCGAATTTTTAACATGCTTATTTTGCTGAAAATATACTTACAATTCAGTTGCTCCTTTCCAGCGGTGTCCGCCATCTTAGTTGAAAAATTTGGCCGGCTCGCTGAGTTCGCAAGGTATCCTGGGTAATTTCATCTTCCACTTCGTTTTAAGCCTGCATCGGACCACACTATGTTTTGAGGGTTGATTTTAAGGGGAGAATATCACTCCCCCTTGCTCTTTAGAGTATTGGGACACCCTACCCCTACACGAGAACGCGCAAAAACAAGGGTTAGGGCAGAAATCTAGGGTAAGGGGAGGTATTGGGACGGGGCCTTAGTGTTTGTTCCTCTCCAGCATTTGTTCCACTCCAGTGTTTGTTCCAATCCAGCGATTGTCATTTAAAAGATTTAAAATATCTACTCCTATGTCTCCTCTCTTCCACTCCAAGTATCCAACGTTACAGCCGTGAGTTCTACTGTCGATTTTTAACGTTGTAAATTCACCAAGCGTTTTTAGTGTTCTCTGATCACGATCATTCAAGATTTTTTACGACCACATTTCTTCCACGAAGCTTACGGTTCACCACTATCCTTCCAGGTTTTAATAATGTGTTGAACAGTTTTTAAACCAATTCCAGTAAATCCAGAATCTCCTTATTTGATTTTTTGCTTAATGCAGGACAATAATTTGCCCATTCTGAAACACAGTAACATCTTTTCCATGATCACGGGATATGTATTCAGACATGGTTGTTTAAGAACTGACAAGCTACACACTGCAACAGTTAGGGTTAAACGAATTGTTGCCAACTGAAACATATTGTATGAATCACTGCCATAAAGATCCAGTCATAGGCTAAGTATCTGCTTATTTAAATCCAAATGGCAACTTTTTTGGCCAGGCAATGTATGTTCATATACACATGCATCTCATGTTGCATTCCTACATATCCCACCGGACCAGCTTCATGCCAATTAGGCTTCAAATCTATTCTATTCTTGTCTATACTTATTGATTTTTACATTATGAAAAGTGCTCATCAAGGTCTAAGGTCAATGACATGTTAGATAGAAAGTCAGACAGGCAGACAGACCAAAAGACATACAGACGCCAGGAGAAAACAAGAGCAGAGCAGCATGTAGACATAAAAACAGATTAAGTCAGATTTAAAGCTAGGGTATGCTTAATGCATTTTGCGTGCCATTTTAGCTTGTACATGGTCGACCACTAGCCTATATGGATGCAATGGATGGATGCGCAGTATGACTGCTTTGTGAAACTCTTTAGAATAGTCAATTCAAGGCACATGCGCAGAGGATACGCACAGACACATACAGGTTTGCAAGGTTACAAAAAAGGGCAGCATGTGTAAAATCCAAGCAGACATTTGAAAGCATGGCAGATTAGTCAATCTGTAATTTTTTTGCCACAAGTACAAGTGGATCGGGGTTCAAATCTGTGTACACCCTAATATAACTTTTTATTTTAATAAAACAAGATTGCATTCTGTTCAAATATGGATGTATTCAATTTGCTATCATTTTGATTTCTGATAGCTACAGAAACAACAAAGTGGGGATCTTAGGTGCGCATCTGTGTGCATGAAAGAACCTTGCCGCTGTCACTCAATGCCACTGATAACATCCACAACAAGCACTCATCATAACATTCAAAATAACAAATTCCAGTGCTGGACTCACCACTCATTAAAAATGGAAACTTAAGAACTGGGTATCTTTGTATTAGACATGTCCCTGACGCATCCATAAATAATGCCTGTGGGAGTGTGTGTGTGGGTGTCATTTTGTTTTTATATCACTTGACTTTTTTTCTCCATTTCCAAGACTCTCTCTCCACTATTAAGAGAGAGAGAGTTGCTCGTACAACCACAAGTTGTACGAGCAACTGGATCTAAAAGATGGAAAATAATTTTACCATGATGAATATTTTACAGGCATCTTAATGATGTAAAGAGCATTCACATGGATCTTAAACATCTTTGTTTTTGTTTAACAGGGTCATGGCATGATGAATCAGAGTTCATTGTAATATAATATACAATACATTTCAGAACTGAAGACTTCCTCCTTAAAAAAGTGTGTTTATTAAAACCAAGCTGCAAAAATTTCTCATTTGGCATATGACTGCCTCTTCAGCAAGACATCAATGTCTATTTTTCCATCATTGCACCCTTGGCCCTGCCCACTGGTGCTCAGTTAGTCACACAGGTGAAGAAGTGACAGATTGTCCTGTCATGGGAGATTCATCCAAAGTGGATCTTCGTGTGCTTGTCTGGATATAAATGTTTTTCTACATAAACATGCACTAGACGAACAGCTTTGACCGTTATCATACACCACACGCCACTTTTAAACGATGCAATGTCAAGTTATAACTCTAAAATGGATCCCCCATTGTGTTTCATTCAGCTGTGCTGTCTTGCTGTTGTGCTGTCTGGAAGGCATCCTGGACCGTACTTTTACTTATTGGTCTTTTGTAAACATGTAAATGTCTTTGATCGTTTTGATGAGTTTCCGGCAATGTGCGCCATGTTTTAAGAGTGGTACAAGCAGCTTACAAAAATGCTTCTCATTCTGCTGCTGCAACTGACTGGGAGAAACACATGCAGTCCTGTGTGTAAACAAACCAGGAAAATGTGAGATGTGAAGACCAGCGTCTCTGCTTTGGTCTGTTGAAGCCAGTTGAAGCATCCAACATCATCGTGTATTGTATTATGTTTGAGTATTCAGAAATTTTCAATGTGAATTGCTTGTGAAACAGTCAAAATATCATTCAAGCTTTGCATAGGAACTGTTAAATTGGACTATTGGATGAAAACTGTAAGTAACCAATTTCATTCATGAATGTTTAATTTGTCATCGATGTTTGATAGTTTATGCTGTGCTTGAATGAACAGTTTGATACGTTCAGATGCAGTGGAGGGCTGGGCATTTACAGTCTAGGCCTTCAGTGTGATTCATGCCATTAAGAATACACAGTTTCACAATGAATAAGACACTCTATGCCTTTGGGCATCATACATTGTGTCACAGCTAACTAGTAAAATCAATTGACATTTTAAAAACACATCCATGCACGAAAGCCAGAACTTGAAACAGCACTTAAAGCTCAAGCAAGACTAATTTTAACAGCAGTATGTTTTGTGAACTGAAAGTTTCTTGAACAGACATTCAAAAATCATAATTTTTCACATGAATCTACCAAGGAGGTCTATAATACCTGGAAATATCTATCTAATAAATTAGCAATTTAAATGTTGCTTGCAATAAATTTTGTTTCTTCAGGGTACACGGGAATGCTGCGTTCCATTCAATTTGGTTGAGGGATATTCCTACTTGATATCTCCGACCATAAATGCATTTCATTCCACGATATTCGGAAGATGACATTTAAAGAAACAAAACTGCAATGCTCCCATTAGATTAGCAGGGGTTTGACTCTCATTAGAGATTTTTCCTAGCAACCCAACTGATAAACAACACTGCAGCGCTAGCATTTTTGCTTCAGGTGTAGGATTATCAAAAGTGATTAGAATGTTTTATACACCTGTTTCTGCAGGTGTTTGTTAAACAAGCTTTAATACCATTTAATGTGAAAACAAACTCATTTATCGATATTATTTAATAAAATGAATGTTTATCACTTTGTATATCTCCCTGAGTGTTAACATGTTTGTGTGACATCATGCCCTTGCATCTCGCCAAAATCAGAGTTGAGAATTTCTGCACAAGCCTACAAGTTGGAATTCGGATTTCAAGATGCATTCCACTGCACTTTTCCTAGTAGGAAGTTCGTCTTTACAAGTTGAACGGAATGCAGCACTACTTTTAATTTTTTTCCTGTATTAACATTTTAAATGTGCCTCATGTTGTAATTTCTAAATTAACTACTTTACTTCAAGTCAAAAATATTATATCACATGTCTGAAATAACCCAACATCGTTAGATTTTACACAGGTGTACACAAACTTTTTAAGGGTACCATATTTTCAGTGAAATATTTCTTATTGTTTATATACAAAAATGTGTGACACTCTTACAAACAGTGGGGTCCAAAAAACATTGAAAATCTAGAATTTTCTTTTCATATTTAAGCTGGAAACTCTCAGTTTCCCAGTCAGTGCTCTCTTGTAAAGCGTTGACTGGGAAAATCTTGTAGTGACTTGCAGTGGGATGAGCAGCTCTATGCATCTTCCGAGTAGCCTCATGATCTCTCATGAATTAAGCCAGACAGCCACACGACTTAAAATACAGTGCTTAACAATATTTATTTTCTGTTAATTTTGTTGTGCTGTGGCTTAATTTTGTGGTGTTTTGGCTTATTTATGTTGTGCTTGTGCTGTTATTATTTGTTGGGTGTTTTTTGTGGCTTCATTTCGTTGTATAGTGGCTTTTTTCTGTTGTGTTTTCAGCTTTTATTTGCTTTGGTAAATTTTTGTATTTTGCACTTCTTGGCCACTGTACATACGACTTCGACTTATATAGATTTGTACAAGCCTGTATGTGTGTCAGTCTACTGTATCTGTAATTTTGTTTTTAGAAAGAGAGAGCTTTGTGTGATGAGGAGGTGTGCATGGCCGGCCCCAGTTGGGCTAATCAGCCGAGCAGAGGGATAAAATGTGGAGTTCGGGAGAGAGAGAGAGAGAGAGAGAGAGAGAGAGAGAGAGAGAGAGAACTGCCGTGTTTTTATTTGTTTGTCTTTTTAAGTTTTCACCTCTTCCTTTCCCATTTTAAGCCCTGTCACACTGTGTAAAATTGCACATTCCTGTGCCACAGCAAAAGAGGCAGACATGTAACTCTATTGATTTTACGGTTGATTAAGATCAAAGAGGTCTGTCTGAGAAACCACTGCACATCTGCACATCTGCACAACAGCTTGTGAAAACAGATAGATCATGGATGACAAGAACCCTATCTTCAAAAGAGATAGCCTTCCGAGATGTTATTAATTTCATGATCTTGCCAGCAAACCAAGCACTATAGTTATAGAGCATGACTCTATCGGATGAAGGGATATTTAGCTTAAAAGGAAAATTGTAAGAGCATGCAATGTTTCAGATATCCTACAATTGGCTGATGGTGTTTTGGGGCATGGCAGATATATAGCTCTGCTTTAACAACACATCAATTTTGTATAAAATGTCAGAAACATGGGTTTGTTCTTTTGTGAGATATAGAAAAGGTACACTTGAGACCATATTATGATTACATACTGACTGCATGAAATCATGGTAACTGTCTACAGAGCATTTCTAAGACTATAGGAAGTGATGGATAGTGCAAACACATGCAACATACCACATTCACATTCCAGTGAACTCAGTGGTCACTTTATGTGGCATGCCTGTTTGATGATATGCTATACTGTGGCTAAATAGAAAATAATTTGGCTCACTCAATATGTAAAGCATGCAGACATGGTCAAGAGCTAGTTGAGCTAGTTGCTAGTTGGGTAGGCAAAGTTAAGATTATTAAAGGGATCATGAATAGGAAAATCAAACTTGACATGATATCTTGACATAGAAGAGTACATAGCACTATAAAAACACACTGTAAATTTCAGAACTGAAAACAACTTCGTTAGTCCAAAAAAAGGCTTTATAAAAACCAAGGTGCCAAAATGACTTATTGTCTACTTCCTCCTCACTAATATGTCATAGAGAGGTATTACATCAGCACAGGCCAGCGTATGCATAAACAGATCAACGCCTACTTTATTGTCGACACTGCTTAGGCCCACCCACCGGTCTTGTGGTTAGAGTAGAGCGGTGAGATTATTTTTGAGCAACAGGAGGTGTCATGATGGCCATGAAGATGTCAAGACACTGTGCATTGCCAGGTTGTGGGGAAACTATATTTCTTGCATTTGCTTCGCAAAGATCCCAGCATTAAGAAAGAGTGGCTGACGTTTATTTTTTAAGTCCCAGATCGCGTCTGTAAGAACGCGTTTGTTTGCAAACTTTTACAGATGGTTCTTTCACAAACAAGACACAGTTCGAAGCAAGCTTTGCAGAGAGACTTAAATTAAAATTTTATGAAATGCCAACTATATTGGACCAGACAGTGATGTCGCAACAAACAAGTGTGAGTATCCATGTAAATTGTTTTGCTTCGTATGTTACAGACTGTCAGATGTGTACTGAGTATTTGGTTTGATCCAAGTGATTTTAGACGCTCGTTTATTAGTTTTAATGTACATGGATCTCTAAGCAGCATATATTTTCTTGTTCTGTTGGCATGATGGCACAATTGCCACAGATGCACCTTAAGAGTATTGATCTCAATATATTTAGATAATCTCTTTCCTTTTTAATGAAAACATGACTCACTGTAATGAACAATGTATGTGTTTGCCACTACACTGAATATATTATGAAGGATGATTATATGACGATTGACAGTGCGACAAACACCTGTGATTGTATCCTGTATACGTTTACATGTTGCACAGTAAGTGTATCCTTTCACAGTTATAATTGTGATGCACCATGTATTTATACTTTATTTGGTGCATCACTCATCATTTGTAAAACACAGAAACGTTTCACCATTGGAAAATGCCCCAACTATGTATGAGATACACACCGTTGTGTACGAATGAACACACAGGCCTAGTGGGTATTTGCCCTCCGACCAGCAGGGGGCGCTGATGAGCAGAAACTGCATATTTACCAGAACTATGCAAATAATTATTCTTTTGTTCGGCTTATGCACTAGAGAAACTAGCGGGCAGCCATCTTGAGAAATTTGTCTCAGGACTTCCGGTCAGTTACTATTTAGATATCTATGGTGTTGATGTCAAGTGTAATTAGCTAGTGAAGTGGATTTACAGGTTATAGAGTTGTCAAAAGCTATCATGAGTATTTTATGTGTTTTTAAGCGTTCAGGGGATGTCATAACAACTAGAAGCAGAACGGGGAGATTTTAAAACAAGAGTTCTTAATTTATAAATCCACAAGATCCAATCTTCATGCTGTGGATGTACCGATATGCCTCAGTGCTCATGAAACTCCAAGAGACACAAAGAAACACAAAGTCATGAAAAATATCTCTGTACGACAGCTCTGACCAACTTCACATGACATTTACCCATCTAATTATAGTAAAGGTGAGTCAAATTTTTGAGTGCTAATCTTTTATTTAAACCTCTTAAAAACGTAGGGTGACAAATTAATTAATAAAAGTACAAAAGTTATATTTATTTAATGTTATTCACTTGCATGTGAAATAATACTAGCTGCCACTGTTGGAAATTTCATGTCAAATACACATTTTAACACAAATTATTAACAAGTTGAAACCTAAAATATTAAGCAGAAGTGCACATATAACAACTAAATGTTTGTATTATGAAAAAGTGCATTGTGTCATAGCTGTCTGAATATAATCTGCCAGGTCCAATTTACCGCTGAACAGAGCTAAGTTGAATACCAGTAACAGAGCAATGTCGAATCATATATTCATCATATTATAAATTTTTCATTTATTAATAATTGCCAGATAATTATAGCCTAAATACAGTTAGTTCAATATGAATTCACACGATCGTGAATTTCGAGCAATGGACTTCCGGTGTCAAAGAATTTCCCCTTGTGGATTTTGCATGGAGTTTAAGTTTGTTAAACTTTGACAGGCAAATTCACCGCATGGACCAATATTAAGTTACTTGGTTTGGAAGTCACCTCTGTGTGGGAGGTGCTTAGTAAACAGCTACATTGCATATACACAATTACAAGGATATAATTTGAGTGGTAAGTTCTTTTTAACTTCACTCTCACATAGTATAAAGTGCAGCAAGTAAAAGAGGCTGCTTTACAATTAGTTTTTTGCTGTTTTCACACATGCTCAATATTTGCGCACACCACCTTCACCTGCAGAATTTCGCTCTGCACCAGTAAATGTGACCCCGCCTTGATGCTTAGTAGTGGGCCTAGTGGTGAGGAAAAATAACTGCGGAATAAAACTAAGCAAGCTTAGAACTACCCAGTTATTCAAAATAAAGGAATCAATGTAAAGCCACAACCAACTGAACTCTGTCTTTAATGTCTATAAAATGTAAACAGGTAAGATAACTGAACTTTTTTAGGGTAAGCAACAAAACAAAAAGACAATCAGCTAAGTCTACAACAATGTTAATGTTACTGAGCAATGTAAATGCTTGTGATGTTGATATGTTTGCTAGTGTTTAATGTATGTTCTTATGATTGAAATTGTGTGATCTGGAGAGGCTGGAAAGCTATAGTTTATAGGTAGTAAATGACAATAAATAAGCCGGTTTATTGTCTGAATGTTAAAACAAATTGTGAAGTGTACAGTGTAACCATCACATATTTATGTCAATAAATCCTGTGTGATGGACAGTAACAATGTAAACAATGCTGTGAAAAATGTGATGCTGCTGTTGGGACTTTGACATCCAATTTACACAAGAGCTGTGTATCTTCGATTTATATACTGCATGCATGCAATGTAGTGATGTGCCTCTTGCTTCCAGCGTAGGCACGTTACGGCATTGATCGCCAGTTACGGCATTGATCATTCCAACCTGTTAATCTATTGCTGTTCATGGACCTTGTTTTAAATGACATGTGACATGTCAAAGTTTACACATTTTCTCATGCTGAGTTCATAAACATGGCAATATTGTTTACTCCACTGGTCTGTACTCAATAAAGCACCTTTGATAAAACCGTTGGGTGGGGTGGTGTAGTGGCTAAAGCTCAGGGCTGGTATCTAAAAGTTTGCTGGTTCAAGTTCCATAAGTAGCAAGCCATGAGCCCTTGAGTAAAGTATGTAACACTAGGTTGCTCCCTGTAAAGTGTACTAGAATTCGCTTTTGATAAAAGTGTTAATTAAATGACTACTTACACAAATACTTGCAGAATCCTTAAAAGATGTTGGTGAATGCATGTGTGGCAGAATGGGTTAACTCTTTGTTTCCTGTATTTGCCTGTGGTTTAGAGATGTTTACAGGGCATAGTGATTTGTTTGTGTTTTTATTCATGTGTAGCCTCATGTATATTAGTTAATCATCGATTTGGATACATGCTGTGAAGTGCTTACCCTTTAAGGATTGCATTTTCAGGGTGTCACCCTTTGTTTGGTAAGTTTACTTCTCTTTTACTTCGGTAATTTGTTATATCTCTTGTATGGTAAATGGTCTGCACTTATATAGCCTTAGAGATTACCAAAGCACTTTACACTGTGTCCCAAT
This sequence comes from Xyrauchen texanus, assembly GCF_025860055.1. Lineage (NCBI taxonomy): Eukaryota > Metazoa > Chordata > Actinopteri > Cypriniformes > Catostomidae > Xyrauchen > Xyrauchen texanus. The sequence goes on along the minus strand of NC_068277.1, from coordinate 17,819,660 downwards.
CACCCATCCACACTCACATTCACACACCAATGGCGACAGAGCTGCCATGCAAGGCGCTAGCCTGCCATTGGGAGCAACTTGGGGTTCGGTGTCTTGTTCAAGGACACTTCGGCCCTTGTAGGTTTATTTATGAGGCTGATTTCCCCTTGTTGCTACGTGACCAACATTGAAGTGCATACAAGGATTGTTGCTGTCCTGCTCCGCCGGTTTTTGTTTCATTACTGTCCCATTTGAGTTGGCCCTTACATTATTTTTTTCATTGTTTATTTTTTTGCTTTGTTTGGGGGGAGGGGGTGTAACGCTTAATGCATACCCTATCGTTCAGTCGTCCGATCGATGGCCATAATGCCACCCCACAGCTGGGGTCATCAAGTGTGTAGCCAAGTGAGAACAACTTGTGTGTGTTCCAGTACAATTGCCCACCCCCTTTTTTGTTTGTTTTGTGTTTTGGTATTGTTTTGAGTTTTTGTCTTTTTCTTGTATTATTTTTTTTTTTGGTGTTTCTTATAATGAATGTTATTTTTGCTTGGTTGATAGTTTTTGGTTTTCTGAAGTGTGTGTGTGTGTGTGTGTGTGTGTGTGTGTGTGTGTGTGTATGTATATTGGTGCAGGTGCCCTTGGTATTATTATAGTTCATGCCTAGCTTGCCATCTTGGCATCAAACTATTCTGTGTGCAGTCTCTCCCCTTCTGTCAACAGGGAGGCTGTATATTGCATCAACCTGGTTTCTTAATTTACTATGTCTAATTTATTTTCAGAAGCTGAGTACCACAGGCAGAAAGTTTTTACCTCCCCTAGTGGTGGCGTCATGCTTTCTCCTTGCGTGTTATGTTTATCACACGTTCTCATTGCTATGTTTATTTCAAGTATGTGGAGTGTGGTATTTGAGTGCACAGTTGTGTGTGTGTTGGAGTGCGATTTCCATGGATAAATGCGCCCGTATCTGTCCTTTCTGCCGATAAGCCTCAGCTCCTTATTTGTTGTTATTTTGTTTAAATACATTTAGTTGTTTCTTCCTTTCTATAATTTTGTGTTTTGAATGGAGTGACTGCTTTTACATATAGGTATTTATAGGTATACCTTCTTCTGGAATCTATTGCAAGATTTTAGTCTAAGGTTTGGAAGTATCCTCACGCAGATGGTGGGTAACTGATTATCTGTTTTGTAATTGAATGTATTTTTGGTATTGTTAAACATAAAGTGTTTTCTATTTGTATTTTGCACCCATGTCTCTTGCCCTAATTTTGGAAGCAAACCTGTGTGTCCTAGTGCTAGTTCTTAGTTTCTATCAATTAATTCCCTGGGTGAAATTCCCAGGGTGGTGTAGTCGAGCATTTTCCTAAATATCTTTTTCACTGAGCTTATATACCACAGCCCTCTAGCACCCCCAGTGCTCCGCCACACATGCAGCAAAGAATTCAGGCTGTTCACAGTCTGGTGTACCTGATTGCTACTGAGCAGTATATTCCTGAGATATAATTGATAACCGCACTCGCTTTCCAGTGTTTTGAATGAACAGCTTGAATGTACATTCACAGATGGCTCTTCAGTTTTATTTCTGCATTCTCTTCAAAGCTGCATTTACTCACCCACATACATAATGCATGATCTTAAAATTCTTTGGCTAAGGAAGTATCTCTCAAAATGGAAATGTAATATTTCTGAATAATTTGCTGAAAGCCATAAAACAAAGATTTAAAATGAATGGACAAGAATCCCAATTTGAGGCATCTCTGCTTTCGAGATGTTAAGCTCCATATTACCGTAATTAGGGATGGAGGAACAAAACACCGGTTCAACACCAACTCTAGAAGCATGTGGTAGGGAATGAATATTATTCAAAGTGAATAAAAACACCGCTGCCTCTCTCCCAGATGAGCTTAATACTTTTTATGCTCATTTCGAGGGAAATAACTAGGACCTCATGGAAAGAGCTCTCGTGGCTGAAGCTACATAGCTTTGCGTGAGGTTCACTCTCCGTCTCTGTAGTAGACGTAACCCGATCCTTCCGATGGGTGAATATCTGTAAAGCCGCGTGTCCAGGCGATATTCCGGGCCATGTCATCACACCGGGTGTACGCGAACCAACTGGATGGTGTTTTTCTGAACATTTTCAACCATTCCCTTTCTTTGTCTGTGGTCCCCACATGCTTTAAAACGTCCACCATTGTGCCTGTACCAAAGCAACTCAAAATCACTTGCTTTTATGACTGGTGTCCTGTTGCTCTGACCCCCATCATCAGCAAATGCTTTGAGAGGCTAATCAGAGATTACATTTGCGCTGTGCTGCCTACCTCACTGGATTCACAGCGGTTTGCTTACTGCAACAACAGCTCCACTAATGATGCCTTTGCACTTACACTACATACCGCTCTCTCCAACCTGGAAAAAAGGAACACATATGTGAGAATGTTGTTTGTAGACTACAGCTCAGCATTCAACACAATAATGCCCTTCAAGCTTGATGTGAAACTCCAGGCTCTGGGCTTAAACAGCTCACTGTGCAGCTGGATCCTGGACTTCCTGTCAGGCAGATGCCAGGTAGTTAGAATGGGCAGCAACATCTCCTCATCATTGACCCTTAACACTGGAGCCCCGCAGGGCTGTGTCATCAGCCACTCCTGTATTCCCAGTACACACATGACTGTGTGGCAACACATAGCTCCAATGCCATCATTAAGTTTGCTGATGATACGACAATGGTAGGTCTGATCACTGAAAATGATGAAACCTACAGACAGGAGGTGCATACTGTGACATGCTGGTGTCACGAGCACAGCCTCTATCTCAACGTCAGCAAGACCAAGGAGCTTGAGGTGGATTACAGGAGAAAAGGCCGAGAACACAGCCCCAATGACGCACCGGTGGAGAGAGTCAGCAGCTTCAAGTTCCTCGGTGTCCACATTACTGAGGAACTCACATGATTCGTCCACACTGAGGCTGTTGTGAAGAAGGCTCACTAGCGCATCTTCCTCCTGAGACGGCTGAGAGTATTTTTATTGCATACAGTCTTCTTATTTTGTGTATACTGTATATTGTATATTATTAGGTGTATATTGTATATTGTGTGTAAATCAGATGTTTATTTTAATTGTCATAATGCTATGTTGCTTGGAACTGCACCCAAGACTTTCACCCACTGTTGCACTTGTGTATATGGTTGAGTGACAAAGGGATTTGATTTGATTTTAAAATGTACAATTCCCAGCTATTACACCATAAGACTTATTCAATGTGGTGTAACATATCTGAAGTTCTATCTGTTTTGGTTGTGTATTTTGGAGTGGGAATGTCTAGTTTTGCATGTCTGCTTTTCCCCTGGCTTTTCTCCTCTCTCTCGGGGTACGTTTACATGACAACAATATACTAAAAACAGAAAAAAAAAATGTCCTTTGCATTTTTTTAAAGTTTCACGTACAGATGACAACGTTGTCATAATGATCCCCTTTCACACGGATCCACGAAAACGACTAAAAAAACGCTGTATTATGCAAGCCAGGCCAGGAGTTGGGTATGTCACTTTGTAAAAAAAAAAAACACTACGTGCCTGCACACATAAGCATTCTTCCACAGAGCGGCGAATACAAGCAATGAAGATGGCAAAAGCATTGAGCAATTTTGTCTGGATGGATGCTTTATTACGACTAGTGACCCTGGACTGTAAAGCACGCTACCTTTTTAAGGACTCTATGGGTGATCTCATGTTGGTCTGTTCACCCTAGAGGTAAGGACGAAGTTCTCGATGTTCATGCCTATAGACTGAACACGTAAGACACGGGCACATGACATAATCGTTTACACAAATTCGAGTTTTTGTATGTTTACACGGAGACGATAACGGCATAATTTTCAAAAACTTTGAAAACCGTTTTCACTTTGAAAAAGGTTGCGTTTTCAGGCCCCAAAACGCAGTTGTCGTGAAAACAAAGAGCCACAATGCATAAAAAGTTTTCAGTTTTTAGTTGAAAACATTGTCGTGTAAACGGCCCCTCATTCTCCCTCTCACTCTAATCACTACCAGGTAAGAGTACTAATGACGAGTTCTTCAGATTGGTGTGGCTTTGAGTTATACATTCGCGTTTGTGCCTAGTGAGTGACCTGGTGTGTTAAAATATATTGTCTTAAATCGAGTGCTCCTTGGACTTAATACTTTGGGAGCATTTGTAGGGAGGTGGGTACCATTTTGTTTAATATCTGTTTTCTCTTGTTTCTGGTTAGAGAGGGAGTTATGGTATAGGTAAATTAGTTAGCTGACTCCCCTTCAGAAATTTGTGAACTTTTGTTTGTTACGTAGGCTTCAGGAGTGGGCAAAGGCCATTCGCCTCCTTTCTCATTTCATCAAATAAATACCTTGTTTTGCATTCTAAAAACGTGAAATTTCTGAGTGCTTGAATGGGGGAGGGGAACCACAGCCTTCTTATGGTTTTCCCAACCTAGACTGGGGCCAGAACTCATCTCCCTCTTGTTCTCTGAATTTTATTTTTGGTTCCCTGCCAACCAGATTCTCCTTTTCATTCTTAAAATTTCTGCAGGCCGCCCACATTGAATTATAGCATGTGAATGACCATAGGCCAACCAGTATGGAAGATAGCCAAACAAATCTATAAGGAACATGCTGAGATTTATTTAAATTGGCCACACAGCTTTGGATACACCCATATACGATTAATTCAAAATTGCAGCTAGTTTACCAGTCAATAAGAACTGGAATTAAGGTAAACACCAATTCAGTTTAATAACTTTTGAAGATTCGTTCCAGGCTACGTTAAATTCCAAAAGGATAAACACGGTTTGTGAGGACCACAATGTGTAAACCATGTATGGTATGGCAGTTGTAGCCATATGGCAACAATTTATTTTCTTTCACCTTTCAGAAAAAGCTCAAACATAATGCATTATTGGAAATAAAAAGGCAGTCTTTAAAGTAACCAATAATATGCTGCATGGGATTTTGTCTCCTGGGGTCACTCTTAAGGGGAGACACCTGCAAAAATGCTCTACAGATTGCTCTATTAAACACATTTTGGTAAGTTTCAACTTTATTTAACAAGGTTTTACAGAAAATATGAACAATGCCATATAGCAACACTGAATATCACAATGGAATATTGCAATGTTGCCTTATGGCAACTCTGTACTACAATTGAATTGCACTGAATTTTTATAGATAGTGGCATTAATTATATTATTGCATTTATTCATTTTGTGGAAATGTTTTCTATAATAAGTATCATATATGGATAACACATTTATGATTTGTATATATTTTTTTCAAACAAAAATTAACATGTTCAATATACATACAGTATTCACTAGAACCTCTCACTTTGTAATTACAATTATTAAAATTAAAATGTTTTTATTTTTATTTTAGTTTATTCACTTGTTTTTACTGTTGCTTGCGTTTATTGTGTGTAATACTGTTGTACTACAGTTGTGCAATCTCTGAGGTTTGCCCAACTAAATATAATTATATAGCTGCTTGAACAAAGAGTAGACTTTTAACATTTTATTTTACAATCTACTGAGGCGATGCCAAAGTACTGTTGAGTGATTTGTGATTTGTTTATTATAAAGTTTACAGAGATTCTCTCTGAAAGCACAAATGGAATAAAATAATAAAATAAATCTGCATAGTTTATCCTTTTGATCTTTCATTCATTTCATTCATACTGCATTTCATTGTCTTTGTACTTGTACTCTGCACAATGACAATAAAGTTGAATCTAATCTAATCTAAAAATCTAACCTTTAATTGAAGTAAAACAATTGAAACAGGGGAAATATCTCATTATTAAATACATATTTTCTCCAAAATGCTTTGGCCACAATTATTAGCACCCTTTTATTCAATAATTTTGCAACCTCCCTTTGCCAAGATAAGAGTTCTAAGTCTTCACTTATGCTTAATGAGGTTGGAGAACACCTGGCAATGGATCTGAGACCATTCCTCTATACAGAATCTCTTTATTTGATAGAGTCTATACATGCTATGTATCCGAACAAGATGTCCAGGACTTCTGGCATAAAAACAGCTCCACAACGTTAAAGATCCAGCACCACATTTAACCATTGACATTGGGTACATCTTCATCTCTGTAATTGCCAAACCCATCTCTGGTGTTTGCTGCCAAAACGTTTTTTTTTTTTTTGTTTCATCTGACCATAGTACCCGGCCGCATTTGAATTTCCTGTAGTGTCTGGCAAACTGAAGACACTTGAGTTTGTTGTTGGATGAGAGCAGAGGCTTTTTTCTGGAAACCCCCACAAACAACTTGTGGTGATGTAGGTGATGTCTGATATATATTTTTTTAGACTTTCTGACCCCAAGACCTATCTAATTTCTGCAATTCTCCAGCTGTGATCCATGGAGATTCTTTGGCCAATTGAACCATTCTCCTCACTGTGCGTGGAGACAATATAGAGACCAGGACGATTTCCAGGACGATTCTTAAGATCTCCAGTTGATTGGAACTTGTTAATTATTGCCCTAATGGTGGAAATGGGCATTTTCAATGCTTTTGCTATTTTCTTATAGCCATTTCCCATTTTGTGAAGCTCAACAATCTTTTGCCACACATCAGATCTATATTCTTTAGTCTAACCCACTGTGATTTATGATTAAAGGGAATTTGGCCTGTTTGTTACCTCATATTTATACTCCTGTGAAACAGGAAGTCATGGCTGAACAATTTCATGTTCCTTGTCATGCAGGTGTACTATTTTATTTATTTTTTTAAAATATGAACAGAAATATAGCTCAGATATATTTGAATCATAAGAATTTCTAGGGGTGCCAATAATTGTGGCCAATGAGAAAAATATTTATTTAATAATGAGATATTTCCCCTCTTTTAATTGTTTTCCTTCAATTAAAGGTTAGATTTATGTGATGTTTATTTATGAAAAATCAAAAAAAATTCTTTCCACAGATGTCATTGTTCATATGTAACATGGGTGCCAATATTTTTGGCCACAACTGTGTGTGTGTGTGTGTGTGTGTGTGTGTGTGTGTGTGTGTGTGTGTGTGTGTGTGTGTGTGTGTGTGTGTGTGTGTGTGTGTCTATATATATATATATATATATATATATATATATTAGTATAGCCTATATATAAAGACATTTTATGGTCTGTTGTAATCATAGTCCTGATGTGGGTACGGAATGTATTCAGACCCCCTTAAATTTTTCACTCTTTGTTATATTGCAGCCATTTGCTAAAATCATTTAAGTTCATTTGTTTTCCTCATTATTGTAAACACAGCACCCCATATTGACAGAAAAACACAGAATTGTTGACATTTTTGCACATTTATTAAAAAAGAAAAACTGAAATATCACATGGTCCTAAGCATTCAGACCCTTTGCTGTGACACTCATATATTTAACTCAGGTGTTGTCCATTTCTTCTGATCATCCTTGAGATGGTTCTACACCTTCAATTGAGTCCAGCTGTGTTTGATTATACTGATTGGACTTGATTAGGAAAGCCACACACCTGTCTATATAAGACCTTACAGCTCACAGTGCATGTCAGAGCAAATGAGACTCATGAGGTCAAAGGAACTGCCTGAAGAGCTCAGAGACAGAATTGTGGCAAGGCACAGATCTGGCCAAGGTTACAAAAAAATGTCTGCTGCCCTTAAGGTTCATAAGAGCACAGTGGCCTCCATAATCCTTAAATAGAAGACGTTTGGGACGACCAGAACCCTTCCAAGAGCTGGCCGTCCGGCCAAACTGAGCTATCGGGGGAGAAGAGCCTTGGTGAGAGGTAAAGAAGAACCCAAAGATCACTGTGGCTGAGCTCCAGAGATGCAGTCGGGAGATGGGAGAAAGTTGTAGTAAGTCAACCATCACTGCAGCCATCCACCAGTCGGGGCTTTATGGCAGAGGGGCCCGACGGAAGCCTCTCCTCAGTGCAAGACACATGAAAGCCTGCATAGAGTTTGCTAAAAAACACCTGAAGGACTCCAAGATGGTGATAAATAAGATTCTCTGGTCTGATGAGACCAAGATAGAACTTTTTGGCCTTAATTCTAAGCGGTATGTGTGGAGAAAACCAGGCACTGCTCATCACCTGTCCAATACAGTCTCAACAGTGAAGCATGGTGGTGGCAGCATCATGCTGTGGGGGTGTTTTTCAGCTGCAGGGACAGGACGACTGGTTGCAATCGAGGGAAAGATGAATGCGGCAAAGTACAGGGATATCCTGGACGAAAACCTTCTCCAGAGTGCTCTGGACCTCAGACTGGGCAGAAGGTTCACCTTCCAACAAGACAATGACCCTAAGCACACCGCTAAAATAACGAAGGAGTGGCTTCACAGCAACTCCGTGACTGTTCTTGAATGGCCCAGCCAGAGCCCTGACTTAAACCCAATTGAGCATCTCTGGAGAGACCTGAAAATGGCTGTCCACCAACGTTTACCATCCAACCTGACAGAACTGGAGAGGATCTGCAAGGAGGAATGGCAGAGGATACCCAAATCCAGATGTGAAAAACTTGTTGCATCTTTCCCAAAAAGACTCATGGGAAAGACTCACTTTTGCACTACTGAGTACTGGTCGGCGCTGCACTGTCTATTGTCCTGTTCATTGTCAGTAATTTGTTGTACTGTCCTGTACTTTTTGCACATGTTTGCACGTGCACTTTATATAGGTATATATAGGTAGTTTATATAGGTATTTTATTTCGTTGTGTAGTCTCATGTGGTCCTATGTTGGTCCTTTGTTGTTTTTATGTAGCACCATGGTCCTGGAGGAACGTTGTCTCGTTTTGCTGTGTACCGTACTAACTGTATATGGTTGAAACGACAATAAAAACCACTTGACTTGACTTGACTTGACTCATGGCTGTATTAGATCAAAAGGGTGCTTCTACTAAATACTGAACAAAGGGTCTGAATACTTAGGACCATGTGATATTTCAGTTTTTCTTTTTTAATAAATGTGTAAAAATGTCAACAATTCTGTGTTTTTCTGTCAATATGGGGTGCTGTGTTTACAATAATGAGAAAAAAAAAATGAACTTAAATGATTTTAGCAAATGGCTGCAATATAACAAAGAGTGAAAAATTTAAGGGGGTCTGAATACTTTCCGTACCCACTGTATATGAAAATCTTGCTAACATGGTGTACAGAACACTATACTAAAAACCATGATATTGTGCAATATTATATATCTATTTAAATAAAAAGGTTTGACTAAATAGTTATTTAGTAATAATTATGGTAATAATTTATAATTACTCTAATTAATAAACTAAACTAATACAAACAGAAACTTGTACATAAATGGTTAAGCATTGTACAGCTAATATGAGTTTAGTAATCGTTACATTCACTATAGCTATATTCAGTATATAAGAATAAAGGTTATTTGTAAAAAGTTAATTTAGTAGTACATTTACAGGATTACATACCACTCCTGTGTGCTTTCAGAGAGAATCTCTGTACACTTTAAAACAAACAAATCACAGTTCACTCAATGAATGCTTTGGCATCATCTTAGTAGATTGTAATGTAAATGGTTAAAAGTCTACTCCTTGTTCAAGCAGCCATATGTATCATAACTCATTTTTGGTGTGCAAATGCAAATCCTTCGAAGGATAGGTGGTCATAAGGTGTATGCTTGCGTATGCCCTAGAAGAGTGGTTCTCAAGCTTTTTTAGGTGGGCATTACAACAATTAGTTGATTTTTGTCAATTATAATAATTTTATTTATTTAGATTTATTTTTTTGTAGAAGCTAATTACAATGGCAGATGCTATTTTCACCCTGATGTATAGTGGTAATGGTAGATACTGTTTGCACCACAGTGTATTATAGTTAGTTTAATTATTTACAGTGGGCTAAATGATTGTGGTGGAACAACAGCCTTTACTTTCTTCAGTGCTAGGCATGAGAGAGGATGTGCACTTTAAATTAAACGCATCATTGACAGCAGGAAGAAAGATATGTGAAGTTATTGGTATTTGAAAGCATGCTGGGCAGCCATAACCCTCTCTCTCCGGCGACTTAGATGCTGGGCCGCTGGAGAAAGTCACCGCCTCACACACCTCAAAAAAGAGGTGTATTCGAACTCGAGTCACTCGTGATAACATTATTTTAATACCTATATTCTCCATGCCTGTTCTCCGATATTTATTATGTATTGTTTTTTAGTTTTGTCTAGTTCCATCGGACTATTGGTGTGCCAATAAAGGGGCTGTTTGGGTAATGGTATTTAAACTTAGTACAAATAGTCACTCTGTTTATTTGAAATCAATCAATCAACTCTTGGAATCCTTCACCAGAACCTCTGCCCTAGACTACACTACAGCATGTCACTCCATTCCCCCTCTTCATGCACTGATGATTTAAAATAGGCATCTGTGGAATGTAGAAAAGGGATAGGCCATGATTTAGCCTACTTCAACATTTTCGTTTGAAGAGTCTAGTGCGGAAATCTTTTCCCAGCTGCTTATCATGGGCTGAATGTGAAAGTGCCTGAAAGGGGCAGTGCAAATGCAAACAATCTACAAGCCTTTGAAATGTGACTCATTACTGCAAGTGTTTGTTAAACTGCCATTAGTGGTTGTGTAATCTAAATTTGGCTAATTCATTATAAATGTAATTTCAAAATGTAGTAATTAATTTGGTAATTTATAATTCATTTTACTGTAGTGTTTTATTTCACACAGAGTAGTAGCAATACTTAAAAAGTTAAAAATGTTTTACAATACCTTTTCCCTTATTGTATTTGCCCTACAGTGAGTATTTGTTTATGAAAGTTATTTGTTCAGTGTCCCTTTAATTCGGGGTGCATTTCCCCTGTGGAAGAATAAAGAAGATATGTTGAATTACACCCTTGTAACCCGTGTTTATTTTATGTCATTCACGCCTACGGAGACTGGAGTGTTCACCGATGCAGAGTCATAAAATAAGGGTTACAGTTGTTATGGAAGGTTAATTAAAACCCATAAAGTGATTATGTTAAGTATTACTGTAGTTGTCTTTAAAGGAGCAAAAATATTTTTTTGCATAGGCAATAACTTACATTTACAATTACAGTTAATCATCACTTTAATCCAAAGTGACTTCTAAAAATATGAAAATCACAAACAATTTATCATACAGGTGCAGTGCCACAATATTAGCAGTGCCACTGCCAACAAATTACAATAGTCAACCAACAGATAATCATTAATTAAAATGTTGCCTAATAATCTGTTTTTAAAACAAATTAATGCTTTTTTACTTTGCATACAGTATGTTGACTAGACAACATTATATTCAAGAACATGTGGTGTATGTTTATATTATCTAATCATAAGAGTATTTCATTCTTTCTCTTAATCATTTGCACACTGGTCATGGAATAAGTTACAAAATTAAAAACACCTGTGAAAACGTACAGTGGCCCCTCAAATGTAATTGGATTCTCAAGCCACACTTGTATGAATACCATTACATTAGATGACAAACCAGGTGGCATATTTTAAAGAACAGTTGCACAAAAACACTTTAAGCAAAACATTTCAGAAAAAGATGTGTGTTTTTAATGATAAAACACTAGATAAAATGTTTAAAATTAAGACAAGAAGTACACTTCTTGTCTTAAGACAAGAATCTTCATACACCATTCAAAATTACCCTGGGGCTACTGTGGCTGAGGGGTGTACAACCCAACCAAATTAGCAGAGCAAATAAAAGCGGAAAACACAACCAAATTAAGCCACAGCACAACAAAATTAAGACACAACACAATGAATATGGGACAAAACAACAAAATTAACAGAAAATAAATACTTTTAAAAGCTAGAAATGTATTTATGATTATACACTCACTGAGAAATTTATTAGGAACACTATGGTCCTAATAAAGTGCCCAAAGTGGTCTTCTGCAGTTATAGCCCATCCGCCTCAGGTTCGACGTGTTGTGCATTCTGAAATGCTATTCTGCTCACTACAATTGTATAGAGTGGTTATAATGGTCAGCTCTAACCAGTCTGGCCATTATCTGCTGACCTCTGTCATCAACATAGTGTTTATGTCTGCAGAACGGCCACTCACTAGATGTATTTTGCTTCTGGCACCATTCTGAGTAAACTCTAGAAACTGTTGTGTGTGAAAATCCCAGGAGATCAGCAGTTACAGAAATACTCAAACCAGCCTGTCTAGCACCAACAATCATGCCACGGTTGAAATAAATTATATCAAATTGTGTACCCATTCTGATGGTTGATGTGAACATTAACTGAAGCTTCTGAACCATATTTGAATGAGTATATGCATTGCACTGCTGCCATGCGATTGGATGATTAGATAATCACACGAATCAATAAGTAGGTGTACAGTTGTTCCTAATAAAGCGGTGAGTGTAAACGGAAGTGCTCATGTCCAGTGCTCGAATTGGGAAAAATCCATGCCAGTACTGTCGTTCCCCAGGGTGTTCCCCCTGAGTGTTTCACCATCCGAGCTGGGGGGGATACAGAATGCATACAGCCCATTTTTTGCGGGAACAGGACAACTTATAAGCGTTGTTTGTACACAAGAATAGCTGCCAGTACTGTGACGTCATGTTTGCACCATACAGTGCATCTGTACCGACCCATTTCGAGCACTGCCTTTGGAAATGTTGATGAAGATATGAATTCTGGTTCACCTTTCATCACTCTAAGTTATGTCAATTTAGTAACACTAGGGGTCACTCTTGTGAGCCCGATTCACCTTCAGATCTTTGAGAAAAGGCCAATGAGAAATTGGTGAGTTGATTTTTTACCCGTCATACGGGAGATTTATTCAGTCTTATTCTTCGGAGCCGAGCGGTTGTATTGACAACAAGTTGAATACCACTGCAGTTCCATTCACCTCTCTGCGAAACATTGCTGTTGGATATATGGCACATTCCAGCAGTTCTCTCTCCACTCTGCACTCTGCTTCAGACTACACCCATGGGCACTTCGACAGCACTTTAAAGAGCTTTTCCTCTAAAAGAGTGTGTTTCCTATATTAGAGCCGTCTCTGTGCCGTTCCTGGATGCGGTCGTTACCTCTCCGCCTCTGACGGTCATGATCACTGCCTCACGTGCCTGGGCCATAAGCACGTTGAGGAAGCGTTCGTGGATGGCTCATGTTCTCACTGCGGCTGATCCCCTCGCGGCTCCTCCTACCTATGGGTAGAGACCGCTTTGGCTGACACTGAAGGCGATTTGGGGGCTTAAGTGGGTACGGTTCCGCCATGTAAATCCCCACGCACCGCCCACACCCCGGCACTGGGATGACGCAGGCTTGCCTCACCACCAGCCTTGCTCTTTTGGAGCTTGTGAGCCGAACGAGAGGTTGATCGCTGCATCGGAGAGCACCTTGGTGATGTCAGACACACCTTCGGGTGTGGCAGCCCAGTCCGAGGCTGACTCGGAGTTGACCACCATTCCCCCACTTTAGGGCTATGGGGAAGCACCCCACATTTTGGGGCCTCTGGGGAGGCTCCATGCAGCCCGAATGCATCTGTTCTTACGCTCATAGTAGCTTGCCTACACCTGCATTGGCAGTTCACGTGACCAGTTCAGCCTTTGTGGTATTTCTTATTGGGACCCCTAGTGTTACTACATCGACACGACGTTGAGTTGTGATGGATCTCCTGATGGAGGGAACAAGACATTGTTTCCCTGTTGCCACAGGCTGAACTGCACTGCTGTAATGTCTGGGACCTTGTCTCGGCTCCTCAGTGCAAAACCTGAATGAATCCGCATAACGGTCTCCCTTTTATACCCGTATGTCGGGGGTAGTGGCATGCTAATTAAACTCGCCAATTTCTCATTGGCCTTTTCTCAAAGATCTGAAGGTGAATATGGCTCCCGAGAGCAACCCATAGAGTCACTACATCGACACAATGTCTCATTCCCTCCATCAGGGAAGGGAGGTTACAACAGTAACCGAGATGTTTTTTGGTTGAAACCCAACCAGGTATGTGTTGTCCAGAGCACTTCAGGAAAAATAAGTACAGAATTTTATAATTATATTTTTTTCTGATAATTTTGTTGTGTCCTGACTTCATTTTGTTATGTTGTGGCTTATTTACATTTAGTTTTTCAGCTTTTTATGGCTTTGCTAATTTGCTTGTGTTGTGCACCCTGGGCCACTTGGTTAAAATGTATTGCTGGAAAATAGATAAGAAAAGTTAGTTCTGAAAAAAATGGTCTAGCATAATTGTTTGTTTTTTGCAGATACCACTAGGCTTGATATTGCATTTCATTTTGAGTGTGGCTGAAGTGTTTAAAAAATTTTGGGGCCACTGTATCTGTATATCTGATGACCCAAAGATGAACACTGTGAGGAACATAATAGGCATCTCACACAGAACTTTAACCATAACAACAAAACCTGAAGGAAGCTGTCAGTTTTCTGAAGATTACCAGAGTGTTTTCCTGTGATGATGTGCAGACAGAACACACCAATTATCCACAAAACTCCATGGTGGTAAGGAGCTCTCAAAGGTCTGAGTGGCATATCTTTCCAGATCTATCTGATTGGAGTTCATCAGTTGGTGTAGCATACAGAGCATATATTCTGTACTTTCATTGTACCACTGTCAATCAATCATTATAACCCACTGCTGTGTGGAATGAGAGAGGAAGGGTTAACATTAGAATTAATGGTGTAAAAAGCACTGATTTTATTTTCTCCCCAAACACTAAATAGCAATAAAAACAACGACAGCACTTTCAAAAACACCTGTTTGTCAATATAGACTGAAAAATATTCATGATCAATGAGATCATTGCGTGCTAATGAAATTCCCATACATTTTCATATTTGTTTTGAGACAAAATACTATTTGATCATGTTTAGTTTCTTTCAAGCTGGTTAAATCAAATGTTTTTCAATAACTTTCCAATAAGAGAAAGGATAGTATTTGGGGTAAAAAGCCCCCTGTTGCAGAGGCTAAAGGCCCCCTTTAGTGAGGGGAATAGATTTGTTAAAAATGTTTCAAAGTGGGCTCACATTGACTGATCTAATCACTATGGAGATTTATTTTTGTCACATTTTATACATTTGCATATTTACAGTTATTTTTTTTTCTGCATATCCCATCTAAGATAATTTTCAATAACTGACTGATCTAATCACAATGGAGATTAATTTGTTTACAGAAAAGTGTGTGAGATGATGAAATGTCAAATGTGTTTGAAATTAACAGGAAATTAAGCCTTTATTATTGTCACATATTATATACATTTGCACATATACAGTGACATTTTTTTTTTTCACATATCCCAGCTAAGCTGGAGTCAGATCACAATGTCAGCCATGATACAGCACCCCTGGAGCAGATAGGGTCAAGGGTCTTGCTCAAGGGCACAATGGTGGCATCATGGTGGTGCTGGGGCTTGAACCCTCACCCTTCTGGTCAGTAACCCAGAGCCTTAACCTCTGAACCACCATCCCCTAAAAAATGGGTAATCATTTTCTGATGTGGTTATAAATAAATAAGTATTATCCTTATTTGTTACTCAAAAAAGCATCTTGGTGTCTCAAAAGTATTTGCATAAGTTGACAAATTTTGGCCAATAACTTTTGTCCCTATATCTCCATGATATCACTTTACCCCCCTGGGGGCCTTTTAACAAAAAAAGCAAATTTTCCTTAAGATTTGCCTTCAGCCCCATTGTACCTGACTATATGTTCACATGCTAAATCACTGAACTCTTTTACATGGGCACCAGAAAGCTGTTTATTGCGAAAAGTGCTGCTTAAATTCGGAAAATGCATTTATATGCAATGTGTTATCGGCTTTCTCTTTACTCTCGTATACATGCAGCTTTGTCAGAATGCAGCTTTCTCTACAGCAGCATAATTTCCTTGTGACACATGTGCAAATAAACACGGCATCAGAGAAAAACATGGCTATTTTATTCTCTGTTCAGCTTTGCTTTATTCCCAGATATTACAGAGTTGTTGCTTTGTTTGTTTTGTTAACTTTAAATCACGACCTACAGCGAAATTGAGCTGCAATAGACGGGTTATCCTCTTAAGTAAAACTTGGGGATTCCCCAATTTACTTCAGCACATATACATGGCTGTTAGGGTCAGTAGTCGATATTTTAATTTGCATGTATTAAAGGGTACATTTTATAGTGTATGTGCTTTTACTTTTTTCCCCACTGTTCTCTGCTGTGTTGACTTGTTGATATGATGTGTGGCTTCATGATGTCAATCCTTTGGTCTGTTCTATGCACATGCGCATGCGCATTCTTTAAAATCCTGTGTCCAGTATAAATCAGGCTTTAAACAACAATAACATTAATTTGTTTTTGATCTTTTACCTATTGATTTTACAGAGATACATAAGATCAAACGACAAAGTGTGGCCTGAACAATAAATACATGAACCTTTAAACCTTTTTGAACACTTTAATGAACAATGAAAAAAAATAAAAAATATCAAGAAGTAAGTTAAAGGTGGAACTTTGGTTCTTTGTTTTTTTTCCAAAGTCAATTTGGAGAAAAAGGGTCTTTGGGGTTTTAAACAAAATTCATCAATTACATGTTTAAATGCACCTTACTTTCCCTTAGCCACGAGTATACCATATCATAATGGGAAAAACTGAGAAATGTCAAACCAGAGGAAACAGAACTTCTTATCCGTGTTAACCTCTAAAAGATTGTCTTGAGCATTCATATCACTGTCATTAAACAGACAATGCTTTTTGTGTCAAGGCATTTTGAGTCATCATTTACAAGGTTTTTTTAGGCACAAAACGATGGCATCAACATTTTACACATATGATTACAGTAGGCAAAAAGTATTTTTCTTGGTCTGGACCAGACTGAATATCTTTACATTGTTGAAATTATGGCATCTTACATAGCAAATCTCTTAAGATGTGACTGCTCTATGGCACAAACTCAGCTATTCAGATGCAATCAAATTAAAATAAATATGACCTGATTTACTAAACAAGGCTAAAGTATTCCCCTCCATTATGCTCTCTTATTTGCCACAATGTGACTGTTGAGCAACTGTTTCGTAAACTAAGAGATCAGTGTGAGCAACAGTAGAACAATTTTATTGCCTCTTGGAGGACAGCAGAGAATGAGGCTTAGTGGTTTTAGAGTCGTTCCTCTTTGCCCCCACCTCCCTTTTCCGCTTAGCAGATAGTCTAGATAAACATCCACAAAAAATGTATGGATGAAAAACTGTCATGTTGGGGTGCTACCCACAATCCATCCAATTTCTCCTGGAACTATTTGTAACGTTGCAAAACAACTTTTATTTATAGTTCCACTGTACAGTCCTACTTGCTTAAACATGGGACTTAGTTCCGCTACCAGAGATTTCAGCAGCTGTTTTATCACCAGCACCAGCAATCCAGTGATAACAATCACTTGTGTTCTTGTTCTGTGGCTTAACTGTATAGCGGTTACAGTATATAATGCCCAATACCACTATCACCACAATGAAGATGCAAAGTGGCACTAGCAATCCAACTAGTAACCAGCTGTTTCCTTGGCTCTGGTCCTTATTGTGGCCATCATTATAGCTGCCCTCCTCTGTTCCTTGTGACTGCATCGGGAACAGGGTGGGTGTTTGATGATCAGGCCAAATGGCGGTTGATTCATTGTTAAAGTTTTCACTATCTTTATGGCCTTGCTCATAAGAGTCATCTTCTCCATGAAAGTTGAACATTTTCTCTGTTGTTTCCTCTGTCTCAGGCTGTGTTTGGGTTGAGCTGAACCAGAGCCAATTCCAAGATCCATCTGCAGATGTGGAGGAGGGGGGGCCCATGGGAACCATTGCGCTCTCATCCTCATAATAGTCCGGTGTGGACATCGTGATGGGAGGAACAAAGGGACTGGCCACTGGGTCTTCTGGTCGAAAGTCACCCCTAACAACATTAATGATCTCTGGGGAGCTTTCAGTTTGTGTTGTCATTTCAGGTTCCTCAGTTGTACTAACGAGCCAAAACGGATCTGTTGGAACTGTCTGCCAGTACAGAGATTCTCTCCAATCAGACTCAGGTGCAGAGCCCCATGGGTATACAGGATCCTGCAATTTCCATGTAGGGTTGCGAATAATCAATAGTTCAGAAACACTAGCTGTGGTAGTCTCTAGGTTCCCCCCTATGAGTTTGCAGGAAAATTGGTCAGGTTGAAGATTATAACCGTCCTCACAGTAGCACTCAAATCCTCCTTCATAATTGATGCACATTTGTTCGCAAGTTCCTTCGATTAGGCACTCATCGATATCATGACAGTGACTCTGATCCTCTTGAAGTGGTGCAAAACCAAGATGGCAGTGGCAAATATGGGAGCCCAATGTGTTTTCACATGCATGTTCACAAGGGTTGTCTGCACACTCATCCACATCTTCACATGCACCCTCCTCATCTGGTTGGAAGCCATCTCGGCAGTGACAGTCAAAGCTTCCTGGTGCATTTACACAGATTTGCTCACAGGGGCTCTGTAGGCATTCATCGATATCTATACAGTCCTGTTCATCAGGTGCCACCATGTAGCCATCAGGACAAGCACAGCGGTAGCCGTCCATCACTGGCAGGCACTCAAACTTACAGGGAGCCTCATTGCAAGGGTCAGATGGAAAGCAGCTTACCCCATCCCTAGCCAAGAGAAATCCCTCATTACAATCACAGGAGTAGTGCCCCTCATTCTCAATGCAGAAGTGATGGCAACCTCCATTATCCTTATCACACCAGCTCTCCTTAGGTGCATCAGAGCAATAAGGAGGATCCCTATTCCAACCTATAGTTCTGTCGTCTTTTTGTGTGCACAGTACTGATTGATCATCCTTAATGGGACATGGTACAGTGGCTACTGTTCCAAATGGGACATGGTTTAAGATGGTACTCAGCAGGTTAAAAGGGGTACTATACAGTGTATTTCCACCTCCTTCACTAGTAATAGCAGCACACATGCCTCGGAAGGTGTACCTGCACAGGTAGCCATCCACTGAAATCGAACAAGGTCCATCCTTCCATTTCAGATTATCCCCTTGCTCATGGGCTGCGGTGCTGTAAGCCATTACCACACAACGTGGGGATGAGCAGGTCTTTGATGAGTCCTCATGCAGCCAGTTAGTGTACTGAGTGTCCTGATCTCCAGTGATCCATGAGAAGCCACGCAGGGGCCGGGTAGGGGCACATTGTCGAGGTTGCCTCTGAAGGCCAATCCAAATTTGTGCTTTGCCTCTATGTTGTGACCTCAGTTCAACATTGGAGAAAAGCTCCTCCACCATTTCTGCTTCTTTCGGCTGCCTGATAGTGGCCAGGTTGCCTCCCTGTTCTTTGCAGCTCCGCCAGGCTTCAAGGAAGATCTTGCGCTGGAAGTAAAGCACATAGCACCCTTCCTCATTGCAGAGTGCATCTTGTTCTCTCAGGTCCTGAGTCCACACCCTGGAGAGGCACAGTAGTGAAGACAATAGAACAACACATAGGACCGGGCAACCCATACCTTTTACAGCTCACTTTATTATAATTTTTTATAATAGAAAACTGATAGCATTTGATGAACTAGATGTCTCTTTTTTCCTCTACATCTACATGTATAAAACTTTCCTTTCTCTATTTTCCTCTCTCTCTCTCTCTCTCTCTCTCTCTCTCTCTCTCACTCTCTCTCTCTCTCGCTCTCTCTTTTGCTGCCCTCCGTTCTCTGTCCTGTCCAATTGAGATCTGTGCCTAAACTGAATACTTGCAATCTCTCTCTTGACTTTCATGCAAGGGAGAGAGAGAGAGAGGGTGGGTGAGAGAGATGAGAGAGGCTAGGAGAGTGAAGAAAAGGGGGGAGCCAAAAAAAGAATTGTATGCTTAAGGCTAAGGCAGGAACAGTGTGTGAGTGTGTGTATTTGGGGGTGGGTGCAGCACTCTCTGTACCTCTTCACCAGAATGTACCGTATGTTTCTCATAAAAGTGTGTATGAAAATGGTGTGAGACTCTACAGCCCACTGCAACCCGCAAACCTGTCCAACTCTCCACACCCAACAAACTCTAAATACAGCTTAAGTTATAACAAAGTGTAATGCTTTTATTTTTCCCATGTAAAAAAGAAAGCAAAATTACAGAAAAATGGACTGCTGCAACAATCCCACTTGCATTTGTCAGCCCTTATTCCTGCTCTCTAATCTCTTCTTTTTTTCATGTTATGTCCTGATGTCTTTGTTCCTTGGTCCTTTGTAGCTTACAACAGAGTACATTTAATGAACTGCTACACTGGACAACTGAAGGCTAGGCCTCTGCCCAATATGTATTTATTGTTGGATAAAGTTGTTAAAAACAATTAAAAACAAATGTTACATTTTGGAGCTGTTGCACGGTGGGTGGTGCATGTCCACAGGCCATGTAAGAGTGGTAGTGGACATGGGGATCTCTTTCTCCACTTCACTGTCTCTCTAAAATGGTCCTATAAAAGTAAAGGCAAAAAGCTCATAAATAATAAAAATTAAAAAAATAAGATTTTTTAAGATAAAAAAACAAATATTTTCAAATTCAATGTTACTTTATTGTTATATCTGTTAAACTAATGACACTCAGATTGCTATAATAATGAAGGGTTTTTTTTTGTTGTTTTTTTTCAGACATAGAAAATAATTTGTCATCCAAGATGACAGTATTGGGTGCCATAATTGTGTTCTCTGTTACTAAATTCAATATGCACCGTATTGGAGAGATATAATTTTTTCCACTGAGACTATTTTTATTTTGGAATGATAAATATGCATGTCTTTTTATTTAATCATTTGTCAAAATGTGATGCATTTTCCCTTATGGACACACTTGCAATAGTATATAATTGTATAGATATTGAATTATACAGTTTTCAGTTAATGGAAATGTGCAAATATACAGTACATCAGAAAACTTGAATGGAACAAGCATGGCCTATACCTGCCTTCACTGCACAATATAAAAACGTTCTAACTACTTCAAGGCCAACAGAAAACAGTTGCCCGTGCAAATAATAGTGCATTAAATTGCCATGCACTGGACACAATAATAGATCTAGTTGTACTAAAGGTTAAAGTAACCACAGTCACAAGACATAAAAACGGGTATAGATTTGATAACTAAACAGAGAGTGGGTAACAGTGAGGTGGGGTCACACTCTGTATATGGCCATACCTGGGATAACGCTCTATGCGGGTTGACTCAGGGGCAGCCTGGGGAGGAAATGGCTCATTAAAGGCTCCAAAGGCTCATTAAAAATTCACCTTGTAAACAGAATGAAGATGAAGCATATGTCTAAGAGAGCTAGTGATATAAGACAACATCTTAAATACTGTGTCAGTGCTTTTCAGTTTCTTTCTTTCTGTCCTTGTGTTTTTTATTGTGGTGGCTAAGTCATAAAACTTAACACAACCTTGAACCAAGCAATTTGTCTCCTGTTCAAATGGTTGCTAAGATTTCACATCACAATGTTTTGGAGAGGTGTTTAGAGGTTAAATGGTCTGTAATGGGATTTTTGTCCATGCTCTTGCACTCAGGCATCTGTGCGGTGGGCTTTACAGCAAATAAAAACCTATAATGTCAAACTCAATGTCATGAAACAAAGACGATGTTTGTGACCATCCTAATAGCCTAGGCAAATCTTTTCATATGCTACAAAAAATACAAGAACATATTCATCATTGCCATTGAAGCACTAAATCCATAGCTATACTATAGTATGATCCTGATAAATCTTTAACAAAATGAAACATGAAATAAAATCTAAGTATCAAGAAAAAATAACTGGAAAATGCTGCCTTCAGAGGCTGTATATGGAGATAGGATGAAAAAGAAGTGCAACAAAGTTCTTTTTTCCACAAGGTTTCAAGAATGCATAAGCTTGCAAAGAATAAAAAAGAACAATCACAAATGAAATCTCTTCAATATATAAACTTTTTTCTCAAAGACAGCATTTAAATTCAAGAGTAAACAACGTCTCAACAATGTCTCATCATCACTCCATCAAAAGTCAGAGATTACAATACGAATTCAAACATTTCTAATTTTATTCTTACTAAGTTATACTATCCACATAATAATTGATAAAGCTTTACTCTTACTTTGTCAACACTTGTCTAATTTGTTTCAGTTTTATTTTTCCTAAGGAGTTTTAAAAGAAACACCTGAAAAAGATTCATACTTAAATATAACCTAAACGGAGAACTCTACTGAGATTCGTAAGCTATAAAAGAGCACCATTTGTACAATAAAATGTTCCTGAGTAGAGAGTAGATTTGGACAACTTGCAATGTGAACCAAATAGGAGATATGGGGTTTGTGCATGCATTATTTGCCCCTTCTTTAGTTATTGCATTAAAAGGATAGTTCACCCAAAAATGAAAATGGTCTCATCATTTATTCACCTTCATGCCATATCCAATGTTTATGACTTTCTTCTTTCTTCAGAACACAAATAAAAATTTTACAGCTCCATAGGTACATACAATACTGATAAATGGTGACCAGAACTTATAATATTCAAATATCACATAAAGGCAGAATAAAAGTATTCCTAAAGACTCCAGTTGTTAAATCTATATCTTCAAAAGGGATATGATAGGTGTGGTTGAGAAACAGAAAAATATTTCAGTCCTATTTGTTTATAAATCTCCACCTTTGACCAGCCCCCATAGCTTTGTGACACGTCAAAGAATGTGAATTGTTTAAAAGCAAAAGAAGAAGAATGTGAAAGTGGGCATTTATGGTAAAAATGACTTAAATATTGACCTGTTTCTCATCCACACCTATAATATAGCTTCTGAGGATATGGATATAACCGCTGTGTCATATGGATTAATTTTATGCTGATTTATGTGATTTTTTTTTTTTTTTGTTAGAAAATTCTGGACACCTTTCACTTGCATTTTGAGGACCTACAGAGCTGAAATATTATTCTAAAAATTGTAATTTGTGTTATGCAGAAGAAAGAATTAGTAGTGATAAGAATGACGTGATTTGTGTCTTCAGCTCCATTTCAGAGCGTTCCAAAGTGTTTTAGCATGCTATTATAATAAGTCAAACATTTCATTTTATGTGATTTAGAAACCCCTGGGAAGTAAAATTATACAGACTTAAAAGGATAGTTCACCCCAAAATGAATATTCTGTCATCATTTACCCACCCTTATGTTTTTCCAAGCCAAATTACTTTCTACTCATCAGTGGAACAGAAGACATTCTGAAGAATGTTTATGCTGCTCTTTTTCAAAGACTAAAAGCAGACATTGGCCAGTCAACATGATCACAGAGGAAAGCGGCATGTTAATTTGGAATGTTTTCCCACCTTTTTTTTTTTTTTTTTTTGCAACAAAGTGGCAGTTGCTGTAATATATGGTAAATTTGCAGCAAGTAAAATTGCAAAGCTCATTTCCATGTGAAAATAATGAGTGAAAAATTTGTCGTGTGTTTATTACAGGGGTTTGCCAGAACTGGATTTTTGTAAGGGCATCCATATTCAGACCTAATGTGCTGAATTCGAGGCAAGCGCCACCATGTGTCAAATGTTCATGTCCCGAAAACCACTTGGTTAGGAGTATATTAATGTAATTACAACTCAAATGTTTTCAAAAATTAGAAGCGCTGTGCTTTTCATGTCACACCTATTCAAAGAGGCAAATGAAGGAACACCATTTTGGTCTCGGTATGGTTAGGTTAAGGAGTATGTTAATGTAATTTCTACTCAAATGATGTAGAAAATCAGGTACGCTGTCTGTGCCTCTCACGTCAAATCCATTCAAGGTGTGAAATTCTGTGTGAAATTCAAGGTGTGGCTTAACTGTAGTTCCAGCTTCTTCCACTGGGAGGGGTGTTCAGATATTCAGTTCAGACATTTGGAAAAAAATACACTTTTACTATCATGTGCTATTGGAATTATCCTACTTCCCACTTCTGAATGTGAATAATTGTCTGAATAATTGTTTGTATATCGTGTTCAAGTGCTTTGTTGTTGGAAAATTTTTTTCATTCATATATATTTCTTGAGGAACTTTTATTTTGACACCATAAATTATATTACTCGGCTTGCTGATGATAATGGAACTTTGGTCAAATTCAAGCTATTTTTATGGTGTAAAAATGTAAATGTAATCAACATGCACCAAATTGTTGCCGATATACATAAATGAATATGACCAAAATGGTCATAAAAAAGTGCTAACAATTAGCTGTATTTAGAAAAATTAACTCACTACAGAAACTGGACTCTCCTCTGCCACGTTGAAAGATTGAACTCCTACCATCTCAGAAACTTGGGTATTAAAATTAAGTGTTACCCAGTCATAATTTCAACTTGAGGTGTTGTTCATGTGCAATTTCCGAGTGGGAAACACGGATTTACGATAATTCCTTAGATAATCCCTGAAATTTGTAAAACAAATTTCAGTGAGGTTGTAAAGGGATTAAAGGAAAGGAGGAGGTGAGAACCGGCTTGACGATATAACTAATAGTTTTAATATAAAACTGAACCAAAAGACACAAACGCACACATATGACAGACAGCTGCCCGTAAACGCTCTCTCTCTGTTGCACCACCGTCCGCTGTCATTTTTTATCCCTCTCGGAGGCTTGATTAGCCTGATAAGGGGCCGGGTGTGTAGAATCACGATCCGGCCCCGCCCTCCGCCCTGTCACAGAGGTAAATTACAAATGATTGTAAAGTTACTGTAACAGATCTCCAGGTTCGGGTATGGAAAAGGAGGAGATGGGGAGCAGTGACAGGTAGGGATTTTTTCTCTGGTCTTTCTGTGTAGCAGATGCCCTCTTTTCAGGTTTTATTACTCAGTTCAATAATTCATTCTTAAAAATAAACAAACTTCTTCACAAACACTCAAATAGGTTCAACAAGCAATCAACTGTTGGTAACGCTGCATGCTCGCTCGCTCTCTCTCTCTCTCTCTCTTTCTTCTGGCGTGTTCAGCTGTTTTAAAGGTGTCATGAATTGAATTTTTATTTTATTTTATAATATTCTTTGAGATCCACTTATAATGTTATGTTGTGTGATTTTTTTTTCTTTTTTTTTTTTCTTTCATTAATAGTAGTAATAATTTAGGAATTATTGGTCATTTTCTATACAGTTTTTGTGCCTCTGATTCAAATGTTCCGTTTTTTGGGGTGTGTGTTCTTGAAGTCTTCAGTGTAAATGCACACTGCTGTGATTGGGTAACATCTTTGCATGTGGATAAGTGTAAATGTCCCCGCCATTATGCGCATGTGGGTTTGTTTTGAAAACTTGGGATGGTTAAAATTCAGGAATTCATCCATAAATTTTGAGCCAGAGTCTGATCCCGAATTAACCCCCTCCACAAATACCACGGATACTGCTGCAGTCTGTGACAGCGTGGTAATTAATCACTATAATTTAATTGTCTATATGTGTAATAGATATTAATTTTATTGTTGTTTAAACCAAGACGTGACACAACAGTGTGTATCTTTTCCGTGTTTTACAAATGAATAAACAATCAAAAATAAACAAACTTCTTCACAAACACAATAGCTTCAACCCGCAATCAACAGTTGGTAACACTGCACACTCATTCTCTCTCTGTTTGTCTCTTATGGCATGTTCAGCTGTTTTAATGCATCTCTCCGCTATCACTAGCCTAGTTTCCATCCACCTTTCGCGCTATTTTGTTATCGACAATGTGAAAATGCGGAAAATAGAAATTGTGACATTTGCTGCCTTCTGCCCGTTTCCATTCAAATGGCCTTTTATCGATAAAACTGTTTCCAAACCATTTGTTGTGACATTTGATTTATCGACATAGAGTTTATGTGCTTGAGTTAAATGGAAATATATTATGTTGACATTTCTTACATTTTAGCGATAATGTGCATTTCCATCAGCTTTATTTTGATGCGCTAAAACGTTTTTCTCCAAAAATCCTTGGATGGAAATGTAGTTACTGTAATGAGAAACAGCTGTTAGAGATCATGTCAACCAGCTTTTTGAGCCATACCACTCCCTCTCTCCTGCAGACAAACACATGACTACACTCTCATACAAATATAATGAAGCACTATACGGTCACATTTCAGCACTGTAAGACGACTCTCTTAACTAGCACTTAAACGCTTTCTTGCACATTCATGTTAAGTGCAGTTTTAGGAATTGCATGTAAAAAATAACGAATGTCTCTAAAATTGCTTGTAGAAAATGCTCTTAACCACTAAGATCAAACGTTATTGGGGAATGCAGAAAAGGAACTCTGCAGTTTCTTGGACTGTCCGAATTGCAAAGTCATTCCAGGTCACAGAAACGTTCGCACCCTAAAAAATCCCAGAATGCAACGTTACAAATAGGGAGCATCGTTGCACACTACCAAAAATATCTCTCAGGTCATTAGAAGACGAACGAGTGTAAGTGTAAATATACAATGTCAAAACCTTATTTCCTCTTTAAAAGAGAATGATCTTGCATACATAATTTTCATGAAAGTGAAACAACCTTTTCAATATTGGAGTTATACAATATCAGTACCCAAGCCAGTGCCCGAATTCGTGTTCACGATATACTGATTCACCACATAGGGAGCTAGGAAGCTTTACTGAGATTAAGCGAGTAGTATACCACTGGTCATGTGATTCTAACATGGCAGCCCCCATGGACCCTCTCCATGTAGAATAAAACAGCTTTATAAGGTTACTGGTATGACTGGAGTCTTCATTTTAATGTGAGTGGTCATGATTTCCTACATATTGCAATTCATGTCTTTTGGAGTTAAACTTTTTTTAATGAGGAAAAAATGACGAGTGCACCTTTAAAAACACCTTCATTCACACAACAGTTTGTTCTTTGATTTCATATGAAATATATTGTGGCCAGAAGAAGCACTGCACTAGGTTTTACATGAATGACACTAAATGTCAATGGTTCTCACATGGCTCATAACAAAACATGCTGCACAAAGTGATGACAAATTATGATGGGTGAACAAACCTTTAGTTAATCTTTTCAATGCAAAGATATTGATGTATATAGTGACACCTCACAGAAAGCACTATAGAAATTTGGACACCATATCCATAACACTAAATAATTCTATAGTCTTGGAGTCAGTCACAAAGAGAAAGACAATTTAGTTTTTGTTAATGTGTTGCACATGTTAAATGTAGATGCTTCTGCGGTACCAACAATTTTCTAGCCAATATTGCCACAAGTATGTAGACTATTTTAATGCATTATATAAATCATGACTTTATTTAAGAATATTAAATACAGAATTGTACTTTTTAGAAATAATTTGTATTTGAACATTTTCTGGAAAACGTGTTTTGACAACCTCATGTTATGAGGTTGTACTCAATCAACATTACCAGCTGTGTTTGGAAACACAAAGTTTGGTGCAGGATGTGTAGTCTTCTGTGGCTATGTTTGACATATTTTCTATCCATAATTCAGTCCTTGAGAGCACTTTTGGAAGGGAAAATCCTCTCCCTGAACCATGATATGTCTCAAATCCAATTCAGATGGGGCTGTCATCCCAAGGATAAATTTCATGGACAGGAACTACTTCCACACAAACACACACTGCATACATCATGTTCAGACAGTGTGTAATGTCTGAGTTTAAGTATTTGAGCCTCTGAAGAACTTTGTACTCAGTCAGCAAGGCACAACAAATTTGCTCTGACACAAACACTGTTCTCCCTCTTGATATCAACATGTTGCAACTTGAATTGTGATTTTAACACCAGCATTCTTTTTGTTCAATATAATTTTCAAGGACACTAAAGCATAAGTCTCACAGTAGATGCTCATCCAATACAGAATACTTTGAACAATATTCTCTGCTTGGCAATTGTACATTTTCCAAAAAGATGTTTGATCTCAAAAACAAAGTTTGTTCTGTCTTTGGGCAGGTTTCCTACAATCAGGTTATGCCAAGAACTTCTGTTAAAAAGAGTTGCGTTTGTTGGCATGCTGAATATTTTCATAGACGGTAAAGTTTAGTCCAATACACCCTTTCATACATGTCTGGAAAACCAGTCCTTTCAGTTTAAGGGACAAAATGAAACCAGTAAAAAAGTTATTGGTTGATTCTTAGGCACAAAAAAAGTGTATTGTCAGAGTTCTAATTCAATTAAACTCATGAAGAATGTAAAGCAGAGTGGCTTTGTTTCAAGAGACCCTTCTAAGCCCTCCGAACTACAATCTGTCCCTGGTTAGGAGAGTTAGGTTAAAGTCTGATTAACATTAGGGTGAGTGAAATGTCAGGGTGTTTGTGTACCCCATTTACAACTTTAACACCAGGGCTCTTAGTATTCAGGGCAGGAAAATATTCCCATAGACCAGGCCCCAAAAACAACCCTCCTCCACTCACAGGCCCAACCGTATAACATAATGGCTGTATTGACCCAAGAATCATGAGTAACACACAGCATCATAATGTTGGAAAGTTATCTTATGAATTTTGTGAGGTCTTAGTATGCATACATGTAATATGAAACCTATTTTGGTGTTTGTGTTTTTTCTTTTCCAGCTCCTTTCACAAAGTCTGTGTTTGGGATTCAAAACCACATTTACTAACATGTGTGAATCTCTACATTTCCTATTCATACAACAGCTAATAGTAATGACTTGAATACTGTCTGTGTGAATTAATAACTGAAGCCACGCCTATATTCTATTCTCACAATAGCCTATAAAAATTTTTAAAAGTAACATCTATAACCATAGTGACAGTGACTAAAATAAATCCGACTTCCACACTACCAGAAAGTTTTAACCTAACTGACGCAACGTTAAATTAATAAAGAAGTCCAATTGAGGCGCAAGTTCGTGCATTAATCTTAATTAACCAACAGCACCTTTTAATGCTTTTTAACAGTATAGAGCACAGTATTTGTTTAACTTGTCTCCACTCCGTTGGATCTTCAGGTGTACAAAACTCATATCTCTGTCTCCATGAGTTAACGGAACCCTACATTAAAAACAGTTATTCAATGAGGTTCTGTTCATAAAGCACAAGTTTGCTGAAAATGCAGTTGTGAGAAAATGTACAGGTGTCCGTTTGGTTATAGAATGTGGTTGTCACTCTTGTTAATATCTGAACTGTGTGTGAACGTACATTATTATGCACTCAAAACGTTTAGGTTATGGATGTAACCTCCGTTCCCTGATGGAGGTAACGAGACAGTGTGTCGAAGAAGCGACACTAGGGGTCTCTCTTGAGAGCCTTTTGCATCTCTGATCTATGAGAAAAGGCCAATGAGAAATTGGCAGACAGAATTTGCATGTCCCACCCCCAGACATATGGGTATAAAGGGAGAGAAATGCTTTTATCATTCAGGTTTTTCTGAGGAGCCGACAATGACGTTCGGCCACAACAGTGGGTCGGTTCAGCAGCGTGGCCGGGAGGACACAACGTCTCGTTCCCTCCATCAGGGAATGGAGATTACATCCGTAACCTAGACGTTCCCCATCTGTCGCTCACTTCAACGTTGTGTCAAAAAAGTGACACTAGGGGTCCAATTTAAATCACGCCATGTGCTGAGCCGTGTATGTGTACTGCTGACACAGGAGCGGTTAGGTATTTTACATGCCAAAGCGACCAGCTGTGCCAGGCTGCATGTACCCTTCCCCAACACCCAAAAAATCGTCAAAGCCTTCTGGTTCTTTCTGGTAAGCACAACTTGATTATCAGGTTCCTTAGAGGTGCCCGGAGGTTGAACCCTCCCCAGCCAAGCCTGTTCCCCTCCTGGGATCTCTCAGTGGTCCTCTCGGGCCTTCAGAGATCCCCCTTTGAGCCACTAGAATCAACTGAGCTCAAGGCCCTCTTTCTGAAGACGGCCCTCCTGATCGTGCTTGCTTCCATCAAGAGGGTCGGGGACCTGCAAGCGTTCTCTGTCAGTGACACTTGCCTGGATTTCGGTCCAGCAGACACTCACGTCGTCCGAAGAGGGTGGAGGAGTGGCCGAGGAACAAGCTACAGCATATCGGAGAACTGGCGAGTAAGTGTTTTTTTTTAATCTCTCTCTCCTCTCTCTCTCTCACTGCCGCTCCGCGTTGGCCTTTTCCCTCTCATTTAAATGTTACAGTGGTTTTTTTTTGTGGGGGGTACTACACTGTTACAGGAAGTACCCCCCATTTAATTATTTCTGTTTCCCTCCCCTTGTCCCCTCCCCCGTCCAGGTAGACGGGGATGACCTGCCGGCAGACAGGGAAAAAGGCACGCCCCTCCCCAGGGAAAGAGGGAGGGGGTTGTATGTCATGCTGGGGACTCCCCTACCTGAGAGAACGAGGGAGGAATGTGGCAGGGTGGAGGGCAGGGGGGGCCGGGTCTTGATTCTACACACCCGGTCCCTTATAAGGCTAATCAAGCCTCTTATCCGCCCGGAGAGGTGCGGCTGTCATCCGTTAAAGGGTGGAGGAGTGGCCGAGGAACAAGCTATGGCGTATCCCTACTCCTTCCAAGGTTTTCGGCACCAGTGTAAAGCAGTCAATGGAAAGGAGGAGGCGAGAACCGGCTTAACAATATAAATAATAGTTTTAATGATAAATTTAACAGACAAAACACACACACATGACGGACATGTCCATAAACTATCTCTCTCTCCCGCACAATCCTCTGCAGTCGGCCTTTATCCCTCTCGGTGGCTTGATTAGCCTGATATGGGACTGGGTGTGTAGAATCACGATCCGGCCCCCCCGCCCTCCGCCCTGCCACAAACGCCTTCCCCAATGCATGTGATAGCATTAAGATGGCCTCACCCACTTTAGCTCTATGCGAGAAATATAGAGAGAGAAAAGGTGCAGTTGGCACGGTCTGCTCCCATGCTTGGCACGTCGCCTTGTTCCCCCCTTCAGGGTGGAGGGAACCAGAAGGTTATGACGATCTTTTGGGGCATTTGGGGAAGGGAACGTGCAGTCTGACACGGCCTGTCACTTTGGAACGCAACTGCCAGCCCGCACCTGCGTCAGAAGCGCATGTACACGGTTCAGCTCATGGCGTGATTACATATGGACCCCTAGTGTTGCTTCTTCGCCACAACGTCAAAGTGAGCGACAGACGGGGAATGTCTAGGTTACTATTGTAACCTCCGTTCCCTGATGGAGGGAACGAGACGTTGTGTCCTCCCAGCCATGTTGCTGAACCGAGCCACTGTTATGTCCAAACCTCACTCTTGGCTCCTCAGGGCAAAATCCTCAATGGACAGATGCATTTCCCTCATGAAAATGCGTCGCATTATCATCTCCCCATGTTTGGGGGCGGGACATGCAAATTCTGTCTGCCAATTTCTCATTGGCCTTTTATCAAGTTCAGAGATGCGCGAGGCGCTCAAGAGAGACCCCTAGTGTCGCTTCTTTGACACAACATCTCATTCCCTCAATCAGGGAATGGAGGTTACAATAGTAACCTAGACGTTTTGTTTCTTCACTCACTTGTAGACAGTGTAATAAATTCCTAATCCTAGCCTGATTTAATTAATGCAATCTTCATATTCTTTCTATACTTGATTTTAAATGTCTCTGATTGCTTTAAGGGTATGTTTACATGAAAACGATGTACTAAAAATGGAAAAGCTTTTCCTTTGCATTTTTGAAAAGTTTGCGTACAGACGGCTACGTTGTCAAAACGATACCCGTTCACATGGATCCACGAAAACGGGTAAAAATTCTGTATTATGCATGCCAGGCCAGTAGTTGGCGATGTCACTTTGTAAAGAAACACTACATGCCTGCGCAAATAAGCATTCTTCCACATAGTGGTGAACACAAACAATGAAGATGGCAAAAGCATCAAGCAATTTTGTCTGGATGGACGATGAGGTTGCTTTATTATTACAATTATTTTTCTGGAGAATCATCAATAAACTAAAAATCTCGAGCAGCACAAACACAGTCCTGTAGTATGCCATTGTAGTTTTTAATGTCTCGCGCGTTGTTTTGAAGTACTCTTGCGCATGCCTAAACTGAACACGTAATACGTCTGAGCATGACATCATCAGTTTCACAAATTCACGTTTTTGTTTGTTTACACAGAGACAATAATCGCATTGTTTTTAAAAACTTGCACTCTGAAACCTGCTTTCAAAAGTTTGCGTTTTCAAAATACCATTGTCATGTAAACGAAAAGTCAAAATGCATAAAAAGTTTAAAAAGATTTGTTGAAAATATTGTCGTGTAAATAGCCCCAAGTGTGTTTCTTGTACACGGACTCAGCCAGTGTTTACTTGACAAGAGAGTGGGAAAAGGGACTTTCCCATGCAATAATCTCTATACATCATTATATTTAATTCATTTAATAATAATGACCATCAGTAATGACTTGCTATATGTGATTGCACAAACATGTACTTCATTAATCTTAGTCAGAGAGGGGGTTTCCATTGCTGAGAGATATGGAACCATGCCAAAGCATTTTTATTTTTCAAATTTATCTCTCACTTTCTGTCTCTTAATTATTCTCATCAACAAACACAAATGACTGCAAATTTGGCTAAATATCCTTCAGCAAACCCTTCACTCTTGGCAAAACACACGGATGATAATTTCAGCTAATTTAAACAGGCACACAGATTCACACACAT
Organism: Xyrauchen texanus; assembly: GCF_025860055.1. Lineage (NCBI taxonomy): Eukaryota > Metazoa > Chordata > Actinopteri > Cypriniformes > Catostomidae > Xyrauchen > Xyrauchen texanus. Next base: position 17,787,149 of record NC_068277.1, on the reverse strand, counting down.
TCACTACACACCGAGCAGATATAAACAAACCATCACACAGCACAACATGAACTTACTGTACATGGTCTATTCAGTATAGCATAACACTCAAAGAGCAAATTCACTAAGGGTCCTGCTGATGTGTTTTACATATTTTTGTTAAGAAACTGTCATCCTAAATTAACTTTAACATTCATCATTCACTCAATTTATCAGATAACAATAAACACGTGAGATCTAGTATATATAGGCCTCTTTATAAATAGCACTATGATATATGTTTTCAAGTACACTGGGGGGAGAAATGGAATAGCTTTAAACAGCAAAATTAAGCAAATAACTTTAAAAGCTGGACACAGGAGATTTCTTGCTCCTAAAAAGCTATTTTTATAACTATATAATATTTGTATATATTTAAATTTAAGCTATTTCATATTTTAGAGCTAGACTGGAGAGGAGCTATGAATAATATATCAGACACAAAGAAGAGAGACTATCTGTAAAGAGGGAAGAATGTGGGAAATAGGGAAGCCAAATGGAGGAAAACTGTCAAAAAGAACAGTGCATAAAACATTTTATATTTTTAATAAATAAATAAATCTCAATTTGTAGTGCACATTTCCCTATATCCCTTCAGTCAAAGAGTTTGAATCCAAACACAGTTAACTCCATTAAAAAGGCCTGATTGAGTCTTTGAGTGCAGGACAATTTGTAATTAAATTATTTCAATTTATTAATTTACTAGCGAGTATGTTATTTCATTATCTGAAAGTAATGCATTGTAGATATTCTTTTCTATTAGTGGACAACAGATGTGATTTTCTTTCACATTACAGACAGATCCCTGAAACCAGTTTAAGGTTTTACCAACAAAGGCTGTGTGAAGTCAGGACATTGAAGGATTTCAAGTCTAATTTAATTCTCTTGGAAAGACTACACACATATTCCCACTTCACTAGTGTTACTTTCTCTTTAACACTTAAATGCTTACCTTAGGTTTTAGTAACCTGGGACCTCATTCCACCATCTCTACATCATCCAGAATTATGCATCCATTTCTTTAGTATTCCTCAACCATTCTTGTATGAATTGTGTAACAATAAAAAATAGCAAAAAGATGCGTCAAGGTGTCAGCGTTAATGACTTTATTGACATTTTACTTTGCTATTTGAAGAAGTAAACTGTAGCAAGTACAACACATGGACAGTATGATATGAGTATTGTCATTTCGGTGTACTACTGAACTTCTGTAGGTTGTACATTTATTTAAACTCAATAAGTGACTGAGAAAATACATATGTGTAGCTTATGTGTAACGTGTAGCTCAACATATGATTGATAGCCAATTGGATAACATTTTAGTGTGAGAGAAAAGAAATCTTGAAATATCTCTTTCTGAAATTAAATATCTACTTCTTTCATTTGATGCGTCATCTCATTGATAAAAGAAAAATAAAATATCAGCATATATTGTAACAGAATATAATCTATTCTATTATTTTGTAATTGTCTTGAAAATGCTTTGAGAGTTTTACACTATCTGGTCATTTAGATCCATTTATGATATGAAATACGTTAAATACCCATGGCTTGACTAAACACCCATGCATTTAAGGGTTAGGTTATATTTATGGCTTTTTTTTAGCCACACAACAGACTGGAACTGAATGCTAGGATCTCGAAACACACATTTCCAAGTTGAACATCTTTCCTGACAAAGCATTTAAACAACTCATCGCTTAATCTGAGAAATGCTTATAAGAGAGCAAGATGCAATGGCCAAAGACCTACACCGATTGTAATGGGCTGTTCACACCAAATGCTTTTGCAACCATCTATTTGTTTTTCTATGTAAACGCATGCTAAACGAACGTCTTTGTTTTTTCATCGTCTCGTGCATGAGCTCTGTTTTTCTCAGTCGATGGTCAAGCTGAGCAAGCTATTTCCATCCCTCACCTCTGCTGGATCCTTACGGAGCATTATAGTGACATTCTCCCTTCTCTGCACGGGTGTACTGCAGAGATCGCCCCCAGCAGATCTCAAGAGTATATTCTAAAAGAGTGTTTTCCCTCACAAAAATATTATATTCTAAAAGAGCTGCACACATCAGAACATCTTTTACAAGATGCGTCTTTTTAAAGATGACTTTCTGATTGTGTGTTATTCCTGGTTGCAGTCGATACCTCTCGCCTTCCGACGGCCATGATCGCTGTCTTTCGTGCCTGGGCGCTGCCCACACCGAGACATCCTTTGTGGATGCGTCATGTCCTCATTGCAAGGCCATGACCATGGCAACGTTGCGGCCACCTCAGCGGCTCCCTGACTCTGCCTCTGCCTCTGCCCTGCACGCCATGGCTCTCCTGCAAGTACATCAAGCGAAGGGGCTCTAAGAACTGCACAAGCATAGTTCCGCACCGGGATTTAATGCAAAAGCTACGCTCGGTGACCGACCTTGCCATCCGGGCAACAAAGGTAACAGCGTGGTCTCTCGAGTGGACGATGTCCATTCTGTTGGTCCAGTAGTGTCCTAGTGTCCACTAGGAAAAGCTTGTCCATATCCTTTGGGTAGTCAACTCATCCCCAAAAGGGCTGTTTGACACTCATACTAGCGTCAGGGTAGGACACTGCCACAACGCTGAACTACCCACTGAAATGGCCTTATTCTCGGCTCCTCAACACTGAATGAGTGGTATGCACGTCCCCCTCCTTTATACCCGTATGTCCAGGGGAGGGGCATGCAAATAGCACTCGCCAATTCCCATTGGCCTGTAATCAAAGATCAGAGGTGTCTCGGGTTCTCAAGAGTGACCCCTAGTGTCACTACATCAACACAACTTCTCATTCCCTCCATCAGGGAACAGAGGTTACGGAAGTAACCAGGATGTTCTCTACAAATGCAGCATCTAGTCAACAAATTAATTACTTTATAATAATATGACATTGTCTACTGTAGTGTACTGTATACATACCTTTTCATTGTTGATGTTTTAAATTCACATCTGGTGTTTCACTTCATGCAGTGTGTAGTCGCACGTGTCAAAACAAACACCTCAAGGCATCAGTAAAGTGACAGTTTTTATGTAGCCTCAAGAGGATGCTCTCATACTGTATAAATACAGCAGACCCTTCCCAGCCGCTCCTGCATCGGACACATCGTGTGAAATATTGCCAATAACTGATAGTTCCAGAAATCTGTTATCAGTGCCGATTAATTGGCAAAACCAATATAACGGTCAACCTCTAATAACAGCCATATTGAAACAGAATAATAAAACACTCAGAACACTTAAGCAACTGCATAGCAATTCACTGGCAACCACCCAAAACACCCTGACGAGATTTGCAGGGGAACCACGTATTGTCTCAGGAAAATGTAAAAATTTAGTTTATTCTTGTTTTGGCAGTGCTATAATTTATTCTTTGAACAACCAATCACAACTGATTTATTTTGGAAATGTGATACATCAGATGGATTTTTGGCATTCATTCTGTCTCTTTCTTCTCTCCCTCTTTCTCTCTCACTCTTTCTCACACACACACACACACACACACACACGCACACAGACACACACACAGACACACACACAAACATAAACACACCATAAGCCTTATTGCAGTGGGGATTTTCAAAAAACAAGGTTTAAAACCAAAGCATATTGTTTCATTTATGTGTTTGCCTATCTCACCTACACTTTCTCTCTTTCAGATTTCTTCTTCTAACCCCCATTTCTTCTTCTCTAAACCCAACATCTGGCTTTCAGATCAGCAGGGTCTGTGTTACTGCAGCGTTAACCCCTGCTTATCTCCAACCCAGAGTTGAGAAAAAGAGAGAGAAAGAGAGAGAGAAGATATCCTATATGACCTCTCTCCCTCACTGTCCTCCTTTCAGGGTCTGATGGAGACAGCGTATGTGTCTACAATTCTTATGACCATTGGAACCTATCCATGGAAGAACAATAGATCCGTTATTGGCTCCTGTTCGAGTTATGCATACCTTTGCTTCTCACTTGCTCAAAGAAGAGGAGAATAAAAGGGAGAGGGAGGGGTAATGGAGTTCTTCCCTGGAATGAAGCAACTTTTAAAATGGATTTCTATAACATGATATGTTACTGCTTTGAGACAGTGGGTGGAGGCATCGAAAAGCAGCCACCATAAACCATATGACTGCCCAATTTTTATTCATTTTTTAGATGGGAACTGTACACACAGTTCTGCTTATTTCTAAGTTAACCCTTTGCAGAATCAGCCAGATTTATTTATTTTTTTAAGAAAAACAATGGGATCATAAAATTGCATTTTGTTTTTTATTTAGTACTGCCCTGAGGAAGTTGTTTGACATAACTTGTATTTATAAATACTACAAGTAAAAATAACAACTTTCCTAAAGTTTATATAGGTTACCCTTTGTACTTACTATAATATCGTGCTGCCTCCTCAAGCATCAGTTACTCTACTTGTACTTGACTGTCTGGTACTTTGTAGCCTTTTGTGTTAGCAGTGCATGAGTGCTTGGTTTGTCCTGGGCATGTGTAAATTTGCAGATTCTGCAAGGGGTAGGTAAACTTGTGAAAATAATTGTATAGGTCAAACTTTGTCATCGCACCGATATCCTGGTCTAGATTGCATGATTCTCACAAAACCTGTCAAGAAAATATCCTGGTCATATTTAGCCCCAACCCCCAATGAAAGTATATTTTGTATAAATAACATTAAGCCTACATTTAGGACCATTAAGATTGTTTTGCATTGTGTCATTTTCAATAGAGGTAGAGGTAAGAGGCTTTCCGGAATTATCTGCAAAAACCTATGCTGATAGTTTCCGATAGATTTTTTTAAAATTATTATTCCTCTGTGTTCTGCATTATTTGGATGAGATAATTATTCCTCTGTGTTCTGCATTATTTGGATGAGATAATCAAGTCATCTAAATTGAAGAGAAGGCATGCAAAGTAAAATGAGAGTATATGAAAATGTGCCCCATCAGAACATGCATTTTGTCTCTAGCATCATATCTTGTGAATAATAATAAACCTTATTGCTAATTAAACGTTATCTGATGAAATATGCTGTGTATACAAAACTCTTCATATGGTGAATATATAGGCTATAAAAAAACTTTATTTGGGGAAATACATATCTATAGAACATTGTAACGGAGCTAATTCTCTGTCATTTCAAAATAAGAGCCCTTTGTGTGTTTCAGGCTTGTTTACAGTTAAAAGTCTTGCATTATGCACAACATCTTCATTTTTTTCTGGTTATTATTGGGATTTTGGTTGCACAATAAACTGAACGGTTGAGGCAGAGCTCTGGGAAACAGAAAATTACAATATCCTACTTTTTTGAGTAGCAAAGATTTCTACAAATCTGAATTAATCATGAATCACTAAACCTCTTATTATGGATGATTTAAGGAGCTTGTTCAGTTGGAAATGGAAAGAGAATTTGTAATAAGTTTGCCTTTGTGCTTTCAAGATAAAACCAAACTGTAACTAATTTCCAATATGCCATGCAAGCAGAGATAAATTAAACCGCAACTCTTGCCTCTCCTTTTTCCCACAGTTGTGCTTGTTGGCCTCTTAAACCTCTTTCCTCATAACCATCATACTAAGACTCATTTTTATCAGACACACCCTCAAAAAAGGAGCGCCTCTGAAAACATGGTAGCCCACACACAACAGCATCTACTTTAAGACAGCACAAACAAAGGGGGATGTAAAGCATAAATGTCTTTCATTGCACTACTCAGACCAGTGGGTGAGAACTATTAAGACATAACAACTAATGATGCTGACCAGTCCACTTTGCCAGAGTGTGGGAACCAGATAACAGAGTAGACCTTCTGATTACCAGTTCAGCACTTTAGCCCTCTACACCACCACCACAATTATGCACTGCTGCTGTTACAGACATCGAAGTGCCGCATCAAAAATACATTTCAAGATGATCACTGTCGGAGGTTAAATCCTCTGATGTGAGTAATGCTTCCGTATTTGTGAGGTGTAGTAGAGAGAAGTACTTTTCTTATTCTGCCTTTCTTATTTCTGTCTAGTTGACAAGTCATCCAGAAAACCCACCAACTAGTCAATTGTGAAAATTGGTAGTTTTCCACATCCATACATGGGAAATAGGTTGTGAGAAGAAAATGGTGAAGTGACTACAGAAACAGCAGTGTTACTACAATCTAGATAAAGAGAGAGGGTGGGGGGGGGGGTGCTTGGGTTAAGGTCACTGCCAGTTCACCCATTAGCTAAAAAAAAAAAAGATTGCTGACTGATGAATGAAAAGGGAGGGACTATTTTCCACCAGGGCCATTAAGCATTTGGTTGTTATAATGTGGCTAAATACCCTTGCAATGAGCCAATCCGAGGTGTTGTCAAACCTTTGCAGACAACAGATATCATGTGGCTAGGGTGGCACTCAAATGCACTCTAGGAGGACACTGATTAACTTTGCTGAAATGACTACTAATTATGTTTTACTAAAAGGCTTTGAGGGTTTGTGCATGTTGTATGGCATGGTATTTAGAAAATGTCAAGGTTTATTGAGAATAACAGGTAAAGAATGTTTTATCCACCTCGACAATGTAATATGTTTATTATGTGTATGTATTAGTATGTAAAGTGTGTTTCTGTAACATATACAATTTCGTACAGTTGCATAGACACCAAAACCAACAATATGAACTTGTTGATCTGAAAAGTAAATCCTTGTTCATCTCTACAGATGTACATACGTAACTGTAAAAGTGCTTTCGTTTTAGATGCTGTAAAAGCATGTCTATACAAACATACAAAATGTATGTATAAAAGTTACATACAATTATCCATGAATATCTAAGAGATCACCCTGATATCCAGGGCTGGATATGCTAATTCTAAGTCTAAGTCTACTAGGTTTCATCTAAGAACTATTTCAAAGTCTTACTGAAGACATATTGATCCTTCACTATATTAGCCATTAGCCTTTTGCGGTTCCTTGAGGATCAAAGTCAAAATTCCAATTTCTTGTCTTAAGATCTCAGTGCTGCCTAAAACTTCAGAAGAACACTAATGGATTCTTTGTGCAGTACATATCAAATAAAAATAGCTTAAATTAAATGTTTTCTGGAGCGTTAGCTAGTTGGCTGGCTTTTATCAATTTCCAATTGGTTCTTTGCCAGTGCTGTTACTGTCAGAGTTCAGCTAATTATGTTAATTATGCATTGTTGTCTTTGTGGCTGAACTCTGACATCCTTGTTTTGTGTCTTGTCAAATCTATGTGAGAATGCATGGCTCACACTTTTGGCATTGTCATGCATTCTCTTGTCTTATTGGTTATTGGTATGAGTGCATTCATTGTTTTGTGTTTGTCTCTTGTGACTTCGGGCACACTTTGCATTGCGCTCGCATTGCGCGTCCGGGTTGCAATCCATTATCATGCTGTGTTGGGTTCTGTCTGCTTCTGTCTTGGTTAGCTGTTACTCTGTAGCCGAGCCCTCGCACAAATGTCTTGTCTGTCGTTTGGCATGAGCGCATGTTGCCTATTGCGGTATGCTCTCATGTCATTCGGGTGTTGTGTCTGTGAGAGCGTGTGACTTTGTTTAGTCCTGCTTTGCCACGTGTCTCTCAGTCTTGTGTCACATTCCGCCTCCTTGTCTGTTCATTATTCTTTTATAGGTTTCACCTGTTTCATTATAACCTGTTTTATTTCTCTCCCTTTATTAGCTCCTGAGGCTGTCGATGAGCTTGTCCAGTGCCCTGTGACAATGAACAAGTCTGTTCAGTTCCCTGAGGCTGTTGACGAGTCTGTTCTGTTCCCCGCTGTCGCTGACAAGCACGTCCAGTTACCTGTGGCCACTCCTGAACTCTCCCCAGTGGTCATTGCTCAGCCTGCCCTGCTCAGTGTATCTGTCCTGTCATCCCTGTTAAGGCCTCATCCCTGACCACCAGACTCTGACCCTCTTCAGAGACTTACACCTTGGCCACCGGACTCTGGGTTCTGTCCAGATCCCTCATCCTGTTTTCCACCTCCTTCCCACCCATGGTTTGTTCTGACAACTCCGCCTTGGACTGTCCTGCCGACTCCGACCGGGCCTGTCCTGCCGGCTCCGCCCTTGTTTGCCCTGCTGCTTCCTTCCTGGTTTGTCCTACTGGCTCAGTCCTGGTTCCCTGTCCTCCTTTCCCTGTTTTCTGTCTGTTCTGTTCGTGTTTGTCCTTGTTCTGTTGGTCTTTTGTCATGTTTGGTGTTTCCCTTGGGATGTCAAGAGGTGTCCCTTAGAGGGGGGTGTAATGTTAGAGTTCAGCCACTTATATTGATTGTGTTTAGTTGTCTTTGTGGCTGAGCTCTGACATCCTTGTTTTGTGTCTTGTCTAGTCTATGTGAGAATGCATGGCTTACCCTTTTGGCATTCTCTTGTTTTGTTAGCACGAGTGCATTGCTCTTCTGTTATCTTGTGATATGCACTTGTGTCATTTGATTTGTGTGTATCTCATGTGAACTCGGGCATGCGTCGCGTTGCACTGAGTGTCCGGGTCGTGATCCGTTGTCATGTTGTGCTGGGGTTCAGCCATTTTGGTCTTGGTTACCTGTTTATCTTGGATGAGGCCACGGACATTGCCATTGCCATTGCTAGTGTCATTCGAGTGTTGTGTCTGTGAGAGCATGTGGCTTTGTTTAGTTCTGTTTTGCCACATGTCTCTTAGTCTTGCGTCACACCCCACCTTCTTGTCTGTTTTATTAGTTTATTGGTTTCACCTGTTCCCTGTTATAACCTGTTTTTTCTCTCCTTTTATTAGCTCCTCATGTTTGCTGTCCTGTGCTGGATTGTCTTCACTCGTTGGTTGGTTTTCTTCCTTGTCTGTTCGATATCCATGTGTGTTTTTTTTTTTCAATTGGTTTTGTTAATGCCGTTTTCTCTCTCATGAGATGTTTGTTTTGTATTTTAAATACAAATCTAATTGATTCCTTCTGCAATCGGGTCCTTCCTTTAAACACCCCGATCCATGACAGGTATATCTTGCAGTAGTAAACAAACCTGTTAAAATGCAACCCAGTTAGTGATGGAAAGTCTGATTCTTTTCCACGAACCGGTTCTTTCAGGCTGTTCATTTCTGTGAAACCGATTCACCAGTTAATTTGCGTCATCGCATAATGGACATCACTATACATAAGGCAAATATGCCGGGATCTTAGAACACACATACAAACACATTCAATAAAGCCATATGTAAGCACGTATCGCTGATCATTTCATTTTATCTAATTAAGTTATAATAATAAGGGTGTTTATTGTCATCAGTGTTGCATTAAGTGATCTTACAACACATTCGGCATTAATGTTTTGCACCCAATCGCACTAATATTTACCAACGTGAATGTTTTACACATGTCTAAAGCATAAAAAGTGATTAAACTAATCTTAATCAACTCACCCTTTTTTACAGAAACCATGACCCAGCTCGATCATCACAACTGAGAGTTGCTGTCCTCAGATCAGTGTACTGTTGACTCAAGAACTCCTGCAAATCACTCAATGTACACTTGACTCGAGAGTTGTAGACTGGATCATCTTCATACATAGTTAAAACAGTAATACAATTAGGGCTGGGTATCGGTCAAATTTTTGCGATATCGATACCAATACCTTGACTTCGATACCGGTTCCTAAACTATACTTTTTTCGATACTTTGAAAAAAAAAAAAAAAAACAGCAGGAAAACGACGAACACCGTATTACCGCTGGTTGGACGCTAGGTGGTACTATGAGATCATTTTTGGTAAACATGTTTAGAGTTAAGCTTACACAATAAAGCAAGACACCTTGATTTCAAACTTTGAACTTTTTTTTTATTTATTTTAACTAAAAGTTCAAATGAAACTGGAAAAATTAAGTGCATTTAAAATGTGTTGTTCAACTTTTTGAAAGATGGTTTTACGACAGATGTGAAAAGCAAAGAAGCTTCATCCGTGCATTCTGTCAGGTATTTCGTTATCCAGGAAAATATATCATGTGTGTGAATAAAATCGTTTAGTTCCCTCCTTCACGATATACATATCCAATTACATCAAAAACCTCGGGGTTGAGGGATTAGTGAATATTCTTGCTTTAGTGATTTTGCATTGAAAATTTAATTGTTTATTTAAAAAAAGAAAAACTTAAATCAAATACATTTCTGATGTATTTGATTTCTCATTTATAATGATAGTATTGGACTAACTGGGGCCCAGGTCAGAAAGCAGATAAACTGGTTAATCCGAATGTCTGCTAGCTGGCTTGGGACATCAAATAGGACACATAAACTACAACACATAAAGACTAAACACCTAGATATCTCATAGAGACTGTGTCTCTTCCCCAAACTACCAACCACAAAACCCTCACTAAATCATTTAGAAAATGTTTTATTAAAGTCAAACTTGAACAAAACAAACAAATTAAAGATAAACATCATATAAAATAGGGCTACTAAACATTAGATCTATTTTTACCAAAGCATTGTTAATGAAATGATTACAGATCATAGATTGGATGCACTCTGTTTGACTGAAACCTGGTTTAAACTGGATGAATATATTAGTTTAAATTAATTTACTTCCCCAGCTACAATTTACAGTGAAGTTTTTGGTGTTACTCAGAGGACAGGATATAAATGTAAGTCTTTTGAACTAATAATGCTTAATGTGACACCATCAGATATAAATAGAAAAACGATGTCCTCTTTTACCCTTGCTACAGTACATAGATCACCCGGGCCTTATTCTGATTTCCTTGGTGAATTTGCTCATTTTTTATAAGATCTTGTAGTTAATGTAGATAGAGGTTTAATTGTTGGTGACTTCAACATTCACATAGATAATTAAAATGACACATTGGGAATAGCATTTATCAATATTCTCAAATCTCTTGGAGTCAGACAAAATGTAACGGGACTAACTCATCGCCATAATCATATGCTAGATTTAATTCTGTCATATGGAGTTGATGTTGATAATATAGAAGTTTTGCAGCAGAGTGATGACATCACGGATCATTACCTCGTCTCTTCTATGCTGTGATCAGCTAATTTAACTCAATCTACACCACGCTATTGTTCGGGTAGAACTATTCTTTCGACTACTAAAGATAGCTTTACTAATAATCTTCCAGATCTATCTCATACACTCAATAAACCCCAAAGCCCAGAAGAACTTGATGAAATAACAACAAATATAAATGCAGTCTTCTCATGATCTCAAGAGAGCAGCTTGGAAAATGGAGTGCATGTGGAAGAATACAAAATTATAAGTATTTTGTGGTTCATGGAATGATAGTTCTGTAGCTACAGACAGGCACTAAAAGCTGCCAGGTAAGCATATTTTAGTAAACTCATAGAATAACCACAACAATCTTAGGTGTTTATTCAGTACTGTGGCTAAACTGGTTAGGAATAAAGCCTCAACAGAACCAGATATTACATCGCAGCACAAGAGTACTGACTTCATGAATTTCTTTACAGATAAAATTGAAATAATCAGAAATAAAATTTGAGTTATGCATTCATCTGTCATATCACCTCTGAAAACAGTGTCTAATAATTTTCCTCACATGCAACTTCAATCCTTTGCTGTCATAGGTCAAGAAGAGCTAACAAAACTAATCGAAATATCAAAAGCCACAACATGTTTGTTAGATCCAATACCAACTAGGCTATTAAAAGGGGTATCTCCTGTAATTTCAGAACCTCTTCTTAATATTATTAATTTCTCGTTATCCTTAGGATATGTCCCAAGAAACTTTAATGGCAGTTATCAAACCGCTTATTTAGAAGCCACAACTTGATCCTTTAGAACAGACTAATTATAGACCGATTTCAAATCTGTTGTTTATGTCGAAAATACTAGAAAAGGTAGTATCCTCCCAATTATGTTCATTTCTACAGAGAAATAGTATATATGAACAATTTCAGCCAGGATTTCGACCTCATCCAAGTACAGAGACTGCACTTATCAGAGTTACAAATGACTTGCTCTTATCATCTGACCGCGGCTGCATTTCACTTCTAGTGCTTTTAGATCTTAGTTCTACATTCGACACGATAGATCACAAAATTCTCTTGAATAGGCTGGAAAATTATGTTGGCATCTGTGGAGTTGCATTACCATGGTTTAGGTCCTATTTAGCAGACCACTACCACTTTGTCTATGTAAATGAGGAATTGTCAAACCAAACAAAAGTAAAGTATGGAGTGCCACAGGGATCGGTTTTAGGGCCTCTGCTTTTCTCCTTGTATATGCTTACCCTGTGAGATATTATCAGGAATCGTGGAGAAAGTTTCCACTGCTATGCCGATGATACCAACTTTATATTTCTTCAAAACCTAATGAGATTTCACAATTCTCCAAATTAGCAGAGTGTATCAATGAAATAAAAGTTTGGATGGCCAGAAATTTCCTTCTACTCAATTCCGACAAAACAGAGGTACTAATTATTGGACCAAAAATCTCTAAAAATAAGCTGCTAAATATAATTTGACTCTCGATGGATGTACTGTTACACATATATATATACGTATGTACAATATACAAATCCAAATCTGTTATATACAGAGGCATGGGAATGTAATGGCAGAAAAGGTATGGTATGTTGGATAGATAAAAATAGACTATGCTGTGTATTGCACATTAATTATTGCTCAATGTGGCCATTTTAATTGTTCATGGGATGGATAGACTGAGGGAAAAAACTGTTCCTGTGCCTGACGGTTCTTGTGTTCAGTGCTCTTTAGTGCCTGCCAGAAGGCAATAGTTCAAAAACGTAGCAGGCAGGGTGAGTGGGGTCCAGAGCAATTTGTCCAGCCTTTGTCCTCAATCTGGAAGTGTACTGTTCTTAAAGGGAGGGCAGGGGGCAACCAATAATCCTTGTGGAGGCGTAGTGACGTGCCTCAATCCAGGTGGCAGATGGATGAATCTCAGTTGCCAGTGCATTGGAGACATAGTATGTCATAGCATAGCACCGTGGAGACATAGCATGTGTGTAGGCTTCACACCATTCTCTGAGGCATCCACACACAACTCACCATTCGACCCACTGAACCACATTATAATGAACACAAGAAGGTTATCCCATGTGACTCTACCCACCCTAGCAACCGGGCCAATTTGTTTGCTTAGGAGACTTGGCTGGAGTCGCTCAGCATGCCCTGTATTCGTACTCGTGACTCCAGGGGTGGCAGTCAGCATATTTACTCACTGAGCTACCCAGGCCCCTCTCCAACATTTTGAGCGTGTTCAGCTCCAGGTTGTTTTGACTGCACCAGTGAGCCAGCCGTTCAACCCCCCTTCTGTATACAGACTCATTGTCATCTTATATGAGGCTGATGACAGTAGTTTCATCAGCAAACTTCAGGAGCTTGACAGAGGGGTCTTTGGTGGTGCAGTCATATGTGTACAGGGAGAAGAATAGTGGGGAGAGCACACATCCCTAGGGGGTACCTGCTGATTGTACAGGTGCTGGAAGTGAATTTCCCCTGTCTCACTAGCTGCTGCCTGTCTGTCAGAAAGCTGGTAATCCCCTGACAGATAGACATAGGATCCGAGAGTTGGTGTAATTTAGTCTGGAGTATAGCTGGGATGATGGTGTTGAAAGCCGAACTGAAGTCCACAAAAAGGATCTTTACATATGTCCCTGGTCTGTCCAGATGTTGCATGATATAATGCAATCCCATGAGCACTGCATCCTCCACAGACCTGTTTGCTCGATAAGCAAATTGAAGGGATCTAGTAAAGGGTCCAGTGATGTCCTTCAGGTGTGCCAACACCAGTCTCTCAAATGATTTCGTGACCACAGATGTGGTCATGGCGATGGGACTGTTGTGATTAAGTCCTGTGATTTTGGGTTTCTTTGGGACAGGAATGATGATTGAGCATTTGAGGCAGCATGGGACTTCACACAGCTCCAGAAAATGTATTGGAAGATCAGTGTGAAGATGGGGGCCAACTGGTTAGCACAGGATTTTAGACAAGCGTGTGAAACACAGTCTGGGCCCTGTGCTTTCCTTGTTTTCAGAAGACACAGCACACTTCTTCTTCACAGATTTTAAGTGCTGGTTGAGTAGCAGACGGGGGGAGGAGGGGGGTTGCAGGAGGAGTTGGTGTTTGTGTGAAGTGAAGGTCAGAGTGGGTGTGGGGTGTGATACTGGGCCTTTCAAATCTACAGTAGAACACATTCAAGTCATGAGCCCTACACTTCCCTACATTTCCTTATTCAGTGCATTCCAGGCCTGATTGTACAAGACTTTATCCCCACCTCCCTGGTATAACTGATTGGAAAAAGATTTCACAGGACAAACAAACAGAAACAACAATAACAACAAAAGAATTGGAGCACTCCACACAGAGGCTGCCATCCATGGTGCCATCTTACACAAAATGTCGCTATATGAACTATTGTACAGATGTAGTTTGCACTAGATTGGAAACTCTGCACACCGTGTGTTTGCTGTGTGATAATGTTGACTAATCTCAACTTGAGAGAATAAATTAACCAGAAAAAGATGCTGGCATCATAATAGATGAAGCACCAATGGCACATCCTCCTATGACGTGGACTAATGGGAGTAAAAAGGTGTTTAGGAGCCAGAATTAACTTTTCCTGAAATTACACGCTGGCACCTGCTGCAACAAACTCAAAAACACCTTCTTTCTAGACTTTGTTCACAATTACATCCATTCATTCTTCTATTTCGCTTGAAGTATATTGGTTCCTTAACACTACTGAGACCAAAACAGTATTTTTTCCCCATGCTTTTCTGTATGAAAAGTATGCTAAAGGCACAATGCTTTTGTAGTAGTACATTAATATACTGCCAACCCAAACCAGAACAGCATCCTTTCATTTACTTCTTTGTAAATTTAGAGACTTGCTAGCCGCTAACATTGGAACTAACACGTCGATTTCCTGTGTTGACTGTCAACTTCAAACAGCCTCTCAAAACATGAAGCTTACATAACCCAACTGCCTGTACACCCTTCCAATGTATCAAAACTGTTCAAACAAAATCCCAAGTGTCAATGGAAACAAAATGGGCTAAAGAACTTGCTAATCCAAATGCCCAAACAGAGCAGCACTCTTATTCTTATTTAACATTCTCCTACATGTCTAGACTAAAACATGTCTGATGTTTCCTACCAAACTGTGGGTACAATGTTTCCACCAGTAATGACCCATGGTGCTCCTTAATCTACTGAAGCCTCAGATAGCCCTTCTCTGGACGTTTGATCTTTGTGGAACAGAAAGGTCATGAGATGAGACAAATATGTCATCTCGTCACATGGATGATGTTCTCTGGAGCAGCTGGATATTCCTGCAGGTCAGTACTTTAACTCTCACACAGAGAGGGCAGATGATCTCAGCTCCCACTGTGGGTAAATGCTATTGTTTCAGCTGAGGTGAAACCCAATCTCAGCTGAAGTTCACCACAATATATGTAGGTCCCTTCTTCTCTTCACTGTTCCTCTCCCTTTGTCTCTTTCCAATGTTTCTATTACATTTGCTTTTGAAAATATTTTATAGAAAGATACCACCCCATTTTTATGTGCAAATGAATTCCCTCGTTTTTTTGATAGCTTGATGTTAAATGTGTTCCCCGTTGTTCTTTGCTGTTTGTTTAACTTCAGGAAAGCTTTAGGAGTTGAGATCATTGCTGAGACAGCAGTGTCTCATCCATTGCCTCAGTGTTATCTCTCCCTCTTCGAAAATAACATCACCAGCAAAACAAATCCACACTTTAATGAGTTATGAAATACTGGTGTACCCATCACTTTTGTTGTTTGATTGCCCTGTTGAACTTAAACTGTACAAATCTAAGGATGTTTTGAGACCTATAGATTGTTTGCTTTTTACCAATACGGGGACTAAATTGTTACAATGTTGCATTTTCTTCTTGGTTCGGTTCGCTTTCACAAGGCAACATTTCAAAATGGACCAAAAATATGTCAGTAAATTGTAATGTGAGCAAGCTGTCCTCTTACTGGTCACTATGTTCGTTTGCTGTTCCAGGATTAAGCTCACCCATTGATATCCCGGTTAAAATGATATGCCTGTAAAAAACAATTCAACCATTACAAATTTTAGAGAATTTTCGAGGGTTGCCAATTAGAGGTTGTGCTCCAAATAAAATTATCCACCACTCGAATGGATATGAGTTATGTTTCCATCATTGTTATTTTTATCCGTCATTAGTTGCTTTTGCATTATTTCTGCATTGAAACATGCCTGTTCTCACAGATCTCTCTCTCTCGCACGTACACACATGCACACACACACAAACAGCAGAGTAAAGCCGTGTTCTGCTGCTATCCAATAAAAAGAAACTATCATACTAAAATTACCTCAGGAATTAGAAAACAGCTCCTATTTAACCCTCTGGGGTCTGAGGGTATTTTGGTCCCTGGAAAAGTTTTGACATGCCTTGACATTTGTGCTTTTTTCAGTTGCTTAAAAACATAATAATGGCTAAAGTCTGATTACACTGTATTCAGCACAAACTGGGCTACAATAATATGTGAGCAACATGTATGTACAGGTTTGTATTTTTGAAAAAATAAAGTTTTTGTATGGTTTTTGAAAAAACAAAAATTTTAAGTCACTGAAATAAGACCATATAACACATGCTAAACATCTGTCCACAAGCCTTTTGAGAACTGGATCTTGTAGCCTAGAGTTTTTGCTACAACTTGATGTGAAAACCATCCTGATTACTCATTCAAACAAAACAATACAGTAATTTAACTTTTGTAAGACAATTTTAGAGTTGAAAGTTAATATGCGAGGAGGCGTGAATTATCATGAATATGTATTGTAATTCACACATTAGAGACAAAGACCCTCCCCTGGGCCTATCAATGAGGGATAGAGAATGAATGTGAGGAGACTTAATGATCCAAATCAAGTTTTAAGTTAAAAGAAGTAATCTGACTATATATTTTCTTTACATAAAGACTTTACTTAATTTTAGACCTACACTACCATTAAAAGAAGTCTCTTCTGCTCACCAAGACTGGATTTATTTGATCCAAAATACAGAAACAATATTGCTATTCTGAACTCTTTTTACAATTTAAAAGAACAGTTTTCTATTTAAAAATATTGTAAAATGCAATTTGTGATCAAAGCTGAATTTTCATCATCATTACTGCAGTCTTCAGTGTCACATGATCCTTCAGAAATCATTATAATATGCTGATTTTCTAATATGGGCATATTTAAAGGGCATTTTACTAATTTAACCGTAACACATATTTGCAAGCACAAGCTTTGTGGATGATAATGAGGCATTATAAACACTAGATAAAATATAATCTAAACATTCATATTATATTTGTATCATATTACATATCATATTTATATTATACAGCATACAATTTAAATACCTGCTTTAGCCGAAACAGTCCCACTAGTAAAATATGTAAATAGCATGTCAGCTAATGAAAACTAAATGACTTACTCGTCTGAAATTGTATCCTCGGCTGGATCAAGTCTCCCTTCAAAATACAAATGTTCATCGGAGTCCCGCTCTTCTTCTGAGGAAAATGTTAACTCTTCCTTAATATACTGGAGCTTTCTCGCTTGTGTATCGTTGCAACCATGCAGTAAAATGAATGAATTGTTTACATCAAACCTCTGAACATTGTCGGGGGCGTTTACCATTTGCCTTGATCGTCTCAGCGCATTAGCATATGAATGATGCGCTCTGCTGGTGGGTGGGATCACATTACAGATAATGAGATGGGCCTGTAAAAACTGTACATTGCTTTGTTTCAAACAGATTGCATTGCAGGAGAATATTTGTTTTAAATTTGAATTGTTTTGTTTAAAAGTAGACATTTTAAGCTTTCTTTAGACATATGTTTCATGTTTGTGTGATAAGTATTCGCGGAGTTTCAGTTCATTTTTGTGACGTATTTCTGAAATATGCTTGTGAACACAGAGACTGCTGAAATCTCACCCTTTTTATTTTCTTTATTTTACAAAAGCACAAGATTTTGTTGTTATTGTGAGTGTACACAAATAAAAGTAGACCCTTTATAGTCTCTAATGATGTCTTACACTTATCTGTACACCCAAAAATGACGGAGTATTTTAAGTTGTTTCTGCTGTAATGACGAAAATATCCAGCAGGATGCGCCGGCGCGTCCATTGAGCCCAGAGGGTTAAACAATTATATCTAATATAGTTATAGGCTATATCCACATTTTGATTTTGAATTACAGAGAAGTGCTGATCTACAGATGTCTTCTCCAAATATCCCTCAGTTATGCTCATGGTTTTTATAGGGATATTTTTTGGTGCGTTGGTCTGTTGGGTCAGTTTGCATTCTCACCACAAGGGAACTGCTCCTGAGTTAATATGCAATCGGTCCAGGTTACGAAACAAACGCTCAAAACGAGCCAGGTGTGAAAACGCACTAAAACATTTAGATGATCATATGAGGCACACAAAAGGGAAGCAATGATTACATAGAAAGAATATGTGTAAAAGTCCCTATTGTTCTCTAGAATCTCTCCCACAGAGACAGAATGTTGTGTATAGCATTCCATGTTCCTGTCTGTTACTTACATGCCCTCCCATTGTACTCAACAACGTTAAAATGTATTGCCTTACAAGACATGCTCTATATATAGTAAAAGTGTTTAGATGTATTGCGTGATGAACAGGGCAAAAAGTATGTGTTTATGAATGTAACAGGGTTTGTAAATTCAGGGCAAATGGAGTTAGTATGTGAGTATTTGTATTACTCTTTTAGCGTCAGGCAAAATTTAAACAAAAAGGGCTTTTTGTGGCCTACTAAACACACAGACAAGTCTAATGAGAGTTCACATCAACATTTGCACGCTTGCACACACACACACACACACACACACACACATGTTGTGTTTCCATGTTTTATGGGGACTTTCCATAGACATAATGGTTTTTATACTGTACAAACTTTATATTCTATCCCCTAAACCTAACCCTACCCCTAAACCTAACCCTCACAGAAAACTTTCTGCATTTTTATCTTTTCAAAAAACATAATTTAGTATATTTATAAGCTGTTTTCCCTCATGGGGACTGACAAAATGTCCCCACAAGGTCAAAAATTTCGGGTTTTACTATCCTTATGGGGACATTTGGTCCCCACAAAGTGATAAATACACGCTCACACACACACACACACAAACACATGCACCACACAAACACACACACACAAACTCACACACAACTCTCTCTCTGCTTCCTCTTTCTGTCAACTGATGCCCTTGTCAGCCTTTTCATGTCTCCCTCTGCCATCACTATAACAAGAGACAGGTATTAATAGCTACGTTTCCTTTCAAGGATTTTTTTGGCATAAAAGTTTTATCGCATAAAAATAAAGCTGATGGAAATGCTAATTATCGCAAAAATGTCACAAGTGTTGACATAATATGTTTCAGTTTAACTCTAACGCATAAAATCTATGTCGATACTTCAGATGTCGTGAAAAACTGGTTTGGAAAAAACATTTGTCAAGAAAATTTGCATTATCGCAAAAATGTTGCATCACATGACAAAATTTACCCCAATCATTAGCCTGTTAATCATGATGATGGTATACATCCTTGAAAGCCAATTTATTGTACGTGATTATGGATTGATCTTAATGGCATATAGATCTGATGCTGCAAACATGACACTTCCATGAGTTCCAACACTAATATCTGGTATCATGCACATCAACAAGTGCACAGAGAACAAATTAATGGCCACTGTTTGGGATTAATTTAACCGCGGTAGACATCCATTTATTTATTAAAGTTGCTTTTCAATAACATTCAAAATAATAGATGGCAGTCATGGAATTAGCCCACAATACAAAAAACATAATTTCTCTGCACAAATTTTTTTTAAATGAAAAATAAATACACAATACAAGAAGAAAAGTATCAGTCTGCTTTTTGGAACACTAGCATAGCCCAATTCTAAAAAAAATATTGTTTAGCTTACTTTTGAATAGATGCCGGCAGATTTCCCTGTATTAAGTTAAATAAATTAGCCTACCAAATGAAGAAAGCATTAAATAAAATAATTACCACAAGAATTTTTTTATTTTTTATATATATATTCAATATATGCCTTACCCTGTTCTGTAAATTAAAAAAGTCTCATTCTCAGAATGTTCTACACTTTATTTCAAGATGTAAAATATAGAACTATTTGTCCAATGCAAAGTTCACTTTCAGAAATTAGCTTTTGAACATTTTAAAATGTTTAAATATTTTTAATCTAACCCTCTTTACCTCGTATTGCATTTGCTGAGCTTCTTCAGAAAATGTAAATTGCATTATGATGCTAAAATTAATTTGAGTTGTGATGGCGATACTTTAGATTAGATGATTGTTCAGAATAACTTATTGAATATCAGAAATGTATCATATACTTGTATATACCCTAACATTACACCGCATATTTTTTTCTTTAATAGCTGTGCACACAGCATATACACATCGATGGATGGTCCTTATACTAAGAACAAAAGTTTCCCCCATTACTTGGTGCAGGTTGCCAGCTTGAACAGGCCATGACGTTTCACTTTCAGGACAAAACCGGTCGCAACCTGCGATAGGTGCAACATAAGGACCAATATTACAGTCCTATCAGAAGGGCAACTGTTCCCTTTTGATTGCAACTCCTCCTCTTCTGATTGCTTTTATTTGTGAAATAAAAATTTAAGTAAGCTAGCTAATTTCAATGAATTGCCAAAATATTCTCCCTATACAGACATTTCTGTATGGAAATCTTTAGGGCAGATTTATTTTGAGGTAAACCAAAAAGTATGTGTCAAGTATTTTTTTAGGCATGACGTTATCACACACACCATTTCTTAAAAGGCCATTTGAATGGAAACAGGCAGAAGACAGCAAATTTCCCAAAAAAATTTTAACACATTTTTACTTTGTCGATAACAAAATAGTTTGAAAAGTGGATGGAAACTAGGCTACAGATAATGACAGCCCTGGTGACTAGCCTTACCACTCTCTCTCTCCCGCAGACAGACACACAACCATGCCCCCATTGCCAAAAAAAAACTAATATTGTGACGTTTTAGTCGTGGTTTTTGTCAAAGGGAATAAAACTCATTGCTGCGATATGTACAACGAGCCACATGAAAATTATTTTGCAAAATGTAAGTTTAGACTTTTTGTGATACTATGAGACCAGGTTACTGATGCCATTTTGGAAATCATATAGGATCCTATTGACAGGTGAATTTGTCACCTATGATGAATTTATTCCACAACCGAAAATATTACTATGTAGTAACTTAGCTAAAGTGAGTACTCTTTTTGGCTGGTCATGTGATCTCAACATTTCCCTAACCCTTACCATAAAGAGGGATCACCCTTTTAGAATACAACAGTATTTCCCCTTCTGTCCCCCCATCTCTCGAACGTCCTCGAGGACCCGGAACGCTCCCAAGCGTTCCTGAGACGGACGACCCAAGGAATGATACGTTTGCTCTTGAGCTGGTAAGTAGACCACTCCATCCCCCGGTGGAGGGCTGGGAGGAGAATCCTAATTTTCTTTTATTTCTTTTTCCGCACCCCCTTCGGGCTGCAGTACCCACATTCTCAATGAAAGAGCTACTTCCTCGTTCCCTGGGTCATCTGGCCCATAAATGTTGTTCTCACGGCAACCCGGCGCCAAACACCGGTAGTCCCGGCACCCCGGACGTGGACCCCTCGCCTACGGACCCACGACTGCTGTCCCCCGGCCGGCCGGTTCCAACGAGTCCAGAGGACCTCCACTTCAGTCATTAACCCTCCCCCTGCTTGGTGTGAGGAGCAATGTAAGTGCTTTGAGTCCTTTCTCAGCACCAAAGCCTCGGGACGTGCTTTTCACCGCTGCGAAGCCCTGCCAGGTATGTCGAAAAACGATCGTTCCCTTAGTGCCCCTAGAACGCCTCGTTCTCTCCATCAGTTCTAGGCTATTGTTATGACTTGAATCTCATGTGAGTGTACAGTACTTAATTTACATATTTGTCAAAATATTAACTTCTTTTGGTGTAAATGTGAAAAAAAGTGCAACTTTTTATGGTTACCAATACATTGATACATTTGTTTTCAAGATACTTATTCAAGATAAGTAGCCTGAATGAAATATTATTTGTATTACTTGTTTCCCTCAAATGAAGTGTTTATGTCAGATATTCATTATGTTGCAGTACAAAGATATGTGATCAGGGTATAGACACAGACAATGGGTGTGTCATATCCTTTCTTGCCAATAACAATGTCCTCACGATTTTCACACCACCAAGCAAACATTCATCATGCATGATTTTTTGTTTTTGTTTTATAAGTCTACAAAAGGAATCAAATCTACTCAAATACTCTCAAGTGCCCATTTACTCATGTGCCATTTGCAGCGAAAGATCAGAATTATTTTGTCTTTTTTCTGCACATTAACAATTTCATACACTCATATACAGTAGTGTAAGTGTCATAATAAATTACAATAAGTGTAATCACGCATATAGTGTGTAAGCGCATTAGTGTCATTGTAAGCGCATTAGTGTAATGTAAACAAGACAAATTAAAAAGATTCTACTGCATATATATTACATTAAATCATCATCGAGTGGTTAAAACAACTTCTTTTACAGACCTGCTGTGAATTCTAATCTTTGGGCCTGTTTACACTTGGCCACTTCATGCGTTTCCACTGATCGGATAGGGAACTGAAGATCGGATTTATATCCATTTGGTGGAGACACATTGATGTGGCCATGTATAAATGGAATTCGCTTTTTCAATAGGATAGCAATCCGGTCAGTAAAAATGCATGTGCAAGTGCCAAGTGTAAATAGATTTACTTTTGTGTTGAGTTGTGACAGGGCGGAGGGCGGGGCCGGGTGGTGATTCTGCACACCCGGTCCCTTTTCAGGCTAATTAAGCCTCTGAGAGGGATAAAGGCCGACTGCGGATGGTGGTGCAAGAGAGAGAGATAATTTACGGCCAGCGGCCCTGCCCTCTGCCCTGTCACAGTAGTATTTGCTTGTGTGTAACAATTTTTCATATTCTGTTTATGTTTCACTAAAAATGCAACATGCAACAACAAAGCTCATATGAAACTATGCTGTATAAAAATAAACAGCTTTTGTTCTGTGATTAACACGACAATATGCCTGTTATATTTTATTTATTCATTAACATTAGCAACTGTCTAATGTTAATGAATAACTGTCAACTGTCTAACAAAACTGATTTTGTTTTATTTGCAACCATCTTTGCTATGCACTAATTATTTGTTTCACTGATTGAATGTTATTACTACGAGTGTGATGAAACTTCATTTTGTGGGAATGTAAGGAGTTGCGGTTGACAATGACATAGAGTTGGTTACAACAGAAATGTTATGATGTGACAGACTTTTTAAACTGGTTTCATAAAGTACTTTGTAAAGGCAAAATATTCTGAAAAGGCTACTTTAAAATAATACTACTGTCTCTTTTGTGGAAGCATAGAGTATGTGTATTATGTGTGCCTGTTTTTGAAAGGCTGACATCAAACAAGTATAAATCATGTAAATATGTCAGTTCGGATTGTAAGTTGCAAGACCTTTTAGATGATGAAAAAAACATATGTGACTTATTAAAATGGTTAGATTTCAGAATCAAAGCTGTAATTCAAAGAGTTTGATGTATGAGCAATGCCTTTCCACTGTACGGATGGTGTGAAAAGAGCTCTATTGTTGATGAGTACTACTAGAGTGTTCTGTTGTGTTATGGTGCAAAATAACTTGCATGTACTGTATATGTAGGCAAATGTGTATTCAGTCTTTTGGTGATCAATTTAAATTATTACATGACCACGTACAGTAGGTCTATATGCATTTATATTCATGTTACATTTATACAAGTTTCCCAAATTAACTTCTCAGAAAGATATTTTGTACAAAGATGAAAATGAATTGCATAATTACAGTAAGTTATTTTCTGAAATCAGCACCTTATTTATAAAGGTTATGTTTGAACTAAAGTCAACAAGACAATAAAAGCTGATGTTATGGGCTTGGTTTAGTAACATTTTCAGTTTTTAGACCAAATAGTTTTGCTAGAAATATCTGTATGTTGTGCTTGGAATAAAGGTAGTGTACTATTGGTTCTTGAATGTACAGCACTTTCTGGTTTTGATGCAATGCCCAGAAAACAACAAACAGCAACAAGAAACTTTGGGGACCATTAAATTTAACTCATATCACTTAAAATATCAATGTGAAAACAGGCAGTCACAGTCTCTTTCAAATTGACTCAGACAAACTGATTCAGAGATTAAACTACTGAGGTCTGAAAATGAATTTTACACACTAGATTGCGCAGACCAGGAGGTACATCTCAGGTACAGGAGGTCAAAAGTTATTCCACTGAAATTTAAATTGAATCAGCAGACTGATCTCACTGTAAATTCTGGGACAGGAGGTTGAAAATTCTTCAGCTAAATTTGGTCTGTTTTACCAAAATTTTGACCACAGCCCCCAGTGTCTAAAGCTGGAAGTGTTGTTGAACATAGGGGCATCCACAGACAGGAGCCAAAGGTGAGTTTTAAAGTGAGTTATTTTTAGTTACAGTCAACAGAAATGCATACTGTTCCCCTTCTGTCGCTCTCTCCACGTTGTGTCAGGCGAAGGCGAAGAAAAAAAAAAACTACTAACCCTGAAGAGCATTAAGGCTCATCTGAATTTTGCCAAAACACACATTGATGATCCTCAAACCTTTTGGGAGAATGTTCTGTGGACTGATGAGTCAAAAGTGGAACTGTTTGGAAGACAGGTGTCCTGTTACATCTGGTGTAAATCAAACACAGAATTCCACAAAAAGAACATCATGCCTACGGTGTAGCATGGTGGTGGTAGTGTGATGGTGTGGGAATGCTTTGCTGCTTCGGGGCCAGGATGACTTGCAATAATTGAGGGAAACATGAATTCTGCTCTCTACCTGAAATTCCTAAAGGAGAACATCCGTTCATCAGTATGTGAGTTGAAGTTCAAGCGCAACTGGATTATGCAGCAAGACAATGATCCAAAGCAAGAGTGAGTGCTTCAATAATAAAATATATATATTTGAAAACTGTATATTGTGTTTACTCAGGTTGCCTTTGCTTTATGTTATATCTTGTTTGAAGATCTAAAACCATTTAGAGTTAAAAATACACAAAAATAGAATAAATCAGGAAGAGGCAAATACTTTTTCACAGTGCTGTATTTTAATTACTGACACTCTGTGCACTTTAACAGTTTCTATGTTCCTCCATCATTCATTTAAGTAATTTCACCTTATAATACAATGTGTTTATTTTTAATGTTTGTGTAAATTGATTAAAAGAAATAAAACTTATAATACTGGCTCATTTTCTTCACACTAAACGACCTCCCACTTGCAACCAAAACAAACTAACAAGCCTAGCTGCTGTTTCCTGCACACTGTGTGAATTTAAGGCTTGGGAAAGAGCTTGAATGTCTGTAAAAACATTCTGCAGTATGCAAGAGAGTCAGAGAAGCTAGATTTACAACTAGACGGTGATCAGTGTGTGAGTTTCTGTCTGTTTCTCTGTATGAAGTAGACCCCTATGTAGCTTAAGTTTTTGGATGTGGTTCAGTACTGTACTGATACACTCTGCACAACCAGACATTACCTGAGGCAGCGTGTCGAGAGGTGTGAGATAGAAGACAAAGACCATGAAGATCACATATCACTGCTTTAAGTTTTTGATAGTTGATGTTGTCTTTGGTAATGAGATTGATCATGCTGTGGATTTGATGGGTTTTACATTGAAAATGAATACAAATTTAAAGCAAAAACAAAGATGTGTAACACATGAGAACAACTATATTAAGCATGCATACTCTTGTAGCCTATCCACCTCAAGGTTCGACATGTTGTGCATTCTGAGATGCTATTCTCCTCACTACAATTGTACAGAGTGGTTATCTGTGTTAACGTAGCCTTTCTGTATGCTTGAACCTGTCTGGCCATTCTCCATTGACCTCCCTCATCAAGGCATTTCCGTCCGTAGAACTGCCACTCACTGGATGTGTTGTGTGTGAAATGCTCAAACCAGCCCATCTGACACCAACAATCATGTCAAGGTCAAAATCACTGAAATCACATTCCCCTTTCTGATAGTTGATGTGAACATTAACTGACACTCCTGACCCGTATCTGCATGAGTTTATGCATTGCTGCCACATGATTGGCTGGTTAGATAATCACATGAATAATTAGGTGTACAGGTGTTCCTAATAAAGTTCTCAGTGGGTGTAGATGCAAACATGACAGTTTGGTGAACATTAATTAGTTGTATCTCATTAATAATTATAGAAATTATCAATATTATGTAAATGGTAATCACATTCATATTCTGTGGAAAAATTGTTCTTTTGTGTTGTAAGATCAGCCTTTTATGCTCTTGGTAGTGTTATGTAATTTATATATTTTTTTATAGATCTTATATCACACTGTAAGAGCAGACTGACCCTTTCCAAACCATGTTTCCAGACAATTACAGATTGCTTTTAAGCTGATTTTGCTGTCGAAGAGTAGTCCATCTTACTCTGTGTGTTGCTCTACAGACACTTTTGACTTCTTCAAAAATGGCACTCCACACTTTCTTATCTGAACCTGATCACACAGGAAGTTGACATGTTGCTAACAAATGTTTCTGTCCCCTGACATCGACCCAATTATGCAGAGTTACTGACGAGTGCTATCTCCCATCAGACTTCTTTGCATTAATTCAAATTCGTTAAACTTTTCCTGTTGTGCCTCAGAAGCAGGGCTGAGAGTAATCAGGAAGTAATCATGTTCACATCATCAATGATGAGTGCAATTTGGAGGTTGCATTTGCCCACTAAGATTACATTTTTACTCCACTGATGGTTAGATTTGGGGTTGACAATTAAGTTGCGATGTAGGCTATTACTGACAAAACGTCTAGGTTACGTATGTAACCTCCGTTCCCTGATGGTTGTGTCAGAACCTCCGTTCCCTGATGGTTGTGTCAGAGAAGCGACACTAGGGGTCTCTCTTGAGCGCCGATATTCACCTCTGGACTATGAAAAAAGGCCAATGAGAGTTGGCAACCAGTATTTGCATGTCCCGCCCCCGGACATACGGGTATTTAAGCGGCGCAAATACGGGAGTTCATTCAGGATTTTTCTGAGGAGCCGGAAATGGTCCGGCCACAACAGTGGCTCGGCTCAGCGACGTGGCAGGGGAGACACAACGTCTCGTTCCCTCCATCAGGGAACGGAGGTTACATACGTAACCTAGATGTTCCCCTTCTGTCGCTCTCTCCACATTGTGTCCGAGAAGCGACACAAGGGGTCCACTTATAAAAGTGCCATGCGCTGAGCCGTGTACGTGAACTGCTGATACAGGAGCGAGCAGGAATTCTTACGTGTAGGACGACCAACTGTATCAGGCTGCACGTACCCTTCCCCAATGCCCCATTTAAGCATCAGGATTCCTTATCGTTACCCTGGAGGGGAACAAGGTGCTGGCCGCCAACCTGGGAACGGGCCAAGCCTGGCCGGGCCTCTTTTCTCTCTATGTTTCTCGCATAGAGCAACTAAGGCCGGGGCCCTTACACACATTGAGGGAAGGGGGTCTTAGCCCTTATTCAGGGCAGAGAAGACCCTGCGGAGGCCACGCCTACCCGAGAGGGGAGGCAAGTTTAAGTGGCAAAACCATCAGAGGCCTGTTTAGGGCCTATGTGGAAAATTCGGTGCGGTGGTGGATCCAGCCTCATAGAGGGGGGAACATACAGCATGGCAGCCGAGGCAGCCATGACTGCCTAAGAGAAACACGGGAGTCAGCTCGGTGTTACACACAGGGGGAGTCCGAAGGAGGCCTTACCTTTGGAGCACCTATACCAGTACAGGGTGGCTTGGGTCAGCGAGTTCCTCCGCTGAACTGCGACCCACGAGGGCTAGGGAGGAATCGACCAGTGTCCCAAACCTGAGATCTCCTGGGAATGAAGGCCTTTCCCCTGGTTAGGGGGAAGGGCGCTAGGTGCAAGCGATTCACCCGGTCAGATCGTGGGCGTGCCACCGAGTTCTACGGGCTCGGTACCTGAGAAAACACGGGACGATACTGACTCAACTCGGAGATTGTAGAATCTCGCAAAAGTGTTAGGTGTTGCCAAGCCCGCTGCTCTACAAATGTCTGCTAGGGCAGTGCACCTAGCCAGTGCCCATGAGGACGCAACACTCCTGGTGGAGTGAGCTCGGACCCGCAAGGGGGGGGGGGGCACGGCCTGGGTGTGTTAAGCCAGGGAAATGGCGTCGACAACCCAGTGGGCGAGTCTCTCCTTGGAGACAGCATTCCCTTTCTGCTGTCCCCCAAAGCAGACGAAGAGCTGCTCAGAGCATCTGGTGCTCTGTGTGCGGTCCAGATAAATACGTAAAGCACGTACTGGACACAGCAGTGAAAGGGCTGGGTCTGCCTCCTCCCGGGGCAGCGCTTGCAGGTTCACTACCTGATCCCTGAAGGGCGTGGTAGGAACCTTGGGCACATAGCCCGGTCGCGGTCTTAGGATCACGAAAGTATCTGCCGGACCGAACTCCAGGCAAGCGTCGCTAACAGAGAACGCATGCAGGTTCCCGACCCTCTTGATGGAAGCGAGCGCGATCAGCAGGGCAGTCTTGAGAGAGAGGGCCCTGAGTCCAGCTGAGTCAAGCGGCTCGAAGGGGGGTCTCTGGAGGCCCGTAAGGATGACCGAGAGATCCCAGGAGGGGAACAGGTTAGGCCGGAAGGGAGTTATCCTCCGGGCACCTTTTAGGAACCTGACGATTAAGTCATGCTTACCAAGAGACTTGCCGTCTACCTCCTCTCTAGCCTCTCCTGAAGAAACACGAGCAATGACCTAACTGCACACTTCTGCGGGTCTTCAGCTCGGGAAGAACACCAGTCTGCGAACAGACGCCACTTTAGAGCATAGACATGCCTGGTAGAGGGGGCTCTGGCTTGATTGATTGTATCTATGACGGTCGGTGGTAGGCCGGCTAGATCTTCCGCATCCCGTCCAAGGGCCAGACGTGGAGGTTCCAGAGGTCTGGGTGCGGGTGCAAGAGCGTGCCCCGTCCCTGAGAAAGAAGGTCCTTCCTCAGGGGAATTCGCCAGGGAGGGGCTGTCGTGAGGAGCGTGAGGTCCGAAAACCAAGTCCGGGTAGCCCAATAAGGGGCTACCAGAATGACTTGCTCCTCGTCCTCCCTGACCTTGCATAGCACCTGTGCAAGAAGGCTCACTGGGGGGAATGCGTACTTGCGCAGCCCCGCAGGCCAGCTGTGTGCCAATGCGTCTGCCTCGAGGGGAGCCTCTGTCCGGGCATACCAGAGCGGGCAGTGGGAGGTTTCTTGGGAGGCAAACAGGTCTACCTGAGCCTTGCCGAACCGGTCCCAAATCAGCTGGACCGACTGGGAGTGGAGCCTCCACTCTCCGCCAGGCAAGCTTTGTCTTGACAGCGCGTCCGCTATCACATTGAGGTTGCCGGGGATGTGAGTGGCGCGCAGTGATTTGAGTCGCTGCTGACTCCAAAGGAGGAGATGACGGGCGAGCTGTGTTTATGTAGGCTACGACCGTGGTGCTGTCTGTCCTGACTAGGACGTGTTTGTTCCGAATTAACGGGAGAAACTTCTGCAGGGCCAGAAAAACAGCCAGCAGCTCTAGGCAGTTGATGTGCCAGCCCAGCGGGCCTCGGTTCCACCGGCCTGCGGCTGCGCGCCCGTTGCATACGGCGCCCCAACCCAATTTGGAGGCGTCAGTTGTGACCAGAACGCGTCGGGACACCTGCTGCAAGGGTACTCCTGCCCTTAGGAAGCAGAGGTCTGTCCAGGGTTTGAAGGTTTGGCGGCAGGCAGAGGTAACTTTTATGTTGTGCATGCCGCGGCGCCTTGCTCGTCTC
Source organism: Xyrauchen texanus (assembly GCF_025860055.1). NCBI lineage: Eukaryota > Metazoa > Chordata > Actinopteri > Cypriniformes > Catostomidae > Xyrauchen > Xyrauchen texanus. The sequence continues at coordinate 17,757,227 of NC_068277.1, read as the reverse complement.
GGGACTCGAGTCCGGAGCCAGTGCTGAAGTGGTCTCATATGCATCAACCCCAGCGGCACGGCCGCCACGGAGGATGCCATATGCCCCAGGAGCTGTTGGAAACGTTTTAGCGGGACCATGGCGCCTGGCTTGAAGGAAGCGAGGCATTTCAGCACTGACTGAGCACGCTTGTTGGAGAGACATGCTGTCATTGGGACTGAGTCTAACTCCAGACCGAGAAAAGTGATGCTCTGAGAGCTTGCTCTTTTCCCAGTTGACCTGAAACCCCAAACGGCTGAGGTGGCTGAGCACCTGGTCTCTGTGTGCGCATAGTAACTCTCGGGAGTGGGCCAGTATGAGCCAGTCATCGAGGTAATTGAGTATGCGTATGCCGGCTTCTCGGAGCGGGGCAAGAGCTGCCTCTGCGACTTTCGTGAAGACGCGAGGGGACAGAGACAGGCCGAAGGGGAGGACTTTGTACTGATATGCCTGGCCGTCGAACGCGAACCTTAGGAAGGGGCGGTGTCGAGGGCAAATTGAGACATGGAAGTACGCGTCCTTCCACATGCCAGGAACCAGTCGTCCAGCCGTGATGGTTGTGGGGAGGATGGAGGGTTCCAATCCAAGCCCACGCTGTCGGCTGCCCGGGAAAGCATGTCAGTCATCTGTGCGTCAGCCTCAGCCTGGGCGTGCAGGCCCGAAAGCGGCAGCCCAGGGGAGTCCTCAGCATCAGATAACCCGCCCTCCGATGCCGCGGCGAGCTCATCTGGTTTCATCGCAAGAGGGTCGGCAGACTGGCTGTGAGGCGAGTCACCACTGCCTCGAGCACGGACGGGAATCAACGAGTGTGTCGGGCTGCGGGTGGTCCGAGGGGGTGTACCCGGCGGAGCTGCACCCGCTGCCATCCCCAAATCGCCTCCATCGCCAGCCGCATCGTCCTCAATCCCGTGGGAAGAAGGAGCGACACGGGGGGCGGCTGGAGTGGCTTGCTCACGGTTGTAAGCAAGCCGCGACTGCAACGTTGTCATGGTCATGTTCTCGCAGTGAGAACATGAACCATCCACAAACGCAGCCTCGGAAGCGGAGAGCACTCTACTGCATCCAGAAACAACACAGGGGCGGAAGGGCATCTTTATAAAGACGCGTCCTTAAAAGGACGTTCAACGCCGCTGTGTTTTGCTCTTTTAGAAGAAATTACTCTTTTAAATAAAATCACTCTTTTAGGGAAAAAACTCGTGAGAGTTTTTTGAATCTGCACTGTCGATGCGACAAGGGGCAGGAATGCACAGCCGTGCAAACAGGAGAAAGCCGCTGTTGTGCGCCGTAGAATCCAACAGCATGCAGCAGAGGGATAACAGGAACTCGGTGTGTACACGCAGCAGTTGCAGACACGACCATCGGCTCCGAAGAAATTTTCTGAATGAACTCCCGTATTTGCGCCGCTTAAATACCCGTATGTCCGGGGGCGGGACATGCAAATACTGGTTGCCAACTCTCATTGGCCTTTTTTCATAGTCCAGAGGTGAATATCGGCGCTCAAGAGAGACCCCTAGTGTCGCTTCTCTGACACAACCATCAGGGAACGGAGGTTCTGACACAACCATCAGGGAACGGAGGTTACATACGTAACCTAGACGTTTTGTCAGTAATAGCCTACATCGCAACTTAATTGTCAACCCCAAATCTAACCATCAGTGGAGTAAAAATGTAATCTTAGTGGGCAAATGCAACCTCCAAATTGCACTCATCATTGATGATGTGAACATGATTACTTCCTGATTACTCTCAGCCCTGCTTCTGAGGCACAACAGGAAAAGTTTAACGAATTTGAATTAATGCAAAGAAGTCTGATGGGAGATGGCACTCGTCAGTAACTCTGCATAATTGGGTCGATGTCAGGGGACAGAAACATTTGTTAGCAACATGTCAACTTCCTGTGTGATCAGGTTCAGATAAGAAAGTGTGGAGTGCCATTTTTGAAGAAGTCAAAAGTGTCTGTAGAGCAACACACAGAGTAAGATGGACTACTCTTCGACAGCAAAATCAGCTTAAAAGCAATCTGTAATTGTCTGGAAACATGGTTTGGAAAGGGTCAGTCTGCTCTTACAGTGTGATATAAGATCTATAAAAAAATATATAAATTACATAACACTACCAAGAGCATAAAAGGCTGATCTTACAACACAAAAGAACAATTTTTCCACAGAATATGAATGTGATTACCATTTACATAATATTGATAATTTCTATAATTATTAATGAGATACAACTAATTAATGTTCACCAAACTGTCATGTTTGCATCTACACCCACTGAGAACTTTATTAGGAACACCTGTACACCTAATTATTCATGTGATTATCTAACCAGCCAATCATGTGGCAGCAATGCATAAACTCATGCAGATACGGGTCAGGAGTGTCAGTTAATGTTCACATCAACTATCAGAAAGGGGAATGTGATTTCAGTGATTTTGACCTTGACATGATTGTTGGTGTCAGATGGGCTGGTTTGAGCATTTCACACACAACACATCCAGTGAGTGGCAGTTCTACGGACGGAAATGCCTTGATGAGGGAGGTCAATGGAGAATGGCCAGACAGGTTCAAGCATACAGAAAGGCTACGTTAACACAGATAACCACTCTGTACAATTGTAGTGAGGAGAATAGCATCTCAGAATGCACAACATGTCGAACCTTGAGGTGGATAGGCTACAAGAGTATGCATGCTTAATATAGTTGTTCTCATGTGTTACACATCTTTGTTTTTGCTTTAAATTTGTATTCATTTTCAATGTAAAACCCATCAAATCCACAGCATGATCAATCTCATTACCAAAGACAACATCAACTATCAAAAACTTAAAGCAGTGATATGTGATCTTCATGGTCTTTGTCTTCTATCTCACACCTCTCGACACGCTGCCTCAGGTAATGTCTGGTTGTGCAGAGTGTATCAGTACAGTACTGAACCACATCCAAAAACTTAAGCTACATAGGGGTCTACTTCATACAGAGAAACAGACAGAAACTCACACACTGATCACCGTCTAGTTGTAAATCTAGCTTCTCTGACTCTCTTGCATACTGCAGAATGTTTTTACAGACATTCAAGCTCTTTCCCAAGCCTTAAATTCACACAGTGTGCAGGAAACAGCAGCTAGGCTTGTTAGTTTGTTTTGGTTGCAAGTGGGAGGTCGTTTAGTGTGAAGAAAATGAGCCAGTATTATAAGTTTTATTTCTTTTAATCAATTTACACAAACATTAAAAATAAACACATTGTATTATAAGGTGAAATTACTTAAATGAATGATGGAGGAACATAGAAACTGTTAAAGTGCACAGAGTGTCAGTAATTAAAATACAGCACTGTGAAAAAGTATTTGCCTCTTCCTGATTTATTCTATTTTTGTGTATTTTTAACTCTAAATGGTTTTAGATCTTCAAACAAGATATAACATAAAGCAAAGGCAACCTGAGTAAACACAATATACAGTTTTCAAATATATATATTTTATTATTGAAGCACTCACTCTTGCTTTGGATCATTGTCTTGCTGCATAATCCAGTTGCGCTTGAACTTCAACTCACATACTGATGAATGGATGTTCTCCTTTAGGAATTTCAGGTAGAGAGCAGAATTCATGTTTCCCTCAATTATTGCAAGTCATTCTGGCCCCGAAGCAGCAAAGCATTCCCACACCATCACACTACCACCACCATGCTACACCGTAGGCATGATGTTCTTTTTGTGGAATTCTGTGTTTGATTTACACCAGATGTAACAGGACACCTGTCTTCCAAACAGTTCCACTTTTGACTCATCAGTCCACAGAACATTCTCCCAAAAGGTTTGAGGATCATCAATGTGTGTTTTGGCAAAATTCAGATGAGCCTTAATGCTCTTCAGGGTTAGTAGTTTTTTTTTTCTTCGCCTCGACACTCCTCTATGGATGGCATTTTGGCTATTGTCTTTCTGATAGTGGAGTCATGAACAGTGACCATTGATGCGAGAGAGGCCTCCAGTTCCTTGGATGTTGTCCTTTTTTGTGACTTCCTGGGTCATTGCTGTGCTCTTGGAGGAATTTTGGAAGATCGGCCACTCTTGGGAAGGTTCACTACTGTGCCAAGTTTTCTCCATTTGAAGATAATGGCTCTCACTGTGGTTCTTTGGAGTCCCAGATCCTTTTAAATAGCTTTGTAACCTTCCCAGACTGATGTATTTCAATTAGAGGTCGACCGATATATCGGTTTTGCCAATTAATAGGCACTGATAACAGATTTCTGGAACTATCGGTTATCGTCAAAAATCGACACTGATTGTTTTTCCCCATTGCGTCCGGTGCTGGAGCGGCTGGAAAGGGTCCGCTGTCATTATACATTATGAGAGCAGCCTGTAGAGGTGAAATAAAAACTATCACTTCCCTGATGCCTTGTGGTGTTTGTTTTGTCATGTGAGACTACACACTGCATGAAGTGGAACACTTCAGAAGTGGATTTAAACATCAACAATGAAAAGGTATGTATACAGTTCACTACAGTACACGTTTTCATATCATTATAAAGTAAGTCATTTATTGACTAGATGCTGTATTAGTAGAGAACAGCAGTATGTTTTCCAACAAGGCTGAGAGGACACTAATATTAAAGCTAACCTCAAGCAGTTAAAACAGAAATACATGCAAGTCCTGCCCAAATGTTTAAATGTCACGATTATTACCATCTATTACCATCAATTTGCATTAGTTTATATACATCTGGTCACATTTATGCATTCGTCAGCCAGCCAAGTTGCATATTTAAAGCTAGTGACATGAGAAAGTAAATTGATATCATCATACAGCCGAAAGAAACGTATTAACAAATCAGTTCAATTAAAAATTTTTATCCTCACTGTAATACGATGACTTCAGATCGATCACATTATTGCTCTAAAAAAGGCTAAACACAGCGCAACAAATACAGTTTAACAGAAAGCCGGTGTCTCAATACCGAAAGTCGGTGTACCCTACTTTAAGAGCATTTCAAGTTCTTTTTAATTAGACACATCTAAAAACAGAGCTCCTGCACGAGATGATGAATAAGCAAAAACAAAGGGAAACAAAGACATTCATTTAGCACGTGTATACATAGAAAAACAAATGGATGGTTGCATAAGAGTTCGGTGTAAACAGCCCCTTAAAGTTGGTGGAGGCCTTTATCCATTGCGTCTTGCTTTCTTATAAGCATTTTTCAGATTAAGCAATGAGTTGTTTAAATACTTTGTCAGGAAAGATTTTCAACATGGACATGTGTATTTCGAGATTCTCACATTCTGTTCCAATATGTTGTGTTCCATCTGATTGAACAGCCCATGGCTAGGGCTCATAGTCTGAGCCGCTTCACCACCAAGTTTAGCCGAATACCACTGCTATCTGTGAATATAGCTACCCTACATACGACTGTACTGAATGAAAAACAATGTGGTATTTCAATGTTATTATGAAGCTTGAGTCTGGAGTTGTAGGAATCAGTACAAGTGTAACACCATGTGAACTGTAACTTTCCCCCATCATTTTACTTTTGACAACATTTGAGAATATGGACCGACTAAAACTTTTAATTTATTTATGTTATGCACATTAGTTGAAAATTAAATGCTCTTTTTTAACAGCCAGGATAGGAAAGTTCTATGCAATATAATAATGGTGCTGAATGGGTTTATTTATTGCGCCCTCTAAGGAAACAACGTCAATTTAAAAATCAGCTGACTTTAAAATGTGAATATTAGTTCATATATGTTATTATTTATATATTTATTTCATTTAAAATAGTACAATGCATTTTCATGGTTCAGTCAATACTGTTTATTTTTGTAATAAAGTTCAGCACTATTTTACTTTGAGTATTATTTTTTCATTCAGTATCAACTCCATCCCCATTGATGTCCCCACTCCGTGGATGCCCGGGAGGAGAATCTTTGGTTTCGTTTTCATTTTGCCGCACGCTCAAGTAGATGCGGTACCCAAACACTCAACAAAAGAGCAGTTTTCTCATTCCCTGGGTCCCATAACCAGTGTAAGGCTGAAATCAAGATGTCATAAAAGTCAAAGAACTCTGCGAGAACCAACGTCATAAAACTCTTGCACAGATGAGCATCTCCACCTGAGTCAACGCATCCTACTGAGCAAGGACCATCAAACACAAATCTCACATCTGACCTCTATCTCACCTCAGGCCAATTTAGGCCTATTCTCCTAAAACTCACTCATATGTTCCCTCTCCCCCACAAAGCACACACACATAATGTATTTGTGAAAATGTAACAAAGAAAACCATGAAAACAAATCATGTAACTAGGCATGTTTGGTATGATTTAAAATGTCTCAGTGCGACTGGTATATAGGTCCCTTTTCCATGTTGATAAAACTAATGGTAATAAAGTTATAAGCTCTTTGAAAATTTTGTATAATTCTGGAGGTCTGACCATCCCTGCCTGTATGTTAATGAGGTCCCAAAATTCCCTTTCTTTATGGTTTGGGTATTTAAGGAAATGTGACACATTGTTCATAGTTCTCTGTAGTCAGACGATCAAACACATTAATGTGTGTACTTTTAATAACATAAATCTGTAATTCAGATCTCCCACATGGTTTACCATGTGTAGTTTTCTATCAGGTAATGGTAATTGCAATTTGAATTGAAAGGTCTCTCTGCAACCAGACTGACCCACACAGACAAAGTGTGTAGCTTTTCTCTACCAGGTAATTGCAATTCAAATTTCTTATGTTTGGTAAATATCTGAATGTAATGTAACTTTAATTATATTATTCATTGATGATTTTGAGTTTGATTTATTATTTTAATTGGATTGTTTGAATGTATTATTATTGCCTGGTAAAATAAACTGTTACCTTTTTAATTCATCCTGAAGGACTATTTTTTTGTATATTTCTTATTAATTACAAATCTATAGTCAGAGTTGGCTTAATTAATCTACTTCAGAAGAACCCCAATAGTTAAGTAAAAGGCTAAACGGTGAACCGAGAACCCATAATAGAACTTAGCCAAATATAATTAAATGGGAATACTAAGAGTAGGACAGAACTTAATTGACTGGGGCTAAATGATGAGTCGAGAATCTATGATAGAAAATTTGCCAAATAATACTCAACGGGTAAAACCGAGAACCTATAGGGATTTAGTCTAAAACGTACTGATATCTGAAACTGTTGAGTTTGTATTTAAAGGACCTGCATCCTGCCGGCACAAGACCCAAATAACATTGAAATAACAAATAAAATCTGGAAGAGAGAATTACTAAAAATAATAAGATACAAGACTTAAATTCAAAAGCATAGATACATTAACAAGGTTTTTTCATAAATGGAGTCAGAGGAAATAAAGAAAACAATAAATGATAAGATTAATAAAACATGGAACTCAAATAAAATAATCTGAGTATTATTTAATACGCATGATAAAACAGAACACGCAGGAGACCTCCAGCCACACCATTGGATTACGTCCTTGGCCTGATAAGTGGACCCTCTACCCACAAGGGAGAGTGCAGACTCCACCCTCAGGCAGTCCAGCTGATTTGGAGTCGATTCAGGCAGGCACAGGTATACCTGTTCGCCTCCCCAGAATCCTCCCACTGGTACACCCTGACCGAGGTACCCCTCTGTATAGACACGCTGGTACACAGCTGGCCCCCTGGACTCTGCAAATATGCATTTCCCCCAGTGAGCCTACATGCACAGACCCTGTGCAAGATCAGAGGGACAAGAAGCAGGTCGTCCTAGTAGCACCCTACTGGCCCACCCAGACTTGGTTCTCGGGACCTCACGCGCCTTGCGTCAGCCCCTCCCTGGCAAATTCCTCTGTGGAAGGACCTTCTTTCTCAGGGACGGGGCACCATCTGGCACCCACGACCAGACCTATGGAATCTCCATGTCTAGCCCCTGGATGGAACGCGGAAGACCTAAGTGGCCTACCACCCGCCGTGGTAGACACGATCACTCAGGCTAGGACTCCCTCTACGAGGCGCCTGTCTGCCTTGAAGTGGCGACTGTTTGCTAAGTGGTGTTCTTCCCGATAAAAAGACCCCCAGAGATGCGCAGTCGGATAAGTGCTTTCCTTTCTGCAGGAGAGGTTGGAGTGATGGCTGTCCCCCTCCACCTTGAAGGTGTATGTAGCCGTTATAGCAGAACACCATGACACAGTGGATGGTAAGTCCTTAGGGAAGCACAACCTGATCATTAGGTTCCTGAGAGGCACCAGGAGGTTGAATCCCTCCAGACCGTGCCTCGTTCCCTCATGGGACCGCTCTGTATTCCTTCGGGGTCTACGGGAAGCCCCCTTTAAGCCCTTAGAGTCAGCTGACCTTAAGGCACTCTCCTTGAAGACTGCCCTCCTGACTGCGCTCACTTCCATCAAGTGTTCACTGTCAGCGAAATGTGCCCAGAGTTCAGTCCGGGCTATTCACACATGATCCTGTTACCCCGACCGGGCTATGTGCCCAAGGTTCCCACGACACCATTCAGGGAGGCAGACATTGCAGTGTCCGGTGCACACTTTACACATCTATTTGGATCGCACGCAGAACTTTAGAGTCTCTGAGGAACTCTTTGTCTGCTTTGGTGGACAATGGAAAGAAAGCATTGTCTTCAAGCAGAGGACCCTCTGCCCCAGTCACCATGTTTGTAGAAACCCCTCCCCCACTGGGTAGGACCTACCTTGGGACTTCTCCACATGACTCACTTCTGACGAAAAAGAGTCGACAAGACTATGTGACATATTTCCACTCAAATTACACCCCCTCTCTGGGCAGGGTGTGGTCTCCATGGGTCTCTGCTGTGTCTTCTCCTTGGGAGTGACACCACCCCAATGGCAGTCCCAGTTGAATTAAAAATGTTCACTCTTTTTGGGTAGAAAATTGAAAGAAGGGAAAAGGCACGACTGGGCTAGCCTGCCCCTATTTGTTCCTTGGGCTGTCAACTTGTCCCTGAAGGGCTGTTCGACAGTCATAACAGCGTCGGGGGAGGTTACATGTTGGCCTGATGCGCTGGCTACGAGACTCACAGTAGTCTGTCCGTCTCGTAATACAATCCAGCTAGTTGTGGCATTTTTGTAGGGGACCCCTAGTGTCACTTCATCAACACAACGTTGAGTGAGTGACAGAGAGGGAACATCCTGGTTACTTCCATAACCTCCACTTCCTGAAGGACTACCCGTTGAAATGGCCGGGACCTTACTCTCAGCTCCTCAGCATAAAACCTGAATGAGTGGTATGCACGCCCCTCCTTTATACCATATGTTTGGGGGAGTGGCATGCAAATACCACTTGCCAATTCCCATTGGCCTTTTTATCAAAGATCAGAGATGTCTGGGCCTCCCAAGAATGATTCCTAGTGTCACTTCATCGACACAACGTCTCGTTCCCTCCATCGGGGAATGGAGATTATGGAAGTAACCAGGATGTTATCGGTATCAGTAAAATCCACTGTCGGTCAACCTCTAATTTCAATCACCTTTTTCATCATAATTTCCGGAATTCCTTTCGACCTTGGCATGGTGTGCTACTGGGTGAGACCTTTAAGCCAACTTCATAATGCTGAAAAAGTTATACTTAGGTGTTCATTTGATTGAACAGGACTGGCAGTAATCAGGCCTGGATGTGTCTAGTCCAGCTGAACCTAAATACGGGGGCAAATATTTTTTCACACAGGCCCAGTTTGTATTTGATAATTTTTGCTTTAATAAATAACAGTTTTATTGTTTAAAAACTGAATTTTGTGTTAACTCATATTGCCTTTGTTTTATGTTAGATTTTGTTTGGAATCTTTAAACAATTTAGTGTGAGATACACACAAAAGCAGAATAAATCAGGATGGGGCAAATATGTTTTCACAGCAGTGTATACAATTAAGAGTATTGCATGAAATACAGATGGTTTGTATTGTGAACTATGTTACAACATTTCAGTATATATTATTTGATTGACAATGCACCAGGAGATTAAGGGAAAAGTTTGTAGTTTTATTGGGCAGTGAAGAGTAAGATATGATTTGATCGATTAAAGCATTTGACATGCTCTAATAATTTTTTTTAAATGTGGAATGGACCACATATTAATGGACAGAATTGTTTACCGGGTCATTGTTTACCGGGTCTGAGTCTGCTACGGCAGACAAGTTGTTGACATATTTATCAACTGATGAACAAGTTGCCAGATATCCATCTAACTTTTTGACTGTGGTGAAAACCATGCTTTATTTCAGATGTGAAAGTAAGTGAAGATTCCAAGAAGAAATATAAAAACTGGGAAAGAATAGAATGTTACTATTTCACATAGTTTAGTATTCAAAGGAGGCCACAGCACAGCAGGCAAAATGCTTGCAGCATTGAGTGAGAGAATCGGTTGTAGGATAAATGAGATTTTAATGTGGATACGTATATGCACGTCGCAGGGCCCATGAGGAGGGGTGAGAGGTGGGCTCTTGAGAGTCTGAGCTATGACTCATCCTCTGTTCATTCTTAGACTCGGAATGTCATTGGTCTCAAAGATACCAACATGTAAACATAACCGGAGATGACTCCACTTTCTGACCTGAGACAAATAATTAGATCACACTATGTGGTCCCTGGCTAAAGGGAGTTCAATTCAGGACAAGCTAGTAAAGAAAGCAAATAAGAAACTGTGAATGACAATGGTGCCAGCTGAAAGAATATATATGGGCAAGAGCTTGATTTGAATAGTTTCCTCTAATGGCTAATGTGATATTAGCAGGTACTGTGATATTCTACAATAATGGTTTGGCATTAATGAAGTAAGGATGATAAATTAAGCACCAGTGTGACAAGTCTCACAAGAGGGATTGGCATTTACTTAGGAATTACAATGACATGAAATGTACATAACAAATACATTCAAATGTATAACGTACTTGAAAATTGATTGTCATGCCTTGCAAAGTCAACAGAAACCAAGACGAACACTGATTGTTATGTCAACAGCTACTTTTTAAGCGGCTCTAATGTAGCACTTCATTTACACAGCATCAGAGCCTAATATCCACCTCAGCCTAATACTAGCTGATGAGGTGGATCAGAGCAATCATGCAATTATAGTAGGCTTGTTCATTTATTATGTTAATTTTGTTTAATTAATGAGAAAAAACGTAACATATCATACAAATTAATACGTATAGTCGTGACCCCTGACCCATTCACAGGGGTTAAATTGGGCCAAAATGGTGCTGCATGGCTTTCTGGCACCATGGAATTGGCAGCTTGTTTTTGTTTTTTTGTGTGTTTTTTTCTTATCCGGGAACACTAACATCAAAAGCAAAGATCATACTAGACCAACACACTGTAAAGGTTAAACTGTTATTTATATATTTATCTACAGTATGTGCATGCCTACTACATTTTATATTTTATTATATTTATTTTTTGAAAATGTTTGATTGTTTTCTACCAAATATACAGTGGTCCACTAATGTAAATGCTTCAACTTTGCACTGTATATATATATATATATATATATATATATATATATATATATATATATATATATATATATATATATATATACTACGTGTCAAATTAACACTAGAAGCTACAACAGCCGTTATATTCACTTTGACCATCTTCATACATATAAAACACAACACTCCTATTCATGTAAGTTTTAAGTTTAAATTTAGAGAGATAGCAATTTCTTTGTTTTTAATTACTCTGCATACTGACAGCAGGTATATTAACTGATCATATACTTACAGGGATCAGCACATCCATCCTCAACCTGATCTTTTATGTGGTGGGCCCCTCAGTGCAGAGAGTCAGCATTAAACATGACATTGAGATGGCAGAAGTGAATTTTAGTTTAATTTGTTGTATTCAAAAGAAGTTACTCAGTTTGTCAGACTAGTGGCAACAAAATTATTCTGTATCTGCCCGAGTACTAAAATTGTTAGGCAGCTTTTCATAGGTAATTTGTTTTTATTTAGTTTTTACTTGTTTATTAATCTTACTTATGTTAATACATAGTTAATATTTGATGATTTAATGTTTAAGATCTTTATATAAATAATATTACTACTAATGAGCTTTTAGCTTATTATTACAAACCTGTGGATTTATAACAAAAAATACATTTAAAAACTAAGGGTCAATTCAAATAGCTAGTGGTTGATGGAGTTTCTGGCTTTCTGCTATCAAAATTGCTCTCAGTTATCTGTTCTTATAATATAATAATGCTTGATTGAATTTTTTAAAGATTCGATAGAGTGGCCAAAAGCAGATTAAAAGACACGGATATAAATAGATATTTGATAGAAGAGCAGCCTAAAGAATGTTCTGTTGTTGGCTCAGAATTGAATTTTGACAGTTGGAGTTTGAATAGTCGTGTATGTGAATAGGATTTGTCCTATATTTGATCGTCCACTGTGGGAAGTCCTTTCATCTAGAAAAGATATAGCACACTATTTGAGATCAGTCTGAAGGTCTGTGCCGAGTTTGGTTCATATAACTTGAAAGCTCTAGGAGGAGTTAGTGTTAGAAATGTTTGTCTCAGAATAATATTAAGTTTAAGGAGTAGATCAGTAGGTTGGCTCTTTCAAGACAACCTAATTATTCATGCACGTAATCATGAATAGGTACTCATTATATGGGGTCTGATTACATCATTAAATTAAGATGAGGCTTATCGCGTTCTGCCGATCTCTTCTATCGTATGTTAAATCACAAACCCTGCGTCCATACATACTTCCCTACTATGTAGTATGCCAAAAACAGTATGCCAGTGGAGAAGTATGACCGAATCCGTAGTATTCATAAGACAGTAATCTAGAAATACCCAGATGACCTACTACTTATCCTAACACATTCCTATACCACAATGCACTGGGAGCTGAGGAGACGTCACGTTCAAACGCTGGATTTAAAACAAATGCTGGACACAGGACCATGCGTATGTTCCCAGATGTTAGTATGTTCGAATACTATTTCTATCAGTGTCTTTGCACTCTCAAATTTCAAATTTCTCATCAAATACAGTACATACTGTGACAGTGCACGGTTTCATAGTGTCTTCTTGACTTAATATGTCTACTGTATATCCGCATGCTCCTTAAAGGGGAAGTATCATCTTTATGCGTGACACCTAGGTGGTAGGTTACACTCATTAACAGCTCAATGCATTTGGCTGCTCTCATACAAATAATCATATCAATCTGAGGATACAAATTCTTATATCACAGTTATGTTACATGTTTCATTTTATTTGAGTCTTTTTGGCATTATTACACTGTTGAGAATGTATTATCATGGGTTACTGTAAACTATTAGTCCTATATTAGTGATAGGACTATGAAGATTTCTAAACAATGGTGCTTTGTTTGAAAATTTTTGAAATTCCATGCTTCATCACTCAAGTTTCTGCCTCTGCATTTAAACATCACATCATTATTTGCATTTACATGTTTTCTCTTTTGATCTGCATCTTTCAGTATTCGCAATCCCGTACCCTTCAGTTGCATAAGATTTCAAATAGTTAAATAGTCAGTTAGGATTTTTAAATCCTAAACTTTATTTTTCTTCTCCCCTTTTGTCCCCAATTTGGAATGCCCAATTGCCAATGTGCTCTTAGTCCTAGTGGTGGCAAAGCGACTTGCCTCAATCCAGGTGGCAGAGGATGAATCTTAGTTGCCTCCGCATCTGAGACCAGCAGTCCGGACATCTTATCATGTGGCTTGTTGACCGCAGAGACATAGCACACGTGGAGGCTTCACGCTATTCTCCGCGGCATCCACACACAACTCACCCCACCGAGAGTGAGAACCACATTATAGCAACCACGAAGAGGTTGCCCCATGTGACTCTACCCTCCCTAGCAATCAGGCCAGTTTGGTTGCTTAGGAGACCTGGCTGGATTCATTCAGCGTGCAATCCTAAACTTTCTTTAACAATCGATGTACATGCTCCTGCAGCCAAAACGAGCCCTGACTTTGCAACTGCAATCTCCCTGTCCTTCAACACATTCATGCCTCCTGGCACTCACTGCTCTATACTCTCCTCGGGCAGTATTTGTGACACCACAAGTACGGTGTTCCTGCTGGTGGCTCAATTTATCTCCTGAGCAGTGCAAATGTGCTGTTTAGGCACTGCAACTGTGGCTTACCTTTCTTGCCATACAACTAAGCATCCCACAACACTGCAAATGTGGTGTGTTAACAGCTGATTATGACTTTACAAACACACATTTTTTGTATTATTACTTACACAATATGCTATTATATTGAAAAACTTTTACTCTAACGATAAGTTTTAATGCTTGTTTTAAAGACTTACCAACAGTTACAAACCAATATGATTAACTTCTGCAGAAGCTCCCCTTATAGAGTGTTGATCTTTGGACTCGGAAGACCGCAGTTCAAGACCAGTCAAGCATGCAAGCTTACACGAGAGACTAGAGTGTAAAATAAATAACGCGAGATGACATGGTTGGCTTCAGTGAACAATCTGATAGAACATTTAGTCCAAAAGTTTGCACATTTAGAGAAATATTGATGATTTCTCATTTGATACTTAAGATTTCTTCAGAAAGAATTGTCACATATGACCATTTAATGGCAATACTCTTTAATACTCTCAGAGTGTGCAAAGCTGCTGTTATTTCTTCTAATGCCAAATATGGACATTAGAAGATGTTATTAACCTACATAATGCATACCTCACAGGCTACATGACAGAGACTTCCACATACCATGCCGTATTATCCTTGTAACTTTCACATAAAGCATAAAATATTGTTTTGACTGATAGATAAATAAATAAATAACTGATAAATAAATAACTGATTATGGAAATATATAGTTATGCTCATATTTCCGAGGAGTCTCTTATATATTTATATGTTTATTTTAAAGAAAAGACAAAGATGTCACTACAGCTGTCATTTAATTCATGCTGCATATTCTATAAAAACTATGCTCTCTGCCTCATTCTATTAACAGTATCCACATGAGGTCAGTAAAAGAAGCTGTTGTAACCACACAATAATGATTGTAAGTTTATATGTATATTATGTATGCAGTAGATTAAGTGTAATTTGTAATGTTTACATTCTGCATTCATGGCTAAGATTCATGGCACTAATGCTATATGTGGTCATAATATGCACCGATTACCCTCTGTTATTGTATTTTATGATACATTTTTTGAAAAGAATGCACATTAAGAAAACCTGACAATTTTTTATCTGATTGGGGTATTGCCTCTCTTGATATCTGGCAACCCCAAATATGTAGAAATCTGTTCAAAATCAACGTCTGTTATTTATCATAGAGTATGTAGAGAAAGACAATATTTTACTTGCTTGATTAGTTCTAAGTAATACATGAAAAATTAATCTAAAGGGAATGGTAATGGACTATGGTGGTTTTACAAAAGGGATATATTTGTTGTTTCTTTCAACAAGGGGGGCTACATCCCCTCATGTCCCCCCTCAACTTAAGCCCTGGTTCAAACAGTAAACATGAGGCCTATCATGAGGCCCAGATATTGAGTACTGGAATCAGGGGTTTGGATTTCTGCTTCACTGCAACCACTTGATTGTTTTAGACTTTGAAGGAATGAATGAACGTATTAGCCATAAAGATGGATGGATGGATGGATGGAAAGACACTGATAGAAATGTGAATATAAGACACTGGTAGAAATGTGAATATAAAATCTTGATAATTAATTTACACTGAGCCATTCTTCAAAGAAAAGTCCTTGAAATAGAGCTTTTAAATGTGTCAGTGATGAATTATTCATCCACATGAATTTTCTTCGCAGACTGTAATGTGGCCAATCAGTAGTAATTTGTACAGTATCCAGGAAGGATATGGTTTTTTACAGGGGTCATCACATCTTGGTTGCAATGCAATTTTTATCACAGACACACAAAATATTGACATATTACCAGGTATGACATGAATGGAAGTCTGAAATATTTTTTTTTTTTAACAAAGTCTCCTGAAAGAAGATCATTTTAGGTCAATTCTATCAATTTCTTTAAAATTATTGACTGTAGTATGTGGTACTTTTGCAAATCCAAAGGCTAAAATGTGGTCATTTTCATGATAAACTTTCTCTTGTCTGACGAAACTAGACAACAGCTTCACTTGCCTTGTTCTCTTCTCTTTTTGCTTTGCAAGCAAAACTGTCCCTTTTCAACAGAAGATATGCCATCTGTTTTTGCTCTCCTCTTGCATCACTTTTCATTGTGGTCTCTCTTTAGATGTTGTTGATTTAAGTTGCTTCATTGTCAGACCGCTTCTCAGAAACTCCATTAACATAAAACTCCTCACATGATGGTTTTAAAGTGTGCTTCACTGCCATTTTGGCTGACATTTCACTGCTAGTTTGCTAAGTCAACTTAATGGAAATAAATGTCTCATTTGATTGGATGTTGACCTCTGAACAATGGGAACACAAGCAATATCCCACAAGCTTAAAATTCTATCACAGATAACATTAATTCATCCAAAAATTTTTATCCTGTCATCATTTTCTCATCCTCATGTTATCCAAAGCCATATGACTTTCTTTCTTCTGCGGAATACAAATTATATATTTTTTAATTTAAGATCCCCTCCGTCTTTTCCATACAATGGCAGTGATGTATCACTTTTAAGCTTAAAGGATCCAAATGTATAATAAAAGTGACTAATGCATTATATTCCAAGTCTTTTGTAGGCAAACGAAAGGTTTTGATGAAAAACAAACCAAAATTTATGGAACTTTTCAGAAAAATTCCTGACATCCATTGTGAGATCATGATTGCTATGAGACAGGCTCGTTCACATTGTGTACTTACCAGACAAAGGCACGATGCCGCGACACACGATAAAAGGTATCTTTTCCATGTTAATCAACCACAAGATGTGAAGAATGACAGGGCATTCTATTTTTGGAATGGTTTCTATTTCTGTGACATCGCACCAGGTAGCACAGACAACAAATGGGTCTAAAATCCTTCTCATAACAATATACTAAAGCCAGTGTCTCACTAGCTGGTTTAGAGCAACTTGATTTTGGCAGAGAATATCACACACCTAGCGAATGTTGTGCTTGATGTCTCGCTCTTCACCCACACACACTCACACTCACACTCACACCCACACCCACACACACACACCAATACAGAATGGTGGAGACATACCGGTTGGCTCCCTCTGACATTCCCTGTCACATAAATATTGGTGAGAAATAAAAACAGGAGTACCGTGCGAAAGTAAACAATTGTAACAGACTGAATTTTGATTCGATTCATAAAGTAACTTTGCCCTGTGTATTTGTGTGATTGTGTAATTAGTTCCTCGGGGCTTGCCATAGAAAGCATTTGTCCATATGCAGCTTAAATGTGAAAATGTGTTCAATAAACAGACTGTTCTGATTCCTGATTTAATTGTCATTTATTATCATTTTAGTGTATAAATAAAGAATTGAAGTGTCACGGTTTTGCGTTGCGTCTAGTTTGAATGGACAGATTGCTTGATGCTGGAATCTTATTGCATCCAATTTAGACAAGGTGTCAGCCTCATGGACTACTTTTATGATACGTTTGGTCTTTTTTAAGCTTTATAGAGATGCAGGATCTATGGTGACCCATCTCATACGGGACACCTCTAATTCTGTATTAAGTGGCAAAATGCTCAAGGGGGTCCCTGTTGTGTTGTGGCTTATTTTCATTGTGTTTTCAACTTTTGTTTGCTTTACTAATTTAGTTGTTGTGCACCCCTGGGCCACCATTAATATCCACTGCCATTATATTAAAAACAAAGTGGGATCTTCAGTAAAACATCTATGTTTGTGTTTCACGTAAGGAAGCAAAGTTTGGCAAATTCTTTTAACCAAATAACCACCAGTATTAATAGTTTTTTTACTGTTAAGTGTAAAGCCAGAAAATAAACAAGAGACCGAACATGCATGACAAAGGCTAAACATGTTTATAAACCAGTCTATACTGGCTGAAACAAAACAGGCTCATATGACAGATGTATATATTTAGCAATTGTTATTACACTAACATTTGAATGAACAACTGTATATTTCCTTCTTATAATTCGTAACAAACACATTTTGAATGATTCACTCGCATACCCAATTATCCTACAAGCTGAAACTTTTGACAGTTTACCAATGTAGGAATAACTTAAATCTTAGCCTTCCCACAAATTGTGCTGCTTGGCAATCCTAATAATTTTTGTTTAGAAAAACAATATATCGACATTTGCAGGAATCAGTAAGGTCACAATCTGCAGCCTGTTGAATGTAAGGTGAAATCAAACACGGTAAACCTATGCTCTTAGATGTTAAAGCTTCGATATTATCACACAGGAAGTCAGAATGTTGCTTCCCAATGTTCCAGGACCATGATATCGACACCAGTTATGCTAAGTTACTGACAAGCGGCATCTCCCATTCTGCATTTTTGCATCAGTTCAAGCATGTTCACCTTCTCCTGTGGCACATCCGGAGGCACGTTGCTTTAGCCATGTGGGAGACCCGGGTTCTCATTCCACATTGCAATCAGGAAGAATTCATGTTTGCATAATTAGTAAGGAGCATGACTTAGAGATTCCTCTTTTCCTCTAAGATTACATTTTTTTACTCCACTGACAGTTAGGTTTAGGGTTGGGGTTTGGAGGTAGACTAAATATAATATGCATTACTCTACACTGTATGCTCCTGCATTACAGCTAAATAAACTTGCTTTGCAACTTGTATTTGATGCCCCTCTTTGGGCATTTTACCCAGAAACTGGAGCTCACATGTGCCTTTACGTTCATAAACACTTTCTGCTTCGGGTACTGGTGGCAGTGCTTCAAATTGTGGTAAGTACAGATGTTTGTTTTTCATATGGTATTGCACTGGACTTGTGCTACTACTCAACTTTAAAGTCGTATTACATAATCTGTATCAGAACATGTTGTCTTTTCACAGATGAAGTTGTCCAACACTAAACTCTTATATTTCCCAATCTTTCAGACTGAGAAGATGACAGTGGTTTACACTTTAAATAGTGTCATTGTGCTTTTATAACATTGTCTACATGATAACCCCTTTAAATTATAATGCTTTAGTTGTTTCTTTTAAAACAACAATAATACATTTTAACAAAAAGTTTTAATCAAACAAATTGTTAACTGTCTGCATTCCTAGTTCTGCAGAAGAAAGTGATAAGGGTTTGGAACGACATGAGGGTGAGTAAATTATGACTACATTTTAATTTTTAGGGTGAACAATTCCTTTAAATATGAATATTCAGACATGTTTGTCCATGTATGTTCAGTTTGAGGCTTACGTTTTCTTGGTAAAACCCAAACATTTAAATTAATTAGTAATTTCATGCATAGCCTGCCTTATTTCCTAATGCTGGATGTTGCAATATGTTTCTTTTATTGCATTTGAAAATCAAGATGCATGGAGTAAAAATATATCCACCCACAGTAGATCTGTTGGTCTATTCTTGTAAAATGAATTTAATTAAATGAAAATGGCATTCATCTTACAACATCAAAGCGGTGGCAGGGCCAGTAAAGGTCTGGTTTAGGACTGTGATCTTGCAGCGTTATTGGCCACTCTGAGTGATTTGGAAATACCATGTTTTACATGAGAGTGTGTGGCAGAACCACAAATTGCTGTGATGATAGAGTGCGGTTCAGCCATTTCCTCACATAGCTAGGCCTTTATCCTTGCAACCACCATCAATCCTTTACACACATTAACTTCAGCCAACTTATACTCACAGGAGTTGGACCTGGTGTTGTGGCTTTTAACCCTAAGTCTTTGGAGTTGTACTGGGTGTAAAACCAAATATCATCTTATTATTATTATTATTTTTATCTCATGAATTTTAACTTTTGCGATATGAGAGAAAACACTCAAAACATTAAAGTGATTTAATTTCTATTGGCCATTTTAGTAACTAAATCAACTTAATTTCTTTACTTGATTTTTACAACAATCAGATTTTACAGTTTGAGGGACAAGTAACAATAAATCCAAATATTATGTTCCACAGCAACATACTACACATTTTTGTATTTTTTTCTAAAGAAAATGTGAGTGGTGTCTGCCCATGCCAGTTACCTTACTGCTTACTGGCCCAAGTCAAATCAGCCCACCCCAAATTCTCTAAAATATTCTGGTCTCTAGAAATGGCCCGGGACCCTCATTCCCACATGTAAAGGGATTATGGGATTTTCACCCATTTTACTTTACAACAGTTTAATATTATGTCTGATTGCTTAAAAACGTAATAGCTCACTCATTCTCAAGTTGCACAATTTGAAGTATCATGTTCTTAGCACCACGATGCAGGGTGTGCCAAAGTATAATACTTATCATTTGGTTGTTCTAATCCCTAACCCCGAGTGTAAGCAACAATAAAAGTGATACTTGTCTTAGTAATCACCACAAGTTAAAAGCAGCAGATAGGTAAACAGAGAGGCACACAGAAATACAAATACAAACACACAACTGCTTCCCAAAAATGTCAATTGCAGTGGTCCCTTGACTAAACATTTTTTATTGTAATGTCTCGTGGAGTTCTTGGAGTCACTGCTATGCTTTGTTCTGGTTGGGTTACTCATGAGTGGGCTGCATTACATGTTTTCTGGGAGAAAATACAGTCTTGATTTTGGTATCCAGACTGGGATTGTTTACCATGCATTCCCCATGAGGAGGCTGGTTGACTGATTTCTCTCATCCCCTCCAGCCATTCTCTCTCTAATTCATCCAGTCTGGACAGCCACCGCTTGTACACTGCTTGATTTCTTTGCTCAAACTCCGGACGATGGATGTTTGCTTTGAACAACAACTTCCTGTTTTAGGTCTTGTATCACATTTGTTACTATTTTGTTACATCTGTTTATTGCATCTAGTGTATTTAAAAACATGTACTTATGGAAACTATTATTGAAAAACTCACAAGGAAGGAAGTCCTAAAACTAACAAAAAAAATTAAAAAAGCATTTTGTTCTGACATTCACAGGCATATATAATTCAGAAATTAATATTTTACAATGTCTAGGCAGATACATAAACCTCTGGGTATAGGAAGTTGGCAGGGAGTAATGAAGTTGAAAAACAACAACAATAATTACTCAGAAAAAATGTGATCTTCTTTTGTGAGGCTTAAGCAGATTTGTTTCTGATACTGATTTGTCATTTTATGCTCAATATGATTATAAAACATGAAGATAATGTAATAACAACTACATCGTGGTGCTTGCCCATGCAAATCTCACTGCCACACAATGCTTGATTGGTTGCAACATATGTGGTCTCTAACTGGTCCAATTCAAAAGAGTCCATTATCAAGTCTCTATAGGCGTCTTTGCACACAATTGTGAAACAGGTACCTGAAAAAATATCAGTTCATGCTGGACTACACATTCTGATAAAATTCTAATGTCGGTGCATCCCTAGTTCTGAACACTGATTTCGACCAGCAATTAAATAAATGCTGGGAAATGTATTATAGATACAGTAGTATGTACAGACAATGAACATAAAAAAATATTATACTTAATATATATATATGTGACAGGGCGGAGGGTGGGGCCGGGTCGTGATTCTACACACCCGGTCCCTTATCAGGCTTATCAAGCCTCCAAGAGGGATAAAGGTCAACTGCAGATGGTGGTGTGACAGAGAGAGAGCGTTTACGGGCAGCTGTCCGACATATGTGTGTGTTTGTTTCTTTTTATTTAATTAAATATTATTCATATTGTAAAGCCGGTACTCACCTCCTCCTTTTCATTAATCGCTTTACAATATATATAAGTCTGAAGTTTACATACACTTAGGTTGAAGTCATTAAAAAAAACATTTAACTACTCCACAGATTGAATACTAGCAAACTATAGTTTTGGCAAGTCATTAAGTACATCTACTTTGTGCATGAAACAAGTCATTTTTCCAACAATTGTTTACAGACAGATTGTTTCACTTTTAATTGACTATATCACAATCCCAGTGGGTCAGAAATTTACATACACTAAGTTAACTGTGCCTTTAAGCAGCTTTGAAAATTCCAGAAAATAATGTCAAGCCTTTAGACAATTAGATTCTTATAGGAGGTGTACTGAATTGGAGATGTACCTGTGGATGTACAGGTGAAACTCGAAAAATTTGAATATCGTTCAAAAGTTCATTAATTTCAGTAATTCAACTTAAAAGGTGAAACTAATATATTATATAGACTCATTACAAGCAAAGTAAGATATTTCAAGCCTTTATTTGATATAATTTTGATGATTATGGCTTACAGCTTATGAAAACCCCAAATTCAGAATCTCAGAAAATTAGAATATTGTGAAAAGGTTCAGTATTGTAGGCTCAAAGTGTCACACTCTAATCAGCTAATTAATCCAAAACACCTGCAAAGGGTTCCTGAGCCTTTAAATGGTCTCTCAGTCTGGTTCAGTTGAATTCACAATCATGGGGAAGACTGCTGACCTGACAGTTGTGCAGAAAACCATCATTGACACCCTCCACAAGGAGGGAAAGCCTCAAAAGGTAATTGCAAAAGAAGTTGGATGTTCTCAAACTGCTGTATCAAAGCACATTAATAGAAAGTTAAGTGGAAGGGAAAAGTGTGGAAGAAAAAGGTGCACAAGCAGCAGGGATGACCGTAGCCTGGAGAGGATTGTCAGGAAAAGGCCATTCAAATGTGTGGGGAGCTTCACAAGGAGTGGACTGAGGCTGGAGTTACTGCATCAAGAGCCACCACACACAGACGGGTCATGGACATGGGCTTCAAATGTCGTATTCCTCTTGTCAAGCCGCTCCTGAACAACAAACAACGTCAGAAGCGTCTTACCTGGGCTAAAGAAAAAAAGAACTGGTCTGTTGCTCAGTGGTCCAAAGTCCTCTTTTCTGATGAGAGCAAATTTTGCATCTCATTTGGAAACCAAGGTCCCAGAGTTTGGAGGAAGAATGGAGAGGCACACAATCCAAGATGCTTGAAGTCCAGTGTGAAGTTTCCACAGTCTGTGTTGGTTTGGGGAGCCATGTCATCGGCTGGTGTTGGTCCACTGTGCTTTATTAAGTCCAGAGTCAACGCAGCCGTCTACCGGGACATTTTAGAACACTTCATGCTTCCTTCAGCAGACAAGCTTTATGGAGATGCTGACTTCATTTTCCAGCAGGACTTGGCACCTGCCCACACTGCCAAAAGTACCAAAACCTGGTTCAATGACCATGGTATTACTGTGCTTGATTGGCCAGCAAACTCGCCTGACCTGAACCCCATAGAGAACCTATGGGGCATTGCCAAGAGAAAGATGAGAAACATGAGACCAAACAATGCAGAAGAGCTGAAGGCCGCTATTGAAGCATCTTGGTCTTCCATAACACCTCAGCAGTGCCACAGGCTGATAGCATCCATGCCATGCCGCATTGAGGCAGTAATTAATGCAAAAGGGGCCCAAACCAAGTACTGAGTACATATGCATGATTATACTTTTCAGAGGGCCGACATTTCTGTATTTAAAATCCTTTTATTTTTATTGATTTCATGTAATATTCTAATTTTCTGAGATTCTGAATTTGGGGTTTTCATAAGCTGTAAGCCATAATCATCAAAATTATATCAAATAAAGGCTTGAAATATCTTACTTTGCTTGTAATGAGTCTATATAATACATTAGTTTCACCTTTTAAGTTGAATTACTGAAATTAATGAACTTTTGCACGATATTCTAATTTTTCGAGTTTCACCTGTATTTTAAGGCCTACCTTCAAACCTCTTTGCTTGACATCATGGGAAAATCCAAAGAAATCAGCCGAGACCTCAGAAAAAATTTGCACATCCACAAGTTTGGTTTATCCATGGGAGCAATTTACAAATGCCTGAAGGTACCATGTTCATCTGTACAAACAATATTATACAAGTATAAACACCATGGGGCCACGCACCCAACATACCACTCAGGAATGAGACACATTCTGTCTCCTAGAGATGAACATAGTTTGGGTGCAAATCAATCCCAGAACAACAGCAAAGGACCTTGTGAAGATGCTGGAGGAAACAGGTAGACAAGTGTCTATATCCACAGTAAAACAAGCCCTATATCGACATAACCTGAAAGGCTGCTCAGCAAAGAAGAAGCCACTGCTCCAAAACTACCATAAAAAAGCTAGACTTAGATCTTACTTTTTGGAGAAATGTCGTCTGGTCTGATGAAACAAAAATTTTACAGTTTGTCCATAATGACCATCATTATGTTTGGAGGAAAAAAGGTGAGGCTTGCAAGCCAAAGAACACAATCACAACCGTGAAGCATGTGGATGGTAGCATCATGTTGTGGGAGTGCTATGCTGCAGGAGGGATTGGTGAACTTCACAAAATAGATGGCATCACGAGGAACGTAAATCATGTGGATATATTGAAGCAACATATCTCAAGACATCAGCCAGGAAGTTAATGCTTGGTCACAAATGGACAATGACCCCAAGCATACCTCCAAAATTGTGGCAAAATGGCTTAAGGTCAACAAATTCAAGGTATTGGAGTGGCCATCACAAAGCCCTGACCTCAATCTGACCTGACTTCAATCTGATAATTTGTGGGTAGAACTGAAAAAGTGTGTACGAGTAAGGAGGCCAACAAACCTTACTCAGTTACACCAGTTATGTCTGGAGGAATAGGCCAAAATTCCAGCAACTTATTGTGAGAAGCTTGTGGAAGGCTACACAAAACGTTTGACCCAAGTTAAACAATTTAAAGGCAATGCTACCAAATACTAACAAAGTGTATGTAAAGTTCTGACCCACTGGAATGTGGTGAAAGAAATAGAAGTATAAATATATAATTATCTCTACTCTGACAGTTTACACTCTAAAAATAAGTAGTGATCCTATCTGACCTAAGACAGGGAATGTTTTCTACGATTAAATGTAAGGAATTGTGAAAAACTGAGTTTAATTGTATTTGGCTAAGGTGTATGTAAACTTCTATATGGTGGCCAAAGTTTGGAATAATGTACCGATTTTGCTGTTTCGGGAGGAAATTGGTACTTTAGTTCACCAAAGTGGCATTCAACTGATCAAAAAGTATAGTCAGGACATTACTGATGTAAAAAACTGCACCATCACTATTTGAAAAAAGGCTCCATTTCCAGCTGCCATCACTCCAACACCTTATCCTTTAGTAATCATGCTAATTTTTAATTTGGTACTAGAAAATCACTTGCCATTATATCAAACACAGTTGAAAGCTATTTGGTTCGTTAAATTATGCTTAACATTGTCTTTGAGTTGCCTCAGTATGCAATAGACTGGCATGTCTAAAGGTCGATAATAGGTCAAAAAATGGCAAAAAAGAAACAGCTTTCTCTAGAAACTCATCAGTCAACCATTGTTTTGAGAAATGAAGGCTATACAATGCTTGAATTTGCCAAAAAAAAAAATATATCTAATACAAAGATGTACACTACAGTCTTCAAAGACAAAGGACAACTGGCTCTAACAAGGACAGAAAGAGATGTGGAAGGCTAGATGTACAGATAAACAATAGGATAAGACATTTTAGGTACTTTTCCCCAGGACTAGTTCTATTCGTAGTTTTCGCTCCTAAGGAACTACAGTTAATCAGAAACGTTTTAGGGGGATATTTAGCTCTTACTCTGGAGTAGGTACTTTGGGGCCATATCGAATTTTCCCTGGGATGAAGGATATAAATAATCAGATGTTTATTGGGAGAGGGTAATTGAACTCTATTATACACTAAACCGTCATGAAACCGTTTACATGAGGGATGTATTGCATGTTTGTTACTGTGTGGTAACTATATTTTTTAAGTCAATGAGTGAGTATTTCAGAACAGTAATTTATGTGGATGTGGCAGGGCGGAGGGCGGGGCCGGGTCGTTGATTAGGCTAATCAAGCCTCCCGAGAGGGATAAAGGTCGACTGCAGAGGATCGTGCAGGAGAGAGAGATAGTTTACGCACATGTCCGTCGTGTGTGTGTTTGTCTTTTGTTTAAGTTTAATATTAAACTATTATTTATATTGACAAGCCGGTTCTCGCCTCCTCCTTTCCATTGATCTCTTTACAGTGGAGTAATAAAAACCTTTATTGTAAAAGATTGTGTTGATAAATGGGTTTATTTTGCTTTTAACATGTTGTCCGCTGAGGTCAGCATGTGCTGTGTGGTAGTCTGACAGCTCATCTCATCTCTCATTGCGGCTGCAGCAGCACAGAGGTCTGCATGCACAGCTCTCGTGCCCAGTTTTTTGTTGCAATGACAGCACTCAGACTTTTGGAACCCACTAAATGACAGATAATGCACTTCATATCCACATAAACACTGGAAGACACCATCTCATAAACTATTTAAAAAGTTGCAAGAATTAAACAACAAGCATGCATTAGTTTGACTGAGTAATGACATTAGGCCATATGTAGATGTTCTCTGTGCTTGGTCAGAGCACGCACCCTGCCTGATTTCTTCTCACGCTCTCCCTCAGTCTCCCAAAAATACGGCAGGAAGTATTGGGGTCACATTGGAGAAGAAGGGGTCAGAGAGGAGGGCGGTGAGGGCAGCAGTGCGTATGCTTGCAAATGTGTGTGTTTTGAGTATGTGTGTGTGAGAGATAGATAGGGTTTTATTTTCTCACTGCATACAATTTTTAGTGCTTCCGCTTGCAGATTGAGAATCGAAAACATCAACAAAACACTTTCTTAACACCTTCTACCCACTGACAGATCAATTCAACTGCTTTGGCATATTAACACGTTTGTATACACCAGACTAATCCATCACATTGACCTTTAAAAAAGTA
The DNA here is from genome assembly GCF_025860055.1 of Xyrauchen texanus. Lineage (NCBI taxonomy): Eukaryota > Metazoa > Chordata > Actinopteri > Cypriniformes > Catostomidae > Xyrauchen > Xyrauchen texanus. The sequence continues at coordinate 17,730,419 of NC_068277.1, read as the reverse complement.
TAGCATCTCATCCCTAGACTCCTTAAACAGACCATATAAACACAGAACTGTAGTGTCAGTATACTAAGTCATCCAAATGCAATAGTACACCATGTACTGTTTACATATATGCAATATCTGCATTTTAAATGGAGCAGTGAATTACACAAGAGGATAACGTGCTCTGCTTTCAGTACATACACACACAGTCATGTATGGGAGGAATATATGACATAAAACTGATGGTGGTAATGCCATTAAAGCTAGAATTGTAATTTCCTGTTCCACTGAAGGGCCTCAGTATCAAGCACAGTGTTGTGGTCCATATTGTATGCCCAATGGCCAGTATGTGAATTTCTGAGGGCTCTACAGTTACAACAGCCTGATTAGACCTCCCTGAGATTTCCCATGAACATCTCATATACATTCATCACATTTGTGGCCCCTGTATCAATTTGCAGAAGATATTTGTTTGGTTCATTAGTTCAAATGTTGTTGGTTTTTTTCAGTGGTGAGAGCCTGAGAACGCAATCTTGTGCTTCTATATTTGGACATTTTGTCCATGACAGCATAATCAGACTGAAATATATCTACTCATTTACAGACATGAAACACTACTAGAACCCTAGCCAGAGGAACACAGAATCCAGTATGAGTTATAAGTTCGAGATAAAGGTTATATCTGCAGGATCCAGTGCATCCTTAAAAGGTGAAGCTACAGACCCTGACCCCCTAATAAACACTTTCCACATGGGTCACACATTGAAGGGACATTGCGATGACACTGGAATGGAATTCGGGGAATTGATTATTTTTAAAAAAGGACTGTGAAGCTGGGGAGAAATAAGCAAGAAGATATGGCAATAATACCCTTGAGGATAGCCAGATGTGAGTTTGGGTGTGTGTGTGTGTGTGTGTGTGTGTGTGTGTGTGTGTGTGTGTGTGTGTGTGTGTGTGTGTGTGTGTGTGTGTGTGTGTGTGTGTGTGTATGTGTGAGCGTGTATTTATCACTTTGTGGGGACCAAATTTCCCCATAAGGATAGTAAAACCCGAAATTTTTGACCTTATGGGGACATTTTGTCGGTCCCCATGAGGAAATCAGCTTATTAATCATACTAAATTATGTTTTTTGAAAATGTAAAAATGCAGAAAGTTTTCTGTGAGGGTTAGGTTTAGGGGTATGGTTAGGTTTAGGGGATAGAATATAAAGTTTGTACAGTATAAAAACCATTATGTCTATGGAAAGTCCCCATAAAACATGGAAACACAACATGTGTGTGTGTGTGTGTGTGTGTGTTTGTTTTTTCTAGGTTATAAACTGCTATGTATTATACTAAATTGCTGTAAATTGCTTAATTTATGCTATAAATGTGGTTTATGAGGCCATTTCCTCATAATTCAAATAGCTTAAAAAAACATACTAAACTATGTAAAAATGCATTGGGTTAGGGGATAAAATGTATAGTTCATACAGTATAAAAATCATTATGTCTATTGAGAGTCCTCATGAGGATAGCCGCACCAGTCTGTGTGTGTGTGTGTGTGTGTGTGTGTGTGTGTGTGTGTGTGTGTGTGTGTGTGTGTGTGTGTGTGTGTGTGTGTGTGTGTGAGAGTTTTGGTGGTTTGGGGTATTCTGCCCATACTTTACACCTTGTGAATGTGTGGCATATTAAGGGTTTGCTGGCTCAGTTTGCTTTTTGCACTTGCTCAAACTAACTGGGAATAAAGTGGCCACAAGGGGCAACGGAAACACAGTAGAGTGCAAATGCATCATCACTTACTACAAACACATTACACATCTAACTATAGATGTAATATAATTTATTTTGCTCATTTACATTGGTCTTGTGTTTTTCTTTATACGGGTAGCATTTTTAAAGACTCATGAACTCAGAGCTTGCTATGGAACATTATAAGATGTGTTTGCTACTATAAGCCAATGACCCTGCATCAGTGTGGAGTGGCCTGAAACAACTTACAAACTACAGGACTCCTGCTGCCAAAACTGTAGGGAAACAACAACTGGCTGATGACTTGAATGTGTTCTAAAGTAGATTTGAAAAGCCCAATATCACACCCCACACCCTCTCTGACCTTCACTTCACACAAACACAAACACCAACACCTCCTGCAACCCCCCCTTCTCTCCTCTCCTGTTACTCAAATTGCACTTAAGATCTGTGAAGATGTGTGCCAAGCTTCCGAAAACAAAAGACAAGGAAAGCACAGGGCCCAGATGGTATTTCACCCGCTTGTCTTAATTCCTGTGCTAACCAGATTGCCCCCATCTTCACACTGATTTTCAATAGATCACTGGAGCAGTGTGAAGTCCCATGCTGTTTCAAATGCTCAATCATCATCCCTGTCCCAAAGAAACCCAACATCACAGGACTTAATGACTACAGACCCATAACCCTGACATCTGTGGTCATTAAATCATTTGAGAGACTGGTGTTAGCCCACCTGAAGAACATCACTGGACCCATTCTAGATCCCCTTCAATTTGCTTATCGAGCAAACAGGCCTGTGGATGATGCAGTCAACATGGGATTGCATCATATCCTGCAACATTTGGACAGACCAGGGACATATGCAAGGATCCTTTTTGTGGACTTCAGTTCGGCTTTCAACACCATCATCCCATCTATTCTCTAGACTAAATTACACCAACTCTCTGTTCCCACGTCTATCTGTCAGTGGATTATCATCTTTCTGACGGACAGGCGGCAGCTAGTGAGACAGGGGAAATTCACTTCGAGCACCTGTACAATCACCACAGGTGCCCCCCAGGGATGTGTGCTCTCCCCACTACTCTTCTCCCTGAACACTTATGACTGAATTACCAAGGACCCCTCTGTCAAGCTCCTGAAGTTTGCAGATGACACTACTGTCATTGGCCTCATCCAAGATGACGATGAGTCTTTAAGCAGAAGGGAAGTTGAACGGCTGGCTCACTGGTGTAATCAAAACAACCTGGAGCTGAACATGCTCAAAACGGTGGCAATGATTGTGGACTTTAAGAGAAACACCCCAACATTGTGAAAAAGGCCCAGCAGAGATTGTACTTCCTTCCCCAGTTGAAGTTCAACCTGCCACAGGCGCTGCTGATACAGTTCTATTCTATAGATTTACATTTACATTTCTGCATTTGGCAAACGCTTTTATCCAAAGCGACTCACATTGCACTTAATACAGGGACAATTCCCCGGAGAAAGTGCCTTGTTCAAGGACACAATGATGGTGGCTGTGGGGATCGAACCAGTGACCTTCTGTATATAACTGTATATAACAGATTTGTATTTGCATGTATGTGTATGTGTGTGTGTGTGTGTGTGTGTGTGTGTGTGTGTGTTTTGTCTTATTGTGTATTCTATAACTTTTTACTCTATTAGTCTATTAATAGTACTTTATTTTCTATTAAATTTGTATTTTTATTCTATTTTTTATTTATTTATTTTTTTTTTGCTGTATTGTATTGTTGTGCACTGGAAGCTCCTGTCACCAAGACAAATTCCTTTTATGTTTAAGCTTCCCCTTCTGTCGCTCTCTCCACGTTGTGTCGGAGAAGCGACACTAGGGGTCTCTCTTGAGCGCCGATATCCACCTCTGATCTATGAAAAAAGGCCAATGAGAGTTGGCAGCCAGTATTTGCATGTCCCGCCCCCAGACATACGGGTATTTAAGCGGCGGTTTTCTCCTACTTTGCACGGCGTGCATTGTTGCCCCTGAGCGCTTCGACAGCGCAGACACACACACATACTGTGTATTAAAAGAGTTATTTCCCTTAAAAGAGTGAATGTCTCTAAAAGAGCAAAACACAGCGGCGTTGAACGTTCTTTTCAGGACGCGTCTTTTTCAAGATGCCCTTCCGCCCCTGTGTTGTTCCTGGATGAGGTAGAGTGCTCTCCGCTTCAGACGGCCACAGGCGCTGTCTCGTGTGTTTGGGCCGCGATCACACCGAGGCGGCGTTTGTGGATGGCTCATGTTCTCACTGCGAGAACATGACCATGACCACGTTGCGGTCGCGGCTTAACAGAGAGCAAGCCACCCCAGCTGCACCCGCATTGCTCCTTCTTCCCACGGGATTGAGGACGATGCGGTTGGCGCTGAGGGCGATTTGGGGCGGCAGCGGGTGCAGTTTCGCCGGGTAGCCCCCCACGAACATCCCGTTCCCGACACGCTCGCTGGTCCCCGTCCACGCTCGCGGCGATAGCGGCTTCGCCTCACGGCCTGGCTGTCTATCCTCCCGAGCCCGAAGCAGATGAGCTCGCCGCTGCATTGGAGAGTGTGATGTCTGATGCCGAGGACTCCCCTGGACTGCCGCCTTCGGGCCAGCAGGCCCAGGCTGAGGCCGACGCTCAGATGTCTGACATGCTTTCCCGGGCCGCCGTGAGCATGGGGTTGGATTGGAACCCTCCATCCTCCCCACAGCCTTCACGGTTGCATGACTGGTTCCTGGGGGCAGTGCGCCGTTCGCGGCCACGCATCCCCCCGGTCCCGTTTTTCCCGGAGGTGCATGACGAGCTGACGTCTATGTGGAGAGCCCCGCTCTCCGCTTGTCTAGGTGCCACCCGCTCCACTCTCACCACCCTCGACAGTAGAGAGCACCACGGATACGGGCGATTCCCCAGGTCGATAGGGCAGTTGCGTACCATCTATGCCCCGGTAGCCCTACCTCCTGGCGTGGCCGCCCCGTACTCCCATCCAAGCCCTGTAGGACAACATCCTCGCTCAACGCGAAGGCCTACAGTGCGGCTGGATGCGCTGCCTCCGCCCTGCATGCGATGGCCCTCCTGCAAGTCCACCAGGCCAAAGCACTCAGAAACATGCACGGGGTGGACCTGATCCTGATGTGCTGCAGGAACTGCGCTCAGCGACCGACCTCACCCTGAGAGCGATGAAGGCCACAGCGCAGGCACTCGGACAGGCGATGGCCACCCTAGTGGTCCAGGAACGCCATCTCTGGCTCATTCTGGTCGAGATGCGTGAGGCTAATAAGAACCGCTTCCTGGACGCACCTGTCTCCCAGATTGGCCTTTTCGGCGAAACCGTCAAGGACTTCGCCCAACAGTTCTCCGCGGTGAAGAAGCAGACTGAGGCCATCAGTCACATCATGCCCCGCCGCAGACCTGCCGCTACGGGCCCCACCCCGTCTGCCCGCCGAGGGCATCCCCCTGCGAAGAAACCAGCTCCTGCTCCGCCTCAACCCGGGCCCAGCTCTCAGCCCCAGCGTCAAGCACCCGCGAGGCGGCGCGACGCCCCTGTCTCACGAACCCCCTCTAGGACCCGGAAGGCTCCCAAGCGTTCCTGAGACAGCCGACCCAGAGCCAAGGCGTTAGCTCCGGAGGTGGTAAGACCGCTCCGTCCCCGGTGGAGGGCGGGAGGAGAATCCTTTGTTTTTTCATTTGCCACACCCCTGACGGGGCTGTGGTACCCACATTCTCAATAAAAGAGCTATTTCCTTTGCCTCTGGGTCACCTGGCCGCAAATGCCGTTCTCACGGCAATCTGCTTTCAGATTACGACAGTCCCGGTACACCGGACGCGGCGATCCCGCCTTCCGCCTGCCCACGACTGACCCCCGGCCGGCCGGTTCAGACGAGTCCAGAGGACGCCAGCATCAGACCTCCTCCTCAGTCACAAACCCGCCGAGCAAGGTAAGTGCTTTGAGTCTATTCTCAGCACCTCAGCCTCAGGCCGCAATGAAACCGCCCGACGCTGCACTACCTGTTCCGCCCCGCTGCGAGGCCCCGCCGGGTACGTCCAAAATACTCTTCCCTTTGGTGCCCCTAGCGCAGAGCTAGGAAGCGTGGCTTTCGCTTCCCAACGCATCACGCTGGCTGCACCGGACCATTCGACTTCGATTACGCAATTCAGTTTGCCCGGCTCCGCCCCCTTCAGGGGCATCCGCTTTTCCGCAGTACACGGCGAGCATGCCAGTTCCCTGCGCACGGAAATCATGACCCTCTTAGCCAAGGGCGCGGTAGAGCCCGTCCCTCCAACCGAAATGAGGAAGTGTTTCTACAGCCCTTACTTCATTGTACCCAAGAAAGGCGTCGGCTTACGACTAATCCTGGACCTGCGAGTTTTCAATCGGGCCTTGTTAAAACTCCCGTTCAAAATGCTCACGCAGAGAAATATTCTGGCTGGCATTCAGCATTTAGATTGGTTCGCAGCGGTAGACCTGAAGGACGCGTACTTCCACGTCTCAATTCTGCCATGACACCGACCCTTCTTACGGTTCGCGTTTGACGGCCAGGCGTTTCAGTACAAAGTCCTCCCCTTCGGCCTGTCTCTGTCCCCTCGCGTCTTCACGAAGGTCGCAGAGGCGGCTCTTGCCCCGCTACGAGTAGCCGGCATCCGCATTCTCAACTACCTCGACGACTGGCTTATCTTAGCACACTCTCGAGAGTTACTATGCACACACAGAGACCAGGTGCTCCGACACCTCAGCCGCTTGGGGCTTCAGGTCAACTGGGAAAAGAGCAAGCTCACTCCAGTTCAGAGCATCTCTTTTCTCGGGTTGGAGTTAGACTCAGTCTCAATGACAGCACGTCTCACGAGCGAGCGTGCTCAGTCGGTGCTGGATTGCCTTGCTTCCTTCAAGCCAGGCACAGTGGTCGCGCCGCTGGGGTGATGCATATGAGACCACTCCAGCACTGGCTCCAGACTCGAGTCCCGAGACAAGCATGGCACCACGGCACGCATCTGGTAAGGATCACCCCCGCCTGCCTCAAAACACTCCGACCCTGGACAGACCTCTGCTTTTTACGGGCAGGAGTGCCCCTGCAGCAGGTGTCCCGACTCAAGTCGCTGCGTGCCACTCACATCCCCGGCAAGCTCAATGTCATAGCGGACGCGCTATCACGACAACGCCTGCCCGGCGGGGAGTGGAGGCTTCACCCCCAGTTGGTCCAGCTGATTTGGGAACGGTTTGGCAAGGCCCAGGTAGACCTGTTCGCCTCCCAGGAAACCTCCCACTGCCCGCTGTGGTACGCCCTAACAGAGGCTCCCCTCGTGACAGACGCGCTGGCACACAGCTGGCCCTCGGGGCTGCGCAAGTACACATTTCCCCCAGTGAACCATCTTGCACCGGTGCTGTGCAAGGTCAGGGAGGACGAGGTTAAGTCACGCTAGTGGCCCCCTACTGGCCCACTCGGATTTGGTTCTCGGAACTCAGGCTTCTCGTGACAGCTCCTCCCTGGTGAATTCCCCTGAGAAAGGACCTCCTCTCTCAGGGACGGGGCACGCTCTGGCACCCGCGCCCAGACCTCTGGAACCTCCACGTCTGGTCCCTGGACGGGATGCGGAAGAGCTAGCTGGCTTACCGGCGACCATTGTGAATACAATCAACCAAGCCAGAGCCCCCTCTACCAGGCATCTTTACACCCTAAAGTGCCGCTTGTTCGCAGATTGGTGTTCTTCCCGAACTGAAGACCCGCAGAGATGCGCGATCAAGTCAGTGCTCCTGTTCCTACAGGAGAGGCTGGACAGGAGGCTGTCCCCGTCCACCCTCAAGGTGTATGTTGCTGCCATTGCCGCCCACCACGATTCTGTAGACGGCAAGTATTTGGGTAAGCACGACCTGATCCTCAGGTTCCTGAGAGGCGCCCGGAGGTTGAATCCCTCCCGGCCAGGCCTAGTTCCCTCCTGGGATCTCTCGGTAGTCTTGGCAGGACTCCAGAGACCTCCCTTCGAGCTGCTTGAATCAATTGGACTCAGGGCCCTCTCTCTTAAGATGGCCCTGCTGATCGCGCTCGCCTCTATCAAGAGGGTCGGGGACCTGCAAGCGTTCTCTGTCAGCGACACTTGCCTGGAGTTCGGTCCAGCGGATACGTCTGTGATCCTAAGACCGCGACCGGGCTATGTGCCCAAGGTTCCTACCACACCATTCCGAGATCAGGTAGTGAACCTGCAAGCGCCAGCTCTTTCGTTGCTATGTCCAGTGCGCGCCCTGCGCATTTACCTGGACCGCACACAGAGCACCAGACGCTCTGAGCAGCTCTTTGTCTGCTTTGGGGGATGGCAGAAAGGGAATGCCGTCTCCAAACAGAGGCTCGCCCACTGGGTTGTTGACGCCATCACACTGGCTTATCACACCCAGGCCGTGCCCCTACCCTTGCGGTCTGAGCTCACTTAACAAGGGGTGTTTGCGTCCTCGTGGGCACTGGCCAAGGGCACCTCCCTAGCAGACATCTGTAGAGCCGCGGGTTGGGCAACACCCAACACCTTCGAGAGGTTTTACAACCTCCGCGTTGAGTCGGTTAGCGTCTCGTGTTTCTCAGGTCCGAGCCCGTAGAACTCGGTAACACGTAGACCGACCGGCCAGGTGGATCACTTGCGCCCAGCACCCTTTTCCTGACGTCAAGGTAAAGTAGTGCGCCTTCTTCCCAGGGCGCCCCACTCTGAGTCGGGCCCCTGGTCGATTCCTCCCCAGACCTCCGGGTCCGCGGTTCAGCGGAGGAACTCGCCGACCCAAGCCACTGTGGGTACCCTGATGGCTACCCTGTACTGGTATAGGTGCTCCACAGGTAAGGCCTCCTGCGCAGACTCTCCCCTTACGAGCGGACCCCCGTGTCTCCCTTAGGCAGTTACAGCTGCCCCGGTCGCCATGCTGTAGCAACTCCCCCCTTCGAGGCTGGATCTACCACCGCACCATACTTTCCACATGAGCCCTAAGACGGCCATGTGACGTATCTACCACTTTTCCTCCCCAAGAAAAAGGGCAGGTGTGGTCTCCGCAGGGTCTGGGTAAGACCCCCTTCCCTATATGCGTGTAAGGGCCCCGGCCGTGATTGCTCTATGCGAGAAACATAGAGAAAAGAGGCCCAGCCAGGCTGGCCCGTTCCCATGTTGGCAAACATCGCCTTGTTCCCCTCCCAGGGTAACTAGAAGGATTTCGATGTTCTTATGGGGCATTGGGGAAGGGTACGTGCAGCCAGGTACAGACGATGCGCGGCACTGGATGAAATCCCTGCCAGCCTCTGTATCGGCGGTTCACGTACACGGTTCAGCGCATGGCAAGATTGGAATGGGTCCCCTAGTGTCGCTTCTCCGACACAATGTGGAGAGAGCGACAGCAGGGGAACGTTTGGTTACGTATGTAACCTCCGTTCCCCAAGGGAGGGAACGACACGTTGTGTCTTTCCTCCGCCATGCCGTTTCTCCTCAGAAAAATCCTGAATGAACTCCCGTATTTGCGCCGCTTAAATACCCGTATGTCCGGGGGCGGGACATGCAAATACTGGCTGCCAACTCTCATTGGCCTTTTTTCATAGATCAGAGGTGGATATCAGCGCTCAAGAGAGACCCCTAGTGTCGCTTCTCCGACACAACGTGTCGTTCCCTCCCTTGGGGAATGGAGGTTACATACGTAACCAAACAATACCTGGCAATGAAACTGATTCTGATAAGAGAATTAGGGCTGGGCTCTTTTGAATTGAGCCAGTAAGCAACCACGTATATACCATAACATCCACCCAGAACACTTATGCAACCACCATACAAAAACCAAGCAACGTTTTAGCAACCACCCACGGCACCCTAGCATAGAAAATGCAAGCACTACTAACATGCGCATTAGAAGATGTAAAAATTGGCTCTGATCAATGTATTGATGTTCTTATTGGTCGATGAGGTTTTGCATTTGTATTTCATTTAGATCCTTAATTGTTGAAGTAATTATAAAATAAGCAAAAAATTTCAATTACTTACACTATACATTCATTTTCTGAAAGTCTGCCAAGAACATTAATGTACATTGTCTGAGATTGCACAAAAAACATAGCACCTCTTAGCTTCGGTCTCTCAAAATCAATTTGAGACTTTTTCTCCTTGAGCAAATTTATGGGCCAGGAAATATGATCTGACATAGTCATATGACATTGTAAAGGTATTTAAAACTCAAAATTGTTTTGATAGGTCATCACTGTCCCTGGGGCTCAAATGGGTTAATTTAGGTCAGAGTAACCTGACCGTGACCACAGAAACCCCAAATTGATAGTCACAAGATTTAATTTGTGGAGATTAGACGTGATTAACCTTATGCAACTAAAACCCTGACATATTTTCAGTATCTGTCTGATGTCTGATGATAAATGTAATGTGGCGGTAATAGGAACCAGACATTCACATTTACATTTATTCATTAGGTAGATGCTTTTATCCAAAGTGACTTACAAAAGAGAAATAATACATCATAAGCTATTCATTTTAAGGAGACAGTAGCACGAAAAATCCTGCATTACCCAGTTTGGTAACACTTTTTTTGATGATCCCCCTACAGATATTCTATAAGTGACTTATCAACAGCTTGATATATTTTACTTGCTATAGCTAGTAAACAGTGTTTCAACAAATATTCAGTTGATTTTCAGTAGCCTGTATATAGATCTTTATTAACCTACTTAGATTTCTTTGCTTACCTGCTCGTTTTCTTATTTCACCTTTTGTTATTCAAAGGTTTTCTGGAAATGCTCTACTGACTGTTTGTTGCATATGAATCAGTACAGAGTCACTTTACATTAAGGTAGTATCAACTGTTCATTTATAGTTACCTAGGGACCATCAAAATAAAGTGAACATCTAATAAATACGGTTAACTGACTGCTACATGTCTCCTTTTTTGAAACAGACTATCAACAGATGGTAAATACCATTACTGATAATTACCTGTCTGATCTCATTAATATATGTAGCTATTTGTACATTAATATTTGTAACATTAAACATACATGTTTTTATGTTTGATTAGACACTAAAATATACAATATGGACTTTTGAAAGGAACAAAAATGTAAAAAATGTAATTTACAGCTTTAGAAACATAAAATATTTACAAACCCATTACAACTATATTTCAATACACGAATCGATTATTAATATATTTGTACATTATTCGGTTTTATATATATCCCTTAACCCTACCCCAAGCTCTAAACATAGCCACATTTCAACAATATTAAAACATTTAACAAGAAGATTAATGTACAGTAGCAATACGTTTTGTTAAAATATATACATTTATATATAATTTACAGCCACTAATCCCACACCTATGCCTAAACCTAACCATAAACATTTATTAAGCATATAAAACACATAACAAGCAGATAAATTTAATCCTAATAATTTATTCAGAAAAATTGCTAAATTCAGTACAAAAGTAGTCCAAATGGTGATGCGCTGCATCTGATGTGCTCCCTGATGGCATACAATAGCATTGTGTGAGGTGGAGTGTTGTTATGTTCCTGTGTTGTCTGCCCCGTGTTTTCTGTTTCACTCGTCACTGGTCACATTCCATGTCACGTTTTCCTTGTTGTCCGCCCCGTGGTTCACTGTCCTTGTCTAAAAAACTACAATTCCCACAATTCCCGGCCTCCCTCACTGCCTGCACTCATCATTGTTCTCACCTGTGTCTCGTTCAGTCTTCTTTGTGTCTGTGTATTTAAACCCTGGTTCTTTGTTTAGTGACTGTCGATCGTTGAATGTTGATGTTTGTAGATGGTTAATGTGAATGTAGATGTTCTTGTTATCTTTGCCACCCGTGGATGTTTCCCAGCCTGTGTTCTTCTTTTATGTCTTTCGTGTTTTGTTTTATTTTCCCATTGTGGACGTTTGATTTGTTCCAGTGTTTGTCTAGTTATTTTTAAAACAATAAAACCTAACCGCACTTGGATCCAAACCCCTCGTCTGCCTTCCTGCTCAGCATAACAAGTGTAGAATTAAAATTATTAATCGCTGTAAATCTTTACTTTATGCACTCCAGAACAGCTATGATGTTTCTCATTCAAACATATACATCGCAGAATACAGCAGTCGCAAGCGGTCACGACACACTTGAGAGCCAATGAGCATTTGAAATCACTAGCGCCAGTTTTTGAATTTAGAAATTAAACCAACAAGGGTTGATGATTAGAGGGGGCGGGCGATGCGCAGATGGAGATGGAGATCGTTGAATAAAAGGCTTGAATGTGGGTCTGTTGTTCACGAAAAGCAGTCTGAAGATTTGGATTATAGCTAACAAATGTATGGATTTATGTTTTATGGTGCTTTTGTGATTTATTTAGTTTTTTGGCATATTCTGAAAATTCCTTTTGTGTCTCATGGCAAACAAAAATAAATTTAAATGTTTAATAAATGATTAAACGATTACAGAGTTTTATTCATTTTAAAATTTTAAAGTGTAGTCTTGGTTAAAGTGATATAATCCTTTAAAACGTTGTCTAGGTGAGCAGAACTGAATGAAACCAATATAATCAATCTCATTGATTATAAATTAAATGTATTTAATTGAATAATTCTATGAATTATTGAATATTAATTCAATGAAACAGTACACGTAAACATTTGTAAAATTTTTTATAGGTGTTAATACGTAAAATTTTGACGTTTACATGCTGTCAATACGTAAATATTGTACGTTTCGGTGTTAATGCAAACGTAAGAGAATGTACGTTTGCTAGAACCAAATTTTACATAAGAGTATACAAGTTCTCATGAGATCACATGCACCACATTGCAACCAGCATATAGACTGTATGTATAATAAATATAAATGTACAGAAGTCATTGTTTTGTCCAACAATTTTAATGAACTGATGTTCTCAACAATAATGTAAGTAGGTCATTAATAAAGACCTATATACAGGTTACTGAATGTTTGTTGAAACACTGTTTACTAGCTAGAGCAAGTCAGTTCATAAGTTTTTTTTAACTTTTATACAGGCTATTGAAAGTCTACTGCATGTTTGTTGAAGCACTGTTTACTAGCTATAGCAAGTCAGTTGATAAGTCACTTTTAGTCTGTTGAATATTGGTAGGAGGACCATCAAAATAATGTGTTTCCAATTGGGGTCAGAATATTAGTACATATATACACTCACCTAAAAGGATTATTAGGATACTGTGTTTGACCCCCTTTCGCCTTCAGAACTGCCTTAATTCTACGTGGCATTGATTCAACAAGGTGCTGAAAGCATTCTTTAGAAATGTTGGCCCATATTGATAGGATAGCATCTTGCAGTTGATAGAGATTTGTGGGATGCACATCCAGGGCACGAAGCTCCCGTTCCACCACATCCCAAAGATGCTCTATTGGGTTGAGATCTGGTGACTGTGGGGGCCATTTTAGTACAGTGAACTCATTGTCATGTTCAAGAAACCAATTTGAAATGATTCGAGCTTTGTGACATGGTGCATTATCCTGCTGGAAGTAGCCATCAGAGGATGGGTACATGGTGGCCATAAAGGGATGGACATGGTCAGAAACAATGCTCAGGTAGGCCGTGGCATTTAAACGATGCCCAATTGGCACTAAGGGGCCTAAAGTGTGCCAAGAAAACATCCCCCACACCATTACACCACCACCACCAGCCTGCACAGTGGTAACAAGGCATGATGGATCCATGTTCTCATTCTGTTCTCATTCTCTCATTCTCATTCTGCCAAATTCTGACTCTACCATCTGAATGTCTCAACAGAAATCGAGACTCATCAGACCAGGCAACATTTTTCCAGTCTTCAACTGTCCAATTTTGGTGAGCTCTTGCAAATTGTAGCCTCTTTTTCCTATTTGTAGTGGAGATGAGTGGTACCCGGTGGGGTCTTCTGCTGTTGTAGCCTATCCGCCTCAAGGTTGTGCGTGTTGTAGCTTCACAAATGCTTTGCTGCATACCTCGGTTGTAACAAGTGGTTATTTCAGGCATAGTTGCTCTTCTATCAGCTTGAATCAGTCGGCCCATTCTCTTCTGACCTCTAGCATCAACAAGGCATTTTCGCCCACAGGACTGCCGCATACTGGCTGTTTTTCCCTTTTCACACCATTCTTTGTAAACCCTAGAAATGGTTGTGCGTGAAAATCCCAGTAACAGAGCAGATTGTGAAATACTCAGACCGGCCCGTCTGGCACCAACAACCATGCCACTCTCAAAATTGCTTAAATCACCTTTCTTTCCCATTCTGACATTCAGTTTGGAGTTCAGGAGATTGTCTTGACCAGGACCACACCCCTAAATGCATTGAAGCAACTGCCATGTGATTGGTTGATTAGATAATTGCATTAATGAGAAATTGAACAGGTGTTCCTAATAATCCTTTAGGTGAGTGTATATGTATAAGTGCATAGTTAAGTGCTCATGGACAAGATGTGTCTTTAGCCGTTTTTTGAAGACACTCAAGACTGATTCCTTTACAATATTGCACATACGTTTTTATCCATGACTTCATAATCATGAGTTGATTTTTGATGGTCAATCATTGGTGAATAAAGCTGTGCTTTTAGAAACAAGATGGGAAGCTAACATGCTTTATATTTCTCTACAAACACATTTATTTGCCTCTGAAAAACTATACATCCATATTCTGCATACATCCATTCCCATGTCACAAAGCTTTGATGAATGCTGTGAACCACTGATGCAAAAACAGGTCTATGATGACAATCTGCCTTATTACCCACTTGTAATGGCTTAAATTACTTTGATTGAGTAATTACATGCAGTGAATGTTTTTGATAGCTTCCTAATAAATGCAGATGTGTCCACTGATGTGGGCTTAATGGTCCATGATGCAACACACAGCTGGAAAGAATAAAATTGAAATCCCCCCTTTGATGGGGCACAGACGATCACAAGTCACACAAAAGGTGATGTATAATTTCTCACTGATTATGCAGTGAGGTAGGACAGACTGGACAGAATTTATGGTTTATAGGTGCAATGCTGCCTAAATTATTAATATACACTCACCTAAAGGATTATTAGGAACACCTGTTCAATTTCTCATTAATGCAATTATCTAATCAACCAATCACATGGCAGTTGCTTCAATGCATTTAGGTGTGTGGTCCTGGTCAAGATAATCTCCTGAACTCCAAACTGAATGTCAGAATGGGAAAGAAAGGTGATTTAAGCAATTTTGAGCGTGGCATGGTTGTTAGTGCCAGACGGGCCGGTCTGAGTATTTCACAATCTGCTCAGTTACTGGGATTTTCACGCACAACCATTTCTAGGGTTTACAAAGAATGGTGTGAAAAGGGAAAAACAGCCAGTATGCGGCAGTCCTGTGGGCGAAAATGCCTTGTTGATGCTAGAGGTCAGAGGAGAATGGGCCGACTGATTCAAGCTGATAGAAGAGCAACTATGCCTGAAATAACCACTTGTTACAACCGAGGTATGCAGCAAAGCATTTGTGAAGCTACAACACGCACAACCTTGAGGCGGATGGGCTACAACAGCAGAAGACCCCACCGGGTACCACTCATCTCCACTACAAATAGGAAAAAGAGGCTACAATTTGCAAGAGCTCACCAAAATTGGACAGTTGAAGACTGGAAAAATGTTGCCTGGTCTGATGAGTCTCGATTTCTGTTGAGACATTCAGATGGTAGAGTCAGAATTTGGCGTAAACAGAATGAGAACATGGATCCATCATGCCTTGTTACCACTGTGCAGGCTGGTGGTGGTGGTGTAATGGTGTGGGGGATGTTTTCTTGGCACACTTTAGGCCCCTTAGTGCCAATTGGGCATCGTTTAAATGCCACGGCCTACCTGAGCATTGTTTCTGACCATGTCCATCCCTTTATGGCCACCATGTACCCATCCTCTGATGGCTACTTCCAGCAGGATAATGCACCATGTCACAAAGCTCGAATCATTTCAAATTGGTTTCTTGAACATGACAATGCACTGTACTAAAATGGCCCCCACAGTCACCAGATCTCACCCCAATAGAGCATCTTTGGGATGTGGTGGAACAGGAGCTTCATGCCCTGGATGTGCATCCCACAAATCTCCATCAACTGCAAGATGCTGTCCTATCATTATGGGCCAACATTTCTAAAGAATGCTTTCAGCATCTTGTTGAATCAATGCCATGTAGAATTAAGGCAGTTCTGAAGGTGAAAGGGGGTCAAACACAGAATTAGTATGGTGTTCCTAATAATCCTTTAGGTGAGTGTATGTCAATCTGCTTGAAAAGTATAGATCTCAAGGAGAACATGAAAGAGAGTGGGGTTTAACAAGAGGACAGAGATCATAAAATAGTAATGTAAATTTTATCAAACAGATGAGGCTCTTTCGAATGCCATAACAGGATACATTTTCACTGGGCAACAGCAGCAAACAAAAAGCTTAACTGCTTCTATGGCAGGAGTGCCAGTGATTACAAATCTACAAGCTATGTGCACCTATAGAATAGAATAGAGATTAAAATTCACAAACAATTCAGCTATGGGGGTTTTCCTCTGCTAAAGTTGACCACCCTAGCAATGTGAAAGGTTGCTTTAAGAAAGCCCCGAGAGATGAGTATCCCAAAGGCATTTAAAAAACACTTTTCATCACATTCCAGAATCCCCAAGGGACCTCTGCCCAGGAGTGTGAGACTTCTCTGCATTTGTGGAAATCAAATGCAAAAGTTATTTAACGTGTAGTAACTATATGACAGCCTTAATGTGTTTGTAATGGAAGTGAGGTAATGGAAGTGGTGTCAGCTGGGCTATCGGATCCTACACAAATACACAGTGCTTTTGTAATACAGACTTGGAGGTTCAAAAACAAGGAAGAGGTGCTTGCTGGAAAGGCCAACTGTGTATCTGTCAAGTTCAGGGGTAAGAACAGAAGTCATCATCAGACATTGAGGCTTCTAGTGTTATGACCCTGGCCATCCTGTGTGGAGTATGTGTGGCGTATAAAATAGTAATTTTCCATAGAATTGATGCTCGTTGGCACACTTGCTCTGGTTTCTCCTCATGGGTGAAGGTTCACCTCTTCAGACGTGTTGCCCTTTCTTTGAAATGGTCGAAAGAGTTCTGGACTTTATTGTTGCAGTGTGTGTTAACAGAAAACACAAGGGAAGTATATTCTACACTTCCCCTTGAACAGACTTGTGAGTATGAAATTGTAAAATCTGCTGTTTTCCATGGATATGAACTTGTCCCTGAGGCCTACCATCAGAGGTTTTGAACAAACAAAGAGCAGCTTAGAGAGTTAATACTTTTGGAGGAATTTAAGAACTGTATTCCTACTGCTGAAGCGAAGTATTTGAATGAGCACAAAGTGAATAAACATACAGAAGCAGCTATTATGACTGATTAATTCGTTTTAATTCATCCAAGTTCATTTAGCTTGGCTCATTCTAAATCTGAGGGGAACAGACATAAGTCTCGTTTTCAAGTCCAGATGACGTTTGCTGTGATGGAACAGGATGTGAGGCCAGTGTTGGTTGATAATGCTTGTTAGTTTGTTCCTGCTAGAGAAATTATTTTTTTTCTATCGTAAAAAGCCAGGACATAAAATATCAGATTGTCATGTTCTTAAAAAGAAAGAGAGACTTGCCAAGACTGTTTACTGCTTCACAGTCTACAATTGTCAAATTTGGTGATCAAATTAAGATCTCATTGACTTCTGGTAGTAAGTTTGTCAATGAGTGTTATAATAGTCATGGTAACTATGCACCATTCATTACCATGGAAATTGTGTTTTTACCTGGTTCTGAGAAAGCTGTGCCAATATACATCCTCCGAGATACCAGAGCTGCACAGTCCTATTTGTTGGAAGGGGTTTTGCCTTTGTCCAGTGAAACCGCCACTGGAACTCGTGTATTGGTTAGGGGGTTTGAGATGGGGTTTGTTGAAGTGCCTTTGCTCAAAATCCATTTATCCTCTGAACTACTGTTGGGTGATGTTATATTTGTAGTTCGTTCTGTATTCCCAATGTCCAGTGTTAACTTCATTCTAGGGAATTAATTGGCTGGAGGGAATGTTTGGGGAAAGAGTGTTGTAACTCCACATTTAGTTGTACCTGTAGCAAATTACCTTAGGTAGAGGAGAGTAGAAAGCAATTTTCTGATTTATTTCCTGCATGTGCCATAACTAGGTCTATGGCCAGTCAAATACGGAAGAGCAGGTAGGTGAACTTAATCTTCAAGATATGTTCTTCACTGCTATTGATTGATCTCAGTCAGAATTCAGAGAGGGGTCTGAGGGTTCAGAAAAGATAGATCTTTCAGAGAATGCTGATATGGTGTAGTCAAAAGCTCTACATGAGACTCAAGCTGAAAAATCTGTGACTGACCCTAAAAATGATTGTGTTACTGACATTTCTGGGGTTGATGTTTGTTCCCGTGAAACCCGTGAAAAATGACCTCTTTCTTATTCTAAGGTTCAAATTGTGGTTCCTCTTTGTGATGTTTTGCTGGTCACACTGGAGTTAAGAAGACTTATGATAGGATCATGAGGAAGTTTTTCTGGCCTAATCTAAAGTGAGACATATCCTTTATTACTATCTATTACTACCAAGTCTCTTTAAAAAGCCCTTACAAATATCATGTCTGTCTTTGGCATTCCAAAGATTGTTCAATCTGATCATGGTTCTAAGTCTAGAGAGTTCTCAAAAGTGCTGAATCAGCTTAAGGTTTAAATATAAAACATATCCAGTGCCAATCAGTCAAAGAGTCAAGGAGATCTTGAAAGGTTCAATCAAACCTTGAAGACTCATTTGAGATCATATTGTGTGGAGCTTGACTGTGACTAGGATGAAGGTTTACCTTGGATGTTGTTGGCCATATGTGAGGTGCTCCAAGAGAGTACAGGGTTTAGCCCAAATTAACTTGTGTTTGGTCACACAGTTAAAGGACCTGCCATTATTTTAGCTGACAAGTGGAGTATTTCTAAGCTTCCTGAGAATGTCATGGACTACATGAGTGGGTTTCGGTATTGACTTTATGAAGCACGAGCTTTCACTCAAAACAAATTAGGTGCATCTCAAAGAAAAATACAGCAGCTTTTCGATAGGACGGCTAAGTTTATAAATTTTCAGGTAGGTGATCAAGTTTTTGCTTTGTTACCGCTTCTGTTTAGCCCATTCCAAGCTAGGTTTTCAGGACCCTAACTTATTGTTAAATGCCTTTCAGATAATAATTATCTGCTTAGTACTCCTGGAGTGGTGGTGGCTTTGTGGCTAAAGCACAGGGCTGTTAATCAGAAGGTAACAGGTTCTAACCCCATGGCCACCACCATTGTGTCCTTGAGCAAGGCACTTAACTCCAGGTTGTTCTGGGGGGATTGTCCCTGTAATAATTGTACTGTAAGTTGCTTTGGATAAAAGCATCTGCCAAATGCATAAATATAAATATACACCTGACCATCTTAAGAAGGTTCAGTCTGTCAAATTAATTTTCTAAAACTTTATGTGTCTCCTGTATCTCCTGTATCAGTTGGTGCTGTCACTGCTACCTCTTTGAATTCAGATTTAGGCCAAATGTCAAATGAGACTTCTTTGGAGGTTGGTGAGGATTTGAGTTTTCCTTCTCGAGGGAAAATAGAAGGCAGTCTCAATAACTCTGAAATTCTTCCTGATTTACCTAGTCATTTATTACATTTGTCTGCACAAGAGTGAAGCAATATGATTGAGTTGGTGAAATAATTTCCTTCTTTTTTCTCAGATATACCTAAATGTAACTCTGTCATTGAACAGGATTGTGAACATTGATGTAGGTGGAGCACCTCCTTTTAAACAGCATGCATTTAGGGTAAATCCAGTTAAATGAAAGTTGCTTAAGAACGAGGTGGATTATTTACTTGCTCATGGTTTCACAGAACCTAGTTTTAGTTCTTGTATGAAGTTTGGAGGTTTTATTTTGAAGTATATTTGTTCTTCATATGTTCCAATTTCTGTGTTTTCTGATCATAATCCTTTGGTGTTGCGCAACCAGAACCAAAGGATTATGAGGTGGAGTATTACATTATCAACCAGTATTCTTTTATAATCTTATCCTCTAGAAATAGCACATGTGCGAGGAAAAGATAACCTAATTGCTGATGTTTTTTCAGGGTATAAATGGGTGTTCTGCATTTTAAATTGTCAATATATGCCACTCTATTTTGAATAATCTAGAGCCCAGGATATTCAGACCTAGAGTGGAGTGGATGCGTTATGACCCTGGCCGTCCTCTTCCCATTGCTGCAACATGAGGGAGTTCTTGTTGTCTGGAGGATAATTGTTTATTTGGTTGGATTGGGGTGTGGAGTATAAAATAGTAGTTCTCTAATTGAGGCTTGTTGGCTCGTTGGCACGCTCGCTCGTGGGCTCATTGGCTCACTTTCTCTGGTTTCTCCTCATGGGTGAAGGTTCATCTCTTCTGAGGAGACATTGATACAACTCCAGCTTGATTCTCACCTGCAACTTCCAGCCTATGTGATATTTGCTTTTGTTTAACCCCTAGACATTCTTGTTATATGTTTTTTTACAATTAAATCATATTTTAATTGCACCCTTGAGTTTGACTTCCTTTTATATCGTGGTCTCAATTGAGCCGGCTGTAACTCTAGCACCAAACAGCGACAGTGCTATTTTAACCTGAAATGAAAGGCTGGCATTATGAACATTGCTCATGGAATTCTCTTCGATGTCCCTATACTTTAATTTCAGCGAACATTTTCAGAACCACAATGAATAAAACATCTAATGATAATTATTTAAACTCCACTCAAGGATCCTTCGACATCTTCAACAAGGACAACATATGGAAATAATAATTATTAGTTGCAATTTAAAAGTGAATACTAAGCGAACTTGAGTATGTCAGATATTATCTTTCCACTGATTAGAGATCTGCACTGTCTGGAATAAATGTAATCAAATGAGAACATGACTAGTTATGCATAGCTATTCCATAGATATAGATACATTCATTATTTATAGCTCTCTGTTCTACTCACACATAATGAGAGAACAGAGAACATCTGCATGAATATTAGGTTTTCAGGATATATATATATAGTCAAAGTACCATCTGGTGTAAAAACATAGAGATTTAAAATGGAAAATGTGAATTTGTAAACAGATACAAAACGGGTTGTTAGAAACCATATGGTTCATTGAGCACCTGTTGCATATTTCAGTAGGGTAAGAGGCCGAAGCATATGATGTTCATTATTAATTCAAATAACTCTGCACTAAATTAAACACTTGTGGTGAAAGTCTGTTTATTTGAAATAGGTGTAATCTGGCTAGAATAAAATAACCCTTACAGATAAAGCAAGTCTGTACATCATTTAAAGAGAACATACACTGTGCTTCAATGATCTCACTCCAAATAAAATAGTCTGTATAAAGTTGAAATTCAATGAAGCTGCTAAGTACATCTGCTTCTCAGTTTAATGTCTAATAAATAAAAGCAATAAAATTTAAAACAGCATAAGAAATGAATCTGATCTTCTTGGGAAACTGTTTCAAGGCCTCTCAATGTGTGATTCAGTGTGACTGATGCTTGTCTTTATGTGGTTTATTTTGGTGCATGTTAAGATACTTGAGAACTTGCTTGTCTGTTATTATTGAAATGCTTTGTGGTTTCAAAGCCAGTTTTGATTTCATGAAATTAAGTTTGTTGGAGGCAGGGGCAATTTTAAGATATAGGGAATCTCAGCCCCCAGTGACACTTTAAGATGTGCATATTCTACTCTTTTGCATGCAAATTTGTTCTGTTTTTTAACCCTTGTGCTGTGTTCGCTTGTGCTAACACATTTTGTGATCCCAGCAAGAGTGTCCCAGCATAAAACCAAAATAGTATATAATAATAATAATTACACAATAAATTAATAACCACTTGCTTTATCTGAACAAAATATGGTGTTATTTTAAAGCTTAGAATCTGGACTTTACAATGTATAGCTGAGAACTATACATACTAATTCTTAAATCGTGCTTTTTAATTTGCTGACAAATAAGAACTGTTTAGTTCTCATCATTTGAAAAAAATTTATCACAACAATTATATTCAAAGTTGGTAAAAACATAAAAAAAGAGGAGATAGCCATGTGTTATATATTGTTGGAAATATCTCAGTTTGTAGAATGCTATGAGTAAATTTGTTTCACTCAGAGGGCAAACTGTAGTGAGTTTTAGTGTATAAAATTCCCACAGACATGGATAAATATATTAAACAGTAATGTTTTTTGTCATGGTTTTCCTTACTAAACATAAATATACATATAACATAGATATATATCATAACTTACAACAGACTATCCTGATTCAAATGAGCCCAAACAACATAAGTAGATCTTGAAATATTCCTCAAAGACAATGGAAAGACGATGCACAAAAGATCGCTCAACACACATTGTGTTTGTGTATGTGGGTGTGTGTGTGTGTGTGTGTGTGTGTACATTTCAGAGCACTTTGTGTGTGCAAGCACACATCCACATATATGCTCATCTAAAGGATTGGGATACTCCTGAACACCCAATATTCCTCCTGAATACTTAATAATTATCCATTAATTTCCAATGGCCAGTCATTTTTGACAAGGAACACAAGTGTAACAAAGTAAAATAAAACCAAAAATATGTAAAGACAATGGTCCAATTTGTGTGGGTGTGTTCCAAAAAACATATGTGAACAATGTCAAGGAATTTTATTCCAACTGGATTAAGAAAACAAAAAATCATTTTCTATAGCACTTATAAAGTTATACAAAATAATCGAAACCGCTTGAAGAATATAGACAAATCTCATGATTGGATGCACCTGTCTATGAAGTTCAAGGCTTAATGAGCTCACCAAACCAATTGTGTGTTCCAAATAATCAGTGTTAGGTAGTTACAGGTATTCAAATCAACAAAATGACAAGGGTGCCCAAATTTATGCAAATGTCTAATTTTGTTTTGATGCATATTGCACATTTTCTGTTCATCCAATAAACCTCATTTCACTACTGAAATATTACTGTGTCCTTCAGTTATTTGATAGATCAAAATGAAATTGCTGATCCAAACACACAATTATTTATAAATTTGGGGAATTAGGCACCCCTTTTTTTATAAAAAAAAAAAGGGGGTGCCTAAACTCTTGCATACGATATTAACATAACTGTCTATTTATTGGCAACACGATTTATTTATCTGTCCTAATCATTCTTTGTTTTTTCTCCATTTATTAACCAAAATTATAGAACGTTAAATCAATCATTACGCAACTTCTTTAGTTTAAATACTGTATATTTAACACAACAAAAGTTTTGTATTAAACTTTATTAAACTTTCTCTGTCTGCCAATAACTCTTGACTCAAGTCTTTCGAATCCGTTCACCAAAAATATTTGTTCAGATATTTTCACAAATTTGTTTAGTGACCATGTCTGTAACTCACATCTTTATGTAAGTAAGTGGCAAAAAATGTACATCTTTAATGTGTTTTGAGTCATTAAAAGGTTAGTTCATCCAAAAATATATTCTCTAATCATTTACTCACCTTCATGACATTTAAGATGTGTATGACATTCTTTCTTCTGCTGAACAGAAACAAAGCTTAGTAGGTTAATATAATGAAAGTGAATGGTGATCACATTTACATTTACATTTATTCATTTGGCAGAAGCTTTTATCCAAAGCGACTTACAAAAAAAGGAATACATTATAAGTGAATCATCTTAAGGAGAAAGTGGTACGAAAAGTGCTGTATTACAGAGTTTCATTAGCATCAGAATAGTAGTATTCAAGACAGATTAAAGTGCACCAACATGGTACGATGAAACCGAAACGTCTGGGAAAGTGTTTTGGTGCCTCATTGTGTTGGTACAACAAGGCGCCATTCCTTAGCTGACCGCAGGCTTCTGGTGGGAATGTAGCTCTGCAGAAATTATTTTAGGTATGCTGGAGCAGACCCAGTGACTGTTCTGTATGCCATTATCAGAGCCTTGAATTTGATATGTGCATCAACCGACAGCCAGTGAAGAGAGACAAGGAGTAGTGTAACATGCGCTCTCCTTGGTTCATTAAAGTCCAGATGTGCTGCTGCAGACTGGATCATTTGCAGGAGTCTAATTGTGCATACAGGGAGGCCTGCAATGAGAGCTATACAGTATTCTAGTTTAGTTATGACAAGTGACTGAACAAGAAGTTGTGTGGCATGAACAGAGAGGAATGGTCTTCATGATATTGCAGTGTAAATCTACATGATCATGCTGTTTTTGAGATGCGGTCTGTGAAATTTAGTTGCTAATCGATGGTTACCCCTAGATTTCTGACAGTTTTGGAAGGCATTACTGTAGTTGAACTCAGCAGCACAGTGATGTTGTGTTCAACAGCAGGGTTGGCTGGTAAGACAAGGAGATCAGTCTTGGCTGGGTTAAGTTGCAGGTGGTGTTCCTTCATCCAGGCCGAGATGTCTGCCAAACAGGCAGAGATTCAAGCAGTCACCATGGTGTTGTTGGGCTGGAAAGACAAGTAGAGCTGTGTTTCATCACCACAGAAGTGGTAAGAGAAACCATGTGCCTGAATGATTGGTCACAGTGATGTTGTGTAAATAGAGAAGAGAAGTGGCCTAAGCACTGAGCCCTGAGGTATCCCAGTAAGTAGCTGATGTGACTTGCACACCTCACCTCTCCAGGCTACCTTGAAGGAACTACCTGAGAGATAGGAATTAAACCAGTCAAGCACAGTTCCTGTGATGCCCAGTGTAGAGAGGGTGGAGAGTAGGATCTGATGGTTGACTGTGTCGAAGGCTGAAGAAAGATCCACTAGAATTAGGACAGATGATCTGGATCCAGATTTTGCCTGTCTCAGTGACTCAGTAACAGACAGCAGGGCAGTCTCGGTGGATGTCCACTTTTGAGGCCTGACTGATCGTCATCCAGCAGCTTTTTCTGTGAGAGATCTGATTGAAAACTGCCCTTTCAAGTGTTTTCACCATGAATGGAATGAGAGAGACTGGTCTGTAGTGTTCTACTTGTGTGGGGATAAGTGCACGTATATTCACTCAAGCTTGCTTAAATGTAATGGGAACAATGCCAGGCCTTTGAAGTTAATAAAGCACATAAAGGCAGCATAAACATAATCCATCAGACTTGATCAAGCTTGAAATCCTGATCGTGCCTAGAGATTGCAATGGCAAGGTATATAGTGAAAAGGGAGTTATATTTTGGCCTGTTCTCACCCAAAACCAACTGTATCGCTCCTGAATATATGGATTATACCACTGGAGTCTTCTGGATTACTTTTATGATGACTTTATATCCTTTTTGGAACTTCAAAGAACTGATCACATTCACTTTCATTGTATGGGCCTTAAGAGCTGATATTTTCTTTAAAAAAATCTTAGCAGAAGAGAGAAAGTCACACACATCTGAAATGGCATGAGATAATTTACATTTTTGGATGAACTATTCCTTTAAATAAACCATTGATAAGTTGATAGTTGTTCACAAACTAAACAAGTCTAATTATATATCATTCAGATTTACTTGTTTACCAATCTACTCATATAAGCCTACGTCTAGAGTACTTAGAGAACAATGCTGACTGATCTCAATCTGCATGGTTCTGGAAACCATATTTCATAGTATTCATGTAATTTAAAAAAGGTGTTAAAATTCAGTTTTGTTGTATGGAAAAAGGCACCATCATTATTCTGCCTAACATCTCCTTTTGTGTTCCACGGTATAACAACTCTAATTTTAATTCTTGTAACTATTCATTTAAGAGTATGTTGACAAGAGTCACAAATGAATGTTGATTTGCAAGTATTCTGATGTGTTTTAGGTTTTATTAAATGCACACTGGCAATTTCAACATACTTAGCCACACTGATCATGCAACATTTAATTCTAATATTACAAGCATGCAATAAATAGTCCCCCTATCCAGTGTTTGTACAAGAAATTTTAAACAGATATTTCTTATCAAAAGCCACGTTTCCACTATCGGGCCAAAAAAGGGCATGCTAGTGCATGCCAGGGTCAGTTGCGGTCCCACTGTCACTTCTGGTGCTTCAACGTGCCACCTCAGTGTTTTCTCACAGCCAACGGCCTTAGGCCCACCGATTACCCTTGGGCCAAACAAGGCCAACTGGGGAGTGAAATGGGATCAATGTCAAAGGCAGAGTTTCCCAAAACTTGCCAGCTTGTGTATCTAGAGGTACAGATTCGAGGAAAATGTAATTGCGGCACGACACAAGAGTTTTTTACTGAAAACCTCCTTCTCTCTATCACCACATGTATAGATCTGGTTCAGGAGGATTGTATGCATGTTTATTTAAGCCATGGCATGTCTTACATGCTCTATGTATGTTTTTAGCAGTAGCAATTATTTGTACTTGCTCTGCAGCAGCAGTTTAAGACCAAACCTACTAACTTGTCATATCCATTATAATATTTTACAATTTATTCTTAGAGTTGTCATGATTTTACTGTCTAAAACTTTAAATGGTAAATCATGAAACTATGTATAAAAAGTGATTTATTGAAAAGACAGATTTTTCTGGATGAAGTTTAATCTTTAATCTTTAACCAGATAACTAAAGAAAAGAATACAAAATAAGAAAAGAATAAACACCTTGCACCAATTTGACATTCACACTAAAGGAAACAGTGCACACACTCTAAAAGAGAAAGTTCACTCCAAAAATGAAAATGTTCTCAGAATTTACTCAGCCTCAAGATGTCCCAGACGAGTATCACTTTCTTTCTTCTGCTGAACACAAACAAAGATTTTTAGAAGAATATCTCAGCCCTGTAGTTGAGAAATATAAATTCTACATGCTGTCTTTAGTTTGACATCTAACTCTGTATATATGTGTGTATGTATCTGTATGTACTGTATGTGTGCTAACCACAGAAGCGCACCACACATCCATGACCTTCCTAGATGCTGTTAGTTTCTCTTATCTTATCCTCTTTTGAAATGTTCTGTGCTCCAACGAGCACATACTCCTTTTTCGTGAGCTAAATATCGCAGTTACAGATGTAACAAATATCTAGGACTGTTGTATATGATTTTTATTCCTGTACTATTCCAGTATCAACAATTTCTTTTCCTTGAGCATTTGAGCCTTGCAGTCACTTTTTTATTGGTTGTTCTTTGTTCTATGAAAGGTATAAATATTATACTTGTAGATTGAATATAGACACTGTGTGTGTTGTTGTTCCTTCTACTTCCTTCGCAAAGTCTTCAGAGACTCAGACTCATGACTGCACCTCACTGGGCATGAACATAGAAAGACGGGACCGGGGAATTGGAGATCGCCACTAGATCCAAAATATTCCTAACAGTTCTGGGGGCTCGTCCGGGATATCCCACAAACAGGTAAGGTCAATTTTTGACAACTTTATGTTGACCTGTTTGTTGGGGTATCTCTGAACCATATAGTGTGTGCATTTGGTGGACTCCCTTTAAGGGAACGCTCATATCTCTGCTAAGCTGCAGAAAGGGAACTGATCATTCCACTCTTGAACAAGTGCACATAAATTTAATATAAATTGTTGTTTAAAATAAAAGAAAACATGCTTCAAACCGTGCTTCTATGTGCCGAGTCCAGCAGGCGTTAGAACTGTGTGTTTGAAGAATTATTGATACTGAATAAACAAGAATTTCTGAACAGGAATGGGGGAAAAACGAAGACATCCGCTGCCAGGGGAAATGCCAAAAGATTTTATGTACAGAAATAATCAGGGGTTTAATACTGAACCGTATATCAGCAAATTTGGCTGGGTGGTCAGAGGTGGTCAAAAAAAGGAAAAAACTTAATTAGATCAATTCATGAGTAAATCCAAATATATGGTTAAAAAAGGGTGAAAGGACCCTCAGTGGGATTATAAATACATAAAAGAGTCATACGAGGTGTGTACGAAAATAAAACCATTCTGGGACAAAGGTCCTGAACGAAAAGAGAATAAACAAATGCACGCAACGCTCTCTGTTTCAAAACAAGCCGCCTAAATATGATATTGTCATGAACAAAGCTTTAACCCCTAACCTCCCAACGACACCATGTGCAATACAATACATCAACACAATGCAAGTGAATGGTGGCCAGAATTTTTTTTTTAGCTACAAAAATCACATAAAGGCAGCATAAAAGTAATCATAAGACTCTAGTTGTTAAATGTATGGCCTCTGAAGCGATATGATAGGTGTGGGTGAGAAACAGAACAATATTTAAGTTCTTTTTAACTATAAAAGAGATTTTTTGTAAAAAAAGGATTTAAATATCGATCTGTTTCTCACTCAAAGCGATTGCATTGCTTCAGAAGATATGCATTAAACTGGAGTTGTATGGATTACTTTTATGCTGCCTTTATGTGATTTCTGGAGCTTCAAATATATGGCCACCTTAAAATGCAAGAGCTGAGATATTCTTCTAAAAATGTTAATTTGTGTTTAGAAGAAGGAAAGTCATACACATCTGGGATGAATAAGTGATGAGAGAATTTTCATTTTTGGGTGAACTATCCCTTTAAAACTATCAGCATACATACCATTCTGAGTAGCATAGCCTAACTTAATGTAATTTAACCACAGTCAGTTTTGTTTTTTCCAAATTGCATCTTGACCTTACCCTAAAGACCTGACTTAATAAGATTATGTATCACAAGTCACACTGTTTTTCTGGCTAAAGAATTAGGTGGACAATATCATATGTGAAGTCTGTAACATTATACAAGTATTTCCTTTAACATATTCTTCTGCAAATGCACAAGCTGTTCCCTTGCTTCTCTCTAGAATCACTATAGGCACTATGATTTATCAATGGCAGCATTATTATCAAGTATTGTGACTCCTTGTGTACGTGATCTACATTTAAAAGATGTACATCTTCATAACAACAATGACAAGTGTCATATTTTCCTTCTGTTGTTATTAAGGAAAGATGCTTGTTTGATATTTAGGGTATTCCATTTACTATATCAGTTTCCCACACTATCCATACTCTGGGCAATTTAAAATGCCAGCCAAAACTTGTTTCCAGATTTCTATACTAGGCATAGCAATCATTATAACTAGAGGGGACATGTTACCACACAAACCACCCCCTTGGTCTGGCAGATAATCTTTTTTGTGGGAGTTGTTTTACTTGGCCACATTGCAAAGAAATAAAAATTGTAGACAGCTGTGTAAACTGACAAGTTGAAAACCCAACAGAAGACTGTGCACTGGACAAACAAAAGTATTTATTTACATATATATTTAGATCATTTGTATTTTTGAGGATGATCATTGTTTTAGAAGCATTTTATTAATCATTTAACCAATGTATTTGTTTTTTGCCTCTCAGATACAGTATAAATCTGTATCTTTGCAAACTAGCCCTTCATAGCTAACGCCATATCTGTTTCTCTCTGTGGCATATCTTTTATCCTTATAGAAAGTCTGCTAAATGTTATTTGGTTTTGGATCATCATTTCAATTCCAATTGACTCTAACTTAAAATGTGTGCAGAAGTCGTGCTGCTCAAACATTAAATATTATTTAAGGATAAAATAAAATAAAATAGACTGTGCTATATTGTGTATTTTAGCATGGATAGAAAGCTAAATTGACCAATTAGCATCCAGGGCTGAATCAGTTTCATAACATATAATTTGACTTGTGAAGAAAGAGACGTTATATCTAGGTTGTAAAATCTTGGGAATGTGTTTTGCGAGGACCATCCTGCTGCAAAACATATGTCTTGTAAGGACACACCATTCGTCCATGCCCTCTAGTTGAGTGTGCTTTAACACCAATTGGGCAAGTCTGACCCTGTGATTCATAAGCTAGGGTAATTGTATTGACAATCCAATGAGAAGTCTTTACATGGACATTCCTTTTGTGCTTCCTCCATAGCATATAAAGAGCTGATCAGACAGTGTGAACTGAGGGGAGCGCTCAACGCAATGATTGTTCCTCATCTGGGTTTGACAGTGGCTCTTGAAAGTCCGGCCAAACTCGACATGGATTGACTGATAATGCATGCATGTCACCTACCCATTTTACTGAGGCCAGAGCCAGCAAAAGTGCGGTCTTAATGGAGAGCATGTACAAATCAACAGAGTCCAAAGGCTCATGCCCCCCCCCCGTATGCCATTATCAGAGCCTTGAATTTGATACGTGCATCAACCAGCAGCCAGTGAAGAGAGACAAGGAGTAGTGTAACATGTGCTCTCCTTGGTTCATTAAAGTCCAGATGTGCTGCTGCAGACTGGATCATTTGCAGGAGTCTAATTGTGCATACAGGGAGGCCTGCAATGAGAGCGATACAGTATTCTAGTTTAGTTATGAAAAGTGACTGAACAAGAAGTTGTGTGGCATTAACAGAGAGGAATGGTCTTCATGATATTGCAGTGTAAATCTACATGATCATGCTGTTTTTGAGATGCGGTCTGTGAAATTTAGTTGCTAATCGATGGTTACCCCTAGATTTCTGACAGTTTTGGAAGGCATTACTGTAGTTGAACTTGAGTTGCCAAAGACAGTCTGAAGGGCAGAACTTTTAATTGATACGCTGTTCCCTTGAGCGCGAATCTCAAAAACATCCTGTGATGTCGTACAATTTGTATATAAAAGTACTCATCCTTCAGATCATCAACGCAAACCAATCGCGTGGGCATGCATGGAATAAGATCCGTTTCAGAGTTATCATTTTGAATAGGTGCTTTATAAGTGTGATTTAAATGTCTCAGATCCAGGATTGACCGAAGCCCACCGTCTTTCTTTGGAACAAGAAAATAACGGCTGTAAAATCTTTTTTGTGCTTGACAATTTGGCACAATCTCTATCACATTTTTTACGATGAGACTGTGTATTTCGGCTCGTAACACTGGTGCGTCTTCGGACGAAACTGTGGGACACAGAATGCTGTTGAAACGTGGTGGCCGGTGTAAAAAATTGGATAGTATAACCATGTTTGATAGTTTTTTCACCCCTTCTGAAATACCCGTTATATTTTGCTTAAATAAAATAAAGCCTTTTTTATTGAAAATTCCATTAGTAAAGTTATTTGATAAGATAATGGTAATGTTGTACTGGATTGAATATTAAAATAAATTTAAAAAATTATATATATATATATATATATATATATATATATATATATATATATATATATATATATATATATATATATATAAAAATTGTATAATTCATATTACAAAGAATTATACATACAGTTTTGTGTAGTTTTCTTTAAAATTTTGGGTTACATATGATCTGGACATTTCTTCATGAAATTCCCCCATTTCTATAATGCTGCTGGGTAAGAAATGTGATTCCACATATTCATTGGTAAAACATTACAATAAGGTTGCATTTATTAACATTAGTTAACTACAGTAGTTTGTATGAACTAACAATGAGCAGTACTTTTACAGCATGTATTAATCTTGGCATAATATTGATTACCACAAAATGTAATTTGACTCGTTCCTCCTTTTCTTTAAAAATAAGAGTTCCAGTGAGGCACTAACAATGAAAGTGAATGGGGCCAATTTTTTCACATTTTTCAAAAGTATAACCACAAGATATAAATGATATGTGTGTAAACATGATTTTTGTGTGATAAAATCACTTACTAACCTTTTCTTTACTAAGTAAATTTATAGCCAATTTTACAACTTTGTTGTCATGACGATGATTTGTCAACAAACCCTAAAACAACAGTAAAAAGGACAATTTAAACAACTTAATACACATGTTTTATCAGAATAATTAATGCAAGCGCTTTTATAAAATTACTGGCTTCACATTTCTGTGTTTAAATTCTCAAAAAATTGTTTAATATTTTTTCACATTTTTTCAGTTATTTCAGAGAAGTAGGGCCTGCCATAGCAAAACAACCAAATAAAACAAAGACAATGGCTAAGTAAATCAGATAACGTTGACAAACAATTCCTATATCATCCAAAATTACTTTTAATATCTGTGAAATGCACCCTTGCTCTCTCTCTCACACACACACACACTCTCACCCACACTTGAGGCAGTCGCACACCAGACAAGAAATGCCACATCATGACTAGGGCACGGCACAGGCATCAAACATGGCACGTCGATGCGGTTCAGGTGGCAGACAGTACACACAAGTTACCAAGGTTTTTCCCTTCTTCAAGAATGAACAAGGCTAGAGTAAATAATATATGTCCATTGATACTGATTTGGGTCAAATTTAATGGAAAATATGCAAGTTGCGCTCTGTGACGAGGCAGAAATTTGAGCAGCCTCCAGAGTCGTAGGTGGGAACCGTTGACAGATGGTGAGTGGCAGCGGTGTGTGTATTCATAGAAAACAATTGTTTCTAATGTTAGAACACACCATGTCGACCCCCTTTACACATACTATACATTTGCAAACACATAAACACTCGCAAGCAACAAATAGAGCTTGATGCGAATGCACCCCTGTGACAGTTTAGCAACTGAAAAGCTAGAATGTAAGAATGGTGATGCTACCAACCTGCTACTATGCAGTGTAGTTAAACTATCAGTTCGCAATTTGAAGCGATGTTACTGACAAACACAGCAGACAAGAGCCACTGCAGATCACACACATGCCCGATCGAGCTCATTCACAAACACAGAAACACACTCTAACTTGTTACTTCAATAAGTACTTGTAAGAAACCCAAGCCTCCATTACTAGTTTTAAAGTGATGCTTTCGAACTAGCAACTAAGGCTTAGGCTGTTTCAAAGCAAGATGCTGAATTTTTCAATAATTCAACAGTCCGTCATCAATTATTCTGTTACTTAATGCATTTTGTACTAACATTAACTAACAATGAACAATTGCATTTTTATAAATTATCATAATCAAGAATAATAAAAGAAAATGTTCTTTAGTTCATGATACCTTTTAATAATGTTAACAAAAGCAACCAAATACAACCATGTTACCTATTCATTTGATTAACTGTTCTACTTCTAAGAGAGTTTTAGCTTGTGTGAAATGAATAATAATGCCTGGGGTATAAAAATGTCAAATAATCAGATATTTTAAACTAACGTTGACTCTCCTAATGTTTTAGCATCCGATTTTGAACTGTTCCAAAGTTCAGTGCACATTACAGCTTGCAGTGAGATCCCAACGATGAGGTATTGTGTTACTGTCTTGCAAGGAGAGTTTTTTCAGAATGAATTTGGCATTTGTGTGCTGAGTGTCTCTAGAGGATGCTGGAATTAGACCTTCCACATTCAGCCCGCCCAATTTACCCTTCACCCTAGTGTCCACTGCCCCAGACAGCCATAATGACAGGAAACGCACCAAAGTAGTTTTTAGTAACATGAGACTGAACAGGGCCAAGGTTCTATATTGCACATGCGGCATTGCTCCACATTCAAATTGAATTAGAGCAAATGTATAAGTTCAATTCAAAATGCCACACTTAAAACGTGAAAGCAAAACATGTTGTTTACAATATCTGTTTCAAATAAGTTCAGGCTATTCCATTTGGAGTGCTAGGATAATGGGTCAGATTTCCTACAGAAAAGAATTTCATTTCATTACCTTATTCCCAGAGCACCCAAGAGTATATTTTGACTTAACTGTGCTGCTTTAGGGTGCGAAAAGTGTAGAGAAGTTTACAACTTTTAAGTTGACACAATACCTTAGGTGAACACATATTTTAGTTGAGGTTGCATATTCTTTTTAAAGCACCCTTGGCACCTTCTGATTCAAAACTGTTGAAAGAGAAGTGTTTTCAGCTGAAGTGAGTTCATTCCACATACACATTTTTCACACACAAGACTAGCTGTCAGTTTGGTTGTGTGAATTCAAAGAAACTGCTGCACTTGGTAATGTTAGCTTCAACCCAAACATTGACAGTGACATTGAAAAGCAAGTACCTAGAACCAGCTCGCAGACACGATCACCTTTATATTCATCTTCATTCTGAAAGCAATGGGCCACACATTGCAATTGTCATTATTTTAGTCTGTGGGAAATAATGCTGCCTAGAGATAATGTCTCCTATGTCACTGTAACACTGCAAAAAATATAACTTCAAAGGCTGGAAAGTCTTCCATCATTGTGTCCTTGATTGCACTGTCATAAGACAAGCAACAAATGCCAAAATTCACTGAAATGTGTGCTTCAATTCCTGGAAATAAACTGTCTTCACCGACTGACAGCCTAGTAAGATCTTTTGAAATGTGCACTCAGCAAGAGAGCCTTCATTACCAATACCGATATCTGTTCCCCTTTTCAATATCACCACCATCTGTTTTGAGACCACTCCAAGCACAAGAGGTATCTTCAACCAATAACATAATTATAACTTAATTATAATGTAAGAAAATATTACAAAATCTCAATCTGCCTCACGTGGAAAAAAAAATCTTATCCACAGACAATATTGCCAAATAGGTTACAGTGGCAACCAAAAGGATTTGCATCTGCAAAAGGAGTGGCATCTGCATAAAATTATGTGAACCTTGCCTCTGAGCTAACTTTTCCGAGCCATTATTTTGAGCCAAAATTCCCCTAGATTACTGCCGGTGGCCTAGTAGAGTGATTACAGGTGTAGTTCTTCACATTAACTCTGGATATGTTCCAAATTTTCCAAACTGCCCCTCTGTGGCCGAAGCTGCAACTAAAGTTGAACACATGCATGACGCACTGTGCAAGCACAACCATGAGCAAACGTCCAAAGTAAACATACGAGTAGTAAATAATAATTCATATACTCCTAACCCTTGAACTAACAGTACTGAAACAGCATCCTTACACTTATTTATTGTAAGGAAAGTGACGTGAAAGGCACAACGTGGCAAATTTTCTGAAAACTTTGAGTAGCATTGACATTAAACTATGTAACTTTTTCAGTATTAAAATACTCTATTCTATCCCATCTTAATATGCAGAGACAACTATAACTAAGCCATTCATAGATTATTTTTCTCAAAACTGTAAACACTAGGGAGAGGGGCAGACTGGCCATAGGGAGAACCGGGACTTTCCCGGAAGGCTGGGATCCATTTCAATAGTGAAATCCATCATTAGATTAGATAGAGGTGATGCAGGCAGAGATCAGTGAGGTGTGCACTCCATACTTTACTTTTGTTTGGTTTGACCATTCCTCATTTACATAGACAAAGTGGTAGCAGTCTGCTAAATATGACCTAAACTATGCTAATGCAACTCCACAAATGCCAACATAATTCTCTAGCCTATTCAAGTGAATGTTGTGATCTATTGTGTCGAATGCAGCACTAAGATCTAACAGCACTAGAAGTGAAATGCAGCCGCGATCAGATGATAAGAGCAGGTCATTTTTAACTCTGATAAGTGCAGACTCTGTACTGTGATGAGGCCTAAATCCTGACTGAAATTCTTCATATATACTATTTCTCTGTAGAAATGAACATATTTGTGAGGATACTACCTTTTCTAGTATTTTTGACATAAACAGGAGATTTGAAATTGTCTGTAATTAGCCAGCTCTCCAGGATCAAGTTGTGGCTTCTTAATTAAAGTTAATTAAAGTTTCCTGGGACAGACAAACTTTTACAAGGAGTTAAAAATATTAAGAAGAGATTTTGAAATTATGGGAAATACCTCTTTTAAGAGCTTAGTTGGTATTGGATCTAACAAACATGTTGTGGCTTTTGATGTTTCGATAAGTTTAGTTTTTGAGTGTTTATCTAAGTTACCGTAGACTTTGTCAGTTTGAACCAGTCTGGCCATTTTCTGTTGATCTCTCTCATCAATAAGCAATAAGCAAAAAGCATTTCTGGAACTGCTGATCTTCTGGGATTTTCACACACAACAATCTCTAGAATTAATTCTGAATGGTGCCAAAAACAAAAAAACATCCAGTGAGGGGCATTTCTGTGGATGGAAATGCCTTGTTGATGAGAGAGGTCAACAGAGAATGGCCAGACTGGTTCGAACTGACAAAGTCTACGGTAACTCAGATAACCGCTCTGAACAATTGTGGTGAGAAGAACAGCATCTCAGAATGCTATTCTGTGATGCAGGTTGGTGCGGTTTTGGCAGCACGAGGGGGACCTACACAATATTAGGCAGGTGGTTATAATGTTGTTGCTGATCAGTGTATGGCAGTGTTGAAATGTAGTGTGTCAAAAACACTATACTTAAACCTGTTATATTTTCATTTGAACACTGTCAAATATTCACTCCAAATGTATTACTAAAAGGTATTACTGTCATTTTATACACATGCAAACCTAACTGCTTCTCTGTAAATGTGCAAACTGTTTAAGTTTATAAACCATATACAGAATATACCTAGGAATTGTTATGTTAATGACAACAGCTGAGCAAACCCTAGAGACCTCTCTGCTGAAAGGCCACCACAGGCCAATGTTTCAACTATTTCTGCTTTCTTGTAGAACCACTGCATGAACCATGTAATCAATAAAGTCCTCCTTGGCAAAGGTTTAGAGAAATTTAACTGAAATCTACCACTCCCAAGTGTGCTGAAACTGAATAATGAGTCATGCTGAAGGACAATTGTACAGCTCTATTAGGGCTGAAATGGTGGCTGTAGAAGTAGTGTGAATAGAATATAATATGCAGGCTTCAATGTAGGTTTGCATCAAACCTTGCATATTAGCTGTCAATGACCTCTGGGTCTGTGGAGAATGAGTGAACCAAATGCATGTCAACATTTGCACGTTCATAAATTGAATACAAATGAGAGATTAAGAAACAAGGGGACAGAGACTGTAAGCAAATGTAAAGTAAACAGGCCTCCTCCTGTTGTATAAATTTGGTGACAGACAATACGCTGCGTTCCATTTTATTACTGTTAAAGACATCAAGAGGTTTGTGTGAGGGATAGCAGGCATTTTGGTTTTCCCCTCAGTTTCATGTTCTGGAAAAGCAATGTCCTGCCTCTGAATGTCTTATTAATTTTCTGAAATAATGAGATAGATGGTGCAGACCAAGTCAAGTCAAGTGCATGTACAGCACTTTTCACAACACACATCATTTCTAAGCAGCTTTACAGAAAATCATACATTACCAGAAAATGAAACTGTAATATCTATAAAAGTCTTAGTCATCATTGTGTAGTTTGATTAAATATGATTGTAAATTGTGTATAAACATAAATAATTAAATAATAATTGGATTTAGAACCCAAGTGAGCAAGCTGAAGGCGACTGTGACAAGGAACACAAAACTCCATAAGATGTTGGTTAATGGAGAAAAATAACCTGGGAAGAAACCAGCTACTTTTAAGAACAAAAATGTCTCAGTGATACCAAACTTCTAAATGGTAGTATGTATAAAATATAAACACTGATGAGCCAAAACATTATGAACACCTGTCTAATATGCTATTGGTCCTCTGCGTGCCAGCAAAACAGCGCCGACCCGCAGAGTCATGGAATCTACAAGACCCCTGAAGGTGTCCTGTGGTATCTGGCACCAAGACATTATCAGGAGATCCTTCAAGTTCTGTAAGTTGCGAGGTGGAGCCATCATGGATGGGACTTGTTGGTCCAGCACATCCCACAGATACTAAATTGGATTGAGATCTGGGGAATTTGGAGGCCAGGGAAACACCTTGAACTCAAACCATTCCTGAACAATGTGTGCAGTGTGGCAGGGCGCTTTATCCTGCTAAAAGAGGCCACGGCCATCAGGGAATACCCTTGCCATGAAGGGGTGTACCTGATCTGCAACTATGTTTTGGTAGGTGGCAAATTGATGTCCACATAAATGGCCGGACCCAGGGTTTCCCAGCAGAACATTGTTAGGAGATGATCAATATAATTTGCATCACCTGTGAGTGGTCATAATGTGTTTGGCTCATCAGTATGTGTATATATACACTGCATCTATTCTATATATTACAATATTTTTGGGGAATTTTGCATGAGCAGACTATCAACATTATTATTTATTTTTTACTTTTGTGGAAATCGATGCTTTATTTTTTTAGATAAGTATTTTTATTTTTCGTTTAGATTTATTGTTAGTTTTTTTTAATACTTATTTTAATGCAGTCACTTTTTGACTTTTAATTTCTGATATGTGAAGCCCTTTAAGATTGCTGTACGAAAAATGCTATATAAAGATTTACAGGTATTATTATTAACATGTTGGAACAGGCACTAAGCCACGGCTCCATCTCATCAGAAAATTTATTGTTCAGTGTTTTTTGAAGCCAGAATACGCTTTAATTTTTGTCCATCTATTTAAATTAGACATTACCATTGCCTTCCCTGCTGGTGGGCTGTAGTGTTCTTCACCCAAAAGCTCGATATTTATAAAAAAAAGCCTTCGTCAGTTAATTTGCTCTACAGGTCAATAATGTTGCTTTCATATGGTTAAACAGAAGCTGATCAAAAGCAAAACAGCTTTACTAATCAAGATAACCAAACACATTCATTTGGATTAAAATAAGATGTTTAGAGAGGCTTCTGTAGAAATGAATGCGAAGATTGAGTTTCCCTTTCCCGAAATGCATATTTCTCTGTTCTCCATTCAAAAGTTTTGGCCAAGCTATTGAGGGAAAAAAAACAAGATGCTCCAAAAAAATATGGAAGACAGAGAAAAGCATGCAACATCATGTTGGTAACATAGCAATAAAGCAAAAGAAAATACCTCTAGATAGTAATGTTCAATGTCATTTCAACGTAATGGACAGAATGGACACTGGTTTAATGTAAAACATCACGACATTTGATATTGAATGGAATTTTTTTATTGTATGAAAAATGATTCATCAGACAATATAACGTGCTTGTGATCCAATGCTAACACTGATCCGTACACTCTCCTCTTCTAAAGAATTTTGTTTTCTATGGCTACAAAGAACGACTCCATAGATACAACCTCTAAAAGACTATATAACTCCATTCAAACCTAACAGAGGGGGGCTAGATGCAATTCTTGAAGTGTCTCCACAGTTGAATAGAGTAATGCAGCAGCACTGCCAGTCTCCGTGTTCTTGGCCAAGTTTTGTCAATACTCGAAACTTTCAAAAGATGAGCTGTCAACTTGATACAATGAAATGCATAAATATTAGAACAATATGAACATTTTATAAAAATTATTTTAGTACATAATAGAATCCTAGCACATCTCCTTGGTGGTAGAATACAGGTAACTGTTTAGAACAGAAAGAGAAGATTTTCTATATTACATTGTTATCATTTAAAGGTGAAGGTGTTTTTATGATTTAATACTTTCTCCTATCCCAGTTTAATGTGCAGAGACAATAAACCATTCACAGCTTGACTTGCTAAAGTGTGAAAACAGTGTGACACTTTGTGCAGGTGGGTTTTGAAAACCTGTTTGGAAACAACATTATCATTATATATGCAAATCTCTTTGGTGCCGTAGACATTACACACTTTACCTTTAAGCTATACAGAATAAAGAATATAAAGAAACCACAACTTCAAGCAGTATGTTTAAAAAAAAAATCTTTATTTATGAACGGCAGAATTTTGCAAAGTGAATTGAAAGAACCCCAAAAAGATTGTCTTGAAACATTTGTCCATCAGTGAATTTCAGAAAAGTGCATTGCTCAAAGGTCAAAAACAGTTTGCATGCACATTATTCTAAGAGTCACCAAAATAGATTTGATTATAAAATATATCTCTCTCAGTATAAACATCTGAATTGGCCAATCACCAACCTGTCTTTTCAATAAACATCTGCATAGCATTTTCAAATACTATAGATTTCTACAGCTGTTGTTTCAATTAGTTAAAATAGCACTCAGCCAAGTTTCACATTTGTAAAAATAGATTTCAATGTCTATAGCTCCTCCAGTCTTGACTGTAAATATTATGCATTTTCCAAGCATCTACGCTATTCCAACCTGGTGACAAATGTCTCACTTGCAAATAATCAGATTAAAGTGAAAGAACAGTGTGAATCTGAACAGGGAATGAATCACTTGTAAGAAAAAAAATATATTAAAAGTTTCATGTAAAAATAGGTGACAGCAGAAATTAACAGGATAAGGAAGTGAGGACACATGTATTGGACTGCAATGAGTGACACCAAACAAGCTCCTGATACATATTCAAATTTATACACTTTCCCCAGAAAGGAAAATGGCATTTCAGAAACACAGGTAATCAGTAACATTCTTTCCAAGCACCTGTGTGTTCAGCATCCATGGAAAAAATATTCAATATGGCTTCCCACTTAAATATCCTATAGTGCAATTTATCCACTCATTTAGCTGATCTGTATTTCAGTCATGACTTGTTTTCTTTTTTTCTTGACAAATCCTGAACAATGAATTTCCAAAGATGTCAAGAATGTTTGAAGGTTTGCCTTCTTCAACAAATGCTGACAATACCAGGGCTTAAGTTAATAATAATTTAAATAACCTATCTGATGACAAAATTAAATATGCAAAGCAAAACAATTAAAGTATCTACGATCATAATAAAAGGATATACAGTATATAATGACAGCATCTCAAGGTCAAATTTCACCTAAAAATCAAAAGAACTTCATTATGCAAAATTTCTCATCTTTAAAATCCCCAAACAATCCCTCACGTAATGTCTAGATGTTTTATTTTTATTTTATTTTTGTAATTTCCATTATACTCAAAAGGAGATAAGAGCATTCATATCTCATTACTGCAATATACATTTTCACTGTATTAACAGTACAAAAAAAAAAAATACTATAATAAGATGACTATTTTTTACAGCTACATCAGCATAAATTAAAGGCTGTACAACAAACAACTCCATAATGTCTAAATACTTTCATATCTAATTCGTATTTCATTTTTATTTTTGCATTACAGTAGATAATTATGCTTCTTTTTTCTTTTTTTATGGTTTGACATAAAAAAAAAATAATTCTTTATTCTAAATATAAATGTATTTTTTCTTTTGGTTTTGGGGTGAAATATGACATTTCTTGAGATTCCCACATAAAGTCAGAAGATGAGTGCTTCGTTCTGAACTACTCACAAAAGACACAAATAAACTGTGATGGTCCTCTGGCGCCATCTGTTGACTGTAACCACAACACGCACAAGGAATTAAACTACAGTAACATTCAGTAACTGATTTTGGAGCAGTGCTTACATACAGCATCCTTCAACTGTAAACATGTCAGCACAGTCATATACACTATGGCACACTTTAAACACAACACTAGAGACTAGTAAACCAGAACAACTTAGTAGCCTAACTAAACAGTTTTCTAGCACAGGTTGTCTCTACCATTATGTAACTTCCATAACTTTGGCAGTTCAAAGGGTGACATTAGCATTTTCTTTGTTGTAAACCAAATAAGAAATTATTTTAGGTATGAATAAAAGGTATCTAGGTCTTGAGTGGCACTAGACAGAAATCCCTGATTCGGTCTGGTTTGTGAGATTATT
Organism: Xyrauchen texanus; assembly: GCF_025860055.1. Lineage (NCBI taxonomy): Eukaryota > Metazoa > Chordata > Actinopteri > Cypriniformes > Catostomidae > Xyrauchen > Xyrauchen texanus. Next base: position 17,689,360 of record NC_068277.1, on the reverse strand, counting down.
GCTTGTAAGGTTTACTTTGCATGGCCCCTCACAACACCGAAATAAACCTATAAACACCCTAATGAAGGAGACTACTGTACATCCTCTTGATGCACTGGAGACATATCAATATATTAATTAACAAATTACAAGCAATCATGTTGATGGATACTTTAAATACTCTCTATATCTCCTTTAATTTTACATATAATGAGGGCTGAAACCAAAAGATGTTTTGGTTTTACAGACACCCCCAAAAATAGAATGAAATGTTCTGTACCAAGTCGCCTCTATTCTGGGCAGCAAGCCACATATATTATCTTAAACCATTTTTAGCATTATAGCCAACACTTTAAATGTATGTGTTGGTGTATTTGGTGTGTTTCTATATAGACCAACATTTAAACATCCATAAGTCATAAGTGTAGCAGCATGCAATAAAACTTCATGGTGAAGGAACCAGTGTAAAAACGAACCCTCCCTGAAAACTCTGTGTTGGCATGACTCTTTCATTTCCAATTTAAAAAGGTTTATAAAAGTATAGTATTTAGATTGAACAGAATTAACCATATGATGGTCAAAGAATTTGAGGTGTAAATCTCTGGCACAGGTAGAAGTAGTTAGACAATCCGATCTTGACAAAACGCTGACATTTGTAACAGCCAAGTGTGTTTAGAAAAAATAAGGATCTTAAAGATATGGCAACATGGTTGCCATTTGGTGGTGCCTTTGAAAAAGTGTAAGTGGAATTTTCTCAATATCAAGGCAAATCAACATCATTCATTGCTTCCAAAGTAATTTATCAGGACAAGAAATTCCTGTTTTTAGCACTGTATTAAAGTAATAGTTAAACCAAAAATGAAAATTCTCTCATCATTTACTCACCCTCATGCCATCCCAGATGTGTATGATTTTTTTTCTTCTGCTGAACACAAAGAAGATTATCTCAGCTCTGTAGGTTCATACAATGCAACTGAATGGTGATCTATACTTTAAAGCTTCAAAAAGGAGATAAAGTCAGCATAAACATAGCCAATTAGACTCTAGTGGTTTAATCCATGTCTTCTGATGTAATCCAGTTGAGTGAGAACAGACCAAAATATAACTTTTTTTCACTGTACATCTTGACAGCAGTCTCCTTGACACTTCCTCTAGCGCTATCTAGTGCTCTGCACATGTGTCAAGCACAATGAAGTGTAATCAAGCTTGAAAATATGATTGTGCCTAGAGACTGTCGTCAAGATGTACAGTGAAAAAGGAGTTACACTTCGGTCTGTTCTCACCCTACACCATCTGGATCGCTTCAGAAGACATTAAACCTTCCTTTTTGGAGCTTTTGGGAGTTCTGGTCATCATTCGATTGCACTGCATGGACCTACAGAGCTGAGAAATTCTTCTAAAAATCTTTGTTTGTGTTTAGCAGAAGAAAGAATGTCATAGACATCTCAGATGGCATGAGGGTGAGTAAATGATGAGAGAATTATTATTTTTGGGTGAACTATTCCTTTAAATATGAACTACTGGTCAAATCCAGCACTGAATATCCTGAAATTGTAAAAATTGCTGCTACATCAACAGTAATTGGTATTAGCTGATTTTTAAATAATAAATGGCCAAAACAGGAGGAGTCACTAAGGGTTTTAAAAAAAGGCCTTAAAATTTGCAATTAACTAAAATAAACTGTTGCACATGAGGCCAATTAACTGAATCTAAACTTACACAAAAAGCTGTTTGAAAAGGACAAATCTTTAATTTAAGATTAATACACGACTATTTTTTTTTTTTTCCTAATACCTCTTTAACTCCAATGGCATAGCTAAAGATTGGACACATATTGAATCTATAGTTAAGACTACTGAACTGAGTAAATTGATAATAAGATGAACAGTTCAAAGGTAAAGTAAAAAATGTCAGTAACATTGAAAGTTTTCATGATGTTGAATGTAATCATGAATGTCTTCAAGGGCACCAGACCAAACATGTGAGTAAAAATCTAAAAAATGGAGTCATGCATTTTTAGAAATACACATTTCAGCGTACAAATCTTCCCTGTAAACCCGTAATAATTGTCTTATCCCCCAGCACCAATTTCAAATTAAACACAAAGAAATATTGTCATATAAACATGCAAACATGTATAATCAACCTGGGCTTCATGAAATGTAGGCCTGGCTCATAGTGGATGTCACTTGATAACACTAAACGTTGCTTTCATCATGCAGAATGGAAAACGAGCAGCCAGTGCAACCTGAGGATGTTTTGCATCCAACGAGTCCTTCCACTAACCTCACGGAGGCTGAGAATTTTCATATCTGTTCTCCAGCAATCCCTTGCTCACCTGTCAAACCAGTTGCAGAGCCTGAAGAAAACCAGGCACACCTTTCCAAATGGCTGTAGTCCCGTGACGCAACAGGAGACAAGGAATGGATGCATGAAGGATGGAGAAGGATCAAGAGCAAATGGAGCCAGCTGTGGATGTCAGGGTGCACACGGGTGTGGGCAAACCATAGAAGAGTGGGTCTGTCATGGGAAAGAGGAGGAGCAGGAAGAGAATGACTCCCAAAGCATAGAAGGAGAGAATGGTGAGGTGATGCGGGTGATCCAGGGCTGTGCTGACAGCTGGGAAACCCATGTAATTACAGAAGGAGTGGCACAGTACAGGACCCACCAGATGACCTACAGACACATGGATAAAAAAAAAAAGATATATCTCTTTGTATGCCAAATGTGTATTTAATAAATTGTAACTGTCTAGTTATATAAGCATTAGTTTTAGCCTATATGGGATCATCTCACAGAGCCAAGACTATTCATATAACTATGGTATATCAATAAATACTTACTAAATATTATAAATAACACTTAATATAAATAAATATAATATCAATTATAAGTAATAACATTAGAAAAAAAACTGTATGTATTACAGCAATGAGAATACAATTTATTTTGCATTGCATTATATATGCTTTATGATGTCACTGCAAAAAATCTTAGTCAAAAATTATAAAATATAATTAAAATAATAGATGCACCTGTTCTGATGAATATAAAGGCTGTATAGGCTCCAAATACTGCTGTGTAGGAGAACTGGAAAACTGAACAGGACACACAAACATAGTCATGATTAATTCTGTGTCACTACTTTCACTAAGGATGACAATAAATTAATGACTTTGTTACCTGCAGAGAGGAAAATGCCTGAGACCGTGCCCTGTCTGAACCGCAGTAGCTCAATTACATGGTGAAAATGAGCTACAGTCACAAATGAGAGAGAGAGAGAGATAGAGCGAGAGAGATGAAGTTTCAATAATGGTATACAAGTCAAATCATTTTTATTTGTATAGCACCTTTCACAACACACATCGTTTCAAAGCAGCTTTACTGAAAATCATGCATCAACAGAAAATTAAACCGTAATATCTATAAAGTCTTAGTCATCACTGAGTAGTTTGGTCATATGTTTATGAAGTGTGTATAAAAATAAGTAATTAAATAATAATTGTATTTAGAAACCCAGTGAGCAAGCCGAAGGCGACTGTGGCAAGGAAAAGGCCATTCAAATGCAAAAAAACATGGTTCTTAACACAATTTTCCTTGATTGAGTTCCAGAGTAGAAGTTTACATATCGGTTTTAGTAGGTTTATATCGGCCGATAGTTGTTTTTTGGAACTATCGGTTATCGGCAAAAGTCAACACTGATAGTAGCTGATACAATATATGTTTTATTATTCCTTTGTGTACTTCTATACACTGTCCTTCAAAAGTTTGAAGTCATTTCACTAAAATGTTTCTCATGATCTTAAAAATCTTTTGATCTGAAGGCATTATGCTTAAATGTTTGAAATTAGTTTTGTAGACAAAAATATAATTGTGCCAACATATGAATTTATTACATTACAAAACTAAAATAAAAAAAGTTTTTGAAATGGATGACTTGGACCAACTAATTAAGAAATGCAGTCAATAAGTGCCCAACATATATGGGAACGCCATTAATACCGTTTAAAAAGCATCCCAGTGTACCAAGTCTCCATCACCGTCATGGTTTATGGACGATTATTAATACGAGATGTTATTTAAAAAAAAAGTTACATATGAAGCATAGACATTATTGTATGTATATTTATAGCTATAACCTTGTTTTTAATACAGAAGGACTTGAATAATGGACAGTTATGACAAACGATTGCTGATATTGATTAATGATGATCTACTGTTGATGAATTACTGCTCATATAGGAATAATCAATGACAATGTTTATTTTATAGTGTTTATTTTGCAATACATAATAGATGATTGTAAGAGTGCTTGTTTTGTTTCCTTTATGTGTTTGAGTGAGCTGGAAGCACAAACCTTTCAAAATAACAATACCTCGTGTGTTTTGGGCTTGTTAAAAGTCCTACATTATGCACCCAAATCTTAAATATTTTCAAGTTATTATTGGTATTTTGGTTGCACAACAAACTGCACCTGGGCTTTCATTAATGTTTGACTTTTGTAACCTCTATGTCTGTGCCAGTCAGAGTTGGGTGTAATCCATTTGAAAAGCAATTAGTTACTGTAATCTAATTACTGTTTAGTCAAAAAGTAGTGAAATGCAGTACATTTTAAATACTTGTTATCAGATAATAGTAACTGACTTTCAAATAATTGTATTAACTTTCAGTACATTACAGGGTTATGCTTATTTCTAATTTATTATTTATGTAGAAAACATGAATTATGGCCTCGTAACAAGTCATTGTGAAGATGAAATGTGAGGATCTGAGTGTATGACTTGTAACAATGAACAAGAAAGGAAAATTAGACATTATTTTGAATTTGTTGAGAGGAAAATTGTTTTAAAAAGTAACAAAGTAATTAGATTAAATACATTTTAAAAACTTTCAGCTGATTAATGTTATCTGCCTTTTCCACCACCTCAGTTATCGTATCGGCAAAATCCACTATAGGTCGACCTCTATTCCAGAGTCTGATAATATTCTTAGCAATACATATACATAAATATAGGGTTTATTCCTTATTTAATAACAATTCAGATTATTATTTCAATTCAATCACAATGTAAATTTAGCTTAGTTATGAAAAAATACTTTGCAGACCAACGTACAAGAAGCCTTCTAACATGGCACAGAAAATTAATTAGTTTTAATTAATACTAATGTTTAATTAACATTAACAACAGGACTGGAACATTAATTCAATTACAATATAATTAAAAATGTAATTAGCAATACAAGCCCATTAATCTGCCTTTAGGCTTGATGGCCACCTCCCACCACTTTTCATTAATTTGATCAAAGACGTTTTTCATAAATTGACTTTTCTTAGTAAAGTAGTTCATGGGAGGTGCACTGCAAATAATGTTTAGATAAAATTCAAACATCCACTGAACAAAAGGCATTGAATTAAAGATGGATTTAGGATTTTGAGAATAGATGTTGTGATCATATCTAAAGGTGGCAAATGGCAATTGGTCTTCACTCACCAACACCAAAGAAGAGTGGGCATGTGAAGATGGCAGTGGAAGGGCCTGCACAGGGCACAAGCATGGGTAGCATGCATGCCCGAAAAACCAGCTCTTCTGTTAATGGTGCAACTACCTGGTTCCTCAGCCAACGCATGTCACTCAGACAGATTGCCCAGAAACATGGGTCTGCAAGAACATTACAAGACATTACTAAAGCAAACCTAACTGTCTTTTACAACAACAAACACTGTTGTGTGTGAAAATACCAAGGGATCAGCAGTTACAGAAATACTCAAACCAGCCCATCTGGCACCAACAATTATCCATGCGATTATCTAAACGGTCAATTGTGTGGCAGCAATGCAGTGCATAAAATCATGTAGATACAGGTCAGGAGCTTCAATTAATGTTCACATCAACCAACAGAATGTGGAAAAAATTTTATCTCAGTTATTTGGAGTGTGGCATGAATGGTGCCAGACGGGCTGGTTAGAGTATTTCTGTAATTGCTGACCTCCTGGGATTTTCACACACATCAATCTCTAGAATTTACTACGAATGGTGCCAAAAACATCCAATGAGGAGCAGTTCTGCAGGTAGAAATGCCTTGTTGATGAGAGATCAACAGAGAATGGCCAGACTGGTTCAAACTGACAAAGTCTACAGTAACTCAGATAACCGCTCTGTACAATTGTGGTGAGAAGAATAACATCTCAGAATGCTATTCTGAGATACAGGTTGGTGCTGTTTTGACGGCATGAGGTGGGCCTACACAATATAAGGAGGTTTTAATGTTACATATACGCATTTGGCAGACACTTTTATCCAAAGCGACTTACAGTGCAATTATTACAGGGACAATCCCCCTGGAGCAACCTGGAGTTAAGTGCCTTGCTCAAGGGCACAATATTGGTGGCCGTGGGGTTCAAACCAGCGACCTTTTAATTAACAGCCCTGTGCTTTAGCCACTACGCCACTAGCCACTGTTGTGGCTGATCGGTGTATATCTGGATAAACAGTTTATATAAAGGATATAATATGCGTACACTCTAAAATAAGTATTTGAGGTAAATTGTATAATTAAAATGAATCACAATTACAATACAAGGGAAATAATCGACAGTTATAAACGTGCAGCTCTTGTACCTATAATGGTTTAGCTGTGCCAATGTTTTAGTTATTAAAGAATGTCAATTTTGCATCTCTTTACCAGATGATTCATATATGAGTAAATCAATGGAAATGTACAAGATTGCATACCAACAACAACTTTCATCCCATCAATGAAACCCCAGGGACAATCCATAGCTAGCTGGATCAAAGGACCAAGAAACAGCACCTGGCAGAAAGAGGGGTGAAGCCCATGATCAAAACATGTCATGCCAATCATGGAAAAAAACTTTTCAGATAATTGATCCAATGGAAAAGCATGAGACTGCGAGAGAATATTAGTGGGTATTGGCTGTTTTCCCAAAAAACCTTACCTGATGAAAATATATGTATGGTTGGCAACAAGTGAAGCACTCTTTTGTATTTCCCAAATTTGAATAAAATTAGATAACACTGAAATATTTTGTTGACTATTTTAGTTGAGGAAAACATAAATGTCCTATTTTCAAAAAAATTATATATCTATATATACACATATATATTAGGGCTGTCGATTTAACGCTTTAAAAAAAATTACGCAATTAATCACAATGCCCTTGGACAGTAATTAGGAAGATTCCTGAGAAATGCAAGCTTGTAGTACCACCTGTTTACTCTTGAGGGCAATAAGGGAAACTTCAGCTGTGTGGTAACACACAGTTTATACAGTGAAGAAAACAGCCTTCAGCAGACAAAACAATACAAACATGCGTTACGTTCTTGCATTCAAAACACTTGATGGAGCGCAAATCTGAACTAAGGGATCTCAAGATGTGTTCTAAGTATTAAACTATATTTAACTTGACACAGTGACCTAAAAATGTTATGTTTATGACGCAATGCACCCAAGACGCTACACAAGCATGTCTGATGCAGGTGTACATTGAGGGGTTCTTAAACAAGCCCTCATAATAAATCTCCAACTGATTGACAAATTAATTTGCAAAATGGATTGCTGTGAACTGTATGCCAATGATTGGCTTATGTTCAATAATATGGTAGTAAACAATACATTGTATTCTAAAGCCACTTTTTGTATTGTCTTATCAATGATGAACTCTGCCACAAAAATGTGATGCATTTTAATTATCTGAATATTTGATATATATATTTATATGTATATATATATATATATATATATATATATATATATATATATAAATAATTTAAAAATATTTAAAAGATAACTATGTATAATTATTTCAGTCATTATATATTGAATTATATTTATATGAGGGGCTTTCTCAGCAAATATTTAAATGTGATTCATCGCGATTAATTATTCGGGACACCATGCAATTAATTTGATTACAAATTTTAATCGATTGACAGCCCTAATATATATATATATATATGAGTGCATCTAGAAAGTATTCACAGCGCTTCACTTTTTAAACATTTTGTTATGTTACAGACTTATTCCAAAATTTATTAAATTCATTATTTTTCTAAAAATTCTACAAACAATACCCCATAATGACAACGTGAAAGTAGATTGTTTGTAATCTTTGCAAATGTATTAAAAATAAAAAACTCATCACAAAAATCACATGTACATAAGTATTCACAGCCTTTGCTCAATACTTTGTTGAAACACCTTTGGCACCAATTACAGCCTCAAGTCTTTTTGTGTATGATGCTACAAGCTTGGGACACCTATTTTTGGGCAGTTTCTCCCATTCTTCTTTGCAGGACCTCTCAAGCTCCATCAGGTTGGATGGGGAGCATCTGTGCGCAGCCATTTTCAGATCTCTCCAGAGATGTTCAATCGGGTTCAAGTCTGGGCTCTGGCTGGGCCACTCAAGGATATTCAAAGAGTTGTCCCATAGCCACTCCTTTGTTATCTTGGCTGTGTGCTTAGGGTCATTGTCCTGTTGGAAGATGAACCTTCAGCCCAGTCTGAGGTCCAGAGCACTCTGGAGCAGGTTTTCATCAAGGATGTCTCTGTACAGTGCTGCATTCATCTTTCCCTCGATCCTGACTAGTCTCCCATTTCCTGCTGCTAAAAAACATCCCCAAAAACATCCCCCCACAGCATGATGCTGCCTCACTGTAGGAATGGTATTGTCCAGGGGATGAGCGGTGCTTGGTTTCCTCCAGACATGACACTTGCCATTCAGGCCAAAGAGTTCAGTCTTTGTTTCATCAGACCAGAAAATTTTGTTTCTCATTGTCTGAGAGTCATTCAGGTGCCTTTTGGCAAACTCCAGGCGGGCTGTCATGTGCCTTTTACTGAGAAGTGGCTTCCGTCTGGCCACTCTACCATACAGGCCATACAGGTGGAGTGCTGGAGTGATGGCAAAGAGATAGCCTTGCTCAAGGACACAATGGTGGTGGCTGTGGGGATCGAACCGACAACCTTCTGATTATCAGTTATGTGCTTTAGACCACTACACCACCAACACTCACTTATCTCAAGGATAATCAGTGGAAACAGGATGCACCTGACCTCAATTTTGAGTGTCATGGCAAAGGCTGTGAATACTTATGTACATTAAATTTTTTTAATTTTTAATAAACTACTTTCATATTGTTGTTATGGGGTATTGTTTGTCGAATTTTGAGGAAAATAATGAATTTAATCCATTTTGGAATAAGGCTGTAACAACAAATTGTGGAAAAAGTGAAGCGCTGTGAATACTTTCCAGATGCACTGTGTGTGTGTGTGTGTGTGTGTGTGTGATATATATATATATATATATATATATATAAAGAATAGAAAATTCATGAATTTGACATTTTCTTACCATGGTCAGCAGCAAGGGTAGTATGATAGCAGGCAATAGTCCCTCCAAACGGATCCCCATAAGGCCCAATAATGAGGGACGAGGCTGTGAAGGAAATCAGACAAGTCCTAGTAAATGTATTGTTTCCATCACAAAAACAAATCATCACACAGGCTTTGTGAAGAACTGCATATAATATAATACAAATTAATTTACTGACATTTTGGTCCCACAATAATTTTGATAAAGTATAGCTGGAACCAAAGTACATCAATCCAAATGCTTTGCATGACAATCCTGGGTCCCATTTTGAGATAAAATATCATATTGTGTTTAAAAGAGCACAATAAACACATAGCAACAAACAAAGGACAAAACATGTCTGTGACATTAAACTAACCTGGATGCCTGTGAAATCCTTCCATACCCACACAAATACTGGAGACAAAGCCGACACAATAAGCACGCTAGTGAAGCGCCTCTTTATCACTGCAGGATGATCCCTGTTAATGCAAACATTCACACAAACAAAACAGTGTTTATTAGTCAGTAATGGTAATGTGAATAATAATAATAGTTGTCAACAATGTCATTAAGGATGCAAAGATTTACTTTTATCTGACAAATAGAAAAAATACAAATCATTCGATTATCGTAACTGATTATTAAAACAAAACAAAATACTGTTTCTAACATATATTAAACTAGGAAATATTTTACACAAATATCAATATTTGATCATATCACATTTCACTATTAACAAAATGAAAATTAAGCAATGAAGTGTAATAATTAAACGCTGAACAGCCTGAAAACTTCTATACAGACAGCATTATTGGTATCATAGAACGTCGATTCGAACAGTATTTTGAATCGACGTTTGTGAAAAGCATTCCAGACAATGAACTTTACCTTGGTAAACTGCTTTTCCAGACGTATAAACTTCCGACATAGGAGCACGCAAGCAGCAAACAGCAGAGAACTGACATCCAGCAAAGTCCATCAGGAGCAGACACCAGATTATCGTGGAATGAATCTGAATGTAAACTTGGCATAACATTGTCGTCGTTCATGGCGAGAGCGACAAGGGTTAAAACGACTCGACGCTTTGAAAGACGGCAGGTGTGGGTGACACATGTGGTTTTGTTTTTATTCTAAATAAGTGTAATTGCACACAATGGAGATACTATGGAGATAAACTGGAGGAGACTGTTTTGGCGTCTTCCAATTACGTCATCAAAGCACGACGACCCGGCTGGGCCATTCACATTTCATTGACAGCTGACGACAGGATTTATTTGATTGGGGAAAGCAAAATTATGGCCAATTTATATATTTGTATTATATCAATATAAATCAATCAATCATCCTATCTGTCTGTCTATCTATCGGTCTGTCTGCCTACCAGACAGTTTTTTCTTATTTCGCATATTATAAAAAAATTCTTGAGTTTCATAAAACAATTACTATGAGTCTAGGCTATATGAGATCGAAAAGTGTATTTGTAGGCTATTTGTTTAATTTAGAAAGGCCATTGACAGATTGGCAAATGAAATGCTGATTTCTTGCATTTCTATTAGTTCTAAAATTGTATAGGATTTCTTGTAAGTTTCTCTTACAACCTGGCCTAGGCGGGACATAAAACATGTGCACACCTGTCAGATGCTGACTCACTGACAGGTGTGTCATAAGTGGAAAATGTGTATATATTTTATATAGAGCAGCACCAAAAGTATTTAGAGACTTAATTCATTTCAAAATATTTGTATTTAATTGCAGATTAGATAGTAAAAGAGCCAACCAATTTGTATATATTTGAATGAACGACAGCACAATACATCTTATATGTAAAACATTTAACCAAAATTATTTTTGATAAATTATAAAACAATACACGATGGCCTACTCAGAATTACGTACCAAAAAATCAATGAACATTTTACAATGCTTCAAGACATTTCTTTAAATATGCGTTGGGGAAAAAAGTTTCTGCTTAATGAATAAATAGGTAAATGTAAATGTACATAGTTTGACAAGGAATTGTTTCCTTCCTCCAAGTTTCAGCCACCAAAGTTTTCAGTTTATCCATACAAGAGCATGTGGCCACACACTGAAAGAAATAGTTCGCCCAAAAAAGAAAATTCTCTCATAATTATCTTATGCCATCCCAGATGTGTGAGACTTTCTTCTGTCTTTCTTCTGCAGAGCAAAAGCGAAGATTTTTAGAAGATATTTCAGCTCTGTTGGTCCATTTGCTGTAAGTGAATGGTGATCAGAACTTTGAAGCTCCAAAAAGCACATAAAGGCAGCATAAAAGTAATCCATACAGCATTCACTTTGAGTGAGAAACAGAATCTGTTTCTCACCCACACCTATTATATGGCTTCTGAAGACATTGATTTAACCACTGGAGTCATATGGATTACATTTATGCTGCCTTCATGTGATTTTCAGAGCTTCAAAGATCCGGTTAACATTCACATTAAATGGACCTACAGAGCTGATATCTTCTCGTCTATCTTGTTTTTAACTTGCACTCACGTCACGTGTGGATTATTCATCTTTGTTAATATATATATATATATATATATATATATATATATATATATATATATATATATATATATATATATATATATATATATGTGTGTGTGGCTGGCTGTCACTGGCACTGTCAGACGCAGATGGTCATCTTAATTAAAAAATGTCCATGAGTGACACAGCAGGTTTAACAAGGCTGTTGGTGTTCCACAGGTATTTCCCTAAATGTGGAGACAGCGAGCAGCGGAGGATTCCACGAGATGTTAAACCGCTCGCTAGAGCGTCACTGTGCGCGTAGGCAACAGCAGTGAGGTAGTGTCACTGCCAACCCAGTCTCAGGGCAAAGCTTGGCTCGTGCATAATAATTTAGCAAGCGCTGCCTTCGCCGAATAATTTTCCAATGGCGTATTTGGACGATTTGAGAATATTAATTAGCTTCAACGTCGAAGTTTCGACTCATGAATATTAATGAGTTCGTTACCGTAGTTCTTACGACTCGTAAATTTGCATCCGGAGGCGGCGCTACGCATGTCGTGGCATACTTTGACCAATATAGACGCAAGATGTGTGCGAGGGCAAAACCCGTCCTCGAATTTCTTAAACGTGAGTACTGCTAGGGAAAGATGGGCGTGACAACGGAGTGTCTGGATTAGACCGAAAACACTCTTCTCAACGATTAAGACACAAGAGTGTGGCAATGCAAACCACGCGACGTGATGCGCGTGCCATCCAGTTAAACACAGCGAGTGATGAAGTAACAGCGCGACGCCCGATTTTAAGACCACACGCTGATTGACAAGCCAAGGATATTCAAGGCAGGGGTCTAGAACATCATCAGGTGGGTATGTGGATAGTTTATTTGGATTCCTTGTTTTGCCAGTATTTTTGCCTAGTTTTCACTGTGTTTATTAGCCTATCATGTTTATTATCATGCTTATTTCCCTTTTATAACAGTCTTCTTATTCCAGTGCGGAGTACGATGTCTAGCATACATGCGCGATTTATTTTCTTTGTAGCGGAATCCCTTGTTTGTTGTTCCAGGCCTCGTAGACAGATCAGAATAAATAAGAACATCTCAATTATAAAATTCCTATATGACACAACTGCAGTGATGAATACTAGTGGAACATGTTTTGCAATGATAAGGTTATGTAATATGTGCATATGTTACATTAAATGTTTTTGAATAGTGTGTAACGAAGTATTAAAGGGAATGGACTTGTGAATAATGCAAGTAGCCTATCATGCTGACTCTCAATTAATGTCATAATTGTTTTTTACAAGACATGTTTATATTTCACCCATAGTGTATGCCCTAGTTGTGTTGCGTGATTACGTATTAGAATTCGAATTCGAATTCGATTTTTTATTTTTTTTTATTTGAATCTTTTAATTAGAATCTTTTAATTCGAATCTTGGAATTCGAATCTTCGCCTTCGGTTGTTCTGAGACGCAATCCGCTGCAATCTGTCGTCTGGGAGTACGGGCTGGTCCACGGCTCGTGCTGTTTCGAGTAAAAGAGCAGAAAAATAGAACATGTCATTACATAATTCTGCTTGCATCCATGTGTCGATGTTTAACATTATCTCTAACATTTAGTGGATTGAGAATTAAAAATGGTAGTTTAGACAGGGCCTATAGTTTGATTCCAAGTTGCACAATAACGTGTCGAAATTACTGGCACAAAATGTTCTGTTATGAGCAATATAATTAAGGTAATTTAATGATCAGTTAATTCTAAACAAAAATTCAGTAGTTCACTTCAAATGCATAAATGCTGAGCTGGTTTTCCAAGTGTGTTTTGTTTACATCTTGTTTGAAGAACTACTAAATCGATGCCAAAAATATTTACTGTAGTGGTGTATATATATACAAGCACTCTTAGATGGTTATCTTTGTCTCATTAACTGTATATTTCAACTAGTCAGGAGGAACACACTCTAATACATGTTTTAAATAATAAATAATCATTATTATTTAAGTAATAATTAATCATTCTGATAACCCACATTCCCATTTTCTGGTTGCTGAACACAATATATTCAACCAGGGTTGGTATAGGATGTTACATTGTTATCCCTGATGTTGTTTTAACCCAAATAAATTAAGTAGAATAAACATAAATCCTAACATATACCTCCATTACTTAAATGTTTTGAGTTAGGTGGATGATTTTCATGATATCTCTAATTCTACTTAAATTATTTTTATTCAATCAATTTATCTGAGCTTGTTTTAGTTTTATATGATATGAAAGTGCTTTTTTGAGTTGACACAACTTAAAACTTTAAAGCCAACCCAACATGTTAAGTTGTCATTGTATACATTTTTATACTTAAGTTGAATTAACAAGCGTATTTGCCACCTTAACTACAAACCACATGTTGAATCACAACCCGTTCTCATTCCCTAAGCATCCGATTTTGACAACATCCGCGTCTGCATGATGACGCCAAAGGTGCCCCCTGGCGTCCTCTTTTTGACGCGGTGAGAAATCCCATTGTTTTCAACGAGAAAATATATTAATCTGTTATACATTTTTGAATATTATTTTGTGTTCTTAACCTCAATGTTTTATAATTTTTCTAAATATATTAGTGTGATATTACATTATACAATCATATATAATATTTTGGTGTCCCTTACCCAACCCCATTTCTAAACATAACTGATAATCAAGAACATGAAAAAGACACTTCGTTTTAATCTGTAAAAATAGATCCTGTGTCATCCTGATTCTACCGGCACATCTCAAAAAATTACACGGACATCCCAAAAGAGTTCATTGTAATCGGTCACAAGACACACGAGAGCCAATGGTAAATACTTGAACTCGTGACAATCGGTCACAACTCAAGAACACTCATATCGCTGAGTCTCTGACGTCAAACCCGTGTCATTACGCTTGAGGCTGCAAATTTTGAATGTGATATAACGAAACTTGTGCAGGGTGTGTTATGATGGACACCGGGTGACTTTGTTCGGTGATTATAAACTTACATTTAGGTTTGTTCTTAACACAAAATTATTGTAAGACTCGGAATACACCCGGAATGAGGTCACTTCAGCTGTGCAGGATGTGTACAGACAGAATAAACAGACAAATATACAACAGATTAAATATTAACCACTGTGAATAAATGTTGCACAATTAAAATTAAATGAAAATCAAACCCCCAACATATGTCATGATGACAAAATTGTACTCCAAAGTATAATTTAACGATGCTAAAATTGTAATGCCCATCGCATCAGTCAATTGACATCAAAGGTTTCTCGCTGATAAGAACGCACTTGCCAGATGCATTGTAAAACTGCCGGCTGTAGATTGGCACGCTGGGCTCTTGCACCAGCGTCAGTCTTTACTCTTTTGGAGTGAGAGCGTGTTGTGAATCAACTACATTCAGTTCCTCATGCCCAAAGGTTAGTAGCAAAGGTTGTACTGTGTACTTCACAAAGTATACAGATGACGTTCAACAGTAAAACAAGTTTAATTAATGAATTATTTGATTAATTTTTGTTATATGAACTAAACAGTTCATGTCCACATTACTTAAATCAAACCATTTTGTCAATTGTTTGTTGTCTCAACAAGACTTCTTAAGTTGAAAAAAAATTATATTTATGTATTAATGTAACTCGAGTCAAAGCAGAAAGGTAACACAACTAAGTTCATTTGAGTCAACGCAAATTCTTTACCACAGATATATTTAGTTTTTTAGGGCAATGAGTATCCATAAAATGTTTAAGTGAAATTAACTTGTCTGGGCTTACAGTTTATCTTTGTGTGGGCTTTTAGGGTGGGCCACTGTTGGGCCGAGGCTATGCCTCCTTGATCATTTAACTTGGGTTGGTCCCCCTTGATCGTGTTTCAGCATTGGTCCAGGGGCGCGTCAGAGGTTTCTGGGACAATCTAGGGGTGCAATGCCACCCTTAGCCCCCCGTTGGACCTGGCCATGTATTCGACATTTGTTGAGTAGTATATATTGACAAAGGGAGCTCTGATTTTATGTCTCCATTCTCTGACTGTGTATGTGATGATCTGGGTAGTTGCCACCTGTATCATGTCAGAGTGAGAAAATGTCTCATTAGTTTGGGAGGGATGATTGTTTATATGAGGAATACTGGTGTTCTTAATATCCATTACAAGATTCAAGCCTGCATTGACCAAATATTGATGCTTAGTGACAGGTTGTTTGTATAAATATAGATCTTTACTTTTTAATAGAATGTAACATTACTTCAAGGTCACCCTAGAAAGTTACACCTTGGGAAAGGCCTATGTAGTTTTATATCAATATGAGTTTAGGTTTTGGTTATTATGATTTTCATTGCAGCATAAAGCAGATAAAAACAAAGTGCTTACTTTCTGTCAGTATAAATTGGTGTGCTTGTGGTGTGGTATAACTATGATGTGCTTGTTTATTAATTGTGTATTAATTTGTTATTACCAGAAGTGTGGTTTGAAGTGTACACATTTGTAAACATAGAGTACTTGTTCATTAATATTTAGTGATTGTTCATATTAGTTTTCTCACAGCTTGCCTGGAGGATCATTGTAGTTGTGTTTATATGCGGCATAGTATTTCCTCATTGTTAGTTGATCTGAATATTAAAAAAAATTAAAGAACCTTCATAATTATTAATTATAATTCTAAATTAATATGTGCCCCATATTTGAGTGTGCTGACTTGAATCTGTAAATGCTGATGTGTTGTTGGAGCATCTGTGGAAGTCCCTGCCTCTGAAGGTCACTATCATGTTTCAGAGTTACAATACCTCTGAAGGGAAGAGGATGACAACGTGTTCTCGCACTTTCTCTCATTCCCTCACTTTGGTGGCTGCAGCTTTTTCCTCTGCTCGCCCAGACAGGAGCAGCGGGGTCAGACAACACTGTAGGACACTCACTACATCATGAGTCGCACACACACCTGCTGCAGACATAAGATTCACAACACACTGCAACAGATAACAGCCATTATGTCCTTTCAAAATACTGCAGTAGGCTACAGGTTTGCATTAACAGAGATAATGACATTAGAGTACAATAGACAACACTTGTTTAGATGGTGTTTTCACATTAATTATACAATATGCAACACTGTTACACTGGTGCAGAATGCAGTCTATGGCAGACTGCAGCTTTTCAGCACTCTAGAGTAGAAAATGTTCACTGTAAAAAGTGGTAACCTGCAATTGTACCACAAACAAATAAAAACAACAGTCTCAAGACAACTTGTAATAATTCAGATGAGATGGTGAAATCGTAAGATATCGTAAGACTTGGCACGTAAGAAAATGTATGACTTTTATTCCCATTGAGACCAACTAATCAACTAAACAGAATTTTAAATCGATACAATTCAACCATAACATTTTAACTAGCCTTAGCATCCTATCCAACACTTTATTTTAATAAAAGAAAGGTCCGTGAACAAATTTGCTTAATTCATATTTATACATGCAATACAAACGATGTCTGTCAATAACCTGTAGACTAATACGCTTCCCTATCTTTCTTCTGTGATCAATAAAATGTATTTTCCTATTAAAATTATGATTAGGTTTAGAGTTTGGGTAAGGGAATAGACTTTATGGTTAGGTTATTGTTTGGGTTAGGCCTTTGGAAAAATCCTAATAACATTGTTTGTTAGTTTCTCTATGGGAGAAATCTTGTACGATTTCTTGCAATTTCATTATCACATACTATTATTGTGAATTGTCATGAGACCAGGTTCTAAAAACTAGTAATAAATGATTAAAAAATTATGATAAAATGATAAATATAATAAAAAAATAGAAAGGGTTACAGACAGAAAATAATGGCCAGGAGTTATTGCAAACTCTGCAAAATACATAGTAAACAATCTCTGATTGTTACAACATGTAATTTCACAGTTATTCCAAACTTTGTACAAAGTCTTATAGAATTGATCATTGTGACATTAAACATCATTATGAATTCATAATTGTTTACAACAGTCATAAATGGCATTAATTTCTGCTGACTCCCACCTACAATCCTATTTTAGACGTGTTGAAAAGAGAGCAAACTGAAAAACACAATGTAAACATTAGATTAGGTTCAACTTTATTGTCACTGTGCAGAGTACAAGTACAAAGACAACGATTACATTTAAAGAATCTGCCACATTTTTACATTTACGCATTTGGCAGATGCTTTTATCCAAAGCGACTTACAGTGCACTTATTACAGGGACAATCCCCCTGGAGCAACCTGGAGTTAAGTGCCTTGCTCAAGGGCACAACAGTGGTACCGGGGCTTGAACCCCTGACCTTCTGATCAGTAACCCTGAGCCTCAACCACTGAGCCTCAACCACTGAGCAATTTTTCAGAAAACAGCCAAGCAAAAGAAATAGCATTGACAACAATTAGGCAGCTCTGCCCATATTCAAGACATTAATTGCATACAAAAAATAAAAAACGCAGCACAGACAAAACAGTGAAACCGCTAATAATCTGCTGAAAAGCAGAAATAGATTATGAAGAATTAAATTTGGCAAGCCTAGACTTGAGTAAGCCTCATAAGTTATTTGTGAGATAATTTCCTTGTGTGGGTATATTTAGAAACCACTTCATCTGTGTCTTGATAGAGATGAATGAGGCAGACTCTCTTTCTCTCTGTCTACCCTACTCACACTCAGACACACAGTCTCATGAGCCACTCTCACTCACCCCGCTGCAGAGGCAGCAGAGAGGACTGTGGGAAAGAGAGAGGTGACACAACCTGATACAGTACATAAAAACAGGCCAGAGGGAGGTCATGGTGATCTGAGAAGTCATGTTGAAGGGGATAAAAAAAGGAGAAAATATTAGAGGTACCTGCTGAGTGGGCCTTTTAATAAAGACAAAGGAAGCTAATGAATTATTGATAAGCCGCCCAATAATGTGTTGAGAACAGTTAGAGCGCAGAGACACCCCTAGTCTTTTTATTGCAGACACTGTTCACTATGGGAATAGTCATATTGTTCCATAATGGTCCTTCCTTTTGTCATCACCCCTTTAAATCCCTCTATTCCTCTTGATCTCCCTTTCTCTTTCCCTCTCCTCCCCCAGGTTGTGGCTGTGGTCTGATTAGAAAGTGCGTGGCATGGACCAGGCAATCTATCACCCTGCCAAACCTCAAACACACACACACACACACACACACACACACACACACACACACACACACACACACACACACACACAGACACATGCCTTGTTCCTGCATGTAACAGCACTTGTGCATCTCTAGTAATCTTCTGTTATCTATAATCTGCTGTTGTGTATGCACTATTCTGTATGTCTGTTGCACATCTACATCTCTTTCTCCTGTTTCCTCCGTCCCACTGCCCTCACTGCTCCTCTCCTCCATCACCTGCACTGCCATGCTATTTCTATTTTTGTCCTTTTTACTCTCTCCATCTCTTCCTCTCTCTCAATATCCCTCCCTCTGCTCACTCCCCCCACCCCCCACACCAGCCTCCAATCCACCTCTCACAACTGCACACCCACAGTGCTATAACAGCGCAGTTATTTGCTCATCACTGGTGCCGGTCATCTTGAAATCAGCAAACTTCCTACGAGGGCAAGGGTTTGAACTTGTTCAACTTGAACTAATTTCTTGTAAATTAAAATGTTATTTAAAAAATAACAAATATGACTCGTACATGATGACAGAATTTATATTTAGTTTTATTCACAAACCTTACCAAGAATGTTTTTTATATAAGCTCCAACAAACTATACTTTTCATTTTAAGGCAATTTTTTTACATTAAAATCATTACATTAAAATCATTTGCACTCATCCTGAACTTACATAGAAACAAATATTGATGGCATTAGGTTAATGCACATATATAAACTCTGAGTCTCATTTCACATGTTATTGTTCAGAAAAACAAGTGGTGGAAGTTGGCTTTTTATAAAAATGCCCTCTGCCCGTGTTCAGATATTTAACGCATATACCAGTCTGATAAGCTTCCGAGGTTCTCGTACCACTTCGCATTTCCTTTCCACCATCCTTTCTTGTCCGTTGGGATGCATAACTCCAACAAGAACCAAATACCAGTAGAGCAGAATTCAATAACTATTAGAATATTACAAGGATTGCCACACTTGGCACAAACAGAGCCCTTCTACCAATGGAGCCTTCAAGGTTAGCAACAAATTGCATAATGCGGCAGTCCCATAGACATTCTATGGGCCGTACACTGATGAGGAGACAAGATTATGTTTGGGGTTTTTTTACTCAATGAATTGACTGCCTGTCTTCTAATCTTCAACATGTTTTACACTAAATCCTTTCGGAATGAACTATGTGTAGAGTTTACTACAATAAAATAGCTGTTTTATAAATTAAGTCACAGACAATTTTGCGACAGGTAGGTGTCAATTTATGGCTCTCCCCTTTTATTTGTATGTAGGCTTGGGATCGATGCCTTTTTCACACATCGATCATTTTCCAGATGATTATTGATATACAGTATATCAGGATTTTTTTCAGATATAAATAGGGCTGATCATTGCAGAATAGTCTTTTTCTCTTCAGACCTATTTCTCAACACAACTTTGGTAAACTGTGAGCTGCAGGGTAAATTAAAGGGGACCGCAAACCATGCGGATCTGGCGAATGACATGGCGCATTCTAAAATTCAAGGTTTGCACACACCGCCAACGCACAGCATCAATACTCTGAAAATATTGTCCCAAAAAATTGTCAGTTGATTGGTTGGCTGCTTGTTGACTTCAAAACACTGCAGACATGGCCACACACTATCTCAGTCTGTTCACTCAGGATCAACTGTTGTATAAACATATAACAGCAGATCCATGATATGCCTGTTATTGTTTTGTTACAGGTGAAGTAACTGTGGTTGGCGAGAGGGTTGGGATGCAGATAGAAATCATATTAAGTTTCCATTTCCTCTCCCTGTGGTGCTTATAAGAAAAAGTTGGTGAGAATACAAAGAAATGTGATGATGTCATATCATGAAAAGCAACATCTTTAATTCACAGTCTTTCCCTCACTCTCTCTCTCTCATAGCTGTGAGTCGTTCTTGTGGATATGGTTTTGGAAGGGAGCTCCGAAGCTCTTTGCCCTCCGTCCCTGGAGCTGCGTCCATCGTGCAACAAGAGCCATCCGTCACCTCCTCTGGGCTCAGGGTCCCAGTCCCATGATGCCCTCTGCCCTGAGGATAAGGAGCCCATCAAGTATGGGGAACTGATTGTACTTGGGTAAGAGAACATCCACATTATGCCTGAGGGAATATTGTAATAGTATTAAAAAAAAGGATAAAATTAAGGTTAAGCCCTATACATTCATTAACCAATTAGACAACAGTTCCATTACAGTGAATTTTGTCATAATAGTATAGTAATCACAGATTTTATTATTTTCAAGGGGTAGTTCATCCAAAAACGAAAATGCTGTCATTATTTTCTCACCGTCATGCCATTCCAAACCAGTATGACTTTCTTTTTTCCATGGAACACAAAATGAGAAAAGTTGAAGAGTGTTACACTGCTCTTTCCTGTACAATGAAAGCACACAGTGACCACTGGTGGTCAAACTCCAAAAAAGGACGACAAAGCACAGAATAAAAATAAAAACACCATAAATAGTCTATATGACTTGTAGGCTATATTCTAAGTCTTCTAAAACCATACAATAGCTTTGTAGGAGAAACAGACTGAAATGTAAGTTGTTTATCACAAAAATGTTCCCTTCCGCTGCAGCTGTCAGATTTCATTTGTGCTTGCACATATTCAAACTTGGCATATGAAAATGCCTTGCACCAGATTTGATGTCAGACACCGAATGCCATTGGTTCTTGCAAGTCTTGTAACCGATCACAATGCACCAAGGTTGAATGTGCTGAAGCAAATATGAGATGAAGGTTGAAGGCTTTACATTTCTATAACTATAAATAAACCTTAAACCTGATTACTGATTACTATGCTGAAAGAATAGGCTCAATCTTTCTTCATAGTAATCAGTTATCAGGTTTATTTATATTATACGTTCATATGTTTCAATTAAACAAACAAATTCATGTTATTGTGACTGTATTCCAAAATAGACATCACATTACATTATTAGATTAGTGGTCAACCGATATTTGTTTTTCAATGGCCGATACCAATATCTAGAGAGTAGGATGGCCAATGGCTGATATAAATGCAGATAAACATAATACAATTTAACATCAAATGTCAGCTGTACAGAACATTTCTAAAGTGAAACAAAAACTTATTTTAGGCAATATTTATTCAAATCTGCATAAACTTGAAAAGAGAAACATTAAAAACAGAAAGTGTTTGCTATCCATTGACACATCTAATGGTAGATTTTGGAACTGACCTAAAGGAATGTTAATACCTCTGTTATTTGGTCAAGCGAATGGTTATTATGGCCAAATATTGTCTGATTAATTGGTCTATCACTATATTAGATATTCATTGGATTTTTTCTAAAAGTATTTAGATACAAATAGGTTGAACCTTCTAGAGGAAATTTTAATTGCTCAGAGGTTGCCCTTTCATAGCTCAGGAGACTTAATGAAGATAATAGGAGGTATTTGTCATGTTTAATTTAAGTATCAACTCTTAAAATTAAATACATTAGAATTTATCTATATTAATACATTTTTGAATAAAAATAGAAACAAAATTAGACAATGTTCACATACTGTATGAGTATAGAGCTATAAAATAACTGTGGATATCATAGCTAAGATCATTAGTCTTTGGCGAATATAATGAGAAATGCATAATTCTTTTGTAATCTCAGACTATGATTGCAGACTTTGGTATCTTGGCAAGTTTTATCACAGTTTGAAACAAATTTTTAGATATCCTTCTAGAGAAGACACATGAGAGTATGAAGGTCTTCTGAGGAAACTGTGAGATGCAGGATACTTCGCTATCCCTTTAATCTCATTGTCATCTAGGAGAAATAAGTGAGATTTTTAGATCTCATTTGTGATGTTTCTTTCCAGTGGGCTTTCACAGCAGTATCAATGGAAAAG
The DNA here is from genome assembly GCF_025860055.1 of Xyrauchen texanus. Taxonomy (NCBI): domain Eukaryota; kingdom Metazoa; phylum Chordata; class Actinopteri; order Cypriniformes; family Catostomidae; genus Xyrauchen; species Xyrauchen texanus. The sequence continues at coordinate 17,666,455 of NC_068277.1, read as the reverse complement.
CAACACAGAGTTTCTTTTCATTCAGGTTTGAACTGTACAATACCATCTCATTTTTACAAAATCCATTAATCTAAATAACAGTTCCTCCACTTAGCCAGTGTTTTGCTGAATACAGGAGTTCAGTGGGAGTTCAAGGATAAAATTACCCCCAAATAAAATTACTCCAATTAACATAGTTTCTTTCAGATGATTGAAGGCCAAATTAGCTCCTGTGGCATACCCATGGCTGGTTTTCTAGACAGATCATTAGATTTCAGCTGCGGATGCAAAACACTTAATTTGACTGGAAACAAAGATGCCAGACTTCAAATCAGACTGCCGTGAAACAGAGCCGGAAAATTAATGTTTCCAGTTCCAGAAAGGGAAGGAGGAAGAGGGTTTTAACCTTGGGTACAAGAAAGTGGGAAAGACCAGTGAAGATGATTTCGTAAGCCTCCCAAAGAGATAGACGAAAGAGAGAGAGAGAGAGAGAGAGAGAGAGAGAGAGAGAGAGAGAGAGAGAGAGAGAGAGCAATTTTTAAGTGTTTGGACTATTGATCATTGTCTAAATGAATTATAAGATGTCTTTTCTTCTTATTGACAGGCTCTTCCATTTTGTAGATGCCTCATGACTCCTGTCATAAATTACATTAATGTAATTTAATTATTGATAAGTACACACCAATGCTAAGTGAAAATAAGTAATCCATGTCTAGTTTTTGTCATTCCCAAGACAGTAGTCTGTTCTCATTGTGTCTTTTTGATCATAATCAATCTGCTTGTGAGGTGCTGGTCACCTCACATCACATTTGTTTTTGATGATTTCATTCTATGTTGCTCTTTACAATGTTGGGAAAGCAACTATGAAACAGTAAAACTAGCTCTTAATTTAAAGTAGTTAAACTATAGTCAAGCAACATATTGATTAAGGAATTTTATGCTCTTTTTAACTAGAGTAGTATTTATCTGTAATGTTGAGGAAGGCTCACGACTAGAAGTTGTATTAAGTGCAGTGTTATTAAAGTGTGTAGAAAATACAAACATCCCTGAAAACATGTTAAAATTAATGAGACGTCTATTTGATGTGTTTACATTTGGAATACCTGTAATACGTCTTTAAGATATTTCTTCTTGGATGTAAATAAGACATTCATCAGATGTCTTTGAGACATTTATGATTTAGAATGTTTGTAAATCTAATCTTTTTAAGATGTTTGGCAGATGTTAATAAGAATGCAATGCTTTCCATACATGTAATATCTGGGATATATCCAAGAACAAGGTATCTAGAAACGGGGTACTGCAAAAACTCATCAGAATCAACACACAACTTAACTATGTTAAAAACTGACACTTACTGAACAGAACGCAGGGCTTAAATACACCAGAATCACAAGATAACAAGACAACCAATGACAGAACAGAACTAATAAACAAGATAACAAGACTAATCAAGACAAAGTAATAAGAACCAATGACAAGACACAACTGATGAACCAAAACAAGCTCTGATGGTGACACAGCTTATTCAGGATTGGCCAGACTCACAGATGACAGCAGAGATGTGTATTCCATGGGCTGAGTTCGCAATGACATACTACACATACTACTCTTACTACTTCTGCTATGCCAATTTACAGTATGGCAAAAATAGTAAAAGTAGTATGTGTAGTATACCATTACCATGGTGTTTATTCTGACACCTTCTGTTCCGCTAAACTCTTACAAATCTTCAAATGTTCTTATAATAGTACATCATGTTTATATCAAGTTACATTATGTTTATCATAGTAATATCATAATATGATAAGGCTTTTATTGGACTGCTTGTGCACACAGTATCGGCACATAAATGTTTAAAAATCAAATGTTTCTGGGTATTATACATACAAATCAGAATTCCACTTCATCTGCATTAAAGAAAGCTAACATTGTGCAATTTGCTGTGACTGATGTACACCGATCAGCCACAACATTAAAACCACCTGCCTAATATTGCGTAGGCCCCCTTGTGCTGCCAAAACAACACCAACCCACATCTCAGAATAGCATTCTGAGATTCTATTCTTCTTCTCATAGATTTGATTCTATTCTTTTCTTGTACAGAGCGGTTATCTGAGTTACCTTAGATTTTGTCAGTTTGAACCAGTATGGCCATTCTATGTTGACCTCTCATCAACAAGGCATTTCTGTCCACAGAACTGCCACTCACTGGACTCGAGATAATCGCTCTGTACAATTGTGGTGAGAAGAATATCATCTCAGAATGCTATTCTGAGATGCCAGTTGGCGCTGTTTTGGCTGTACATGGGGGACATACACAATATTAGGCAGGTGGTGTTAATGTTGTGGCTGAACGGTGTAGGTTCAGCACACGACTGGAATCATAAAGTGTGCAACAGGACTGCTCTCTTTTCAACTCCTCCCCAGACTACAACTGGCAAATCTCGCCAATCAGTAAGTCAAGGCGCAGTTCAAGTCGAACACATCTCATGACATGACCTAAAAAAACAATACTAAACAGTAGACTAGACAAGAACAGACAAGACTTGTTACATTATCTGACACAAAAACAACAAGGAGCTCAATTAGGGTGAAGAACTGCAGCATTTAACTTAAAATACATTAATCTGTACAGTGCCCTCTGCCCATTGAAGGAAAAGATTCAGTCCACTTAGTTATGGCCACATCATATTAACTTGTAGGAACATGGTAATATTTTGTGTCCACAAGATTTATGTTGAGGCCAAAAGATTATTTTGGTGAGATAACAAACATTCTTATCTTGTGGCCATGTGATGTGAAGTTGTGGCCCCAAGTTCCGATGTTACATTTACATTTAGTCATTTAGCTGACTTTTTACCCAGTGACTTAAAAGAGGGAACAGCATACTTTTCTTATGTTGAGGGGATGACTTCCTTGTTGTCAAATATGAGTAAATCAGACCTGTATGACCACAACAATCGATATAAAGTATATATATATATAGAGAGAGAGAGAGAGAGAGAGAGAGAGAGGGGGAGAGTAATATTGTCCTATTGTTTATTTCTATATATACATTATGTTCTATTAATTTCTATTTTTTTATTATTATCTCTGTCTTGTTGCTGTATTGTTTGTGCACGGGAAGTTTCTGTCACCAAGACAAATTCCTTGATCTGAGATAAACAGAGTAGAGATGATTGATCAAATAAAATTTTATTTTGAAAAAGGAATGATATAAAGATATATTGCAGACCCTGATGTCAAGACATGGCTTCATTATAAGTTAAAGGCATCTAAAACACAGAGTTAAAGGGCTTTACCATCAAAAACTGTACTTCGTGACTGAAATAGTCAGATTCATCATTGATGAGTTAAACATTAGGGAAGGCTCCACTGAATACATATTTGTCCCCATGAAAACTATGCGATCTGAATCCATCCCTTCCTGGTCATCGTAATTAAAAAATAAATAAAAATGATTTACTTTAAATGAACCACCTGGACAAACTTTACAATAATTTGTATAAGAGAGTGCGGGCATTAAGGGAAGCATGTTTGATTATTGCCTACATGTGCAAAATAATATGACAAAAATTGCCATGTAGCTTCATGTTGGAAGAAGTCTGTTTCTGAAAAACTGCTCTGTTTAGAAAACAGCTGAGCTGCTGTCACGCTCAGGGTCTGCGTTAACTGAAAATTGTCCGTCATTTACCGATTTTTGAGACATTGATGGATAATTCCAAATGCTGTCCATCATTTTGACAGATAAAAAAAAAGTATTTTTTTGACTTCACTTTGTCTCTCACCCTCCCACTGTGTGTGTGTCCTGTTTATTAACTGGTATTAAGATGGGTTTCGGGCGATAAATTCACAAGTGGACAGGTGCCATCGCCATACTGTATCTGGTAATTGTGTTTCTTTTGATCAATTGTATTCATATTTCAAAGAGAGGGTCTCATGACTGCATTCATCAATCATTACGTCAGTACGTTACTGCATTATAATACAGCGCAAAAAGTTTTATATCCTTTCTGCCAATTATACTTGCATTTTATATAAGTGCAAACATGATGTTTAGAGCAGAATTCTCAGTTATTTTAGTGGAGTTCATGTAACTAATCTTAGATGTGTGTTTCTCATCTTTGACACTTTATGTTGATATCAGGCACACTTAAAACACTTTTTCTAAATTTTCCAACCAGACGGTTATTTCCTTATAAAACCACAAATAACCAGAAAAGTTTTAAAATCTTGTTTTAGCGCAGCGGTTGATTGACAGGTTGAACTTTAACCCTAGAAATCCTTTCACCACACTCTCTTGGAGAGTCAAAAATCTATTATATATCTACTATCATGTGTATGCCATTATAATGGATGCTATGCTCCTGAATAGCCCTAGTATGGAAACTTTACAACCCAATTCGTCAGAGTGACAGATAAAGATTTGTTTCTTGTGCAACCTCTGGTCACAATACTGAAAACTGATAGCGAAAAGTGTCGCTATTTTTAGTTAGTTACTATCTTAAACTGTTCTTAACCAATGACTTGCTCAGCTTATATCATACTCTTGTCGTCTTGTTACATGCAGACATAATGGTTCACTAACTAGTGGAGACAAGGGCCGCAGGAGGAGTCGGCTTGCCCTTTACAAACGACCCAAATCCAACGGCGTCAAACCTGATGTCATCCACAACGTCTCCACACCTCTGGTGTCAAAGGTGACAGCCTTTAAATAATAGAGCTATATATAAATGTTTTAGAAATGTATTGTAACAGTGTTTATTACACGTTTATTACATGGCTCACTGAAATTCTGATTGGTCGATCATGACATTCTGAATATCTAGTCTGGATAATGTAAAATCAGCCAGTCATCATCGCAAAATAATCCACTTCCAGGTGTTACAAGAACCTTCCACTTCACATTGGTCCTGATCAGCCTGTTGGGGGTTTCTTCTGTGATAGTAACCAGTCGACTGTACATTATCCCTTACAATATATTTTCTGCATTTTTAGAACCTCTCTGTGTTTTGCTTTGTTGTTTGCTTTATAATTAGCTGGCATAGAGTAGTATAATAGCTTTCCAAGCACACGTTGAAGTCTTTCGATGAGATCTCAGACAGTTGTTGATAGCTTAAAAGTTTTCCTTCACAAAATCTGTTTCAACATAACTGTCCTCTTGACCCACCCACTAAATGCTGAAAGAGCTATTGCATAACATTGTAGTCTACCTCTGTTATGCCAATATATTGCACAATGTTAGTGAACATGAAAGTACCTGCCATTCCTCTGACTTCTTAAGAAAATGAAAGATGCAACAAAGGCCATTAGTCATAATGAGTGCATGTTTGTGTGTTTTGCAGGCCCTAAGCAACAAAAGTCAGCACAGCATCTCTTACACACTGTCCAGGAGTCATTCTGTTATTGTGGAATATACACATGACCCCAGCACGGACATGTTTCAGGTGAGCAAACATTGTAAAAGAACACTTAAGTACCCATTTATGTCTCAATATTTCGTTATTTATAGCTTTTTACATATTCAGCAATTTGTTCATTATAGCTGTTACCTACATTTTCATTATTTAGTTCTGTATGGCTATTTAAATACCTGTTATTTACAGTAATTCATTTTAATTTTGTACATATTAAATTACACTGCACCATTAAAATAGTGTTGTCTGTGGTGAATGGTACTTCTGTTCTATATTTCTGTCCTCAAGAACGTTAACTCATTTTATGGACTACATGATTTATCCAAGTACAACGTGTTCCTGAATCAGCAAGAGTCATACCTCTCAAATGCCCTTTGACATGATTCATGCCAACATTCCCCAGTGCATTTAACTTTGTGGAGTGAAGCATCCAGCTACTCTGCCTAACACCACCAAATCACGCGCTGTTCCGTTGTTAAAATGCGATTTAAACTTTCACCCCGTTACTTTGCCAGTAAATCACTCGAATATGCGACCAAATTTCATCCTATGCTAAAGCTAAAATGTGACTGGAAACAGTGTTCTTAGTTGTCATGGATCATAGTTTCACCATCGCTTTAGTTCAGCCACGATATGCCGTTTTACATTACATTTAACAACGTCAACTCTGATTTTGCTTAAACATTTCAACGGATAGTTTTCACAACATTCTCTGTTTTACCGCATGGCTTCAGACCAGTGTAATGCGCCTGTTGGACATCTGTTGGGAGGTAAAAATGTTGCAAAACTTGTGAGCTTGTAGATTTGAATTTGATCTTGTACATTAAATATTTGTACATGTGTCTATACACATTATGCAAGTAAAGTTTGTTTTATATTGTTCTGTGTAATGTGTGTCCAAAGATAAGATCCACACTCTCAATTTACATTAAATCTTTATATATATATATATATATATATATATATATATATATATATATATATATATATATATATATATATATATATGTGTTTTCTGTTATTTACAGTCAGTTGTTGATAAAAAATTTAAAAGGATCATGAATTAGATCAAAACTACCATGAAGCTTCTCTCTTGTTAATGTGCACCCAATTGTAAACACTCCCCAACACTGCTAAGCATAACCCTAAACCTTACCCTAAACTCTGATGTTCAATTGCAAAAATATTCCAGGACCAACAAGAATGTTTATCCAGGAAAATCTTCTTGGGTAATTCACATTAAACCTTACAGTACATATCTTGTTTGCTTCTTTATTTAAGCAATCTGTGCCAGAAAACTTAGATTATCCACAAACCTCTATAATATCTCACTTGTTCTTGTCTTGTTGTTAATGTGTCTTTTACTCAAGATCGGCCGTTCCACAGAGAGCATGATAGACTTTGTGGTGACAGACACAGCAGGCAGCGGTGGTGGAGGACAGGGACAGGGAGGCGCAAATGGAGAGGGAGGACAGTCAGCCCAGAGCACGATTTCCCGCTACGCTTGCCGCATCATGTGTGCACGAAGTGCTCCATACACAGCACGAATATATGCTGCTGGCTTTGACTCTTCCAAAAACATCTTCCTTGGGGTGAGTCATACCACTGAGGCCACTGAGTCATAAACATTGTTACTAATGCAGAATCCTTTTCAGCTTCCACTGAAATCAGAGCAGTGACAGTGGCATGCAGAAAGAGGGCACATCATTTTCCTACTAGTTTGCCTGTTAAAGCCTGTTTGTGTTGCCTAATATTGGCAAGTATCACTAAAACGTTAATAGGACGTTAAGGTAGAATTAGGGGATTGTGGGTGGCTGCCAGTGCTTTGCTATGCAATTGCTTTTTTTGATTTGATTTGATTGAAGTTTATTTCGAGCAAAATAAAATAAAATAATATATACATATATATTAACACACACAAAAAAATAAAAAAATAAAAATAACATAGCACAGCTTATCTCCCATATACATAGATATAAATATATACATATATACACACATATTATTTACACTTATAATAATAGCTGCTCGAAAGGGAGTGGAAAGAAGTATAACTTATTTGCTCCCACCCCCAATTCCTTCTCATATATTACCCCATATATCCACTGCCATTAACAGTTAAATAAATAATAATTTATTTGTTTTGATAATATTTATTTGATATTATAGTTTCTTACAATTACATTATGCTATCTCAATAATCACTATAATGCTATATGATAATCCTCATTATCAGTAAACATTCAAATATATATCCCGATATCTATAATAATCACATCATATATAAAATATAACCATATCCTAGCATATTGTTTAAACATAGTTTTACAATAACAGTAATATCAATAATAATTAATAATAATCATTATCATTATTTACTCAGCTATGTACACATATCCCACTCTTTTGTAATTGTGTCACCATTTACAATATCAAGATAAATAAATAGGAACCGTTTATAATCCTAAATACTTAAGTTTATTTTACCATAACCAGTACCCCTCCCAATCACAAACACAAGAGCACCCAGATCCCTCACTCAGTCTCATATTTTGTCAACACCATTTCTTTAAATTTTAATTTGAATTGGTGAATATTTGGGCATTGCTTGAACTGTATCCCCAAACCATTCCAAAGTCTGACACCACACACAGACACACACAAGCTTTTCCTGGTGATTCTCACCGCCTGGACTTTAAAGTTTTCACATCCCCTCAGGTTATAGCCCCCTTCTCTTCCTAAAAAGAACTTTTGAATATTACCTGGCAGATCATTTTTGTTGGCTTTATACAAGAATTGAGCAGTATAAAAATCAACTAGATCAAAAAGTTTTAAAATTTTAGATTGCAAAAATAATAAGTTTGTATGATCAAAATATCCCACCTTGTGTATGATTCTAACTGCTCGTTTTTGGAGTAAGAAGAGGGTATGTAGTGAACTTTTATAATTATTGCCCCAAATTTCTATACAATAAGTTAAATAGGGCAGAACCAGTGAACAATACAATATATATAGTGCATTATATTCCAAGACGTATTTAACTTTATTAATTATAGAAATACTTTTAGATACTTTGCCTTGTATGTATCTGATGTGTGGTTTCCAGCTTAATTTACTATCAATAGTTATTCCCAAGAATTTAATTTCTGACACTATTTCTAATGTAACACCATCAATACTTAATAATATGTCTGCGTTTTCTTTATAATTACCAAACATCATTACCTTCGTTTTATTTAAATTCAAAGATAATTTATTAATATCCATCCACGTTTTTAGTTTTACTAATTCTTCATTTACAATTTTTATAAGTGTATTATAATTATCACAAGAAAAAAATATATTGGTATCATCAGCAAATAATATAAATTTCAGTAATTTAGATACACAAAATATGTCATTTATATATAAATTAAATAATTTAGGACCTAATACTGATCCTTGAGGGACCCCACAATCAATGCCCAGACACTGTGACGTAAACTCAACTCGCCCAACTTCACAAACTGTTGTCTTTCAGTTAAGTAACTTTTGATCCAGTTCGAAGCCACCCCCCTAATGCCATATTTTTCCAATTTAGTTAGTAAAATTGAGTGATTAAGAGTATCAAAAGCTTTCTTTAAATCAATAAATATTCCCACTGCATATTGTTTTTTGTCTAGGGTGTTCGTAATTTCTTCCACAGCTTCAATTAAAGCCATTGATGTGGACCTCTTTGTTCTAAAGCCATACTGACCTTCATTTATTATGTCATGCTTGTCTATAAATTTTTCTAATCTGTCATTAAATAGTTTCTCTAAGATTTTTGAAAACTGAGGTAGCAGAGAGACAGGTCTATAGTTTGTGAAGATGTGCTTGTTTCCATTTTTATATAATGGTATTATTTTTGCGATTTTCATTTTATTTGGAAAAATTCCAGTCTGAAATGATACATTGCATATGTATGTTAGCGGTTTTGCAATACTATTTATTACTTTTTAATTATTGTCATATCTATATCATGACAATCAGTAGATGTTTTATTTTTGCATTTAGTAACAATAGCTATAATCTCTGTCTCACTCACATCAGAGAGAAAGATGGTCTTTGCATTCCTTTCTATAATTGACTCATTGAATGTATCACTTTCACGCTCAGGAATTATTGCTGCTAAATCTGGTCCAACATTTACAAAAAACTCATTGAAACTATTTACTATGTTATGCATATTAAAGTTTTCAACATTCTTATCAATAAAATAATCTGGATATGAATTCTTAATTGTTTTATCCTTAATTATACTATTTAATATACCCCATACCCCTTTAATATTATTTTTATTTTCATTTAATAAATTTTTATAGTATAATTTCTTACTAGTTCTTATTATATTGATCAATTTATTTTTATATGTTTTATATCTGTTTTCACATTCTTTTGTCCTTAATTTAATAAATTGTCTGTATAAAGTATTTTTCTTTTTGCAAGCATTTTGTAAACCCTTAGTTAACCAGGGACATTTTACAAGTTTATTCTTGTAGTTGTATTGTCGAATAGGACAGTTTTTGTTGTATAATGTGCTAAATATTACTAGAAAACTATTGTATGCTCTATTCACATCTTTCTCTCTGTATACAGTGTTCCAGTCTTGTTCCATTAGGTCATAATTGAGTGAATTAATTGCTTCTTCCGTCTTTATACGTTTAAAGATAGATTTTTGGGGAGCTTTATTATCTTTTTTATAGTTGTCATCATACAGTGTGAAGACTGGCAGATGGTCAGTTATATCACACATCATTAGGCCACTGACTGTAGTTTATTCAATATTGTTTGTAAAAATATTATCAATGAGTGTGGCACTATGCGAAGTAATTCTACTGGGTCTGGTGATGATTGGGTATAAACTCATACTGTACATCCTATTCACAAATTCATCTGTTATTTTATGTTTATTTGGATTTATCAAATCTATATTATAATCTCCACAGATGAATAGTATTTTGTTATTTGCTATAGAAAACATCTTTTCCATCCAGTCAATAAATAACTCCATACTTGAACCCGGTGACCTATATATACAACTTATAATAATATTTTTTTCTTTTCATTATGAATTTCAATCGTAATACATTCTAATATATCATTTATTGTTAATGTCATCTTGTCAATTACTTTAAACTTAAAATTCTTATGGACATATATAGCAACTCCCCCACCTGCTTTATTTGCTCTGTTCATGTAGTTGAGGTCATAACCTTCTAATTCAAAATCAATTCCTTTATCCTCATTAAACCATGTTTCGGACATTGCTATAATGCTAAATGGATGTATAAATTGTTGTAAATAATCTTTGATAGTATTGAAGTTTGAATACATGCTTCTGCAGTTAAAGTGTATAATTGACAATTTCCCTTCTGAGTCGATACTGTTGTTATAATCGTCTTCAGTAAAATAGTTGCAATTAATATTGATAGATGAGAAAAACCTGTTGTCAGGGTCTATCTCGTCTTCCAAGTCTTGTGCATTGTACTCAGTGTAGTCAAATGGTTTCAGTTCCAAGTGATCATAGTCCAGAACCCTTTGTTGTAACCCTATGTCATTAGTATCTCTTGAAGTAGATGAAATGTGATTGGATGACATTGTATAATGTACACACTTTTTTACCTCATTAATCCCGTTCTCAGTCATATTTCTCCAACTCTTCCATGCTTCTAATCACCAAAATCTTGGCCTCCTCTGATGTTCCGTTATTGCTAAAAGTGTTCTGAGTGGGTTTTTAGCATGTTGCTACAGTAGGTAGTTGGCAGGTCCCACCTTCATATAAGGCAGCTTTTTTCAGTATAAATTACATGAATTGATTTGAATCCTTTTAGTCATACAATTACTTTGTGTGATGAACAGACTGAAATTTAACCCTTAAATGTTCGGGGTTAACTTTTATTTTCTGAAAACTGTAGTTTTTTCCTGCAGTTGGAATAAAATTCCATGACTTTTTTCACACAGGGCATCTTAACACACTATTTTTTAAAGATAATTTTCATACAATCGTGTTGGTTTTATTTTACTTCGTTACACCTGTGATGTAAGGGGCCAGCCATTAGAAATTAATGGATTAGACTACAAAATACAGAAATATGAAGTGTTCAGGATCATCCTGATCCTTTAGATGAGCATATGTGGATATGTGTTTGCACACACACACACATGTTGGTGCATCTATATTTATGAGGACTCTCCATAGACATAATTGTTTTTATACTGAACGAACTATAGATTCTATCCCCTAACCCCATTCCTAAATCTAACCCTCACAAAAAACATTCTGCATTTTAAAATGTTCTGCCCACTTCCACACACACAACTTGTATATGCCCTATTGTTCTTCTAAGGATTTTTCTTTATTAGGGCCTGCACCGGAGGTGTTAAAGCCCTATTGTTTTATTATTTATAATGTATTATATATATTTTTTTAATGCATTCACTCATTTATAAGGCATTCATCATGCTTGAAAACTCAAGAAACTTCACACACATCAGACCTGCGTAAAATCAAAAATGTGTGTAGTGTTTAGGCTTGGGTGTGTCCGAGGAGCCCTACAAATGCAGGCAATGGTTGGGATGAAGTTGCTCAGATGTGCACAAGATTTGGTATGGTTACTGCTCTCATCATGTTAGACAAAGTTCACTTGGTTGTATTTGACTCAGCCCAACAGGAAGTCTTTTTCTAGTAGGCTATGTCATATAAAGGCTATTAATCAAACAACAATAACAAGGAAATGAGAAAACCACTCACTTCTTTTGGCTGGATAACTTTAGTAGCATTAAAAGTATTAATGTAATAGAATAAAACAGTGACATTTTAAATAATAATATTTTTTGAAAAGATCAATATTTAAGTACATTTTTTCTAGAAATTCTTTTCTCTGCCCAGTAGGTGGCGATATGCATGAAGTATGTGAATCACCAAAAACACAAGAAGAAAGTGTTTTTGAATATGCATTTTTTTTAAATTGCAGGCCCTGAACTTTTGAATACTCCTCCTAGGGGATTCATGTGACTGGCACTAAACTTAGGCAATATTATGCCAAGATATTGAAGATTGCAAACCGATTTGTGATATATTGAATGGTGTTGGTGCAGTGCTGATGTATAGTGATCTTAAGAGCTCAAGGGTTCAAAAGTCTGATTGCTTGGGGGAAGAAGCTGTCATGAGGTCAGCTAGTGCGGGTCCTGATGCTGCGATACCGCCTGCCTGAGGTAGCAGTGAGAGCAGACCATGGCTCTGGTGGCTGGAGTCTCTGATGATCCTCAGAGCTTTTTTCACACTGCCTGGTATACGTGTCCTGGAGGGAGGAAAGCTCACCGCTGATGATGTGTCTGGCAGTTCACACCACCCTTTGAAGGGCTTTGCGGTTGAGGGCTGTGCTGTTTCCGTACCAGGCAGTGATGGGGCCAGTCAGGATGCTCTCTATAGTGCTAGTTTAGAACATGTGAGGATGTGGTGGTTCATTCCAAATTTCCTCAGCTGTCACTTAAGCAAGTGTTGGCACAATGGTGGACGTTTTAAAACATGTGGGGACCACAGACAAGGTGAGGGAAAGCAAAAAAATGACCGTAAAACACCAGCCAGTTGATTCGCGCACTCTGATGACACAGCCATAAATGCCTTCTGGACCCACGGCTTTACAGATATTCACCCATCAGAAGGATTGGGTTACATCAGCAATAGAGACAGAGAGAGAACTAACCTCTGTAGCTTCAGCCGCGGGAACTCTCTCCAAGAGGGCAGTGTTATTTCCTTCGAAACGAGCATAAAAAGTATTAAGCTTATCCGGGAGAGAGGCAGCGGTGTTCACGGTGGAGTTTTTATTCCCTTTGACGTCTGTGATTATATTAATTCCCTACCACATGCTTCTAGAGTCGGTGGTGTTGAACTGTCCTTCAATTTTGTCCTTGTACTGGTGTTTTGCGGAGGGCATAGCTGGCTTGTTTATGCTCCTCTGCATTCCTGGAATTAAAAGCCGAGGTCTGCACATGAAGTGCCACATGAACCTCAATGTTAATCCGCATTTTTTGGTTCGGGTACATCCTTTTTTTTTTGGTCGGTACTACTTCACCTATGCACTTCCTGATGAAACACATTACGCTATCAGCGTAGACGCTCGATGTCATCATCAGAGGCAGACCAGAACATCTCCCAGTCCGCATGATTAAAACAGTCTTGTAGCATAGGATCTGATTGGTCCAGCCAGTACTGGATTGTTCTGAGAGCAGGTGCTTCCTGTTTCAGTTTCTGCCTGTAAGCGAGTGGTCCGATTTGCCAAATGGTGGGTGGGGGAGGGATTTGTAGCCAACCCGGAAGGGAGAGTAGCAATGGTCCAAAACCTGGTCCCCTCGTGTGTTGAAGCTGATGTGTTGGTAGTATTTCGGTGCTATTGACTTGAAGTTGGCTTTGTTAAAGTCCCCGGACACAATGAATGTGGCCTCAGGGTGCATGGTTTCCTGCTTGCTTATACTCCCATACAGTTCCTTGAGTGCCTGGTCTGTATCAGCTTGTGACGGGATGTACACAGCTGTGATAATGACCGCTGTGAATTCCCTCAGTAGCCAGATGGTCAACACAGAAGCATGTGATATTCCAGATCATGAGAGCAGAAAGACTTGATAGGATGTACGGTCGTAAAACATACACCACCACCTCTGCTTTTACCTGAGAGGTCTTTCGTTCTGTCCGCTCGGTGCACAAAGAAACGTGTGTGTTCGATGGCTGAGTCTTGAATCTCCGCAGACATCCAAGTTTCTGTAAGGCAGATAATGCAGCAGTCCCTTGTCTCTCGTTGTAAAGAGATCTGTGCTCTCAGCTCGCAGAGCTTTTTTTTTCCAGAGACTGAACATTTGCCAGTAGAATACTGGGTAGCGGGGGTAGATTTGCACAATGTCTTAGTCTGATGAGAATGCTGGCTCTCCTTCCCCTTTTCCCACTACATTTCCTCAGCTGGGCTGCCCAGACAAAGGGCTCTGCTGTCGGGATTGAAAACAGCGGGTCGGCATTGAGGTATTTAAAGTCCGGTTTTCTGTGTGCTATTGAAGAACCAATGTCCAAAAGTGTCTGTCTTATTGTATCATATACAATAAGACAGACAACATCCAAAACCAAAAACATAAGAATTCTAGACAAAACCAATATTGGGTCAGAGCTCGCAACGCAGTAGCCATACTCGGCGCCATCTTGAACTACATCTCAGTACCTCCAGGATTTTGTGGGTTGTGTCGAGGAGGAAACCCTCTTTCATATTTAATGTATAGTCTAAGTTTATGTAACTACGTTCAGAACAAAAGAACAACATATAAAGTTAAAGATCCATTTAAGGTGGTTAGCCAAATAACAACGTCATGCTCATGAACTGCTTTTCATTTTCAACAACATAAGCATTAATTATACAATATTAAGAAGATAACAACATATGTGCCACAGTGTGAGTTCCCCGACAAGACCCGACAAGATCTATGGCAAGTGCCACAGGAAACATGGGGTGAAATATCACCCTAGTATTTGGGCAAGCTGACAGCGAGAATGCCAAGGATCTGCAAAGCTGTCATTGCTGCACGTGGAGGATTCTTTGATGAAAATTTCAAATTTTAATTATATTTTTACACATTATTAATGTGTGTGTGTGGCAGACCTCTGCCTTTCCCATGAAGGAGGAAGTGGGAGCCAGGTGAACAATCCAAGACTTTAATGCAACACTTTTCAGTGTACATCATAACATATACGTGCTTTTCAGCACAACAAAAAAACACATTCAACAACACTCAACAGCCTTGCTTTTCAGCGGTCACTGTGACACAGACATACACACAGCTCTGTGTGTCTCTCTCTCCCACCACTCCTCCCTGGAATGCGAGAATGGTGTGGCGCACAGGTGGAACTCGTTTACCACTTATCTCTCCGGACTCGTTCGGACCTGACACCGCTCGGCCATGGCCTGCTCACCACATACCCTGCTCGCCATATGCCCCATCACCAAACACAGGCCGGAGAGTCACCAGGCCTGTGAATTACCCCCCCCCACCCCCGGAGTGTTGATGTGGTGCCTCGGCTGGCGCGCTGCGATGGACTTTTGGGACTAAGAACAGGATGAGGGGAAGGAGTGGGGGTGGGAGGAGAGGGAGAGAGGAGAAAGAGATGGGCACGCCGGCCACCAAACACACTGCCAAACAGTCCTCAGCTAGCTGCACTGCCTCTGTCAGTGACGCCAGGCAAAGGCACTTGACCCCCTTCAGCCGTACCTTTCAGTCGCCGGCTGATGTACTGCTCCAGCACCAATAGATCTGGTTTCTCCTCGGCATCGCGAACTTCAGTCAGTGGAAAGGACTCCATGACAGCGCCTTACTCCTGAAGATCCTGGGTTTCGGCACCAAATGTGGCAGTCCTCTACCTTTCCTATGAAGGAGGAAGCAAAAACTGGGAGAACAATCCATGTAAGACTTTAATGCCACACTTTTCAGTGTACATTAATACAAAAACTTGCTTTTCAGCACAATAACCAATCTCAACAACATTAAACAGCCTTGCTTTTCAGCAGTCACACACACAGCTCTGTGCATCTCTCTCTCCCTGTCTGCCGCTGTCTTCTCTCATTAAATACTCCCGCCACTCCTCCCTGCAACTTGAGACCAGTGTGGCGCACAGGTGGAACTCATTTACCATTTATCTATCCAGACTCAATGTGCCCCAATGCCGATCGATCGATCGATAGATAGATAGATAATAATGTTACTTAACCAACCAATTAACCAAAGTTGTTGCATTTTCATCAGTGGACCCTCACAATGAAATGCATGCTGTTTTTTCATCAATCATTGGATCGGCTCATAAGTAGAGAACATGAAACATAAGTAGTGTCGCTCACATTTCGCATATTTTAAAAATGCACTCTTTTAACATTTTAAAATATGTTTTCACTGTAATGTTCTAATTGCAAAATAGACTGCAGAAGTGAATAAAAATCAAACTTTTGAGTTTTTTAGCTTTAATTTGAGACCAAGATTGTAAACATCGATGAAGTTTGTGATATAAAGCAAAGCATTCGTTTTATAGCCACACTCAAACGGCCCACCTGTTGGCCAGTGACAGTTAACAGGTTTAAAATAGGCATGTAAGACAGCCTCTGTAGCACCCCATTTTCACCTACAGTCACCAAAATTAGTAAATATATTTATTTTTTCATGAGACTGTCAACAAATTTAGACAACATTATGCCAAGACATTGAAGATGCTAAATTGTGAACAGATTTTGGCCAAGTATTAAATTAATGGGAAACAAGAAGTGTCTCATATCTTTAGTGAGTTGTATGAGATGTATGTTTAGTCTCGGGGGCTAATCAAATGGATTTGACAATTTTGGGTTACGGCATAGTGCCACCACCTGGCAGCAGGAAGTGTAGCTCTTATAACAGACTTTAAAATAGTTATCTTAGATTTACCATAATTGCTTCAAAATTGTTTAGAATAATGTAAAATGCAAAATGCATGTGCATCTTGCATTGTTTTCTGTAAGCCACTGGATGGAAATGAACCCTTGGTTCTTGTGCCCGTCATTGCTGCTTGCACCCATATTATTTCATTTGACATTGTTTGTAACTAACTCGATGGATATTTACACTTTTACTTTTAAAAATTACTCTAATCGATTACTTGAACCTTGAGTACAGTAATGGTAATTACAATAGCCAGGCATGTCTATCAAGGCACAGCTATGGACAAATGTATTTGTGCAGCTCTCTGCCCACTGCTGCTCTGTAGAGGTGGAAAGTGAGAGAATGATACTGTATTCAAGCCGGGTATAAATATTTTAGACTCCCACTTTATAATGCTTCTCCAAGTAGTAGGTGTGTTGTGTAATAGCTAGTAGCTATAAACGGAAAGCCTACAGTATCTGTCTGTGCATTATAATCCTCTAAGCTTGGTTTGTCCATGTGTTTATTATATAATGAAAACATACATTATAAACAACTGTGGGTAATCTGTGAATGACTCATTACACATATTTTGATTTTACAGGGGCTTAATTTTGATACTGACTGTAATAGTCAGTGGAAAATAGTAATATTTTTGTAAACCCTCTTGAAATGCTTGATTTGCAGGAGCGAGCTGCTAAATGGAGGACCTCAGATGGTTTGATGGATGGCCTAACAACTAATGGGGTTCTTGTGATGCACCCAGCAGGGGAGTTTGTATCTGAGCCCGCTCCAGGGGTGTGGAGGGAGATCTCAGTATGTGGGAATGTTTTTGCCCTTCGAGAGACACGATCTGCCCAGCAAAGAGGAAAACTGGTAAGAATTTGCTTTAATCATGTTGACAAATTGGCAGTAATCATAAAGAGAGTGAGAGGGGGGGGGAGGGGGTAAAAAGCTGAAGGTCTTAAATGGAATAAGCTGTGGCTCATCCTACAGTTCACCCAAAAAGGAATATTCTATCACCATATACTTACCCAAACACAAAGGGAGTTGCAAGGCAGAATGCCTCATCACCATTTACTTTCATTGTATGGAAAAAGATGCCAATGGTGACTGAGGGGCCGTTCACCCCAAACTTGTTTTTGCGTCAGTCTGCACTGTTTATTTATTTTTTTATATATATGTATACTTTACAGATATTTTTGACCGCTGTGCCGTCTCGCTGTTTTTTTCAGTGTCTCGAACAAAAGTGCCATGTTTTAAAGACACTGTGGGTCGAATTCACTAAAGAGTTGCACCTCTTTTGTGCGTGGTATATTTAAATTAAGTCATTATCATTCCTTTCTGTGCAAACACGCCCCCTTTTAATGTATATTAGGTTCATTATAGATTGAGCTTCATTCACATTTCATTGAAAAGAGATGTTTGTGTTCATTTTTATTTTTCGATCATGGCTGCAGCATTTCATCAAATAATGATCAAATGATGGAGAATAGCGTTAGAAGCTGGCACATATCCATATGTTTATTGAAGTCAAGAGCACTTTCATTAAGTTAAAGAGATGATTCAGGTGTCTGGATCACAGTGGTGGAGTGACAACGTACAGTCCCATGCCTGATTGAGGTGGTTTGCTGCATCCTTTGCTATATTGAGTAGTGCACAGAACCGGCCCCCAAGATAGGAACTGCGCTGTGCAAATTGCTTTTAGCACAGATTCTGTGGGTGCATTAGCGCTGTTGCCTGATTTGCACAATTCCTTTAGTGTATCGAGCAATAACCAGCACAGACAGCACAAATACAAGAACGCATTAGATATGAACACTCTCATGAGGCTCTCAGTCCCTAACATTCTGCTTAAAATTTCCTTTTGTGTTTCTCGAAAGAAAGTAGGTCATATGGGTTTGGACAACATGAACAAATACATGAGGTTTTTACCTTACAGGTAGAATTTTACATAAAAGTTTTTAACATTAAACATAAGCTTGTCCAGCTCAGATTGTGAAAATAGTTGCATATTATAAAATGTATAGTTACGATCCAGGATGCTGATTTTTTAAATACAGCTACCCAGCCATGCTAAAATACATTGTCATAATAGCTATGACATGAAACACCTGTTACACCCAGCTATTGTGTTATTTTGCAACAGTCTGTAGACATATCGGCCAACAATTAAATATCCCATGAAATGGCTTGAAGAGTTCTCTGTCATGTATTGACATATTTCATATTTAAAAAGGAAGTTGTGGGCACCACATATCCAAGGCATTGTCCCTTAAAAAAACAAAAAAAAAACCAATACCCTTTGGTTTACATCATGAAGTATAAACCAAGATTTGCTATTCAGTGATAGGCGGTATTAGTGGGAGGAAGCATTCTCATTCTAGAGGGAATTTTATTTGACAAAAATGTTAATACTACCCTTAGTGCAAAATTAGCCATAAATACTTTCTGGTACATTTTTCAGGAAGAAAAAATATCTGTTAAAATTTTATTTTAGGAGTACACTAGCTTATAGATGGCCTCAAAGCTAATAGACACAGACTTAACCTTAGTGTATGTATATATTTCTAGTGGAAGAATGGCACTTAATGAATACTTAACAAAATAATGTTTTAATGAAAATATGTCCTTGAATTTATATTTTATAGGAACCATTTCACAAAAGCAATAAGTCACTTAAGGGTGTGTTATATTGTGAACATAATGATGGATGAAAGCCCTTTAGCCATGACATTATTCACAATATACTGTATCACACCTCTTATCTTTTAGTTTAATTTAAGTCTGTAGACAGTGTAATACTAAAAACATTCTCCTTCTAAATGGCTGAATGTATGTCTGTTTACCTTACAGGTCGAGAATGAGTCGAACATGCTGCAGGATGGTTCTTTAATCGATCTTTGCGGGGCAACTCTGCTCTGGCGGACCCCCAGCGGCCTTTGTCACACCCCGACTCTCAAACAGCTTGAGTCTTTACGACAAGAACTTAACGCTGCTCGTCCACAATGCCCTGTGGGCTTCAATACGCTCGCCTTCCCCAGCTTGGCCCAACGTGCCACCATTGACAAGAAACAGCCCTGGGTCTATATGAACTGCGGCCACGTTCATGGCTACCACAATTGGGGGTTTCGCAAGGAAAAGGCAGGATCGTCTGCCTTGGCGTTAACCGGGGGCGGAGGAACGGCACCAGCTACCACTGGAGAGCGTGAGTGTCCCATGTGCAGAGGGGTGGGCCCATATGTGCCCCTCTGGCTCGGGTGTGAAGGAGGGCTGTACCTGGATGCAGGCCCCCCGACGCACGCATTCTGCCCCTGCGGGCACGTGTGCTCAGAAAAGACGGTGCAAGGCTGGAGTCAAATCCCACTGCCACACGGAACGCATGCCTTCCACGCTGCTTGTCCTTTCTGTGGAACATGGCTGACCGGTGAACAAGGCCACATTAAACTCATCTTCCAAGGGCCGGTGGACTGAGAGGAACTTACTGCTCGGAAAGTGCGAGATAATTCACCCAAAAATGAAAGTTTTTGCATTTTTTACTCACATTAATGTCGTTCCAAAACCCATATGATTTTCCTTCTTATGTTTAAGAAAAAAGGAAATGTTATGCAGAATGTCACCATTCACTGTCTTTGTATGGAAAAAAGACTCAGTGAAAGTGAATGGTGACTGAGGCTAACATTCTGCCACACATCTCTTTTTGTGTTCCACAGAAGAAAGTCATAGGGATTTTGATTGCATGAGGGTGAGTAAATGTTGACAGAATTTTCTTTTTGAGGTAAACCATCCCTTTAAGATTGAATAACACAAATAAAGAGCCTGGACTATGGAGGATGAACACTAAATTAAGAGCTAGTGAACAAGTCAGGGATGGAAAAAGGGAAATTCTTTGTAATGTGATGCAGAATGTGTAAATATAAATGATTAAATAAAAGTTGAAAATAAAAAATGGTGATTGCCGTGTGTAAGTGTGGGAGATGTGAAAAGTTCATACATTTGCATATTTTCATTCAAGGCCTCAATTTACAATGTGTAATTGATGAGACTATAGTCAACATTCATATATATATATATATATATATATATATATATATTCTGAGATATATATATATATATATATATATATATAGTATATTATATCTGAGATATATATATATATATATATATATATATAATTTTTTTTATTATAATTCTTTTATTTATTTGTGCAAAATCACTCACAATCGGCCATAGACACGAGGTCGCTGATGTAGGGCAATATAGAACGGTTGCAAGTGTGAGTTCGCTTATATACAACAATTCATTGGACAAGTAAATGTTTTAAAAATTTGTACGGTCATAAAAAATGCATTTGTGCATAGATCAGAATCTGTCATTGGTAGTTCAAACCAAATGATGTATCCAAGCCATCGTTAGTAATTCAAAAATGTCACTTTAGAACTAGTATCATGGTTTTAGCTGTTTCTAACAAGTTATTGGAGAAACAAGGGTGTGTGTGTGTGTGTGTGTGTGTGTGAGGGAGAGGGAGTGTGTGCAATCACCTGATGCCACTCCCAAGCAGAGATGCTTGTCAAGATAATGTCATTTTGGTCAAATTTATCCTATTTTCTCAGTGTAAAAAAATAGCCATCCAAGCGGGGGATTACTCCCTATTTGGCGGTAACTGGGTAGGGTAGCACCAGCTGTGTGTAAGGTTTGAGTTAAGTGCCTTGCTCAAGGACACAATGGTGGTGGCTGTGGGGATCGGACCAACAACCTTCTGCTTACCAGTTTGGTGCTTTAGCCCACTACGCCACATGCTTTTTCAGTTCTGCCCACAAATTGTCAGAATCAGATTGAGGTCAGGGCTTTGTGATGGCCACTAAAATACCTTGAATTTGTTGTCTTAGTAATTTTGCCACAATGTTGGAGGTATGCTTGGGGTCATTGTCCATTTGGAAGACCCATTTGCGACCAAGCTTTAACTTCCTGGCTTATGTCTTGAGATGTTGCTTCAATATATCCACATGATTTTCCTTCCTCATGATGCAATCTATTTTGTGAAGCGCACCAGTCCCTCCTGCAGCAAAGCACCCCCACATCATGATGCTGCCACCCCCATGCTTCACGGTTTGGATGGTGTTCTTTTCCTCTAAACATAATGATGGTCATTATGGCCAAACAGTTACATTTTTGTTTCATCAGACCAGAGGACATACTCAAGATCTTTGTCCTGTTTACTGTTTCCTCCAGTATCTTCACAATGTCCATTGCTGTTGTTCTGTGATTGATTTGCACTTTTTGCACCAAACTATGTTCATTTCTGGAGACAGAACGCATCTCCTTCCTGAGCGGTATGATGGCTGTGTGGTCCCATTGTGTTTATATTTGCACACTATTGTTTGTACAGATGAACGTTGTAACTTGTGGAGGTCTTGGCTAATTTCTTTTGATTTTCCCATGATGTCAAATAAAGAGGGACTGAGTTTGAAGGTAGGTCTTAAAATAAATCCAGGGGTACACATCCAGTTGACTCCAATCAGAATCTAATTGCCTAATTGCCTAAAGGCAATTAGGCAAAAATTAGGAATTGCCTGCATCATGTTCTGGAAATTTCCAAGCTGCATAAAGGCACAGTTAATTTAGTGTATGTAAACGTCTGACCCACTGGAATTGTACAATTGTAATTTTATTCTCATAGATTTATTTATTTATTTATTTATTTATTTTTTGCATGAAGAGAATGGGAACCTATTTTCATGAAAGTAATGTTGAAATAAAAAACATCTTAAAGCCCCTAAAATAGGCTTAATTTTTTTTCTTTGGAGTGACATCTGCAGATTTCATTTGATTCACCAAATCAGCAATGCAAAATTCTGTGCTGGATTTTTTTCAAGGTGAGGACAAAAAGAAGGCATTTCATTTATCAACTGAATCTAAAATCAATAGGATCAATCAAGTTTAAATTTAGCATATGTGTGTGCGTTAAATGGTACATGAACTACAAAGGCATGTTAATATATGTTAAGGGTCTCGTTGTAGTGATTCTGTTGATCTGGCAAACTGAGAAATTAGAGAAATGCTGCATCTGCCATTATCCCCTTCCCTCATTCTCTTTCTCTCTCTATATCAGCTTTAATGGCACGACATTTGGAGTATAGTACTGCCAAAGCATTTTAAGTTTATGTAAATACAAACTGTTTTAAATAAGATAGATCGATCGATCTCTCTCTCTCTCTCTCTCTCTCTCTCTCTCTCTCTCTCTCAGGGGAGTCTAAACCGAATGGTACAGTCCTGCATATTGATTGCAGCTACTCTGACTTGCTATAAATAACTCAAGGTTATTGGCTCACCCCAACTAAACATGCACGCCCCTCCCTCTCAATGTGTGTGTGAAGAGACAAAAACAGAAGCACATGAGACATAGTACGTCCATAAACAGGTCAAATCTAACATTTGACATTCCACTTATTCTATGCATTTTGTTAATCACAGTTATTTAATAGGACAAATGGAACCAAATGGATAACTGCATAACGCCATCCATAGTTTTGATAGTCTACTACTGGACACAAATCACTGAACACACACAAAGTCATGCATTTTTGCTGCATTGTAGTTTGTCAGATAATGACCAGGGCACTAGGACTAGGTGGAGACTACATGGGCATGGAAAAGTAGGCATTTAGCCTACATAATTTCACTCTCTGCAATCATGTGGTAGCCTGTATGGTTTGTTTTTAATCATCTTAAATTTGATGATGTCTGATACCCAGACATTTTTAGGGTAGGAAAATGATTGTAAGAAAATCAGTACAGATCCAATAGGGTTCCAGCACCTTGGGTACTTGGGCCCCTAATGATGCATTACAGAGTTGTGCACATGTACATTTCTAGTTTCAACATATTTTGTACTTCAGAATATTGAAAATGTGTCAAATTTAACACATTTGTGCATGAAACCACATCGAGAGCCCCATTTCTCTGGTATTTAAACATATAGGGCATTAAAGATAGAGATACAAAAAGGAAAGTTGTAGTCTGAACCAGAATCTAAAAGGATATTAATATATAGTTAATGTCTTTATAGGAAACTTAGGAAAAAAAGAAATGTCCCAAATGACTCATCATTGGCACACAATGCAAGGGTGTTGAAATAAACTGATTTTACCTATCTTTAAGGATTTTCTTTTCTTCTTGTTGATTTGCTTCAAATTCTTGACACCCCTCTACAAATTAAAGGATTACTCACTATTTTGCCTGTCATAGCCATTTATGTATTTCTTTAAATATTATTAATATTTTTATATATTTACTTTATTTTAAATATATTTTGTCACATTATAGCAATGACAGTAAAAGGGGAAATGTGCTTAATATCTTGAAAAAGTTATGTTCTTGTGATTTTGGGGTGAGATGTGACCTGCAGGCCTACATGTTCTTGGCAGGCATTGTGAATTTAACATTTCTACTGAAATATAATATATATATAAGTATTTTGAAACTGAAATCATTTTATATTTCATTGGTTTTCTTGCATCTGATTAACTTCAACAATTATCAGTGGTCATATTTCCATTCCAAAGTAACACAGGAAGTGCAACACACCTCACCACCTACACAATATTTCTTTTAACACAAATTAGAAAAACACCCAGGAAAAGTCATCTTTAATTCTCATGTTGATAATTTTTATTATATATATTTATAATATGTACATAGAAGAGAAAACAAGATCAAACCCAGCTATGAAACAGAGCACCGGGATGAGCAAGCAAACAGGGGAGAGAAAGAGCATGTGCCTGTATATAAGACAGGGAAACTACTAAAGAGGTGCCTGCCATTTTACCATCGCCATGTCCTAATTCCAAAATAAGATGTGCTAATGTGACTAATGTGAAAAAAGTAAAAATAGAAAAGTTGAAAAGCATAAGAACGTTTCATCACATTTACAACCAACCCTCCCCTTTCCTAATCAGACCCCCCACCCCAATTCTTCCGATAACAGACACACAGCACAAAACTCTTAAATTCCAAGAAAAGAAAAGAAAAATCATCATAACAAACCTTCTGAGAAAACAAATGACCATTCAGAAAACATCCCCAAAAAAAGCACTTGTTTTTAATGTGTGAATGTGTGGGTTTTAAATTTAACTTTCTGATATGGTTTTAATTTCACACAGACATAACTTTTCATTTTAAAATCAAAAAGAATGTTCCCTAACACAGTTGCCCCTTGCTCATCCCTCATTCCCGGTCACTGCACACACACCCATATCCCTGCTACTGCCCCCTCCAACCCAACGCTACCAATTCAGTTACAAAATACTACAAGCAAATCCACCGCAGATTGTTAGTGACAAAACTGTGTGGTTAAGTTAGCATTGGCAAGTGTTAGTGGTGTCAAAACTAGATTACACTGGCATTAAGTGATCCAATATAATGACGGTGAAACTATCCTATTTAAGACAGAGGGATGCACTAATAGTAGTGAAGTTTATGATATCTATGCTTTTACAGATCCAAGTTGCACATAATAAACAGCCAGGTCAAAAACACTGCTGTCAGGCCAACAGAGGATAGCAGGACTAAATCACAATCACCCATAGAGTCTGTGTTCGAAATTTGCTGAATGTAGACAAGTCTGACATTTAACCTCATGGAGATGAGCATAGAGGCTCTGGGTTGCCCTAGAGCATCCATTTGAACCTATCAAATCACCCAAGGCAACATCTGAATGAGGTTCTGCACTAAAAATAAAGATACTTCACTTGAAAGTTCTTAAGAAAGGTCCCAAAGTACTGTAAGTATCCAGAGAGATTGATTGATTCATGTTAGGTCTAAAGTTTCATTAACGAAAATGGGAGGTCATATCCGGACTTCTATAAAAGACCAGTCAATCCCAATATTCCTTTGTTCAGACACACCGAACTGGCTCCTAATAACACATTTTAATTGGTGAAAAAATTAAGGCCCTCACAAAAATGCTAATATTTTTACTGTATGGAAATAAATACATGCATATACCGCAAGCACAAACACTTGCTATGCATGATGGACCATTTTGGGAGCACTTAAGGTTTACTGGCTTCAGTGGATGTCCAACACAACAAGATGGTAAAATTATACCAAAATGTAAAGCTTCCACACCAAAGCCACAAAAATGCTGACAATGGGAGGAATCAACCACGTCAAAAAGTGCCGAGTTCAAGATACTCAGATGTTCAGTCTCCAGTTTGGACAAAAGAAGCCATGGTCATTGAGGTAACAGAGGGAACAGTAGCTTTCATCAACCAACCTAAACCCCGGACCCACCAAAAAGTCCAGACTATAAACAAACAAAAAACAACCGTAGTCCCCCCCCCTTACCACATGAGGTAATCTGACAGCAGTAAGCCTTTGTACAAGCCTTCATTAGAAAAACTACAGAAAAAAATCAGTCTTAAAAATCACCATAATAACAATAATATACTAGTAGGATGAGCACAAGTAGAATATTGCCAACATTGTATGCACTGTTGACTTCCTGTCAGCCTAAGAAGCCATGCCCTCACGCACAAAACCTTAAATCATTCAAGTGTATACATGTAATGTATACATTACAACTTGTGTGTGCGTGTAAATAAGAAATACAAGAGAAATGGGTTATCTTCAATTTAAACAACCTCTCCACTGGAGTTTAATAGGAGAATTGAGCATCACCCCTAGATTTTCTCTTATCATAGACATCTCTATGCATGAACATATGACTGTACAAAACCTCCAGTCTGGACTTGAAGAACAAAGGGGTGGGGTTATTGATGTAGGTGGGGCTGATGTACAGGAAACTGGACAATAAAAACAAGAAGACTGTGATGTCATAAAATATTCTATTTCAAAAAGAAGCCGTAAGGTGTTCAGAACATTGGCTCTTAATGCAGTGGTTCCTCCCATGAGAATTTTCCATGAGCTTTTTGGTGTGTGTGAGAAAATGTGTTTAAGGGAGAAGGGATGGTTGGCGTGTGTGTGTGTGTGTGTGTGTGTGTGTGTGCGCGCACGCTCAGGCTCTTCAACAGCAGCCACCACCTGACTGCCGCACAGGAGTGCTATCGATCAACAGGTTGGGCTTGTCTCCTCCGGTTGTTGCTCCAGGGCCCATGCGTTTCTTGATCTCGGCAGCCATAGTCATGAAGGCCTGCTCCACATTCGTGGCATTCTTAGCGCTTGTCTCAAGGAAGGGGATGGCTAAAGAATCAGCAAATTCCTGCAAAAAAGGACCACTCAGAGTGAGACTCTTGACAATGCATTTCATTTTCCCAGACATCATACGTTCAACTTGTCTGTAACTAGTATCAATAAAAAGTTGAGTAACTATTCATGAAACTCTATAATGGCATTTTCTTGCACAACTACGCTTGTATATTTTCTGATATAAATGTGAGTGGTGATTGCCCATGCAAAACTTGCTGCCACAATGCTAGAATGTGGTTGGTTGCCAGGGTGTTGCTTTATAACTACAGGGTGTTCTGAGAGGTTGTAAGTGTGTTGCAATGAGAATGCTAGGGTGTTATTTACTGTCCCAATTTAAAAGTTTCAAAATATTCA
Organism: Xyrauchen texanus; assembly: GCF_025860055.1. Lineage (NCBI taxonomy): Eukaryota > Metazoa > Chordata > Actinopteri > Cypriniformes > Catostomidae > Xyrauchen > Xyrauchen texanus. Next base: position 17,639,054 of record NC_068277.1, on the reverse strand, counting down.
GGTCCCTAAATATAGCTCAGGCCACGCCAATGTAAATCTAAGGGTGTTTTTTTGTTTTTTACCATCTGCCTGTCAAAAATCGTAACTTAAATGGTGATAGCAGCACACCTCTCCTCAATAAGCACACATATTTTAGGTATCATTCTTTTCCTTACAACAAATGGCATGCAACTAGTTAATGCCAAAGTTTAATATTTAAAGTTTGACGTTTGTTGAAATCTCTAACCCCAAGTACGATGTAACATTGATGCCTGCTTCAGCAAATGTATCCTTTTCTGAGGATATTGGTGCATTCCAGTCGTGTCGGAATGATAGTATTTACGAGTTGAGCGCACATAAATGCCACCAAGTGGGGAACTCTGGATTTTCTGTTAGCCCTGACTTTCCGAGATGGGGCCGTGTCAATTTAAGAATCATGGCGGAAGCCAATTGTTTTGCTTGTGGATTTTGACTGTGCAGTTCTGTCTTTGCACTTGTAAACATTGAAGGCGAAATTAGTGGAAGCATGTATCTCTCAATGTAATATTGTATTTTGTGCTGCATGTAATGATAGTTAAAAAAAAAAAAAATTTTAAATACATTTACTTTTTTTCTCCATAAATTATTTTAAGCATGAATAGAACTCATTCTCAATAAACAAGATTGGTGGGCTCAAATTGTTTTAGAAAAGAAAATATTTTAATTCCATCGTTTTCCCATATTTTATCATGCTGAATTAGTTAAGATCTTACATAAAAAAAAGAAAAGAAAAAAAGAAGGTGGGCACACCTGGAGCAGCCAATCTGAGTCAATTTGAATTATATGCCTTTTTTTAAATCATAGATCTGCTTTGGGTGTCTGTTGGCTTTAGATATTGTTTGCACAATAATTTTGTTGTTGTTATGATATGTTAGGGAAAATAAAAACTAATACACATTTTAGCCAAACATGACTTCACCTTGATAAATTTATGCAATCGGAGTTATTCAATACTTTTTCAGATTACTCTATTAATCGTCAGAATAATCATTAGATTAATTGATTACCAAAATAACTGATAATGACAGTCCTACTTGTAATGAAGAATAACAATAAAGCTTGCCAGAAAATAAGAATAATTTTGCCTGGTTATGCAGTGACTGGCTTATGCAATAAAACTACATTTCCCATCATTATATGTAGCCGCACAAGAATGATAAACTTGATAGATAAAGTATTAATTACACACCTATGTGTGGCTTTCACATAATTTTGTTTCATTGGTGAAAAGAAAGCTTCCTATCAGTATGAGAAAAAGTAAGAAAGAAATATGAAACTGCAAAATGGGTCTATTCTTTCCAACTAAAATCACTTCACATCACAACACATCACATGCAAATCACATCGTCTTTATGACCTCATAAGTACAATCTTCCCAGGAAGACTTGATCGCATTAGAAGTACAGAATTTTGCTCACATAGCTAAGAAAATGGGAAGCAATGTGAAGTTGATATACTGATGCATAAAAAGGCAATTAAGTAATTCAGGTCCACAGTTCTCAGCTTGCTGGATGTGTAGCTTACATAAAGAACATGCCATGAAATTGAACAAATAAATATTTAATGTAACATCTACTAATCATCATTATTAATAATCACAATTACAATATTAAGGGAAATAATTGACAATTGTTTAAAAAAAATAAAAAATGTATCCCCCTTTTCTCCCAATTTGGAATGCCCTATTCCCACTACTTAGTAGATCCTCGTTGTGGCATGGTTACTCAACTCAATCCTGGTGGTTGAGGACAAGTCTCAGTTGCCTCCACTTCTGAGGCCGTCAATCCACACATCTTATCACGAGGCTCATTGTGCATGACACCGCAGAGAATCTGCATGTGGAGGCTCATGCTACTCTCTGCAATCCACGCACAACTTACCACACGCCCCATTGAGAGCGAGAACCCTTAATCACGACCACGAGGAGGTTACCCCATGTGACTCTACCCTCCCTAGCAACCGGGCCAATTTGGTTGCTTGGAGACCTGGCTGGAGTCACTCAGCATGCCCTGGGTTTGAACTCGCGACTCCAGGGGTGGTAGTCAGCATCAATTTAGGCTGAAACAATTAATCGACTTCATTAACAATGTCGACAATAAAAAATTGTTGACAAAAAATTTTGTGTCGAATAATCATTTGATCTAATTTAATGTAACATGAGATCCCTTTAAACTCTAATGATGAGATGAGAGCAGCACTGCAGCTCGCACCTGACTTAGGAGAGGAAGAATTACACAGCTCTCAGTCCAGATGCACTCTAAACTTTCCAAGCAGCTTCAGGTGATGTAGATTGCAAAGTATAAGGGAATTATAATGCAAAAATACAGAAGTAAATACAGAAGCACTCTCATTGCCGCTCCGCTGAAGCAAAACTTGTGTGTCGAGCGTCTTTAAGATTAAGATTCAACTTTATTGTCATTGTGCAGAGTACAGGTACAGAGCCAATGAAATGCAGTTGTTTTCGCATATCCCAACTAAGCTGGGGTCAGAGCTAGGGATGTAACGATATCAAAATCTCACGGTACGATACAATTTCGATATTGACCTCACGGTACGATATTTATTGCGATATTGTGGAAAAGCTCACGGTATTGTTAAATAGCTCAAGATAGTGTTTGTGATGATAATAGCGAAAAAATACTGACATTTATTCTGCTTTTGCCAGTCAACAGGCAATTTATTGTTGTATTTATGGATCATGACAACATAAAACGCTGATCACATAGTGCTTTTAAAGTGCAAGTTGTAGTCAGGAACATCAATATTCTGTATAGTAATATTTGGTTGCATAACTGATTCTTCTGTGCAATGTTCAAGTTAAGAAGCAACTAGAACAATTGTAAACAATAGGGAATTCCCTTTAAGTGCAAACAAAGATCAAGTTAAGTCAGGTTTATGCGCAAGGCAAATAAAAGCAGCCTTTTAAAACTGGTATTTAGGAACATAAACTTAAATAAAATAGTCAGTCAAAAAGCCTTTTAAAAAAACACTGACCTATCATTTAGCTTATGTTCATGTTTTTCATCAGAAAGATCAAAATAGTCCATTGTCTGTCCACCACCTTCTCTCCTTTTGCGTTTTTTGACACGGCGAAACCAAAATGTTTCCAGACATCTGATTTAAAAGCTGCAGGGGCTGGCACAATCTAAACTTCGAGGTTGTTGTTTTCATCCTTACAAGTATCGCTGTCGGCCCTGCTGGCTTGCTGTGAGCTTGTGTGGACAGCGTGTAGCGTGCAATCCTATTGGCTTAACAACGGTTGTTGTGACGACGCAGCGCAAAGGATCATGGTCTATGTAGTTAACAATGATTTGTTCCGCGGGACTGTGTTTAATCCTCTTGCTTTTTGACGGACACCTGTCCTTTTAATATTGTAACCCAACCACGACGATATCGAGACCCATAGGAAACACCCCAACAATATTTAATGCTTTATTAAAGTTCAAATAATAGGGAAGCAGATCATGTAAATAACTACAAACTCCGAAACTGGCATTTTTCTGTGCGGTCAGCGCTTCTCCTTTGAGTTGCGCAAATGTCCCGATCTGAGGGGGAGAGACTGAAACTGCATCCGGCTGATGCACATTTTGTCGCGGGGACACTTGTCTCTCGAGTGTGCATGCTTGCACACCTAGATTTAACGTATTGGCTCGCGATTTATTGAATCATAATACATGTCACTGTGCATTTCTTATCGTGAAGACAATTGGCAATACGCAGCATTACTAATAAGAGAGAGTTTGTTTTTTAGTGAGTTAAAGATGGATTGAAGTGAACAGAAAGGTGAGAGAGGGTAGTTTTCACCCCATTATACACTGCAACAAAATATCTTTTTGATTTGTTTTTGTTTTGGCTTGTTTTCCAATATAAATGTAAAACTCTTTTAAAACAACAATTTTTTTTTTAGCAACTATACCCCAGAAGAAAAAATTGTTATCTAAGAATGTTGAATATAATATTAAAAATACAAACATTAAAAAAATATCTAAAAATCTGTTAAAAAAAAGAGAAGCAGCATATAAGATATTTATACTTACTTTTAGAGAATAGATCTTGAATATACATATATTTTTTTCTTTACTGCACTCGAAGTATAACCAAGTAAAAAAGACACTTATATACAAATACACTTACTGTATATTTAAGATACATCCTCTTAAAGCAAGTCTAACTATCATATATGTTGCTTCTCAATTAAATGTATCTTGTTTTAAAGATTTTTAGACATTTTTAAATGGAAAACACAACAAAAACACTTGATAATAATAGGATTTTTTTTGCAGTGAATTGTTTTACTGAATTAAACTTATACAAATATTTTTTACCCCCTTTAATTCAGTAAATGTCATTTAGAGATATTTTTAAAAGATTTTTTTTTTTCCTCTTTATTGTTAGTAAGCACTTTTAATACAACCTTTTAAGTCAGGACAGTATAGGACACAAGCAGAATAATCAGTTAAGAGCTAATGATTAATTGTTGCAATAATCGCTGAATAGTCGAATAATCATTCTAATAATCAATTATCAAAATCATCATTAGTTGCAGCCCTAGCATCAATAATCGCTGAGCTACGCAGGCCCCCGAAATAATTGACAATTAAGGTAATATTGTCATAATCGGGCAGCCCTAGTTTTTACTTTGAAGTATTATTACCTTGGCTGTTGTGTAGTCCACTACTTTCTTGGTGGTGAGGTCACACTTGTTTCCCACCAGCAGCTTGTTGACATTTTCGCTTGCATAGCGGTCTATTTCCTGCAGCCACTGTTTCACATTGTTATATGACTCCTTCAGGGAAAACAGGAAGAAGAGAGAAAAGCTCTTGATGAGGCAGAATAACATCAATGATAAAAACAATGATGAGGCAGAATAACATCAATGTACTTAAAATAACATGCAATTTCAGATAAAACCAAGTTTGAGAAGCAGGCTATCAAATAAGTCTGCTGAGGATGACATGAACAAAGTCAAGAGCATCAAAACTACTGAAAAACATTATCTCCTGCAAACTCACATCTCAAAGTTTTTTATAGACTGTGCTTCACTACAGCTTCAGTTTCAATGTGTGTCTCATTAAATTTGGGTCAAACAAGGGTGATAATGTCTCACTTGATCTGTGACATCATAGACCACAATGATGCCATGGGCTCCTCTGTAGTAACTGGAGGTGATGGTGCGAAACCTTTCCTGCCCTGCAGTATCCCACTGGAATAGAGGTGAGGATAGACAGGCAAATTAGGATTATTCAAATAATAAGATTATTAATACAAACATTTGCTTCTAGAGGACAAGTAGAAAGCTTAAAGTAATCTAAAAATTTAGAATTCCATTAAGTGTTGAAATGAGTTATGAGATAACATTTATCCATGAATGCGGGGCATCGTTATGAACTTGGTGTGCATACAATAGATGAACAACAGTTGATGCAGTCACTTTTTCTACACAAATACAAAACAATGCAAAGTATTTCAATTGACACCAAAGATTCTGACAGCAGAAAATTCACTATAAATGTCATGCAGACACGCATTCATATAACCTCTGAAAATGAGAGGTAGGAAAGAAAAAAAAAAACAATGGATTGGAACTCACAATCTGTAGCTTAATGGTCTTGCCATCCAGTTCAATAGTGCGGATCTTGAAGTCCACGCCTATGGTGCTGATGTAGCTCTCTGTGTATGTGTCATCCTGCAGGAACACACAACAAAGATGAGAGAGTGAGACATAGAAACATTTACCTTTGTGTATCTCACATTCTAAATGTAATTGCTACCAGTTCTCAGTGGACTCAGTGAATTGTGAGTCTGTAACATTCCAAGAATGCATGACTTTAACTGATCTTTGTAATGTAATCTTTGTGATTTATTCTGAGCATTTAAAGTGAAATTCCTTCAAAAAAGAAAGTTCTGTCATCATTTGCTCACCCTCGTGTTGTTCAATACCCATATCACTTACTTTATTCAGTGTAACAGGAAAGGCAATGATAGGCAGAATGTTAGGGACTGACAGTCCCAGTCACCATTCACTTTTCATTGCATATGGTGACTGAGGCTGTCAGTCCCTAACTCCCTGTCTACACCTGGGGCACATCTTTTAACGTAACGCAATGGCTTGAGACTGTCTACACTAGTCACATTGAAGTGAACGTTCTAAACTGTTTATTTGTATCGTTGGCAGGAGTAGCGCTAGCAAGTGCAGTGCAAAATGGAACGTAACATCCGTTTACTGTCAAACCGCTCATGTCTGGTGTAGAGAGGGTGCAACATTTTGCCTAATATCTCGCTTTGTGTTCCATGGGAAGAAGAATGAAACACAGGGTTGGAACAACATGAAGGTGAGTAAATGAAGAAAAATTTTAATTTTTGGGTTATATATCATACGTTTTCCATGATTTGAAAGTAAAAACTGACCAATACAACCATTGGTGTCCGTACTCACAGCAAATCTCAATAGAAGACATGACTTCCCCACTCCAGAGTCACCGATGAGGAGCAGTTTGAACAGGTAATCACTAAAGTGTAAAACACCAGAAGAGTTAACATCAATACATCAAAACAAGTACACAACTTCAGTTTTACAGATAAATTATACAAACTTCACACCTTAAGATTAATATGTAATAACAGTATTAGCAGCAATTCAATATTTTACTGTACAATGGTGGTAGTTATCATGAAAATCGTACAATGAATAATCTAAACCTAACAGATAGGAGTCTGAAGTTTGGGTGATGTGAACATAAACAGTTCTTTCTATGTGAAATGTGAGAGCAAATATGTGTGTTAGGTTTGTTGCATAATTTATCAGTGTCACTACAATTGTTGTACAATGATGACTCTTGTTTATAATGTTCAAACTAATGTTGTGCATTTATTTTAATTTATACTGTGTATATTGTGTAACTTGTTTGTATGGTAAACCTTTCAATTTCCTCTATTTAATGTAATATATGTGGTATGAACTGTGTTATGGGATCTAAAAAAGTATTTATACATGCATGATATAGCCTAATGAACTGTTGCCACAACCAGTCCTAAAATATTAATTAATCTGACTTGAAGGAACAGTTCACCCAAAAATGAAAATTCTCTCATCGTTTACTTACCCTAATGCCATCCCAGATGTGTATGACTTACTTTCTTCTGCTGAAACCAAAAGAAGATTTTTAGAAGAATCTTTCAGCTCTGTAGGTCCATACAATGCAAGTGAATTGAGGCAAAAACTTTGAAGCTCCAAAAAGCACAAATAGACAGTATAGAGGTAATCCATACGGCTCCAGTTGTATAATCAATGTATTCTGAAGTGATCAAATAGATTTTGGGTGAGAACGGACCAAAATATAACTCCTTTTTCACCGTTCATCTTTCCATTGTGGTCTCTAAGCACAATCATTATTTCAAGATCGATTACACTTCCTAGTGCTAGAGGCATGCTCAGAGCGTAATCGAGCCAAGGAGATTGCGATGTCAAGACTTATGGTTAAAAAGCAGATACATCTAGGTCTGTTCTTATTTAAAACTGATTAAATTGCTTCAGAAGACATGGATTAAACCACTGGATTAATGTGGATTGCTTTTATGAAGCCTGAATGTGCTTTTTGGAGCTTGAAAGGTTTGGAACCCATTCGCATGAATTGAGTGGACCTGCAGAGCTGAGATATTTTTCTACAAATCTTTGTTTGTGTTCTGCAGAAGAAATAAAGTCATCTAGGATGCATGAGGGTACATGGTGAGATACATTTCATTTTTGGTTGAACTACTGAAAACAAAAGAGAAATCTACATCAGACATCAGAGTCCAACTTGCAAAACAAAACTACCATTTCCAAGAACCAATAACCAACTTCATGCTGACAGCATGGAGAGTTCAAAATAAACATAAACAAATTCTCCCCTGCCACCAGCTCAAAATAAAGTCGGGTGTATTTGATTCCACTTTAACAATAACACTGTTGCAATAGACGGTCTATTCTGGTTTCTGCATTCAAGAACTACCTTTAGACAGGCTGTAAAATGTTGCTTCACACAACAGTTGTGAAGCAATCATGACTTGCTCTGTGTATTTTGTTACAGAGTGCTGGGCTGTGTCTAGAAATAAAATATGTATTATGCCTACAAACATGAAGAAAACAGACAAGTAAGGTACTTAAAAAAGTTTATCATTTTAACAACCCAATTTACAAGCACCTTTTGTTTAAGAAATAGAACTACTAAGCTGCATATTTATTCATCCAGTGAAAAAATATGAAGCCATACTCCCTTATGACCTCTTCTAGCTCTAACACAGACTCTCCAATTCTAAGGCCTAATTTAAATCATATGACACTTGCAATGACAAGCGTTCATTATATGGCATTTGCGCTTATATGATACATTTTGACAGCTGGATTCCGTCTCGCGTCTGTGAACTAATGACGTCACTCCGTGACAACGCAACGCGACGCAACACACAAAACTGACGTCACGCAATACAGCAATTTCAGAAATGTACGTGCAATACACATAGTAGCGATACATTAAACACTTACATTTATATTACTTACTAGTACTGTTACATTGCGCGTGAGACTACTAAGAGACTGGCTTCAACTAGACAAATGTCCGTTAAATTCGCGGTTTGCTCCGGACCTTATTAGCTTTTCAGGCTAGACAAAGCACACTGACGCCTCGCGATTATGCACAAACTGACACCCCATATACACGCCTAGACATAAAATACTCACTATTCTGGATTCATGGTGTGTTTTCGTTTGGCTCAGCAGGAGTTCTGACTCTTTCCTCTTCGAGCAGAAGAGATAGAGATGATGATGATGATGATGACTTGTCCGTCTTAAAATCAGGGGCACTGGGGCAACTTCCTCTGATTTACCCCCACCGATCACACCTCAACACTGTCTTCGTTAGATTCGGTCACTTGACGGACATTACTGATCGTATAATACAAAACACTGGTATTTTGTCCTGCCGTTTTTTTTTTCTTCCTTCCTATCTGCACCTCGCTCGAAGTACAAGATGGCTGCGCAGGTGCGGCAGTGACATCAGATGACGTGGCATTACGGACTGATTCAAAGATCAGGATATTCAACTAAAAACGGGGAACATTTTTTTATTGTATTTGTTAATATTACTTTTTCGTAATATTATTAACAGATAACTGTTTTATTTATGATGACAAATTATATTATATAATACAAATACGTATTATATTACATTACAAAACTACACAATATTACAAAATACAACATTTAAAAACACATTTAAGCAATTTATTGGTAGAAAAATAAAGATGTTAATCACAAACACTTTAAACCCTGTTTTTTTCTCTCTTATTTCCCTTAATCCAATGGGAAAATATAAATATTATATGCAAATCTTTATGTATAGTGCAGCTTAAAATATGATGCCCTTTTTGGAACATATATCTCCAAATAGGGGGTAAATTGTCACAATGAGAACGTGTCATTAAATACCCAAATATAGGGGTTTCAGCTAAATGTAAACAGCAAAGCAATTATGAAACACGAAAAAAAATCATGAAACAGAATAAAACCGTACAAATTCATGTAAAAAAATCTGTGACAACCCGCCCCAATATAAATGTGTCACCCTCCCGCAAACTGACATTTATGAAAAATATATTTGTCTTAAGAACACAGATCAACCTTTCTGTAAATATAACTTAATTATATACAGCTCTGGAAAAAATTAAGAGACCACTCTAAATGTTTCATAAATCAGCATCTCTATATGTATGGCAGCCATTCCATTCCAGTGTCTGTTGAACCTGCTTGAATTTTTGAGCCAGGAGTGGCATAAAATCACCCAACAGCAATGTGAAAGACTGGTGGAAAGCGTGCAAAATTGCATGAAAGCTGTGATTGAAAATCAGGGTTATTCCACCAAATATTTATTTTTGAACTCTTCCTAAGTTAAAATTAGGAACTGTTATTTATAAATGAATATGAACTTGTTTTCTTTGCATTATTCAAGGTCTGAAAACACTGCATCTTCTTTGTTATTTTGACCAGTTTTCATTTTCTGCAAATAAATGCTCTAAATGACAATATTTCTATTTGGAATATAGAAGAAATGCTGTCAGTAGGCTAGTTTATAGAATAAAACAACAATGTTAATTTTACTAAAATAGTAAATCTTTGGAGTGGTCTCATAATTTTTTTCAGAGCTGTATGTGGCCCTTGCATTAATGTATGACTGTGTGATTTAACCCTTTTGTTCTGTTTGCACATTTTTGTCCGATTTGATCACTGTTTTATATATAAAAATGTTATCCTTCATCGGAGTGGTCTAGGTCTTTGTGACTTTCCTCATTTTACCATCTAAATGTACAAAAATTATCCTGAAAAAATTCCATCAAGTTTAGATGGTTTTTACAAAAAACTAAAAATAATAATAATAAAACACTTGTACTGGACAAATTTGACTGACCATAGATATCAATGCTGAAACCAATGGGTGAGACTGGAACACAGACACAAGGCAGCACACACACACACACACACACACACACACACACACACACACACACACACACATATAGTGTGTCTTATTGTGAAGACTTCTGTAGTCAGTTTACCGAGTGTCCTCAACCTCAAATTATTTGTTTAAACAAGATGGCCTTAGTAGGACAAACAGAAACAGAATGTATCATAGTTGCTATGACAACATGCATCGCTCTGAGTAAGAAGGGAATCTCTGAGGTAAACTTGAGAAGCGTTACATATTATATATTTTACACCCGTCTACTGAGAGAAATTAAGTACATTTACAGTGACGCAAAGGATTGTGGGATGTGAGCGCCAACGAAGGATAAACCACCTGCATCCTCCGAATTCCTGTGAAAGAAGGCTGTATTCGGAGTGTCCTACTTGCTTTTCTGAAACAAGACAGCCTCTGTTGCCGTCAAAGGCGACCTTAGGGGCACACAGCCTTCGAAACGAAACATAGCAAGAGACAGATAGAAATGAATGGAATTTAATTGGTGAGACTACAACAGAAACAATGTTGAACACACACTGACTTACAGAACTACATGTCTGACCCCACTGTGGGAAGTTTACACTTGCAGAATGACCTTGCAGAATGAATGGCTTAAATTTTCTCACAGCTCTGAGCTTATTGAATGATGTTATTGAATGATAGCTTCAATTTGACAAATATATATTTTTTATAAAGTCTAAATATACAGTATATCCCAATGTATAACTTATGATAATATCTATAAATTAAGTTATAGCATTGGGTTACAGACACCATAGACCTTATAGTGTAAACTTATAAGATTATGCTTTTTGTTTTATTACCCTGAAATTAGTTTTAAAAAACAAATTACCACAGCGGCGAGATGGTTTCAATTACAACTGCTGAGAGAGTGACAGTAAATTTGGCATCTAAATTTAAAACATCTGACTAATCCACCGCTCTCTATTTTTTTCCTCTTCTAAAAAGTAATTCAAATGTAATAGTAGATTCTTTCTTTTGGTCTTGGAACAAATGGGTAAGTGAAAATAATATTTGCTGTGATCTCCCATTCACCGTTGTCAAAATTTACACTGCAAACATTTACGTCCGCATTCCAAAACCCAGAGTGTGAAAATGGTCTATTCCACAATAAGGGGAACTCTGAGGCCACCTATAGGCTATACTTGACATTACTGATATTGATATGAGATTGTCAAATGTTTTAATGTTTTTTCCAGCTGATGGTAGCAGACAATCCTAAGATTCTGAATTTGGGGTTTTCATAAGCTGTAAGCCATAATCATAAAAATTATATCAAATAAAGGCTTGAAATATCTTACTTTGCTTGTAATGAGTCTATATAATATATTAGTTTCACCTTTTAAGTTGAATTACTGAAATTAATGAACTTTTGCACATTTTCAATAAATGTGTTATTTTGTATTTTGGAAAAGACTATGTAACCATAGTAATTTTTGTCCAGGAACAGTAGGAGTGTTACTCCAATATAAAAAAGACAAGGGTGAATTGTTTTTCCTTTGTTTACCCAAGAGTTATTATAAAAATATGATATTGGACTTTTAAAGCTTGAAGAATAGAATTTACTAAAAAATATTCTCATTTAAGACAGTTTTCATCTAGGGTGTTTGAAACCAAAACTGCTAGTGATGAACAAGCATTTTTGTAATTTGACTTTTGATTCAAAACCTTATATTACTAAGATATAGCCCTGGTGAAAACTTCCCTATGTGACATCTCGTTACATTCTTACATAACACTTTAATTAAAATGATAAGTACCAGCAGAGGCATAACATGGCCCATGTTATCGTTCAGTTTTATTGCACAGTAGGTATCCCCCCTCTTCTTTCTCCTCCTCTGATCTGGAATAGGACTTGAATCCGCCAACAGGTTCAGGTAGATATATGTTGTTTACAGCTCCCTCCTCCTCAAGATCCAGGGCCTCTGCACCATCCTGGTGATCACTGGCCGCCTCTAGGCCCTGGTTGATGTAGTGGGCCTCCTTGCTGGCCTCCAGGGGAGGAAGCTCAGACAGAAGAGCTTTGAGTCTCTGGCCTAGCTCTCCAAAACATGGCCTCTGAGAGGGATCTCTGTGCCAGCAGCTCAACATAACCTCATATCTGAAAGAGGCACAGAATGAGGGAAAGAGAAATTGTGAGTTTGAATCATTACTTACATTATCTCTCATATCTGCTGTTAAAAAAACATAATTGCCATGTATGCCTCTATACCATACACAAACATTACAATATTACATAACTGAGTGATCAGTAAGTCCAGTACCTACCCAGTACCTTTTCAGCAGGGTAATTCTTCCGTTGTAAGGGCATCTGCCTTGGCACGTAACTGCTGTGACTCATTACACCTCTTAAACACTTAAACTATTCTTCCTAGTAATTCTTGTTTCATTAGTCTTGCAACAGCCAATTTTTGGCAAAGTCTTAGTCACAGTTTTCTGACAAACTCAATTGTGTCAGGTAATATCTACACTGTTTGAGGCTAAATGCATTTTGTGCTACTTTTTTGTTGTCATGCATGAAAACTATTGAAAGTGCTTACAATTTGCTGTCATTTTCCCCCTGTTTGAGATGGTGTCCACTTTCCAGCAAGTCCAGGAGTTCATGATTGAGGACACCCGGATAAGGTGTTCTCCCCCTGGATGTGATTTCCCACATGGTTATTCCAAAAGACCACTGTGAGGCACAAGGAACAACATATTTAACAAAATTACTTGAGGGTTGCAATTTTGATACACTTCTTATAATGTAATTCAGTATAAAAATACTTTAATACAACGACTTTTTATTCAAATCAGAATAAATTAATTGCAATACAACAAAATACATATTTACAAATACTAAATTATTTAAACATTACCATTTAAATAATATATCCTTATTTAGCTTTATAGTTATCAAAATGGGGTGAGGTGCTTAATTATCATTAAAATAATAATAATGATAATAATAATAACAATAATAATAATATGTCTTAAAGGGTACCACTAAAATAAAATATAATATACATTTTATATTTATAAAAGCAAAAAATATAATTTCTTGTTTCTTTTGGTTTTGTAAAAACAGCACTATTATGGTTTTACTAAATTGTTTACATATTTTTAAACATTTTACAGATTTACAAATACTAATGATTTAAACTTTACTATTAAAACAATATTTTATTTTTCTATAACAGGCATGAGAAGGAGATTTTTTATTTTGTACCAACAATTACAGTAATTATTAAGGGGAAGCTGCTTAATTGTTATGAAAGTAATAATAATTATAATACCACTATTAGTACATCTTAAAGGTACTAAAATAATACTTATAATGGAGCAATAAAGAATATATTATTTCTTGTTTTCTTTCTTTTGATTTTTTAAATACAGGCCTATCATGGTTAAACTAATCTTTTACACATGTATACATTTTTAAAACATTTTACAGATCTACAAACACTACACTATACTACGATTGTTGTTTTTATTATAAGTCTTAAACATAAATATATATAAAATACAGTGTTGTGAGATTCACTCGTGTAGAATTTGTAACATTGTGAATGTTTTAAATGTAAGTCAGTGAAGTAAATTGCATACAAGTAAATAAAAGTATTTTGCAACAGCATTTTACACAACTCTACATTTTAAAAACAAATAAAATATTATTTTGAATGAATTTATATCTGCAATATGAATGTATAAACATTTAGTATCAGTGTTGAAAGTTACTGTATTGTAACTGCATTGGAAGAAGAGATAGGACTGACCACATCACTCTTGGTGGTGTAAACGGACTCAGACAGACTCTCTATGGCCATCCACTTAATAGGCATTCTAACAGCCACTTTCTGCCTGTAGTAGTTGCTGGAATAGATCTTTTTAGACAAGCCAAAGTCAGCTACACACACATGCAGGTCATCCCCCAACCTGTAAGGGAATGTATACGTTTCAATAAGAGTCCAGAAATGGGTAAGTGTGGGAAGAACCAGATGTTCTTCATTAGGTGTGGCTACTCTCAAGACAATGGAAGTATTAAAAGGAGTTGAAAAGTGCTCTCTGTTGTCCTCCTGTGGACTTACATGCAATTGCGTGCAGCCAAGTCTCTGTGTAGGAAACCCTGGGAGCTGAGATACTCCATTCCTGCAGAAATGTCAATCATGAAACGCAGAAGACTCTGATAAGGCACAAACTAAAAAAAGATTGGGATCAGTTTAAATGGTAGGTGATGTGAAGCAAAGTAACATATTTTTAAATCTGTGGTTATTTTAATTGGCCATTAACCTCAACCTAAAATAAAGAAACAACTCCTGTCTCAGCTGCCTTTTCTTTGTCATCTTTTAATGGTCCAGTTAGAACAACTGCAGCTTTTCTTCTTATTTACGACTATTTACTTGAGAACTAGATGAATTGGCATTTCTAAAATGCTGGATGTATGTGTTTGAACTTGTATTCATTTTGTCCTAATTTGACATGACATACACAGTAATTGTCAATCATTGTCAAACACTTGTGCTGCTCTACAACGGATACAGAATGTTCAGAATTTTCTAATTGCTTTTGCCAATAGAGTATGTACAGAACTATCCAATGCTTACTGAAATTTATATAAAAATGTATATAAGAAAATAGAACCAAGTAAATTATCCTGATTAAAACTTGGTATAAGTTGTTGTAAAAGTAATTCTCTGTAGGTTGTAGACTGACCATGGGAACATCACCATAGCGGGTGGCAATAAGAAAACGGCGTAGGTCTCCATGTTTCATAAATGGAAGAATTACAAGTGGTACAGGAATGGAGGACTCCGGATCTCGCTCTAGTGCAACACCTAGAGGACACACAGAACACACCTCAAATCTGTAAGTAACATGGAGTGCTGACAATTTCATTACAATGCTCAGATAGATAGATAGACAGATAGATAGATAAAAGGGCAAGAAAAAGTATGTGAACCCTTTGGAATTACCTGCATTTACGTAGAAATTTATCTTAAAGGGTACCTATTATGCAAAATTCACTTTTACATGTTGTTTATACATAAATGTGAGTCGGTCACAACCACCCTACAATGTTAAAAGTCCATCTACTCCTCTTTCTTATATTTCTATTAATCAAAAACAGTGTGTCAAAATTAATGGTTTTTGTATGGCCTCACCCACGACTGGTGACAGACCACCTCACCTGAGTGATTACACATAGTCCGCCATTTTTTCAGTGCTGGAGTACATACAGTGAGAAGAATCATGTCTCATCTTCGTAAGCATCATAAGTGTTCTGTTGTTGGCTGTAAAAGTGAACATAAGAGTCTTCATGTACTCCTGGCATCAGAACCCACTGAAGACAAGTTTTGTTTTTGAAGGAAATGTGCCCCAAAATATAAAAAAAAAATTGTATGTTTGAACAAATAATTTTACACTGAACTACTTTGTGAACGAGTGTCAATATAAAGCAGGATTTTAAAAAAATGATTCTCAAGTACATACTTTTTCTTGCTGCTGTAGATAGATAGATAGACAGACAGACAGATAGACAGATAGATAGATAGATAGATAGACAGATACTTTAATACAGGGACTTCACTTTAACAATTAAACCAATCAATCCATAATATATTGCTGTGACTTAATTTAATATTGCACTTCATAGTACTGGACAGCTGCCAAGTACATTATGTGTAACAGTTGCCATGATCCATTAGATTCTTCTAATGGTGCAATCCCTCAATAATTTGGTCAAAGACAAGCAGGAGGTAAAAGTCAACTGTGAAACTTGTGCAAGTTCAAGCTTTGCCCTTGGCCAGCTGACAGATGCCCAGTTGCCATGGGAACTTCAGTGGTGAATGCAATCATGTTACCCAAAACTATCCACTCCAACTAGATGTAAATTATACATTTTAGCCTAGATTTCAAACATGAAATAATTATTCAATTCAAGAGAGTCATACCAAGCAATTTAACTACATTGTTGTGATCGAAATGTCGCATAATTTCTGCCTCCTTGAGAAAGGATTCCAGATCCCCTTGACTGTTGATTCCAACTACAATAAAACACATTTTGGAATGTTACAACATGTCAGACTGAAATGTAATAGAAAAGGTTATTATAATAGACCTTGTCCATTGCCGTTATGTGTGCCATTATGTTTCTGTCTTACCTCTCATGGTTTTTACTGCCACTTTGATGTCTTCTCCTCCTCGAGGAGAAAATATGCCCTCATATACTGCCCCAAATTCTCCTGCACATGGAGAAATTCAATGGCAAACTCCATAATTCATACCCAGAATGCAAAATGACAATGAAAACAGCTTTCACGTTTAAAAAAAAAAATTAACTTGACATATTTTCATCCAACTGTTATAAAGTTACATAGTGTTATAACGTTATTAACATAAAATTGCATTGTCTATATAATATATAAGTTATGTCATAACTCATAACCAAGAACTTCTAAAACAGTAGAGCATTCTTTACATATCTGCTGTAACACTAATAACGACCAAGGCCAAATTTGCAAAGATGACTGCTTTAGTCAATTTGTACCTTTCCCAAGCTCTTTGCCAATCGTTATTTTAGTACGCTCCACCAGCACATCTTTAAGACCACATATCAGTCTACAACTCACTCCTTCCAACATCTGAACTGAGCCTGTCACATAGAGAGACACAGATGGGATATATTCATAAAATCCCTCTAAATTATTACAAATGAATTCATACATAGAGGTTGTTTGAGAAGACTTACTAATGGTTTGCTCAGGTTGAGCTGTGTGTTCTGGTTCATCAGTACGTCGAAATGTCACACCAGTGTGGGATATGAACACCATTTGCTCATCCTCACTGAATACAAATTACGGCACATATGTGTTAATGATGCAATGCTAATTTTTTATAAACATTTTTGTCTGGATCTATTAAGATTTTCAAAAACACATTAAAATGCATTTTAATAACACAACACAAAACAATTACTTGAATACTTGTCTACTATAATGATTATGTGTTTCATTTATGAGTTTAAAGTCATTTAGATATTTTTTTCTTGGACTTTTTTCCAGACTTGTCTAAGTGGTGTAACCATCTTAACACAGTAAAAAAATACAAAAATATACAAGTTTTATCAAAATGTGTTTTGTTTTTTTAAAGCGATGTTGGCATAAGTAGTACGGAATAATCTTTAATTATTATTTATTTAAAAAAACAATGAAACTATTTTGTTTTAAATATCAAAGTAAAATAAAAAATCAAAGTCAGGTGGTGTAACCAACATGCAGATGGTTTTCTTGTCACATGATGTTGTCATGTAACAAGAAAATCATAAAACAGAGAGAACCCTCATAAGTGTCTAAGTCGTTACATTTTTAGAAAAAAAAATCTGATATTTTCATATTTTTTGGAAAAGGCCAATTTTGTTCAGGTCAGATGGAGCAACCCTCACAAATCTTCTTGATATATATGACAAAAAAATATTAATGATATTTGAAAAGAAATATATATTTTTAACCTGCAAACATGTTTGATATTTTTTAAATAATCATTAAATTGTGTGCACTCAATGGTACAAGAAAAGTATTTTATACATTTTGCCTGATGGTTACACCACATTTTGATGAATGCAATGAATGCAATACATTTAAAAAAAACATTATGAAAGCAACATTTTATTAGATTTTTACAAATTGACACGTGTTTTAAACTACATATTCAAAAAAAATCCTTATTTCTCAATGACACCAATGTAGACCTTATAATATATGTTATGTGAGTAAAAACAATTACATACTTTTCCTTGCTTTTCATAAATAAAATTAAATAAATTATTTGACCATGCATTTTTAGCTCAGAGCCTAAAATAGTCAAACTTTATATAAAGACTGGAACCAGAGAACTAGAGAGTACTCTATTGTACTACACAAAAGTCACATGCCTTTTGGGTCTGAACTGGCTTAGTCATTATTCAGTATCTCTTACAGGGATAATGTACTGCTTTAACAATTATTTAGGGTGAAAGGATTAAAAGCATGATAAAAAAGACCACCATCATGGATTCTTAAGGACCATGACTGGATAGGCATGAAGAGTAAATGCATAAACATCTGTGGTTTAATTTGTTTACCTGAGCTTTCTGTGGCGATGCCTTACAAAGAAGAATACAGCAGCTGCGAGAATGAAAGGAAACAGGACACCACACAACAGAGCAGCAATTACACCAGGAGAGAGCACCTGTTTGGAATGGGTTATGAGACCAGGACTGGGCAATGTACTGATTGGAGCTCTCCCTGAAACATATTACACATACAGTAAAAAAAATTAATAAAACAGGATGGTTGCAATTGATATTGCTGTTGTATTGACAACTGTGCATTCAAACGTGCTGCTCAAGGTAGAATATCAAAGTTCCAAAAGCAGCAGTCACAGCTCGCTTTTTTGTTCTTTGCTTTCTATTTTATTCTCTTTGTAAGATCTATATACACAGCAGGATGATAAATAAAAATAAATAAACTGAATGGTAACCCAAAACTGAATTCCAAAACTGTATGCTCCTATCTCCCCTTTGTGATTCATTTTCAAGAACATAACATTGCATTTCTATTCTCAATTAGTTTTTTTCTGGTTTCTTAGGTGTCAGAAGTTCCTTGCTATTGACGCGCCATATGAGCACAACCTTTACTGTTGACCCTTATCAAGGAGAAGCCTCCATCAGCAAGCAAAGTTTGCAAATTGGTCTTAAAAGTGTGCTAGATTTAAGGCAGTTGCACACCGGATGAGATGAGCCATGCTGTGTCGCAGCTAGGACAGGACAGGACATGTTGATGCAGTGCAAGTTGCCGTCAGTACACACATAAGTTACTAAGGTTTTTCCATTCTTCATGAACAAAGTGACGTTGATGAGTTTGCAGGTTAGTGTATGAAACAGGTGTAACTGTGCAAACGGAACAATTAGAAATGGCTATGACTATGTAAATGACCTTCATTCAAGCTGTCAAACTACAAAAGACATACCTGCGCTTCTGCTCGCTGACACTTGGCATCCCTCCCTCCCCCTCTCCTGTCCTTCATCCTGTTCCTATTCCCCTGACACTGGTAATTCTGACCCCAAAACCAGTTCCCCCGGTCCCAAGGCCCTTTCCATAACCCTCTCCGCTCTCCCCCACAGGCTGGTGAATCCGCTGCAGTGGGTGTGGGCGTGAAGTCTGGGCTAGTCTGCAGGAGCTGTGGGGAACCTGGGCATTTCCAGGGATGATGCCCTGTGATGAGATGGAAACGTTGGTCTGGGTCCCTGACGCACCACAGGTCAACTCCGATCAAGCAGAAGCGTACCGGTTACCTGTGAGTATTAAGGGAGGTACATATCAAGCCTTGGTGGTTTCAGGTTGTAATCAAACCTCCATTCACCAGCTTGGTTCAATCCGAGGCTTTGGATGTGAGCGGCGGGTGAAATTCAAAATGACCTTGTAGTGACAGTCATTATTCAATTTCGGGGACAAAAGCATAGTGTCTAGGCTGCGGTTAGTTCCCACCTCTCCCATTCACTAATTTTGGGTACGACTTGGTTGGCATTTACTACTTAATTAAGGGAAATGTTTGTGGATGGGTCCTGCAACAAAACGTATCAGCGTGTGGTGTGTGATTTGCTGGCTGGGAGGCAGTGCCAGGGCCATCTATGTCAGCTCCACATCAGGAGGACGTAAGGGAGGGGGAAGTTTTGGCTTCCCCAGCCCTTAGAGGATTTCCTGCAGGGGATTTCCCTCTGGAGCAGATGCAAGACGAGACCCTTCGGTACTCCTTTGATCAAGTGAAAGTGATTGATGTTCAGTACCTCCAGCCAGACATTGCACTCAACTTTTTCAATTATCAAGGATTGGTTGTACTGAGTGACACAGGACACTCAGATAAAGGAGGATATGACTCAATTGTTTATACCACAGAGCCATCTAGAAATGTTATTCCAGACGACTCACTATAATCTGATGGTGGGTCACTTAGGGCAGGAAAAGATACTGAACCATCTAATGGCCCATTCCTATTGGCCGGGCATTCACGGGGATGTTCGCAGGTGGTGTGAGGCATGCCGTGATTGTCAGCTGCTGAATTCACCAGCCACCCCGAGAGTGCCATTATTCCCCCTTCCTTTACTTCAGATCCCCTTCGAAATAATCTGTATGGACCTCGTCGGGCCGTTAGAGAGGACGGCACGTGGACATCACTTTGTATTTGTTCTGGTGGACTATGCAATGTGATATCCAGAAGCAGTGCCTCTGTGCAACATTTCAGCGGGAAGTGTTGTGGAGGCACCCTTCAGAAATAATCTCCCGAGTGGGGATTCCAAAAGAAATCCTCACTGATCAGGGCACTATGTTTATGTCACCTACACTACGCAAACTGTATGAATAATTGGGGATTAAATTGATTCGGACCAGCATTTCCCACCCCCAAACGGATGGCTTGGTCTTGGGTCTGGATTTAATCAGACCCTAAAGAATATGATTAATAAGTTCATGCATTAAGATGCTGAAAATTGGGACAAGTGGCTTGAGCCCCTATTATTTGCACAGGTCCCACAAGCCTCCACAGGGTTCTACCCATTCGAATTATTGTATGGCCGTTGACCGCGCGCCATGCTTTAAATCCTATGGGAAAATTTGGAGGAGGGACCTTCAAGCAGCAAAAATGAAATTAAATACCTTCTTGACCTTTGAGCAAAACCTCACACTCTGGGGCAATTAACAAAGCAGAATTTGATCCAGGCTCTAGAACGTCAAAGCCAGCAGTACAATAGGCATTCTTGGCTACAGGAATTTAAATCGGGAGATAAAGTCCTCATATTACTCCACACATCGAGCTCTAAATTACTCGCCAAGTGGCAAGGACTGTTTGAGATCAGACAGCAAATTGGGGAAATGGATCATGAGGTGAAACAAATGGATAGAGGCGGAGCACATCAGACTTACCACCTCAATTTGGGTGGGTGGAAGTACATTATCTGGGTTTCCACTTGGGTCATGGGCAGGTGCGGCCCCAAATTGATAAAACAGAAGCGCTTGCAGCCTACCCGAGACCTAAGACCAAAAAAAGGTGAGACAGTTCCTGGGCCTAGCTGACTATTATCGCAGGTTTGGCCTAATTATTCGACCGTCACCAGCCCACTGACTGAAAATGGGGCACCAAATCTGGTCCAGTGGACATAGCAGTGTTAGCAGGCGTTCACGCAGGTGAAAGCTGCACTCTGCGACGGGCCATTATTGCATTCTCCTAACTTCACTCTCCCCTTTGTCTTGCAGACTGACACATCGGACAGGGGAGGGTACATTAATCCCAGATGGTACATTAGTCATAAACTCTCACTGAGGGAGACTAAGTACAGCAGGATAGAGGAGTGTTTGGCCATCAAGTGGGTGGTCCTCACCCTCCGGTACTATCTGTTGGGGCGTGCTTTCACTCTCTGTTCAGACCATGCCTGCTCCAGTGGCTTCATAGCATGAAGGATACCAACGTGCGGATCACCGCTTTGTCTCTAGCTCTCCAGCTTTTTAAGTTCAAGGTGGTCCACTGGCCGGGGTCCGCGTGTCTGTGGCGAATTTCCTCTCTAGTAATGGGGGGGTTAAGTCACAGGCCACGCGGCTCCCCGGCCTGAAAGCCTAAAAGGCTTATGTTGGATTGTTCACCTGGACCCCACTTCCTCCTATATGAGTTGCGCTCCATAGCATGACAGAAATTCCAAAAAGGTTCTTTCACTTAGAAAACCTTCTTTGAGAATTTGTGGTAAGTGACATTA
This sequence comes from Xyrauchen texanus, assembly GCF_025860055.1. Taxonomy (NCBI): domain Eukaryota; kingdom Metazoa; phylum Chordata; class Actinopteri; order Cypriniformes; family Catostomidae; genus Xyrauchen; species Xyrauchen texanus. Next base: position 17,616,764 of record NC_068277.1, on the reverse strand, counting down.
TTGTGAACAATCTTCAGTGCAGCATCATTAGGTTGTCTTTTAATTTGAGCATCCAAGCTACTGCACTTTTTAAACTATCCCATTGTGAGTAATATCCATGTTCTTGTGGGGTTCTCTTCCACAGTGTTTGTATTCACTAGAAGGCTCATGGGACGTTTGACTTCATGATCATCAGTACATATGGAGTTGACTATGGCTTTTCCCATGACAAAACTTACATGTATTTCCTTCTTGTCATTTATGTATCTTAGGTAACTGTGCTAAAACCTGATTCACTTGCATCACAAAAAGTTTGAAGTTCAGTGGATTTGACTGGACTAAATCCTTCAGGTTTCATACATCTGTTAATGTAGATAGTTGATGAATACCTGAGTGCCATATTAGCCATGTTTGGTGTATGGATTCTTAAAGGATTTGATCCCATCCACAGGCTATTTTACAAAAATGGAGCAATAATTCCAAGTGGATAATACACTGAACTCAGGTTTTACAGTTTTCCTCTTCTAGTATGCGGTTTGGTTTTAATTGTCACACTGACGCCAAATGTATCTTTATCTATGTTCCATTGCATCCCCAAGTGCTTTTTCAGTTGGTGGTTCTTTGTTCAAATCCAAGTCTTAAACCAGCTCTCCTCAGTCTGCTTTTGCAATAGATTAAAGTACTGCTTTGCTGTTACTCGCCCATTTTAAGTTTTTTGATGCAAAAAACTCCTTTTGTTGCCTGGCTTTCTGTAACAACTGTTAAGCAATCGTCTACATAGAAATTATGCATTATTGTAGTGATTATCTCTCTTTCATACATTTCCTGATTGTCTTGAGCAGTTCTCTAAAGAGTGAAGTTTGCACAGCTGGGTGAGGAAATAGCACCGAAAAGATGTACCTTCAGCCTAAATCCTTTGTCGAGCCACCACAAGAATCTCTGGAAGTTGGTGTGTTCCTGGTGTACTCTAACTTGGTGAAACATTGCTTAAATACCTGCTGTAAAAGCATTGTGTTCTTGACTGAATTTTAACAGCACTCCAATTAGTTTATTGTTTAAGTCAGGTCCTTGTAGCAATTCTTTATTGAGGGACATATTTCTAAAAGAGTATTTACAGTCAAACGTGGTGCCCTTGCGCTTGTGATAAACCGCATGATGTGGTATATACCAAGTTTTGCCATATTTAGCTTGCATTTCATGTGTGGGTACTTCATTCATAATCCTCAATCATTTTACTGATGAAGTTCTTGTATTCTTGGTAGAAATTGGCATTGCTTTTGAATTTTTTCAAGAGACCTAATGCTCGTTGAATTGCTGCTTCTCTGTTATTTGTCATTTCTATATTGTACTTCCAGAAAGGAAGTGGTAAATGATAATGTCCATCATTGTGAGTTTTTTGACTTGAGACTTGAATTTTTAGTTATATTGTGACATCTTCAAGTAGTGTGTCTAAGGAAATTCTTGGTTGTACTGTTGTACCAGTAACTCTATGTTTCTACAGATATTCTGTACATTTACATAAGTTTGGTTCTTTACATCCTCTGTAAAAGATAGTGCACCATTTCCAGTTTAAAGACAAAAATGTGAAGTTTATAATTTTATAAAAGCACTTACATTAATTCTTCTGTTAAAACTTGTGTATCATCTGTGCTGTAAACTTGTTTAAAACAGCCATTTTTGCGGTCATTGTTGACATTGGATCGTCATGGCAACGAAGTTGTAAAATTGGCTATAACTTTACAAGGAAAAGGTTAGTAAGCGATTTTATCATAATAAAATCATGTCCACACGCATATGGTTTTTGTGCCTTTAGTTTTGAAGACGTGAGTATTTCACTTCCAATGAAAGTGACTCATTGTATCCCAGATTTCTGCTTTTTTTTAAAGAAAAGTAGGGACAGGTAAAAAATTGTTATTTGAGGTAATCAATATTATGCTACAAATGCTGTGGATTGAGCTTAGTTCAGTGATTTCATAAGTTGCAACAGGTCTTTCTAGAGCCATAGTTTTGAGCAGTATTTCAGTTTTTCTACCTCTTGCTTTTAACTTTCTCATTAAATTCTCAGTACAAACAGTAGCGGAGCAACCCGGATAAATGAAGGCATAATTTGTTCGAATCATACTTCCCTTTGATGCCTTTATCTGCACTGGGACAATGGCAAGTTTGCAGTCCTGTCCAGCCCTATTTTTCTCACCACGCCCTAAAGATACTAGAGGACTGCTAGTTAACATAAAAGTTAACATAAATTTGACTTCATATGTTGGTTGCCTCTTTTGACTTGATTTGCATTTGCGGAAGATTGGGTTGTCTGCACTGACAGATATCACATATCATTCTGACTTATGTGCCCTTTCAAAAGATATCCAAAGCAAATTCCTTTGTTTTGTTTTTAGGAAATCCACATTGTTCTCTTGTTGCTAAGTATTTAGTCATTTTTTATGTAATTTTATGGTCTCCCATGCAATACAGACATGTGGAACTTGCAATGACTGATGCCTTGATGTTGTCTCCTTTAACTGTGGGGGGTGCAGTTGCTGGTCTTATAATTATTGCAAAACTACTTTTACTACTTCTGAATTTTACAACTGAAAATGTTTATGAATTTGACTTAGATTTTTTGATTGGTGCAAAGTCTTCAACGTTCCCAAGCAATGGATTTGTGTCTAACTTGGCTTGCTGCGCTAGCTGTAACAAGCTTTTTAAACCTTTCCCTATTACTGGTTCTTTCATAGATATCTTGTGCTGATGACCTTCTTTTCTTTTAATTTGCAAGTTAATTCTGAAGGAATCAATTTGCAGCATTATCCAGTACACTCAAAAAAAAATCAAATTCTTGCATCGCATTAGAGCATTGGCATCCCCGTAAATACAGGGCATATCTGTGCAAAGCATGATTATCCTCAGACCTAAAATTACCCCATTTGAGTGCTTTGACTAGGTGGGCATTTGTGACTTTTATTTAATCTCCAAAATTCTCTTTTAAAGGTGCACTCAGTAAATTTTTTTGTCATTAAAAAAGTACCTCCTAAAGACATGAATTGTAATTTTCCAATATATGTAGGAAATCATGACCACTCACATTAAAATGAAGACTCCATTCATATCATTAATCTTCTAAAAGCTGTTTTATTCTGCGCGGAGAGGGTCAGCACATGGGGGGTGCCATTTTAGAATCACATGACCAGTTGAATCTCAGTAACCGTCCTAATATTTCACACTTTCAATCACTGAATAAAGTAATCATGGCTGACAGTGAATACTAAATTTCAACAATGACATCTGAAATGGAAAACTATTGATTTTAAATTATGTTACATCCAAGTCACTAGGTGTCAGTGTAAATCCAAGATGACACAAAATTACTGAGTGCACCTTTAACAATCTTCTTGCTTCAGCATAAAATCTATCAGACTTCATATGCAAACAGCTGCGGATAATTGACAATGGCTCCAACATTTATCATTTATAAAGAATTATTTACTATTATAGTAGTACTATAGTACAGTATTTTGTTTTTATTGATTACTTTTAAAAGCTATGACTGTGAATAGAATAGAATTACTGTGATGAATCTCATGATTTCCAACCAGTTTTTAGAAAGCAGATTGAAGCAGGAATAATTATCAGTTTTGTAAATGTTTACACACAAAGCCATTGAATGGCTTCAGATGTCGTGGAATATAGTGTACGAGTCACATAGACTACTTTACATTGTGCTTGTTTGTCCTTTTTGGAGCTTGACAGAAACTATAAATCACCATCCACTTTTGTATGGGGAAAAAAGCAGCCTGGACATTCTTTAAAATATCTTCTTTTGTGATCCTTTGGGGTTTTGTGAAGAATCAGATGTTTTTGGAATGACATGATGAGGGTGAGTAAATGATGACAGAATTACAATATTAAAGGTCTTGAACATTACCCAATCATGACAGCTTATGAATCATTGCTATTTCTCGAAATTACAAGCTTTAAGTAAGCCCTATGCAACCCCCTCATTTCATTAGAAAGATGAACATCAGCACTTACATTTGTAGATGATAACTGACTGTATGGAGTGATCAGATCCAAGTTTAGTAGATATAGCGTTGCGTGCTGTGACAGACAGATGATAATCCAGTTCAGGCTTCATTCTGGTAATATTGACTGCTGTGTGTTTCAGTCCAATGGCAAAAGGGAGAATCAACACTTCGTTCTCACATGGAACCCACTGACCCACAGATGCATCTAGTCTCTGTTTACACAGCACGTCATATTCCACCTCTGATCTTCCACCCAGGTCTGCAGGTGGAGCCCAATGTAGAGTCACAACAGTGTCACCCAAGTGCTGGGAGGTTAAATTGACCGGGGATGTTGGAGGTCCTAGCGTGAGGAAGAAAAGAGGTAGAGGATGTTTTGACTGTGACCATCAATGCTTCACTTTAAACTTGCAACTACAGATGGAAACACAATATCACATTAAATGTGAAAACTCTGCATTAACATGCTTATTATGCTTGTTGCTTTGTGGTGGCTGGGTTCTTCTGGGTTGTGTGCCTAAGTGTAATACTATGGGTTAGGGGTTTGTTCAAATCCTTAACTCTACAGTAAGTATGAACAATAGTTATAGTGACACTTGCCTAAGCAAACACCACTAATGATCAATGGTATTCATAATTAACCAACATTTCTATGCTGAAATTAAGAAAGCACCACTAATAATAAAATAAAGCTAGTTTTATGTATGGCTACATCATGTTGTAAATAATAAGTGTAATGAAAGACATTTATTCTACATTTGAGATTGCTAAATACTAAAGTTTGAACTGTTATATTTGTACTTAAAATGTAAATTATTGTAATTATTTATAACAATATCTAAATGCAGTTTGCAAAGTGGATATTGTCATTGTTGGTTATGAAAGCTCTACTGTAGAAGTCTGTGGTATGAGAATGTATAGAATGACAGGAGTGATTTAGCACTCAAACATACTTGTGCATCCCAGCTGGGGAGGGTCATTCTGCAGGCGTTCATATCCCTGCTCACAGTCACACTGAAATGCACCTTCTCTCTGTGTTTTACTTCTGGGAGGACAAGGCATACATCCTCCACTTTCATTTGCTGGTTTGTAGCTGCCCAGCCTACAAACTGTATCAAAATCATAAAGGGTAAATAGTTGCAAATTAAACACAATTAATGTCCTTGACAAATAAACATATAGTCTCACCTTCGCAACTGTTTCCCTCTGCCTGGTATCCTGCATCACAGGAACATAATCCTGAAGGTGGACCCCATGTCCCGTTTGATTGGCACTTCATCATTGGGGCAAAGATCTCCACTGCACTATTTACACATACTCCCTTTCTAAACCCCGATCCTGCTGGTGTTTCCTCAAACTCCATTTTGTTCCATGCAAATGCTGGACACTTCATGAAGAATACCTGGACAGAAGCAATGAAGATGCACTCTCCGCTGTAAGAAAATCCTAGGTGAAAGCCATTCTGAGAGATCTTCCCTAAATAAAGACCCTGAGCATGGTACAGGTCCTTATCCTTAGGAAAAGCTCCTTTTGGAAATTGATGTTGGGCTGTGATCTCATGAACAGCTTCCTGTGGTCTCCCAAAGTATTTATCTCGAGGTTGGTCAGATGCTTGGACAAAAATATAAACAGGTTGCTGGTCCTCTTGAGCAAAACTAAGGTCCAGGAGAAGCTCATGGGCATCTTGTTTGGGTATCCAATTGGTCCATAATGTTTTTGGATTATTATTGAAATCTGGGTTACAAGCTTGGTAGACAGAGTGTATATAATCCTTGCCAAGCCGCATGTCTGTTTTTTGCCACTACATTGACAAAAACCGAGAGAGAGAAAAGAAAGAATCGATCAGTAATTCATCAATAACCAACTATACATAATCATTTAGAACAGTATTTTGCCTGTTTTTCTATCAAGTAACTGGAATATAAAGTTTTTATTACCCACTTACCAATAATTAAAACAGTTGTTTTAAAGGGATAGTTCTCCCAAAAATAAAAATTCTCTCATCATTTACCCTCATGCTGGCCCAGATGTGTATGTCTTTCTTTCTTCTGTTCTGCCAAAGACATTTTTAGAAGAATATTTCAGCTCTGTAGGTCCATACAATGCAAGTGAATGGTGGGCAGTACTTTAAAGGTCTAAAAGGCACAGAAAGGCAGCATAAAAGCAATCCATATTACTCCAGTAGTTAAATCCATATCTTCAGAAGCAATATGATAGGTGTGGGTGAGTAAATCTCCACTTTCACTTTCACTTCCACATTTCTTATTTGTTTTTGGTGATTCACATTAGTTGTTCACATAGCCACCAGCTGGGCAGGGAGGAAGATTTATAGTAAAATAAGACTTATATATTGATCTGTTTCTCACCCACACCTACCATTTCAATTCTGAAGGTATGAATGAATCCCCTTGAGTCAAATGGATTATATTTATGCTGCCTTTATGTGCTTTTTGGAACTTCAAAGTTCTGGCCACCATTCACTTGCATTATATGGACCTACAGAGCTGAAATATTCTTCTAAAAATCTTCGTTGGTGTTTGGCAGAACAGAAGAAAGAAAGTCATATACATCTGGGATGGCATGAGGGTACGTCAATAAAGGAATTTTCATTTTTGGGTGAACTATCCCTTTAATATATCGTCTGTTTAAAGTAATACATAGCCTATTTATAAAGCTGTAAATTACACAAATACAGTATATAAATAAATTACACAAGTATTTATTTAAATATTAAATGTGTAAAAAAATGTAATAAGGAAAGAGCCCCTTACAGCTTTTAGTGGAGAGGACGTCCATAGACTGATCTGTTTGCTTGAATCAAAGATCTCTTCTAAATTAAAATGTAAATGATAATAGTTGTTCATTAGATTTTCATGGTGTCCGATTATTGTACGCTAATGTGAATTTGTATTTGTTTTGCCTTACCTTTGATTGGGGTTGATTGCGCGGATATATCGGTGGAGACACTCCATGAAAAGCAAAGTAAAAAATAAGATATATTGATAACAAATTTCAAAAGAAACGTCTTCTTCATTTTAGTCTTCATTTATGACGACAACGAGAAAAACTTGAATTTGTTCTCACTACTTCCGGACAGGCGATCAAACTTCAGTTGTACAACACAATGTGACAGATCAGAGTTGACTCGTAGTTAAGAACATGAATCGTTCTTTTAAATCAGTTCTTTTTAATGATTTGATCGAACCGATTCGCTAACCGTTTGTAAATTATTCTACTATTGAGATTCTCACACATAATACCAGGGATTTTAGTATGAATGTCATCACATAAACGTATAAATAGCTAAATGTTCAACTATAAAGTTTTATAGAATGGTAATCAGAGAGCCTTATAGGAGGAGAACTTTAGCATTAACACTGTGAACTGAAAGATACTGTATGTTGTTTCCACAAACAGTGCGACAAAGGACACAATCTTTTTTAAACCTTTGTGTAAATACAACATAACATTAATATCACTAGAGAAAATAACATTTAAATGCAGTGCGAGAACATCTGGAAATATTATTGGCGATGACTAAACGATCAACCAGTTAATTCAAATGAATTGTCCGAATGGAACGAACCGATTCGCTAAAAAAAAATGACTTCCGAACAGTAGCGCAAAAATGCAGAGAATTGGCGCTGTCACCACTCCTCAGTCCATAAATTCTTGAGATGTTAAGAAAGTTTATTTCATATCTTAACAGTGAGTTGTTTATATTTTTATTATATTTTTAGCAGTTTATTGCTTAGATCAAAAGAGCAGCTGACATAAAGCAATTTTGATAGTCTATTATCAAATGTTGTCATCAAGGACATTGGCCACATTATTTGGCCCAATGACCTCTGCTTTTTGCATTTTTATTAGTATATATATATATATATATATATATATATATATATATATATATATATATATATATATATATATATAGTTTTATCTTTTTCCAAGCAAATAGTCTGTTATTCTTTATATTTTCATTATAAACTACACAAAGTCAAAATGTATATTATTACCAATCATTAGGAGAAATATGTTTTAGCTCTTATGTTAACGTAGCCTAAAGCAAGTCTTTATGTGTTTTAATTCCATTTTGTACTGTAAAAAAATTTCAATTTTATTGCTGATATTTTTGTGGATGCAGAATTTCTATAAAATCTACATGATAGATGAAGCAATTGTTCTTTTTAAATTTTAGCTTGGACTTTTGGTTAATTAATTATTATATATTATTATTATTATTATTATTATTATTAATTTTATCTATTACCTTCTTTTTTTTCTTGCCTCTTTACGTTTGTCCACATCACGAGATTGCTGGCTCAGCAATGCTTTTAAAAAAATTTTATGAGAGAGGTTTTGTAAGAGGTTATATATATAGAATCTTGTGCTGACATTTCCTTTTTGTCTCACTTTAAATGTAAGTGTACAGGCAAACTTCAAAAGTAACTAAATAAATATGTAAAAACTACAAACGAAAAAGATGAACTTGACCTTCACTATTTAGAATGAACAGTTCTTGCCTCCCAGAAGGGAGGAAGGTGTTGAGTTAAAGAAGATATATTTTCATAACATTGGAAAAGCCAGGTTTTTGGGTTTTCACGTAAACACTTCTAAGAACATTTTCCTTTGTAAAGCAAACATGTCCGGCATTAGCACCCTGCATTACAGTAAACAACTCCCTATTTAGTAGACTATCGAGAGATTATTATAAATATGTGTGTGTGTGTGTGTGTGTGTGTGGACAAAAGAAAAGAGGCTGGGGAACTCTAATATTCACGGAAAAGCAACCTAACCAGCATAATTTCACTATTACAATAATAAAGAACATTGTCCGCATTAATAAAGAACAAGTGGCTTTTTTAATTCAGTTATTCTCATTCAAGTATTGCCATTTTCTCTTGCTCAAATTTTTCTACCCTTTTGTCCTTTCCAGGATCACAAAATATGAATCTTGCTGTACATTAAAGCATACAAGTTACTGCTGAACAAATGTTATATGTGCTCAAAAGCTTGAAGACAAATACTGTAAAATAGGGCAAATACTGTAAATTATATGGTTTCCGTTTACTGTTGTTCTGAGCTTTGCTATCAAAACTAAAAGATACAGTGACATTTTATAGCCTTATCTCAGATACAAATTCAGATGCAATACAGAATCTTCAAACAATTTCATTTCCCAGCATGTCAACTGTGGTGTATTAGTTGATATCAGGACTGTTTAAAAGCAATGTATTTTTTAACCATATATGAATTATGACAACAACAAAAAAAACATTTCAAACTAAACATAAACAGTGGCCAAAAAATAATGACAATTCAAAGAGCAGAGACTCACTAAATATCCATTCACTCAAGTATAACATCATTCCTCAAAAAGAGCACGAATGCTTGACTTTAACATTTGGTACAATTCATGGGTTAAATATGATGTTATACTTGTAATAATCCCAAATAGAACTACTTTAATAGATTCAGATAGAGTTGGGTTCGAGTCCACCTTAGTCGAGTCCGAGTCAAGTCCAAGTCTTTAAACAATCGAGTCCGAGTTGAGTCCGAGTCCAAAAGGGTCCGAGTCGGATTCAAGACCGAGTTCATAACAGGACGAGTCGAGTCCGAATGAATCTGTTCATGAATCTGAATTTAAATTGTAACCGGAAACTCAACATCAATATTTTAAACTTATTTTAACCCTCAAAATTAAGAACAATTTGTCAATATAAATGCAAAAAAAAAAAAAAAATTGTATTAGGATCCTGCTGATTTCAAACATTCTGAACAATTCTGAACACATTTCAAAGTGGTTTCAGAATGAAAGCTTATACTTTAGATGTATGAAGACAAAACTGTCCTTCAACACAATTCTTATTGTGTTCTGTTGACATTTCAATTATTTGTTGCTTTTTACCCTCCATTCAAACATAGATTAGATTAGTCATTAAAATATTATTTTGAATTTAAATTTAGTTTTTTCTACTTCATTTTCATTTTGTCCTTTCAGTTTAGTTTAGTTTTATCTAAAATTATGGGTGAAATACATGTAATGTAATTAAATACATTTAATGTGTTTAATACATTTAATAAATGGTTATATTAAAACATTTAATAATGCCCATAAGATTAAATACAACAACATATAATAAAACAGAAAATATCAGATACCATTAAAAATATATTTATATACTACAGTACAGCACTTCACAATTTTCAGTCCCCCTGATGTGTCCAGAGCCTACTTCCCAAAATGAAGATACATTTTTTGACAAACTCACCTTGGACTGAAATTTCTTTTTACGTTATATTTAGTATGGACTATAGGTGAATAGAGACTTCTGTTCTTCATTATATTTTCTGACTTTTTTGCCATTGAAAAGCAAGTGCCAGCTTGTAGAAGTTGCACTACAAATATGTGATGGACTGAGTTGTACAATTTCCATCATGGTCTATTTCATCCATCATATTAGTTTAGATATCCCTATTACATACTGGAGCACGTCTGACAAATGACGATCTCTTTCCCGCACACACATAGAGCATGGGCCCAAGGGTGAGAGAGAGAGAGAGAGAGAACCTTGAAGAGTGTGAGCTGCTGCTCTCAGCCAGAATAATCACACGTAAGGACATATTCGCATGAAAACTGATGTGATCAAATACACAGAATGAATTATTGTACTAACTGTAGAGAGTACATCAATATGAAGACAAAGCCAAATCCTGGACATTTAGAGCCAATTTTGAAATTCACGGCCAGACACTTTTTTCAGGTCGGTAAAAGAGGACATGTCTGGGGAAAAGAGGACGTATGGTCACCCAATGTAACATAATTTTGTTTGTTATTCATTGCATCACAAATGCCATGGACTCTGCCGGACTCTTTGAAAAAAATCCAAAGTTCGAGAGGCTCGAGTAAAAATGCGTCTGAGTCCAGACAAGCCCATGTCCATTAAAATTGGACTCGTGACTAGGACTCGAGTCCGAACTCGAGTAACCCAACTCTAGATTCAGATATTTAAAACATGCTTACATTTCATACACACTCTCGCCTTATATGCATTCTCTACTCACATTTGATATTAGAGGAGGATATTGGATATCTGTTGAGTGAGGATGTGTCTTTCATGCTCCAGATCTTTTGCTTTGGGCATATACATAACAATATTCTTTCAACAAACAAATATCCAAAATGTCACTCCGGATTGAATCATCATAAAATATCTTATGATAAGTATAACATAAACAAGTAACACTTACTAACATAAGTTGAATTTGTTCAACTTTGTTTTCTAAAGAAAGAGCCAAAGGAGCAGTTTTAAGACTAAATATGTCTAGACAAAAACAAATAATGATTTGATTTCTTAAGGATAAGCAACTCTTGAAACAGTACTTTTAGGGGTCATTTAGATGTCACACGATGTGTAGGTCATTAGCATAATAACAAAATAAAAGAGTAACTAAAGGGTAGGTACTACAGGCATTAATGAGGATTTTGGAAGGCTTTTGACCTTAACCTTATACAATATTTAGCTATTTCCCAAAAAATTAAATCACATCCAAATTAATAGTTTTTTATCACTATTAATAAAATTTGCAAATATATATATATATATATATATATATATATATATATATATATATATATAATATCCATCCATCCATCTTCAACCGCTTATCCGAAGTCGGGTCGCGGGGCAGCTGCTCCAGCAGGGGCCCCAAACTTCCCTATCCCGAGCCACATTAACCAACTCTGACTGGGGGACCCTGAGGCGTTCCCAGGCCAGTGTGGAGATGTAATCTCTCCACCTAGTCCTGGGTCTTCCCGAGGCCTCCTCCCAGCTGGACGTGCCTGAAACACCTCCCTAGGGAGGTGGCCAGGGGCATCCTTACCAGATGCCCAAACCACCTCAACTGACTCCTTTCAACGCAAAGGAGCAGCGGCTCTACTCCGAGCTCCTCACGGATGACTGAGCTCCTCACCCTATCTCTAAGGGAGAAGCCCGCCACCCTTCTGAGGAAGCCCATTTCGGCCGCTTGTACTCGCGACCTAGTTCTTTCGGTCATGACCCAACCTTCATGACCATAGGTGAGGGTAGGAACAAAAATTGACCGGTAGATCGAGAGCTTTGCCTTTTGACTCAGCTCTCTTTTCGTGACAACGGTGCGATAGAGCGAGTGCAATACCGCCCCTGCTGCCCCGATTCTCCGGCCAACCTCCCGCTCCATTGTCCCCTCACTCGTGAACAAGAGCCCGAGGTACTTGAACTCCTTCACTTGGGGCAAAACCTCATTCCCTACCTGGAGTACGCACTCCATCGGTTTCCTGCTGAGAACCATGGCCTCAGATTTAGAGGTATATTTATATATTTATATATATATTTAATAAGATGAAAATATTAAAAATAATTCAAAATAATCTTGTTTTTTTTTTGTTTATTTTCATATGGCAAAGTTTTATTTTACTGAAAAGAAAAAAATTTGGTCAAAATTTTAGCCTGTTATTTGGAACTTCCCCTAAATGAAAAAGTGGACTGCTTCTTTAGCCTTGAGCAACAGTTGCTACCCTTGTTTTACTCCCATGAACCCATGCATACATATGGCAACATCACAATTGTCCTTATATTTGGCTACAAATTCACACCTTGTCTGCATTTTAGACACATAACCTTCCTAACAAACATTTTTCTATTCTTTAAAAGTGGACTACTTAACACTAGTATCCTTCTTTCAAACTGAGAGTTTGTGAACACTGGCGGCCAAAAGTTTGGAATAATGTACTGATTTTGCTGTTCGGAAGGAAATTGGTACTTCAATTCACCAAAATTACATTCAACTGATCACAAAGTATAGTCAGGACATTACTGATGTAAAAATCAGTCCATCACCTAGACAGGCCCCATTTCCAGCTGCCATCACTCCAACACCTTGTCCTTGAGTAATCATGCTAAAGTGCTAATTTGTTACTAGAAAATCACTTGCCATTATATCAAACAGAGTTGAAAGCTATTCGGTTAATTAAATGAATCTTAACATTGTCTTTGTGTTTGTTTTTGAGTTTCCACATTATGCAATAGACTGGCATGTCTTAAGGTAAATATTAGGTCAAAAATGGCAAAAAAGAAACTCTAGAATTTTAGTAAATAGTAAAGATTTCTCTAGAAACTCATCAATCAATAATTGATTTGAGGATTGAAGGCTATACAATGCTTAAAACTGCCAAAAAAAACTGAAGATTTCACACAAAGGTGTACACAACAGTCTTCAAAGTCAAAGGACAACTGACAAGGACAGAAAGAGATGTGGATGGTCAGATGTAAAACTAAACAAGAGGATAAGCATCACAGTCTCTAGTTTGAAAAATAGACGCCTCACGTCTTCAGCTGACAGCTTCATTGAATTCTACCCGCTCAACACCAGTTTCATGCACAACAGTAAAGAGAAGACTCAGAGGGGCAGGGCTTATGGGAAGAATTGCAAAGAAAAAGACACTTTTGACACAGAAAAACAAAAAGTAAATATTAGAGTGGGCAAAGAAACATAGACATTGGACAACAGATCATTGGAAAAGAGTGTTATGAATCTTAACCCCATTGAGCATTTGTGGGATCAGCTAGACTGTAAGGTACGTGAGAAGTGCCTGACATGACAGCTACGTCTATGGCAAGTGCAACAGGAAGCATGGGGTGAAATGTCACATGAGTATTTGGACAATCTAACAGCTGGAATGTCAAGGATCTGCAAAGCTGTCATTGCTGCACGTGGAGGATTTTTTGATGAGAACCTTGAAGTAGTTTAAGAAGTTCTGAGCATTGTTTTCAAATTGTAATAGTAACTTTTCACATTATTAAAGTCCTGACTATACATTGTGATCAGTTGAATGCCACTTTGGTGACTAAAAGTACCAATTTCTTTCCATAAGAACAAAATCTGTACATTATTCCAAACCTTTGGGCGCCAGTGTACATTTTTATAAAATGGTACAAACCTTTGACATCTGAGATATACTTAAAATCACTGCAAGTATCAAACTAGTTAAAAAATCAAGTAAATAACATGGCAAAGGCCAGAAGTTTGTATATTTCGACTAAAAGCTTCTACATTTCAAAACAAGAAGTGCATTCAGAATACCATGGACCATTAAAAATGTCCATAAGTCACACAAAACATTCTCATGCTTAAAATGTCTCTAAAAAGAAATAACTCTCAATCCACCCACAATAAACATTCTCTGGCACTCATACTCAAACTTCTTTCCAACATGAGGATTCATCTAGTCGTGTCCTCCATTGGCATTTACTGTGATATGGTCCACACACACACCACATTAGTCCATCAGAAAAGTGTTTATTGAGACGGTCCTGCATTACCGCAGGTGCACAGCATTCCTCACTGTAACACACACTTCTCTTTCTGACTTCCATATTTTCTGCGCCTCATTTCCAGACCTCTCTCCAACCTTTCTTCCTCTTCAAGAGCCCTTGAGGATGAAATGACAGAAAAAGAAAGAGAGTGACGGGGAAGTAAAAAAGGTTATGATAAAGTAGATTTTTACATTTTCTGAAGAAAATCTGAGTGGTGCTTGTCCATGCAAACGTTGCTGCCATGATTCTAGGGTATTGCTACGCAGTTGCTAAAGTGTTCTGGATGGTTACTAGGGTGTTGCTAGATGGTTGTGAGCGTGTTCTTGGTGGTTGTTTTTAGGTGGTTGCTTACTGATCCATATAAAGCACACCTTACAAGTCTCTATGATATCCTGGTCTAGATATGGCTTAGGTCACTCCTTCAATGCAAGTTTAAGGAATCTTTTTGGCATTTTATCATCCACCAGGCAAAAATCATAAGTAAACTGACAATATCTGAATACTTCTCATTTCTTTACAGACTAACACAATTATATATATATTTAACCCTCTTGGGTCGACGGACGCGCCGGCGCGTACTGCTGGATATTTTCGTCATTACAGCAGAAACAACTTAAAATACTCCGTCATTTTTGGGTATACAGATAAGTGTAAGACATCATTAGAGACTATAAAGGGTCTACTTTTATTTGTGTACACTCACAATAACAACAAAATCTTGTGCTTTTGTAAAATAAAGATAATAAAAAGGGTGAGCTTTCAGCAGTCTCTGTCTCCATGAGCATATTTAAGAAACACGTCACAAAAATGAACAGAAACTCTGCAAATACTTATCACACAAACATGAAACATATGTCTTACAAAAGTTAAATTACTACATTGTTTTGTATGAATGAGTGATCAGGATGGTTTTCACATCATTTTGTAGCAAAAACTCTAGGCTACAAGGCCCAGTTCTCAAAAGTATTGTATTATGTGTTATATGACCTTATTTCAGTGACTTCAAATTTTTGTTTTTTCAAAAACCACATATAAACGTTATTTTCTCAAAAATACAAACCTGTACATACATGTTGCTCACATATTATTGTAGCCCAGTTTGTGCTGAATACAGTGTAATCAGACTTTAGCCATTAATATGTTTTTAATCAACTGAAAAAAGCACAAATGTCAAGGCATTTAACCAGAGGGTTAAGGTATATTTAGAGCTTCATAGAGTTTAAACATTGCATGTATACATTACAATGTGAATAAATCTCACCCTCTTTCTTTGGCGTCCATGTCATGCACTAGCTCATCCCTCTGGTTGACTATAGACACCAGCTCCTGCAGCAACAACTGCTCTCTGGTTTTATGGGCCTGGGTTTTCTTCCATTCTACAGTTTAACAACCAGCATAAGACAAACAGAACAATGATGAGGAAATGGAAAGGAATGGAAAGAGGATAATGAGAGGATATTAAGAGATAGAGTCTTCCAAATGACGAAGTCACCTAGATGAGTGGCGAAATGTCTTTAACAAATGAAAAACACATTTAGATGATCCTGAATATCTGTGCAAGATATTTTCTGGATTTCTATGAGATTCATCACCATTTCATTTATCTGTTATTAAAACATATTACAACAGTATGAGAGAACACTTGTAAAGTGTGTTCTGTCATACCTTCTACAGCCATTAGATCTTGAAGCTCTTTTTTCAGCATCTCAAACCTCCTCTCCAAATCTTGCTCTTCTTGCCTGTCACGCAGCAGGAATGGTAATTAGTAATGTGTCTTTAAACAAACGCTCTTCAAATGAGGTATCAAGATTGACACTCTAAATTACTATTAAGGAATGCATGAAGTCAGGAAGAATAAGTGTGGAATCACGTACAATAACTGTAGATGGTCTTGTCTCCTGATCAAAGCGTTCTTCTTGTTGACCAGAGTGAACCACTCCTGAATCAGTTTCTCTTCTTCTACACGATCACTACCTGTAAGTGCATAATGAGAGCTCAAATTCATAAAATACTTTTGTGAACATAAAATAAAAATTAAACATAAAATTCGAACTTTGTCTGTTATGGACTCGGTCTTGAGTCCGACTTGGCCACTTTTGGACTCAACTCGGCCTCGACTGTTTAAAGACTTGGACTTAACTCGGACTCAACTCGAACCCAACACTACTAATTAGTGCAAATAATTCCAGGCGCATACACATACTGCGCTTTCAGAGAAAAATGAGTTTGGGCCACACAAGTTCAGTGCTCGAGCACTCTGCTGTGCTCACACGTGTCCTGTATGTAGATGCATAAGAGATTTCTACTGCCTTTATCCTATAAAAACTGAAGGCTTTTGTACTTGAGGAATGGTGTAATATTCCACTTCCATCTATGCTACTCATATTAGATATGAGTTATTCTCAACGAATGCTGGCTGATATTTATCCTATTCATGTTTCTGTAATTTTCCTGCCTTCTCTTGCTGTCTTTTAGTGCTAATGACTTCCCATCCTGGGTCTCTTATTTACACTAATCACTTACCAGATTCCATAAGACTTCTTAATTTCCTCTCCACGATGGCTGCCCTGTGATCTATCTGCTTCTGTTCAGCCTCCACAGCCTGCATCTCACCGAGAACATACTGACTGACATCCTGCACATACAAATCAAAACACAGAGAGAAGACCCACTTTAGTGACACTTGATTATTTTTTGACTGAGGTCTTGTTTTGTCTGTCTGCCTATTTTCAGTCTGTCCATCCATACATCTAGATCTATATATCATCTTTCATCAACACACAAACTGAAAATCAAGAAATGAATGACCTGTTTTTCTTCTGCAGTGCCTTCTTCATGGGACTCTGTGTTTTCAATACAAAGACAAAAACACAAACACCAAAAACACATAATTAAAAAAGAAGAATAGTAGATATGACAAGTCACCAAATTACATACAATCGTTTTCTACTGTTTTACACATACAACAGAGAAATTAAACAGAGAAACTTGAAGAGAAAGCATGACATCAATTTAAAGGAACAGATCACCCAAACATTAAAACTGTACCCATTCACTCACCCTAATATTGGTCTAAACCGGTATAACTTTATTTTTAACGCAGAACACAAAATTAAATGTTTTAATCAATTCATGTGTAGGGTATAAATGACCATAAATGCCCCCACAGAGTGAGTTATTTTTATGCATAAGACAATGAATTCAAAAAGAAAGCAAAAAATGCAAAAACAGAAAAAGACTGTTACATGGCATGCCTCTTCCTACAGATCTCAGAGCTCAAGCCCAGTCCTATGCTCAAACCCCTACATTATGGACAGCATACCAAATCGGTTTAATTTAATGCGCACCAGGACTAAATGAACCAATTAATTTTTGGGAAAAAGACGGGCTAAATTTTACTGAAAAGATGGGCTTTGACATTCATTAAGTATCATGAGAGTCAATAAAGCCAAAAGGGTTTGAAACAACCTGAAGGTGCGAGGGTGAAAGTATTTCAATTTTGGGGTCAACTAAAACTTTACCATTTAAATTCCGAAAAGGAAAAAGGTTGAGGTTAATATGCAGCGTGAACTTACGTGACTGTGAAACTCCTCTGGATGCTTCATTTTCTGTTTGACCTGATGCAACCTGTATAAAAAAAACACCATCATGAACAGTGGTATTATAGTACTCTAACTTTCCATTTAAAACTTGTTTTACTGAATTAGTCCAAATTAGTAATCAAACTAAATTGTTTAAGGATGTCCTCACATGGCACAACACAGATACTTTTTTTTTCTAAAGAAAATAAAGCAACAAAGAACTCACTCAGCAGCAAACAGGGTGCACATACCAGAATCTGGAACTAAGATCTAAATAATAACCTTCAATTCAGTCATTATGCAAGGTAATTTTAGAAAAGAAAAACCAATTCCCTACACAGTACACAGACCAATTGCAAGCCACATTTCTAGCATGATCTCATGAAATTTACATGAAAATGGCAACATTTTTGCAATACAAAATTATGTGCAGGAAAGAGTTTTTGAGTTTATCCCTCTGCAGTCAGCTACAGCTGATTCCATTGCTACAGCACTACAAGAGCATCTTGCTGCCATCTTTCCTGAGGATCAGAAGAGTAAGCTCTGCCAGGCATATGATGGAGCCAGCATGATGAGGGGTGCCACTGCAGATGTTCAGAGGAAGATACAAAATGTGTACCCAAATGCCCACTACATCCACTGCTATGCACCTCAGCTCAATATGATAATGCAACAGGCCACTTCTCCCGACCAGACCCACTACGGGTACTAACTACTCTGTACTAGAACAGGTGCTCCACAGGGTTTGGCCATCATGGATTAATCCCCCTGTGTGTATTTTCCGGGGTACGGTTCCCCCGCCGGCAGATCCGCATCTCCCTTGGGCAGTTCCCTCTGCCCCCCCGATAGCCGTGTTTGTAGCAACTCCTCCCTTGCTAGGTAGGATCTACCACCGCGCCTCTTCCACATGTGGCCTGAAAACCCATGTGACGTATTTGTCACATTTTTCACCTCCCCGGCCTGGGCAAGATGTGGTCTATACGAGGTCTTTTCCCCTTGAAATAATAGAACTGGAAAAGAACGTCTTCCCCGATGCGTATTATAGCTAGATGGCCCCAGCCACATCTAACACTCTGTGAGGAGAAACATAGAGTAGAAAGGCTGGAGCGGCCTGCTCCCATGCTCGCCACGTCGCTTGTTCCCACCCCTAAAGGGAATCCTTGGTCGGATGCTGGGAACCTAATAATACAATATGACGTCTTAGTGGGGCGTTGGGGAGGGTTACGTGCAGTCTGATGCTCATGAGCCTTTGGCACGCTACAGCATGCTGCACCAGCATCAGCAGATCACGTAACACAGTCAGTGTAGGTGGCGCTATTGCATAGGGACCCCTTGTGTCACTACAATCAACACAACATCGAGTGAGTGACAGAAGGGGACCATCTAGGTTACTTCTGTAACCACCTTTCCCTGATGGAGGGAACGAGACATTGTGTCCCCCTTGCCACAACACTGTACCAAGCCGCTGTAATGGCCGAACCTTGTTCTCAGCTACTCAGTGCAGAACCTGACTGAACAGAGGCACATCTCACCTTTTATACCCTTATGTCCGGGGGCGGGACATGCTAATTTTGTTCGCCAATTTGGCATTGGCCTTTTTCATATTCAGAGGTATCCGAGGCTCCCGAAAGAAGCCCCTTGTGTCACTACAATCGACACAACGTCTCGTTCCCTCCATCAGGCAAGTTACATTTGTAACCTAAAATTATTTTGGTAGAAATCAGTCATAGTCCATGTTACACTGGAGTATAGTATAGAACAATTTTGAAGAAGTCTTTTCAGAGACTGTCACTCTCCTAAAGATCCTCATCACCACACCCATGATCACAGTGAAAGCTGAGAGGTTCTTCTCAACCTTGAAAAGAATTAAGACTTTTCTGAGACACATCATGACCCAGGAGAGGCTGAATGCATTGGCCATGCTGACAATGGAAGAGACTGATGACTGAGATGGCTGACTTTAACCAGAAAATAATTGAAAAATGTATTTAATTCTTTAACTGTAATTCATTTCTAAGGTTTCATATATTGTTTGTAGAGGTCGACCGATATTGTTTTTTTCAGGCCGATGCCGATCTTTTGAAATCCGGGTCGGCCGATGGCCGATTAATGCTGCCGATTTATTTTGGCCGATATTTGGCCGATATGTGCTTGTTTTTAACCTCTTATTTGAACCTTTTATTTGAAAGATAAAATGTAACACAAATAATTACTTAAGATAGACAACATTTCTCAACAAATACATTTATTGAACACTTGACCAATCTGCACTTGTACACTTAAAATTAAAAATGTATAATGTAAAAACATATTGTATAAATAATGTATAACAAATATATTAAATAAAAAAAGCGACACGAAGGTTGAGATCCAAATGCAGCTTTAATTAAGGGGCAATCCAGACACGTAATCCAATATTCAGAGCATCCAAGAGAAGCACAGGCATAACTAGGGATGGGTATCGTTAAGGTTTTAATGGTATTACAATCTTACCGATACTGTTTATCGATCCGGTACTTTAACGGTATTCTTAACGGTTCTTTTGTTATATATATATATATATATATATATATATATATATATATATATATATTACACAAATATTAAACGTTATATAGGCACAGTGATTTAATTTCAGGAAGGTCTACTAACATTACTGTTCAGGTGTGGTCTAAAAAGAAATCTAATAAAGTAATCAATTGTAAAATAACACTGCATAGTTTATCATAGATAGATTAATGCTTATTAATGCAGAAGTTATTCATTCAAGAGCTGTAAGTGATTTTCTCTTTGCCTTTTGTTGTTTGATTCGCAGTAATGGCTCAATCGTCACGTTTAATAGACAGCTTCCCCTTTAAGACCGAGTTCAGATCTAATAGGCTCCTGATGCAGCATATTTTCTCCCCAACTATTTCCATAACTACGTCCATTTAAGACATAAACTGTGTTTAAGTGAATCTCCAAGCCGGTCGTTTTGACATATTTTTGTGTATAGTTGATCGTTTAGACGCGCACATGAAACCCAAAGTAGCCTATAGTTTGCTTGTCTCTTTGCGGTGTGTTTCGGAGCACGCGCCGCCTTGGGAACGGTATCTCTTGCGCTCTTTTTATTATTAAACGCGTCCCGCAATTTAGCAGCAGTTGCTAGACTGCATTTTACAACAATCACCGATCGTGCTGATTCTGACGTTAAGTTTGAGTTTTAGGGAGAAATGTCAGTGCACCGCTGTGAAGGGAAGGAAGTTGTGCTAGACAGAATGCGGCTTATGTATAAATATTCTTTTTATAATCTTTGGAAGGCGAAATCTAAAATAAAATCAGACTAATAATTACAGATCTAAACCAGGCTATGTCTGAATGTTTAGTTCTGTCACTCATTATGCAGGGCTCGTGTTGTGCTCGCTGTGGCACCGCGTGAGCGTGATCTCTCTCTCTCTCTCTCTCTCTGACTGCGAATAGCTAAATTGCATCACAGACAAATGGTTTCATATTATTATACATAGAAATGGCTGGCGAGATAAAATAACTTTCTCTTTATAGCAATAAAGTATGTATTTTCTTAATTTCTCCAGTACCGACAGCAGAACCGATAACGTCCGAGCTTACCAAAGCCAGTCCTTCACTAGCCTATAGTGCGTTGGTATATTTTTATTACTTATTTCTCTGCATTGAGTGACAACCCTCTCAAATATAAGACACACAAACAGAACAAATAAAAGTCTCAGATTCACCGTCTGTAATTGCAAAATTCTTGCTTATTGTGACATGATAGCAACCCTTCTGCTGTGATAATGCAACATCAACTACGCTATCAATATCCAAAGTAGCCGAACGTCATGTCGCCTATCGCGTTTGTCACGTTTTTTCTTGAAGTTGGCAGTAACATATCAAAAGTTTTTAATTAAATCTAAAGTTATACAAATTTAACCCTTACTGTTTTCTCCAAGGAACTTAGCTCCTTCCTTAGGCACTGGATGAGGTCTGTTCACTCTGCTGGAAAATGACTCTAGGGGCAGTGTGCGTCGAACACATGTTCCACAACAACACTAGGCTGCCCACAGATGCGCCTGCCTAATAATCGGCTTGATATGCGTGGATATTGGCTGATGCCGATTATGTAAAAAATGCAAAAAATCGGCCGATTAATCGGCCGGCCGATTAATCGGTCGACCTCTAATTGTTTGTGCTTTTAAATGGGTTAAATATTGCTTTGAGTGGGTTTGGTAGTGTTGGAAAGAATTTTAAGTTTATTCTCACCAAACATAAATGCTAATATATAGTTAAATGTTTTACCTCTGTTGCACTCGGCTGCTCTGACATCTCAGTTTCATCAAGTGACTCTCCCCGCAGCTGCGATCTTCGCTTTTTCACAAGATCTGCATCCTTGACATGAGAAAAAGCCTTAATGTGAGTTCTGGGTGGTGCCACTGGAGATTGAGTGCTCCCTGGGCCTCCAGCTTGTATTCGCTTAGTTCTTGGAGGTGGCACGAAATCCCCAGCACCTCCCTTAACGTCCCTCTCAACAAAGTTTCCATTGGTCTCTAGAGTGATGCCGCTGCCCTGGAGTCTTTCAGTACAATAGCGAACAGCTGCCTCAGGGTCGGCTTCCTCCCTCTTCTCACCAACAGCATAACTGGATTCACTGCTATTCTTTTCAATCTGTATTACACTGAGCTCCTGACCCGTGAAATATGTGCGGATCTGATTGAGATAGGTCATCACAATGAGCCGGTCGGGCACTGCCAGCAGCACCATGTCAGAGGGCTCGATCAGCCTGGAGATGCCCAGTGCAGCAAATCCATCAAATGCCTACAGGTAAACAAGGAATCACACATTATTATAATGATTGCAGCATATACCTTGAAATTAACTTCCATTAAAAAACAAGCCTTTAGATTCATCAGCACAATAAGACAAAGCTAATAGCCATTAACATTTTAAATCTAAAAATGGGACTGGCATACTAGTCTAAAGACTAAACCAACAGAACAGGGCCAAAAAATATTTCACACCATAGTCCTACTGTATGTAAATGTGCCTTTATGTCTCAATAAAACGCCTACAGTACATGTAAGAGTCTTTGTGTTTATATTGCTCAACTATTCTGAATACTGTTACCTAAACATAAAGGGACAGTTCATATTCAGTTAACATGACCTGGACACAAGTGATGGGGAAGCTACTTTGAAACTGTAGCTTCCTATGCTACAAGCTTCTCATAACTTAAAGTAGTTAAACTACAGTCAAGCAAAAAATAGCTCAACTACATTGAAGCAATATGTCAAGAATAAAATATTTCTTAATATATAAAAATTTAATTATAATATGATATTAGATGTTAATGTTAAAAACATTTATTAACAATAAATGTTAAACAATTAGGATGACAACATTAAATTGAACATATTAATTTATACCAAATATAAACAAATTAAACTTGAAAATTCTTATTTTATATAACTGAGTCGAAATACAGTGATAAACAGCAGCAATTAAAGGGATAGTTCACCCCAAATTGAAAATTCTCTAATCATTTACTCACCCTCATCCCATCCCAGATGTGTATGACTTTCTCTCTTCTGCTGGACACAAACAAATATTTTTAAAATAATATTTTAGCTCTGTAGATCCATAAAATACTAGTGAATAGTGGCCAGAACTTTGAAGGTCCAAAATGCACATAAAGGCAGCAATAAAAGTAATCCATATGACTCCAGTGGTTTAATCAATGTCTTCAGAAGTGATATGGTAGGTATGGGTGAGAAACGGATCCATTTTTAATTCGTTTTTTAATATAAATTCTCCTCCCTGCCCAGTAGGTGTCGATATGCACAAAGAATGCAAATTGTTAAAAGCAA
Source organism: Xyrauchen texanus (assembly GCF_025860055.1). Classification (NCBI taxonomy): domain Eukaryota; kingdom Metazoa; phylum Chordata; class Actinopteri; order Cypriniformes; family Catostomidae; genus Xyrauchen; species Xyrauchen texanus. The sequence goes on along the minus strand of NC_068277.1, from coordinate 17,592,972 downwards.
AAGAAGAATATGAAAGTGAAAGTTTAGATTAATAGTAAAAAAGGACTTTTTTATTGATATGTTATTGATATGTTTCTCACTCACACATATCATATGGCTTCTGAAGACATGGATTTAACCACTGGAGTCATATGGATTACTTTTATACTGCCTTTATGTCCTTTTGGAGCTTCAAAATTTGGTATGCATTCACCTGCATTGTGAAGACCTACAGAGCTGAAATATTCTTCTAAAAATCTTTGTTTATGTTCAGCAGAAGAAAGTCATATACTGTACATCTAGGATAGCATGAGCGTGAGTAAATGATTAAAGAATTTTCATGCTTAGGTGAACTATACCTTTAACTAAATCTTTTGCTTCAGAAAGAAGGCATAGTTCTTTCAAAGTTGCACAGGGCCTCAAGTGAATCAGTGAATCATTTATGTTAATTAGTTAATTTGTATGAAGTGTCCGAACAAAAAGATAAATAAAGACTGCAAAAGCAGTGAAGCTGGTGTAAAATCTCTGAAACTCTTTCTTTTGGGAAAAGAAGGTAGGGAACTGATACAGGAGTACAGAAATGTAAATTACAAAAATATCTTCTTTCATTGCATTATACAATTTTCCAAACATTTTGTGTGGACCCAGCGGTCTCCTAATCGTGGATGCGTCAGGGACAAATCCGACAGTCTCTTTCACTTGCATTTTCCATAACTTTCAGAATGCGTTTTAGATGGCTTTTACTGAACCATTTAAACACCAGCTACCACACATCTTTGTATCATTCATAATTCATAATTCAAAATAATATGTAATTTCTTTAATCATCTCCATTTTTGCTTATTAATAAATATTATGTCGGACTCTTATGTAGAGGGAACAAGATAATTTTCCCGTGGCCATGAGAAAATAATATTGTTCGCTCAACATATTACCACGTGGCCATGACAAAACAAAGTGAACTGAATGTGCACCATATAACAGTGATTTATGTGGGTCAAATTTAATCACAACATATTGGGAAGTGATTCATAAAACTAACTACATAAAAAGGCGATTTTTGTGGTAGATACACTTTAATTTTATATAGTACTATTATTTTAACAGCTGCAAGCAAAAAGGTTAAAGGCTAAAACCAGAATCTCTTCTAAATGAGGAACCAAAACAAAAATTAAACGATAATTATTTAAATTGAAAAGTGGAGGATCACCTTCTTGCTGTTGTGTTTAATATCATATGGATCCAGCATTTCATAATTCCTAAAGACAGAACAACAAACAAAATATTTAGTAAGACATGAGAGATTGACCAAAAATGTGTAGCCCATATAAAATTCCTTTCTATCTTCCACATAATATGCACCCACACTTTATCTGGGTGGAAGTGATGTAGGATTGCACAGAAGGCAAGACCATTTCGCCACGATGTACTGAAGTTAGTGATCTTTACGCTCTTGTAACCTTCTGTGACCTTTTGGCACCAATCCAATAGCGACTGACTTGAGCTCACCAAGCTTGCCATCTGTTATTGAGCACAAAAAAAAAATCAACCACCTAATCATTATCATCAATGCAGCACATGATTAAGATGAGTGAGAACCAAATCCAACCTCTATTTCACTAGCTATGGATGTCTTATCTGTTGAACTTCCTTGAAAGTCCATGGCCCCTGTTCCTGCTGCCCTCCTTTTATTACGAGCAGGCACCATTGGCTCATCGCTGGCGTGATTGGGTGATGAAGCATTGGGACTGGAGTTGTCTTCTGGGAAAGAAGCACTCAAACGTTTCTTCACACGAGGCATCGGCACAGGTAGATTGGAATCTTCAGTTGATTCTTGTCTAGAACAATGAAACAACAGAAAATGCTAAACGCATGGATGTGGATATACATTCTTACTCCCATGGCTTCAAAGACTGACGCTTGTGCGAGAGCCCAGCACGTCAATCTACAGATGCCAAAGGCATCAGTTTGCAACACATTCGGCAAGTGCGTTCTTTTCAATTAGAAACCTTTTGACGTGCTGGGCATTCAAATTTATCATAGTTTAATTATACTTTGGGGTACAATTTTGTCATCATGACATATGTTGGGAGTATGATTTTCATTTCATTTGAAATCAGCAACATTTATTCACAGTGGTTAATTTTTAATCTGTTGTTTAATTTTGTTTATTCTGTCTGTACACATCCTGCACAGCTGAAATGACCCGTTTCATTCCGGGTGTATTCCGAGTCTTGCAATAATTTTGTGTGAAGAACAAACCTAAATGTAAGTTTATAATCACCGAACACAGTCACCCGGCGTCCACCGTAACACATCCTGCACAAGTTTTGTTCTAACACAAACAAAAATTGCCACCTCAAGTGTAATGACACGGGTTTGACGTCAGAGACTCAGCAATTATGCCACTGGCCACTGTCTTGTGACCGATTACAACAACATCTAGTTCGGATGTACATTTATTTTTTGAATGAGACATGCCAGTAGAATCAGGATGACACAGGATCAGGATGCCTTCATGAAGTGAGAATATTTTTTTACAGATTAAAACCTTCAGTTTCACTCTGCTACTCACACAGTGCCATTGTATATTTTGGAATATTATTATAGTGCGTTTTTTTAAAAATAAATTATCATAACTTTACTTTATCTTCTTGTTATGTCTTTTCTATTCTTGAGAACTGGTTAGGTTGAGGCATAAATGTCCGGTTGGTTGCTTAAAATATCTGTATATAGTGTCATGTATGTCAAATTATGAGTATCATATACATTTATGTATTTGGCAGACGCTTTTAGCCAAAGCGACTTACAGTGCAATTATTACAGGAACAATCCCCTTGGAACATCCTGGAGTTAAGTGCCTTGCTCAAGGACACAATGGTGGTGGCCATGGGGTTAGAACCTGAAACCTTCTGCGACCTTCTGATTAACAGCCCTGTGCTTTAGCCACTACGCCACCACCACTCACATTATCAAAGTTAGCTTAGAAATGGGGTTGGTTTAGGGGATCTAAAATATTATATATGATTGTATAATGTAATATCACACTAATATATTTATAGGTATAATAAACATTCAGGTTAAACACATAAAATAATATTCAAAGATTTATAACTGACGACAAAGTTATCTCATTGAAAGCATTGGGGCTTCTCAACGCGTCAAGCAGAGGACGCCAGGGGGCACCTTTGGTATCATCATGCAGATGTACGGCTTCTGCACAAGTGTCAAAATTGGAGGATTAGGGAATGAGAACGGATTGGGATATAGCTGTTAAACTTCAAAGACATGTTCAGATTTCGTTGCATTATGAACAACAACAAAACTAAGCAAATACATTGTTTGTTTCTTTTTGATTGTTTGATTTGATTTTCATTGTTTGAAACTTCTGAGTAATGACAGCACATATGGGGATTAAGTGCTGTTACAACAAGGTATTGTGAGTCAACTCTCCTACATCTCATATCTGAGATCTCTACGAGTAAACTAATAAAATTATTTCAAATCAATATTTCATGTACATTTATTTATTCATTTGGCCAGTAGTCATGTAATAAGTGGAAAACTGAGCAGTCAGATGGTTATTTTCACAATATAAATGCCATCAAATCTCCCAACACAAACCACGCATTGAAATCAGCAGTTCTAGTCTCTTTCTTCTAACATAATAATGTATTTCAACTAAAACGAATATTTTATGCTAAATTCATTTTTGATTCATAAGTAGCCATGTAATAAGCGGGATAATATACAGTTAGCCTGAAAGGCTCCTGGTCATTAGCGCAAAATAAAACCCTTAAGGGTGATACAAGATCTCGATGTAACGTAAACCACCCTGTTGGGGTTTATTTTGCGATAAAAACCAGTTGACTGTAGATTATGCCTTACTTATATAATCTTTTCCTAAAGACCATAGACAAACAGAAAATGTAAGTTTAAAGTGAAACCTTTAATGAATAAAATATCTCCAGAAATTTGCATTGTGTTTAAAAGTCACGAAAGTGACATTATTGCTCAAAAGGCCATTAGAACTCATCTAAGGACAAACAGCAGCACTTACAAATCAAATCAGAATTTAATTTAAAAAAAGTGATAAACTGTTACTAACAACAAAGGTTTCATGAGTCTACGCTATAAGACTTACCTAGACACATCTAAGACAACACCTGTGACATCTACGGTCTCTGTGCCTAATTTAACCTCATTGTCTTTAGGAAGAACAGCATCATTTTCTCCTTGAGCACTTTGTTCTTTTTCATTTAGTTGCTTTTTTAAATCAGACCTCTCTGACTTGTCCTGACAAACATCTTCATCAAGTGGAGCACCAGTCTTTCGTTTTTCACTCATAGCTGTCACATTAGTAACTATTTGTTCAACGATCTCCATAATAGACTGCTCAATGCCATTTCTGTTTAGTTCCATTTCATTGCCCGTTGATGTGGATAAATACTCAAGGCTCTCTATCCCTGTTTCTGTCCTCAGTTGTGAAGAACCCTCTTTACCCACTTCAACAGGATATTGTTCATTTCCTGAGAGAGAGAGCTGGCCCTCTTCTGAGACTATCGCATTTGAAACTTGGGGAAAGCTTTGAGGGTTCTCATCAGAGAAACTGCCACTGAGATGCTTCTTTGAGCGGGGAACTGGGACAGGTATGTTTGTTTCACTTGGTCCTCTCTCAAGGATCCTTAAGTCAACTGAATCTGCTGGAAAGGGTGGACAAGGAGAGGGAACAGGGAGATTGTCTGGAAAAAAAACACTTAGAACTTTCTTCACACGTGGCATTGGAACCGGTAGACTTGGGTCCAGATGCTCTTCTTGTTTGGGAACAATATTATCTGAATCCTCTTGAGGGAAAGGGGAGGATGAAGGAGTTGGAAGATCATCTGGAAAAGAACCACTATGACGCTTTTTCACACGGGGCATTGGGACTGGAAGATCTGTGCATTTGATTCGCATTTTCACATCAGAGTCAAGCTTTACCTGCTCTTTCAGGTTCAGTTCATTCTCAGCTTGGATCTCTCTTGTGTCAGACTGAGAGACATCTGTGATGATAGAATGCGGTGGGCTCTTTACTTCAAATTCTACTTCACTGTTTTTGCCACTGGTTTCAGCAATATTGTTGGTTTGAACTTTACTTTTTCGCCTCTGAGGAGCACATAATTGAGTAACTGCCAGAGTTTTCCCACTATTTGGATGTGATCGGTAATCCTTGGGAGGCAAAAGCGGAACTTTTTCTCTCATCTTGCTATCACATGATGGTATAGTTTCTTGTTTTGATTCTGATGGACAAATTCTATCTTTGGATACTTCTATCATAGTTGTGGCTGTCTCTGCCACAGTGATGTCATCAGGAAAAGAAGCACTTTGTCGTTTCTTGGTTCGAGTCATTGGGACAGGTACATCTGCCGGGCGATCTTTTTCAATCGTTTTATCTAGAGATGGAGCCTCATCTGCTGTAACTAAAAAACTCTGAATGGTAAGTGATTTTACTGTGCCTGACATTCTTTCTGGATAATTTCCAGCTGGATTGGAACCTGTTGTCAATAAGGAGGAAGTCTCTTGAATAATGTCTTGCCTCTTGCTCCTTCTTGATGGCACTGGTTCTTTTGAAGCTGGAACTGCAGTCTGTTCTGGGAAAGGCTTTGGTTTATTCAGTGTTTGTTGGGATGGTAAGGACAATGACATTGGCAGTGTCTCTTCATCCAATAATATGTCCTTTTTCGGTTGGATGAAAAGAGAGACCTCTTGGGCAAAATGATGTTGTGGCCTTAAGGACAAGAATACATTATCACTAAATGTATTTTAGCCTTGCAAACTTTAATAAATACACAGGCTGCCACTTAGCGCACAGAACTTTCTGAGTATCATCAATCTTACAGAGCACACTCTAAATGAACATTTCATATTTACCAAACACAATACATCATCTCCCTTTTCAACAAGCAATCACACCACTGCATTAACTCTGCAAGAACAGCCTCCAGATATTTCATACCTTTGCAACATGCAAACAATCAGCTGCACATTTTATATGTGAATAAAAGCACAGAAGACCTCAGCTCACAATCTTAGCCGGAAAAATGTATGTCTTTAAAGGTGACGTGTGTAATTGTTTTTCTATGTTACAATACTTTCTCTTATTCCAGATTAATTTGCAGAGATTGACTTCCCTAGGGCTATTCGCACTTAATACATCCATCTGCACTGTTTTTTAATTGTTTAGTAGAGGTATAAAAAAAAATTGTATCGTTTTGTATTGTACGATACGAGGCTCACAACACAATACCATATGTATTGTACGATACATAATCAAACACTGTGGCAGGGCGGAGGGCGGGGCCGGATCGTGATCCTACACACCCAGTCCGTATTAGGCTAATTATGCCTCCGTGAGGGTTAAAGGTCGACTGCAGAGGATCGTGCGGGAGAGAGAGATAGTTTACGGACATGTCCGTCATGTGTGTGTTTGTGTCTTCTTTTAAGTTTATCATTAAACTATTATTTATATTGAAAAGCCGGTTCTCGCCTCTTCCTTTCCATTGAATACCTTTACAAACACATTATAGTGTTATTAAAATCAAGATCCGCAACACTGAGAGCTGCAAAACAATCTCCTCTGCAGTAAATAACATATCTATAGTACATAGTTGAGAAGATCACTAGAAAACACCTAGTAGATTGTAGCGTTACAGCTTGTCGAATTTGTCAAACAGCGGTGTCATGTCCCTGTGCTACAGTACATCATGCCTCTCCCAGACAACACATCATGATACTGAGCAAGAAGCTTGTAAGCAACAAAAACAAGCTTCTTCAAAAATCTGACAACATAAGAAAACCACGATTACATGAGACTTATTATTCTATGGTTTTGATGTCGGAATTGAAACAGGTATGAGCACAATACTTGCGCACGTTATAAGCAGGTAAAAATGCCGGTAAAGTTTACATGCAAAGTGAAATGGGGGAAGAGGCCAAAAAATTATGTGTGCCAATCGGTTTTTGCTCAAGCCGCAAAATTTTGCTCACCACTAAATAACATTCAAATATGTTTTTTCCTTACTACAGTCACTTCAACTTGATCACTGGGGGATTTAAGACATTAAGGCAAGATTTTATATAAAGCTGCTTTGAAACAACGTGTATTGTGAAAAGTGTGTAGACTAAAATGCTTTTCTCAAGAAAAACATGAAAATAGTGAGTTCATATTAGATTTTTTTTATTAAAATCAAACAGAATAAATAATGTGCTGCTATTGTTTAAGTTACTTTATTATAGACCTCTGCTTTTTGTTGCCAATGTCAGACACTGTTGTGTCATTCATGATTTAAAATATATTTATGTTGAATCCTTAAATAAGACATTTGTGGGCGCTGTTTTTGTATTTATTATTATTTTTTTAATTGTATCGTATCATATCTTGAGGCTTTGTATTGTATCATATTGTGAAATTTGTGTATCGTTACATGCCTATTGTTTATGCATGTTAACTATGTGCTAGGACAGATATTTTTGTTGTGCTACACCTTGCAGATTTTTTAGCTTCTTGTGCTGGAGTACCTCTCTCATCAAGATAAAACAACACACTATTAAAAACATACTTCGAGACACTTGAATTCTGTTCTGTTCTTTGTCCTGCATCTAGCTTTTTTAAGTGCAAGAAAGTGTTGAGTCTGAACAGCCCCTAAGGGTGTAAAAATGGTTAGGTTTGTAAGAGCAGTCTGACAGTCAACTTCAGTCTCAACACGCAGCGTGAGTTTGGGTGTGACAACCTGTTTACACAAAGAGGAGGGCAAAAGGGACGGGAAGTGTTTTGGAATCCTTTCTCGAAACATTAATTATTTTTGTAATTCCACTTGGTGCCACTAGTTGTAAAGAAATTACACATTTCAACATTTAGGGCAAAAATCTGAATTAAACACAAGGACGTATGTATTTTGTAAACCCACAAAATTCAATGCAAAATGTGAGGAAAAGACACAAAAAAAGAAACAACGAATTTAAAGAAGCCATGCTGCCATTCGCGAGATTCTAAGCTGGGTTTAAACGCAACACTCCTGATGAATGGATGGACTCACCCCTTCTCCGGCAATAAAACTCCGGCTGAAAGTTCTGCTCCCACCTCATCCTTCAACATCTCTATCATTTTAACCTCCTCTGTCACATTCTTATCAATACCAAAATCTTGCTCATACTCCTGCTCTTCAAGAACAGTTGTTTCTTCTTGAATCAACGTGTCAACATGTATGTTGTCCTCCTCTTTTGTTATCTCATGCAGGTCAGCCTCTGTCAAGGGCGGCCACTTTCTCATTAGGCAAAATTCTTCATCTTCAACAAACCAAATTTCAGTCTCTTTTGACGACAGTGAAGATTCTGAACGACCACCAACCAAGTGCCACATGTAGGGTTCTGCAAACTCTAACTCTTCCAATAAATTATCACTTCCACTGGCCATATGACTGCTGCTATCAGGATCCTCAGAGGATGAAAGGCTGTCGAGAGTATCTAGAGTGTCTGTGACCGATCCAGAGCTTGAGGGCTGCAGTATTGCAGCAACAGTCTCATAACTAAGAGAAATCAACACTTAAGTGGAGGTGTGAAAAATGAGAAAATAAAATGCTTTCCAAACAATAAACAACTCTTTTTCCTCATATTACTGTAAATAAAGGATAATTATTGTAAGACCATAGTTTCTCAAGACATTTCTTAAAGAAATCTAGCAATGCAACAATGACAAGACTAAATAATGATCCATCAACTGTAGATAACTGTAGATTTAAGTAGTTTGAAATCAAATACATGCCAACATGCTACATTTTTAAATCTATTTTTCACTTACCCTCTGTGAAAGACATCAACTATAGTCTTAACAAGACCAGAAGATCCTTCTCTTTCTGAAGTATCATCTGCATCCAATACTTCCCATCCTAAAGCTATATCAGTCTCTACTTGCTTTGTGGTATCATGGGTTTTACTATAAGACTGCTCCCCCATGTGTTGCTCTTGCAGAATAAACTTTTCCTGATGGTTATCAGCACTGATAAAGAATAGGTCACTTATCAAAAGGAGGGTCAATTGGACAGTAATATAATGCACGTGCAGCATGCATTTTATTCCATGTGCAAGCACCAAAATGTTTCAGACACATCAGTGAGACGATATATAACGTTAGTCAATAAAAGCCAAATATTCATTAGGTGATACAAATCATGTTGAGGCAATGTTTTATTGAATAATTCTGAATGACGCATTGGATGTTATATTTACATCAAAGTCAAGTCAAGTGGTTTTTATTGTCGTTCAACCATATACAGTTAGTACAGTACACAGTGAAACGAGACAACGTTCCTCCAGGACCATGGTGCTACATAAAACAACATAGGACAAACAAAGAACCACATGAGACTACACAGACTAAATAACATACCTATATACACTCACCTAAAGGATTATTAGGAACACCTGTTCAATTTCTCATTAATGCAATTATCTAATCAACCAATCACATGGCAGTTGCTTCAATGCATTTAGGGGTGTGGTCCTGGTCAAGACAATCTCCTGAACTCCAAACTGAATGTCAGAATGGGAAAGAAAGGTGATTTAAGCAATTTTGAGCGTGGCATGGTTGTTGGTGCCAGACGGGCCGGTCTGAGTTTTTCACAATCTGCTCAGTTACTGGGATTTTCACGCACAACCATTTCTAGGGTTTACAAAGAATGGTGTGAAAAGGGAAAAACATCCAGTATGCGGCAGTCCTGTGGGCGAAAATGCCTTGTTGATGCTAGAGGTCAGAGGAGAATGGGCTGACTGATTCAAGCTGATAGAAGAGCAACTTTGACTGAAATAACCACTCATTACAACCGAGGTATGCAGCAAATCATTTGTGAAGCCACAACACGCACAACCTTGAGGCGGATGGGCTACAACAGCAGAAGATCCCACCGGGTACCACTTATCTCCACTACAAATAGGAAAAAGAGGCTACAATTTGCAAGAGCTCACCAAAATTGGACAGTTGAAGACTGGAAAAATGTTGCCTGGTCTGATGAGTCTCAATTTCTGTTGAGACATTCAGATGGTAGAGTCAGAATTTGGCGTAAACAGAATGAGAACATGGATCCATCATGCCTTGTTACCACTGTGCAGGCTGGTGGTGGTGGTGTAATGGTGTGGGGGAGTTTTTCTTGGCACACTTTAGGCCCCTTAGTGCCAAGTGGGCATCGTTTATATGCCACGGCCTACCTGAGCATTGTTTCTGACCATGTCCATCCCTTTATGGCCACCATGTACCCATCCTCTGATGGCTACTTTCAGCAGGATAATGCACCATGTCACAAAGCTCGAATCATTTCAAATTGGTTTCTTGAACATGACAATGAGTTCACTGTACTAAAATGGCTCCCACAGTCACCAGATCTCAACCCAATAGAACATCTTTGGGATGTGGTGGAACGGGAGCTTCGTGCCCTGGATGTGCATCCCACAAATCTCTATCAACTGCAAGATGCTATCCTATCAATATGGGCCAACATTTCTAAAGAATGCTTTCAGCACCTTGTTGAATCAATGCCACGTAGAATTAAGGCAGTTCCGAAGGCGAAAGGGGGTCAAACACAGTATTAGTATGGTGTTCCTAATAATCCTTTAGGTGAGTGTAAAGTGCATGTGCAAACGTGTGCAAAAAGTACGGGACAGTACAATAAATTACAAAAAATTAACAGGACAATAGGCACAGTGAGAGACACAGTAGTGCAAAAAATGTGAAATGTAAACATAACATACTATGAGATGAGTGTTCTATGCACACAGCAGTTATTGAGGTAGCAGCCAGGTATAAATTGACAATAATTAAAGTGCAACTCAGGACACGTGTATGTGTGTCAGTCCAGTCTCTGAGTATTGAGGAGTCTGATGGCTTGGGGGAAGAAGCTGTGAACATATCTTCTCTGGGCGTGTGCGCGCTTTGCCTCTCCGATGGCCCGGGACAGTTTGGCCCTCGCTGTTCTTAGGGCTGCCTTGTTGCCTGCTCTGACGGTGGAGTCTCGGGTCCACAGCAGCACACGACCCTCCGCAGTCATCCACGGCTTCTGGTTGGAGCGTATGGTGATGGTCTTGGAGAAGGTGACATCATCAATGCACTTGCTGATGTAGCTGGTCACTGATGCTGTGTATTCCTCCAAGTTGGTAGAGTCACCATATGTTGCAGCCTCCCTGAACATGTGCCAGTCAGTACACTCAAAACAGTCCTGATGAGCAGAGATGGCTCCTGCTGGCCAGGTTTTCACCTGCTTCTGGAGCGGTTTTGTGCGTCTGACGAGCAGTCTGTATGCTGGAATTAGCATAACAGAGATGTGGTCTGAGTAGCCGAGGTGGGGGCGGGGCTCCGCCCGGTACGTGCCTGGGATGTTTGTGTAAACAAGATCAAGCGTGTTCGCCCCTCTCGTTGCAAAGTCCACATACTGATGGAATTTAGGGAGCACTGTTTTGAGATTCGCATGGTTGAAATCTCCGGCGACAATAAACAGAATCTTATATTTTAACAGTGTCTGGCGATGGTAGACACGAACACCGGTTGCTCCGATGTCCGTGTGCCGTAAAAGTCGGGCTAAATGACAAAAATAGCAAAAATAGCACCATATTGGAACCGGAATGGCCGCTGCATGCTACCGTGCCGCCATCTTGGATCAATCTCTATGTAGCTAGCTTCCATGAAGCTCCCAGATAATCAAAACTACAAATAATTATGAACATATCTATAATATGTAAATTCTAAGTTCAAAATCTCTATCTTTGTATAAAATTTAAATTGCCTCAGTTGTGTGCAGGTAAACTGGTTTCACTGCAGGATGCTACAAGAGTTTTTTCTCTAAAACCCTCATCCTTAGCACCACAGATTCAATCTGATGTATGTATTTATGTCTAATTGTACAACAACAACATGTTCTACATGCTTGATGCAGTATGCCTTATGTATTCAGAGATTTGTCATGACTAAACTGAATAAAAACAAATCGAGTTTAATATAATTTAATGAAGTCAATATAACTGCTTTCACATGCAAACACTGCAGACAATTTACAATAGACAAGTTACAATAGAATATTCACACACACAAAAAAAACATGCTATGTAACTTACCCTTCAGGCAAGGGCATCTCATGAACACTTCCCAAATCTATTGGATTATTAAAAAAAAAGAAAAATCTGTACATTCTGACAATAATATTGTCTATTATTCAAACCACAGTTTGAAAGTGGGTTTCTTACCAGTTTCTTTCATCTCCAGCATTTGATTCCTTTCTGACTCTATGTGCTGGGTAAATTTGTGTTCAATATGTTTTTCGGGTTGACTTGATAGAGAGGTTATAGGGGTGCTACTTTGCTGGGAGTCATGTGCGCTTATAAGAGCAAGTGGGAAACCAAACAGCTTTGCTTCAGCTGGGAAGCATGTCACTTCAGTGACTTTGTTATTGAAATGTATCTCATCAGTTCCAGGGAATGTAGCCTCTGGAGAATGTGGCAAGACAGAGGTCAGTGAGTTTTCTTTTTTGGGCCTCTCTGAAAATGGAAAACCGTAACACCTGGCCTCATGAGGACAGGTAGGAGCAAGCAGGAAATTTGTTTTTGAATATTCTTCATATTCCTTTGTATTACCTAAAGACAAAAGTGTTCTCTCTTTAAGTGGTTTAACCGAGATGGACCTCTGAGCTGACCAAGTGGTAGCTTGAGACTCTTCCATGGGTAGAGATTTTACTGAAGGAAAGCCTAAGGTAAAAGCTATCATTGGGCAAGAATGCAAAAGACTGACTATGTCTGGCTCTTTACTTAGATAGAATCCCTCCACTTTAACCTGAGGTAAAGAGGGCAAACCAGGTATGCAAGCTTCTCTTGGGCATGTTAGTACCAGTGAAGGCATCATCTGAAAGATATATTTGTCTATTTGTTCATACAAAGGATCTAAGGTGAACTGGACAAACACTTCTGATGTTGTTTTAAGAGACTTCACCCATAAAGGCTTTTCATCTGCAAGCCACGCTCCTGTGTTTATTCCATTACTTGATGAAAATCCAATGACTGTTGATGTCTTTGGAACACACTGATGAAGATCAACCATATTGAGATGCGGCTTAAATTTGCATTTAGGTGCACATGGGAATCCCGGCATGCTTGCTTGTGGCGGACAGGATGGAGTCAATGCAAACATTATTTTTGTAACGTCACTGACCCAGTCAACTTTGTCTACAGTAAATACAGGCTGCCTTTTAAAAGGTATATGACACAATGTTCTCTTGTCAACAGACCAATCCATATGGTCTGGTTTCCCTTGAGAAGAAAATCCAATAATTCTAGACTTCTCCGGGCAAGTGGGAAGGATGCACAACATTTTTGGTTTAGGAACAGATGGAAAACCTGGGACACAGGCCACCGATGTACAGGTTGGTGCCAAAGTAAACATTCTACTAATGTTTTCTCTGCATGTCTTGTCCATGTCCACAATGATAGGGGGTTTATTCATTTGGGTTGACCATAAAATTATTGTACTGATAGGCCAGTTGGATATTTTAGGAGATTTGATACTCTGACAACCAGCTATATGTGAATTATTTGGGCAAGAAGGACAAACTTTGTGCATGCTTGGTTCCATCTGTGATTTAGGATATGGTCTAGATGGAAACCCTGGAATGCGTGATGCTTGTGGGCATGATTGTACAAGAGCCATAATATTTTGTGTGTCTTTTTTATCTTTAATAGGGATGTTAGTCTGGCTTTCTTTCAAAAAATTGCACAAGATTACAGACTGATCTTTAATCCACACTAAGCCTTCAGAGTCCTTTAGAGATGGACACCCAGGGATGCTCGACAGCACTGGACACGATGGAAGAAGCTTCAACATATTTGCCTCTATTGGAGCTTTGGGGATGGAATCTGCCATTTGAGCAGATCTTTCACAGGAGGGAATCAAAGCCCCTGTGTATTCTATGACATTTATATTGGCTTCATGTTGGTTTCCAAGAGCATCTGGCAATTCTTTAGATTGTGGTTTGATTACTAATATCTCATCTGGTGCTTCATTTTCAAACATGTTCTCATTCTTCAATGGTAACTCAGAAATTGCAGACTCTGTTGGATTCATAAATATGAGATTTTCCTCTTTTGATTTGATAATGATTTCTTTTCTGTTTGATGCAGTTGGGAATCCAGGAACAAGTGTTGACGGTGGGCAAGATGGAGCCACTATCTTTACAGGGATCTCAGAATCCTCAACTGGGCTTTCAATACTAAAAACTAGCTTTGGCTTAGGATGTTCTTCCAACAATGACGTTTCCATGAAAAGCCACTCCCCACGATTCTTTTCCTCTGGAAATGAGGACTGTGAACGTGTGCCAATAACAATGGGTGTTTCTGGGCAAGACAGACATAGTGCACTCATGGAATGTGTACTTAATACCATGCGTATCTTGGCAGATGGAAAGCCAGGATATTTTGCTTCATTTGGACAAGTGTATGTCAGAGATACCATATACTTTTTCTCATCATGGGATTTCTCCAAGAATGGCACTGACAAATTAGCTTTTGTTGATTTACATGGATTGTCCCAAATTATACTTAAATCAACAGGCCAGTTGATCATGTCTGTTACACATGTGTTAGAAATGGAAGTAGATGAGCATCCAGGAACTCTTGAGAACTGTGGACATGATGGAAGAAGATCAACCATGTTTGGTACACACTCTTGTAGCAGTCTTGTAAACTGATCTTCTTCTGTAGAAGGAACCAGACTACTACATTTGGTAGTCACTTCTTTTTTCTTTAATCTGTGAGGAAAATGTTCTGGTTTTTCTTGTGATGCCCACAATACATCCTCATCCACTTTATTGTTTTCAGTCAGAGTATCATTGTAATTCTCTGTGTTGTATGTGGGAGAAGGTGAGATCTGAGCACCTTTGCTTTCACATCTGAGGAAAATAGGGATATTTTCAGATGTCAGATGTGAGATTGCATGACATTACAAGACGACATGTTGGTTGCATGCATCATTCCATATTTACAGACAAGCATTTAATTGTCAATCTCCATGTCCTGCTGAATGTTAATTTATTCCACTTGACTGATACGCTTGACCAAAAATGAGTCGTTGTAAAATTGTCTATTGTCTCCACTGCACCTCACAGGCCATGCCTTGTTTTCACACCATTATGCATTTATGAAATTAGGAGACCAAAATATATTTGTTAGTGGCAATTAGGTTAAGGCAAAGCAATCAATTAACCCAAAGGTCAAATTTTCTTCTGGTTCCTAGCAAAACTCACCTCTCCCCAACAGTCAGTAATATTGGCATATCTGGTATGGAGTGCCACATTCTGTAATGTGTGTTCCTGGAAACAAGTTTGATTGGAAAGTATTTTATGCACTATCCACTGACTGCTGGATGAGAAATAAAAGTTTATTTTTTTGTGTATCATAAACTTGGTTGGTCCTAAACTTACCCCCTCTCCAGAATTCTCTTTTGTTCTTCCTTACATCTTGCCCAAATGTCCATATTCTCCTTGGTCTTTTCCAAAACAAAACTACAGTCAGACTTGCTTGGACTGGACAGGTCTATTTCAATGTCTTCTGGACCAAGTAGAGTTGAATTTTCTTGTTTATGAACACCATCTTCTGTGGACTGTAGGTTAATATTTGTTTGATGAAGCATATATGGAGTTTCTGAATCTGTGAGTGGTAAGTCGGGCACTCTGGACTGGCTTGCATAAGATGTCATCATAGTAGTCATCTCTTCCATGTGATAATTCAGATGGTCCATATAGGTTTGATTCAAGTTATTTAATGTTACATCCACCATAACTGACTCATCGTTTAAGGTCCTCTTGTTCAGTGGCTTCTCTTCCAGAGGCCATGTAGTTGTTCCATTTCCTAAGTCAACTGATGGAATGCCTGATGCTTTGGTAAGACCTGGACAAGATGGCATGAGAGGGACCATTTCTGTTCCATTCTTCCCCATTTCTAGGCTTGGGGCCGATGGGAAGCCAGGAAATTTAGAATTGGTTGTACAAGACGGGCGCAAAGTTACCATATCCCTTGCAATCCCTTTATCATTTGCTTCTCTGTACTGAAGTGGAACAGGGTATATAGACTGAGACAACTCAGTCTTAATTTGTTTAACCCATAATGGCTTTTCATTAAAAGGCCACTTTAAATCCATTTTGGGTATTTTCCTTGATAGCATCCCAGGTACACTTGAAACTGTAGGGCAACAAGGGATGAGGCAAACCATTAAGGGAGGATTCCTTACTTTGGGCTTTGGAGCAGATGGAAAGCCAGGAACACATGCTTTCACTGGACAACTTGGCAAAATAGTATGTATTCCTTCAAAATGTTCCTTATCCTGGTAAGCAATGTTCATTGGTGTTTCTTTAAAACACCTTCTAAAAAAAAAGCCCTCTTCCTTAAAAGGCCAATTATTTACTATAGCCTCAAAACTGTTGCTTGGGCATAAAGAAGGGAAGCCTTGAGATTTAGCCACTAGTGGACAGGTTGATAGGGCACCAGACATTATTTGGGTTTCAGGCATGAGCCATGGTGCGGAGGGAAATCCAGGTATTCTTGCAATTCTTGGGCAAGATGATACCAATGACGCCATATTGTTAATAACATATTTGTCTTCTGAAACTTCATACTGAGGTAGATATGGGAAGATTAAATTACATGGCTGAGTTACTAGTCTATTAATCCAAAATGGCTTAATGTCCTCTGGCCAGTCTTTAACTGAATCTGATATCATTGTAAGCATTTGTAAAGATGATATTCCAGGAACACGAGAGGCTTTTGGAAAGGAAGATAAAAGATTTTTCATGCAGAATGCAATGTCTTGTTTTTGCTTAGGTACGGATGGAAAACAAGGAGTTCTTGCTTTTCTTGGGCAAGATGGTACTAAGGTAGTCATAGACTTGAATTGTTCAATGTTCTCTTTGGATGCGTTTGCAACTCGAGGCAACCTTTTGTTCAAGTATGACTGATTCTTCTGAGTTCTGTTCAAGTGTGAATTAATGTTGTATGGCCACTGTTGGACAGTATTTTGGCCAAAATGAACTAGCTTTGTGGATGAGAAACCTGCAATGGTGGAAACTTTTGGACAACATGGTAAAATACTGAACATACTTGTTCTTGTAACTGGTTTCGGTATTGGAGCAGATGGAAATCCTGGAATCTTGGATGCTGCTGAGCATGATGGCCTCATTGCAACCATATCTCGGGCAGTTTCTAAATTCATCTCCATTGAAAATGCTGGCAAAATTTGTTCCTTATTTTTCCTAAAATCTCCCACCCATAATTCCAATTCATCTTTAGAACAGCTTTTATCTGACCAAGTGAGTGCATATCTTGACTGTAAACCAGGTACTAAGGATACATTTGGGCACATAAGAAGGAGACTGACCATAATGTGAGATTCCTCTTTATGGCACACCAATGATGGAAATCCTGGTATGCTTGCAGTTCTTGGACAAGTTAACCATAGTAACATCATATTTTTTGTTGTGCTTGGGTCATAAAATGAGTATTCCATGTCTTGAATAAGTTTAGCTGGTTTCCCTTTTTGAACATACTTTTTCAGTATCACCACAGATTTATCCCAAGGCCACTGAGAATTCTTGTCCTGAAGCATTATAGATGGCATCCCAGGTACAAAGGCAGTTCCTGGGCATGCTGGAAGAAGAGACACCATGCTGGGAACATACTGAACAATGTCAACATGGCTTATCCTAGGCAGCCTGTCTTCAAACAAGTCTTCTATTTGACTCTCAACTGTATCATTAGCCAATTTGGATGGTGACCAAGGAGAATTTAATGCTTTCAAGCAAGAGGGCAGCAAAGCGGCCATGCTTTGGGTGCTGAGGGACAGGGACATTAGAGCACAGTTTAGAGGAAGTCAAATGGATATGTGTATTGTATATTAATCAAATGGACACATATATACACACTCTATAGTAATACAGCATAACCATTTTCTAAAATAATACTGTAACTATGACTTTGCTGGCAAATTTGACAGATGGAGCAAGTGTGTCATTCCACACTTACTTTTCTGGATTTGAGAGCAGCTGTGCCATAGATTCTGGGCTTGTTTCTTGCTCTTGCATTTCCTCTGATTGAAGACTACTTTTAATGTAAGAGGGCTGTTTTTGAGCATTGTCTTCATGAGGAGTCATCACATCTTCTGGACACTCAAGTGCAGCTGAGTGTGAAACAGCAAGCTCAGCAGAGTTCTGTGAAATCTCTGACTGACTGATCTGGAACTCATTTAATGAGGTAGATAATGAAGGCGCTACAGCAGGTTTGGGGATATTTTCGAGGACTGCATGGGTGAGCATTCTCTCTGTATCAGACAACTCAAAACAAGGTTTTGGCAGCTCAAAATATTTGACATCAGTGAGAGTAGGTGACGTACGGTCACAGGGCAGCAGAGAGGCCATACTATCTGGTCTAGGAAGAAAGGATATCAGGAACAGAGATTATCAGAAGTGCTAGGTTGATACCAGAGCTTGCTTTATTTAGAGGACCTACAAACACATAGCTATAATAGCTCTTGTTGTTTCCAATTGCTGCATGCACATTCATAAGTGTTTCCAATTGGCTGCTTTACAGGATTGAGGCCAAATGAAATGCATGTAAGCATTTGTTTATATTAAAGAACTGCCTTAATCTCAACTCACAATAACAACTATGGGCAGTGTTTTCCTATAGTGATTGTTTTGATTAAGCATATCATATCACCATGATCTAATCTCAGTTGCCTTTCTCTGACCAAATACATAAATTGTTGATGAAGTATCATGCTGAAATGCAAAGACATAACAAAATATTAAACGAGAAGTATTTTGTACCCTTTGTATTGTTTTTAATGACATTGATGCAATTTAATGAAAACATATATTTTGAATTGGTAGAGCATGGTGTCAGCAACACCAATGTGATGGGTTTGATTCCCAGAGAACACACATGTATACAAATGTATATTTTGGGAACACATGAATGTACTTTGTAACAAAGAATGTTCTTTGGATAAAAATGCAAACAAATTAAATAAATAAATGTAAATGTGAAATGAAGAGTTTTTATGGGATTAAATTACATTAAAAAAAAAACATTCCCCTTTGTGCCTGCCAATACAGAAATAATATAAACTAAATGTATAAACAAAAATGCTAAAACATGTAGTTTTCTCAGTGCATTGCAATGACATTTTAAGGTGTATGACTTTTTGTATTAATTTGCTTTAACATGCAAAGTAATACAAGAAGTAAATTAAGTGGCTTTAATCCTGTATTTAGACTAAAAGGAATTCAGTAACTTTACAATTGCATCAACCATTTTCATGCAAAGCTTGTTTGCATCATCACATACTCTCTGAAAACTTTGGATCAAGACTCCAATGTTTTAATGCAAGGTTATGTTCTCAAAAATGCACGGCACAATCAGCATTTAGGATAAAACTGTCAGAAAACATGGCAAATATTACAGGTGTATTCCACACATAAGACTGCCTTGTAATGCCACACCATGAAAATTCTTTCTGCTAAATACTTTTTTAAGTAAACATACTTATAAGATTTTATTGTTGCATTCACTGTTTTGTAGTTTTAAACGATTTTGTAGATACAGATATTTTAGATATTTTGGCAAACAAATAAAAAATGTTAAGTCCCAATTCTACTCATCCTTAGTGTCTGTGTGGACACTAGTCACCCATATTAATAAACACAACTGGTCAAGAAGGTACTAAAGGTACATTATCAGTGCAGTGTCAGTAAGTGTCAATTGTAATTTATTCACTCCAGTGCAGTAGTAAGTTAGGATTATTTAAATCAGTCCAGCAACTTTAATCAGTTGTATGCATATTACTCACCCTTTTGCAGGCCTCACAACCTCCAGCTCAAAATTAGGTTGTTGCTTGACAATACTGATGTTTGGCCTTTGATTGGCTATACTGATGACTCCGGCTTTGCGAGGGTGGAGTTCATGATTGTGAGAAACATTTGAGGGTTTAGTGTCTGCATCCTCCTCAGCTACAGGCATATATACAGATGTCAAACAACAATTACTAGTATTTAAAGAAAGATGCCCAAATGTAGATGTTAGCATGAAATGTTTGCTAAATGTGGTAAGGTATACTCACCAGAACATACTGTATTTGGATATTCCTCTTCTGGTAATACACTTAGCTGTCTGTGTTTCTCTGAAAGAGATCAAAATATTATGAATATTAAAAGTGAGGTATCACTCAACACAAGCACAGCCGGTAATCTTCACAGCATTCCACTGGTGCTTTCTTACAGTATGTGTCTTTCCCACTATTACGTTTAAACAGCACACAATGGAATAGATTGTCGACTTATCTCAAGCCTGATATCTGATTGTTAAGGTAAGCTTCAACATTTAAATTAATTCAAATGCTACATGATGTATAATATATATACAAACCATGCATTTATATATTAAAATCCACAACATGCAATGGGTTCCAAAAGCACCACAAGTGAAACCACTAGTGAAAATGTACTATTTAGCTTTTTTTATATCATTCAAAATATGATCAACAATATTATCAAAATATTAGCGTCATACATACAACAGCTTGAGTGAATATTTTCATATAAGAAAGTCTGCATGAATTAAAAAAAATGTAATCCCACATTTTCAGTGTGGTCTCAGACTTTTAGACACTGTATAATCAGGCTTTTTACATGCTGACATACAACTACAGGAATGCTTGGATTTGCAGTCACTGGATTGCTATGCAAGCAATGTCAAAGTGTAACATCAAACAGGTCTCACTAGCTCAAAGCATGTTTAAAACTTGTCTATTGTCAAAAATGCAGGAAGTTTTACATTTTGTTTTTTCGTTTTTGCTCAACTTGTGATACAACAAACATATTCATAGCAATGATAGTCAACACATACACACACACAATGATAATGGAGCATAGCTAAAAGTTCAAGCCAACAAATGTACCTTTGATAGAATCAGAGGTAGGGACAGCAATGGAATCAATAACAGGGGGTGCAGTGGAAGTGTGGGTATAAATATGGGGATCGGTGACCATGGTATATTGTGAGGGAACAATGAAAGGAGGAAAAGAGAAAGGAGAGGCAAGGGCCTCCACAAGAGAGGAAACTATTGGCCTTTGCACATTAGGTCTAACAACGTTGGGCACAACCTCATGTCTCCTTTCAAACATCTGGATGCCTGGGTGAGGGTCTGAGGTTGACAATGACCAGGGAAGGAAGGAAGATGACAGAAAAAAGGAGAGAAAGAATGATTACAAAGGAAGAGATGTGTATGTGTTTGGGGAGGAACTAAGTCATAATAAATGAGGCATGGTTGATTCAGGCAATGAGGATTAGGAAGACATTTTCACAAAATTCATGCTACATTGAAAGGGCATGAACTATACCACAACTAGATCCTTTGACAATGCAGAAGGACTTTTCAACTTAAACTCAAAAGATGAAAATGTATCATTTCATTAGTTTAAAGGGTTACTTCATCCAAAAATGGCACTTGTGTCATTATTTACTCACCCACATTGTTCCAAACCCATATGATTTACTTTATTCCGTGGAAAACAAAAAAATAAATTTTTTGCAGAATATTCTAAATATGGTGTATGTAGATGCATTGCACCACATTTGCCATAAAAGCCACACGCAAATGGTTATTGAGCTTTTTGTAACTGAATATGATGCCACAATTCTGATTTTGTGGCATCATATTCAGCTAGACAGCATCCATCCCCATTCATTTTCAATGTATCTCCTTTGTGTTCCACTGACGAAAGAAAGTCATACAATTTTAGAACGATGCTAGGATGATTCTGTAAATGATTAAAGAATCTTAATTTTTGGATAAACTTTTCCTTTAACACATACTAACGGCTTTAGAATTGTAGTCCAAGACAGATTGCTCTCTACCTGATTCGGAGACAACAGGTGGAGTGACCACAGGACCAACATCAAGAGAGGAACTTAGAGGAGCATCAGAAACAGTGAGATGAACAGATGATGAGAGAGAAGAAGCACAGGGATAAGAGGTGGATGGAGAACTTAATGATGTAGTAGGAGCATTGGACGTAGAAACTAATGATGCTGGATGAGGAGAGAGGCTAGCAAATGTAGGGATGGCAGCTGACTGGGTTTTAGAAATAGAGGCAGACTCAGGGCTGAGCCGCTCAGAGGTAGAAGCCACAATGAGAGATGATACACCAGGGTTGGGAGTGACAGTACAAGAAACAATTGGTTGGGGAAGTACAGGGGGTGAAGGCTGAAGCATAGGTGGAGGAGACTGCACATGGGATGGAGACAAAGCATGAAGAGGGGAACACATTTGGAGAGTGGTTTGTGCAGGGGGAGAAGAGGCAATTGAGGCTGGATGGCACATATTCTCCAAACCCTGTACAGGCTGCTGATTTATATGTTCTGCAGAGGTAGATGGAGCAGGACATAGAGCAGGGTGCAGTTTAGGGGACCTCCACTCTTTTTGCCAAGATGCTGAAGGTGATCACAGAAAAAAATGAAGATTGATGAATGAAGAAGTGAGTGTATGATAAATAGAATACACAGAGATAGATGGGAGAAAGGAAGGAGAAAAAAAAGGGGGGGGGGGGGCATGATTAGCATACGTTTGCAAATGTCAGTACAATGTAAAATGGGAAAATTTAATTAGTGTAATGCTGCATTCCATTTATTCAATGAAAAATTTTATAAACTGGCAAAAAGTGCAAAAGAACGGCACTTGAAGTTAGACTTCCAAATTTGAAACTGTGTAATAATGTATGATGTCACACAAGATGTACATAGTAACATGCTAATAGAATGCATAGATGAATCAAAGTTTTCACACTACATGATAATAAAAATGTTTGAGGAGACCGGAGTGTAAAACATGGTAAATTATCTTCTCTGTTGATAATCTAACATCTGCAGTCTAATTGCTAGCATTGCATAGTATAATTTATCTCTTGCAATTTGGTTTCTAGGAGACATTTTTCTGGCATTCAAACAACTACAAAACTAACAGTATGATTGCCATTTTGTTACAGTTTGTAAAAGTTTTGGTCCTCTAATCTGATAGGATGAGCAGCATTTCAAGAGGACTAATGTTTATTATAACTGCACTGGGATGCTTAATTTTTTGTATAACTCTATTTGTCTGTGTTCACAGAATACCAGACAGCCAATTAACGGTTCACCACAATCCTGCTTTTGCTTTTTATTGGAAATACTTTCAATTGGAAGAGCAAAAATAAACAACATACAGTGCATCCGGAAAGTATTCACAGTGCTTCACTTTTGTCACAATTTGTTATGTTACAGCCTTATTCCGAAATTGATTAAATTCATTATTTTCCTAAAAATTCATAATGACAACGTGAAAGAAGTTTGTTTGAAATCTTTGCAAATGTATTAAAAATAAAAAATGTAAAAAAAATCACATGTACATAAGTATTCACAGCCTTTTGCCATGACACTCAAAGCTCAGGTGCATCCTAAAATTGAAGAATTGCTAAAAGACACTGAGGCAGAGAATGTAGTAAAAACATTCATTGGTATCACATTTACAAGGTGGATGTTGAGATCGCTCTGGCAAACTTGAGCGCCATTAACGAGATTGCAGCGCAAGTCGCTAATACCCCCCACCCCAACATCATTGATCTCACCTAGGCACCAAAATGGTCAGAAACTACACTGTTGTTATGCTTACTAGTTACCAGAATAATCTTCCTATCTCATGTGCTGGATCCCCTGAACACCCAGCTGCCATTCAATCCAGTGATGTTATCAAATGTCCCGATTCCTTAGCTATGCTTTCTGTATGGTGTTATAGTGGTTTTTATTGTGACATTAAACATTTAACATTTATAGTATGGTCTATTTGTTCATAGGGAATCAGAAAGTGCGAAAGGGCATGATGAGTCTAAGGGGTGTTGGCAAAGGTTGTTGGAAAACTTACTTTATTTTTGTAATTCCGTTTAGTTCCATTAGTAGCACAGAAATTGCCTAATTCACCTTTAAATATGCCATCTTACGAATGTTGGGAAACGGAACACCTTTATGGTCGAAAGTACTATTAAGTA
Source organism: Xyrauchen texanus (assembly GCF_025860055.1). NCBI lineage: Eukaryota > Metazoa > Chordata > Actinopteri > Cypriniformes > Catostomidae > Xyrauchen > Xyrauchen texanus. The sequence goes on along the minus strand of NC_068277.1, from coordinate 17,568,862 downwards.
GGAATACTCCATATCTGACTTAGTATGGAATGCAGCATAACACTAAGTTCTATTCTGAATTTGCAAAAAGTTGCTAACTGAATATGATACATGTGGTCCAAATTAAAGTTTAAAATCAAATTATATCAAATTGGCTTGTAAAATATGAAAAAGATAGGGCCATGTATGTATAATGTACCTGTCTCTGTGGCAGAGGGCATGCTTGTAGGCTTTGTAAGGACAGAACCTGGCTCAGCCAAAGCAGCGCGAACATTTTTTGAGGGCCAAGGTAGAGGAAGAGTCATGGAACCATGAGAGGAGTCAAATTCAGAGGAGGAGGGGTCAAAAGCAAAGGGGGAGGGTGGTAAATAGTGGGAACTGTGAGGTCTCCAGGCCTTGCCTCGAGAATAAGTATCTAAGACAGGAAGAAATTAATGAGACAGAAAGGAGAAGGATGAAGAAATACAAACAGATTGGAAAAAGGGTGAAGAAACAAGAATTCAAATAGGTCTAAAAAACTAAATGAGGAAAGATAATGGGATAATGTACAGTCAGCCTGTTATTATCACTGAAATAAACCCTAACAGCTTGATCTGTTGCCCGACCCGATGTGGAGGGATCTTGTATCACCCTGAAGGGTTTTTACTTTGCTAATAATGACCTCAAAGCTGTACATTATCCTGCTTATTACACGGCTCCTTACCAAATAAAAAGACATGATATATTAATTTCAGTTTAAATAATTTTATTATGTGAGACAAAAGAGACTGTGAAATGAGAGACAAGAAACTGGCACATATACTGTGCTAATGGCCAATTGTACTGTTTGATTGACAAATTAGAATCAAGTATTTCAGAGAGCCGTGTAATAAGTGGAATTACCAGCAAAAATAAATTGACAGTTAAACAACAATACAACTACATTTACAAGCTATGTAACCCTATTCAATTATTCTATACAGCAGTCTAATCTATTCTGACTACTGGCAACATGAATTACCTGTCTGTGTAACATCAGGTAGAGGGTTCTGTTGAGGAGACGAGGAGGGCTGAGGAGTAAAAAGAGAGAAAGGAGGTGTGCTAATCCCAGGAAGAGAAGAGAGGGGCTGCGAGTGAAGCAAAACTGCACCCTCTGTAGTGCGACTGGTATTCATTAACTCAGAGTGTGTGAGACCCCCAGAGGTCCTTCGATCAACAGATACAGCGGCTTACAGAAAGAAGGAATGATAGCAGAGAGAAAAAAGCAACAAAAAAAGTAATATTTATAGGTAAAGATATGACTTTATTGAGAGAGATTTTTATTTAAAATCTGTTGATGTGTGTATAAAAACAGGCCAATGTAAATAACACAGTTCATTTAGATCAAGATGTGACAGGGCATGAATGGAAAAAGTCAAGAGCTGATTATATGCCTAGTTTGATGAACAAATTCACTGGGAGCTACAGCAGTTACTATGGAGATCAGGCAATTGTTCCATAGAACAGCCGTAAAAATTCATTAGTAGGTATTTAAGCCTGTATTTAATGGGCAGTTTCCAAATTTGTAGTATTTTCAATTAGATTCATGCAGACATTCAGTATACTTTATTCAGATATTCTGTAGTAGTGTTTTTGTCACTGATCCGTCACATTTAAAGGTGCAGCAAGTTAACTTTTGTTTGGGTTTTACTGGCTGGTATTTTTCTTCCTAAACAACCGATAAAACAGTGGTCTTGAACTTTAAACACCAGCGTTAATGTAGCATAATTAGGGCCCATGGGGGTGTCAGGGGAGTTCATGGTACCTTGCATCATTTGAATCAGTCGAAAGCTGGTAATACAACATAAACAACAGAAGAAATTTAATAAACAGCTACGACGATAAATAAACTATTGCCTATATGTATAAAACAGACAAAATAAGAAATTAAAAAATATGAAATGGTTAAATTAAAAATAAAAGATATTATTTTAAAAGACATTAAAATGTAATTATGTGTGATCAATTTATTAGAAATGGTTATTTATTCTTTTCTGTTTTATGTTTAATAACGATATGTCTTGTTAATTTAAATGTGAGTTCATAGTGTCAATACTTGTTTCTTCAGATAAAAAAGTGAAATAATACAAATAATTACTTGACTATAAAACAGTAATGAAAGAGGTAATTGGGTTGCCAGTTTATTCCCCCATATCTTGCTGGATTACATGATTCGCAATTCTTGAATATGAGTATGAGTATAGTTAATTCGCTCATAAAAGACCCACACAGTCTTGTACTTTTCCCTGATTTAAATAACTATTTTAATGTGATTAATTTTGGAGCTGGCTGATTTGTTTGAAGTCTTAGAACTCTTTATTTTTAAAAACTGGAATGGAGAAAATGCATGATAAATATCCTAGAATTAATGGAAAATTGCTTGGTGCACCTTTAAAATGTACTTTAAACACCTAAAATAATATAAAAGATTAAAACATGTTAAAGAAGGGTGCGTTTGTGCCTGATCTATGAGTTATTATGGGCATGAACACAGTGCAACAGATTGTGACCAGCAGAACAACTCTGTGGTGGTCTGCAGTATTGCACTGGGTGGGTAAATGAATGTCTGTACCTGAGCCTGTCGATGGCTGGAAGATTTTAGGCAAGGCAGGAGGGTGAGCACGTGTGAATGCAGGTATAGTGAAGGCGTATGGAGAGGGGCGTGTCTGCTGGAGGGGTTGGATATAGGAGGTGGGTAGGGGCGGGGCAGAATGGTCAAGCGCAGTATATGACAGGGGGCAGTACTGCAGAGGAAGGTTAGGTGTGATGAAGGAACAGTTCATCCGCTCCATTTCAGAATGAGCTGAGAGAGGTGGTCATAATGATGATGGAGAAGAACAGATAAAAAAGAAAAGTCAAAGATGTGGATGTGTAGATACTAAAGAATAAAGTAGCAGAGAAAGAAATGAAGAGAGAGACATGCCCTCAGAGCAAAATTTGCTTTCAGCAATTAAACAATAGCATATTATATGTCACAACTAGCTAAAATCACACAATAGTCTCACACGCGCACGCACGCACGCGCACGCACACACACACACACACACACACACACACACACATTTACCTTGCTTAGACCATAGACTTCTGTTATTTAATTTATATTTAGTGCTAATTATAACAACTAACCCTAACCCTAAAATAAAACTGTGTGCATTTTTAGAATAAAAACAAAAACATTTTTATTTTATTAACTTAACCCAAACTAGGGATGTCCAGATCCGATCACGTGATCGGAAATCGGGCCCGATCACGTGGTTTCAGACTTGATCGGAATCAGACGTTAGCTCCCGATCAGGACTCGGATATATATGTATATATATTCTCATTATTTTTTAACACATCTATAGTTATGCGGTGGCAGAGTTAGACCCTTTTGACTCCACACAGAAACAGCAACGCGTGCGGCATGACATCACTTTGTTTCAGAGACGCTATTGGTTAAATGCAGGCGAAGTAGAATACGGAAGCAGCTTGAAGCGGAAAGCGCGAGTATGTCTGCGGTCTGGAGATATTATAAAGTTGAAAAAAAAACCACCCCTAAGAAAAGCGACCCACTTAAGTACTGGAAAGAACATGCTAATCAGTTTCCCTCTGTGACTGTTGTTGCAACCCAGTATCTCAGTGCCCCCTGCAGCTCTGTGGACAGTGAGAGACTTTTTAGTGCAAACGTCCTTGATGAGAACAGAAACAGGCTCAAACCTGACAATGTAGAGATGTTAGTTTTCATTAAGAAAAACATACATTTCCTTCTGTGAAACTTACTACTGTGATGACAGTAAGAGTTAGGAGTGCAGTTCCTAAAAGCACATTACTGGTTCGCAAACACTGTGGCACTTTTATTTTTTTATTTGTTTACATGCCTGCCAGGTTTTTTTAAGTTGAGGTGCTATTTGATTTTATGTTAGACTTTTTTATATTTACTGTTGCACTAAAGTCCAAAAGTGAAGAATTTATGTTATTTATTACTCGATTGTTCAAGCTACCGCACAGAAGTGCTCTGTTTGTTAACAGAGTTGTTGAATGTTAAAATAAGGTGAATTCAATAAAAAATAAGGAACATCCTGGATCTGTTTTTTCGCTCTTCTTTATTCTTTTTTTTATGTATTATAGAAGTATCGAATCGGGACTCGGTATCGGTAGATACTCAAAATCAAATGACTCGGACTCGAGGGCAAAAAAACCTGATCGGGACATCCCTAACCCAAACCCTAAACCTAAAATACACTTTTAGAATGAAAACAAGAGTACTTTACTTGATTCAGCTAACCTCTAAAAACAAGAATGTATCCAAAGCATAGCTAAGTAAACACACACACACACATTTACACACAAACAACTTATGACCACTGGTATGCTGAGGTCATGGGAATGTGTTATACAATTTTACCCACTTTCTGACAGATACAAAACAGGCTTAAGAATCCTGTCTATTCATAAAAGGCAACATAAGTTTGATCTTGTATCAGACATGAGGTCTGAGTATCTCAGAGTATCTCTAACATATTTCAGAGTATCTGATATAAAACGGAGAGCCAATGAAAAATGAATACATTCATTTAAAAAGTTCTGTGACACACATGATACTAAATATCTCATATATGGTTCTGGATTTTAGATTTTAAGTATCTGTTAAAATTGCACAACCAAACTGATGCTTACTTGAGTGCATAGTAAATATTAAAACTTCTATTATAATTGTGCAAAATGATAAAACATTAACTCTTTTGTAAAGGGAAGAAAGTATGAAATGAAAGAGTAGAAGAGACAGAGCAATTAGTATGCTACCTGTATCAGAGGACCCTGTGTCTATAACAGGTCTCCAGGCCTTGTCATGTATTCTGCTGGCAGGAGGAAGAGGAGCTGACCACAGACAGGAAGAATGAAACAACAGGCAAAGAACGAAAGAGAAAGAGGTTCCATTTGAGGAAAAGAATAGAGAAGAAAAATGTCTTAAGGCGAGAACGTAACATCTTCCAAAAGTTTGGTAGTTACATTTAAGCTCTAAAAATTATGCTATTTTAAATTCACTTTCACCATGTTAAACAGTACATTGAACTAATTAGCAGAAAGGCAAGTTAATTATTGTAATGTAAGGATGTTTGACAATGTTGCTATAAATGCTATTCAGAAATAAAGTTGAAACAATACACAACACCAAAAACTACCAAAGAAACACCAAAATGTATACCTACTAGGTAATTTACTGTACATAAAACAGGGAAACTAGCATATAACCAGCAAAAACCCTTTGAGAACAGGAAATGTCTGTCTCTTAACTTGTTTGCAAACTTCTGGTTTCAACTTCAAGGAGTATTAGTAGGCTATGTGTCAGAGGTGGGGACAAGTCACACATGGTCAAGTCCAAGCAAGTCTCAAGTCTTAACCATCAAGTCTCGAGTCAAGTCTCAAGTCGCAGTTCAGATAAATCAAGCAAGTCAAGTCAAGTCAAGGGTTCACCCTAAGCAAGTCAAGTCAAGTCCTGATAAGTTTCAAGTAAAGTCAAGTCACACTACTAAAATAAATAAAGGTAAATTTTTTCGATACATGTTTATTTTTGCACAGAAAAGATGAACTTGTATACATATATTATGTATCTTATTTATTATACATTTGCTACATATTAATCATATGCATATCTGTGCTACATTAATATCTGAAAATAAAATAAAATTATGTTGTTTACACAAAACGTTCAGACATTAACATTACCTGTAAACATTAAAACAAATTTATTTTCGTATGCACAAACATTCTTTACATTTTAAAAAATAATGTAATTTAAGGAAAATCAATTTGCAAAACCACATTTATGTGACCAAGTGTAAATGGAATCGTTTTGATAAATCAGAATCAGCTATCCGATCTGAGAAAACGCATGAAGTGGCCAGGTGTAACGTTAAACATAGGGTTGATAACCACAACAGTTTTCTGTAGCCTTGTGCGAACTTATTCAATAGAATTAGACTTCTAGAATGTTCTTTCAAGTGCAAAAAAAATTATTTTTTTAATTTAATAGTTTTTCTTATCATAGCCAACAAATGTCTTCGGAAACTCCTTTTCCTCGATTTACTGAAGCCTATATGTAAAACGCATTTGCAGCTGCACAGCCTTGTATATATCTATGCTGCATATATCTATGCCGTCTGGCTCGCTCATAGGCTGTGCTGCGGCAACTGCACATCCAATGGTGCGAGCGCGGGTCAGAGCCCGCCAAGGGGGCGCCAAGTCCCCGAATTTTGCATTAAAGCAGGTCTTCGTTCATTCATAGTCTGTCTGACATATATATTAGAATAGAAGCTATGTGTCTGTCATGGATTTGCACTGAATTGATACTCAAAAATACGGAACAAAGTGCGTTCCGTATCAGTTCAATACGGAACAAGACTTTTATGTGTCAAATACGGAACGATTCCGTATTATATGGAACGGTTGGCAACCCTAGTTAAACAGCCCCTTAGAAATGTTTAGGTGCGTGCTAGTGATCACATCGGCGCCTCCATGTTAGCCTGTCATGCAGTAACGTTATGCACAATGCTTTATAGTTTCCACACGCAGTCCACAAACTTGAAAATGCGCACATTTAATACATACATTATAACCTACATGTAATATTGAGCTGCCCGCTCATTTTAAGAAGCCAATCAACATTAAAAAATTCAGGCTACGCCACTGTTATAGTCAAATTCCCCAATAAGTTACATCTATTTACGAGACGTAACAGTATAATGATAATGCCATGGTCACATTTCTAATAAGAAAAAAACATAATATGCCATCAAGGCCAAATTATGACAAACAGAAAAGATTAATTCATTACATTAGTAATCGTTATAACGTAGATCTTAGTGAAACTGACTATAAAGAGATTACTTTCTTACCTTTCCTTGTGGTTCTTCTTGATATGTCGAACGAAATTTGACGTTGTGGTTGTGGTTGTCCTGTCGGATATTCGTGCCTTGCATATTTTGCAACTGGCAAATCTTTTTTATAGGCACGGTCCAGTTCAAAGTCTGTATAGCCAAACGAGACAATTTGTGGAGCTCGACTACTGTCTGCCATGTTTGGCGGTTTGAATGAGCAGCGTTAAGGCACAGATGCGATAGTGATGCTGACGTCACAATATATATATTTTTTAATTAATTGTATTGCTGTTTGTTTATTATAAGTTCAAGTCATTGTCGAGTCTTCCACTTCAAGTCAAGTCAAGTCTCAAGTAACTTGTTCTCAAGTCAAAGTCAAGTCAAGTCATTTTCGTACTTTAATCAAGCAAGTCACAAGTCCTGAAAATTGTGACTCGAGTCAGACTCGAGTCAAGTCATGTGACTCGAGTCCCCCACCTCTACTATGTGTACATGAGACTGTGAGTGTGGGGTTGTGTGTTAGCAATACCTATTGCTGCTGTGGCCATTTTCACTGCTGCGTTCAGTCTTTTGTTCTCCTCTTCATCACTGTCATTGAAGTCATCCAGGTTTCCAACATCAGACTGCTTTAAACTCATCAGACTGGCCAAACTCTGCATGTCTTCATCCCTGAAGGAAATCACAGAATACACATCTGACAAATAACATAACTACTAGCAGTTTCTCCAGTAATAAACCATTGTTTCAATATTGCATCCCCTTACTGAAATATACAAAGACAGCTAATTTCACTATAAATTTCAGTCACAGGACAAGATGTACTAAAGTGCTCATTTTGACCTTTTTGTTAGACAGAATAGTGAGCATTGGTAGTGCAGACGCCGTCTGAACTTGAATCTTCATCTTTGCAGCAGCACTATAGGGCTGGGTATTGATACAGATTTCCCGATTCGATTCCGATTCACAATCTCAATTTGATTCGATACAATATCAATTCATATGGGTATATTTCAGTTACAATGTCCATTTTGCTGACATATTAAAGACATTCTCTCTCAGCTAATGCTCTAAATTATACAGGGGACCTTCTAACTTGGTATATTCTCGGTCACATTTTAGCTTTTTAAAAATGCACAAATTCCATGTATTACATCAATAAATATGATGTATTAATACATGTATAATATATGACAAATTGCAAAATGATATTGCTTATATAGTGTGTAGTAGTGTATTTTCATGCCAGAGCAAAGCGCAAATGGCCGTGGGAGGGAGTGTTTGCGCTATCATGTAAACTGTGGGTGTATTGTATGTAAATGAAGTGGCGCAAAGTGCAATTTGCTATTTTCCTGAGAAATATGTTACTGCATTTGCAGTTTGGAGGTTCCACCAGAAGGTGGTAATACAGTTCATCTCCGAATTCTGAAAGTACAGAATGTCAAAAAAATGTCCCTGACCATCGCTTTTGAAGCCAATGGTTGAAACATTGGTTGTTTTGTTTTTTTCAATTATCATTATTATTCTTATGTTTATTTGTATTATTATTATTGTATATTTACAATTGTATTTACGATTTGATATGTAGCCTACTAGTAATTTTTTACCTGTTATCATAGAGTGATTTTTAAGTTACTGCAAAAGGGGTGACATGTTTAGATTTGGAATACTTTTTTGACCACTTCATTATTTTGGTTATATTTTCATTTAGTTTGAAGTGTAATTTAAATGTAGAAATATTTTTGCTTGAAATTTTTCATTTTTCAATAAAAAAAATTAAAATCAATGTCGACTGGTAGAATTGAAGTGCGTGCCGATACAATCACTGTTAATGCAAGCCATGATTTGTGTCAGTTGATGAAAATGATTAATAGTAATTACATATTCTTTAATTTAATGGAGTGTACATCCATATTCTGATGAGAATCGCTTTATCCATACATATAAAAGGAGTATCGCTATCATAGAAATATACTTGACATTCATCAAGAACGCAGTTAATGCAGAAAAGAATGTAATTTTTCTTGTAATTCATTGCACACAGTCCATTTACACTGTAAACTTCTCATGAATGTGTTGCCTTTGTTTATATCGCTGAGATATAAAGGGAATGAGGGAATGGAATAACCAGAGAAGAACCTCAGAATAAAACTGTACTTGACCCATCCCATTTGCACAATTCATGGGCAATTTCGGCAAACACACTGCATGTGTTTCACTTCACATTTAAAAAAAGTCATGTAATTTTATTTCTTTAGCTTTATACAAACGTGACATATATCTGATATAAGATCATGAGCATGATACATCTGAAGTACTCACGTGGCTTTGCCCTCTTTCAGGAAGACACAGGACAGGGTGAGTTTGAGTGTGGCATCCACCACTTTCACAGACAGAGGCTTAAGTTTAAGCGTCAGGTCAAACTGAGTTGGCGTCGCGCTCGCATACTTCTTCATGTTCACATCAACCGACGCTAAAATTTTCCGATGGCCTTTTGTTTCCTGTGAATGATGGGGTTGAAATGGGGTTAGAATGCTAAAAAGAAGACTAATGTGCTTTCAAACTGTACTGTTTTGTATTGTAAGCAAACTAATGAAGCATCACAGTTTATGATCTCATTATTTAAATCTGTTTTCAAAATGACTGTCTAATGTTTTAATAGCAAAACAGAAAAACATGTAATAGAAAAATTGCAAAACAACAAAGTGAAATGCTAAAACTACACCTGCAAACTTTTAGCCATGCTGTGACACTGAAAACTAAAACAAATCTTAATAGGTGCTGTAAGCTATTCTTTTAACACTGTGTCAGTCTGACAACCCTAGTCTCTGTAGCAAAAATACTTAGGGGAGCAACCAAGAATCAGAATAGCTCTTAAAGGTGGTTGAATAAGGCAAAATGGCAGAATTTATAATTATTATTATTTACAGCTACAGTACCGGGGGTATGATTAAAAGTAGATAGACTCACATTCTCTATGATAAATGTCCAGTCTTTGTCCTCAAATTCTTCAGCATTTGGATCCTAAAGAAAAAGTTAGATTAATAAAGTTGGTTGCAATAAATTCGACTTAAATTTATAACTTTGAGTAATGTGTAATAGATATATATTACACGTTAATGACAGATATTTATAGATTTATATAACATATCCAGAAATATATCTTTACATATACCATAAACAACAAGGTCCAGGTACAATATGATTACTGGTATTTTGGTTATTCATCACAATGTTTATTACTTGTGTATTTAAAATAACTTGTGAGTACAGCATCACAAATCTTCTCTATTTCCTGTCAAATACAAGGAATTATTATTATTATTATTGTGAAGTAATGTCTGCAGCACCTTAAACAGAGTGACTGTAATGTCAATGCTCTCAGAAACCTGCCAGACAACAGTCCCCCTGTACGGATTCTTAATACCTGGTTGCCAGCCATGAAGCTGAGGATGAGAATTGGAATAAATTAAGGAAAATAGGTTGTAGTACGTAACAGATCTGTTGATAGCTCAAATATAAAGCATAATGTGTACGTCCTGTTGCATGAGACACCAGAAATGCTTTAGTAACCAGAAAAAACAATTATGCATATTATTTTGTATAAATCTGTAATAATAGTCTAGAGTATATCAAAGCAATCAGACCAATGGATCTGTGATATGTGTAGAACTAGGTCTGATGAAATAATTACTGTACATCACACCACTACCAATTGTTAAATGTGTGTGCTGAGAGTGAGTATTTGCTCTTCCTGTTGCACAAACACTTATCAATCCTCTCTGTGTGGTTAATGGTGACATTATGAGATTTTTGACCTCCGCTGTAAATTTTGTAAAGATTACATTTTGAGAAAATTACCTGTCATCAACAGCACAATGCTATCAAAATGTGAAGTGAAAAAATTGCCTAAATGTATGGCAGAATCACCAGAGGTTGACTTTGAGATTAAACTCCCTGGCATCTCACCAGAAACTCTAATAATGTACAAACAGATATGTTGCTGGTGTTGAGACAGGCTTGCTTGTTCTTTTAGAAGTCCCCTTGTAGGAGTGTCAAACTCAGTTCCTGGAGGGCCACAGCCCTGCAGTGTTTAGCTCCAGCCTTGTATGAACATGCCTCCTTGTAATCTTCAAGCACTCCAGAAGACATTAATTAGCTGCTTCAGGTGTTTAATTAGGGTTGGAGCTAAATTCTGCTGGACTGTGGCCCTCCAGGAACTGAGTTTGACACCTGTGATAGCTACACTGTAGTGGCATCTACTGTATGAAAATAACCAAAGGTTCATCTTTCATATTTCTTGAAAACTATAAAAAGTGATTTGGGAGCAGATACTCTAAACCCTGCATCCTCCTTTTACCTTGGTGCAGATGCGTCTGTTTCGTCTGATCCAAACCACTCGCAATTTGTCTGGCTGCCTGTAAATAACAAATAACCAACAATTATACAAACAATACAGAAACACAATAGTTCCTTTTACACACAGACATTACATCCAACATCTTATCATTTAGCCTGTTTAGTAAGCAGGTAACATTGCATGAAGCAATACACATACAAATATATACTATGCAAGGAATTTTTGAATGTTAAATGACTCATGAAACAGTAGCATGTGAAAATATAATTTGCCTCTGGAAAAGGCTATACACATAAAATTCCCTGTGAACTGACTTAATGAGGTTAGTCTACATAAACATGATAAACATGACTACCATCATGTGCACTCATTAGGTTACTCATCTGACCAAAATAGAGGAAAGCATTAGCTGATTTCATTAGGTTATGAATACTTGCAATAAGAGCAAGTACAATATATATAAAATATTAAATGAGAGACCCATAATCAAGCTCAAATATCAATTATGAGCTTGATGATGGGTCAAACGAATATCAAATATTTATTCCACTAAAATCATCCCAATTTATTGGTAATCAGATATAAGACATCTTACATATATACATGTGATGCATCTTAAAATATGTCCATAAGAAAAGCATACAACTGAATTTAATTAAGAGAGCAGTGTCCTTGTAACTGTGTGTATTAAAGGGATAGTTCCCCCCAAAATAATCATTTTGTTATCATTCACTCACCCTTATTTTCCAATCGTACATGCATTTCTTTCTGCCATGGGACACAAAGGAGATGTTAGGCAGAACGTTAACCTCAGTCACCATTCACTTTCATTGTTTGGAAAAAAGATGAAAGTGAGGCTAACATTCTACCTAACATCTCCTTATATCTACAACAGAAGAAAGAAAATCGGGTGGGTATGGAACACATGAAGGTGAGTAAATGATGATAGAATTTTTTTTGTATGAATTGTCCCTTTATCAACAAACTGGTAAAGGGAAATGAGATGCAGCTGCTGGTGTGAAGAGGGTTTCTCTTTAGTGCAGATGTAGGAAGTATAACCTGAGACTTGCTCTCAATGGAGGGTGTGGTCTCTCCTTACACTAACAAGATTATCAGATCAACTGTTTAACGCACACACACACACACTATGTCACTTCCTCGTGAGAGTGGTTTTAATGGTTTCAATGTCTTCTCATTTTAAACCACTTTTTCTGTTTGTTACAAATCCCATTTATGCTATTCTGCAACATAAAAGATTGCTAGAAAGTTTGATGTGACACTGTTTGTGCTATCGATGTATAGTGTAACAAAACAGCAGCACAAGCTATGACCAACCATCAACTGTTTAAATATGCAGATGTCTGGGCAATTCTTTCAAACAATTCAGGTTGCAATCTGTGGCTTTCACTTGGCTGTGGCAAGAGATTCTGCAACTTCACAACACAAATATCCAAATTCAAAACAGAATACATGCCACATAAATTATTTTTTATGGTGATGTTCTGACAATAACCTTATATAATCATAATGCTATCATCATTATCGTATGCTGTACTCTTCTTTTTACACCATCGCAGTCAAGCCATTTGTTTCATACACTCACTGGACACTTTATTAGGAACTCTATGGTCCTAATAAAGTGCTTGAGGTTCGACATGTTGTGCATTCTTAGACGCTATTCTGCTCACTACAATTGTTCAGAGTGGTTATCTGAGTTACCGTAACCTTCCTGTCAGCTTCAACCTGTCTGGCCATTCTCCTTTAACCTCTCTCATCAACAAGGTGTTTTGTCCACAAAACTGCAGCTCACTTAATGTTTTTTGTTTTTGGCACCATTCTGAGTAAACTCTAGAGACTGTTGTACGTGAAAATCCCAGGAGATCAGCAGTTACAGAAATACTCAAGCCAGCCCATCTAGTGCCAACAGTCATGCCACAGTCAAAATCAGATCACATTTTTTCCCAAATCTGATGGTTGATGTGAACATCAACTATGGCTCCTGACCTGTATCTACATTATTTGATGCATTGCACTGCTGCTGCTACACGATTGGCTGATTAGATACTCGCATAAACAAGTAGGTGTACAGGTGTTCCTAATAAGGTGCTCAGTGAGTGTACTGTATATCACATGTTGTGTCTCTTATGTCATATTAGTGTTTTTTAAGGCAAGCATCACTATTATTATTTCTCATATTAGAGTTAGGGATTTCAGCACACCCCATTTGGAACCTTAATTGTCCTGTTTGTGCTACAGCCATGAATGATACCTCAAATAGTATGGCTTTTTGAGGAGAGGTGCACTATTACTCTTGTAAGTGATCAGACCATTTTCACCTAGGACCTGATGGATATAAAAATTGGCAAAAAAAATACCAACAGACTCATAGTGACCAGAATATCTAGAGGATTGAGGTAGGGCTCTTTCACGTGGACCAGTAAGCAACACCCTAGCAATCACAAAAAACAACGTTGCAAGCACATAGAAGTACACAAAAAAAAAAACAATCCAAGCATCTTAGCAACCGCAACACCCTGGCAACCACCTAGTGGTAGCGAATTTTAAATGGACAAGCACCACTCACATTTAGTATAATATAAAGTACAATTTCACCAGTACGTTAATCCCTCAATACTACAAATCAAACCTGGAACACCTGGAAAAGTGCTGATCATTCAAATGATTGGGACATAACATGCTTCTAAAATTTCCTAAAACTGATGAAAAAACCCATGTCAGGCAGTAGATTTTGCCTCTTAACGTGGTATTTGAAGTTATAATAAAGCAAAGTAAAGATGAAAAGGGAAAAATGTGGGCCTCTGGGTTTCGTATTGCAGGTCAGTGTCGGCACCAGCTGTGTGAATGGTTGCAAGAGACCAAGCGGAATGGTAACAGAGTCATGAGGTCCACAGAAATAGATTGGGAAAATGCACAAGTATTGATTTAAAGTTGCTGAAGCACTATGCTGTCACAAAACTACATATATGAAAATGTATAAGGAATGTATGGCTACAAAAAGCTATTTTAGACTTCAGTTCATATATGATGCCATTATACAGATATTACATGTATAATGCATAATAATAATCAAATTCAAATCAACTTGCCTGATTTGTTTATAGACAGTCTGGCATTTTATTGAAGTTTGTTTGAGTAATGCAGAATAAAAAAAATGTCACATTGATTGGAGATGGATGTGACGGTTTATACTTAAAATAAAAGCTGAGTCATTTAATTGACAGAATTGAACAGCTGCTCTGAGGTCAGTCGTTGGTGAGTCATGTGACACCATAAGACGCACTGTCAACGGGCCACCGAGAGAGTTATAGTGACCATATTGACACATCATAAGCAAGTCGAATCACCCATTTCTTATTTTTATCTATTAATAAATAGTAGTGAAACATTAATAAATATCCAATATTGCCATTGGTTCATGAAACATACCTAAAAAATACATAATGTTAACAAGAATAACATGTGAACAACATTCCATGCATGCAACTGTCTCGTGCCAGTGAATTTTGTCAGTAATAAAATAAAAAATTTAACTAAAGCTTGTACCAATTTAACATTGCAATAAAAGTCTCATGTAGTGTATTGGAACACTTTAAAATATGTTTTGTGAGGTAACCTAAAAATGTGCTTCATATGGTATCATTTAAATTAACTGGTATGATTCAATTCAAAAGAACATTTTTATCTGACTAAATGTACATAACAAATTAGGTTACACCATTACTATTAAATTAAAAAGTTAAATAAAAGTTAAATAAAGTAGAATTAGATCTTTATATATAGATATTATTTCATCTTTATTGAGGTAACAATTGCAGGTTACCACTATTTCCAGAGAGGACTTTTGTTTCAGATATTGCTTTTAATGGAATATTGATTACCAAACAAATCCACGATTAAAACACAATGCTAATGCACACTAAATGTTTTTGATAGTTAAAAAACCTGACAGCATTTTGTAAAGTTGATGCAGCTCAGATTAGAATGTAGTTTCATAAAAAGGAATCGTTCCTATATTAAGATATAATGGGGTCGTGCCTAACAATGCCCTTCAGCCATGACTATATTCACAATATATGTAGCACGGACTCTTGTACCTTATTGCTTAAGTATAGTATTTACAGTATACCGGTAAAAAGATTACTGGGATAAAAGCATTTCAATTGTTGCAGATTTAGATTTACTGATGATTACTTTTAGATAAATTGCACAGCCATATTACCAATACATTTTTAGGAATGTCTATAAATTGTAATATAATCAGGAAAAGAGAACAAACACGATTTTAGAGAAAAGACAAAAGTCTGTAATAGAAGTACAATATCTCAGAAGTATGACTAGTTGTAATAGGTAATGAGGGTAATTATAAGGACAAATATATCCATCAATATACACCTCTTAAGATCACCAAAAAAAAAAGGAGTTTGAATTGCATTAATTCTGCAAATAGAGGACACTACAAAGGCTTTAAATATTAACTGACATAAGTTAGGCTGATCCATGTGCATCCCAAGGTCATTTTGGACTAGTTTGTCCTTTTCTGACTTGGCTCCAAATGGAACACATCTCTTAATACCACCAACCCCAAGCATCTGTAAATCAATGGAGGGCATTTCATTTTATGATTCATTAACCCTGTCCTGCAGAACTTGAGCAAAGATCTGGGAGTAGGGGAAGATGGGGAGCAGGGGCGCAACTACACATTTCCGAGCGGGTATGCAGAACTGCGGGCGAGATGTTGGAGGGGTCGAGGTGGCCGATTGCACCACCTTTAGTGAGCCGCTGGTGCCCCCCTTTACATGGCGCCTCTATGCATTGCATAGAGGCCTTGCACATATGGTTTTTGCGCCTCTGATGGGGAGGGACGTAAATCTTTGTTTGTGTTCTGAAGGAGAAAGAAAGTCATACACATCTGGGATGGCATGAGGGTGAGTAAAACATGAATTTTCCATTTTGGGTGAACTATCGCTTTAAAATGGAAAGTTTGACACTTGGATTAAGATGACTCCTTTAGAAATGGGGCAAAATGTCCCCAGGGCATGTTGAAGTTGTTATTAGTATTACTATTTAATTAATCATTTCAATTATAATTCCATGAATAAAATTACAATTCAAACATCTCTATTATTGGTCATAACCTGAATAGAATAATCAAATCAGAATTTTAAATCACTGTTGCTACTGTGTCTATCCTTTCACTTTTAAAAATGAGTAATAAATATGGATGATGCATCATCATCTTGCACATGCTAAACTCATATCTAAATATGTTACAATTTATCAGTCAACACACATTGATCTAAAGGGAAGCGTCTTACCCAAGCTTCCCATTCATTTTCAGATATTTTTAGGTGAAAGATTGAAATGTGCAAGATTATGATTAGTGCTCAAAGCTCCTTATATCAACATTTGTAAGACCTTCACATCTGAGTCAGCTTTAAAGAGAGTTTCATATCAAAAGTGTCAAGTGCAACTGGTCTGTAACTGCCAAGGACTGTGTCACTGAAGATGCAATTCAAGTGCAAACATTAAAGTAACCTGAATTGGGGGAAACTGCCAGTAAAACAGAAGTAAACCGATTCAGTAAATAACTCAGACATACCAACGAAATGAGCCAGAGTATACAAGTACTTGAAGCACAGTAATGAACGTCCATTTTAACTGAAAGAAGGGATCACGTAAAACGTATATAGTGTCAATTCACAGTATGCGACGAGATAAACAAGCATTCCCTTTAGAACAAACGAAAAGAAAATGTCTTGAGCTTCGTTTGTTCTTATGGGAGCGTTCTAAATTTATCGCGTTGCGTCTCTCGCAAGGCGGACATAAGGTGTGTCAGCTTCGTCAAACTTAAAAAATAAATGTTGAAAAATGTGATTATGCTGTTGTTTTACCAATAGGTATCGTGCGATTAAAAAATATCTAATTTCTTACCACTTTTTCGTGCACTCAACAGTGAGTTCTTGAAAGGACGCAGCGAACTGAAACTTCGACGCTCTTTTGCCTGCGCGCTGAAGTCTCTTCCATACTGATGTCATGACTGCAGTTATACAAGACAATTCCACATAAAAACGTCTGATGTTTTGAAATGCATCTGGGGAACTGCTGTCACCTCGCTTATCTCCGATGTTGTGTCAGGGATGGCAGCGGGAACGAGCGACGACCAGGACTGCTGCAGCTCAGCGCGTGCTGCCTCATGTACAGTTCACGAACGCTTCAAATGTCAAAGTAAAGGGTGGAGAAGATAAGCTCATAGACACATCACAGGAAACACATAAACTGGCACCCCCTTGTCTGGAAAAATAGATTTAAGGGAATACTGGGTCACCAATTGATCAATTCAATGTAATAATCCAATGAATTTCCATAAAAAGTAGTAATGGGAATGTTATCAATCAAATGTATATATTTTTGTGGACATTTTTAATATAGCCAACTTTATATTATACTATGTACAAGTATATTGTTATCAGCATAGTTAAAACTGGAAAGTAACTTGTCTAGTTGAAGAGAATGGACTGGAGATTGACAGGGCTACTCAAAACCTTCTATGTAATGTCAAAGGTCACATAATTTTGGAGTAGCTATTTTACTGTACTTTACAACAATAGGATCAAACTGATGGCAACAGGTTGTTAAAGGGATACTTCACCAAAAAATGATGGTGATTTACTCACCCTCATGCCATCTGAGATGTGTATGACTTTCTTTCTTCTTCAAAACTCTATTGAAGATTTGTAGAAAAAGATCTAGGCTCAGCAGGTCCTTAGAATGGGAGAGGATGGTGATTAGATATTTGTAAGTCCAAAAAGCACAGATAGTCAGCATAATAGAAATCAATTTTATCTCCAGTGGAGACATTAATGTCTTCTAAAGTGAATCGATCATTTATGTGCAAAAAAGAATGATATTTAAGCACTTTTTGACTATATAATATCACTTAGATTCAGGCGTTGACAAATGGCGTGAAGCCTCCACACGCATCACGTCTCCGTGGTAACACACTCAACAAGCCACGTGATAAGATGTGCAGATTGACGTTCTCAGACGTGGAGGCAAATGAGGTTCGTCCTCCACCACCTGCATTGAGGTGTGTCACTACACCACCACGAGGACTTAGAGCACATTGGGAATTGGGCATTCCAAATTGGGGAGAAAATGGGAGATTCTATAAAAGAACGATTAATTCTAAAGGGGAACAACATCAAGCCAAGCATAACAAAACAAAAGGGGGATTGGCAAAGAGACGGGATAGACAGAGTGAGAAATCATAGATCACAAATAAAGTTCCTGCTCACAGCTATTCGTTTCCTGTTAGTTGTGAGTGCTGTAGTCTCAGTACTTCCTGTTTTCCTGTGGCATTGACCCTTCATGCCCAAGTATCAACTACAGGAAATGTTCTAAAAGAAGACAAACCTAAACAAAGTGGCATTAACTTGGGGTACACTTACATACACCAAATGTTCATTTCTAAACCATTGCAGCCTTGAAGATCCCCATTAATAAAATGCATATAAGACAAGCAAAAGTAGTTCAATGGTGAATTCTGAAAATTACAATGGAGTTAACATGGTCAATGCCTCAAAGTTGCTCATTTGATTGGTGACTAAGAAATTCTTAAAGACTCTTAAAGGGATAGTTTTAATTTTTTCATAATTTACTCACCTTCATGTTGTCTCAAACTCTGACTGACTCTGACAAACTTAAGATATTTCGAAGGATGTACAAGGTGCTTTCAATGTCAATGGGATCCAAAACTTCCAGGCTCCAAGATGGCAGCATAAAATAATCCATACTACTTGAGTGGTTTAGTCCATGTCTTCTGAAGTGATACAATTGCTTTGGCTGAGAAAATTGCCAAAATGTTTCACTATATTCTAATCTATATCTGCTAATTCACTATAAATCTTGACACCCATAGAAGCTTGTTCACCCTTCCTCAATAATAAGAGAATTAATCTATTTTTGGTGAACTATAATATTACACAGTATAAACTTTCTTTGTTTTAAAATGTAAAAAAAACAATAACATTGTGTTTATTTCCTTGTTGAAATTATATTTAAAAACATTTCCCCCATATATGCTCACTGAGCACTTTATTAGGAACACATGTACACCTAATTATTCATGCAATTATCTAATCAGAAAAAATCAGGTCAGGAGCTTCAGTTATTGTTTACATCAACCATCAGAATGGGAAGAATGGGGAAAAATGTGATCTCAGTGATTTCGACTGTGGCATGATAGTTGGTGTCAGATGGGCTGGTTTGATTATTTCTGTAACTGCTGATCTCCTGGGATTTTCATGCATAACAGTCTCAAGAGTTTACTCAGAATGGGGCAAAAAAAAAAAAAAAAAAAAAAAAGATTAATTAATATTAATCCAGTGAGCGGCAGTTTTGCAGACAGAAATGCCTTGTTGATGAGAGAGGTCAACAGAGAATGGCCAGACTGGTTTGAGCTGACAGAAAGGCTACGGTAACTAAGAAACCACTCTGTATAATTTTAGTGAGCAGAATAGCACCTCAGAATGCACTTTATTAGGACAATAGTGTTCCTAATAAAGTGTTAAGTGAGTGTAAATTTCCCCATTTAAATGTGTGCTGTAACATGTTTCACGTACCCCATTATAAAATATTATTATATTTTTAATAAGTATGCAGTTATTTTAAAACAATTTATGTTCAAATATGTAGACAGGGCAACAAAAGCATCCAAATTGAACAAGATAACCAGTAAGAAACTACATAATCAAGCATTCTGAATGTTCAAAAAGTAAGGACATATGAGAGATGCTTGAATAAAACTACAGTAAGCTGAAAAACACAAGAGACACTTGGAAACTGCATTCTGGGCTCTAATAATCTTTTAATATACTGCATACTTCTATCTAGAAGTGGAAAATTACATTGTGGTTATATTACACCATCTCTACAAGATCAGAGCTAACATGTAAGCCTCCTTGATAAATATAGACATGCATGTAACACCTGCTGACTGTCAGTCTAAATGAAATAGCAGTTGACAGTGTGAAATGTTTAGGGACTATGGTAAAAAGGTCATCCAAATACAGCCCATGAACACAACATAAAACTGTGTCAAACATACAGTTTTACAAATTGATGACATGTTATTTATATTTTAACTTTAATGATCTCTAAGTTTTGTTTACAGACATGTTGAAGGCTGGGTAAGGGTTGAGGTAAGGGTTTGGAAACCCAATACCATGCTGTTGATGTTTCATGGTCCTAATCGTAAACAAGTGGGGAACCCCCCACAATTCTGCAATTCCTCAGGGAAGTTCACGTCACAACTCTTTTGGTGAAGGACCTGTGTCCTGTGTTTGTTAATTGCAGGAAAAAAATGTCAGCAGTTCAGTCATTAGGACCATTTGGGGAGATAAAATCTTATTCATTTGCTATTTTTATCTTGTTTTTTTTTTAATGACAAGATTATTAGGCAACTCTATAATTGAAGGTCTAGTGACTGACAAATGTGTTTAAAAAAAAAAGCTTGCTTTTAAAGACTGCAAGCATTGCACCAGCATACAGACTCTTTGTTTTCTGACTCTTTAGTGCTGACTTAAATACAACTCTTGTGACCCCATCAACAGAATCATCACGTAAAAATAAGCAGTTCTGACCAACAATGATGTGACTGTAATTAAATACCATATCTTCTTAGTTCAACATCATCATGCAGGAAATCGCCCTGTTAAATCCCAATTTTTTCCCACACAAATTCAGACCAGATTCCGGACACGTGCCTCATGATATGTTCATGCCCCTGAAAATTGGCAGCTCTGTGCCTTTCTGTCTTTTTCAAAATCCACTCTTTTACTTAGTATTCCACAACACTACAAGGATTAATGCCAAGTATCATTGTACACACATTAAGCAATTCATAAGGAACACCTGTACACCTACATATTTTTGCAATTATCTAATCAGCCAATCATGAGACAACAGTGGAATGCATAAAATCAAGCAGATACTGTCAGAAGCTTCAGGTAATGTTCACATCAACCATCAGAATGGGGAAAAATGTGATCTCAGTGATTTCGACCATGGCATGATTGTTGGTGCCAGATGGGCTGGTTTGAGTATTTCACTATGAGTGAGTGCACTTAAGTAGAAACATTTATTATTACATCAAATTATTAAACAGTCAATTGCATCAATTCTGATAAGTCAATTGCAGGATTCTGAGGTCAATTATTTTTGCACAAACACAACTGACCGTTTAACTAGGTATCGATTTCCTTCATAGCTGTACTAGTTTCATTGTTTTTATATCACTCTGCGGTCTCTTTCTTCTCACATTTCAACTCAATCAATATTGCATGTCCATTTATTTATTTACTGGTTAGTAGCTCTGTAACAAGTGTGATTACACATAATTTTTTATTTATAACAAGGCTGACCATACATCATCCCTGTGCATAGGCCAAACTGAACTTCAACACTGCCTCTAGTTCAGCACAACTAGGTTACTGCAGAATTGGACAGTAAATGACTGAATACCATAATAAGAGTATATGACCTCATTGTAGAGTAAGCTGTGAAGTATGTTTCAGTCGGTTTATGTCAGACTGGCAGAGGAGGGAGGCAGAGCCATCAGTGCTGGGCACAAATTGTGACAGGCAAACCTGCTCCCTCCCTCCCAGTCATTACTCTGAAGAACAACATGTGAGGCAGTAATGATGCATAAAAAATACAAAAATAAATGGGCATGTCATCTAAGATCATGTATCTTCATTTGAATGTTTATTGTAGTGCATGTCAAGGAGGTATGTGATATGATACAAAATACAACACTGTTGCTAATTCTTTTTTATACATATATTAACAATATACTAAATATTGTTAAATATTTGTATATATACATCTTATGTACATGTATTTATAATGAAGATTATTAATAAATGATTTAAGCACTACACCACTCTGTCAAATCAAGTAGTTATTAAAAAATACAGCTTGCAAAGGCTGCCTCCTAGTGGTTATAATCTTCTGGTGGCTATTTTATAGATGGCAATTATTGGAGGCACACAATGACATGTTTGTTTGGTATATCATTTATTCTTACACTTCCCAGTTGAATTTAACCTATGTTGTGGAAGTGGATTGACACAGATTAGGGGTGGGGTCTGGTTTTAGTGAAGGGGAGGATTTTCCTCTGTGCTTGCTATACATGGTGGGTCAATGTATGGTGGTAATTCTGTTGTTGTGGAAGAAGGTGAGTTTGAGAAAGCAGGGGAGAAGGTATAGGGAGTGTATACTGAGGTTCCTCTTCTGGACCTGCCAGGTCCCCACTGAGCACAAGCTCATCCAAACCTACCCCTTTCAGCTCTCCCTCCCTCGGCCCAGCGAAAAACCGCAAAACAGCTTGAACATGCTGCAGCTCCCAGAAAATGTATAGAATGACAAGCAGACAAGCAACATGCTTTGGCATTAACTGCACTAGTTTTATTATACTTTTGCAAAGTTAAGCATATTAAAATTCATTTAATTTAAACCAGATACTTTTACCAGATTTTTTTTTTTTTAGTTAGACAGCAATAAGATTTACAGTTTTCCTCTGGGCTTTACTGACATAAGGCATAGTTCACCCAAAAAAATTACAATTATCTCATCAGTTACTCACCCCCATGCCATCCCAGATGTGTATGACTTTCTTCTGCTGAAAACATATCTCAACTCTGTAGGTTCTTACAATGCAAGTGAATGGTGACTAGACCTTTGAAGGCCCCAAAAGCACATAAAGGCAGCATAACATTTATCAATATGACTCCAGGGGTTTAATCCATGTCTTCAGAAGTGATATGATAGGTGTGGGTGAGAAACAGATCTAAAAAATATACCAGCCGGTGGCTAATCACAGACATTTTTTGTAGCATATGGGAAGTATTTACACACATATGATTGTAGGGGATTGCAGATCGAAAGAAAGAGCGATCTTAGCATTTTAAGAATTGACATTGCAATTGTACAAATAAGGATTAAGTACAAAATCAAGATTTTTGAACAGCCCTAGATACAAAAACGTGATAGAGGTCTAGCATGTCCATGAGAGAAACTGTGAATCCTGCAGGATCAGTTTCAGTCTCTTTTGTGTCACAATATATCACAATACATGGATCAAATCGATATCATGAGGAAAACGTATCACGATATATCGATATTTGATTGTATCGACACAGCCCTAGTATGTATGCAAGTAGTTTGAATAGATTCAGGATATACTTCCAACTCACGTTTAATTATAAATCAAGCTTTTTGAACGTGACGTCTCCTCAGCTTCTGAGGCATTATGGGATCGTAAAATGTCCAATTGATCTCACCAGAAATAGCAGGTCCATAGTGTTTTTCCTTGCTTACTGTTTTATGGATATTGAGAATTCGGACAAACTACTGCACTGGCATACTGTTTTTGGCATACTATATAGTATGGAAATATGGGTATTTGGACACAGCCGTGGACTGATCCACTTGTTCCAGTTACAATACGGACAATTTACAGATAGTCCCGCCCACAACAATGCTATTGAACAATGTTGTTGTGTTGAGCAGGACAGGTTGCTCAAAACAGAGGAGATTGTATAGTGCCACAGGGACACAGTGTTTACTATATTATTTGAGACAATTAACGTAGCTTAATTATAGTTGTCTCTGCATATTAGGCTGGGATAGGAGAGTGTTTTAACACAAAAAAAGTAACCCACTTCAGCTTTAAGTCTACCTTGAGTGTCAAAATATTTTTGGGTATGTCAAACCCTGTCTTGCTCAAAGCAATTCGGACAGTTTGTTACTGAAGGTTCTCGTGGTGAGTAAAAGCGATGTGGCCGCATTGACTCAGACAGTGATGAATATAATTTCTGTTTTTCTTCACAACCTTTTTCACAAATACAGGTGAGCTGTCAGATTAGATTTAAACACTGTTGAACATTTCAGATCGAAAAACGTGCATTCATTGAACCCTTAAAAGATATAAGTACTGAATGACAATTGCTCAAGTTATCTACTTCACTTATGGAGCAACTTCATCCTACAGTATATGGAACGTGAGATATTGATTTGCCAAAACAGCGCTTTTAGTTCACGCACCTCTTCAACAAGCAAACTCTCCAATATCATAAGAATAGCTAGCGAGGATAATATATAGGCCATAAATGTTTATCATGAAGGTAAAAGCGTAAAAGATTATGCACCTTATCAACAAACTTAATCATTTTTAATCTGCATCACAAAGCATCACTGTGCTGCATCTGTAACCAAATCTGGGCTCTGACAAGGAGCTTTCACCACAATGTTGACCATTTAAGGCAACAGGTCAGTAGAAATCTGCAGAAAGAGCTCTCCTCAGTTATGATGCCATCAACAGGTTCACTTTTTAAATGTCATTTTTAGTACAGTCCTTATTAGTTTGTAGCAAAATATCTATTATAAAGACTGAAACAATGCAAATGTGTCGATTTCAACTAATTCATCAAGCATTAATACAGCACACATGGATACACAACTGATAATATTTTCACTGCAAAATTACTTAAATTGCTGGTTGTTTCTCAGCAAAATCTATCCTATCATACCAGAAGACATGGAATATGATGCATGGACTAATTTTATGATACTTTTGTGCCATTTTAAAGTGAGGCAATATCCACTGCCATCATATTGAAAATACAGGCTGTGATATTAATTGCAACGTATGGAAAGGCATACATGTGTGGAGTGAAATGAGGGTTTGTAAATTATGAAAGAATTTTCTATTTTTGGGTCAACTATCCCTTTAACTTACAGGAGCTTTAATAGAAGTATACATACATTCTTGTCATATAAAACAATACAACAATTAACTTGTGACTACATTTAATAATGTAATTGTTAAGGCCTACAAAAAATATTTAAACAAGTACAAAAAAAAAAGAAGAGAACAACAAAAACAAAACCTATAGTCTTTTGTGGCTGGTCACTCATGCACACCCACAAAAAGAAATAGTATGGAATTGGCGGTTCAGCTTCACCTTGCTATAAATTTAACACATTAAATATAAACTCTGTGGGGTTTATGAGACATTTTGGCAGCAGATTCTATTATACTAAAGGCAGTAGATCCTGACATAACAGTTTTTATACCAAGCCTGATTTAATCAGACTCTAAAGAGTTAATTAAACCTTGCAGTAAAAACTGTGCTGAGGTTACCCATTTTTCTAAACTATTATTTCCTAGAAATAATATTTGCTTTGAATGTCTAGAGATCAAAGAAATTGTTCAGTCCAACCATTTTTAAAGAGTTACTTCACCCAAAAATGAAAATTCTCTTTACTATTTACTCATCCTCATGCCATACCAGATATGGATGACTTTCTTCTGTTGAACACAAATGGAGATTTTTAGAAGAATATTTCATCTCTGTAGGTCCATATAATGCAAGTGAATGGTGACCAGAACTTTGAAGGCCCAAAAAGCACATAAAGGCAGTATAAAAAGTATTAATATGACTCCAGTGGTTTAATCCATGTCTTCAGAAACGATATGATAGGTGTGTGTGAGAAACGGATCAATATTAAAGTCCTTTTTCATCATAAATCTCCACCTTTGACCAGCCCTGATCAGTAGGTAGCGATATGCACAAAGAATGCAAACCACCAAAAACAAAATGTGAAAGTGTAATTTCAATTATATATTGAAAATTACTTCAATATATATGTTTCTCACCCACACATCTCTTCAGAAAATATGGAGTCAAATGGATTACTTTTATACTATCTTTATGAGCTTTTTGGAGCATCAAATTTCTGGTCCCCATTACGTGCATTGTGTAGACCTACAGAGCTGAAATATGTTTGTGTTCTGCAGAAGAAAGAAAGTCATACACATCTGGGATGACATGAGGGTGAGTAAATTAGAGAACTATCCTTTTAAGGGTGGCATGTCAATGGGATCAACTTAATGTCTTTTGGTGTTTTAAAGTGGCAGGTGAAGAGAATAATGGGAACATGTCCAGCGGCGCACAGGTTTACTGACCCTCCCGATGACTGGTAGTTTGTGGGCGTAGGTACGCGGTGGGAGGGAAGTAAGAGGCGGAGTTGGAGTAAAGCTTGTCTGGAAGCGTCTTCCCTGGCAGCGGCGGCCCATCTGCCGTCCACCAATAATGAAAGAAAAAGCCGGAGGACCGGCCTGAGGAGGTTGGAATCGGGTTTTGGGAAAAATGTCTCGGGTCTGGCTGGATGAACGGCCTGGACGGGATGAAGAGGATCTGGAACGTGAGACAGAGGAGGAGGAAGAGCGGGCAAGGGATCTGCAGATAGAAACAAAAGACGGTTGAGAAAAGTATGCAACTCAAAAGATTAGTTGCAACTAAAATACAATCAATCAACATCATGTGAACTGAACCTTCAGTTTTCAGTATTTTAACTCCTACCTCCCTGGGCCAGTAGCAGCCAGACTTGGTGGTTGCGGTTCTGTGCGTGGGCTTCCATCTTGCCGTGGGCTGATGTTCATGCTGGCAGTGAGTTGGGGCATCTTACGTGTGCTCTCCAGATTGGCAGCACCACTTGCTGGCTCCTTTCTGCCATCTAGGGGAGGGCAAGGACCTGTAGGTGGAGTGCCCCCTAGTGGTGGGTCAGTGCTGAAACGTACAGCCAGACTGTCTCCAAAAAAGGAGTACAGCTCACAGTACATAGCAGGAAGAGATACAGGGGTCCACTCTTCCCATGGGCAACCAGCTCCACCAGCTTGTAGATGGCTTGCAATGCCAAGAGGGGGTTCAGAGAGGGGTTCGGGAGGGGGCTAAGACCAGGAGAGCTTTCTCTGAAACCCACTGCTCCTGCGACTGAGCCCTGTTGAGCTGCACTGCCTCCTTCAGCTGCCAAGGTCAGACTAAGTGCCTTCATCTTCAACAAACGCTCTACAGCCACCTTCAGGGAGGAAAGTGAAAATGGTCACACTGGTGTTATGGGTAAAAAATGTTTTACAATTGTAGAAATTTCCTCAAATGAATCAATGAAAAACAAATTCAACATCTGATTTTATGCTGTCTAGAAATAAAAAAATGATTTAATCATCAGAAGGTTGATAGTTAATTTATCTTGCAAAATTAAGCTCAACAACCTAAAATGAAACTTTTTTAAGGGTACTTTTCATACCAGAATGGCTCCATATACTTTGTGGCCATCAGCTTTCACCTGAGCGTTGGACACAGAGTAATCATCTAACACAGCTTGTAGATTCGCCCAGTAGGCAGGAAGGTGAGGATACAACACACGTTCAACAGCCTTTCAAAAAATGAGACAAAAAAGTGTGACTTTCGGGAGTACAAATTATATTTGCATGTGCAGGTGCATATTGAGGATTTACTTTCCAGCCGAGTGCATGCAGGCCCACCACAGCTCCATAGTGGGAACACAGAGGCCTAACTGGATCAGAGAGCACTTTCTGCAGAGACAGAAGGATCTGATGGTACAGCCCACTCACAAGATCACCATGTGTCCTACAAGTCAGAAGAAAGGCAACTCTCAACTCTCTTAACAGTCAAAATGGTATGAGCATGCTTAATGGACTGTTTGAGAACTTTGTAATGTTGGACTCTACCCCTGTTCCAAATTCTAAGGCAGTATAAGATATAATGTTTCCTTCACAACAAGCTCTGTAAAGACCCAAGTACAAGATGGTGGACAGAGTCGAGAGAAAATGAAAGGTAAAGGAATGTGAAAGTGGTCACTGAGCTTTAGAGATTTAGATTAGAGAAATATGGGTTGTTTCACACAGTGGTCTACCAGTATGTTTTTTTATGGCCAATGCCAATACCCATATCTAGATAGCAGGATGGCCAACATAATGATGATACAGTATATATATATTACACATACATACAGTAATGTGCAAATGTTTTAGGCACTTGTGAAAAATGTTGCATAGTGAGGATGTCTTCAAAAAATAATGAAATAAATCGTTTTCATTTATCACTTAATGTCATGCAAAGTCCAGTAAGCCAATATTCGGTGTGACCACCTTTGCCTTTAAAACTGCACCAATTCTCCTAGGTACACCTGGACACATTTTGTCTTGGTTGTTGGCAGATCGGATGTTCCAAGGTTCTTGGAGAATTCCCCACATTTCTTCTATCTATTTAGGCTGTCTCAACTGCTACTGTCTCAATATGTAATCTCAGACAGACACGATGTTCAGTGGGGGGCTTTGTGGGTGCCATGACATCTGTTGCAGGGCTCCCTGTACTTCTATTCTAATGTTTTCTATTTGCAAAAGTAATGTTTGAGAGTCTAACATTTATATTTCCTATTGACACACTAAAGCTGAAGGTATAAATAACCATCTTAAGACAAATGCTTTTGTGAAACACTTTCACACAGTACTGTTTACAAATATATATAAAAAATTATGATAGTAAATATGATGTACAAAACAACGCTAAATGTAAATAAATACATACTTAGGGTTTTCCTGGGTCAGAAATGGTCTTCAGCAGCAGCTGACGTATATATAAAACGAACGAACACTGACAT
Source organism: Xyrauchen texanus (assembly GCF_025860055.1). Classification (NCBI taxonomy): domain Eukaryota; kingdom Metazoa; phylum Chordata; class Actinopteri; order Cypriniformes; family Catostomidae; genus Xyrauchen; species Xyrauchen texanus. The sequence continues at coordinate 17,540,098 of NC_068277.1, read as the reverse complement.
ATGCCAACAACATTACTTAATTGAATTTCATGTTTGAATTGGATATAATTATTTTTCATTACCTAATCATCTGGCACTTTTGAATTTTACTTTAAGGTATATATATATATGAAGCCAAACAAAACTTAATTTAATTAACACCTTATTTCAATAGGACTAGTTCAAATTTTCTGACAGTACCCACGAGTATACCACTTAAATGAGTTGGGATTGTGCTAGTGAAAATGATTGTTTTCTACCGCCAATAGCAGTCCGGTGCGCCCCGGCCTTAAATGGGCAGGGGATGAGTGTGATGAGGAGGAGGGCATGGCCGGGCTGTGAGGGTGCACAGCCGGCGCTGAAGGGGAGCCGGATATGTGAAAAAATGCAGAAATGTTTCATTATCCACTGACAAAACTGTCTGTAGATTTAGTACATGTTGATGAAAAATATATTTCATGCAATATCAAAAAGTATTGCTATACTTTCCAATTATATATATATATATATATATATAAAAATGACTTCTTCACCTACTATTTGTGTGTGCCCTCTACATAAACATACTAATGCTGCCTACTCTGTTGTCTATTTATAGTATATGCTTCTAAAAATGTGTTACCACACTTTATGGAATTTTTATTTTTTTTTCAACTTATGAGGTTCCAAATCAGTCATAATAATGCCATGTAGGTAGTGGACAGCAAGACAGCTCACTAGGTTTAGGAACGGTGTCTCCATTAATGGATATAAATTTAGCAGATGTGGCAGATGGAAAAGTTTTGTCTGTCATATTGGTCTCATATCTTTACCAGAAGATGTGGCTGAGCAGCAGGGCTGCGTAGTCTCTCAGGGTCCAGTGGTCATTGAGAGGGTTAATGGAGGCAGCCAGCGGCTCCAGGATGCAGTACATGACACTGGACACCAGACTGCGTACATATGAGCCCAGGTACAAGTACGGGTTCTGCACCAAACTCTTCACCATGTGTAGGAGTCTGTTTAATTGGTCTAGATCATGACTTACTGACTTGACCTACAAAAGTACAAAAAATATTTCACAGAACATCATGTTATACTTTTCTTTTTACTTGAGTGCATAGAAATCAGAATGTGTTTCTTGGTCAAAGTGACTCAAAATGATGGAGTAGAACATGCATGTAGTTATTGGATAAAACTGATATACCCCACTGATGACATAAACAAAATAAGGCAAGAGTGCAGCAATCTTCGAATTGGACTGAAGGTCTAACAAAGCCACCTGTTGGAAAAATATTCACATTTATTATCAAGAGAACACAACACTGCACTGTCTGAATTGTGTTTTAGTGTTTATTTTACATAAGGTTTACATCAGTAATTTAGAGAAACACAGAATACCTTCATGAGATGTGGGTCCTCTCCTAAAATGGCCCGGGTTATTTGTTGGTAATACTTCAGCAGATCATCCGATAGTGACTGAACAGCAGTGGGCACTAACAAGAGAAGATGCTTTCAGCACATAAGAGAAATTGCCACAACTTCTGCTAACACATAATTATACAGAATCGCTTGATGTTTAGGTGACTTTTGTTTGAAGTAGTCAACTAATAAAGCAAAATATATATAAAAAACAGCAATTCAGATATCTGAAAATTACCTGTTCCTTGAGGTTCTAGATTGCCCTTACCATCAAGGTATGATACATTCACTGTCGATCAGTCAAAACAGACAACAAAAGCAAAAGATTTAATCAAATTACAAAGTATGTAACTTCACTAAAGACATATACAATGTATGAAATATCACTCATGATACATGTCTTACCTCGAACCATCGTTTCTGCACAGCCTTTAGGGATGTTGGTAGCAAGGGCCAACTCCACAAGGTTTATCTCCCGATCTTCTACAAAAAAAAGTTCTCCTTCCTTCAGTGGACGAAATGATAAGGCTTCTTGTGTACCATGGCCACAAATGGTCTAGAAAACATACAACAGATGAAGTGTTTCAGAAAATTGCTCATCAAACACTCGGTTTCAAGATTTTCACAGATATTTAGAAATTATGACATACCTCAGTATTACTCCATCGTAGCGCTCTATTGAAGTCTTCCACGCTCAACTTCCGTCTCTTTGCGTGTCTCATGAACTGTGAGCTATTCTGTAGTGGGACAAACAGATGAAATGTGTATCCTTTGGTTGCTTGTTTGCACCATGTGTTTCAGCATTCAAGGTGAAGTTGGGTGATTTCTTTAATTATGGGCACTTCGGTGTCCCAGGGGTTGATTTTTATTTAACAAACAGATTTCATTTTGTGTGTGCATTATAGAAAGGTCACATAAAAGCGGACTTGGAAACTTTTTACCAGACATTGATCATATAATTTGGCTACTTTTCAAATGCCTTTTATGTATTGATTGGTATTGTTTTACCTGTGACCCAGACTTCTTCATATTAAATCATAAGAATTAATTCATAATAAAAATGATATTGTATAAAATAATTTCTATCCATTTATCAGAAATAAAAAATTATACCGATCCCACAGTTGTACCGTCTTTTCCACCAAACCAAACAATTCAGATTTTTTTTTTAAGTTAGTGTACTGTTAACCAAGTCAACAAATGTTTCAGTGAAGAGCATACTTAAGATTAAATGAGAAATTGATGTTCTAAGGAAACAAATACAATTCAAGGTAAATATAACTTCTTGTGAGCAAAATATTTTTTATTGGACTTCATTTCCAATCAAGTTGTATTTTTCTAAAGTTAATCCAAAAAGCATGAAATTATTATTGTGTATAAAACGTTTGCTATATAAATAGACTTAGCCAGACAACGCAGTATGTCATTTTTTTTTTTTTTTTCTTAAATAAAAGTTACAAATGACTTTTATTTATTTTTTTTATCCCCGTCATTTCCTTAACGGTATTATTTTAAACATACAGAATTTGAGATGAATTGGAAATAACACTGTGGTGGGAATTTCCAGGACATTCAGAAACAGAAATGACCAAAATCTCGTGTGGTTCGTGTACATACACGGTTGGACGTTTTTAATAACAGCATAAAAAGAGTTTAACGAGATTTTATTTCTAGACATCCACAGAGCTAGAAGTGCCCGAGGTTGAAGAAACACCCAGTTACGCATGTACAAGACAATTAAGACACGCTTCAAAAGGAATTCAATTAACTCTTAGGTTGACCTGTGTTGCTTCTCTGAGACGGTAGCACACATCCTCGGCCAGCAGAGCTGCGACCTCTTCGCTGAGCTCCACCCCGGTGCTCTCGGCCATCAGTTTAATGGACTCACGGGGTACCTCGGCGAAGCGCCGTTCCTCCCTCTCAGTCATGCTTACGGTACCGGGCAAACGTGTGTGGTTGCGATCAGTCCGAGATCACTGAAGTCAAGAATATGAAGGGTAATGAGATAAAGCGACATAGCTGCATTACGTTTGGCAAATAAATAACTAGTCAAGACAAATGCACCAGTTTAACGGTTCAGGACATATATCTAGCCTGGGAGACAAGTTTTAGGAATAAGCGGTGTTCGTTAGATTCAATTCAAACGAATTCGCTAAAATCATAAGAGCAGCACTTGACAGTCTTGGCCTAATTTTAATCAAAAAACATGCACAGTACCTCGTTTATGGCGACGGTCCACAAACGCTGAAAAGCATGAAGTTTCGAGTTAGTCTCTTAAATAACAAGTCTCTTTTAATATATATATATGGCTACATGCTACTACATTAGCACACAGCTTCACCATTCCCTGTTTACACAGCACTGTGAACTTGAAGCGCCTGATTGGCCAGTAGTTTGGCGCATGCGCATGACGCCATGAATACATTGGTTGTTAGTAGTAAAACAAATTCTGCCTCCTATCCTCAAAAAAAATTCTAATCATTTTGTAGAGTTTACCCTTTATCAATCCAGTGACATAATACGTGTCCCTTCCATCCATCTGTAATGTACGGAAGCCCCTGAACCGCAAGGTGAAAAACCAAGTTTCCCGCTTGAAAAAAAAAAAAATATATATATTTCTTCAAAAATGTTTTACCATCGGAATCATTGGGGGCAGAACCCGGGGAGCGTTACTAATAGGTGGTGCTCACCACTCAATTCGTTTTGGATGAGCATTATACATTGGCGGTGTAACTATCTAGCTCACGTTTAAACAGACCAACAATATTTGACATTCATCTGGAACAATTCACTTCTGAAATGCACTCACTATTGCATAGACAATGCTATATTAAATTAATTACATTTTCACCATGACAGTCTGCACATGACATAGCAACATAAGATTACATGTTTACTGATAGTGGCACCTGGTGGCCAAGGTTGGTAATTTAGAGAAAAAAGACTTAAGGAACTGACACTTAAGTCACTCTTCACCGTTTTCCCACCTTGCGGTTCAGAGCTTTTGAATTCAGGAGTGACGGTATACATTGGAACTGCAGTCGTTTTTATACTAAGAGAGCACACTCAAAAGTACACTTAAAATACTTTAGGAGGTTTTATTGAGCAGATGCTGAAGTTTCCCAAAATAACTTAAGGCAATTAAAATCTTAAAAATCCATAAGTTAGAAACATTCATATTGCAATCAAATCCATTATATATACACACACACACTAATAGAAACCTCAATTTAAACAAGGTTTTCGTTCAATCTGTCAAAAAAAAAAAATATTGGCATCTGAAGTATTGGACAGACTGAGAATAAATTGTCTATCACTGGAGACTTAAAAACAGCAGAGTCACAAAAGACACTATATACACACAGTAATAAAATACATTTAAAATGGAGGCTGGAAAAGTACAGTCTAAGCTCACAGCTTTAAGGCTTGGAGTAACTAACTTGGGGCATCATGTCTGGGATTTTGCCACCCCAAAGGCCTCATGACAGCAGGGGCCTGTCCAGAACACCTTGAGGGCCAGCATGGGCAGCTCTTTCCAGTTGCTGGAGCCTGAAGGCCAGAGGTAGCAGCAGGTCATTCAGATGCTGGCTGCTAAATGTGAAGGCGTTGTTGGCCACTACTTCCACTGATGGGGGTGTGACTGGACCGGAGCCATCAGGGTACACCGGCGAGGCCAACGCAGATGGAGGCGATGAGGATAGTGGAGATGGTGAGGTACTTAGGTCCGATGCAGGTGAAAGGGATCCACCATTTGGCATTTGGGGAGGCCAGGTTGTGTGGCTAGAGTTGAGACCTTTGATTGTATTGGGGAGCCCATGCTGGAACTGGCAACGGGTGCCATGTAGACAGAAACCAAATGTGCTGAAGGTATGACACAGGGTGCCACGAGGCTTCCACTCTTGGGAGTGTGATGGAGGTTGCCAGGTTCTTTCCTCATCTACGCTGCCAGATTCAGAGCCACCCTCAACATGCAGGAAATGGCATCGGTTGCCAAAGGGGCAAACCCCAAAGGCACGATACGTACGGCATGGTACGTTCTTGCGGCGTGGGCACACGGGCCTCTGCTCTTTAAGGTTGTGCACAAACAGACAACGAGTGCCATAAATGCAGTATCCAGCCGTGTGGAAGGTACGACACATCTCAGTTTTGTACTTAGGATGGCGAGAAGGGACATGAAGATCATGGAGGCCGTGAGCAAACTGGCAGCGGTCGGCATACTTGCAGGTACCCGTCTCAGCGTAGCGGCTGCACAGTTCGGTCTTGTAGCGGGTAGAGCAGAGCCAGGGGGTCACAGGAGGAGATGGAGACTCAACCAGGGGGAGCAAGGCCTCAGCAAGGGAGAGACTACCACGACCCAAACCCTCCTCAGGGAAGAGATGCTCATTCTGGCCTTCAGTGGGAAACAGCAGTAGGTTCTCTTGACTGGTCTGAGTGAGAGAAAAGCATCACTCATTTTGTTAGTGCATATACAGGGTGCGCTGGGTCAGATCTTTGCATTTTTTTTAGAACCCTAAAAACATTGATTTATCCTTGGATAAAAACACTTTAGAGGCTGTGGAAAAAAAATTATTAGTTGGGTAAATTGTAAAATATTAAAAAGGTAGTTCAGCCAAAAATGAAAATTCTCATGCCATCTCAAATGTGAGGACTTTCTACATGAAGGGAAATTTTTAATTTTTTTTAATTAAGTCATTTAATGCAAGTGAATGGGGACTAGTCCTTTGAAGCCTTAAAAAAAAAAAAAAATCCATACAACTCCATTGGTCTACAGATCTTCTGAAGAGATCATTTTGGGTGAGGAAAAATTTTAAATCCTTTACTATAAAAGTCACCACACACACACACACGTGAATTATCCCTTTAAGAGGGTCCCTGCAAATTACGATGGGCATGTGACAGAAATCTGGCGTCATTTTGCAATCTAAAACGAAGATTTCCACGTGGCAAATGGTGCTGGTCTTCACTATTTTTATGACTTCTACAAGCTGTAAAACTTTAAATAAAGCAATAGTCAGTTTCAAAATATTTGCTTGCCTTCATCTGGAACTATTTCTAGGAATAATTGTCCGAGATACTACGAAGCCATGGCACTTAAGTAAACTAACTTCAAACTTACCCCAAACATCTCTATGCGTTTCTGGACTCCTTTATAAATTAAAGGGCGACTGACCAAAAGTAAATCTTAATCTGTTTTAAGAAACGGTTGTTTGGCAACTAATACCCCAAACTGAGCCCTGGGCATAAACTCCGTTGTCCTTTGGCAGGTGAAAGACGCGGACACTACCCTGTGCCTGACAAGTCCAGCGTACAGACAACAGCTCGCCAGGATGTTTTAAAGCTTTCACGGATCCCATTCCCGCGGTCTTTTTAAAATATGAATCAGCTGTGAAGCGCCAACGTCAGGACGTGGTTCGAATCAGCCAATCAAGTGCGGAGGCGGTGGAGCGTCAATCTAATTTGAGAGCAGTCTGATGTGACAGTTCATCCATTTACTTCGTTGATGCTTTTGTCTTCTGTGGGAGTTTTGAATGTGATTATTGGTTATTACCGCTGCCCTGTAGCCTCCAGTGGAATAAACATTGGTCTAGTAGCTTGATGGGCGACTTCAAAGGGCAAATTCTGAATATACACATTGACCTGTCTGTATCAATTACCGTATGACACCTTTATTTGTTAATTGAGCGTTTGTCTGTGAAGTGCAGATTGAGGTCTTTGTGAGGCATGGAATTGGGATATAGTCCTACATTTATTCGGTACACGATAAGCAATGGCCAATTAATAGCTTAAAGGGTGTAACCAGACTGATTTTAAAAGGAAACGACCAAAGATAGCCTTAGTCAAATGTATAAACAATATGACAATATACAGTGAGGCGAATTATAGGATATATGGACGGAAGAATCGTGTGCTCTTTTGTTTATTGATTATTATTAATAATACCACTATTTACTGAACATTTGGCGTTTTTTCATCATATTAAGATTACCATCGTATTTATTTATAAATGCAATAAGCCACTCCAGGCCGCAGGCGTCTTGAGATGTTTTAACCCGTTATAGGAATATTCCGGGTTCCATATAAGTTAAGCTTAAGTGACTGCATTTGATAATCACAAAAATACATTTTCACATGGATAAAAACAAAAATCTGGGTTCCAGTGAGGTTCTTACAATGGAAGTGAATGGGACCAATTCGTAAACATGAAACTACTCACTGTTCCAAAAGTATAGCCACATGCCATAAACAATATGCATGTTAACATGATTTTAATAAACTTTTAGGTTGCTTACTAACATTTTCTGTTTTAAGATATAGCCAATTTTACAATTCATTGGCATGACGATGTCAACAAACCCTACAATGAAAACTTTACAGATCAAATAATAATAAAAAAAAGTTTTAACAGAATAATTCATTGGAAGTGCGTTTATAAAATTATAAGATTCACATTTCTGCATTTAAACCCTACAAATATTGTCCCCATTCACTTCCATTTTTGCTTTTTTAAGAAAAGGAGGGTCAAGTCAAAATGATAATATTTTTGGTGTAATCGTTCTAAAAAAATATTGTTTTAGGACCACACAAAAAAAATCTTTATTAATTTTCTTATCACAAGATACATTAAAGGATACAGACACTGAAGTATATAAAAAAAAAAAAAAAGTTTGGTGATTTCAAACAAAGATTTCAAAAATCCTTCACACCCTTAAAATCAACCAGTCTTCCCTCCCTTCCCCCACCCATCCCATTATTCAGAACAATGTTAAAATATTTTTTGCCATGTTTAAAAAAAAAAAAAAAACATTGTGGGGGTACAAAACCACCTTCATAAAAAAACTGGTGAAACTTAGAAAGGGACAGGTTAACATTTATTTAGTGTGCGGTGCACGCTTCATTTGTTTAAGAAACATTACAAAACCCCTAATCGGGGGAAAAGATTTACAATGGATTTTGTGTTGACAAATCTCAAGCCAACAAATCTGCCAAAAAGCCCAACTGTTCAGCTCTACATATCGTCCAATGTTAAGACAAAAATCATAAGGGGGGGGGATATGCATCAGTATCAGCCTTCAGTTGAACCACAAGAAAATCTCATCAAAGAACATTACTCTCATACAAATATCCTTGTTGTTTCATTATCTACAATAACAAACATCTTTCCAGTAGCCCCCAGATTACCATTTTGATTTACCCAAGACATTTACGATGCCAATGTGAGTGTGGCAACATATGCATGGAAAGACATGCAAGTGGTAAACAAATTATGGCTTTGTTCATGATGTAATTTAAGGAAAAGTGTCAATATTGACGTACAAAACAGACCAAACTGATTTTGAGATCAACCAACTTCTAAAACCTCTATAGAGGGATGATCTTGAGAAGCTCTGGGAAACCACTGGGCTCCTCAAACAGGATTGCCTCACATTCAAATAAACATATTTGACACTTTACTAAATCAGAAGCCTTCCCAAGTAATCAAAAGTTTGTACTAAGCTAGAATCCTATAAGACCTTCACATATCACTGAATGGAGTAGTTAAGTTGTAGGATTTTGGGTAAAAAAACAAACAAAAGAAACCCTGCAAAACCAGGAAACTATCCCAGTAAAAAATAAACCCATCCCAGTTGCAGATCTATTGTATAAAGAATAATACATAAATGGAGACCTTTGCTGTATTGCTGTCCATAAGTGTGTTGGAACTGTGCCTGAAAAACTAGAACCACATGTACAAGTCAGATGTGTCCTGATTAGTCCATCATTATCTAGTACAAAAACAAAGCAATTCATCCTCTGGTTTTTGAACACAAACAACCTAAGAAATTAAGAAAAAGTTGGTAAAAAGACGGTTTACTCTCTCATAGAATTTACACCTTCCATATGCACAATAACACACTTTTGAAAAATGCTGTTAATATTAATACAAATAAAGAAAGCTGGAGAAAACAAAAGAAAAGTGTGCTTTTACACCATTTTAGAATGAACATGGTTTGCTTTACATTACAGTTAAAATTATTGGCAATAAAAAAGAAGCAATGGGAAAGGAGAGAATTGAACTCTTAAGCTATAACACTGGGAGTAAAATGCTTTGAAGTCTGGTGTATGCTGGTGTAACAATAAAGGGTTTGTCATCTGTGCATGAGAGTTTTTGTGGGTATATGATTTTGGGCACAACAGAAGACGAGAAGTAGAGAAGAACAGCTGATAATGGCTGGATTTAACGTGCTCTGGCAAAGGATGTGGTCTGTCGGAACATCTCTCAGTCCTCCAACACAATTGGCTCGCTGGTGCTGGAGGGTAAGATGGGTACAGGAAGTGGCCGGGGTGGCAGGGGAAGTTTGACTCTGAGTGGGAGGTGTGGTTTTCTGGCCGCCCGCCTCATCTCTGACTGAGTGAGGTGTTTCCTCAGAGCCCTATATCCCACACACACACACAATTAGTCTGGAGGGAAAAGCAAAAAGTACAAAAATTAAATGCGAGCTCCTGAAACATACCTGGTGTCTTTTGTAGCCACAAACACAACTGGATTAGGTGCATCTCCTTGGCTGACCTTCTGCCTCTTGATGACTGACTGGGTGGCTGCTCTCATTCCAGATGTGAACGGTCTTCCATTGGTGGAGAAAGAATGGCCTCCAACCTGCAGCCAATGAAGATAGCTAAAGACATTAGTCATTAATCTTACAATTCATACAAAATCTATGTTTAAACACTGTCCATTAACACATACTTAGTTTAATCATTTTAAACCATGACTTGCAATATACATAAGTAATATTGGCATTATATTCATGATGTTAGCCAGAGGGGAACTGGCCCCCACAATGAGTCTGGTTTCTCCCAAAGTTATTTTTTTCCCATTAACCAACATCTTATGGAGTTTTGTGTTCATTGCCACAGTCGCCTTCGGGTTGCTCACTGGGGTTATAAATACAATTATTATTTAATTACTTATTTTTAAACACAATTCACAATCATATTTTATCTAATTACACAATGATGACTCATAGACTTTATAGACATTACAGTTGTATTTTCTGTTAATGCCTGATCTTCTGTAAAGCTGCTTTGAAACGATGTGTTGTGAAAGGCGCTATACAAATAAAAATGACGACTTGAAAGTGACTAACACCTTATATCAAGGTGTGCATAATTATTAGGCAGCTTCATTAACTCAGGTAAAATGGTTATAAAAAAAGAAGAATTTAGATTTAAATAGAGATTTAACTAGCACTGAATAGTAACAAATTGTAAAATGCCTTTCAGATGGATGCAACCCTCTTGAAATAGCTAAACTATTGAGGTGTGACCACCGGACAATCAAATGTTTTGTTGCAAATAGTCAACTGGGGATCAAAAAAACGCATGGAGAAGAAAAGGCGCAAATTAACTGCAAAAGACTTTAGAATAATTAAACGTGAAGCTACCATGAACCCATTATCCTCCAGTGCCACCATATTCCAGAACTGCAACCTACTGGGAGTGTCCAGAAGTTCAAGGTGCAAAGTGCTTAGAGACATAGCCAAGGTCAAGAAGGCTGAAACACGATCACCACTGAATAAGACTCACAAGTTGAAGCATCAGATTGGGCAAAGAAATACCTGAAGAGGTTTTATGGACCAATGAAATGAGAGCGACTCTTGATGGACCAGATGGATGGGCCCATGGCTGGATCACTAATGGACACAGGGCACCACTTTGAATCAGGCGCTAGCAAGATGGAGGAGGGGTACTGGTGTGGGCTGCTATCAATATGGATGAGGTAGTTGGACCTTTTCGAGTTGAAGATGGACTGAAACGCAACTCCCAACACCTACTGCCAGTTTCTGGAAAGTACTTTCTTCAAGCAGTGGTACAGGAAGAAGTCCTCAGCATTCAAGTCAGCCATGACACTTATGCAGGACATTGCCCATCACATGCATCCAAGTACTCCACTGATTGGCTCAAAGATGCCCAAATAATGACTTGGCCCCCTTCCTCACCTGACTTAAATCCTATCGATATTTACAGTGAGGGAAGACAATACACCACTTTGAACAGCATTTGGGAGGCTGTGGTTGCCGCTTACACGAAAGTTGAATGAGAACAGATCAAGAAACTGACAGACTTCATGGATGGAAGGCTCATGGATCCTCAGTTGTTGAAAAGAAGGGTGGCTAAATTGGTCACTGAATATTTTTGGAAGGCCAAAAATGTTATCCAATTGTCATTTTTTGCACTTACTCTAAAAATTGAGAATAAACAATTGTGTTGGGATAAATTATTTTTGTAATTTAGTTGCCTAATAATTGTGCACACTAATAGTTGCATAATAATTGTGCACACTTACATATCCCCCTGTGAAAGACAAAACTCACTTTTCCTTTGTTAATCATTCAGGTTTGAGGTTCAATTAAATTTTGGATGGACTGAGAGCATTGTATTTGTTCAACAACAAAATGAATCCTGAGGAATACAATTTGCCTAATAATTGTGCACGCAGTGTAAATTGCCCTCCATAAGTATTTGAACAGTGAGATACATTTTCATAATTTTGTCTCTCTACACCACCACAATGGATTTGAAATGAAGCAACTAATATGTGACTGAAGTGCAAGCTTTAATTTAAATGGAATTTACATCCTAATTGGGTGAACAGTTTAGTAATTACAGCATGTTTCATACAACCCCCCTCCTCTGTTTTTTTTAGGGGATCTAAAGTAATTGGACAAACCAACATAAATCATAAATAATCATTCTTAACATATGAATGAAAATCCTTAGCAGTGAATGACTATCTGAAGTTTGTAACCCATGACCATCACCAAATTCTGGGTTTTCTCCATAGTGATACTTTGCCAGGCCTTTACTTCAGTCTTAAGTTGCTGCTTGTTTGTGGGTCTTTCTGCTTTCAGTTTTGTCTTCAAGTAAACTGCATGTTCAACTGAGTTAAGGTCAGGTGACTGACTAAGCTATTGAAAAATATTCCACTTCTTTGCCTTGCTTTCACAGTACGTTTTGTCCTAAAATAGCGGAAAATATCGCGGCAGTCCCATAGATTTCTTTGGGTGCTACACTGGCAAGGAGATGTCTATATCTATAGAAAAGATGCTTCATTACACTGAATAAACTGCTTTTGAAAAGGAAACAACTCATCACATAATGAATGTAACACTTGTCTGCTAGTCTTCAACATATTTTATACTAAACAATCCTTCTGGAATAAAATATGGAGCTTACTACAATAAAATTGCTGATTTATAAGAAAAGACAGACAATTTTTTGATCGATAGTTGCCAGTTTACGGCTCTCCTAATTAATTTGTATGGTATCCACAAATGGTGACTTACTATCGTAACACCCTAGTTGACCATTACGCACTCTCCAATGTTAAAGCTGAGGTTGTTATTTCTGTATAGATCTCTGGTTTTGGTCACTGTCCATCAGTACTGTGAAGTGCCGTCCTCTCAGTTTTGCAACATTTGGCTAAATCAGAGCAGATAATATAGCCCTAAACACTTCACAATTCATCCTGCAGCTTCTGTCAGCAGTCATATCATTAACAAACACAAGTGACACATTTCCATTGGCTGCCATATATGCCCATGCCATAACACTGCCTCCTCTATGTCTCACAGGTGATGTGGTATGCTTCGATCATGAGCGGTTCCTTTCCTTCTCAATATACTTCTCTACCCATGATTCAGGTACAGGTTCATCTTAATTTTATATGTCCAAAGAAAAGTGTTTCAGAACTTGGCAGGCATTTTATATGCTTTCTGGCCGTCTAATCTAGCCTTCCTATTCTCAAGGCTTACCAGTGGTTTGTCGTAAACCCCATGTATTTACTTTTATAAAGTCTTCTCTTAATTGTAGACATTGACAATGATATGCCACCCTCCTGTAAAGTGAGTTGTCTTCAGTGGTCGTCCAAGCCTTTAGGTGTTGCTGAGCTCACCAGTGTGTTCCTTCTTTATAAGAATGAACCAAATTGTTAATATGGCCACTCCTAAGGTTTCTGTTATTTCTCTAATGGATTGGTTTTATTTTTTCAGCCCAATGATGGACAGATTTACTTGCATTGACAGCTCCCGGGACCCCATAATGAGAGTTTACAGCAACAATTCCACATTTGGAATCAGCTCCAGACCTTTTAATGTAATAAACTGGGAATAGCACACACCTGGCCATGAAACAGCTTCTCAGTCAATTGTCCAATTACTGTTGAGCCACAAAATTATGAAAATTCTCACCTGTCCAAATTCTTATGGAGGGCACTGCATTTTTATTTAGGGGAGATACTCACATTTTCAAAGGGCCTCTTGCCCAGTAGAGCCGATGCGCTCCGTGGCTGGTTGCCCTGGTTACGGTTGATAGGGGTTGGTGCACCTCGAGGGGCTTTGAGTTTCAAAGGAGCTTGAACAGCTGAAAAACAAGCATTATCACTCTGAATATTACCAGACCACCCATGTATTACATTATATATTAGTTATAACAGAGACAAAGTAAAATAAAACTAAAAAGACATGTATTATAACAGAGTATTTGAAAGATTTTGTTTTTAAATAATTAAATTCTTAAAAACCAAGAACATTTTTAAATAGTAATTTGGGCCATAGCCCTTCAGCACTTTATATGTAGACCAGTAAAAACTAATGATAGACAATATATATCTACCAGTCCAATAGATCACTCAGTATGTGTCCATTTTGAGATCGGCATCACCCAATCTCCTTGCACAGTTGGACAAATAACAGGGTTGTTAGTCCTCCTTTGTATAAATTTTAAAATCTTACAACAAAAAATGTTTTTATGTATGGACCTTAGTCAGAACAGTGCCATATTTAATTTTTGACAAGAATGAATAAGATGCTGTGAGTAATAGTAGTCTGTTCAATAGGCTGTCCTGTTTAAGTGGTGTTGATAGTTTAGATGACAACACATTATATCTAGCATCTTTATACAGTGCATGCCATTGTACAGACTGTTTTCATGCATATAAATATGGCATCTACACTGACTAAGGTCTATATTTGAGTAAATATTGTGTAAAAAAAGTGTTCATTTAATTTAAGCTATTTCGTTTGTCTCATTTGCAATCAGTTTGGATCTAGTTATTTTGTGCACATAAAGGTATTTTGCATGCATGGAACTCAGTTTTGTGAAGAAATGTATAATTTCTCAAGGAAGAATTTGTTTTGAGCAAACAAAAGTAAAACTATTTATTCAGATAAAAAAAAAAAAAAAAAATCTTAATTAGTGCTGATGTCCACATTTGCACAGAATTCTAACATCACCGTTTCTCCATTGATTTTGACGCATGCAACATCTAACTGCTCTCTCTCCTCACATTGACTGTGCATGGTCAAAACATTTGACAGCTCGCCTGCTCAACAGGGACAGTGTTACAATGTGTCAGAATTTCAGCCCATCATAGATGAGGGAGTCAATTCCTGCTTAGTTGGCTTGATCATCAATCAGATTGCTAATCAGAACAGGATGAAGAGAAGGGGATAGTTTGTTTTCAAGAAAGATAATGTGTAACATACTATGACCACTTGTAAGTAGTTCATTATTGACTTAAATTTATTCAACATTAAATCGTTTTTTGTCTGTACACTGCCAATAGCCTTACAAGCTAGCTTACTATCTGGCTAGCTCTCTTAGTATGTCCTATATTAGTAAATGCACTGACATAGGTCCTAGCTTGACCTTGTTAGCTAGCACTTTTATATAAGATATTTAATCTCTTCTGTAATAACCTTACATTCCATGGACTAAAAATATCTTGTAATAATAATTAGAGTAAATAAAATGTACACTGAACTTGGAGCACTGTGCCTGTTAGCATTTACATTTATGCATTTGGCAGACGCTTTTATCCAAAGCGACTTAGTGCACTTATTACAGGGACAATCCCCCTGGAGCAACCTGGATTAAGTGTCTTGCTCAAGGACACAATGGTGGTGGCTGTGGGGATCGAACCAGCGACGTTCTGATTACCAGTTATGTGCTTTAGACCACAACGCCGCCACCACCACTGTTAGCCCTTCTGTTACATTTACAGTACACCGTGATGTTCATGGTTGCTACTCAATCACTGAGCACTCATAAGCAGCTCCTAAAAGCTAATCCTGACACAGGAGGCGGGACTTGTCAGAATATGGAGGTAAAAGCAAGCAAGCAGTCTAAAATCCTGAGTGCACGCAGAGAGAGAGAGAGAGTCAGATTTTACACAAGCAAGAAATTATTTGTCAGGGTGCAAGTGTCAGATGTCATCAGAATAGTATCTCCTTGAGCGTAAAGAATTATGGCATAACTATAATGCCAATAATATATCAGAATTATATTGGCAACTTGCACTCTAAATCTGGGCCACTGAAAAACAAATAATGGTCATCCAATATTAAAAACAGATAAAACTATTTATTAGTGGTTCAAAACATAAATCTATTTTGGTATTAATGCTAAAGCCTTACCCAATTCTTTAACTATATTAACAAGGGATGGTCGTGGAATAATGCGGTTCTTCACACCACTCTTCGTCGCTTTTGGAAGCCTTATCATACCTAAGAGTGAAAAAGAGGAAGTCGACCAGTTATTTAGAGATAAACCACACAGTTTCATGTTACTGCATAAAAAAGGCCCATAAACTTTTATAAAACGTCCTCTCCAATAGATGGCAATATGAATAATAGAATAATTGTTATTTAAAAAATTTACTCACACTCTGCTTTGACAGCATTGGCATTAATAGAAGCGTAGGGGCGACGGGCTGCTCGGCGAGACTGCAGGATGTCCTGGCACACCCGACGGGCGATTCGAGTGAGTTTGGTGGTCTGAAGGATGAAGGTCTGACGGTTTTTTGCTAGAAGTTTAGCTCTTCCGGCACTGCTGGTGAATGGGGACATGCCCTGTACTTCCTGGCGGGTCATGTGACCACGTGGAGCCGCGTCCTATTGGAGGAGACAGTCACTGGTCAGTTTGGCAATTTTTCGATTCTGTTTTTAATTCTGATGCATAAACGAGGCAATAAAATAAAAATACATCATTGACTTAATTTCAAATGTTGAAAAAAAACAAAACAAAAACAACAAACAACAAAAAAACAAAAACAAACAGCAGCTTCATTCTGCACCTTACATTTTAAAACATTGCCAATCTGAACATCAAACACCAAAAAAAAACAACAGGGTTCACATACCGTGCCAGCTCTTGCGGCACCCTCTAGTTGGGTGGGGGTCTTCAGACCACCGTACTTCTTCCAGTAAATCCAGCAGGATGCACAGAGTCTGCATTGCATGTTGGGAGGACCCCATGCATACCACTGCTGAGACTGGGCAGCTAGAAGAGCAACAAGCCAAAATAGATGGATAAAATCATTATACTGTACAGCAATATCTGATCTTGCATCCTATCATGGGGCATGTTGGGCAAAATGACTTGAAGGCACTCACTGTGGCAGCTTTCACAGCTGAGGCCTTTCTGGTAGCCGGTGGCCCCGTTTATGCCAGGCTTGTTTCCAGGAGCCATGATCTGGTTGGGGTTGGGTTTGGTGCTGATGGAGAGAACAGTATTGTGAGTCTCAAGCAGCAGACAAAGTTTTAAAAACAAAATAATAATTTGACTCTACAAGACAACATTATCATCAAAAAAATTTATATTTTAAAACATATGCTTGAATGGTTAACAGGGGACTAACTAGCTACTTGTTTTAATTTATGTTCAGATTATTGTTTAAAAGTTAGAGGTTTCACTCTCTAAAGAACATAAGATTCTTGGTTAAAAACAAAAAAATAATGGGACACAAATTTATCAAACTTATTTATGGAAATTGCCACTCACTTTCAGAAAAAGACTGTTTATGCCCAGAATATGCAGAGACACTTAATACTCACTAGGTGGGGATGTACACTTGTTTGAGTTTGCTGTCAGCCTCTGCTGCCTTTAGTCTTTTCTGGAAAGAAACAAAAAGCAAACACATATCTTCAAAAATGTTTTAACAGTTATCTGCATGCAGAAAAATACAAGGAATTTATATTTTTTTTTGGCGTAAATAAAAAAAGATTTTGAAAATGTTTCTGACTTGCTGGATGTAACGATCAGTAGTTTTCCACATGTAGTAGAACTGGACCACACTAGCTAATGACTTCCAGGGCAACTGCAGGACAACAATAAAGAACCATCAAAAACACAAAACCTTGAAAATATATCACACAAATATTTATATTTAAATGTTTTTGACTCACAAAGTCTTGGCGGATGTCGTTAAAGTCTTTGCCGTATTTCTCCAAAGCCTCCTCGAACAGCATGGCCTCTGAGGCGCTCCACTCCTCCATCTCATCTCTGCACAGTACTGGGCCGCCCTGCGGCACCAGTGTGGACATGGCCTTGGCCAGGTCATAGCCATTCTTCTGCAGTGTGTCCATGGCGTGGAACTGTGGACAGGTGGAATAATGTGGTTGTCAGGTATGAAGGTTAACTGAAGCAGAGTTAGATGGTAGTGAATAAATGCAGACTGCTGTTATGTGTGTGATTAAGGAAGAGAGAGTGAGAGAGAGTCAGAGTCACTGCAGGCATGCACATGTCGCCTCCCTTACCAGTGTGATGTCTCTAGATGCTGCAGCTGCACTCATGTGCAAACTGGGCTGGCGAATGGAACTGCTACAGTCTAGTGCACGTGCGAATGTGCCAACGGCTCTAAAATAAACACAGAATAGATGCATTAACATCATTAGTCATGTTACTACACAACAATGTTTAAAGTGGTAAATTATTTTGCCTGAAAAAATAAAAAAGAATTTTAAGGGACAGTTCACCCAAAATGAAAATTCTCTCATCATAAACTCACCCCCATGCCATCCCAGATATGTATGAATTTCCTTATTCTTCTGAACACAAATGAAGATTTTTAAAGAATATCTTAGCTCTCTGTAGGTCCATTCAATGCAGGTGAATGGTGGCCAGAACTTTGAAGGTCCAAAAAGCAGATAAAGGTAGCGTAAAAGTAATCCATAAGACTCCGGTCGTTAAATACACATTTTCAAAAGCAATATGATAGGTGTGGGTGAGAAACAGATCAAATTGTAATTAATTAATTTCTTTTTCCTATATAAATTAGCTTCCTGCCCAGTAGATGGCGATATGTGCAAAAATGCAAATCACCAAAAACCTAAAGAAAAATGTGTAAGTAAATGTGGAGTTTTATAGTAAAAAAGGACAGAAATATTGATCCTTTCTTGTCCACACCCATCACATCGCTTCTGAAGATATAGATTTAACAAGCGAAGTCATATTAATTACATTAATGTTTCCTTTGTGATTTTTGGAGCTTCAGACATCTGGCCACCCTTCACTTGCATTGTATGGAGCAACAGTGCTGAGATATTCTTCTAAAACTCTTTGTGATTAGCAGAAGAAAGAAAGTCATACGCATCTGGGATGGCATGAGGGTGAGTAAATGAGAATTTTAATTTTTGGGTGAATGATCCCTTTAACAGTAGTAATGTACAACAGTTTGTTTTTATGAACAGAACCTGCATCACTAGATCTGAAGTTAACATGCTTTACAAATACTGGCCTTATAGACTTAGAATTTGGAATTGAGCCTAAAAGTGGTGAATTATGTCTAAATTGCTACAGAAACACCATCTTTAAATATAAAATAAAGCACTTGGGATAAAAAAATAGTCAGTTTAAAAGGGAGATACTAACCGTGCCACCACCAGGAACTGGTCAATCTGAGGATCCTTCAACTGGTTATTAGGATCCCAAACCTTCGTCTCAAGCTTCTCCTGCACTCGACTGTCTGATTCACCTGAAAAGACAAGGAAAACATTGCCTTTAATGATCAAAATAAATCCATTTAACTATCAATTTAGAATAATCCCTAAAATGATTAACATGCAGAATGAACATTTGATACTGAATCAGTAGGTTTAACACCTTGTCCTAACTAGGCCTGACACAAAGAGTTTTACGTGTTAAGTAGTTTCTGTCCTAACTCAAAGTGAAATCCTGTGTGAAGCAGCAATACAGTCGATCAGAATAAATTTGATGTTTAATATACAGCTATGTGGAGCTGGCTTTTGGACTAGTGACATTTTATTGTGAGTTGGGCAAAATGTTTTTTCACATGACGCTGTTGATTTTCATGGTTGGTTAGGACTTTGTGTTTAACAACTTGAATTTTCAATGTCAAAAAGGAACATGGAGTTTTTGTGACACAAAGACAAAAAACATTCTGACCTTCAGACAGTTTGTCAGGGATCTCTGCCTGGTATTTGGATCCTACTCTAATCTCTCCCTGGTCTGCCAGCAGGGTCTTCTGTACTGGGTCAAACACCAGAGAGTAGAAGAAACAGTCCTGCAGAACACACACATACCAAACCCAAGTTAGAAAACAAACACTTACAATATTTGCCCATTTGGTTGATAAAACCACAAATGTCTCTGATGTTTACTTGTCTTTCAAGAATTGTATTAGTCTAAATTGCCTTAATGGGTACAAAAACAAAATAAACAAACAAAAAAAGGTTTTGCAAAAAGAAATGGAAGACTAGTTTTAGAAATAAAGATTTTTTTTTTTTACATCATGTTATTTCATGACAATTAAATACAATTTGTAATGCTAAAATATATATATATTTATAATAATTTAAAATCAGTATGACAAATACTACAATTACATATAAATACATTAAAATTCAAATATACCCCTTTTCACATTACAGTAATGAGAATAGGGTGGAAATGTTCTTAACTGAAATAAAAAAGGAAATGAAAAAAAAAACCCTGATTCTTAAAACAAACCTTTTTATTATGCAAATAAATATATTTGATTTCTCTTTTGCTTTTGGTGTGAAATAAGACAGAGACATTTTCTTGGCAGGTTTTGTGAGATTCACCCTAATGGGATTGTCATGTTTGGCTGCTGTCTCAATATCTCGCAAATCATAACATTTGTAAACAGTGTGCTTTTGAACAAGCAAGTGGACACTTACCTCTCTCTCTAGGTAGCTAGTTAAAACATCAGTTTCATTCAAAAGTGTGACGTTGCATTTCCCTCTGTAGAAAAACAATAATCCAAAACATATGACTTTTAACATGAAAGACGTGCATTCAGCAATACAAAGCCTTAAGCCTGAATTCTAAAGTGATTGTGCTTCAGTTCAGAAGTGGCATGAATGTACACACCGTATGTGTGTGGCAGGAAGAGACTCAAACTGTCGAGACAGGAACAGTTCTCTGTGCTTGAGCTGGTGTTTCTGCTGTTCTGATGTTGAAGGTTGCTTGGACTCATCTTCAAAGTCTCCTAAAGCACACACACACAAACAAATATGAGTGCTACTGCATTAGCCTTAATTAGATCTCTTAATTTGAAACGGATTCCTCTCAGAACAAAATAAGTTATTTGAAGAGACGTTGACCTATAAGCTATATTTGATGGAAGGAAATCATTATTCTGTAAGTCACCTCAAAATGATTCGAAAAGACTGCATTCCAAAAAACATACCATGTTTAAATAAGACTTTAATATTTGTATTCAAAAGGCGATGGTGAGATTTTTTTGTTTTAAGTAGATGCTCGTGTGAGGTAGGTGAGGCAGGACTTTATCAGCCTATCTGACTGGACCCTGCATGGAGCCTTAGGAAACCCTGTCAATGAAGGGATCTCAGACCACACCCCTTTCCATTAACCCCTCCTGCCACCCGGTGGCCCTGCCTCCTCCTTTCTCTCCCCTTGGCCAATATGTCCCTGCCAGCTTTACTGGGAAACCCTGTGCAACAAACCTGAGGCGCCCATCCCCCCAACAAGCAACAATCCCCCCCATGCACAAGTACGCATTTAAAAAAACACAAATGCCACAAGCAGATGAGCACTCAAGACCCGTTCAGTAAACACATCATATACACACACCCAAACAGTCTCCTCCACTCAAATGCACACACATATATCTAACACTTTCACTTTTTAACAAAGACACCAGCCAGACAGTGATAACCTAGTGTTAACCCTTTGAGCGCCATGGCCCAGTGGGTCCCATGAAGGCTCTTTTGTTCTGAGAGCACGGGGCGGATGGCAGCTGAGGATAAGCACAGAGGACCCGTTCAGGAGATGGGGGGAAGGAGGAGGAAGGGCAGAAGGTGTAAAGGGGAGGAGGTGATGTAAATGGTACTAAGAGAGTGGGAGCCCTGATGTTGTGTAACCGGACAGTGCTGGTTTGAGGTGAAGGTTATGTACAGTATTAAATGGTTGGCCAAGCAGACTTTGACCTCTCACAACCACATCTAGGGCTGCAACTAAGGATTATTTTGATAATCGTTTAATCTAACGATTATTAGAAAGATTATTCAACTATTCTGCAATTATTGCAACAATTAATCATTAGCTCTTAAATGATTATACAGCTTGTGCCCTAACTTAAATGGTTGTATTAGACGTGCTTACTAAAAATAAAGACAAACCATCTTTTAAAATTACTTAAAAAATCCTATTAACATCAAGTATTCTTGTTTTCCATTTAAAAAAAGTCTAAAAATCCTTAAAACAAGATACATTTACTTGAGAAGCAACATAAGATAGTTAGACTTGCTTTGAGAGAATGTATCTTAAATATAAGTGTATTTTGTATATAAGTGAGCTTTATTTGAACTTTAATAAAGCTATAACGCATTAAATATAACTGAATTAAAGATGTAACGCTGGGGTGTTTTCTTTCAAAGACGCTTGATACGCAAGTATTGCTTCAGCGAAACATCAGCTCCACCCTCACTTATTCAACAACGAGTGCTTCTCTGTTTATTTATTTTGTATTTTTGCATTATAATTCCCTCATACTTAGCAATCTACATCACCTGAAGCTGTTTGGAATGTTTAGAGTGCATCTGGACTGTGAGCATAATGTGAATAATTCTTACTCTCCTTAGTCAGGTGCGGACTGCAGTGCTGCTCTTACATTTCATCATTAGTTTCATAAGATATCATGTTACGTTAAATTATGTCAAACGACTATTCGACAACGGAAATTTAAAGACAATTTTTTTATTGTCGATGTTGCCGATAACGTTGACTAATCGTTTCAGCCCTAACCACAACCAATTTGAAAACTAACTCCTGCCCATTTCGATCCAATAACTTCCTCAACCCCAACCTGACCTCATCTAGCCTAATACAGAGAGTTTACTCACATGCTTTATATAGATATTAAGCATTGCTGCATGTATTTGCATGAAACAACTTTCTGAAACATTGAGACAGCACTCTTGCTGTCTAGACTTGTGTAGATAATCACTGATTATAATGGGAGCAATCTAGTTTTGTTGTTGCCTGCAATGTAGGTTGGGTTCAAGTCTTTCCTTTATGACTTTTAAGTAGGCCCAAAGAACTCTGCAAGTTTTCCATCTGTGTAAAATATATATCTTTCTAGTGCTCTCTGAATGTAGGAAAATGTTAATTGTTTTGTTTATATGACTGTAGTTTAATCAGGAGGAGCCTGATCAAAAGAATCTGTAAATACCCAACTTAGTCACAGTCAGAATATTTCAAATTTAGCTATATCAAAATTAGGTTAGGTAAATTAGGTATTTCTTCCACAGAGGTTTCTGTTGTTAATATCATAATTTGCATCTGCATCCCAAACTCTGAATCAGTGCTGTACTGTCAAATGTGCATTTCAATGCACATAATATGTAATATTATTTGCATGGTTGCTTCCAAAGCAGGTGCTGGTGCCACATTTTCAAAGGACCCTTTGAGGGCACAAATAAACTCTGATGTGGCCCAGGCTGAAATTGAGTTTGACACCCCTGTTTTAATCGATTATTTGACCAACACATGTTAATACGGGTCCGGTGTTGCAGGCTTGTGGACCTGTACACAACAGCACCACTGCTGAAGAAAATCCTAGGGGAAACAATTAAATTTTCAAATTTAGTCTGCAGATCTACCCTCAAAATCAGCATAGACAATGTAAAAAGAGTCCCAATTCCATCTGGGTCTATTTATGGGTTACAAAACATGGAGTCCTGAAAAAGAGAATGATCTTTATAAAGATTCAGGCAGCAGAATGTGCCATCACCTTATTTGCTTTTACATTCAAATTAAATACTTAAAATGCATGAAATCTAATGCTATAATTTGACATTATTTGGCTTATTTATACATTGGAAAACTCATTGATACTCTTCTGTGCTTCTGAAATGCCTGTCAAAACGATGACGTTTTAGTGCAAATGATCATTCTACATAGTAAAACTTCAGCTAAGGTGTCATAAAGAGATGTGGAAATCAAGAGGAGAATTGAATTGAAACAGTGGGGTACTTACTTGCATTGCTATCTGCCAGTGTGTTCAGGTTGGCAGATATATCTCTCCGCCTGAAGAGACAAACCACCTTGGCTTCTACATTTCCATTGGCCGTCTGGTGGAAGAAACAGTTCAACAAAATGAAGAACCAGCGAAAGATCTCTCTCAACACTCTATACAAAAAGGATGTGTCATCTTGAGTGGAATCCCTTAAATACACTTCTGGCCACCTTCTCTATAAAACCTTTGAATCAGGTACCAAGCTATAACCGTCTTCATGCACTTGCAGAAGACAGGAAAGTAAAACTAAACTGATTTCTATCAAGTCAGATAGAGTGGGCTTGAATGAAATTGCCTATGATTTAGCTAAAACTGGAACAATATGATATAGTAAAAAGTTGGGAACCATCTTTCCCATCAATGCCTAATGGATTAAGAGCTGTGTATATGTAAGACAGCAATAACTAGCATATGCAAGTGCAAAAAATGTTTATTCACACATTTATACTTCAACACAGACATCACTTCCTTTAGTTTAACAGTTCTGCCGAGCTCCATAGCCCTTCAAAATGAGGTTACATAAAACATTTTAATCCCTGTTTAAGGAAACAGTCCTGTGTCATTCTCTGCATTATATAAGAGTCTCTTATGGCTGGATTTTCATCTCAAACAGCCCAGCATGTATCTGTAGACAACAGCATGATGTTTGAGCATTAACAATGCAAAACAGAGGGGGGGCAGGTGAACAGAGAGAGTGTTCCACTGCTAGGAGTGACAATGCATTAGCAGGGCACTGGCGTATGCCAATCACCGATTTCATCTCCCATCTCCATATAGTTTAAATCTCTGCACATGCACATGTTTGATCAATGATAGGTGGAGGTAAAAATCCCCAACCAATCACAGATAGTCTGACTCTATGCAGTATGAACGTCATGTATGCCGGAGTCATGTTGGTCAAAAACAGCTCAAGGCCAAATGAAAGCAACTGAATATATAAATGCATGCAAAAAACAAATCTGTTCATAAACCAAAAATGTTACTTTGTATTATCATTGATGGAAGCTCCAAAACTCACCTTATTGAGCTCTTCTATTCGGCGGATCAGATACGGATTGCTGGAAGAGTTTTCAAAATACACATAATCTGTGGTAGACAAAGAAACCATTTATAAGGACAGAGCTCTGAGTTTCACTTCTAAACATAGTTTACATTTAATGCAGAAATAACTGCAAGTTGTTACAAATAATGTGTGGATTGGTCAAATTTGCATACATTTTTTAATTGCAATACTACAACAAAGTTTACATTTGAATGATCCCGATATTGATTCTTAAAATCCCAAGATCAATCTATTACTTTTAAAGTTTACTTCTGTAAACTTTAGTAAAACTTAACTTTAGTCAAATTTACAACAGTTTTGGTTGTGTTTATTATAATTGTTAAATAAATAGCATCTGAATGGCAACAATTTCGGCCCTGTTGTTAATTTTTTTATTTTATATTTTCTTCAAGTTAGAAGGTTCCCTTTATAATCTACAGCACTAGCTGAGAGATAATTTATTTCATATATAAGCAAATTGGACATTGTAACTGAAATATACTTAAAATGAGTCACAATCATATATCGGAATTGCATCAAATCGGGAAATCTGTATCGACACCCAGCCCTACGGAGTAGTGTAAAAGATGAGTATGTTACATAACTGCACATTGAAATCCATTTACATTTCAGCATTGTTTATGTAATTTGTGACTCATCAATGAAATTAATGTATTGTAAAATCAGATCTGACAGTTTCCAACAGAAAATTTGCTCTTCTTAAACACTGGCTATTTAGTGAAAGATTTCATTTCATACGCTTTTACCTACATGAAAATGTGAAATGATTTATAAAGTCTAAAATCTTCGATGCTATTATGCAGAGGGTGATGTGAGCTTCGGTGTGGGTCAATACTGAAAGAACATACGATGAGACACGGTCAACAGTGTGTACACAACACCATTTCAGTTATGCAATCATTTTCTCTTCTGCTCTGAGCTGGTCGGCTCTGGATGTTCTATGATCTTTGATCAGGCTAACGCTTTCTTTTCTCGCCTCTGCTCAGCCATGTTCTTAAGCTGTGCCGCTAGGGATAAATCAAAATGGAGGTTTCTCTCCCAAGTTCATGAGCTTCATCAATCAGAGAGACAGTGAGGAGAGGCTGGGCTGCATGGATCAATAATTTCCCTCATGGAGAAACAATGTCTGGCCATCTGCTCTTCAAGCAGGGCTATGCTGTTAGTTAGCACATAGCATCTGGTGTTTAGAGACACATACAGTAAAAATCCTCTGAGGCTTGGAGATACTGGAAGTGACAGAAACTGCAGACAAACTCAACTTATGGTCCTAACATAGAGGCTAAAGTATAGACCTTATTCACAGTAGTAGAATCTTTGATTTATGACATGAATAAAAATGAGGCTGTGAAGGATATACTTACAATCTTTTCAATGGTTTCCACTGTATAAAGCTCCTAGATCAAATCTTCAACAAATCTTTCAAAATCGTAAAAATTTTAAACAACTCATGTTATCTTAAGTTTTATGTCTACTGACATTTTTTGGAAAGATGCTTTTTTCCTCCCAATGTTCTGTTAGCAGAACAATCCCAAAAAACTTTAAACAACTGTCCAACACATTGAAAAGAATATAAGTCTATCCCTCACAGCCTCATTGTTAGTCCCATCAAACATTAAAGATAGCATTACTGTGAATAAGGTCCATGTTGTAGCTTCTTCATCCATCAAATGCACTGCGAAGAAAAGGTATGAAGTGAGCCATGTCAAAAAACAGGTGAAGAAGCGATCAAATTATTGGGTGTATAGACGCTTCGGCCACAGAACTTTAGGATGCACAATACTGGCTTCTCTCTTTCCAAAATGCACATGACCAGAACTGTCTATCTGGGTTACTAGACAAGTAGCCTATCCTCTTTGCATCTTTATTATACACTCACTAACCTGGTTTCCATCCTCTTTTCTCGCTATTTTGTTATAAGTGAAAATGTTTGGGAAATTTGCCATCTTCTACGTTTTCCATTCAAATGGCCTTTTATTGATAAACACGGTGATGACGTCACGCATACATTTATTTTTTTATTTATTTTTTTTTAAATCGCATATGTTTTGGTTTATCGCAAAATAAATCTGCACTTAAGCCAGTTCCATACAGAAAGGTGCATTTATCGCTAATTGTGTACCTTTTGCCTCCCAGATGTCCCTAATATCCCCCCAAGTTTTGGTAAAATGCCGTCAAAATGCAATGCACATTTTTTGAATAAGCTCAGCAAACGCAATCAGAGGAAAAGAGGGTAAGATTTAAAATATTTAAAAGTCTTAATGTTCAAAAGCTCATTTTCTGAAAGTGAACTCAGCATTGGAATAGTTCCGATTGTTTATAGTCTTAAGTGTAGAACATTCTTTTTTCATCTACAGAACGTGGTAAAGCTAATTTAAGTTTGTGTAAAGAAAAGACAATTTTATAGGCCTAACAATATAATTTTTTTCATTTGGTAATTAATTATCTTAATTTAATGCATTTGGTAATATATTAATTTAATACAGGGAATTTTTAAATTTTTCAAAATCTAAACAATAATTTTATAGAATTGGGCTATGTTAGTGTTCCAAAAAAGCCCACTGAAGCTTTTCTCATAGTATTGTGTATTTATTTGTAATATGAAACATCTTTGTGCACAGAAATTATATGTTTTTTGTATTGTGGGCTAATTCCATGACTACCGTCTATTATTTTGAATGGTGTGAAAAAGTAACATTAATAAATATATGGATGGCTACTATTAAATTCAGTTGCCATTACATTCTTCTCTGTGCACTTATCGATGTGAATGATAAGAGATATTTGTATTGGCACTCCTGGAATTGTCGTGTTTGCAGCATCGGATCTGTGCAGGAATGCCGTTAAGATCATTCCATAACCACGTACAATAAATTGGCTTTCAAGGATGTATACCATCGTCATGATTAGCACAGGCTAACGATTGGGGTAAATTCTGTCTTGTGACTACATTTTCGCATTAATGGCAATTTTCTCGACAAAAGTTTTTTCCAACAAGTTTGCATTGACATAATAGTAAACGAAAAAATATTATGACGTCACTCGAGACATTTTAGCGATAATTTGCATTTCCATCAGCTTTATTTTGATGCGCTAAAACATATATATTTACATTTACACTTTCTTTTTTTTTTTATTTCAAAGTTGACGTTTAAAAAATAAATTCTAAACAGTCAAAATAGTCTCTACAAAACTGCACAGTGGGTCCAGAGGCGGCCAAAGCAGTGGGGTCTGCGGGATCTTTTACCAATTTTACCGTCTTTTACCGTTTATCAATTGAAAATGAATATTAAAAGATCATCTGTTTGTTCTGAAACATAGTGACAGCAGTCCAGTATTTGTTGGAATATTTTTACATTAAAATGAAATATTTTTTATATTTCTTTAGATTCAGATACCAAAGTATGGGGCATAGAAGCCCTTGTGACTGTGGAATTATGCTGAATGAGGGTTCAGGGGTGCCCTGAGAGAAAATTTAGAAAACCTTTAAAAAAAAAATTAAAAACATTTGTATATTTTCATTAAAGTGAGAGACTAGTCTACAAACTAGTAATTTTAGTCTTTCCTTATACATTCCAGGCATCTAATTAATTTTCACAAAATTAGAACAGAAATCGATTTGTTTATTATTAAATGCTCGTAACATGATGATTAATAAAGATACATTTAGAAGGGGAAAACGTTATGGTCTAAAAGGTGCTTTGAAACCATGTCCATGCAGGGAAAAGAGGCAACGTGTGTGGAGCGGGACAGGGCAGAAATTATGCATGTTTGTTGCTAGAGAACAATATTTAAGATTACAGCGCAGTATGCAGATCAGAGCTGTTGTTCTGTCGCACTCTTCACTAGAGACGATGAGAGGGCGCAACCGTTGTAATGAAGTCTTACGGTGCGGATGGAATCAACCCGGTGTCCGACGTAACCTAATTGTTAGCAAGGCAGCTAGCATTAGCAAGTTCATCCAGTCTGACCCTACGTTACCACTGGCACGTTGTAAGCGAAGCTGAGAGCGTTTTCAAATCATTCCTATAAAAGCAGAGCATCATGCTCGCAAAGTGGATCGTAGGATTGGCAGCGGTGCGGAGTAAGCTCTCTCCTAGCGCTGTGAGTGCCTTTGAGCGGATTTCGTCCGCCCAAGTGGAAACGCAGCCTGAGAAAGCCGAACTGCTTGTTTTAGCGACATGCAGTAAATATAGAAAATTCCTCAAAAGCTTATCGTGGATTTTCTTTATCGTGAATTATATCGATAACCCACGTTTTACCGCCCAGCCCTTTTGATAATTGTTTTCCCCATTCTAATGGTTGATGTGAACATTAACTGAAGCTCCTAACGTACCTGCATGATTTTATGCATTGCACTGCTACCATATGATTGGCTGATTAGATAATTGCATAAATAATTAAGTGTACAGGTGTTCCTAATAAAGTGCTCACTGACTATGTCTCAATGAACACTGTGATAACCACAATGTAAGCTTCATCAAACCAAGACAGTCTCAATTATAGAACGGGTTTAAAAAAATAAATATATAAACACTTCAGCTCTCTCTTGCTTGCCAAACTAAGAGAGCTTATCACCTCCCCATTTTTGGTGCTTTTTAAGTTCATAATGATACTTTACATTTGCTTAGTCAAAAGCATGGTAACAAACATTATGTTGGGAAACAAATAACGAAGCCACATTTCAATGAGCACTTCAGTTGCATCATTACACGTTTTGTTCCAAAACTCCCCATTTGGCCAAGCAGGTGCCAACAGACATTACAACAGTCAAGCTTAAAAGGACCCACTTGTAGTGGATTGATAATTATTTGTAAATAATTTTCTGCTGTTAACACTTATACTCTTGATTCATGAAAACCAGTCCTCATTTCTACACCTGATAGCATGGCCTTATTCACTGCTAAAAAATTTGTCAGAGCATTCTATGACATGACACATTTTATATTGCATGACGAGGGTACAACACTCACTCGAACATAACATCTGGTCTGTTACCATATTTGTTTTTTACAATTAACCACTGAGCAGTGCATCATGCAGAATGCCATGTTTGCATGAGAGCAATGTTAAAAATTAGAGTTCATCTAGCACTTCAGTAACAGATATTTATAAGAATTCATATCAATTAATACCATCAATGTGTATTCAAAGCTCAGCTTGTATTCAAGGACCATTTGTGAGCAACATCTGAATCAGTCACAGTTGGTATGGTTTACGACCACAGAACTGAAGGTGGATGAAGGTGAAAAGCAGGGATGTGACAGACCTTGAGGCCAAAATAGGAGGTCAAGCTCAATGACCAGCATAGTAAAAATGTGGATACTGTTGTTTAAAGGGATAGTTCACCCAAAAATGAAAATTCTATCATCATTTACTCACCCTCACACCATCCCAGAAGTGTATGACTTCCTTTCTTCTGCTAAACACAAAGATTTTTAGAAGAATATTTCAGCTCTGTAGGTCCATACAATACAAGTGAATTTTAATCAGGCCTTTGAAGCTCCAAAATGGAGATAAAGTCAGCATATAAGTAATCCATAAGTGGTTTAAACCATATCTTCTGAAGAGATCCAGTTGGGTTTTGTTTGAGAATGTACCAAAATGACACATTTTTCACTGTACAGCTTGTCATTGCAGTCTCTAGGCACGATCATAATTTTGAGCTTGATTACACTTTCTAGTGCTTCACACATGTAGAGTGCTAGATGGCATTAGGAAGTGTAATCTAGTTTGACATCACAATCGCCAAGGAGACAGCTGTTAAGATATACAATGAAAAAGGAGTTACATTTTGGTCTGTTTTCACACAAAACCAACAGAATCACTTCAGAAGACATGGATTAAATCACTGGAGCTTGTTTATGATTATGGAGCCTTTATCTCTTGTTCCCATCCGTTGTATGGACCTAAGAGCTGAAAAATTCTTCTAAAAATCTTCTTGTGTTCAGCAGAAGAAAAAAGTCATACGCATCTGGGATGGCATGAGGATGAGTAAATGTAAAGAGAATTTACGTTTTTATGTGAACTATATGCAATGATAATCATCCTCCTAAAAACGTTAACAAAAAAAAAAAAAGAAAAAAAAGTGAGATGCAGCAGACGTTTCCTTTCAACTGAGTCCTGACTCATATAATCTGTAATCCATTTTGACAAGCGTGTAATAAGTGAGTTTTTGCCTCCCAGAACTAAAATAAAGAAATAAGCAGCATCTGCTAAGGCAAGACGGCCTGATTGCTGTGACCTATTTACGGTCGATTCCCGGATATAAGAAAATGAAAACAGCATGATGTGCATGGTGACCATTTTACGGTACGGTCAGAGCTGTCAAACCACATGTAATGCTTTTAGGTAAAATTGACGTTACAGTAAGACGCAAATTCAAAACATCACTGCATCTGTCTGGAAGCAGAAGCTCAGACATGACAGTGTACATAAGTACGAAGATGTACAGGCGTATGTCTGCTGTAATAATACGTGCCTGACAGGGTATTTCCACAGACAAAAAGCTGCAGCGATTTTATCAGATCACATCTTATCTTTACACACTATATGCGAATGTATACACTTGCGTTTCCAATAGCATAACGCTTACTGCAAGCATTGTGCTTTAGATCTTTTACACGAACAAGCAAAATTGAAAAGGTCGCAGTAATTTCTTGATATCCGTAAATACAGGCAATGTTTGGAGTTTTCCCCCCAAACATGTGACAAAGCTGAAATACTTTGCATCTCATACGGTCTCATACACTCCTTACACAGAATGGCACGCCAGGTAACGTAAATAACAGAAACCTGAATGAAAGTCAAAAAAGTGAGTAGAAAGCATAATAAGTGAATAAACAAACATTTTAAAGTGACAGACAAGTCCCCTTCATAACTAGCTCATTTGCTTGCGGCGGCTAATCATTTAACGCGTCTATAACTTATAGTCTACGGCAAAAACTATGTACAAGAGAACGTGTTAATGACCCCCTGCGAGTTTGAACAGCTATATGATTTTAAAAAAATTAAAGTAAACTTTAACGCATATGTAAATAACAAAAAATTCGTTAACCCAAAAGCAGCCGAAATGAAACTAGCCTAGCTCGCTTAGCAACGGGATTTCGCTCATTGGATCCAAGGCGGAAACAGCCGCTCGCGCTAATGCTAATGCTAAGCCCAATGCTAGTGTTAGCGGCAACAATAATACTCACCTCCAACTCGATACATGTTGGCCGCCATTCTCTCACTCCCCTAAACAATCACAATAACAAATGTTTCCCTTGTTGTGTGGGCAAAAATGTGTATCCAAAAAGCGGCGCCGTTTATTTATATTCTCGCCTGAATTGGCGTACTTCCCCCCGTCGCGAGACAAAGCCGGGACCCGGCACGGCGCTGCCGTTCTGGCGGGTAAAAGTTTAAAGTTTCCGCTGCAATGTTTCTCCGGATGAGAAAAAAAAAATTGCGTCTTTGTTTCGGCGCGCTCAGACTTTCACGCATTCACACAAGCATGCACACACGAGCCCTTGATAGCCAGCCTGTCTCTCTTTCTCTCTCACTCCACTCTTCCTCCTATCCTCCGCTCCCTGCTTCATCCTCCTCTTCTTCACCTCCGCTCTGTTTCACTCACCCCCAACGTCATCTTCGGAAGTTCATAACGTCACATCGAATTCGAGTAAACTCCCGCGAAACAGAAACTTCAGCGCTTTCATTGGCAATATAAATGTCGTAGGTCTACTGAAAGGTTTTCACAACGTCCTATGCAACACACTATCACAAGTATTATTGGGTACGTATAGGTAATCTAATATGGACGGTATTTGGATATAATTGAAGGGTTAATTTGATGATTCAACATAATTTTTCCAGCAAAGAACTGAAGAGGAATGTACAATATATGCATTTCAGTTATCTTAAAGGTATATTTCGACCAAAAATTAAAATTCTCTCATCATTTATCCACCCTCATGCCATTCCAGATGTGTATGACTTTTTCTTCTGCTGAACACAAACGACGATATACAGAAGAATATTTCAGCTCTGTAGGTCCTCACAGTGCAAGTGAATGGGTACCAAAAATTTGAAGCTCCAAAATGCACAAAGGCAGCATAAAAGTAATCCATAAGACTCCAGTGGTTAAATCTTTGAGTGTTTCTCAATTCTAAGAACACTGGACTTGCATTCTCGTGGAGACCGATCTTGTCAAGCCACCTTGGAAGAACAAACTTGGAAGGACGATGTAGAACGCATCTATTGCGAGCTTTGAGATGTGCTGCGATCTTCCCGCAATTAACCATCACAGCACATTTGAAGCCAGTGAGAGAACTTATGGGATTATCACACACCAGTGACAGCATTATTGTCATCACACCATTGAGGTTTAGCAGGACTAGTTACACGTTAAAATAATGAAGTCTGTAAACACTAGTTTCATCCATGTGTTTATTACTATATTAATATAATGCCCAACAGAACAACAAATGTTGACGGAGTATAACGACTCTCATGAGCAGTCAGACTTTTGCGAGTTTACAGCAGGAAACGCTTGAGGTAAAACCACTGATATATGATATAGTTGGGAAAAACACAATGATAAATGTCCTTTTTCTGCCACCGTAGCACTGGGTTTTTGTCCACAAGTCAACATCTGATGAATCCTTGATAGTTTTCCTTTTCAAGAACACATTCAGGTAGTACTTGCATTCTTGAGGATTGGAAGCGATATATTTCTGGTGAGAAACAGTCAAAAAGATCAATATTTAAGTCTGTTTTTACCAAAAAATGTCCTACCTTCCTATGCACAGAGAATTCAAATCACAGAAAAACAAAAGAAGAAGAATGTGAAAGTGGAAATTTACAGTAAAAAATGACTTGTATATTGATCTGTTTCTCACCCACACATTGCTTCTTATAATATGGATTTAACTACTGGAGTCTTATGGATTACTTTTATGCTGCCTTTATGTGCTTTTTGGAGCTTCAAAATGCTCTGTATGCTCAAAATGGTTTTCACTTGCATTTTGAGGACATACAGAGCTGAGATATTCTTCTAAAATCGTTGTTTGTGTTCAGCAGAAGAAAGTAAGTCTTACACATCTGGGATGGCACGAGTGCGTGATGAGTAAGTTGTAAATGATGAGAGCATTTATATTTCTGGGTGAACTATCCCTTTTCAGGAACAATAAAATCACTTTCATGTGCACTAAAAGCCAGTGAGTTTGACAGCGTGTTTGATTATTTCATTAATACAAAAAAATTAATATCTGAAAGATAAAAAAAATAGTTGAAAATTAAAATTCTCAGATTTTTAGAAGCACATAAGTTTGCGTGGTTGGCAATACGTGTTGGAACATGAAAAACTCCATAGAAGACAACCATGTTGTGACAGCGAAAATTGGTGCAATACTGCCCTCTATAGATTAAAAAACCGCATCACAGTCTCAAGATTTCAAAATGTTTTTTTCTTTTATTGCCCACTAGATGTTTTGGGATGCTTAGGATAAATTGTCCCATTCACATTTATTTGTTAAACTTGGGAGCACACCTACATACAAACAAAAACATGCTTACTTCAAGACATATTTATTGATTAAACAATAACACAAAATTTCACATTGTTTAAACTGTGAAATGTTGACTTGATCCATAAAAAGTCTTCTGGATGTTTTTGGACAAAAGCACTGATTATCCTACTGAGCATAACAGCATGCTTCACAGAGACAAATTACTTATACGTTATAATGTAATTAACGACATATTTATGCACGTAGTATTTAATGGCCAGAAAGAACATAGAAGATGAAAAATAAACATGAGGAAGGGTTTAAAATCTGCAGTAAAAAGCCCAATCTCAGTGATGTATCGTCAGTGCATTTAGAAAAGCTTGATAAATGTATTATCTCAAAACATTCTCACGATGCTTTGAAATTACAGAATAACATAATCTAATCTCTGAGACAAAATGTACAAATATTTTAAAGTAACCAGCAATTTGTTAAAGAAATGGGTGAATCTTTCAGGAAATGTCTGGTTCATATTTCCCCTTTAAAATGAAAAGAAATAAATAAGAAATTATATTTTCCATAAAGAAAAAGAAGCCTATTTTAGGACCATTAAGAATTCTTGCAATGTGACATTATTTTCATGAGAATTAAGCACCTCCACATCAAATCAATTCTCAGCAGCCTACTGTAATGCGAAAAAATTACCTAAACTGTAAAGTACATCTGAAAAATTATATTGTAAGCATACATGGCAGTCTTTGTTTTAATGAATATATATTTTAAGATGATTTCTATAAAAAAAATAAAAAAATGTCATTACTGTTGCATTACTTAATCTTTTCCCCCCACAATACAGGAATTTGAAGGCAAAATGTGCTAAACTGTAATTAACATAATAACAATAAAATACTAATGGACCCAAAATATCGACTTCATAAGTAGAAAGTCTTCACCAAAACAATTGTATCCACGGATTTATTCTTTATTCTTATTTTGGAGTACATGTTCTCCACTCATGCTTGGATCCCAATAATCACTGCTTGCGGCTATATTGAAAATATAATTTCTTATTTAATATATTTGTTTTGGGGTGAACAACGACATGTAAGATTCACCCAGAAATATCTGACACACAAACATATTTTGTTGTTGTTGTTGTTGTTGTTTGTAAAGTCACAACACAGCAACATGTAACATTGTAACTTATAAGTTTACACAGAAATGTAGGTAGTGAATAGCTCTGCATTAGTTATTACTTCTCAATGGTAAAAGAACGCTGTGACATATTTCACAAAAGCTGGCAGAACCTTCCAAATGCTTTGTCACAACAGACTGAGCATTAAGATGTTTCATCCTTGTTTCATCTCTTAGAAAAAATTTTTCTTTATGACTTTATGCATTTCTCATTCTCTCTCTTTATGGTTCTTGATTCACGTTGTGTCTGTCTATGTTCCATTTTGTGAAGAGACAGAGGAAGAGGAGACCGGAGAGGAAGAAGCCACATGTTCCTTATTGTCTCCAGTCCCCACCCTTTTAACTCGCCATTGGAAGATGCAGGTGTCTTTCCCACCCAATGACACAAGATGACTGTCATTAAGTGTAAAGCGTACATTGGTCACATGACTGCCATGGCCCTCGTATTTATAACTTGGTGCCTGAGATAGAAGTAGGGGAATAAATTATTAATCCATTGCAGTATTGTAACAATAACAGTTTTGTTTTGATGTCTTACAGTTATCTGATATAGTAAAAATGTGAATTATTAATCTATATTTTCTAACTCAGCATAACATACAATATTTAGCCTACTTCCTCAATGCATTGTTGAGCATTCTCGGTCTAATATACAAAAGCATCTCAGAATGCTATTCTGAGATGCGGTTTTGCTCTGTTTTGGCGGCAGGAAG
The DNA here is from genome assembly GCF_025860055.1 of Xyrauchen texanus. NCBI lineage: Eukaryota > Metazoa > Chordata > Actinopteri > Cypriniformes > Catostomidae > Xyrauchen > Xyrauchen texanus. Next base: position 17,503,930 of record NC_068277.1, on the reverse strand, counting down.
AGGACCTACACAATATTAGGCAGGTGGTTTTAATGTTGTGGTTGATCGATGTATGTATTATATGAATGTATTGTTTCATTTGATTCCATTCTAAAACACAAAAATTCTACTGTGTCTCAGTGACTATGTCAGGCATTAACTAACCTTTGGTTTGGGACAGGGATACTGGAACAGATGCACTTTACAGAAGTCATCAGCCACAGCCACTATGCTCTCACTGTGAGAGCGACACAAGGCATTGATGTCTGTCCCATCTGACCCTTCAAGCCACACACCTACAGAGCATTTAAAGGGTGTTTAGAAAGACTGATAGTATAGACTCACATATACAATTGATAGCACCATAATTGTATGCCATTCTGAACGTAATTTAGAGAATGCCTTTAAAATTCCAATGTAAAACAAATAAAATTTGACGTAAAAAATAAAATACAGAATTGTAGTTTTAAATAATGCATTTGATAATAATACATTTTTCAATATGAATCTCACAACATACAGGGTATTTACAGAAACAGAGATATTGGTTTCTAATCACTTTTATATGATATAAAATCAATGTCTGAAAGGACACATTTAGAAATATGTAATTCATATTTTTTATTATATTTCATAGATTAACTTTCATTCTATGGATTCTATATATTAATATATAAAAACTTTTGTTGTAATCACAAAATTAAAATCTGAAATTAATATCTGTTTTAATTGCTGTTATTATTTTTGACAGTACTGAAATCAGTTGAGAAAAAATTTATTCTACATATAAGGGAAAAAATATATGCATAAATTGTCAAAATCAGGACTAATTAAATTCCTTTTTTGTGCAACTGTGTTGAACTGTCGAATTTGAAATGCAATTCAGTAAATTGCTCTTCCTGCTATCCCAATTCAAATTCCAATTTAAAAAATTTAATTCCAACCATTTCTAAAATTCAGATTTTTGCCCAAACTTGCATAGCACATTAGGGAAATATGCTGTGTGCACATGCAAGAGGTTCATAAATGTGCATACATAACTGTACTAGTACACTTGATGAAAATATGAAGAGCTTTATTTTTTTTATTAACATGATCTAACACATATGAAAACAATAGTTTTGTTTATTATTATTATTATTACTATTATTATCTTTTTAGAATTTTCTGAAGAAAATGTTAGTGATGTTTGCCTGTGCAAATGTCGTCACCATGATGCTAAGGTGTTCTAGATGGTTGCTAGAACATTGTTAGGTTGATCTGGGTGGTTGCTTATTGGTAATATATATGCAAAAGCCTGCAAACTATTGTTGTGGAAAAAAGACATACACCACTATATGCTAGATTTGTAAGAGTTTTACTCCAAATGTTTCAGGAGCAGGTGACTTTCCTCAGTGCTATTAGCCCATGTCATTGTATAGCTTGTTTTATAGTCCACCAGTCAGTTCAATTGCTTAGAAACGTAATAGCACAAGCCGAATGATTTGAGGTATCATTTATGTCCGTAGCAATAAACAGAACAGGGCACATTACACGACAAAAGTTAAATACTTTGGGTTAGGTGTTTGTTTAAATCCTAAAACCATAAGTGTGAGCAACAGCAATAGTCATTAATAACTAAAACATTCTGGATGATTGTATCTCACCCATGACATGGAAGCCGAGCACACAGGTATAGGATGCCCACTCTCGATCTTTACTCTCAAACCGGTTCCTCAAAAGCTTGCAGCCGCCTGCGACATCCCCTTTTCCCCAAAACAGTTCATATTAATTATTTATTTCACTCATTGACTTCTAGACTGCATACGTGGGACCATTTACATGCATACATGTGCTTACAGTAAAGAATTTCATAATCGCCAGAGTTGGACATGATGTATTTTCCATCTTTGGACCAATCAAGATGAGTAATGAAACTGGAGTGTCCCTGCAGAGTTAAAAAAACAAAGAAGAGTTACATCCACACAACCTAACATGCTCTTTAACACAAATACACTTTTATAAACCACACAAAGCTATTTTATGCACCAAAATACCACAAAAAGCACATAAAAATGGCACCTCAAACCAGCATAAATGTTTTACATAATTTCGGATACTTGACCCGCATCAGAGCCAGCATGCTTTGCTTACTGTGCACTTTCCAAATCGTATGTAGCGGCGGCCTCCCTCTGTGACGTTGTAAATGTAGATGAGGTTGTCATGGGAACCAACTGCCAAAAAGCTGCCATCTGCATTTGAGCAAGCAGTAAAATATAAGCTACTGACTGTAACAGTAGTCATTAAAAATATCTATAAATGCAGTAGCTGCCATATTGAAACACTTCTAAATGCCCTATGTGGCACAAGCAAACACGTTATATAGTGCATTTTGATTGTATTTCAAATGAAAGCAAATTTACATTTACTTACAGTAAGTTTGTCTGTGCAACCAGTCAGTGTGTGACGTAATTTCGAAACTCACAATGAGTAAAAGCAAACATTTCTACCACAGAACTCAATATTATTCAATACAATTTCTGTTCTATTTACTACTGTGCCTATTATTATTCTACAATGATTTTGTTGAGCTCTGACCTGGTGAGTATCTCATTACGGATAACTGCTCATTGCCATCAGTCAAGTCTGATACCACTTCTTTTGTTTGAAGATCCAGTACAACCCATCTAAATAGGTGAAGGGTTAAAAACCATCATAAATCCATGAAAAAGGGAAACTTTCACAGGAACAGAGAAAAACTGAAGAGGTAATTGTTCTTGGCTGTGCTATAAATCAATGTTTTACCTTCCAGTACTTAGTCCAACAGAGACAACAGCACCATTGGGACAGAAATCAGCACATAGACCAGACTCCTAAAATATAAAAAGATTTAAGTCAAATGCATCTTCATGTTCCAATATATATATACTCAGATCAGCCACAACATTAAAACCACCTGCCTAATATTGTGTAGGTCCCCCTTGTGCCACCAAAACAGTGCCAACCCGCATCTCAGAATAGCATTCTGAGATGATATTCTTCTCACCACTATTGTACAGAGCGGTTATCTGAGTTACTGTAGACTTTGTCAGATGGAACCATTCTGGCCATTACCTATTGACCTCTCTCATCAACAAGGTATTTCCGTCCACAGAACTGCCCCTCACTGGATGTTTTTCTCTAGAATTTACTCAGAATGGTGCCAAAAACAAAAACCAGTTCTGTGGACGGAAATGTCTTGTTGATGAGAGAGGTCAACAGAGAATGGCCATACTGGTTCGATCTGACAAAGTCTATGGTAACTCAGATAACCGCTCTGTACAATTATGGTGAGAAAAATATCATCTCAGAATAGTATTATGAGATGATATTTTTCTCACTGTTTTGGCAGCATGAGGGGAACCTACACAATATATATGAGTGGAACCTTGTGTGGTACCTGCAAGTAGAGTATTTCTACAATAGAATTTGTAACTGAATTTTTGCTTTGCGTGATGCTACACCCATGCCAATAGTTGTCAATATAAAAGTTCAAAACCACTAAGCAGCAATAATAACAAGACCTCTAGTGTGGTGCACCAGTCCAGTTTGTGGTCCTCTGCATTCCACACATATACTTGACGATCGTTTCCACAGGTGAGAAAGATGTTCTGAGATGGGTGAGTGGCCAGACCCCACATTTCATCCACATGTCCCTGACAATTAAAACAAAAATATTGAGGTTTATACTCAATAAGTTAGAATCACTTAGAAGTGCAATTTAAGATTCAATAATTACTTCTGTCCTGAAATTTCTTTATGAAAAAACACTTTATAAATAATAGTTAATTTTAGTGTTAATTGTCAACCTCTAAATGTAACCCTTTTTTTTTACTGATTTTTATTTTTTGATAAAACGTTTTCCTTGCTTGGTGAATTTTCATACATTTGCCATTTGAACACAAACAAAAATTCTGAATTCTGAATCTAGTTGGTTACATCAAACAGTGTTAAACCTTTCACATTCCCAGTCAAATTTGACCGAGCATAAGAAAACACAAAGAATTAGACTAACACACTCACACACACAGACACATTTTTTTTTATTGCTCTGCATTATCTTGCTGTTCATTATCTTACTGTTTGTTATCTTGCTGTTTTTTTTTTTTTTTTACCAATTTTTATACTTCATTTACTTCACTGACAGAATGTCAATTGAATTTTCATGTTTGCAAAATATATCATTGGTTACAAAATGCTTACTCTAAGTCTTCTTGGTCACCATGGTCAAGTTTGACTGTAAACATAGAAACAATGCTAAATAATAGTCTTTGATCATATCTAAATATATATCCAAATGTATAACTTTTAAACTCCAGAAATTAACTTTGTTACAACATTGGTCTACAGCAGGGATGGGCAACTGGTGGCCCACGGGCCGTATAAGGTCATCTGTATCGTTGAATACGGCCCATCTGACAAGACTGAGGATTGATTTTATTTCTTTGAAAAAGGGATTATGTAAAAGATTGCATTCAGTTTATGATGTTATTACAACTATTGACCAGAAGAAGTCACTTGTTCTTAGCAGACCTGCTTATCACTCTAGGATTCTAGCATGCAACATCTTACATTTGCTCATCATTTATTGAGCTAAATTTTACCTCAGCTTGTCAGCGACATAGTGCGCGCTATTGTTAATGTACGCAAGTGGAACTCATGTCTTTTGTTTGCCTGGATATAAAATCTGTCATTAAAGATTTCCATTTGATTTGCAAATACACCATTGATCAAGTGATCAAAGAGGCGTACAGTATGAGAGATACATACACCAGAGCTGCTCTTCTCACAGATGTAAAGGGTAAATAAAATACAAGGGTAAAAGGCATCAAAAGGTTTTACGAAATCTGTGACAGTGACAGAATATGTGATAATGATAACTGTATCTGGTCAAATTTGACCTGGAATACAAATAGTGTTGGCCTGTAACGAAGACTGTTGAAGGGTTAAAACAATAACAACTTGTGGCAACTCAATATAAGTACAAAAACTACTGTATGTACTTAAACTTGAATCCAAACCATTTCCCAAACAATTTACCTGTACAATAGCTACAAATCCATCTGAAAATGTTCCTCTCAGGATTGCGTTTCGTGTTGTACCAACAAGCAATTCCTCACCATCTACATCGGCAATAGTGCGAACTGCCCCAAATTTCTCTGGAATCTAGAAAAACAGACATTCAAAAGGCATTTGATATGTAAATTCACACAATTAACACAATGCTATCATATACACATAGAGCTGTGAGATTCATGTTTCACCTCACACTCTCTTTCAGGTGCCAGATCTGCGCTCCAGCGGATGATCTTGCGGTCCTTGCCGCCACCGCTAAGTATAGCGCCACCCTGCAGGACACACATAGTAAACACACTGCCCTCGTGAGCACGCGTCTGCTTCATGATCTGAAATGTTTCTATCAGGCAGGGAGAAAAGAGAAAAGAAAGAAATTTAATTCAAAGAGACTGACAAGGAGGCACTTTGTCAGTGCTATGGTATGGTGATGGTATCAGATGATAATACCATGGTACTTTAATATATATACACCATGGTATTAAATGGTTATGATGTTCATGCATCATGGAATTAACATGGCAGGCCTACTACCATGGTACATATCTGCACATTGTTAGTGACAAATGGGTAACACCTAACAATAAGGTTCCATTTGTTCATATTATTTACTGCATTAGTATCATGAAATAACAAAGAACAATACATTTTACAGTATTTATGAATTTTTGTTATTATTAATTTATGAAAATAAAATTGTTAGTTCATATCGCATAAACTATTGTTAATGTATACAACGTTTAATGTAAAAAAAAATATTAGTATATGTGAAAATTAATATTTTTATATTTACTAATATTAACTACCGGTACAATTTTTGTAAAGTGTTACCAACGTATGTTATATGAAATTTTAACTGCAACAGTTCTTGTTTATGAACAAAGAATGAGCATTGTGATTTATATAAATACAGTTAACCCTTAAAGGTGAACTTAGTCAAGACATTTTATTAGTATAGCGCTTTTCACAACACTTGTTTCAAAGCAGCTTTACACATAATCATGCATTAACAGAAAATTAAACTGTATTATCTACTGTATAAAGTCAGAGTTATCATTGTGTAGTTTGATTAAATATGATTGTAAACGGTGTATAAAAATAAATAATTAAATAGTTAAATAATAATTGTATTTAGAACCCCAGTGAGCAAGAAAAAGACAACAGTGAGGAACACAAAACTCTATAAGATGTTGGTTAATGGAGAAAAATAACCTTGGGAGAAACCAGGCTCACTGTGGGGGCCAGTTTCCCTCTGGCTAAACAGCATGAATATAATGCCAATTTTTGCTATTTATGTGCAGTGCAAGTCATGGTTTAAAATTAGTAAACTAAGTAAGTGTTAAGGGCCAGTGTTTAAACAACGATATTGTATTAACTGTCAGATTAATGATCTGCAATTAATTAATTGCACTTAGTAATTGTTTCCTCAGTTAAACATATTTTCTCCTAAAGAAATAAATTGTAATTTTGAAACATTTATAAATTCATGAACACGCACATGAAATAAACATTCAGTAACCCAGTTAAGTAAAAGCAGTTTTATTCTAAATGGAGAGGGTCCCCTCAAGGGGGCTTCCATGTTGAGTTCACATGACCAGCCCAATTCTACTCGCTTAATCTCAGTAACTGCCCTGTTATTGGACATTTTTACTTATGGATTAAATTAATAATGGCTGACTGGGAATACTACATTTATATAGAATGATATCATTTGAATGATGCTGCATCTGCGGCCCTAGGTGTCATTGTAAGTCCAAGATAAACCAAAACATTACTGAGTGCACCCTCAACTATACAAATTAGTACAGATTAACACAGATTATGCCATTTGACCATGCCACACTGGCAAAGTTTTATGAAGAATTTCTTTAATCTAGATTTAACCAATCTTTGCATTTTTGACAGCTTTAATTGGCCTTATTCACAGCAGCGCCATTTTGGACCGGAATGACAACGAGGCTGTGATGGATAGACTTACTGTCTCTTTAAAAGGTTGTACAGTTTTTTAAAGTGTTGTTGGATCGTTTCGCTCATGAAACATTGAAAAATATCTTTCCAAGAAATTTCAGTCAACAAAAACCTTCAGACAACATGAATTGCAGAAAGTTAGATATGATTTTGGAGCTTTTTGACAGCTTTTTATAGTGCATGTCATTGAAGAGATTGTAAGTCTATATATACATCACAGCCTCGTTTTTATTCCCATCAAAAATCAAAGATGCCATTACTGTGACTTTAATGACATATATTTATATAAGGAAATTACACTGCATACCCTTTGCTCCTTTTCCTAATGTTTTGATGTCAGCAGCTGATTTTCCCCATGTGAGAATGTTCCCCTCCGAGTCTCCCGTCAACACATCGCCCGTGAGACTGAACACGAAGCACAGGACGAACTTGGGCTTTTTATATTTCTATGAATAAAGCAATTACCAAATCACAAATACTTCATGTGAGAATTCCTTAGCTAAACACACTAAAAAGCTGTGCTATTTTGCTCTGAGCATTTAAAGCTAATCATTGTAAATTATTCAACATGTAAACAAAAGAAGTACAATGGCAGTAGCATGGTACAGTGATGCTCAGATGGTAATACCATGGTACTTTGGTACATACAATGGTACTGAATGCTTACCATGCATGGTAATACTGTGTTACTTTTTATTAATTCAATATCCCAGTTGACTTGAGTCTTTTTCTGGTTTTCTTGAATTGAAAAGAACATGGTAATGAATTTAAAGGGGAACACAAATAACTTGGTGGCCATATATGGACTCACTCCAAAGATGCCCTGTTTCTTGGTCAGAGTCCCAGCGCTCATGGTCCAGAAGTACACATGGGACTTGCCACATGAGATGATGATGTTGGTGTCTGTAGGGTTGAACTCCACAGCCAAGACTGCCTCATTAGTGTTCTGAAACCAACAAATATACACATCGTGAAGAAGACACACAGGGGCTGCGCATACTGTACGGTCACGTGCCAGTATCTCCATATTATTACTGGATGGCAAGCTGTAATTCAACTTCAAACATCCAGTCAATCTTCAACTGCAATAACAGCTTATGTCAGTTTAATGATAGAAAATTACTGTAATTTTCCTGTATTATTAAAGGTGTCAAACAGAAACTGTAAATAAAGAATCTTTGAAGTTATGCAGAAGATAATTTCATTTCCTATGATTTAAAGATTTCTCAAGCTCTTTAATTTTGTATGAACACCATCTATTTTGAATTCAACTTTCAAAGTTATAGTTTTCAGAATAAAAAAAAGATAAATAAAATTATACTTCTCAATTCTAAAAGATCTTTATCTCACCACAAATTTACTTTAAAAAAATAAACCAGCTCCTACGGAGATGAAAATCTAGATTAACTCGCTCAGCAAACAGAACTCCTTTGAAGTCCAACCCATTTCTTCCCGCAAAGCCCAGAAATAAAACAAGAGGAAGAAAAATTCCCTTATACAAATGCCCGCTCCTTAAAAGGCTCACTATCAATCACACAAATCTACTGTAAAATATTTTGCCTCTCCCATAGCAACGCCTGCTCAAACCGCTCTTGGAGAAGTTGTAAGAAATATTTGGGACAAAGGGTCACACATAGCTTGACAACATGCTTTCCTCTGAGATCTACAATAAAGCTGATATTTTCACAGTAGACAGGACTATATATTCAGTCAAGAGCTGCTAAAAGTATAACTGGATGATATTTCTAAAAAAACAAACAAAAACAAAAAAACATTGCATAACAATTTACGACTTTCCAACAGGTTTGACAATGGAAGGTTGATCTGGGAGTTCTTATTAGGAAATATAGCTTGGAAAAATATTGCTAGGCTATTATATAATAAGAATGCATTCTAGATCATGCTGTTTTTACTTTATAAAGGGGTATTTTTCAATGGGATCCACTATATTTTAAGCATCCATGTAAACATACCTTGACCTCATAATGCTTTGTGTTCTTATTCCAGTCCCACAGAGAAAGCATGTGTTCATTGGAGTCATCGATTACACACAGAAATGTACCTGCATCCTAAAGCAAGATTTAAAAATAAATTAGTCCAATCAATTCACCTCATTCATGAAGAACAAGCAAAATAAAACTTGTGTGTGTACAACCCCCAATTCCGAAAAAGTTGGGACAGAATGAAAAATGCTAATAAAAACAAAAAGGAGTGCACCACAACAACGCATAATACAATGTTTTACCTTGCAAAATTATTATTTTTTTTTTTCAAATGTATAGTAATTTTAAATCAGATGATTGCAACAAGGAGATGGGGTAATTTAAGACTAATAACAATTTGATGAGTTTAAATAAAAAGACAATGTGAAATAGATGTTTTTTTGTTTTATTCCTCCCCTTTTCTCCCCAATTTGGAATGCCCAATTCTCAATGTGCTCCAAGTCCTCGTGGTGGCGTAATGACTCTCCTCAATCCGGGTGGCAGAGGATGAACCTCAGTTGCCTCCGCGTCTGTGACCATCAATCCACACATCTTATCACGTGGCTTGTTGAGCGCATTACTGTGAAGACGTATCGCGTGTGGTGGCCCACGCTATTCTCTGCGGCATCCACGCACAACTCCCCACTCGCACCACAGAGAGCGAGAACCACACATTATAGCGACCACAAGGAGGTTACCCCATGTGACTCTACCCTCCCTAGCAACTGGCCAATTTAGTTGCTTAGGAGACCTGGCTGGAGTCACTCAGCACATCCTGGATTCAAACTCGCGACTCCAGGGGTGGTAGTCAGCGTCAATACTCGCTGAGCTGCACAGGCCCCCATGAATTAGGAGATGATAAACAGGTGAGGCAATTGTGTCATAGTATATAGGGAGCCTCCAAAAACAGGCTAGTCCTTCAAGAGCAAGAATCGTTCAAGACTTGTCAATTTGCTAACAGATGCTTCAGCAAATAATCCAGCACTTTGAGAACAATGTTCCCCAAAGACAAATTGGAAGGATTTTGGGCATTTCACCCTCTACAGTGCACAATATAGTTAAAAGATTCAAGGAATCTGGTCATATCTCGGTGTGTAAAGGGCAAGATGAAAACCACTTTAGAATGCAGGTGATCTCTGATCCCTCAGACATCACTGTCTTAAAAAAACATAATTAATCTGTAATTGATATCATGAACATGGGCTTGGGATAACTTTAGTAACCCTTTGTTAGTCAACAGCACTCACTGCTGCATCCACAGATGCAAGTTAAGACTTTACTATGTAAAGCAGAAGCCGAACATCAACACTGTCCAGAAGCGCTGCCGACTTCTCTGGGCTCGGTCTCATATTAGATGGAAAGTAGAACAGTGGAACTGTGTTATTTGGTCAGAAGAGTCCACATTTCAAAAGGATTTAAAATTTATCACAGCTGTTGTGTTATCAAGGCCAAAGAGGAAAAGGACCATCCAAGCTGTTTTTAGCATCAAGTCCAAAAGCCAGAGTCTGTCAGAGCCCATGGCATGGGTAACTCGCAAATCTGTGAGAACACCATGAACACAGACAGATGTACAAATTTTGGAGCAACATATACTGCCATCCAGCACTGTCTTTTCCAGGGACGCCCCTGGTTTTTACCGCAGGACAACTTCATACCACATACTGCCCGGATTACTAGTACATGGCTGTTTAAGCAGAGAGTGTGGGTGCTAGATAGACCTGTCTCAAATTGAGAATATGTGGCGCATTATTAAGCACCATCTGGCAACGAAGACCCCGTGTTGCAATCTTCTGATTTGACATTACTGTACATTATCACTCACTTTTGTTTTTATTAGCATTTATCATACTGTCCCATATTTTTTGGAATTGGGGTTGTAAATACATTTTTTTATTAAAAGCACACCAAGTCAAATAAAAAATTCAAAGAAGCGTGACGTTTTAAGGCCAATATACCAGGTCAAATGAATTGTACGAAAGAGTTGTACAAAGTCTACATTGTGATTATATACAAAAAGGTGTACAACATGGTTCACAATAAAATTAACTACTTAAAACAAATAGTTCTCCCAAAATGTGTTATATTCCAAGATTTCTGAAGACTTATGATCACTTTGTATCACAACTTGTATCGTAATATGACTTTAAGTGTGGCACTATCCACTGCTATTGTATGGGAAATCAGCGATCACAACATTCAACATTAAAATATCAATAAAATACAAAAATCCAATAAAATACTAGGGCTGGGTAAAAATTGCAATCTTTGCTTGAACGATCTCGATATCGATTTTTAAATCCCAAGATCAATCTTGTAATCTATGTTGCAATCTTCTATAATGCAAGTAAATAATTTGCACGTGCAACCAAATCTCATGCTATATGACAAAAAATGTCTATGATTTGCCACTGGCTAGTAAATTTGTTCACTCACCAGTAGTATAGTGGAGAAGTTATTAGCACAAAGGTTCTTTCACTGCGTGTTAAGAATAAACGTTTGGTTTAGCTCGTTCCGTGTTTCCAAAGAAGAGATCCACGGATCCATATCTCATTAAATAATGGCTCATTTAATAATCTTTCTGTTTATTACAGTCAGTTGTTGATTAAAAACAACAACAAAAAACAAACAAACATCTAATTCTAATCACACATTATCATAATCAAACAAGAAATGATGCATGTCTTCTCGTTATATAAACTTACTGGCTTATGCCCGTGAGTCTTAAAGAGACAGTATCAATTAAGCATGTGTTCTACATATCAATGTAAATATTTGTAAATAGTGGATTATGCAAGTAAACAATAAAAATGTAACAAAAATATATATATGCAACATAAAATATGCAATTTCAAGACATTATTTGATGGAATAGACTGAATTAGAAAATGTTTCAAAAGCTAAAATGTGACCAATTTGATGAAAAACTAATAAATATACAATTTGTAAAATCAATATTTTCAAATTAGAAGGTACCTTTATAATTAACAGCATTAGCTGAGAGATAATTTATTTTATATGTAAGCAAAGTGGACACTGTAACATAAATGTACCCATTTGAACTGATATTGAATCGAATCGAGAGCTTGTGGATTAGAATCGAATTGGGAAATCTGTATCAATACCAGCCCTATAAAATACAATAATCCATTTGTGTTCTGAAGAAGGAAGAAAGTAATATGGGGTTGGAACTACATGAGGGTGAGTAAATAATGACTTGGGGGAGTGACCTTGTAAGTTATTTGTAGTATTTTGATTTAGGATTTGTTTTTTATTGAGTAGTTTTGCATATGGAAACAATACTCTATCATGTTTCACCAGAAAGAATCAAAGCTGGGAGGAAAACTCACTGAATTGGAAAATGCTAAGGCTCCAACACCTCGCTCGAATGTGCCAAGGCCTATCTGCTGCAGTGTCACCAACGTTTTGGAGTCCCAGATGTGCACAAATGGCTGATGAGGCTGATATATGTATATACAAACACAAATTGTAGTTAAAATACAGTATGAACTAATCAGTTAATTTATGCATTTTACAGCTAAAAATCTTATCATATCTTGTAAATTAGTGGAATGAGATCGATTCATAAGTCTTAAAATATCTCACCTTGCCATCTTTGTCTACCCCAGCCGTCTGTCCCGATGCTACGCGCACCTTGTCTGGATGAATGGCAAGACTATAGGCCAAAAATGAGAGATATCATAAGCACATATTTGTATAATTTAAAAAAAGAGGTTAGGTCACTAATTTGAGTACTCACCATCGTACACAGTCTGTGTGTTTGCGATAATGTCGTTGCGTTTGATTGTCTATGTGATATAGAACCACCACACATGCAATAAAATACACAGCTTCCCCAGACGGCAACAGGTAAAGATTAGCACGACAGTCTCGCCCCCGGTAACCATAGCTGAACTCAAGAGTCAAGGAACATTTGCTGAATAATCTTCTTTTTGATTATATTTTAATTGAATTGTTATTTCATAACTATGTTAAAAGACTTTTGATTTAGGATACACCCAGTCCAGGTCCAGTCTCTGTGAGGGAAGATCCATTTTCAGCTCCTCGTAGTTAAGAATGTTTGATGGAATGTACATGGTGATTGGTCGCCCGCGTATAAACATCTTGATCGATTGACCTTTAAGCAAGTGGAATAAGATTTATACAAACAAGATTTAAGGGGCTTTGAGTATGCATGCCATACACATCAGAGTTTTAGAAGAATGTATGAATGGCTATGATATGCTACTTATCACAGGTTAGCACAATGTTAGCGTTTTCACACACACAAGAAAGTTTCAAACAAGCTCAAATCCCTTTCAAGTAAAATATCACTAAAGGTATGATTTATTTGAATTCTGCTTAGCGAAGTGCATTGTGAACTCAATGTTCTTCAGGTTCTCTTTACATTCTCATTTGCATAATTCCAAATATTTTGGGCCATTAAAGGCTACCATACAAAAGTGATGATGACACGCAACGACACTACGAGGAGATGTGCCACTATTTCAAGTTTATGGAAATGCCATAATAAGGAGCTAAAATATTATCATCTACACAGAAACCTTTGGAGCCCCTCAAGTTTCTAAAATGTACCTTAGAGTACAGGGCACAAATTATTTTCGAAAATAGTTTTGCGTGCCCCCACAATAGTTTGCGTTCCCTCTAAATAAGTTTTGCATTCTCTCGCAATGGTTCGCGTTCCATCGCAATATGTTTTGCGTGCCCTCACAATATGTTTTGCGATATTATTTATTGTGAAAGAAAAAAAACAATTGCGAAGGAATGCAAAAGTATTTAAAAAAATATTATTCCCTTTCAGAATCTCACTAGACAGGTCTAAGTGTTTGGCATTCAAACTAAAGAGATTATGACACAATATATATAAATTGTATAATAATTTTGTAATATGCAATGAATAATTATTATTAAAAATTAATTATTATTTGATTAATATAATGATCAAGTGGTCCATGTTTTTATTTGCAACAAACGTAAAGTGTACCGAGACCCAGTCACAATTAAAATAGTTTTTATTTTTTATCTGAGCCCAATTTTTCGCCCAGGGACAGTGTAAATTAAAAGAGAACGGTGCACATTTTTTGCATGGTTTTACATTTTGGTCCACTTAAAGGTCTGACATTCGTTCTTTGAAAGAGAACTCAACTTTGAAAACATTCCATAGTGTTTAGAGGCATATTACCCACAAAATGTTAATTTAACATGCAATACTGTTATAGTGTCTATGATACCTCTTCATAGTGCCCCATACATTTGGAGTAAACAGTTGAAACATTACCAAAGACTTTATACATGAACAGTTTAAGGAAACAATTATGTTAGTGGAATCTATTGTATTCTAAAAACCTACTTTGTGTTCCTCTCCTGGCCCCCTGAGATCCTGTTAATGGATAAAACACAAATAAACATTAGTTTTGCAGCTGCAAGTCACATTTAGGAATTTCTGCAGCCTAACTGCACTCCAACTGGCTTTACAGGAAGCTCCCATGAGAACACCTCTCTGACTCATCGCTGTCATCGCTTGGTTCTGGATTGCACTGAAGGGGAAATTTAAACAAGGCTTTTTAAAGCAGTGAGGCAGGGAAGCCCATCTATATGTCCACTGCATAGGAATGACAATAAAAAGCAAAAGCCAGAAACTAACAATCAAGCTTGTGAGTTTGCGTGACAAATGTGCTGACCCATTAAGACCTGTTATTTAACAGGGACTGTTTTGCTACAAGAGGAAATGGGAATAATTGTATTCCTTGGAAGCATCATAAGCTTTTGTCTATACTACATACGACTTCAGCTGGACCCTTATGTCAATGTTATCGGAGGGATGTCGCCCAGGTGACGCCAAAATATTCCATAAATGTGTCAGTTTTATCCCCAAGGGAATGAGACATATGTTTGATGCAGAGCTGTCATGATATTTCAAATAATAGCCCCCATTTATTTTTCCAAGCCATTAAAGAGTGCAGATTAATCAATTATTAAAACGACACACACTCACACTCACACTCACAAGGCAGTTCTGTAAAAATGTTATACAATAGTATACTATATACAATAGTATGCCTTAAATAGTTTGCCTGTATGTCCAAATCCTCAGTATTCATGAAACAGTAAGCGAGATATACCCGTATGACCTACTATTTCCGGCAAGATCTGAAGTACGGATTGACTGGACATTTTGCGACCCCCATAATGCCTCAGAAGCGGAGGAGATGTCATGTTCAAAATGCTGGATTTAAAGCAATGGCCCTGAACTGCGAGTCGGATGGCAAAAAGTTGTTACTTGTGCTTAAATGGTGCTTGTTTTTTTCTCTCCCCAATTTTGGAATGCCCAATTCCCAATGCACACTAAGTCCTCGTGGTGGCATAGTGACTCGCCTCAATCCGGGTGGCGGAGGACGAATCTCAGTTGCCTCCACATCTGAGACTGTCAATCCACACATCTTATCACCTGGTTTGTTGAGTGTGTTACTGCAGAGATTTAGCGCATGTGGAGGCCCACTCTATCTCTTACTCTATCCACACACAATTCACCACACGCCCCACTGAGAGCAAGAACCACATTATAGTGACCACAAGGAGGTTACCCCATGTGACTCTACCCTTCCTAGCAACCGGGCCAATTTGGTTGCTTAGGAGACTTGGCTAGAGTCACTCAGCATACCCTGGATTCGAACTCGTGACCCAACTGGGTAATAGTCAGCATCAATACTCGCTGAGCTACCTAGCCCCCTTAAATGTTGGTTGTTTAATAAAACCCTGAGTAGATTATTTTTGTGGTTGTTATTACGTCATGTCTTCAGGTCATGCTATAATACCCAAGTCTCAGGATGAAGCATGTCCAAAACTATTCATACTATTCACATGCATATCTAAAGAATGTACTGATTTACCAGCCAAGAAGTGCGTCCTTCATCAAATGCAGTACATACATTGACAGTATGCGATTTCAAATGCAGGGATTTGTTTTTGCTGCTACGTCAGTCAACTGAACAGGCAATTATTAAATAAATCTTTAATAATTGCCTTTAATCATCAATCTTTTTCCAGAAATAGCTTTCCAAACACACAACAAGGTACACTGTAAAAAGTTGCAACATGCAATTGTTTTTACTACATATTGCTGACTTATTAACATTTTCTACAGTGTATGAGAATAAAAAGGAAAAACATACATACATTATATATATATATATATTATTATAAAATCTCAAATAATAATAAAGAGTGAGAGAGAGACATGATGCCTTATTACCTGTACTGGATATAAGGTCTTTTGCTCGGCTATGGAGACAAACACACCAACAAATGAATTAATGAATGAATGAATGAATGAATGTTAAGTGTAAATGCCAAACCAGAGAATCTGATAACACTTTACAGGTTCCATTTGTTCAAATTAGTATACAACATTAGTTAACATGAACTAACAACGAATATCTCAAATTGTAAAAAATAAAAATAGTTTACTTAACTTAAAATGTAATGTTGTACTATTCTTACTTATTTACAATTACTCTCTCAACCCTAGTTTTTATTAATAAAAACATGTAAGTGGTCATAATTATACAGTACTTGAAATGTCACATTTTGGATTCATAACTCTCTTTAGTCTTTTTCTTTGAGTAATACTAACTCAAAATGATCAACTACAAAATTGCGGCTGTGTGGAATATCCATAAGACCTTGCGCTTGAATAAATGATTTATGGTTGGTCAAAACAAGGAAGCTTATGTTGAAAAATAATAATTATTATTTAAAAATGAATATAGTTTTAATTCTTATGACTAATCTTGCTGTTTTGTATAATTGGTTTATAGATTTGTATGAACTCATCATGAGGGTGATTAGTGTTACCTCTGGTGAACTTTGAGCCTGTTAAATTTAAACCATTCTTTTTTACTAAGTTGTGCTTCACAAAGTGCATGCTTACGTGCACTAAGAAGTACTGAGGAGAATCCACTGTGCCATATGGCTATAAGTCATAATTTCCCTTTTACGTATGAAACATGATCTAACTCAATTTAAATAATTTAATAAAAACAACGATACTTTAATCACAGATGAGTTAAGTTTACTTGTAAATAGTTAATGTTACTTAAAAAAAGTAAGTTAATTTTACTTGAGCCAAATAAGTACGTTTAATTCGATTTTTTTTACAGCAATAGGTTTGCATGATTTTTCTACGTAAGTTTAACCAATTAGATATTACAGCGTACTTTAACAGTATTTATTAATTATAAATCAACAAATAGTAATACATTTTTAAAATCAAAAGTTGTGTTTGTAAACATTAGTCAGTGCACTATGAACTAACATGAACTAACAATGAACAATTGTATTTTTATTTAACTTACATTAACAATGATTAATAAATGCTGTAAAAAATAACGTGCATTCAGAAAATATTCAGACCCCTTCGTTTTTTTTTTGTGTTTTTTTTTTTTTTTGTATTTTGTTGATAACTGCAAATTTATTAAAATAAAAAATGTGATTATTACATTGACAAGTATTCAGACCCTTTGCTGTGACACTTGAAATTTAGCTCAGGTGCATCCCATTTCTCTGAATCATCTTTGAGATGTTTCTACACTTTGATAGGAGTCTACCTGTGGCAAATTCAATTGATTAGACATGATTTGGAAAGGCACACACCTGTCTATGTAAGGTCTTGCAGCTGAAAAGGCATATCAGAGCAAAGCCCAAGCCATGAGGTCAAAGGAACTGCCTTCGGAGTGCAGAGACAGGATTGTGTCAAGGCACAGATCTGGGGAAGGCTACAAAAACAATTCTGATGCATTGGAGGTTCCAAAGATCACAGTGGCCTCCATAATTCTTAAATGGAAGAAGTTTGGAACAACCATGACTCTTCCTAGAGCTGGCCGCCCGGCCAAACTGAGCAATTGGGGGAGAAGGGCCTTGGTAAGAGAGGTGATCAAGAGCCCGATGGTCACTCTGGTTGAGCTCCAGAGATCATGTGTGGAGATGGGAGAAACTTGTAGAAGGACAACCATCACTGCAACACTCCACCGATCTGGGCTTTAAGGCAATGTGGCCAGATGAAAGCCTCTCCTCAGTCCAAGACACACAGAAATGCACCTAAAGGACTCTCGGGACTGTGATAAACAAGATTCTCTGGTCTGATGAAATGAAGATTAACATTTTTGGCCTCATGTCTGGAGGAAACCAAGCACCGCTCATCACCTGCGCAATACCATTCTAACGGTGAAGCATGGTAGTGTTAGCATCATGCTGTGGGGGTGTTTTTCAGCAACAGAGACTGGGGAACTGGTCAGGGTTAATGGAAATCTGAATGCAGCAATATACAGAGATATTCTTAATGAAAACCTGGTCCAGAGCGCTCAGGCTGGGCCAAAAATTCACCTTCCAACAGGACAATGACCCTAAGCAAACAGCCAAGACAACGCAAGAGTGGCTTAGGGACAACTCTGTGAATGTCCTTGAGTGGCCCAACCAGAGCCTGGATTTGAACCCAATCGATCATATCTGGAGAGACCTGAAAATGGCTGTCCACCGACGGTCCCATCCAACCTGACAGAGCTTGAGAGGATCTGCAGAGAAGAATGGCCAAAATCCCCAAATCCAGGTGTGCAAAGCTTGTTACATCATACACAAAAAGACTTGAGGCTGTAATCGCTACCAAAGGTGCTTCAAATAAGTAATGATTTCAGGGTCTGAATACTTTTGTCAATGTGATATTTCAGTTTTAATGATGGAGCCCTCGTCTGCGACTGGTCAGACAAACAGATATAGAACTACACATTTGGAAAGCACCTTAACATAAAAAATAAGACTTTAAGTTGCATTTAACTGAATATTCCTTTAAATTAAGATGATAAATTAAATTGAGAGCGGGTGGACTCACCTCTCAAGACTTGGAGATCGAGAAAGTAAGTTTGTAGAGGAGGCTGCTTTCTTAGAAAGCCGCTGTTTGTTCTTGTCTTGGGTGTCTTTACTTAGTTTCTCACTGTTCCTCCTGACCCTGATCTCAAGAAGACACACATATATCAGTCAGTCACTGAATAAAATGTGTGGTCAGATTTACAGGGTGCATGCAAACATCCAATACTGCAGATAAGAGCATGCTACACTAACAAGCTTTCACAGAACTGACAAAATATACTTAGCATTGCTAGGAAGTGCACCATCATGTTTAGACTAGCGCAGCATGCAAATGCACCCACATTATCAACCCACCACCCACAATCAAACATGCATGCAGCCACATACACATATAAATATTGGTATTCATTTTTCTTGATATGCTCAGTTAAAAAATATTTCATAAGCTAAAAATTGCTCTTTGTGAGCGTAATCTCTATTTTTTTAATTCCAGAAATATGTTTTTTTTTTTTATATACAGTAATCACAAAGTCTGGGAACCCTGAATTAGTGACAAGTTATGAGTGTTAATGTGGCAAATGAGCTACAATGAATCTGCCCCAAAATGCTTCTATTGCGTGCGGGAGTAGGAGTCGGTGCTAAGTGAGGGATTGCTTCCTCTGAATCATGCCCTATTTCCTGTTCTTCTGAACACTCTTAGAGGCATCCAATAACACTACATGAAACAGGAAATAACTGCAGTCATGTGATCAGTGATAATATTTGTGGTGACAGACAGAGAATTGAAACTCAGCTGATGGGAGGGGGTCAAACTTCTAACACTTTATTTACAGCTGTCAAAACTAGTGACATACACTCGTATATGGGCTAGGGCAATAAATCAGCTGAGTTTTGGCCAATTTGAGATTATCAGCATCTGCCTCCTTGGCAATTAAACAGTAGTTTCCCCTTTTGTCAGTTCTAAAATCAATTGACAGCCTTGTTAGCTGACAATGCACAAATATTTTGAGTAAATGTTGAGTAAATGTTGTGTATATCTGTTCATTTGATTTCACCAATTTTATAATATATTTATTTGCAATCATTATATTGTTTCTATCTATCTATCTATCTATCTATCTATCTATCTATCTATCTATCTATCTATCTATCTATCTATCTATCTATCTATCTATCTATCTATCTATCTATCTATCTAACTCTCTCTCTATCTATCTATCTATATCCATAAACACAAGTTTATGTCAAACAATGTCAAATCAAAAAAGTCGAGGCAATACCAGTTACCTGCAGTTAAAAGAAATTATGAAGTCATCTGTACCCGCAAGAAGACCACCCAAAGCATGCATGCAGATAAAACCAGTGAATGAATCAAAACAGATTTGTTTAATTTATGTGAGATTATTTGATTGGGTTAGTACGATTTCAACATTCCAGGGTGAGTTTTTGTGATTCTGCGAAAACCAAGTTACAGACAAGTTTCCCCAGAACTGTTCTGTCATAGATACAGCTTGTTGACATTCCCATGAAATTCCTTTTACTCTAAAAGATTTTCGGCTTTAGCAATGATCTCATTTGTCTCGTATTCACCTGAAGGGGATTCAAACTGTCCCATTTACATTATTATAGCTGCATCTATTTACTGCGAATTGATGCACTATGTTTCCCGTAACTGTAATAACGGTCGTGCATACCAAGCTCAGTCAACCCTGCAACTGTGCAAACACTTCAGCTGCCCTCCCATTTCCTACTAGAAACTCAAAGATTTTTTTCAACACTGCCATCTGCCCCAACAAATCACAATTTGTTTTCTAATGAAGGCTACAATGAAAGTCTTCAACTGCAACCAGAAACTGGCAGGAGTAAAAGTATTTGTTGGCATAGCACTAATTTCTTTAAAAGAGTTGAATCACTGCCAAGATTACCTTACCAATCAAATAAATCATCCTAAAGTTAGCTTGAAAAGCAGAACTTATAAATACATTTTGATACCTTACATCATTGATGAAATGGTACAGATAAGACTATAAAAAGATATGCATTTGTTAGCATGGTTTTAGATTCTATTGCATGGACCGAACCAGAGTCTGATTCCTCCACCTCCCGCTGCCCATTAGGTCATTAAACAAAAAAGAACCAACATAGACTAACATAAGAAAAATAGCATGCTCCATTTTAAACGAACATACCTAGTAACATACTAGGACCCAGAGTAAAATTTGTCCTGACCTATAAAGCATTTTCTAAATGATTACTTGACAATCCACTTTTGCTGCTCAATAAATAAAGCTTAATCTGGGTGTCAAGAACCGGCTCAACAAGTTGTAACTTTGGTTTTTGCATTAATTGCAAGCATTAGTGTAAGGATTAGTTCTAAGACCACAAGCAAAGAAGTCAAGCAGCCAGCCAATGCTTGAATCCACTTGTTGAGGTCAACGCACAGTGCTTTCTCTCCCTCCTGCATGCGCAAGAGGGGTCCTCCGTGTGGGCTGGAGGTTGGCTCTTTCGGGGGTGCTGGAGAGGAGGACGTTGGGGTTTGAGGGCATGAACCCTGGCTGTCCTCGCTGCCTTTGCTCTGTTGCTTCTGGAGGGTCCTGATTGTGGTGGGCTGGATGCTCTCTTCTATTTCAGAGCTCCAGGTGTGGTCTTTGTTCATCTCATCTTCATCAATGCCTTCGTCCTCTCCGCGTAGCTTGGTCAAGGTGTTTTCCGTGAAGAGGTCGCCTTCAGGTAAAGCATCCTCCAGAGAGAGACTCTGGACACCCTGCGTCAGGTTCAGCGGGACAGTCTTATGATTTGAGATCCATGGATCGGTCTGTGTACACCTGTCACTAGTGCTTGGTTTGTGGCTGGAAATGGTGTTAGCCCCGCCCTCCCCATTTTCAGCTGTGATTGAGATATGGCTATAAGTACACAAACAAAACAGAGCATCTGAGATGAAGGATGTCTTCATGCTGCCTTGAATGCTGCCTGTAATTTATACTGACAATAAATAATTCATTTCTACTTTGTCATTTAGCTGATGCTTTTATTTAAAGTAACTTATAGTTCATTTTTAAAGGGACAATCCTGCTGGAGAAACCTGTGTATAAGTTTCATGCCTTATGGCGTTATAACCTTCAACATTTCTGTTACCAGCCCAGATATTTAACTATTAAGTAGGGCTGAAACGATTAGTCAATGCTATCGACAACGTCAACAATATAAATTGTCTAAAAAAAACAATTGTCATTTTCGATAGTCGTTTGATCTCATTTAACGTAACGGGATCACGAGAGCAGCACTGCGGTTTGCGCCTGACTGAGGAGAGGAAGAATTACACAGTTCACAGATGCACTCTAAACTTTCTAAACAGCTTCAGGTGAGGTATATTGCAAAGTATGAGGGATTTATAATGCAAAAATACCAAATAAGTAAATACAGTATCACTCTCGTTGTGGAATAAGTGGAGTAGGAGCTCTTTAAAGGAAACGTGTTACATCATAAATGCAGTTATATTTAGTGTGTTATACAGGTGAAACTCGAAAAATTAGAATATCGTGCAAAAGTTCATTAATTTCAGTAATTCAACTTAAAAGGTGAAACGAATATATTATATAGACTCATTACAAGCAAAGTAAGATATTTCAAGCCTTTATTTGATATAATTTTGATGATTATGGCTTACAGCTTATGAAAACCCCAAATTCAGAATCTCAGAAAATTAGAATATTACATGAAATCAATAAAAAAAAAAGGATTTTAAATACAGAAATGTCGGCCCTCTGAAAAGTATAATCATGCATATGTACTCAGTACTTGGTTTGGGCCCCTTTTGCATTAATTACTGCCTCAATGCGGCCTGGCATGGATGCTATCAGCCTCGCGGCACTGCTGAGGTGTTATGGAAGACCAAGATGCTTCAATAGCGGCCTTCAGCTCTTCTGCATTGTTTGGTCTCATGTCTCTCATCTTTCTCTTAGCAATGCCCCATAGATTCTCTATGGGGTTCAGGTCATGCGAGTTTCCTGGCCAATCAAGCACAGTAATACCATGGTCATTGAACCAGGTTTTGGTACTTTTGGCAGTGTGGGCAGGTGCCAAGTCCTGCTGGAAAATGAAGTCAGCATCTCCATAAAGCTTGTCTGCTGAAGGAAGCATGAAGTGCTCTAAAATGTCCCGGTAGATGGCTGCGTTGACTCTGGACTTAATAAAGCACAGTGGACCAACACCAGCCGATGACATGGCTCCCCAAACCAACACAGACTGTGGAAACTTCACACTGGACTTCAAGCATCTTGGATTGTGTGCCTCTCCATTCTTCCTCCAGACTCTGGGACCTTGGTTTCCAAATGAGATGCAAAATTTGCTCTCATCAGAAAAGAGGACTTTGGACCACTGAGCAACAGACCAGTTCTTTTTTTCTTTAGCCCAGGTAAGACGTTTGACATTTGAAGCCCATGTCCTGGACCCGTCTGTGTGTGGTGGCTCTTGATGCAGTAACTGCAGCCTCAGTCCACTCCTTGTGAAGCTCCCCACACATTTGAATGGCCTTTTCCTGACAATCCTCTCCAGGCTACGGTCATCCCTGCTGCTTGTGCACCTTTTTCTTCCACACTTTTCCCTTCCACTTAACTTTATATTAATGTGCTTTGATACAGCACTTTGAGAACATCCAACTTCTTTTGCAATTACCTTTTGAGGCTTTCCCTCCTTGTGGAGGGAGTCAATGATGGTTTTCTGCACAACTGTCAGGTCAGCAGTCTTCCCCATGATTGTGAATTCAACTGAACCAGACTGAGAGACCATTTAAAGGCTCAGGAACCCTTTGCAGGTGTTTAGCTGATTAGAGTGTGACACTTTGAGCCTACAATACTGAACCTTTTCACAATATTCTAATTTTCTGAGATTCTGAATTTGGGGTTTTCATAAGCTGTAAGCCATAATCATCAAAATTATATCAAATAAAGGCTTGAAATATCTTACTTTGCTTGTAATGAGTCTATATAATATATTCGTTTCACCTTTTAAGTTGAATTACTGAAATTAATGAACTTTTGCACGATATTCTAATTTTTCGAGTTTCACCTGTAGCTGATGTATACTATGTCATTATGGCAATGGCTCGCCACTTATAGAATCATAATATCTGTATCACTGTGCATTTCTTATCGTGAAGAAAATTGGCAATACGCAGCATTATTAATAAGAGAGATTTTTCTTTTTTGTGAGGTAAGGATGGATTGAAGTGAACAGAAAGGTGAGAGAGGGTAGTCTTCGCCCAATTATACATTGCAAACAAAATAAGTTTGTGATTTGTTTTGGCTTGTTTTCCAATAAAAATATCTAAAAGTAATTTAAAACAATGTACATTTTCTTTAGTAGCTATACTGCAGAAGAAACAATTGTTATCTGAGAATGTTGAATATATTATTTAAAATATTTTTAAATATCTAAAAATCCTTTAAAAAAAGATGCATTCACCTGAGAAGCAGCATATAAGATATTTATACTTGCATTTAGAGAATAGATCGTGAATATACATATAGTTTGTCTTTACTGCACTTGCAGAAGAGTAACCAAGTGAAAAAAGAAATACACGTATATACAAAATACATTTATATTCAACCCCGCGATTGTCCACTACGATTAGTGGACATCCCGCTCTACCACCTGAGCCACAGCCGCCCCCATACATCCTCTTAAAGCAAGTTTAAATATCTTATATGTTCATCTCAATTAAATATATCTTGTTTTAAGGGTTTTTATACAATTTTAAATGGAAAACAAGACAAAAACACTTGATGATACTAGCTATTTTTTTACAGTGAATTTCCTTCAAACTAAATAAAAAGTATTTTTTCCCCCTTTAATTCAGTGAATGTCATTTAGAGTTATATTTAAAAGACAATTTTTTCCTCTTTATTGTTAATAAGCACGTTTAATACAACCTTTTAAGCTGGGGCACAAGCTGAATAATCGATTAAAAGTGAATGATTAATCGTCGCAATAATTCCAGAATAGTTGAATAATCGTTCTAATAATCGATAGATTAATCAATTATCAAAATAATCGTTAGTTGCAGCCCTACTATTAATCTAAACCAACCAATTTCAAAGACATAGACATGCAGTAAACTTTAAAGTGGATTTGTAATTTTAACAAGATTTGTACATTTTCTAAAGAAAAACTGGTGGTACCTGTGCAAAATTCTTCATAATGATAGGGAGTTGTAAGTGGTTGTCAGAAAAGTTTTTAGTGCATTGGCCGCCCCCATGCTATATAATATACTGGTTACTAGCTATGGCTTTTCTCCCTCCTTCAATATAAGTCTACTCTATGGATTTTTTAATGCCTGTTTTATTTTATGTTATACAAAAATGTTTTAATCTGATTGCTCAACAAGATGCATGATTTGAGGTATCAACATAGGGTTAATAGGAGCTTGTCCAAATTCTTAGCTTTTGAGCAATAATAATAGTGATGCTTGC
Source organism: Xyrauchen texanus (assembly GCF_025860055.1). Taxonomy (NCBI): domain Eukaryota; kingdom Metazoa; phylum Chordata; class Actinopteri; order Cypriniformes; family Catostomidae; genus Xyrauchen; species Xyrauchen texanus. The sequence goes on along the minus strand of NC_068277.1, from coordinate 17,478,561 downwards.
CTTAGTAAGCACCATTTCATTTTTGACATAATAATAAGAAAGTCCCATTGGGGTAACATAATAATTGGTTAGATTATATTTAGGTTATATATAACACAATTTTCTCTCTCTGCTCCCATTTTCCCTGGATGCTGTTCATGAATGTCGAAAACTTGCAGTCTGCCAAGGAATGTTGCGCTGCCTCTTTGTTTTAAACATGTGTGGGTGGTCAGACTGTTTTTCACAGAACTTTTCTTCTCAGTATCATCTAGCACTTCTGCAACTTCAGCAGGAAGTTACTGAACTTTAAGTTGAGATGGCAGTTGTGAGAAGATGACAAATAACTGACAAATAACAAATTAGTTTGAATTTACTTTGTGTATGTTGTTCATTAGCCTTTAAACATGGATTGTAATTGTACATGTTTTTTCCCCGGAATTTGCAGTTACCTTTTAAGCAAATTCTTAATGTAGCCAAAACTACTCAGAACCATCTGTACCTGTTGGGTGGGTGGTGAAGTCCATCAAGAGAGCTTGTAGACAGCCTGCAAGGTTTAGAGAATCCATCCACATAATAGGGCTGATTTAACACTCGAGCGGCAGTAGGGTTCACTGATGTTGTACACAAACAAGCACACAAATGAGTATTTAATGTTTATTCACATGCTGACTGAAGCTAACTTTCAATCATAAGAAGAACAGACATAAAAAATGCACTCAAATCTTTTACGATATATTAACCTGTATAGCACTCTAAAATCATTAACCTCTCACCAGCAATCAGCTGCTGTTTAAGCAGGGGTATCTGTTGGTCATGAAGGTGAAGCTTGCGTAAGGCATCAGCCAATGAGGACTTCAGTAGCATTATTTCATCTTCCTGTGCTTGGAGGCGTACCTCCATTAAAGACAGCCTGTCAGGAAACTCTGTGCTGCTTTCTGCCGACACATCATCTACACAAAGAGACAGTCAATCAGAACTGAATTGTGCTTCTATTGTGATACTAACATTGATACTAACAGAAATGCATAAATATAAGGGGTGAACTTCACAAAGCCCATGTCCAGGTCAAATTTCACCCCAAATAAAAGAAATAAATACAAATAAAAACCTGTACTGTTCAGAGCATATTAAGAAGTGGAAAGCGCATGGCACCACCAAAACCGTCATGGCATCCACGCTCAACTCACCACGCGCCCCACCGAGAACGAACCACATTATAGCGACCACGAGGAGGTTACCCCATATGACTTTATCCTCGCTAGCAACCAGGACAATTTGGTTGCTTTGGAGACCTGGCTGGAGTCCGAACTAGCAAACTGGTGGTAGCCAGTGTCTTTTACCACTGAGCTACCCAGGCCTCCTTTTATTATGTTTTGATTTCAAGACAAACAAAGGTGACTTTTTCAAAGGGGAATGATGATTTTCTATGGGCACTTTAATGATAGTATTTGTTGTAATAATAATTTTAATATAATAATAATAATAATACATGTGTAATGTGAATATAAGCACAGGTTTTGGTAATAAATAAACTGTTTAAATGGATCCTTTCAGTAGTGTTCACTGTCCATGGAACAGTCTGCAGCTTCTTAAATTCTTTAATTATTGGAATCTAATGAAAACTGCAGAAGCGAAAACAGGACAATATGGCACTCATTAGATTTAAGAGTCCTTGCACATGTTCCTGCTTTTTACAGACTGAGCACTCAGTTCTGCCATCTAGTCTTAAATATGTTCAATAAATGGGATGTTTGTTTTATTTGCACAGGAATATAGGTCAGTTGAGGACACTTCTCTTAATGGAAAGGACCTGACAACAAACCATTTAAAATGTAACTACAGGTGGCATTAGTCTTGTGCAGACACATTCAGAATATAACTATTGTGATTCATGACAGAAATTTTAAAGCTGAAGCATCTCATTTCCATGGCACTAGTGACTCCAAACAGTGTAGAGTGCAACAGTCAGGTTTTGGAAGTAAATATCCCATTATTTTTCTCCATAGGTGAATTGATTTTTAATGATAACTTATAAACCTTTAAAGACAGACCAACCTTGAGCTTTGAGGTTGTTAATGGTGGAAAGTAGGGAAGGGCATTGTAGGGAAGATGGTATATGCTTCTGTTGAAGCCATCAGTCTGTATTATTTCAACATAATAGGGGAATTCCTGGTGATGAACTACACTAACCATGATCCTGATGAGAAATTCTACAGAGAATCACAGCAAACAAAGCACACCAAATGAGCTCTGCAATGACCGCCTACTTCTATGACAGACTCCAAATTAAGCAAACAACTTAGTCTCCCTACACATCCAGTATATGTTTCTATATATCTGAATGTTTTGAAAAACCTAAATGATTTTGTTTCTATACTTATCATTCATAATGCTTAATGGGATTGTAGTTCATGCCCTGAATAAAATATTGAGTACACAGTCTTGTACCTTAATCTTCAGTCCAATTTTTAAATACTTTTTTGCTTAATACTTGAAGTCCATTATAACATCTATAAAGACAGCATTCATGCTTTCAATATGGAAAGATTCATAAAGAAGATCACTGATATTTGAATGGCAATCAGCTCATCCTCATATTGCACCCATGAGTTCAGCCAGCACTCACCACAACAACAGATATTAGTCACTATGTGTGATTTTGAGGCAATAGATGGCAAAACCTTGAAAGAAATAGTACAGCATCTTAAAACGTTGACCTGCTGTCTTGACACACTCCCTACTTCATTTTTCAAAAATGTGTTTAATGTGTCTGTTAGTAATAGTCAATGCCTCAGTCCTTTCAGGCATGTTTCCCAAGTCCCTGAAAAAGGCAGTTGTCAAGCCCCTTATAACAAAAGAGCATTCTGGATAACTCTATATTAAACAACAACAGACCAATGTCAAATCTTCCATTCATAGGCAATATAATCGAAAAGGTTGTTTTCAATCAGCTAAACTCGAATAAGTAATTTGAATTTTGGTAAGCACAGCTCAATATCAGCAGCAAAACTTTTCCACTACTGTTTCTGAATTCACCGTGCAATCAGTCTGACTGTATGGGCATCGGCCATGAAAAGAAATCTAGCATAACGCAAAAAAACTTTACTTTACTACACTTTACTTGTCAACCATTTTAACAATGTAAAGAGAAAGATTTCATATTGGTGCTGTATATGGCTCAAAAAACGCAACAAACTGATGCAGTAAACACTCCAGTATTCCTAATATCCACTTCCATACAGGCCTCTCCCCTACACACCCATTTTATTGTATTAGTGCTTTGATCACCTGGAATTATTGACTCATCTATTTCTGTTCTATTACTTCTGTCTAGACACGATGAATGGTTTTATTATGATCCTAAAAATATAAAGGTACATTAAATTAAATGATAATATCATGATATACATTAATAATTAAATAAAATTATAGCTTTGACCTTTCCTAACGTTAGTTTTCAGTCAAATGATAATTTAGATCTCATAGAAAGGCAAGACCAAAATTGAGATGACTCACTTTACACAAGCTGTTGTAAAGTGCTGCAAATAAGACAAACATTTGGCAGAAATGCTGACTTTTGGCATGAGCATTTTGAAATGCATTTGGAAGCTCACAGAACCACATTCTTGAACAATGATATGCAGCTTTTTGTACTCTTTTAGATAGTGTTTCAAAAAATGAAAATTCTATTCTTTAGAACATTTCTAAAATAATACTTTTCTTTCTTTCTGTCTTTCTCTTTCTCATTCTTTCTCTCTCACACAAACACATACATAGACTCATAAACAGGTCTATTCACCGCCACTGGACCAGAATCACGACTCCTCTGCTGTCTTCCCACAATGGGATCATTGAAGATGTAGGACGCTGCTTGTTTTTCAGTTTCACAAGACCAACCAGCATCCAAAACCTCAATCAGATCAAATAGATGTTAACAGGGCCAAAGTGCTAGTGCACAGAAACCACAACTATGGGTTGACAGTGAATCAACTGATAGCTCCTGTGATTCGTCGTACTCAGTGAGCACTAGTAATCATATAATGGTCCCATTTGTGATACATACTTTAATTTATGGTCAACATGATCACACGGTAAATCTGTTAGTTCCCAATTTTTTTCCAACCAAATTCAGACACCATGGCAGATGATTTGGCACTGAAATGCTCCCATGTTGTGCCTTTGAAGTCACATCTCTTTTGATCTCCAGCTAGCAAGTGAGTGAAAGAACAATGTTTTGGTCTTTGTACTGTTTGGTTTAGGATGGGTGTTAGGAGTATGTTGATGAAATTACTACCCAAATGTTTCAGAAAATCAGATGTGCTGTGCCTTTCCATTTAAAAAAAAAATGGTTGCGAAGATGCACATGCGCATAACTGTAGTTCCAGTTTTAGCCCCTGAATGCAGTCGTATAGAACGATATAAGCTGACAAAACATTGAACCTCCCATCACCAATTTTAAGGTCTGATAATGTTGCAAATGATGATGTGCATTTTCTGCATTTCTGATTTTGGGAAACAATCTGAAAAATGGATTTAAAACAGGAATATAAAAAAAAATTAAACAGAGTACTGCACACTTATTGGGTTGCTGAAAGCATTACCAAATTAGTCAAAATATGAAACAAATGAAAACACAAAGGGTGTGGGATATGTAAAACTTTGTGAAAGACAGGCATTCCAATTCTGTAGAAATGTGAAGAGATTTGGTGATGAGTCACATTTGTAAAAACAAAAAAACAAAAAAAGTTCTTTTCTTTAAGATTTCACTTTACAAAAGGGTTAAAAATGAGTGATGCCAAAAATATGAAAGCCTGGAAATTCCTGGCCGCAGTTTAGTCTGCCTTTTCAAAAGATGTCATGCAGATCTCACATAAATGAACTATGATATGACAAATCTATGGTATATTTAAACCAAAATCAGCTAAACCCTGGCTGAACTTGTCCCCCAACATTCTCTGAACAGATTGAAGGAAGGCAGGCACATACATGCCCAAGAAAGAATCAGAAGACCTTAAAGACCTTGAAGATACTAGAAACCTATTTTCACCTTAAACCAAGGGAATTGTTGCGATCCAAGTTTTAAACAAATGGAATTATTTTAATCAAAATTGAATGGGCAATACATCGTGCAAGGAAGACTAAGATTCCAAAGTTAGGACCACATTGTGTGTCAAGTCCTCACTCTGTGGTAAATTCAATGTGGTTACAAAACAAAAGATCTGATTTGCCAAGTACATGGTGTGTTGGGACTGATAATTGTGGTGTAATACAATATGTTTCGACTGGTTTGGACAGTAATCAAAAGACAGACACAAAGAAATTGCCTATTTTTGCATGGCAGGCTCTTTATTTCTACTGTGTGTGTGCATGGATTATTGAATTTGTGGTCAAAGCATGGGATGAAGTCTCTTCCCAGCATATACACACATGCATACCCCTCCCCATGCACAGATACAATGTTATACCTCACCATATTGTCTGCACACCTGTTTGTATGAGAGAAACTTAAGTAAGAGGCACGTATCCAAAAGCTAAAAGGAGGCCAGTGAAAAAGAGAAGTCGGTAGTTACTGTTTAGGATGCGGGTAGTATAGCGAGCAACACACACACTTTGGTTCTGCATGTAGAGCCCCTGCAGCAGAACACTTGGGTGACGTCTCGGCAGCATACTCGCTCACCAAAACGACACAACTCTCCCATTCCTGTTGGGGTTTCCAATCGATTCTCACCACTCAGTAATGTACCCACTGAGAATCATGTTGAAAGAGCCTTAATAATTGGTGATTCTCTTGTAAGGAACGCGGAAATAGAGACTCCATCCACCATTGTTAAATGCATTTCTGGGACTTCAGCGTCTGACATCAGATCACATTTACAAGTGCTGGCTAATGCTAAACATAGATATTTCAAAAACTGTTATTCATGGCGGCACTAATGATGCCCAACTACAGCAGTCGGCGATCACTAAACATAATGTTAAAGAGGTATGTGAGCTTGCAAAACAATGTCAGACACTGTAATATGCTCTGGCCCCCTCCCTGCTCGTCGTGGTGATGAGGTTTATAGTAGATTAGTGTCCCAGAATGGCTGGATATCTGAGTGGTGTCTGGAGAATAGAATAGGATATTGGAAGAGTTTTTGGGGTAGACCTGACGTGCTAAAGAGAGACGTACTCCATCCCTCCAGGGAAGGTGCCACTCTCCTCTCTAGTAATTTGGCTCACAGTCTTAATAGTGAATAGTATTTGACTAACTGGGGTCTCTCTCAGCCGGGTGCAGTTTCAATCTCTCCCCCTTAGATCGGGACATTCACGCAACTCATAGAAGAGGCACCGACCACACAGAGAAATGCCAGTTTCTGAGTTTATAGTTATTAACATGAGCTGCTTCTGTATTATTTGAACTTAAATAAAGCTATAACACATTAAAATAACTGCATTTAAGATGTAACGCATGTTTCCTTTAAAGTCCCTGTAAAGTCAAAATTAAGTATGTGTTCTGAGTTTGTCATATCACAGAAAAATGTGTTATTAGCCACCCAGCCAAATTTGAATGATAAAAAAGTCGGCAAGTACATAAAATAAGCTATCAAAATCTTGAAAAAATGAGCAATGGTCTCTGCTCTCAAACGCTGGGGGCGTGTCCGCTAACTGCGCTGAAACCACGCCCACTCGCGGGAAAGCTGCCGTCGCCACACACACTCAACTGTCACCGCTACAGCCGGAATGGATGCTCCTAGCAGTTTATTAGGTTTTACCAAGCCATATATGTTTGAGCCTCCAGAGCCTGAATCTGATTCAGAGGACATTGACCAAGAAAGTCAACATCGTCCCCTCGTTCTGCAACAGAATGGTAAGATTTTGCTCTCCCTTTTATGTGATCGCTTTTAGGAAATTTAAATAAGGACACCGATCTGTTTCAGTACATGATCGCATCCAGGTAGTACGCATTTCTGTGCCGAAGGCATAGCTAACTAGCAAACTGTAGGCTGTAGTAACTAATAATAGTACTGACAGTAACTCGCGATTGAGCGCAAACTGATGCTGAATGTGCTCTATTTATATTGTTAGGGAGCGGCCAGCCTCAGCGGCTCCAGTGCGTCATCAAGTAGGGGCGTGTCCAGGAGCTCAGGGGCTCCAGTGCGTCATCGAGCCCCCGTTTTAGCCCCGCCCAAAAAATCCGGAAAATAGCAATGGTGAAAAACTGTTTAACGGTCTAACTCCACAATTCAGTCCTTCACAGTTCACAGTCTTTGTAATATGTTTTAGCAATACATTTCTAACATTTATAATGTGTTTAGAATTTTTTTTTAGAATTGCCTTTACAGGGACTTTAAAGAGCTCCGGCTCCGCTTATTCCACAACGAGAGTGCTTCTGAATTTTATTTTTTTTATAATTCCCTAATACTTTGGGATCTACATAAGATGAAGCTGTGAAAGTTTAGAGTGCATCTGGACTGGACTTCTCCTCCGTCAGGCGTGAACTGCAGTGCTGCTCTCATGCTTCATCATTACAGTTTAATGTGATTTCATGTTATGTTAAATGAGATCAAATGACTATTAGACAACGAAAAATGTTCTCGACAATTTTTTATTTTCGACGTTGACGATAATGTCGACTAAACGTTTCAGCCCTAATGCAAATGATAATATGCTTTTAAACTCACCTGCTTTATTTGCTTGAATAAATCCGGATGTCTGCCTTTCATGTGCTTTATTAAGTTTGATGTGTTTCCTCCTTTCATCAGAAAATTGTGAAAGCAGCGTTTACAAATAGGTTTTTGCTAATCTATGATGTTTCCCTTTTCATCAGCCTCAAATCCAAAGAATTTCCAAACCTGGCTTTTTCCACTTTTTTTTTCTATAAGATTAAGTTGAGACTCCGCAGCAGCAGCTACTTTGCTTGTTGTCATCTTTTGCTTGTTGTGAGCATTCGAAAGTTCCCGACTCTGATTGGGAACCGGGTAGACCCGGTACTCGGTACCATCAGAAATTCTATTTTTGACAACACTAGTGTCCTCCCAACTAAGTAAATTTCTACCGAGAAATGGTATGATCAATTTCAGTCAGGATTTACACCCCATCACAATACAGAGACTGCACTTGTACTTGCACAAATGAGCTGCTCTTATCATCTGATCATGGCTGCATATTTCTACTAGTGTTTTTAGATCTTATTACTGTCTTTGACACAATAGATCATGACATTCTTTTGAATAGGCTGGAGAATTATGTTGCATTAGTGGACTTGCATTAGCATAGTTTAGGTCCTATTTATCAGACCGTTACCACTTTGTATGTGTAAACAAGGAATTGTCAAATCAAACAAAAGGATGGAGTGCCACAGGGATCAGTTTTAGGGCCTCTGCTTTTCTCCTTATACATACTTCCCCAGGGATATTTTATCAGGAATCATGGAATAAGTTTCCACTGTTATGCAGACGAGTAGGGCTCGTCTGCATAACTGAATTGCCAACTGAATTGCCTCAAAAAAATGTATTTTCATTCGGTACCAAATTTCTATACCAAAGGGGTTAATTTAGTCAACGTCAGTGATAAGCATGTAGCATGCTAGATGTGCCCAAATCTAAAAGTGCTGGTGATTGGCTGTGTTTAGGCATCAAGGAAAAACACTAGTTTACGCCAGTTACTCCCAGAGACGCGGCTCACACGTGAGGTTGTAGTGCGCATGCGCCCCAACCCCCAATGTAAACAATGTGCGACAAGATAATTGTTGCCAAGACCGGCAACACGACAAATCTGATGAAGCACTTGAAAGTGCATGGAATAAACTTAAGAGCAGAAAGTTGCTCCGTCTTCGACGGCAAGGAGACTGAGCCGTTGCAGACATATCCTCTCTAGAATATTCCTAGAATGTCAAAATCCACAAAAGGAGGTAGATCCTTTTCTTAGTTGGCTCCTAAACTATGGAATAGTCTCCCTAATACTGTTCAGGATGCAGACACACTCACTCAATTATGTCTAGACTAAAGACTCATCTATTTAGCCAGGCATACACTTAATTTATCCATTAACTCACAATTAGGCTGCTTTAGTTAGGTCTGCCGGAACCCGAACTATCTATCCTGATCAATAAATCTGCATACAATTGAATGGCATCTACGCTAACATTATTCATATTCCGAGGTTACCAGAGCCGGCCAGATCCAGCTCATTCCTGCTTGGTGTCAGATTCCACTGCTACGTTTCGCTGAGTGATGATGACAAACTACAGCCGGTGCTAGACAGACATCACTTCAGTCTTTTACGATTTAAGACTTCAGTGAATAAACTGATGCCAAATCCAACAGTAAGACATCGGATATATCATATGCCACTGCCTGAACCTTGTACTTATGATGGACCCCAACGAACCTGACCAGCCGGTTGAACTGTGATGCACCTCACTGATCTCTGCCTGCATCACCTTTGTCTATTGATGGACTAAACTCTTGAAATGGAATACATAGACTACAATTGAATTACCAACAAAAGCATTCATCAGCCAACTAACAAAGGACAATTGTATCTATGTGAACTTCTGCAGCAAATCCATGATGGACTTCAAAGACATTAGTCATTAAACTTAAAGTTTATAAAAAATATTTATTTAAACACTGGACCTTAACACTTACTTAGTTTACACATTTTAAACCATGATCACTGCACACAAATTTACTAATTATTGGCATTATATTCATGTTGTTTAGCCAAAATGAAAATTAAATGAAGCTTAACATTGTCTTTGTGTTTGTTTTTGAGTTGCCAAAGTATGCAATAGACTGGCATGTCTTAAGGTCAATATTAGGTCAAAAATGGCAAAAAAGAAACAGTTTTCTCTAGAAACTCATCAGTCACTCATTGTTTTGAGGCTTTACAATGCTTGAAATCATAGGCGAAAATTGCGGGGGGGTCAGGACCCCCCCCCCCCCCCATCTGAGGGTTGTCCCCCCCTAAAATATCATTAAAATAAGTGTATTGTAAATAATATAATGATATATTCTTAAAATAATTGTTTAAGAAATAAAATAATACAAATGCAAATGGGGCAACAACAAAAAAAAACTTGGTGTCCCCTTCAAAAATTGCTCTTGAGAATTGTTATGTTTGTTGCCCCCCAACATTTTGATGAAATTTTCACCCCTGCTTGAAATTGTCAAAAAACTGAAAATTTTATACAAAGGTGAACACTACACTCTTCAAAGTCAAAGGACAACTTGCTCTAACAAGGACAGAAAAAGATGTGGAAGGCCCAGATACAACTAAAGAGGATAAGTACATCAGAGTCTCTAGTTTGAGAAATAGATACATCACATGTCCTCAGCTGACAGCTTCATTGAATTTTACCCACTGAACACCAGTTTCATGCACAACAGTAAAGAGAAGACTCAGAGGGGCAGGGCTTATGAGAACAATTGCAAAGAAAAAGCCAATTTGAAACAGAAAAACAAAAAGTAACACATTGTACGTTGACATTGTACAACAGACAATTGGAAAAGAGTGTTATGGATCTTAAACCCATTAAGCATTTGTGGGATCAGCTAGACTGTAAGGTGCACGAGAAGTGCCCAACAAGACAGCCACATCTATGGTAAGTGCTACAGGAAACATGGGGTGAAATGTCACCTGAGCATCTGGACAAACTGACAGCTAGAATGTCAAGGATCTGCAAAGCTGTCATTGCTGCACGTGGAGGATGTTTTGACGAGAACTCTTTGAAGTAGTTTAAGTTTTGAACATTGTTTTCAAATTGTAATAGTAATTTTTCACATTATTAATGTCCTAACTATACATTGTGATCAGATAAAAGCCACTTTGGTGAATAAAAGTACCAATTTCTTTCCATAAGAGCAAAATCTGTATATCGTTCCAAACTTTTGGCCGCTAGTGTGTTATTTAACTTTTTGCATTGCTTTGAGAAGATGTTAAGTTTCTTGTGGAAAATTATAACAATAATCATAATCATAACAACAATAATAATAAAAGAAAAATAAGAAAATTGGTGCACATCATCAGACTGAAATGTGGCATTTTATTATTATTTTTTTTACTTTGACTATGTTAGTCAAGTTCAAGTAATTCAAAATTATTATTTACAAAATAAATTATAGAAGATGAAGAATTTTTTATTTATAAAGTATTTAATTCACTGACTGGATTAATCAAAATTACACATTGCAACAGGGCTTAATATATAATACAATTCTATTGATTTTTCAGTAAAATGTATCTAGATCATGATATATATCGTTTTCATGATATACGTGATATAGTATTTTGGTCATATCGCCCACCCCTACACTACATCTAGACATTATACAACCCCAATTCCGAAAAAGATGGGACAGTGTGAAAAATGCTAATAAAAACAAAAAGTGTGATTTGTAAATGATATTCACCCTTTGCCATATTGAAAGCACCACAACTACACATTATATGATGTTTTACCATGTGAATGTTAAACAGGTGAGGTAATAGTGCCATAATAATGTATACTGTATAAGGAGCCTACAAAAACAGCCTAGTCCTTCAAGAGCAAGGATTGTTCAAGACTTGTCAATTTGCCAACAGATACTTCAGCCAATAATCCAGCACTTTGAGAACAATAATCCCAAAAGACAAATTGGAAGGATTTTGGGCATTTCACCCTCTACAGTGTTATTGTTATATTGTTAAAAGATTCAAGGAATCTGGTCAAATCTCTGTGCATTAAGGGCAAGACGAAAACAACTTCTGAATGCGTGTTATCTCTGATCCCTCAGACGTCACTGTTTTAATTTTTTTATCTGTAATGGATAACATGAACATGGGCTTGGGATAACTTTTGTAAACCTTTGTTAGTCAACACCACTTGACACTGCATCCACAGATGCAAGTTAAGACTTTACTATGTAAAGGAGAAGCCATACATCAACACTGTCCAGAAGCGCTGTCTAATCTTAGATGGATAGTAGAAGAGGTCTGAAGTCAAAATTTTAAAGCCGTTTTGTTATCCAGGCTATTATTAGCGTCAAGTCCAAAAGCCAGTGTCTGTATGGGCCAAGGGTGTGTCAGTACCCATGGAATGGGTAACTCGCACATCTGTGAGAACACCATGAATGCAGACAGATATATATAAATTTTGGAGCAACATATACTGCCATCAAGCACCGTCATTTCCAGGGACGTCCCTGCATTTTCTAGCAGGACAACTTCAAACCACATACTCCCCAGATTTCAAGTGCATGGCTGTGTAAGCAGAGAGTGAGGGTGCTAGATTGGCATGCCTACAGTCCTGACCATCTCCAATTGAGAATGTGTGGCACATTAATAAGCGCATCATCCAGCTATGAAGACCTGATATCTTCAATGAGTACAAATGTGCAGCTGAAGACCTACATAATGGAGGAAAATCCATCCCTTTGGAAAATTCCACTTTCTAAACTTAACAAATTCATATCTTCAAGTGTTATTAGAAGAAATGGTGATGTTTCACAGTGGTAAAAACTTGACTGTTCAACGTTTTTGGAGCATGTTACAATCATCTGATTTGAAATTACAGTACATTTGAAAAAAAAACAATGAAGTTCACAAGGTAAAACATCATATAATATTTAGTTGTAGTGCTTTCAATATAGCAAAGGGTGAATACAATTTACAAATAATGCCTTTTTGTTTTTATTAGCGTTTTTCATACTGTCCCAACTTGTATCCAACTTCCCAACAAGTGAACCGAACTTTTGAGCATCTACATCTGAGATGGTGTTCGCGAGAAGCGCTCAAATATTGGGCACCGCGTGAAGGCTAAAAATAGCTGCGAGTGTGTGTATAACCAGCACCATTCACTGACACACTGGTGCTGCGAGTGTATTTTATATATTTAATTATTAAACACAGCCTTTTGTGATTCACAGAGCTATTGCACGTCTTCAAATGGCTTTGAATAAAATGCATGAGTCATATGAATGACTTTAATGGCGTTTTAATGGTTCTTTTATGTAATTTCTAGAGCTTGACAGTAACGAACATGACTAACACACAGTATCAGATTTGGATCGGACACGTCGGGCCGATAACCAATCCGTCTAAATGCTTAAGTATCAGAGCCAATACCTATCTGGGTATCGGATCAGTGCATCCCTAATTGATAGAGCTGTGCAATATTTTAAATATCAAATAAATATTAAACATCATACATTTAGAAGTTGGCAGAGCCTAGATGTTCTGGTAGTAATGCTGTCTAAAGGAATAACCTGAAAATATTATAATATTTAGAATTTGTTTGTTTGTTTATCATAATTATTATATTTTAGTTATTCTGCAACAAAGTAAAATATAAAATAAAACAAATTGTTTTTTTTTCTTAGGCGCATTGTGTCCAAAATATTTGGTTAATTGTCTGTTGTAAATGCAGTTGCATGAGTGTTCTGGGTGTTTGCCTAATGGCCCAAGTCTCCATGACATTCTGCTCCCTATGGCTTGTGTCCCTCCTTCAATGTACATTTCTGGGATTCCCCCCTCCCTGATATTCCAGATGGGTCCCCTTTGGTGTTCAGGAATAGTTGGCCACAATAGGCATGTCTGTCCTGCCCTCTCTCTGTCTCTCAAACTGAGCACCAGTGGGCGGGGCCATGGGATGTTTAAATACAAATGATGTCTCATGACATCATAAACATACATATTTCAAAACTAGATGTTAAATGCTCTTTTTAGACTGGGGAGGAAGTTTTGAGTTTACAGAAATGTACAGTTAGTTTTTATAGTACAGTTACCTCTTATATGCCTAAAAATCAAGGAAAATGTGCTTCTCCATTTCATGACCGCTTTAATACTTAGCGTAAGTGGTTTGGTCAAATCAGATCAATAGCAATAGTACATATAATGTTTTTTGGTTTTCTTGATCTCCTTAACAAAAAAACTAGAGATGCACCGATCGACCGGCCAGGGACCGGAATCAGCCGATTTTCCGCATACTCGGCCCGGACCGGTGACCGGCCGGTCAGCCTCACGTCTTTCCGATTCCAAGTCGGCCCGTTTTGTTGCCAGCGGCGCAGGCAATAACGTATGGAATGATATTCCGGACATTATTCAAAAGGAATTGCAAATTGTATTTGCAATTGCGTTTTTAATTTGTGGACGCATAAAATGTGACATAATCCAAACGCAATTGCAAATCGCGCATTACCGTTTGCATTTTCGTTTAAGCGAACGCACAGTGACTGCCAAATTTCAAATGGAAAAGCAAAGTCCGTTTGCAACTGTGTTTCCCATATCTTACGAGTTTTGGCCCTGTCATATTTAAATAGCAATTTCAATTACCACGTCTGCTTTTTCACTTTCTCAGCGTCGTGTATGTAGCCAGCCAAAACTCAGATGGAATACTAATTCCTTTAGTATTTCCATTTCCGATGCCTTACACGGAAACCTGTCAATCAGGGTCAAGGGTGGGATTATGCTATGGGGCGTGTTTGTCTTGGGAAGTGACGTCACTCACAGTCTATCACGATCAATAATTAGCACTGCACTTTATTCATCTATAATCTCACACTGGACTGTCAACATATTCTCCTCAATATACTACTATACATATATATATATATATATATATATATATTTCATATACTCCTACTTATTGTATTGTATATTGTGTGTATTGTTTACTGTACATTGTATATAATTATTGTGTTGTGTAAGTATGTGTACATTTGATTTGTAAATTGTGTTGTGTAAGTATGTTGTTTATTGTAATTGGTATATGTCTCGTCACTGTCATGACTGCTATGTTGCTCGGAACTGCACAAAAGAATTTCACCTACTGTTGCACTTGTGTACATGGTAGTGTGACAATAAAGTGATTTGATTTGATTTGATTTGATAAACCGGCGTCTGTTCAGGGCATCACCTCTTGACCGTCGACTGTGAGTGACGTCACTTCCCAAGACAAACACGCCCATAGCATAATCCCACCCTTGACCCTGATTGACAGGTTTCCGTGTAAGGCATCGGAAATGGAAATACTAAGGGAATTAGTATTCCATTTGAGTTTTGGCTGGCTACGCTGAGAAAGTGAAAAAGCAGACGTGGTAATTGAAATTGCTATTTAAATATGACAGGGCCAAAACTCGTAAGATATGGGAAACACAGTTGCAAACGGACTTGCTTTTCCATTTGAAATTTGGCAGTCACTGTGCGCTTAAACGTAAAATGCAAACGGTAATGCGCGATTTGCAATTGCGTTTGGATTATGTCACATTTTATGCATCCACAAATTGAAAACGCAATTGCAAATACAATTTGCAATTCCTTTTGAATAATGTCCGGAATATCATTCCATAAATAATGTCACAGCTGCATGTAAACGTGTCATTGGCGTGGAAGATCATCACTGTGAAGAATACATACATTTTGCAATTTGTAATGATTGTAAGGCTAAAGTAAACCGCGGGGGAACCACCAAAATAACATTCGGAACAACAAACCTAATTTAGACACTTAAAACACCATCACCCAGCTGAAAATGCCCATTTTAAAAAAGAAGCTAAAAAAGGGAAAGCAGATAAAGCTAGCCAGAACTCTTCTCCTATCTTTCCTTGATATGAGCAGCGAAAATACCATGTCCGATATTAAAATCAGTGGTACACACATTGCAAAAGGTATTGTTGATATGGCTTCGGGATATGAAATAAAATTCTTCCGTCCAGCTGTTGTTAAATTTACATGTGTTTGTGTGCGTGTGTGTGTGTATGTATATATATATATATATATATATATATATATATATATATTTATTCATTTTTTCGCGGAGCACCACCTGAGTCTTCTCCTCCCATTTAACCAGTGATGCTTGATTCAACTTCCTGCATGTACTGCCTGCGCAGATATCAACAGAGCAGCTGGGTTTTGGTTGCCAGGTTGAGGTCACAAATTATTATAAATTTGTATGATGTGTCGATTGTGTGAGTAGGATGCGTTTCATACAAGATCTGACAACTGGACAATCTTGGAATAATATATTGATGTGAATATTCATATAACGTGGTTTGGGCCATACAAATTACGGGAGTTTCCCGGGAGAAATAAAAAAACGGGAGGGGCGGGAGATGGGTGTGAAATACGGGAGACTCCTGGGATAACTGGGAGTGTTGACAGGTATGGTTACAAGCTGATCCCAAAGCAGCAATCAGTTTTACAACTGATATTTGTACATCTAATGTAAGCTTAATGTCAATGTCTTGTAATCTGTGAAATTGTTTTGTTAGACGAATAATAAAGAGAAAAAGGTCCATTTATAAAAATAGTGGAAAATTACATCTGTTTTGTTATATAAAGCAACTCATTTGCAGTTAATTGTTATTTCTACCTCTTTCCAGTCACAGAGCACTTTATTTTGAGAGTTGTTTAAGTGAGAGAAGATCCTGATTGATTAGTGCAATTTGGGGGAAATTTAAATTTTTTATAATTTATTTTATTATGAAAATAAAATTTAGCATTGAAGAAAGGTAGATTTTGTTTGTATATGCAGTCAATAATAGTTCTTAGTAAGAAAATCGGAAAAAAATCGGTTTCGGCAGGTCACCTGATTTTTTTGTAAAAAAATCAGAAATCGGAATCGGCCAAGAAAATTGCATTCGGTGCATCTCTACAAAAAACACTAACATCCAAGCTCACAAATTATTAATTTTTTTTTTTTAAGTTTGTTTGTTTTAACAGCATTTACAGCATCAATGTTTTAACTTTGTAACCAAACATGTAAAATGCTGCATGACAAGGGATGTCGCGAGTACCCGTTTTCACAATTAACCGCGATTAAAATGCAGATTCAGATTCAATACTTTATTGCCATACAACTCAGTACAAGTTGTTAGGGATTTGCTTCAGCGTGCTCATAACAACAAAATGCAACCAAAGACATAGAACAATTATATACACAACGATATCCCCTACGGGATGACACTTAACACAGACAGATAAAAGTAAAAGGAACACACCGCTCACCACGTACTTGGATGACAGTCCAGGATACTATAGTGGCTGACGTCAGATAGGAGTGACAATTACATATGAATACAGAGCGCAAATCCACAACTCTACAATAGATAGATAGAATCGATAAAAAACACTGATGGTTGTCATAAAATATATAAAAAGTATAATAAAACACTATAAAAAAAATGAGTGCCAATAATGCAAAAATATGCAAATACTGCAGACTCGTTAAGAGAGCCTTTTTTCCATAAGTGACTGGTTCATGGGTTGAGGGCTGTTCAGAGATTTTATAGCTCTGCAATATGTACTATTGAGGAAGCGGGAGGTTTTTGTCTTAATAGCTCTTAACCTTCTTCCTGATGGAAGTATGGAGAAAAGGGAGTTGGCAGGGTGAGTGTCATCTTGTAGGATTCTAAGGCCTTTGCGACGAATACGGGAATCGTAGATCTCACAGATTGGGGAGAGTTTGCAGCCAATGATTTTTGAGGCTGTATTCACTATCCTGTCTAGCTGAGACCTCTGCTGGACAGTAGAGTTGCCATACCAGACAGTAATAGAAAAAGTAAGGACACTCTCGATGGCAGCCTGGTAGAACTGCAAGGTACCCTTGCAAGCAACTCCAAATTTCCTCAGCTGTCAAAGGAAAAAAAGCCTCTGATGGGCTTTTTTAGTAATGGTAGTTATGTTATCATCCCATTTTAAAGATGATGATATCGTAGTACCTAAAAACCTAAAACTGTCCACCCGCTCCACCACCTCCCCATTAATGTACAGGGGCTGGGACAACTTCCCCTTCTACTGAAGTCAACCACTAGCTCCTTAGTTTTGGAGACATTTAACTCTAAATTGTGGTTGGAACACCATTCAATCAATGCGAGGACCTCTTTCCTATAGGCAACATCGTCATCCCCAGAAATGAGCCCCACTATTGTTGTATCATCTGCAAATTTAAACATTTTAACAGATTCAGTGTGTGATGTGCAATCATCTGTGTATACTGAATATAAAAGAGGTGACAAAACACACCCCTGAGGGGCTCCAGTGTTAATATGCTTAACATTAGAGATGTTATTGCCTATTTTTACCACTTGTGTTCTCTGCACCAGAAAATCCCAGATTCAGTAACAAAGAATTATGGACCCCGATTTGTTGGAGTTTCAGAAAAGGTTTGCTGGGTAAAATTGTGTTAAAAGCAGAGCTATAATCTATAAAAAGGATCTTTGCATGATTGCCTTTGACCTCCAGGTGCTGTAGAATGGAATGGAGACATAGGGATACAGCGTCCTCAACAGACCTGTTGATCACGGTTATTAAACAGTAAGAATATGGAAGCTATGGCTAAAAAACATTAACATTGTGACACTCCTATGCATGACTATTCAAGTACTAAATGCCTTGCTGCTATTATGGTAAGAAACCACTCATAAAGGAAATAATAAGGGGTTGTGTTTTGATTACACTTATTAAAATAAAATCAGGGGGGCCAATATACAG
Organism: Xyrauchen texanus; assembly: GCF_025860055.1. Taxonomy (NCBI): domain Eukaryota; kingdom Metazoa; phylum Chordata; class Actinopteri; order Cypriniformes; family Catostomidae; genus Xyrauchen; species Xyrauchen texanus. The sequence goes on along the minus strand of NC_068277.1, from coordinate 17,460,126 downwards.
AAATGCAGAAAATGCCAGTAAGCTGGTGTGGCTGGCACTATCATGGCCATGATTATGTGGCTCAGTACGTCTGCAATCTAAGAAAGAAGTGGGCAAGAAAGACAAAGATAGCAACAAGCAGTAAAAGAGTAAAATGCTTTAATTGGTCTAAATGAATTTAAACTGCTAGTTTTAGAAACCAGGAAGCAAGAAAATGTTAGTTAAAGAATAAAAGTGAACGCATCTTAATGTGGTGCCAAAGTTTGTTTGGTTTCATTAACACTAAGTCTAAGATTCATGTGCAGAGTTTACGTCCAAGATATTCAGAAAGTCAGTTGGTTGTTGGTTGCTCTGAGAAACATCTATAAGGGAGCGTAGTGAGCGGGCCAACTGCACTTCTGTGCACATGAGGAACACATTAGTGGTTTGTGTTTATCTGGGGTTTCTTCTCCAAATGTTTTTACATTTTCTTTATTTGGAAGTTGTTACTTTCTCTTTGCTTATGATAGAGGAAAACAAACCTTGTAAATGAGGAACAATGTTAGGGAGAACTTTCATTCACATTTAGACTATGCAAACTTTTAATAATTTGGCAATATTGGAGAAGGTGCTAACATATGAATTAAGAAGAATTGTTTGTGTTTGACATGAGCTTCTAAGGTTATGTTCATAATATTATACCACCATAAAATACAGTATGAATACTGTGCATAGTATACACATTTTTGTCTGCATTTGATACATTGGTGAGCAACTACATTTTTACAAAATATACAGTTTACAACAGAGCACATTGCTGAGGATACTTCATCCAACAATGCTATGCACTCAAGTTGATCATTCATTCCTGTGTGACGAATAAATCAGAAGTAATAAAATCTTTTTCTTAATTCATTATTTAATTGGACAACCAGATATTACACATTTTGGCACAAACTTCAATAAAAAATTCTAAATAACCTCATTAAATGTTGAGATAAATAGATGTCTCTTGCAGAATACAGTACAGTATATACAGTAAACACTCGGCATTATGCAGTAGACTAGTATTTGATTCCGAACACAACCAATCCTATATCTCAGGAGAAAATCTGCCTGAAAGCCGGCTGAAAGGGAAAGATTGAAATGACCAAAACTAATCTGGATTTGGTCTGGATGGTTTCTTTCCCAAGTAAAAATCAACCAAGGTCCTAAACTATACTCCCTCATTCCCCTTCCATTTCCGTATATGTTTTGATCTCACTGCTAATGCAAACCATATGCATAAATGTGTTTATCAAGATAGTCTAATCAAGTAATCAAGTCTTGTAAGCAAAGCTGAAATGGTGGATAAACATCTCATATCTTATTTCACAACCATTGACCAAATATAAATATTAAAACATACCAGAATGTCATCTCATGAATGCATTTCAGGGGCAAATCATTTAGCTTTTCGTTAATTCAGTCAGTTTATGTTTGTTGAATAGGCCTTCAGGTAAATATTTACTGATAAAAATAACGCAGGTTTCCAATTTCTATACGGTATTCTAATCTGTGAGCAGGGTTTGTGCCGATACATTTCTCACCTAATTAAAGGTAGCCTTACCCACATTTTTTGAACTGAGGCTAGTTTAAGAATGGAATACTGGCATACTGCTTGCTGTGCAGTATACTCAGAATACTGGCAAATGTTTAGAAAAATATGTGAAACATTTTGAATAATAATGATAAACATTTCAAACAGTAGCATGCTACACTGCTTCATCTCATAATGTGCATGCTTAATTAAACAGTAGCATCCAGTTATCACTTCGTAAATAAAAAGTTAAGAGATAAGTGCATGTGTAAATGTACGATGTCATGCACATTGCATTTTGGGAAACGGTATTCTACTCATACAGAATATTTGCATACTGTGCACAATATACTAGGGATGCACAGGTTCCGATACTGATGTTTTTAGACAGATCGGGTATCGGTAGGTCGAGCCCGATCCAAATCTAATACTGCATGTTAGTCAGGTTCGTTACTGTCAAGCTCCAAAAATGGTATAAAAGAACCATAAAAACATAAATAAAGATGTTCATATGACTCGCATTTCATTCAAAGCCATTTGAAGACGTGCGATAGCTCTGTGAATCACAAAAGTCTGTGTTTATTAAGTAAATATATAAAATGCACGTGTAGTGCATAGTGAATGTGCTGCTCTGTTGACACACACACACGGCTATTTTTAGCCTTCACGCAGTCCACAATATTTGAGTGCTACTCACGAACAACATCTGATGTAGATGCTCAAAAGTTCGGTTCACTTATACGCATTTAGAAGGGCACCAGAGGAGCATTTTTACCAGAATTCGAATAAGAAACTAATTAAACTACTGTGAATTTACCTACATAAAGACACATACAGGACTTCCTGGAGAGCTCAGAATGTCAAAATAAAAGCGTGAGGGTTTGAAAGTTAAAAGTGCATGATTGAGATATATTACTATATATATTACTATTATGATATATTATTCCGAAATTGAATGTCAAAATAAAAGCCAGATTATTTTAAAGTTAAAGGTGCATGACTGGAATTACTGTTAATTTTGCTGCTACATTATCCAGTATACTAGTTAACAATAGAGGTCGACCGATATTGTTTTTTTTCAGGCCGATGCCGATCTTTTGAAATCCGGGTCGGCCGATGGCCGATTAATGCTGCCGATTTATTTTGGCCGATATGTGCTTGTTTTTAACCTCTTATTTGAACCTTTTATTTGAAAGATAAAATGTAACACAAATAATTACTTAAGATAGACAAAATTTCTCAGCAAATACATTTATTGAACACTTGACCAATCTGCACTTATACACTTAAATTAAATAAAAAATGTATAATGTAAAAACATATTGTATAAATAATGTATAACAAATATATTAAATAAACAAAGCAGGTGTTACGAACTGCTCCGAGACACGAAGGTTGAGATCCAAATGCAGCTTTAATTAAGGGGCAATCCAGACACGTAATCCAATATTCAGAGCATCCAAGAGAAGCACAGGCATAACTAGGGATGGTATCGTTAAGGTTTTAATGGTATTACTATCTTACCGATACTGCTTATCGATCCGGTACTTTAACGGTATTCTTAACGGTTCTTTTTGTTATATATATATATATATATATATATTTATTACACAAAGATAAACGTTATATAGGCACAGTGATTTAATTTCAGGAAGGTCTACCGTACTAACAATACTGTTCAGGTGTGGTCTAAAAAGAAATCTAATAAAGTAATCAATTGTAAATTAACACTGGATAGTTTATCATAGATAGATTAATGCTTATTAATGCAGAGGTTATTCATTCAAGAGCTATAAGTGATTTTCTCTTTGCCTTTTGTTGTTTGATTCGCAGTAATGGCTCAATCGTCACATGTTTAATAGACAGCTTCCCCTTTAAGACCGAGTTCAGATCTAATAGGCTCCTGATGCAGCATATTTTCTCCCCAACTATTTCCATAACTACGTCCATTTAAGACATAAACTGTGTTTAAGTGAATCTCCAAGCCGGTCGTTTTGACATATTTTTGTGTATAGTTGATCGTTTAGACGCGCACATGAAACCCAAATTAGCCTATAGTTTGCTTGTCTCTTTGCGGTGTGTTTCGGAGCACGCGCCGCCTTGGGAACGGTATCTCTTGCGCTCTTTTTATTATTAAACGCGTCCCGCAATTTAGCAACAGTAGCATTTTACAACAATCACCGATCCTGTTGATTCTGACGTTAAGTTTGAGTTTTAGGGAGAAATGTCAGTGCACCGCTGTGAAGGGAAGGAAGTTGTGCTAGAAAGAATGCGGCTTATGTATAAATACTCTTTTTAGAATCTTTGGAAGGCGAAATCTAAAATAAAATCAACTAATCAACTAATATCACAGATCTAAACCAGGCTATGTCTGAATGTTTAGTTCTGTCACTCATTATGCAGGGCTCGTGTTGTGCTCGCTGTGGCACCACGTGAGCGAGTTCTCTCTCTCTCTCTCTCTGACTGCGAATAGCTAAATTGCATCACAAACAAATGGTTTCATATTATTATACATAGAAATGGCTGGCGAGATAAAATAACTTTCTCTTTATAGCAATAATAAATGTATTTTCTTAATTTCTCCAGTACCGACAGCAGAACCGATAACGTCCGAGCTTACCAAAGCCAGTCCTTCAATAGCCTATAGTGCGTTGGTATATCTTTTATTACTTATTTCTCTGCATTGAGTGACAACCCTCTCAAATATAAGACACACAAACAGAACAAATAAAAGTCTCAGATTCACCGTCTGTAATTGCAAAATTCTTGCTTATTGTGACATGATAGCAACCCTTCTGCTGTGATAATGCAACATCAACTACGCTATCAATATCCAAAGTAGCCGAACGTCATGTCGCCTATCGCATTTTTTTTTTTAAGTTGGCAGTAGTAGTTACTGTAACATATCAAAAGTTTTTAATTAAATATAAAGAAGTTATACAAATTTAATCCTTACTGTTTTCTCCAAGGAACTTAGCTCCTTCCTTAGGCACTGGATGAGGTCTGCTCACTCTGCTGGAAAATGACACTAGGGGCAGTGTGCGTTGAACACGTGTTCCACGACAACACTAGGCTGCCCACAGATGCGCCTGCCTAATAATCGGCTTGATATGCGTGGATATTGGCCGATGCCGATTATGTTAAAAATGCAAAAAATCGGCCGATTAATCGGTCGACCTCTAGTTAACAATAAAGTTTTTCTTAATCAGCTATACATTTATATTGAAATAATGTGAAATTAGAGGTTTGTGTTTCTTCACATATTAAAGATAACTCCCAATTAGTTCCACACAATAATGTAAAGATATTCTAAACAGCAAAAACAACAACATTGATAACGGATCGTGATCGATATTAGCCGATACTGAGATTTCGGATATCGGAAGAGAAAAAGTGGTATCGGTGCATACATTACACATCTGGCATACTTCAGAAATAGTAAGGATAGTGTCCTATTCTGATTCACACATATCCAGATTTTCTCTATGACCACCATACATACTTGACAAACATCAGACATTCCTATAACAAAAGATTGCAGATATCAAGATAATGCCTAGCACAGAAAAAGTGAAGAGGCTTGTTCGTTCATGTCTTGTTTTTTCAGTAAAGAATTTTACTGAATTGTGAAGATTTTTCTGTCTGCAGCAGAAAATGTTTTCACACCCTGAAAAACTAAAAACGGATACCATAATGTCAAATACCATACTATAGTGACTGTCATGCCAAAGTCAACATGATCATGTGGGAAATTAATGTAGTAGTTTGTCATATTCTGCTTTTTGATCTCTGGATAGTGAGCTACTACATTTGCAAAGAAGTAAATGAAAGAACGCTGTTTTTGTCTCAGTATTGTTAAGGTTAGATTTAGGTTAGGGCTATATTAACACTCTGGGGTTACAGCGGAAACAACATAAAATTGTAATGATTTCTGAAGGATCATGTGACACTGAAGACAGCAGTAATGATGATGAAAATTCAGCTTTGATCACAAATTGCATTTTACAATATATTCAAATAGAAAACTGTTCTTTTAAATTGTAAAATTAGTTCACACAATGTTTTTACTGTATTTTGGATCAAATAAATGCAGTCTTGGTGAGCAGAAGAGACTTCTTTTAAACGGTAGTGTAGGTCTAAAATTAAGTCTTTATGTAAAGAAAATGTATAGTCAGATTAATTATTTTAACTTAAAACTTGATTTTGATCATTAAGTCTCCTCACATTCATTCTTTTCTGTCACATTCCACATTGATGGGCCAAGGGGAGGGGTCTTTTGTCTCCTCAGGTGTGAATCACCTCAATATTCATGATAGTTCACGCCTCCTCGCATATGACATTTCTAACACTAAAAGTGTCTTACAAAAGTTAAAGTACTATATTGTTTTGATCAGGATGGTTTTCACATCATTTTGTAGCAAAAACTCTAGGCTACAAGATCCAGTTCTCAAAAGGCTTGTGGACAGATGTTTAGTATGTGTTATATGGCCTTATTTCAATTACTTAATTTTGTTTTTTCAAAAACCATGCATAAACGTTTTCTCAAAAATACAAACATGTACACACATGTTGCTCACATATTATTGTAGCCTAGTTTGTGCTGAATGCAGTGTTATCAGACTTAAGTCATTAATATGTTTTTAAGCAACTGAAAAAGCACAAATGTCAAGGCATGTCAAAACTTCTCCAGGGCACAAAACACCCTCAGACCCCAGAGGGTTAATGTAATTACTACTCATATGCTTCCGCCTTTCATATGACCCTCTGATTTCTGCGATGAGTAAAGCATGGACCGTATCACAGAATTCAGTCAAAAAATAATTAACTACATAATGTGGAATGTCACGGAATTTGACATATTTGGGATCAAATGAATGTATGAATGGACATATATAGGCCTGTCACAATAATTATGTTATCGTCTTATCGTACAATATATGGACATGACCTCGATCATTGTGTTTACATGCGTGTTTGTTTATGAATGTCACCAACATTTTAGCCAGTCGCACTGCGTATGTGCTCTCGTCTGCTCTTTTTTGTCAGAGACACACACACACACACACACACACACACACACACACACGTTGGTCTACCTATCATTATGAGGACTTTCCATAGACATAATGATTTTTATACTGTACAAACTATAGATTCTATTCCCTAAACCTAACACAACCCCAGACCTATTCCTCACAAAAAATGTTCTGCATTTTTAAATTTTCAATAAAACTTTGTTTAATATGTTTAAGCCATTTAAATTATGGGGACACTAGAAATGTCCTCGTAAACACACACACACACACACACACGCTAATATGTTTCATACAATGCCCGACAGTCACACTTGTCCGGGACAAGTGGAAGTTTTGAATGGGCAAGTTAAAGAGTACTTTACTTGCCTGACCATATCTACTGAACTTTAGATTTGACATACATAAATGTGTATAAACCTGTTAATTGAACATGCAAATGGTGTTGTACCTCATCTCTATAAGCAAGCGATGCGATAAAACTATTGCTCCTGTTTATAATCAACAAAGCTGTCTTCATAGCAAGCGTGCAACGTTGGAGAAATCTAATTTGGTCTCGTCCCATCTTGGTGCTCCCTCATAATACAGCAAGAAAGAAATTGCAAAAATGCTTTGTGTAATAATATCATCTGTACAGTGAAGAGAAACGCTTAAAACAGACTGATGCATAATCCTGAATACCCGTTACATCTCTCATCTTTCTAGAGCTCCATCTAATGTATGTATCCAAGGTATGTGCCATGAACAAAACATATCATCTATCTTTAATATGTATATCTGTTTTGAAAATACAACAAAACTGATTTAGCAGAAAGGTTCTCTCAGGATTTTATCTGTTGAAAATGTCAATGCATTTTGTCAATATTAAACAGCCGTTTTTAATGCAACTGGTGAGAATTGGCTTGTATTCTCAAAGAGATGATTTACCCAAAAACGAAAATTGGGTAACAGTTTACAAAAAGGTTCCATTTGTTAACGTTAATTAAATACATCAAATAACATGAACTAACAATAAACACCACTTTTTATCATTTATTAATCTTGGCTAATGTTAATTCCAACATACAGTATATTATACTGTGGCATGGGGGCGTGGTCGCGTGTCGGTCTGCGGGAGAGAGAGAGAGCGGTAAGGCTTGTCACCTGGTTTGTAATTACCTCTAACACCTGTGTCTCATATAGCTCTTATTATAGTGATATGGAGACAGACATTTAAGGAACGCCAAGTGTCGAGAGAGGTAGAGAGAGACCAGAAAGCACGACAGCGAGAGAATGTGTCGCAAGAGTGCTCCTATATATATATATATATATATATATATACACACACACACACACATACACATACATATAGCTTCACAAAGGAACATTAAGTTGTTATCGACGGTGACCGCTGATTCTGTGTGCTTGGAAAAAAAGGGAACAATAAAAGGACTGAACTTAAACCTGCCTCGTTGTCTCCTGACTCCTCCATTGCTCCAATCAACCCAGTTCACAAATACATTTTCATACATTAAAATACAATGTTGTATATGTTAATTATTTGTTCATTATAGCTAATGCATTAACTAATGTTAATGAACCTTGTTGTAAAGTGTTAGCAAAAATTGTCATCATTACTTGCCTTCATGTTGTTCCAAACCTGTCTGACTTTCTATCTTACGTGGAACTCAAAAGACGATGTTAGTGGGAATGTTAGATTCAGTCTCATTCCACTTATATTTTACAGAGAGAAAAAAGATGCAGTAATAGTGGATAGTGACTGTGACTAACATTCTGCCAAAAATCTAATTTTGTGTTCCTCAGAAGAGAGAAATTCATACAGGCTAGTAACTTTTTACAAGTAACATTTTTACTCGGACAAGTGAATGACCAATTTACTTGTCCAAAGGACAAGCACATGATGATGCTTAATGTTTAAAAGAAGAAGTCCAAATGGACTTGGCTTCAAAGCTGCATTCCACAGCTCCGGTGTGGGAACATTTTAGCTTTGAGCCGAATGAGAGAGGAGAGTCCATTAATGTGAACAAGCTGGTATGCCAACTTTGTTTAAAAACAGTGGCAATGAAAAGTGTCAATACAACTAACCTAAAAGCTCATCTAAAACATACTGTAACAATCCAATCCAGCTGGGGACAAAAACGCATTTGGAGATGGAGAGGGGCCTTCCTAATTTAAATGTTTTTTAATTTTTATACTTCCGATTTTATACTTTCAATGTCTGAATATTCTATTTTTCTCCCCAATTCTGAATGCCCAATTCTCAATGCGCTCTAAGTCCTCGTGGTGGCATAGAGACTCGCCTCAATCCGGGTGGCGGAGGATGAATCTCAGTTGCCTCCGCGTCTGAGACTGTCAACACACACATCTTATCAAGTGGCTTGTTGAGCATGTTACAGTGGAGACCTAGCATGTCTTCACGCTATTCTCCACGGCATCCACGCACAATTCACCACGCGCCCCACCATTATAGCGACCATGAGGAGGTTACCCCATGTGACTATACCCTCCCTAGCAACTGGGCCAATTTGGTTGCTTAGGAGACCTGGCTGGAGTCACTCACCAAGCCCTGGATTCGAACTCGCGACACCAGGTTTGGTAGTCAGTATCTTTACTCGCTGAGCTACCCAGACCCCATATGTCTGAATATTCTTAAAGGGGACCTATTATGAAAAATTCACTTTTGAACATAAATGTGTGTTGGCAGTGTGTGTACACAACCACGCTATAATGACAGAAATCCACCCAGTCCTTTTTTTTTTTTAATCCCCATTAATCATAAGCGGAACAAACAGTCTCAGAACAAGCCATTCGGAGATTCTGTACAAAGTGACATCACTTCGTACAGGCCCTGCCCACGACTGTTGACAGACATGTTTGTTTGTTTGTGTGTGTTGTTTCGTTATAGCTCATAGTGAACATTGTAACAGTATTTGTGTGTGTGTGTTGCTCATCCATCGTTGCAAAACTGCTCAAAAAACACTACAATAAATAAATACATTTATCAAATAACCATTCGGAAACTTCCTGGTTCATTCTCAAAGTTGTAACTTCTAACGGAGTCTCTCCCTCATCAGTCATAAAGCAAACTGCTTATCAAGTCATATTTTCTGAAAATATGTAAGCTATTAGGCTTTGTATCTGTATAAACGCACTTCATTTAATAAAAAAATAATGCAATGGTATGTTTAAAATGAATTGTTCTGTTTCCATTTGATTAAAGTTCTATGAGAAATTTAAAATATATTTTAAAAAAAATCTAATAAAATATATACAAATAATAATAGAGTAAAATGGAATTTGGAAAAAAATAAAACACATTTCATAGTCCCTGTTTTCATTTCACATCCATTCAAAGCCATCCAAGCAAGTGAAAGAACAGTGTTTTGGTCTCAGTCATATCTGAGTTAGGGTTAGGTTTAGGGCTTGGTTTAGGAGTAATGTAATAACTACTCAAATATTTATTTCAGAAGTTTGCTCATGTCTTCTGCTTGCGTAAAGCGTCGTGTGAAAGTTTGTGCATGTGTTCAACTATAGTACCAGCCTCAGCAGTTCAGAATTAAAAAAATTGAGACCGATTTTAGCATAGAAAAAAAAATTTGGCTTCCTGCCGCTGAATTCCCACAACATCAGTCTGGCAAGTCCAGATGAAATAACTGTTCCCTAAAATAAATGAAATGCTCATGAGAAGCTGGGATGGATGAGGTGACTGCACTTCAACCATGATTTATAAAACCATATGCTACATGCAAAACTGCTTAGCTGAAAGAGCCTGTGATATATTTGGAAAGCACCAATCCCTGATTATGCAATAATTTCAACAAACTTTGACATAAATTTGTACAAAATCCTTCTAATATTAGTAAGTGTCTGATTTCACTTTGAACCACGACATAATAGATGAAAGTATCGCTAAATAAATGAAAGTATCATAAGCCTTGTGGTACTACCCCACTTCAGTTTGCCCACCTCTCGTTGCTCTATTTCCTGTCAGTTTTGAGTCACATCGCTCATGGCTACGGCGGAAGTTTCTGTGTGGCACTGTCCGCCCCTGCATGTTCATTCTTACTCACCTCCCACTATGAAAGAGAAAACTTTAAAAGTGCATCTTGATGATGCAACTTGTCAATGGAACCCATTCTTCTCAGGTTATTTTGAAGAAGACAGCAAAATGAACTAGCTTGGAGGTTTAGTTGTGCTTCTGATCTTTGTTTTCTCCAAACAACTGCATCTGAGTTACAATCATTTGACTTCACAAGATAATTCTTTTTTATTGATTTGATTCTAATTTGCCATGTGAAATTGTTTCTTTTAAACTTAATTAGATTTGTTTTTGTTAAGGAGTCAAGTGAGTTGAAAAACACATTATCATGTCTCTGTACACATGACAAACACTTGACTGCTAAACATCCATAGAGACTACAGTAGAGACTACAGAGAGAGACAGAGTAAATCATGCATTTATGAGTCTGACATCTTCCAGACTGAAATAATCATTTGTGATACAATGTAGGAGTTTAAAGATCAAAGAAATTTAATTTTGACACATCTCCGCACAGATATTGAAAACCATTGCAACTACTATTTACATTTAGATGTCATTATAGGGATAGTTCACCCAATAATGAAAATTCTCTCATTATTTACTCACCATCATGGCATCCCAGATGTGTATGACTTGCTTTCTTCTGCTAAAAAGAAATGACGATTTAAAAAAAATAATAATAATTCAGCTCTGTAGGTCCAAATAATGCAAGTGAATGGTGGCCAGTTACTAGAACTTTGAAGGTACCAAAAGCACATAAAAGCAGCATAAAAATAATCTCTAGGAATCAGTGGTTTAATACATATCTTTAGAAGCGCTATAACAACTGTGGGTGAGAAACAGATCAATATTTAAGACAGTTTTTACTATAAATTCTCCTCCTGTCCAGTAGGTGGAGATATGCGCAAGGATGCGAATAGCCAAAAACAAAAGAACCACCACGTGGAAGTGAAAGTGGAGACTTAAATAAGGACTTACTTATTGATCTGTTTCTCACCCACACCTATCATATCACTTCTTAAGATATGGTTTAAACCACTGGATTCTTATGGATTACTTTTATGCTGCCTTTATGTACTTTTTGGACCTTCAAAGTTCTGGCCATCATTTACTTGCATTGTATGGACCCACAAAGCTGAGATATTCATATAAAAATCTCCGTTTGTGTTCAGCAGAAGAAAGTAAGTCATACACATCTGGGATGGCATGATGGTGAGTAAATATTGTGAGAATCTTAATTTTTGGGTGAACTATCCCTTTAAGGTAGAGGTGCCCAAACTTTTTCCTATGAAGGGCCAAAAAATCTAACTTGACTGAGGGCCGTGGACCCAAAGTAAACGTTGTACCGTATCAAACTGTATTATATTAAAATATTCAATTTGCCCTGGTTTCCCTCCTTTATGATTTTATAATATAAAAAACTTTATTCTGCAATCTGCTTAACTAATGCAATGAAGAGCTGCATTAATATTGTCATATGTGGCTAGGTGGTCCAAATCAAAGGTCCCTAGTTTGGGAATCTCTGCTTTGAAGTTTTAATGGGCCATTAGCATACGTACAACCAAACTTACCAACTGTTTAATATTTAAAATTACTATGTAGCCTAAATGTAAAACTTTTTTTATGCAGACCGATCCAAGGTCTTTGCTGGTGGCTCATCTAATTAAAATACGTAATCAAAGGGTCTACGTATTTGCAGACACCCAGATATGGACTGCATCCACAGTAATGCTCTTTTGTAACGCTTTACAATAAGGTTCCATTTTTTTTAACATTAGCTAACAACAATAGTTAACATGAACTAACAATGAACAATATTTTACAACATGTACTAATCTTGGTTAATGTTTTAACATAGAATATTACATTATTAAATAAAAAAGTTGTATATGTTAACAATAGTTATAGCACTATGAACTAGCTAATATGATCTAACAATTAACAATTTGTCTTTTAATCAACTAACATTAACAAAGATTAATAAATGCTGTAAAATGTTCACAAATGGAACTTTATTGTAAAGTGTTACCAACACATTTTAAGGCATTTAGAACCCTGTCAACTTGTCAATCAGCCTGCACAATAATCTGGCTTGTAGAATTTTAACAATCAACTCTTCTGACATGATCCAGACTTAGTGGCACTAAAGAGAGACAGAGAGCCCATTACAGCAAGACAGACTAGAAGAAATGAAGCCTTTGCTATAAAAGCATTGTGTGGAAGTCAGCCGATGCCAGAGGGCTTCCTCCACATTACATTAACTGACCTCCACTGGCCCAGGCGGGTTACAAGGCAGTAAACAAAACAATAGCACATGTCGTGGCACCGCTACAGACACTACACAACGAATCCATTCAACACTGAGAATCTGTAACAGCTTCATTGCAAGACTCGAGGCGACAAACTAGAACGCGGCCATTATAATCAACGAAGATGTTTATACTTGCACGAGGCTTCGTTGATTAAAATGAAGAGTTCTAAATTGTTGTGTTGCTTCTAGTTGTGTAAATCTGATGTTTATTGTAAATTGTCTCATCACTGTCATGACTGCTATGTTGCTCGGAACTGCACCCAAGACTTTCACCCACTGTTGCACTTGTGTATATGGTTGTGTGACAATAAAAGTGATTTGATTCGAAATGTCCGAGTCATTTAGAAAAGTGGCAGAACTTTGAAGGCCTGCAGAGTAAACGAGGCGTTGCTTCATTTTTTTTTTTTTTTTAAAGATGGCGCAATTAACTGCTGTTATTCGCTGTTGTTGTTGTGGGTGTTTCAATAGAAGCCGAATGGAACAGCTAAACTAAAACATGCTGACAAAGTGTATGGATTAACTGAATAAGTTATCTAGAAGTGAATAAACATCCATGCACGAAAAAAGAAAGAAAGAAAAAAAAACACATTGAGAAAAGTTACTTCCGAGTGTTAAATTGCACCGTCATTTAAACAAATTCACCAATGTAAACATAGAATTCCGCCAAAATAGCATAGTTAATTACTGCAGTTAATGTTACTTGAGTGAAATCAAAATAAATGCATATAGAATTCCCTTCAAGCTGTGTAAGAGCCTTCGTAATCTTTCTGACATCTTAATTTCTTTTGACATTAACTATAAATATTGCACTTTGGCGGAAACTTTAGAATAGTAAAGGGAGTCTGACAGTGTCAGTGATTTTCAGACTATTTGTTGCACACTTTAGTGACAGAGACACACTTCAATAAACTTTATCTGCGACATAAATCCGTTTTGACGGTATAAAAAAATAAAAAATAAAAAAATAAAAAAAAGCTATGTAAAATGAAAGACGATCAAAAAAGGCAACTGACAGTACTGGATTAGTTTTACTGTAATATGCACAATTGCATACTTAAAACGTACTCTTCAACAATATCTCTATAACTCAAATTTGGCATTAAGCAATTTTGGAGTACATTGAACGTTTTGTTTGACACATCCAAGCCTGTGATTTGTCAACTCACCAAGACTATTCGTAGATCCATCCATGTCTGAGTCAAAACAATACTCCTTATAGATCTCTAGAATATTTGATTATACTAGTACATCCCATTGGCAGAAACGAACTGCATATATCCACACACGGTGTCAACAGCATTGCCAAGCGCTGCAATGAACCTCACACACACACATGACAGCGTGCAGTGGAGATATCGAGGTTTGCTAGTTACAATGTGAAATCACGAATCCAGGAAATGAGCGGTGAGTGAATCACGCGGGGCAAGTGCACTAACTGCACGGTGGAGGAACAGTGCCCATGTAAAGTTGATTGAGCATTTGAGATTTCTAATTCAACCTTGTATTCGCAGAACGCGATACAGAAATAAGTTAATGTAGAGTTATGATGGCTGTACAGTTTCCCAACACAAAGCTCAGGAAAAAAAACAGAAAAGCATAACTTTAGCAGCCATGTCAGTATTTTCATCCGATACCTCTCTGCCATCTAGTGGTGATAGCTAGAATAATATTTTCAGGAGGCGAGTCCGGAACCAACGACAGTCATTCATATTTTTTCAGGAGGGAAGACGAAATGCGACAGACCAGAAGATCATGCCGGTGCGTGCTTGAAGGAGACTTAACAGCAGAATGGGATTTGAGTACGTTCAGTGATCGTCAGTGTTGACTTAAGTATTACGTAGTGTCTTTTAGCAACGTATAATTATTTTATTTTTATATAAGAGAGCTGCATTTATAGAAAGTCTTATTTATAACTGTCACAAAGATAAGGTTACCATTTCATTACATATATTAGTTACAATGAGAAAGTCCCATTTATAGCTCAAACAAATGTGCGATTGCCATTCAGTTACATAAGTATTTGATAGATAGATAGATAGATAGATAGATAGATAGATAGATAGATAGATAGATAGATAGATAGATAGATAGATAGATAGATAGATAGTAACAGAGCTCACATTAGGGTTGGGTGTAATACACCTGTCACGATTTGATATATCACGATACATCATGATATCGATTCCAATTAACAAGATTTCTGTTCCTATTAATTTGGGTATATTTAAGTTATAATGTCCATTTGCTTACATACAGTATGACAAATTCAGCTAATACTGTTATTATTTATACAGGGGACATTCTCACTTAGTAAATTACGGAAACTGTAATTTTACCATTTTTTTTTTTATTCGTATTTCACCATTTTGGTCACATTTTAGCTTTTAAAAAAATATACAAATTCCATGTGTTCCATCAATAAATATGTCTATATATATATATATATATATATATATATATATATATATATATATATATATATATATATATATATATATATATATGTTTATTGTTTGCTGGTATTTGTCCTAATTACAAGTATTGACATTTATATATAGGATATGTCTCTCTCTCTTCATAGAAGCAGTTCTCGTTGCACTGAGGAACACCTCTCAATTTGCACTTATTTAGACGACCTGCAAATGCCTGGGCATGATATATAAGCACAACATAAAGATCGATACATCTAATATATCAATTGTATCGAAACATCCTTAGTTCACAATATACAATAGATTATGCCCTAAAATATACAACCCCAATTCTGAAAAAGTTGGGACAGTATGAAAAATTCTAATAAAAACAAAAAGGAGTGATTTGTAAATTATATTCACCCTTTGCTATATTGAAAGCAGTACAACTAAACATTATATGATGTTTTACCTTGTGAATTTCATTGTTTTTTTTTTTTTTTTTCAAATCAGATGATTGTAACACGCTCTAAAAAAGCTGGGACAGTTGAGCGTTTACCACTATGAAACATTACCATTTCTTCTAGTAACACTTATTAAGCATTTGTGCACTGAAGACACAAGTTTGTTTAGTTTAGAAAGTGGAATTTTCCCCTATTCATCATTATGTAGGTCTTCAGCTGCACAATTGTACAGGGTCTTCGTTCCCATCTGATGTGTTTCATAATGCATCACACATTCTCAATTGGAGATGGTCAGAACTGCAGGAAGGCAAATCTAGCACCCGCACTCTCTGCTTACACAGCCATGCACTTGTAATCTGGGTGCAGTGCTGGATGGCAGTATATGTTGCTTCAAAATGTTTACATATCTGTCTGCATTAATGGTGCCCTTGCAGATGTGCGAGTTACCAATTACTGTACATAAAATATAAAAATAAATATATATATATAATAATAATAATATATAATATTAATAATAAAAATAATGAAATTCACAAGAAAAACATCATATAATGTGTAGTTTTGGTGCTTTCAGTATAGCAAAGGGTGAATATCATTTACAAATAACTATGTTTTTATTAGCATTTTTCATACGGTCCCAACTTTGAATTACTTGGAATTACTGTTGTACAATAGAGTATTAACAATATACACATAACATTTTCTTCATACCATTATACACACAGTATAGACAGTGGAAATGTGCAAAAAGTACTGTAAAGCTAAGACTAAACAAACAACAGTTATGGTGTACTATTTCATAACATGCATATAGAAATAGTTACATAAAGTGAATTCATTATTTCATAACATGCATATAGAAAGAGTTAAATAAAATGAATTATTTCATAACATGCATGTAGAAAGAGTTACATAAAGCTGAATTCATTATTTCATAACATGCATATAGAAAGAGTTAAATAAAATGAATTATTTCATAACATGCATGTAGAAAGAGTTACATAAAGTGAATTCATTATTTCATAACAAAAGCTGCAGTAATACTGGCTGACTGATGATTTTTTTTTTTAATGTCGTTTCAAGGTTTATGCTGGCTCTCACTTTAATTCCTCCAGTGTGGTTTGTGGTGTCTTAATCATGAATGTCTTGCGTCATCTGTTACGCATTTGGTGTTTTGGGAATGTTGCGTGTTTCGTGGGGACGCCTGTCCAGAGATCGATCCTGCCAGGTGGAACATTGTTACAGACCCCTGGATCACAGCAAAGCAATGGCCAGGTACCTGGTTATGATAAATGCTGCTTTATGGTTGTAGCATCTTGACCCTTTTAAATCATCAGGATTAGACAATCTGGACCCTTCCTTTTTAAGGTTGTCTGCGGTAATCATAGCTACCCCCATCACCAGTCTCTTCAACCTTTCTTTCAATTCATCAGAACTACCGAAAGATTGGAAATCTGCTGCAGTAATTCCGTTATTTAAAGGAGGGGATAGATTAGACCCAAACTGCTATAGACCAATCTCTATCCTCCCTTGCATTTCAAAGGTTTTCGAAAGAATTGTTAATAAACAAATTATCCACCATTTCGAATACCATCACAGTCTTTCTGACATGCAATCAGGTTTTCGAGCCGGTCATGGGTGCACTTCAGCCACACTTAAAGTAATAAATGACATCATAACTGCTCTTGATCAAAGACACTATTGCGCAGCAGTATTTATTGACCTGGCCAAGGCCTTTGATTCCGTCAATCACAACATTCTAATTGGTAGATTGAAAAACCTAGGTTTCTCAAAGGATTGTCTTGCTTGGTTCACAAATTATTTTTCTGACCTGTTTCAATGTGTTAAGTCAGAGGGACTTCTCTCCAGTCCCCTGACAGTCTCCGTGGGGGTGCCTCAGGGTTCAATCCTCGGGCCGACTCTATTTTCTGTATATATCAATGATGTTGCTCTTGCTGCAGGAGACTCAATGATTCACCTCTATGCAGACGATACCATCCTTTATACGGCTGGCCCGTTGTTGGACACTGTGTTAAAAAACCTCCAAGAAAGCTTTAATAATATACAATACTCTTTCCGTTCCCTTCAACTGCTTTTAAATTCTAGCAAAACGAAATTTATGTTTTTTAATCGATCTCACACTGTATTTGACTGCTCAAAAAGTATCATGACACTAGATGGGTTTGCAATAGAGCAGGTAGATACCTATAAATACCTAGGGGTATGGTTAGACTCTTCACTCTCTTTCCAGACCCACATCAATCAGCTTCAAACTAAAATCAAATCTAGGATTGTCTTCTTATTTCATAATAAAGCCTCCTTCACTTTCCCAGCCAAACTCTCCCTTGTGAAAATGAATATCCTTCCAATTATTGATTTTGGTGATGTTATTTACAGAATCGCTTCAAATTCTCTCCTTAGGAAATTGGATGTTGTATATCATAGTGTCATCCGTTTTGTCACCAATGCTCCATATAACACTCACCATTGCAACCTTTACAGTTTAATCGGATGGCCTTCATTACATACCCGGCGTCAAAAACATTGGTATCTTTTTATTTATAAAGGCTTATTGTGTAACACCCCACCCTATCTAAGATCATTAATTTCCAGAACAATCCCCTCTATTAACCTTCGTTCAAGCAGGTATGTCACCTTGGTGGCTACTAAAGCTCGTACTTCTTTTGGACGCCTCTCCTTCCAGTTCTCTGCTGCTAATGATTGGAATACACTTCAAAAATCTTTGAAGCTTGAATCCATTGTCCCGTTAATCACTTTTAAATTATTGTTAGCAAATTTATTGTCGGACCACTGTACATGCTAACCTGATCTGCGTACATGATTTAGGATCAGTATATTAATCATCTATGTTTATTGAGTACTACTTTGTCTTGTAATTATATGTGTAACTTATGTTTTTGTACCTCGACGCTTTTTTGGCCAGGTCGCCATTGTAAATGAGAAAGTGTTCTCAATGTGCTTACCTGGTTAAATAAAGGTTTTATTATTATTATATAATTGTGATCATCACTGGTGTTCAATGCCCTGTGTCATTCTTCTCAATCATTGTAAAGGTGCTGAGGCCCTTCCATTGCAGTTTATTGTGCTCCACCAGTCGACCAGATCGAACAGAACTCGAAAAGGCAATCGAATTTGAGACGCAGAATAAAGACAAAACTTTGGTCACACATGAGGATTTATTTGAACGAGCTGCTAAGGATTCAAAGACCAAGGCTGATTTCAACAGGGTCGTGGATGTTTTCAACAAGAAGGACATTCGTCGACGGGGACATGTGGAGTTTATTTATGCTGCCCTAAAGAAAATGCCACAATTTGGTGAGGAACGAGACATTACAGTTTATAATAAACTCCTGGATGTGTTTCCTAAAGAGGTGTTTGTGGCACGAAACTTTATACAGAGGATGTTTAACCACTACCCAAGACAGCAGGAGTGTGGTGTGCAGCTGCTGGAGCAGATGGAGAGTTATGGTGTGTGTTATATATGTGTAAATACACTAGTAGTCAAACTTTGGATGCATGTATTCTATATTATTACTATTGTTTTAAATTTTTGAATAATAGTAAAGTAATCAGAATATTCTGTGTCCAATACAAGTTAAGCTCATTCGATAGCATTTGTGGTATAATATTGATTACCAAAAAACATTATCTTGACTTGTTAGTCCTTTTCTTTAAATCGTAATTTTTACAGTCATTTTAGGGTTTGTTAACATTACGTCGTCATGGTAACAAAGTTGTAAAATTGGTTTTAACTTTACACAGAAATGGTTAGTAAGTGATTTTAAAATCATGTTAACATATTACAGTCAGGTCCATAAATATTGGGACATCGACACAATTCTAATCTTTTTGGCTCTATACACCACCACAATGGATTTGAAATGAAATGAACAAGATGTGCTTTAACTGCAGACTTTCAGCTTTAATTTGAGGGTATTTACATCCAAATCAGATGAACGGTGTAGGAATTACAACAGTTGTATATGTGCCCCCCACTTTTTAAGGGACCAAATGTAATGGGACAATTGGCTGCTCAGCTGTTCCATGGCCAGGTGTGTGTTATTCCCTCATTATCCCATTTACAAGGAGCAGATAAAAGGTCCAGAGTTCATTTCAAGTGTGCTATTTGCATTTGGAATCTGTTGCTGTCAACTCTCAATATGAGATCCAAAGAGCTGTCACTATCAGTGAAGCAAGCCATCATTAGGCTGAAAAATCAACTGTTTGGAACATTCTTAAAAAGAAAGAACGCACCGATGAGCTCAGCAACACCAAAAGACCCGGAAGACCATGGAACGCAACTGTGGTGGATGACCGAAGAATTCTTTCCCTGGTGAAGAAAACACCCTTCACAACAGTTGGCCAGATCAAGAACACTCTCCAGGAGGAGGTGTATGTGTGTCAAAGTCAACAATCAAGAGAAGACTTCACCAGAGTGAATACAGAGGGTTCACCACAAGATGTAAACCATTGGTGAGCCTCAAAAACAGGAAGGCCATCTAAAAAAAAGCCTTCACAGTTCAACATCCTATGGACAGATGAGACAAAGATCAACTTGTACCAGAGTGATGGGAAGAGAAGAGTATGGAGAAGGAAAGGAACTGCTCATGATCCAAAGCATACCACCTCATCAGTGAAGCATGGTGGTGGTAGTGTCATGGCGTGGGCATGTATGGCTGCCAATGGAACTGGTTCTCTTGTATTTATTGATGATGTGACAGCTGATAAAAGCAGCAGGATGAATTCTGAAGTGTTTCGGGCAATATTATCTGCTCATATTCAGCCAAATGCTACAGAACTCATTGGACGGCGCTTCACAGTACAGATGGACAGTGACCCGAAGCATACTGCGAAAGCAACCAAAGAGTTTTTTAAGGGAAAGAAGTGGAATGTTATGCAATGGCGAAGTCAATCACCTGACCTGAATCCGATTGAGCATACATTTCACTTGCTGAAGACAAAACTGAAGGGAAAATGCCACAAGAACAAGCAGGAACTGAAGACAGTTGCAGTAGAGGCCTGGCAGAGCATCGCCAGGGATGAAACCCAGCGTCTGGTGATGTCTATGCGTTCCAGACTTCAGGCTGTAATTGACTGCAAAGGATTTGCAACCAAGTATTAAAAAGTGAAAGTTTGATTTATGATTGTTAATCTGTCCCATTACTTTTGGTCCCTTAAAAAGTGGGAGGCACATATACAAACTGTTGTAATTCCTACACCGTTCAACTGATTTGGATGTAAATACCCTCAAATTAAAGCTGAAATTCTGCAGTTAAAGCACATCTTGTTCGTTTCATTTCAAATCCATTGTGGTGGTGTATAGAGCCAAAAAGATTAGAATTGTGTCGATGTCCCAATATTTATGGACCTGACTGTATTTATGCCTTGTGGCTATACTTTTGAAAACAGTGAGAATTTAAAAGTTTACAGATTGGCCCCATTCACTTCCATTGTAAGTGCCTCACTGAAACAGAGATTTTTGCTTTTTTTTAATGGTAATCAATACTATGCCTCAAATGCTGTCGATTGAGCTTTAGTGTATTGAACCTGGAATAGTCCTTTATAGTTGTCATGCCTTTTAAACTGTATTTAAGGAGTTCCCATGTATAATGGGCAAATGGTGGCTTCTATCTGATCCAACTTATCAATTTAAATAATACAATGAAATTTAATTTAAATATAATTTTAGTTTTGTAAACAAAGAATTAAAATAAACTGTTTTTAAAATTATGAGAAGCATGTATTCAGAGTTCCCACAGTCACATTTTTAAGTAAGTTTTAAGCCTGAAAATGTCATCAACATGGAAAAGAAATGGAAATTTCTACAGTGAATATAATTGTTCTAGTTGTGCTTCGCTCTACAATATTTAATTGGCTAGAAATTGCTATTTGCAAGTGAAATCATTATTTTTAACTGTAAAGTCATGAAAAAGTCATGGACCTTCATTGTTAAAAATGTGTGGGAACTCAGTAGACTGTGTTTAGACTTTCGATGTTTTGTGTGTGTGTGAGAGAAAGAGAGAGAGCCTACTGATACATTGTATTAACCACAAGTACTTTTGCTATTCATTTGTTTGTTTTGAAATTTGCCAGGTGTCATGCCGAATGTTGCGACCAAAGTTTTGCTGACTCAGATATTTGGGGAGAAGAGCCATCCTGTGAGGAAGTACCATCGCATCATGTACTGGTTTCCCAAGTTCAAGCACGCAAACCCCTACCCCATCCCACATGTAATCCTCAGCGACCCAGTAGACCTCGCTCGATTCAGTCTTAATCGCATCGCTGATGACCCAGATGCCAAAATAACAATCTATCAGGTGACTTTCAACTAACCTAAACAGTTCTAGTCATTGAAACATCAGTTACCAGCTCATCACACGAGCAGAATTTGATGGACAGTGAACTAGATTTATTACTGTATCCTGAAAAGAAAGGCTTTTTGGTGTTATAAATAGTGCTTTATTTCACTATTTTCAGTATCCATCAACAGACATCACAGAGACAGGAGAGGAAGTCAATAAACCTCATATAGTTGGTATGTAGCTCTAATTAGCAGTAATAATTTATCTTTATATTGATGCTTTATTTATTGTAGTTTAATCATTGTACAAATCAAAAGTAAAATTGTTTTTAAAACAATAGTGGCATAAATAGTGTGTGACAAATTAATCTGTATTGTATCCCTGCAAGCCCGTGTTTGTAGAAGGCCCATTCCCACTGTGGCTCAGAAAGACTTGTGTTCATTATTATCTGCTACAGGCAGACCTTATACCACCTGAAGAAAAGGTACCATCATTGAGCTCATGATTTCACTTATTATAAACTATATTATTGTTATTAACACTATTTGTGGAATCTGTATATTAGATTATCTATTGGGATCATTTGATGTATCTGACATTCTTGTAGGTTGAGGAAGAATGTGACCCTGAGCTGTTTGGCCCCGAGCAGAGTTTCTTCTTCCCTCAGCGAGTGGAACTCGACCTAGAAAGAGACATGGGTGATGATGAGAGCTTCGATGTCGATGATGGTGAAGCTCATGATTCAGTTGTGCATGCATGCATCCCAAAAAGTATTTGGACACTTAAAGGGTTAGTTCACCAAAAAATGAAAATGACCCCATCATTTACTCAGCCTCAAGCCATCCTAGGACTATCCAGTCATTCCAATCATACATTCTTGGCAACAAACACTCTCAGCCTCTGATGGCATTACCTTGCATTTCCTGCAACATTCTTATGTTCAGCCTCCTCCAACTCTCGGAGTTCCTGGTCAGTGTACTCCGGTTCAAACAAATAGGGCTGTGCAAAAAAATCAATCTCTTTTCTTATATCGAAATCCTCAGATATTTTGTATTTTTTTTTTAAATTCTCGTTGTTGACTTCTAATTCATAACTGATGTATTTGCTCTATCCTTTACGCTTCCGCGTTCACAATTTCTCACCGGAGCTTAAGCTACGCCTACATCATATGCCGTTACCGGAAGCCAGTGATTATAGTTTATGCAGTTTATGAAAATACATCACTTTGCTTCAGAAGGCCTATATTAACCTGGAGCAAATATGGATTACTTATGGATGGATGCGCTTTTTTTGGGCTTCAATATCTAAGGTACCATTCACTCCAATTATAAAGCTTGGAAGAGTCAGGATATTTTTTTATATAACTCTGTGTTTGGCAGAAAAAAGAAAGTCATATACACCTAGAATGGCTTGATGGTGAGTAAATTATGGGAGAATTTTAATTTTTGGGTGAACTTACTCTTTAAGCCACACCTAATAGTGAGTGCCATTGTATTAAATAACATAAAATGTGGCAATTATTTG
Source organism: Xyrauchen texanus (assembly GCF_025860055.1). Lineage (NCBI taxonomy): Eukaryota > Metazoa > Chordata > Actinopteri > Cypriniformes > Catostomidae > Xyrauchen > Xyrauchen texanus. The sequence continues at coordinate 17,436,481 of NC_068277.1, read as the reverse complement.
ACAGAAATATAGCACAAGCACACATTCCAAACATTACGCATAAAGAAGATTAGTGACATTTTAATTGATAAAACCATCTATACATTTATCAAGATAAAACATGATTAGAACTGAGGGGGATCTGAATTCATACATCCACATAAATTACATTGGGATTTGTTAAAAGGAATTGCAAAACATGTCTAAGCAATGTGAAGTTAGTTCTGAGGAAATGTCTAGCATAATTATTTTGCAGATGCCACTTGGTTTGAAATGTTATGTATTGCAATGAATTTTATTAAAATGTATTATTTCATTTTTATGCTTAAGTGTCCAAATACATTAACTTTGATTAAATTATATGAATGATAAACAATGGTTATGCCTAGACCCTTATCACTAATCTGTCTTCATTCTTGTGCAGTGGAAGAGGGGCTGGTTTATGCCATGTGTATGGCAGGTCAGGGTGACCAAGCCACTTTGGCTCAATGGATTTCTGGTCTACAGGAGACATGTCCCATATTGGGTCAGATACCTACAGTCTTCTGTCTGGAATCTGGACCTAGAGAACTACAAACCTCATCAGATGCTCAGCAAACCCCCGAGCAGGAGCCTGAGCTCGAAACATATCATATTGTCGAGGAGGAACTGCTGCACTCAAAAGGAGTGAAACAGTGAGAGTTTAGTATTTCACAATGTCAATACAATGCCAATGGATGCTTGTGTTTTATCAGGAGTTCAACGAAGATCTAATTCACTGTGCTAGATGATCTTGAATCAAATCTGAAGAAGCTCAAATTTAGTTTAGTAAACACATTATGCCATGTCTTACAAATCAGACAGCGTTTTTGAATTGAAGGTGTAACAGATGTCTTCAAGAAAGAGACATTGTCAGTATTACAGCATTGTGAGGGATTTTTAGTTTGACGCACTGTTCACAGGCCCCATATGGATTCCCAGACCTATCTCTGCACCATGGGCTCTTTTGAATTGGGGCAGTGCAGACAATGACAATTGTGATGAGATGACCTGTTATTAGATATTGTTATACATTTGCTCTAAGAAATTGTTTTTAGTGTGTTCAGATATGTCATAAATAAATAAATTATACATTTCTCCTTGATTTAGTTTTTTGGGCATTTTTTGTGATCTGAATTTTTTTTCTTCAGTCTTTTAGTTAAGGCAGAAAACTACCCAATTTTGAAAGCCAAGTGTTTTAGCAAAAGTAAAAAGTGAATAATGGACAAGAGGCCAATTCCAAAGACCCCAGTTTATTGCAGGGCCCCACTCTAAATGCCATGGTGAAGATCGTGGTGGACTTAAACAAATGCCAAGCAGCCATCAGATAAAGCTGCTTGGACAACAGCCAGACACCTCTTACAGGGCAGGAAGGCCGGCCCCACATCCATCTCCACGACTGGTTTCTCATCACCAAGATCCTTTGGCACATCTTGACTCCCATCTTGAGGTTTAAGCTATGATGGCTATAAAAAAAACATATTAGGACCTCCTCAGCAAGGCAATATGCTGAGTAATTTATAATTAACAGTATTAATTATCACAAGATGTATATACACTATAAGAAACACACCAGGTTGACTGAAGAGAGAAGCACAATTTATTTAAATCATTATTATTATTCATAAGTGTTTTCCCTTGGCTTAAATTTGAATAGTTAACATAAAACATGTATACCAAAATACAGATGATATTTGATGATTCCAAGTCATCCTTGTGCTTTTTTCAGACTAGTGGTCTGTGTATAATAATAAAACAAAAATACCAAAACTTCATAAAAAAAAAAACTGGTAAATGCTGGTTATAACCAGTAATCAACAAAAATGTGCTGATTTAAAAGAACACACATTTGTCCAACATAATATAAACCGTTTTAAGGAAAAAGGGCAATCAAATCACTTATAAAAGGCAATAAGGCCTATTCAAGAGAATTGTTAAAGGGATATTTCACCCAAAAATGAAAATTCTGTTGTCATTTACACACCTTCATATTGTTACAAACACATTTGACCTTTCTTCTTTAAATACAAAAGGAGGTGTAAGGTAGAATTTTATGAACTTATTGCCTCAGTCACCATTCACTTTAATTGCATCTTTATTCCATACAATGAAAGTGAATGGTGACTGAGGTAGTCATTATTAATAATGTTGAGGCATCAATATTATTAATAAATAATCATGAACAAAATAATATACACTATGCAGTGCAACAACATTTCTCAAGAAAATAATGTATACAACATATGCAGAAACAAAAATACCTATCAAAATGAAAGATTCTCAATTTACAGAATAACATTCTAGTTCACTCAAAAGAAAGTTTCACAGACTGATCTTACTTTTCTCCATACCTCATTTACAAATACTAGAATGTTTTGGATAGTACCAGTTTTTAAGGAACTGATAAGAGGAATCAACTTTTCAATATGTTCCTATCACTAAGGAAGATATTAATCTTAAATCATAAATACAAAAGGAATAAATGGGTCCATGTCAGCACTTTCAAAAGTCTTCAGTCTATGAAGCCTGCCACTTCAAGCACTTAGTCTGTACCCTCAACCTTTACTTCAATCTGAAAAAAATAAAAAAATTGAAACTGAAAATTTTTATAGCTAAAAGACCAAACTCATTAAGTGCGAGTATATGGCACATTTGGCATAAAGGTGCCCCACATATTGCCTGACAGGCTGCCAGGCAACATGCAGGGCACCTTTCTCCAATGTGCACAAATGTGTCAGAGCTCTCCATTACCTGTGGAAGCCGGCTTTGCTGCCAAAGCTGGTTGGTGAAGAACTGCTCTCTGACAGCCACCTGTTTTTCCCAGGCATCAAGAATGCCCTGACGCTCATGCTCTCCTAATGAGAGTGTATTGGGATGTCCCTCTTCAATGTGAGCCTTCACTCCATCCATGCTGAGGGAGCACTGTTGCTCTCCACAAACCATACACACCAACAGCAGGTTGACAGGGTCAAAGTCCATGAGGTAGACATTTCTCCAATCTGCCTGCGATAAAGGACCCTCTGCGGCATCATTGTCACGTGCAAAGCTCAATTCCTCTTCAAATAGATATTAGTAAATATCAGTTAACATATTAAGTCAGTAAGTGTGTTTACATGCACACCAATATGCTTATAACGTCCAAATATCAGCAAGATATTTGAAAATGCAACAAGACTTACACAAGACTTAAAATCATTGTAATTTTCTGCTTTTGATGTCAAAATACTCATGCACACAGCACTTTCACATATTAGATAACGTTAAGAATGCTAGTAGCAAGGTTTACATGCAGTGCGAAATTGGGATGATGGGCAAAAATCTATGTTTGGCTATTGGTTTATGCTTAAACTATTTATGACCTTTTTTTCAAATAATGGAACTCTGTTTAATGTGTTTACATGACTACACACTTTCTCGACTTAAGCATAACTGTGTGAAAACGTGCATGGGCATGCGAAATATCTTGATTTAATCTAGATTTAAACAAACTATATGGCAAACTGAAATAGTATGTATTAGAAAATTACATTATCTACCTTTAAATCCAGTTTGACATGGCTCAGTTATATAGCCTAGGTGGTTGTCTGATTTTATGCTGTTTGGAAAAGGAACAAGTAACATTAATTGTGACACTCAAATAAGATGGAGTACATGTAAGAGAAAAAGAAAGAGGTGGCGTGAAAATGTCTTAATATAAACAAATCACCATCCTAGTATTTTTTGACCAAGCACTTACCTCAAAACTTCTACGCACAAGCTGGTGTTGTTCTGACCCTATATCGAGATAAAAAAACAATTACAGTATAAGCATTATATAACAATGTCCTAACAGCAAGTGTAGCCAGCTCATAACAACTCTTTAACTCTTCTATTATGCCATCAGAAGTTGAGAAATCCAAGAACGTATCCAAACCAGCAGCTCTAAGCCATCTCATTGGCGGCCCTTTACGCTACTTCCGAAGTTGGAATCATGGAAATGTTCCATGCTTCCCCTTGTCTCTATGATATTCAGGTGTATAAACATGGCTGAGGCCCCCAAGGGCCACTGGGGCCCCACTTCAAAAGAGCCCATGGTGCAGAGATAGGTCTACGAATCCATATGGGGCCTGTTAACAGATGCGGCAAAAGAGCCCTCCCCATGTTTCTGTGATATTCTGGTGCCTGAATATCCCTGTGCCCCAATTAAAAAGAATCCACCGCAGAGTTTCTATACTCTAGAGCTTGGGCCTCAAGTCAAAAGAGCCCTCCCCCACATCTCATAATATTCTGGTGCCTAAATATCTCTGGGGCCCACATGGGGGCTCAGTACATGACTCAATAATATTCTATTGCCTGCCAATGTTTGGGGGCCCCCAGGGAACATAGAATGTGCTTTTGGTAGACATTTGTTTCTCAATGTGAGCCTTATATTAATCTGTTGTACTTCCGCTTATTCAAATGAATCATTCTGCTTCTTCATCTTCCACCAAAAACATTACAGCGTAACTCATCCCACACTGTTCGTGCTACTGACTGATACCTCAAATCATGAGGCTTATTTAGCTGACGTGTGCAATTACTTTTCTAAGCCATCAGAGAGCCTGGCAGACTAGAATGTTCAGACTCTGAACCCCTAAAAAGGCCCAAGGCATTTTTGGGCAACAGAATATCATAGAAACATATTGGTAGGCAGTTTTGACTTGGGACAGTGTACAATTTTAAAGTGTTTGAATCGAACTCAAACTCCAAAAGTGTTAACAGCTCTACTCAACTGAACTGTATCGGTTTACTTGTGTGAGGCAGTGTAAACCACATATCTGCTCTGCTCTATCAGTCAGCCTGTTTACATGAACTTTAAAAGTCGTACTTAAAACCATTATTCTATTTAAAATGTCATGTAAACACTTCAGACCAACTAGAAATCATATCAGTCAGATTTTTGTTTAGTTGGACAAACAGACCTAGATAATGCTATTGTAGCTCGGTTTCGCCCAGAAGGTATTTTTGCTTTGTGCTAATGCAACAAAGACTGACATTTCCTCAGCCGAAGTCCTTCTTTCAAATATTCGATTACACGTTGTGTCATGTATACTTACAGACAGACAGTAGTAAAAGACTGAGTAGTATGAAGACTGTCCATTGACTATGCAAAAACTGTTGCTTGATTATATCTGACAGTCATACAAGTAAACAGATCTGTGCATCACTTTGAGCGTGGTCGACAGTGTACTGAACAATGGACAAGATGGCATTCTAGGGGCCCCAGTTTACAGGGCTCCTACACTCAATCAGTACTTTATTATGTGAATCCTGAGGTGTTTCTGACCGCAGAACTGCTGCTCACTAGATGTTTTTTGTTTTTGGCACCATTCTGAGTAAACTCTAGAGACTGTTGTGCAGGAGATCAGCATTTACAGAAATACTCAAACCAGCCCATCTGGCACCAACAATTATGCCACAGACAAAATCAAGATGATCACATTTTTTCCCCATTCTGATGTTTGATGTGAACATAAACTGAAGCTCCTAACCTGTATCTGCCTGATTTAATGCATTGCACTACTGCCACATGATTGGCCGTGTAGATAATGCAATGCATAAGTAGGTGTACAGGTGTTCCTAATAAAGTGCTCAGTGAGTGTAAAGTTTCTACATTTTGATTGGATCATTGTGGAGCAACATACATAGACCTATTAACATGTGTTTTTTTTTACCATATTCTTACCATGTTTCTTACCATATTTGGACTTTATGCGTTCAGAGTTTTTTTTTAAATATTGAGAAGTGGTTTGGAAAGTGAACAATGCATAAGTCTCTTACCCACATAGAATTCTGATATTCCCCAAGAGGAACTACACATTTTTAGAGCAACTACATTCCTTAAAAGACTTTTCCCTCTTGCATTCGCACCTACAAAGGGAACCCCTGGGATGATGTAATGTAGTTGACCATTTTTCTTCTGAAACTGTTTGTAGGAGCAATACAATAGCAACAACAAAATCAACAACACCGATGGAAGACACCAGGATGGAAGCTAAGCTTTTGTTAGGGCTGTTTACACAAACGGTGTATCCAGGTTACAATCTTTACACCATGTTAATGCCACAGTAGGCTACTTTTTTGAGATTTTGAGAAATTTCAATAAAACTCTTGAATAACAAACAGCAACTGGCAATATAAATTGTATTCTTCTTTTGGACAGTATTATTAGATAACATTTCTGATTATTATTCTTTAGTATTTTATATTTATATATATTATGAAGTAGCTGGAATGGAGCAAGCTACTTTAGTCATGTAATCATTTCTTACCATGTTATTGATCTCTAATTGTAAATGTTGGTAGTTCACTTCAGATACTGACTCTGCAATTGGCAATATTTAGTCTGACAGGACAGTTTAACTTTTAGAGATTAGGTGCATAACCTATTTTAACCGCACAGCACACACTGAACTCAGCGGAAAACATGATGAAAATGCAAAAGAAAATGCAAAAAAAAAAGTGTTGATAAATGCTTTCATGAACCTGTCAAAAAACTGTACTGAACTACTTGCCCACTGACTGAAAAAAGTAGTAACACGCATCACTATCATGTAAATTGGATTTCATGACCGTTACGTTTATTATAGTTCTCAATTACCCACTCTCGATAAACATGTGGGGCTCTAATTTTATGACTGTGCAATGCACAGTGCTACCACCATGTGTAGTCCAATTATCCAATTTTCGTGAGAGCGTTAATTCTAAGTGCAATTTTCGTGCCAGCGCAAATGGTCGTGGGTGGGATTGTTTGCGCTATCTGTGGGTGTACGTGCGTAAACTGGGGGTGTATTGTATGTAAATGAAGCGGTGCAGTGCAATCTGCTAATAGGCCAATAGGCCAAGATGTTTCAAAAGCACATCTGTTTGCAGCACAGTCTAAACTTTCTTGTGCTTTAGCGGAGTATAAACCAAGGGGAAAAGCAGTCCTAAAAACTGGAACATGTGATCATCCTCCATGGCGTACTCGCTCTAATGTTTACCTATCACGCCATCACCAACTGATGTATTTGTTATGTGCATTCCTGGTTTTACAGCACCACAGTGGAAAAAGAAACCGTAATCATGCTTATTGGCCCAGATCAGCACGGTTTCCCCAAAGAGAACCCTTCGGCCCGATGGTGGGAAAGCAGCTATAACATGTCAAACAGGCGATACTCTTTGGATACTTTTTTTTATGTCAAGGGAATTGGAAAATTAGTGCAATCCTCTCAGAAGCTGGAGTGAATAAATGAAAAAGTGAGAGCATTTTCACCAGAGTGAGATACAGTGCATCCAGAAAGTATTCACAGAGCTTCACTTTTTCCACATTTTGTTGTTACAGCCTTATTCTAAAATTTATTAAATTCATTATTTTCCTCAAAATTCTACAAACAATACCCCATAATGACAACAGGAAAGAAGTTTGTTTTAAATATTATTATATTTTTTTTTTTAAATCACATGACAATAAGTGTTCACAGCCTTTGCTCAATACTTTGGAAACTGCAATACTTTGTTTGCACCTTTGGCACCAATTATAGCCTTAAGTCTTTTTGAATATGATGCTACAAGCTTGGCACACCTATTTTTGGGCAGTTTCTCCCATTCTTCTTTGCAGGACCTCTCATGGTCCATCAGGTTGGATGGGGATCTGATGGCCATTTTCAGATCTCTCCAGAGATGTTCAATCGGGTTCAAGTCTAGGCTCTGGCTGGGCCACTCAAGGACATTCACAGAGTTTCATTATCGTAGCCACTACTTTGTTATCTTGGCTGTGTGCTTAGGGTCATTGTCCTGTTGGAAAATGAACCTTCGCCACAGTCTGAGGTTCAGAGCGCTCTGGAGCAGGTTTTCATCAAGGATGTCTCTGTGCATTTCTGCATTCATCTTTCCCTCGATCCTGACTAGTCTCCCAGTTCCTGACTCTGAAAAACATCCCTACAGCATGAATCTGCCACCACCATGCTTCACTGTAGGAATGGTATTTGCCAGGTGATGGGTGGTGCCTGGTTTCCTCCAGACATGACACTTGCCATTCAGGCCAAAGAGTTCAATCTTTGTTTCATCAGACAAGAGAATTTTGTTTCTCATGGTCTGTGAGTCCTTCAGGTACCTTTTGGCAAACTCCAGATGGGCTGTCATGTGCCTTTTACTGAGGAGTGGCTAATGTCTGGCCCCTCTACCATACAGGCCTGATTGGTGGAGTGCTGCAGAGATGGTTGTTCTTCTGGAAGGTTTTCCTCTCTCCACAGAGAAATGCTGGAGCTCTGTCAGTGTGATTATCTGGTTCTTGGTCACCTCCCTGACTAAGGCCCTTCTCCCCTGATCGCTAAGTTTGGCTGGGCGGCCAGCTCTAGGAAGAGTCCCAGTGGTTCCAAACTGCTTCCATCTATGGATGATGGAGGGCACGTTGCTCATTGGGACCTTCAATGCAGCAGAAATGTTTCTCTACCCTTCCCCAGATCTGTGCCTCGATACAATCCTGTCTTGGAGGTCTACAGACAATTCCTTGGACTTCATAGCTTGGTTTGTGCTCTGACATGCACTGTAAACTGTGGGACTTTATATAGAGAGGTGTGTGCTTTCCAAATCATGTCCAATCAACTGAATTTACCACAAGTGAACTCCAGTCAAGTTGTAGAAACATCTCAAGGATGATCAGTGGAAACAGGATGCACCTAAGCTCAATTTTGAGTGTAATGGCAAAGGCTGTGAAAATGTACATGTAATTTTTTTATTTTTTATAAATTTGCAACTATTTCAAACAAACTTCTTTCACGTTGTCATTATGGGGTATTGTGTGTAGAATTTTAAGGAAAATAATTAATTTAATCCATTTTGGATTAAGGCTGTAACATAAAATGTGGAAAAAGTGAAGCGCTGTGAATACTTTCCGGATACACTGTATATGTCAGCTTACAAGTTAATATTTAGCATTCGGTATAAATGAAGTTTGACTATTTGTATATGACCTATTTAAAATTATTTGAATTCATCTTGAGGCCCCCTTGTCCGTTTGCTGAGCCCCTCTGGTTAAGATTCACTGCACCATGAATCCACACAATTTTCCTTACCTGTGAAGCCAGGCGTTGATTTAAGGGGCTATGTGGAAGGATGGGATCCCAGTGATTGACCATTGTCTGGCAAAAGTTCCTATAACGTACTGCCTTTCTTGATCTCTGCTCCAATTTCTTGATCCTCCAATGCATGCGCCTTTTATGTACAACTTCCTCTGGATTATCTTGTGGACATGGGGTTGCTGTGATGTGGCTTCTTTTAGTTCTTGATTTACAAATGAATGGATCTGTTAGATGTGTTTGTGGACTTGCAGACTTTGTGCCTCTTTTTTTCTTCTGAATGAGAATCTGTCTGAATGTGGCAGTGTCCTGGGACATAGCTCGCATGACAGTTTCGCTTGAAGTGTGTGAAAATTGGTTCTGCCATGGTTTCTCCTGAAGAGCCTGTGATGTTGGATCTTGTGGGTCCTTTACTGACAGCAGCCTTTGTTCGTTTGAAAGATGTTGGGTAGAGATAATAGGACTCACCAGAATAGGAGTGGGATGTGCATTGTCAGCAATATTAACATCATGAATATTGGAGATGGTAGTGTGGCATGTGGAGCTTTGTGATGCAGCAGAAGGTGGATGCTGAACTTGAGTTCTGTCACCTTTCACCTGTTCTGGCTAAAGAATTTTAAATATAGGGAATTTATTATTGTTTTTTTAATGAATTACAATTATTGTTTTGATCATTGTAAAGCACTCTACACATGCTCTTAAAAACAAAGATTTGTTTTAAGTCCATGACAGGGCTATTCAACTTTGGAAAGTTCATGGGCCGCCGCAAAGCAGCATCCCCATAGCCTCAATGGCTATCTTAATTGTCATAGTAATGAGGCAAGTAGAGAGTGTGTATGCTAAATGTTTTGATGAGAACAACAGCACAGGCCAAAAAAAAAAAAAAAACACCTCTTAACGGCAGTGGGCCATGTGTTGAATAGCGCTGTTCTAATATCTACTTTGTTTGGTAATACTAGTGACATTTCAGTAAGTTTTTAAAGACTAGAAAACATGCAAGACTGAAGGAAACCTCCATGGGTAACCTACAGACTCCTAACAATTCTAAACAAGTTAAGGTTAATGCCATCAAAAACATGACATGTCTCTCAGTCTCACGTAAAGCCCTGCCCACTGATAGATAAACACATGCCAAGCAAATGGATATTTAAATACGATATACATGATGTAGCAAAATCTGTATTGATTGGTACTTTATATCATTGCCATAGATATCCTCAATTTGCCCAGACCTAAACCAGCACCTGAGCATCTGGCCCACATGGCCCTGACTCTTGATCAATGCCAAAGAAATATGTCACTTACTTGTGAAGCCAGATTGTGAAGAACTGCATCTCTGCTTCCATGTCTTGTAAAGGCTTTTGTGGCCCGCTGTTGTCTCTTCATTAACCGCCAATATTCTCCCTTTCGTTGAATCTCATTGTTCTCAATTAGCTGCTGCTCTTGCATTGACTGTAAATGGCAGCACTGATCAGGACCTCTTTTATCATCACTATGTTTCTGGGCATTTCTGCACATATGTTGTATATCTACTAGAGAAAGGGCATGGTTTCCATCCACAGCCCCTTCATTTATGTTATGGGAGTGATATTGGCTGGTGTCTTCAGAAGATAAGCCTACTGTCTCAGAGGGAGTTTGGTAAAGCGATGGACTAAATTTGTCTTTTTTATGACTTATATCCACTGAGATGTCACACTCTAACAAGATGTTCTTTTGCAAGGTAACATTTGACTGTACATTTGTCTCAGTATATTCAGAAGTAAGGTCATCTTTAGTTCTAATTGATTCTAATTTAGTGCCAATTGATTCCTCCTTTTTCATGGAGGATAAAGCCTGAAAATTGGTAGCACTGTGGTCAGCAACTGCTAGAGGCTCAATGCACGACTCTGAAGGTAAACAGGGTGAAGGTTTGTTGTCTGTAGCATTAATAAATGTACTAATTTCAGACTGTGCAGAGGGGTGTTCTTGTTTTCTGGTGGCTGAAAGAATTGGGGCACTGGTTGAGGAGCCACAAATTGTTGTATCAACAGATGAATTAATACCATTTGGAGGTACCATTAAAGGGCAACGTTTGGTTGACTTCTGGTTTTTCTTTCTCTGCTTTAACACTGAAACCTTTGACTTAAGCATACCGTTCCTGGACAGAGCAGCCCGACAAGCTCTCTGCTCTAGTTTCTTTATCCTCCAGTACTCCCTCATGCGGACCACCTGCTCCTCTTCTGTTGGGCTTCCAGACTGCATGGTCACGGTCATACTGCCCATTACCGCACCTTGGGCTAACTTGAATTTACGCAGAGAGGTGCTTGAAAAGTTGTGCCCAATAGACTTTTGGTGAGCATTAATGAAGTTATTGGATGGAGTAGCCTTATTCTGGTCTGCAACTAGCTTTGGTGACATTGGGGCTGAGGAAGCATCTGGATATAGGGGCGAACTAACCTGAGCTTTTACCTCTCTGATACAATTCACATTTGAGAAATCATGACTAGCAGCTAGAGAACAATCAGAAGTATTTGAAATGAAGGCTGTGTCATCTTCTTTGATAAAACCACCATTGGTCTCAGAGGCACTTGTCAATACATTTTCTCTTGATCGGTGAGCTTTCTGGCAGCCTGCTTGAACCCTGCATATCTCATTTAAACTGTTGTGGTAGCCTTTAACTCTATGCTTAGTTGCATCGCGTTCCTTTAATCTGACTTTCACCTCTTTCACCAAAGCAAGCTTTGCTCTCTGTTCTCGCTTTCTGATGCGCCAGTTTTCTCTACGCTTAGTAACCATCTCTTCTTCAGTCATTGGCATTCCAATGGTTCTAGCTCCAACAGTGTTCTGCTCTGAGGCAAAGTCACATGTTTTCCTCTCTGTGACGGGCCTTTTGCTGCCAAGGTATTTCTGATTTTTAGAAACTTTACAATCCCCTGTGGTCAAGGGTCTGAGTGGTAAACAGTTTTTAATTTTAGGCTTATTTTGGTTGTTGTGTACAGGTAAATCCATGGATACAAGGCTTTGCCGATATGTTGCTAAATGGTCAGCATGGAGGGCTGACATTCTTATACTTGTTTTTTGAGGAAGTGTGCTGTTTGGATGCAACTCAATGCATATTGTAGGAACTGAACAAACCATGGGACAGAGAGATTCACTGTGTTTCACCATTTTAGCATCTGTGTTTGATGACCCTGTAACTGAAGACCTAACTTTTTTATTATTGCCCATTATACCCTTCAGGGACTTTGTGCTTGTTTCTGGGAACTGAGGTAAGACATTGCTGAGTTTAGTCCTCTGAAACCATCTTTGTTTTCGGCATGGCACTGTATTAACATTACTCTCAGATACTAATAAACATAAGCTGGATACGTTTTTAGGAGTATCATCATCTTCCAGTTTGCATGAAACATCACTTTTATACATTGGGTAATCATTGGCCACTTTAGGTATCTGTGTGGAGTGTTCATCACTAACAGTGGAAATGCTAACTGCATGTTTACATGTCCCCCTCTTCTTGGTCGATGACTTTCTTGCTCTCTGCTCTCTTTTTTTGGTCCTCCAATACTCCCTTTTGTGGGCAAGCATGACATCATCAAGCTCTGCTGCTGGCTGATAATGCCGTTTAGAGGAAGCTTTGTTGGACATGGCTGCTGTTGGATTACACCATCTTAAACTGCCTTAAAAAGGATTTCAGTGAGGTCCCATCTTAATTTGAAGACAGATCTCTCTCATAGTCTTGCTTTTTAGATTGCTTTTGCATGGAGTGCTTGATGCATAGTTGACATTTTTATGAAAAAAGTAGAGCTGGTGATCTGTAAGTGAAAACAACCCATATAATTACACATTTAATAAAAAAAGCATTCGTAGAAAACACAAATATTAAAATAGATTAGAATTCAAGAAAATGCCATTGCTTGCAATGCAGTCAAGGAATGGTGTAAAAGTTTTAGATATTTTTTTTTGTTTTCAAAAAGCCCAAATATTGAGAGATTAAAAGGGATAGTTCATCCAAAAATGAAAATTCTTTCATCATTCACCCCCATGGAATCCCAGATGTGTATGACTTTCTTCTACTGAACACAAAAAAAAAAGATTTTTAGAAGAATATTTCAGCTCTGTAGGTCCTCACAATGCATGAAAATGGGCACCAAAATTTTGTAGGTCGCATAAAAGTAATCCAGAAGACTCTGGTGGTTATTGTTTGTACAGTATATAAATCACCACCTACTAGGCAGGAAGGAGAAATTATTGTATGGCACAACGTCATACATGTACAGAGACCGGATGAAAAAAAATAAAATAAAGACATCGCTTGGAGAAATTATTAAATTAAACTCTTAACCGACCACTGATCTCCCATGCACGTTCATGAGTCTGCATGCAAGCTTTAGAGCTTTTTGCACAAGAGCAACAGTAACTTTACTGCCCCTCGTGAGGTGGGACATTCAAGCCAAAATTCATTTTGTTTCACTTCAACAGGACCACCAGCGATATTAACATCAGAAAACACAACAAAGATGCACACAAACCGGAGGACTCCGGTTCAAAGAAATAAGGCTGGGCATGTAAATTCTGCTCTCTGGTGTTGTGTGAGGTTATGTTGTGTTTTCTGTTGTTAATATCGCTGGTGGTCCTGTTGAAGCAAAACCAAATGAATTTTCGCAAATGGCAGTAACATAGTCACGAAGGCGCATGGGAGATCAACGGTCGGTCAAGAGTTTTGCTTTATACATTAGATTTCGGTTTGTTTCAAACAACCAAACCTTATCATATTCTTTCAGAACAAGACATGAGTCACATCCAATGATTTATTAGACTTCTGAATAATAATTTTGTGTCCTTTTGAAGCTTGAAGAGGTGGTCACCATAAACTGCAATTGCATGACATCACTATGCACATTTTTTTTTTTTTTCACAATTTCCCCCTTTGTGTTAAGAAAAATAAAGAAATATTAGGTTATACCAACACAGGAGTGTGTAAACAATGACTGAATTTTCATTTTTGGGTGAACTATCCCTTTAAGTGAAACATTTCTTTAATTAGGTTACGTGTTGTACTCATTGCTAATGAGAAATATGGCTTGTTTTAAAACATGACATAAATGGAGAAAATAACAATGTGATTACGCTATCAATAAGATTCGTAAACTTCAAAGTAAATGGCAATAATCCTAAACAAAGGACCTGCGCAATGAGGGAACAAACATGATACGGTCACTTTAAACCTGGTCTCACAATCAAAAGCTGAAGACGTGATTTCTGTTGTGCGTTTGTCCAATACTGGCGTTTTGAGTTGACTTGATGCTGTCGCAATGTGTTTATTACTAAACGATGTGTATAAAAAAAAATATGAAGGCACATTTTGGGAGTGATTTAACATGCACTGCCGCTGTCTCCAAAGCATGTCCTCTTCATTACCTGCCCTCATGAACTTCTGCTGTGTCTGCGCGTGAACTGTTCTGTCATTGTAGTGAAAGCAAGCTACGACATTTCAATACATTTTGCGCATAGTATGCGTTTGTTTTTACCTGTTTGTCACCCGTAACTTTCCGAGACAGTTTGAGGGGGCTTGGAATTAAAGCTCAGCCAATACACTGCAGTCGCTTGACGAGGCAGACCTTTCTTTTCTATTGGCGCCCTTGACAACGGTAAAAGTACCAGGATGTAGGACCCTACAGAGAGAGAGAGAGAGAGAGAGAGAGAGAGAGAGAGAGAGAGAGAGAGCGCGAGTGTGTGTGTGTGTGCACTGCGTAACTGCGTGGGATATACGGAGTTTTAAAGCAGTAGCGTATTCACTCCCTAAAACCTAAAAAGGATTATATCGTATATTTAAGGAACAGACAATACGAGTCAGGTGCGGATTACTATAGCGGTCATTTTTTTATGTTATTTAAAACACAATCATCAGTCCAAGTGCATAATAAAAGAAGGACTGTTATTCATTTTAAATTGACAGTTTACCCCAAAATGAAAAGAATAATTTACTCACCGTCATACCATCCCAGATGTGTATTACTTTCTTCTGCTGAACACAAATGAAGATTACTAGATTAATATCTCAGCTCTGTTGTTCCTTTCAATGCAAGTTAATGGTGGCCAGAAATCCGAAGGTCCAAAAAGCACATAAAAGCAGCATAAAAGTAATCCATAAGACTCTGGTTAAATGTATATCTTCAAAGCTATATGATAAGTAAAAGTGAGAAACAGATAAATATTTAAGTAATTTTTTCCTATAAATCTACTCTTTCACATCTGAAAATCACATGTGGCACCTGTTAAGTTTCACTTTCACATCTGAAAGTGAAATAGGAGATTTATAATTAAAATGAACATAAATATTGATCTGTTTCTTAACCACACCTATCATATCGTTTTTGAAGATATGGACTTAGCTTATGAATTTAAATTTTTGGGTGAACTATCCCTTTAAAGGCCATGCACTGTGAATGATGAGTGCGTTTTTGGTTTACAGTTGAATAATTTATAAACATTGTCTAAAAATAATAAACCCAGGCACCCAGATAGCACATGCTGCCTGCATCTCCAAGATGTCTTAATGACATCCGAGACAGGTCTATTGACATACGTCT
Organism: Xyrauchen texanus; assembly: GCF_025860055.1. Lineage (NCBI taxonomy): Eukaryota > Metazoa > Chordata > Actinopteri > Cypriniformes > Catostomidae > Xyrauchen > Xyrauchen texanus. The sequence continues at coordinate 17,420,838 of NC_068277.1, read as the reverse complement.
TAAAGACGTATTGCAGATGAGCAAACAATATAAAAAATATGTTGTTCAGATGTAAACATGCACATCAAATAGACATCTGGGTGATGTGTGTTTCCTATCAGGGGTACCTTCAATGTTAGTGGCCTTATTTGGACAGTTAAGACACTTGAAAATATATGAGAAAATGCCAGTATTGGATAACAAAATATCAAACCAAATGGCATTTATTTTAAAGAAAGCTACTATGAACACCCCTTTTAAGCACATCAATTTACAAAAAGACATTTGGTAGGTTTTAAATTAAACAATAAAATAATTCATATTGAGGGCTGTGTCTAGAAGGTAACCCCCTGGCAGCTCGTGAGGGTCTCGTTCAATGTTACTAAGGTTATAGGTTTAGATTTAGTTGTTGGTTTAAGGTTAGTTTTAGAGGTAGGGTAGGTGTAGGGTTTCTTAGACTCTAAAAAACACAATAAAAACAGTGTGTGAACATTTAATGTGGCTCTCGTGAGACTTTAGGTAACAGGGGGGTTTACCTTCTTGACACAACCAATATCGAGTCCTTTGCAAAGCAAGCTGGGAAATAGGGAAATCTGCCTAGTTTCATCAATGCTACATTAATGCCACAAAAAAATATTAATATAGTTCCAACTCAAATGGATGATACCTAAATGTGAACACAGATGCCACTTTGTTTTTATATTTTGTTATTTAATGCAATGAAATTCCCATTATAGCAGCTTTATATAGGTCTGCACAATGCAACTGAATGGGTACCAAATATTTGGAAGCTACAAAAAGCACATAAAGACAGCGTAAAAGTAATCCAAGGGACTCCAGTGGTTAAATATCTTTAGAAGCAATATGATATGTGTGGGTGAGAAAGAGATCACAATATAAATCTCCTCCCTGCCCAGTAGGCAATAAGCAATTAAATGGATAAACACGGTTTAAGAATCAGCAAAGAAAGTGCTGTTCCCCTAAATAGCATAGGCACAAATTTACTACACAGTTTTTCATAAGCACTAACTAGACAAATATACTGTTACATTAGGATGTAATTTCATATATTATATTTTTCCAATTAACTGATGCAACTTCAGTTATTGACCAAAAACAAATTTGCTGTTAAACTGAGGCTGTTAGCTAAATGAGCAATGCAAAATAGAAAATATTTAAGATAATTAATCTCACTTTGTGATTCATAAATAAAACAGATTGTATCTATATGTACAAAAGTAATCAATTTGATGACAAACTGATGCGATATGATATGTGTTGCTACACGACAGTCGCTACTGTCTCTTTAAATTTACCCAGGAGCCCCTAAAGGAGCCCCAGGGGCCCCTGGCTCGGCTCTCCACCCTAAAGACAAGCATAAAATCTAAACTTAACGATCATTTGACAGGTCTTTACAACAGCCTCGATCTGACCACGACTTTTATCGACAAGTAAAAGTTAAGTTTACTTTAGCCAGAAACACAACGGTGGTGTGGCTTCAGTGCAGAGACCGACACCGCACACACTCTAATGGCTGAGTGCGCCTTTCAGATATTTATTCAACCACCCGACGAATGCATCCACAAAATTCTTTGGTTGTGACACTGCTACGTACAAGAGGTGCGAATCCTGTGCGTTAAAATATCGTTAGACAGGTATGGAGGGAAACGAGTCCAAAGAGTGCGTGCACAAAGCTCAGCAGACAGAATCTGACTCAATAATAAAAACGGAACATGGGGAGGCGACACTGACAAGGAGACACTTGGGGGACCTCTCAGCGGGTAAGTGTTATGTTAAGCATTTAAGTTTGACCATTTTATCGATGGCTCTCTGTTTGCAGCGTTAAACATTGTGACGAACAATAGCACGCATCGGCATGGCCCCTAATTTTACGGGCTCCACTATAAACAAAGGCAAAAAAAAATCATGCTGAATGTGTACACGCGATGCGTTGTCACTCCCTAGCGGAAATTCAGCGGTATCACAATGCCGCCGCCCCCTTGTTGTGCACAAATAGGCTTTGAAATACTACATTTGCAATAATTCAGTATTCATTTAAATGACGCTAAGTTATTATTAGTGTTTGTATTTTTTTCTGAAACAAAAAGAATATGAATATTTAAACTAACAATAAACAATTACTTTAACAAGGTTTATTAATCTTGGTTAAGGTTAATTTCAACATATAGTAATTTTTTTTATAAGTTGTATATGTTAACTACGAACTAACAATGAGTAATTGCATGTTTGTTGAATAACACGAACAAAGATTAATAAATAAAAATATATTTTCTATCTTTAGTTCATGATACCTAATGCATTAACTAATGTAAACAAATGGAATGGAATATATATATATATAAAGGTTTATGCACCTTTAAATTAACTGTTAAATTCATTTTCAATTGAATATTCATCTTAATAACAACAGGTCAATTATTATTGGTTTGAATATTTCCTTGTAATGGAATTTATTGTAATATTTTACCATGACCCAATATGATGTTGCCTTACAATAAAGTAATTACTATTTTATCATCAGTTTATCAGCCACACAACAAATAAGACCATTTGGCAAATTTTTCCCTTTTTTGCCCTGTATAACAAGCACAGATGATATGTTTTGAGGATGCAATAATTTATTATTTCTTAAAGTTTTATGATGTCAATACCCCTCTCTCTGTATCTCCTCCTCAGGTAAAGTGACCAATGGTTTCCCACCTCATGATAGAAAAGAAGGTCTGCTTAGCCCTGTGCGCTCCCCAGGCACCAGCTACTGGTGTGTGTCTGAGAGCCCAGACTCTCCTTTACTTCTGTCTCCTGTCCCAGGGCCATCTACGCAAGAACCCCCTCCAGTAAAACCCACACCTGGACGAGACCACCGCCGCTATTACCATGATTACTGGCGCAGAGATTACCTCATGGACTTTGACCTACAGAGACAGGGGATGTTATGTATGGTGTGTGGCAGTTCACTGGCAACCCTGAAGTTGAGCACCATCAAGAGGCACATCAAACAGAAGCACCCGTACTCCCTGCTTTGGAGTGAGTCAGATAAGGAGGTGATCAGGTCTGGCTGGGACAGCCACTTGAGTCTGGTGAATGGACAGAGGCCAGTATGCCCTGATACAGCCATCGCTCAAGAATCAGAAAAGATGCTGGACTCTGATCAGCCCACTGCAGGTCTGTGTGTTTTTTGGGTGCTTGTGTTAATTGAAAAGTATTTATCTATTTTGGTAGTAGTTGTGTAACTGTTTTAAAAGGACAAAGTTGGCACACCATTCCCACCTAGGCTGATCATAGTTTTTCACTTTTTGGTTGTGCATCTACACTGAGCTTATTTCTTTTGGATGTGCATGCTTTCGTTTACTATTTTTAGTATTTGTTTTACTGCATATGTGCTGATTTTAATTAAAAAAATCATTGTCTGCACAGGAAGATTTCCATTACTGTATTAGGTCAAGGATAGATCAACTGGCAGTCATTGATTCGATTAACAAGATACACACATACTGATAAATGTATACCTTGAAAAAACTGTAAGTAGCTTTGGATGCATTACATGTATAAATATATTACAGTAATGAGACTCATCAATGAAATGGAAAATGACAAACAAATTAAAAGGTAAACAACTGGATCTACATTAAAATAATGAGACTTTTTGGGGAAATGTGCTGAATGGTCATGAAGATAGGATAGAATAGAATAGTACTTTAAACAATGTCACAATGCAAAAAAAAATTATTTACCTAAAACATATAATATATCATTTCTAAAATATAATATCTAATTTGTTTCTCTTGATTTAGGGGTAAAAGAAATGAGGGAACCCCTACATGCAGCAGTTTTATGTTGTAATCATTATGACATTACAGGACTGTGTGTACTGCTCTTTGTGTGGCAATTTGTTACTAAATTAAAACTATACCATGTCTTTATCTGAAGATTACTCGATAAGAAAACAACCCTTTATTAGCTTGTGAATTTCTGAGTTAAGCATGTCTGAAACTTGTAACTGAAACTCAAAACACATATTTAGACATGCTCTCATGCACCTTCATGAATCTTGAATGAAACATTCACTTTTTCACTAAAACGAGGAAGACCTCCATTGTCCATGTCATTCTAGGCAAACCTGATGATGCTGTCAGTCCAGCAGCTCAGCCCCCCGTCAGCACTCAGTCTGGGTTGAACAGGGTCACGCCCTCCCCTCCTGCGCCCTCGGTCCAAGAGCTACCAGTCCCTAATGCTCAGGTGATGGAGCGCTACCTAAACGACTCATTGCACGCCTGGTTCCGCCAGGAGTTCCTTATGGAATACCAGGCAGAGGCAAGCCGTCTAGTATGCATGGTATGCAGCTGTCCATTGCCTTCGCTGCACTTGGATCACATCAAGAGCCACGTGCTGGATCTGCACCCGAACTCTCTGCTGTACAGTGCTGAAGAAAAGCACTCCATTCTGCAGACGTGGGCCAAGGCTAACGGTGAGGGCAAGAACGAAACAGAGTAGACAGTAAAGGGGAATTTAGAAGAGAAGATTGTACACAGAAAGGATTTCTGAAAGGGGAAAAGGAGAATAGATAGATAGATAGATAGACTGACAGATAGACAGGCAGGCAGCAAGATAGACTCAAAAATGAAGTCATTAACCATACTTGATTGAATTTGAGAAAGCAATTTAATTTTGTTTATTCAGTTTAAGTAATTTTAATGGAGCCAACATAATTTAGTTAAATTAGATCAAATCAATGGACTATAGTAACTCAACTTTATTATGTTATTCAAACTCAATTTAATAATGTTTAATATACTTTCTTATGTTGGTCCAATTTAATTTAATTGATTAATCAGTAGTATATGCCAGGTGAGCAAGTGTAAGGACAGTGAAACTGTTGCACTGTCAATTTTATAGCAATGGCTAATGGAGCTAAGCAGCACTCAAATCAAACATCACTTTAACATTAAAGTCCATCCTCAACCTTAGCACAGGTGCCCATCTTCACCACAGTGGTAACCACCAAAATTCCAGCCTAAAAGACATTCTTTTTAAATACCAATAGAACAAAACATTAAACGTTTACACAAATTTTCATATTCTCGTTTTGAAAAAAAAAAAAAAACTCTCAAATTAAGTAAACTTAATGTACAAATGTAATTGAATAGAACGCAATGAAATCATTTTTAGTTCATTTATATTAAGTAAATTGAACAACCTGCAAAAATCCTGTTTTGTAGATAGATTAGAAAAGTATAAATGAAAGGACAGAAGTTGAAATAAAATAATGTAGTGCAATAAAAATAAAATTACTTTATTATGGTCAAATTTACTATTGTCTGTGACAAAATTTTATGGAAATGTATTCTACATTCATTAAACATGAGAAATTAGGCTAAACAGGCATATAATAGCTTGAGTTTGAAAAATAGATATTGAAATAAAGATAAATAGTTCTGTGAAACTTTAGTTTAAATGTAAATTTGATACCAGTTTCTTCCCGCCATCAAACATGTGTTTCCCATTTGTCACACAGAACCTGACGCTTTACAAATTGTCAAATCGGAGCAAGATACCAAAGAAGTAAAGATAGATGGTTCAGCCCCGTTTTTCCATCTGGACACAAATCCTATCCAGGGAAACTTGGGAAGTTCCACGGGAGTAGCTGAGAATCCACCAGACACTGCCCAGATGGCACAGTCTGTACCTTTGCCCAGGAAGAGAAGATTGAAATATGGCACCCCCTGGCGTCTCCGCCTGGATTATTTAGTGGCGTATGGTCCTCCGGATAATCCACTCTGCTACTGTATGGTGTGTTCTGAGCATCTGCCTGTGCCAAGAGTCAGCAACTTCCGTAAGCACATCCTGGCATGCCATCCACAAACAAATGACCTCAGCCGAATTGAGAGAGATGCTGTGATTAGCGCCTGGACAAAAGAGGAAAATATCGACTCTGCTCCAACGATGGAGCATGGTAAGTACAAATACAGACAACCATAGAAATAATATTAATAGTATACCATGCAGATCAAATATAGAAAAAAGTAGACCAAAAATGAAATGCCAAATTAATCATTTTGTATTACAAGATAATAATCAAGAAACACAAAAGCAACTTCAAACTGGAAGGGAAGCACAGATCACTCATAAATGATACTAATCTACAATTATTATTATTATTATTATTGTGACAGCAATGTTGCTCCCATAAGCTGTTTATCAAACTATTACTCAACAGTAATAAGTACCATACGAACAGTAAAAATAAATATACCTTATGAAAATAACTGACCAACTCCAGAACTGTTAAAGAATTTTGATAAATTTTTTACAACACAGATTGCAAATAACTGCATCAAGGTGTCAGGAGCAGAGTGGTAAATGGTAAATGGTCTGCACTTATATAGCGCCTTTTTAACCTTATCGGTATTCAAAGCTTTTACACTGCGTCTCATTCACACACACACACATTCACACACCAATGACGGCAGAGCTGCCATGCAAGGCGCTAGCCTGCCATTGGGAGCAACTTGGGGTTCAGTGTCTTGCCCAAGAACACTTTGGCATGTGGAGTTGTGTGGACCAGGAATCTAACCACCAACCCTGCGATTGGTGGCCTACTCGCTCTACCACCTGAGTGTAGGGAATGAGAGGCTCAGGACCCAATCGCAGAGTGAAAAAATAACAGATTTTATTTATACAACAAAAAGATTAAAAACAAACAAGATACAAGACCGACTGAACACAGAAGACGGACCGAAGAGCGCACGGCAAAGAATACAACTGAAGCCGTGCGCTCACAAAGACAGACAACGAAACACAAGACAGACATGGGACGATGATGCCATGGTCCTGTCAGACAAAAATCCAGAGTGACAGGACCGTGACAGTAACCCCTCCCTCTGTCCCAAAACGGGAACATCAAATGCACAAGACAGACAAAATGAGCACTAACATAAAAGATAAAACACAAAAGAAAGAGAGGGAGGGAGGGAAACCAGAGAGCGGCCTGGGAGGAGGCCTCAGGGCAAAGGCGAGGTCTGGCGGTCTGGGAGGTGGCCTCAGGGCAGAGGGAACAGAGGACTGGGCGGTAGTCACTGGACAGGGGCCAGGAAGGAACGGTTCAGGGGTGGAGCCATGGAAGGCTTGAATACCGCCAGAGACTGGGGAACAATCTCAGTGGCTGTGAGCACAGGCAGTGAAACGGGAACGACCTCCGGGGTCGTGGGCACTGGTAGTGATGAGGGAACAGCCTTTGTGGCTGTGAGCACAGGCAGTGACAGGGGAACGACCTCTGTTGCTGTGATCACAGCCAGTGACATGCGAATGACCTCCGTGGCCTTGAATACCGGCAGAGACTGGGGAACAGTCTCCTTGGTCGTGAGCACTGGCAGTGACAGGGGAACAGTCTCAGTGGCTGTGAGCACAGACAGTGACAGGGGAATGTCCTCTGTGTTCGTGGGTGCTGGCAGTGACAGGATAACAGCCTTTGTGGCTGTGAGCGTTGGCAGCGACTGGGTAACGGCCTCCGTGGCCGGCGAGCACTGGCAGTGAATAGGGAATGGCCTCCGTGGCCAGGAGCGCAGGCAGTGACTGGAGAATAGGAGTCTTCTCCTCTTCCTCTCCTGGGTGGCCGGGAGCACTGCTGTGGGAGCAGCCGTCATGACCAAGGTCACTGGCACTGGGATGGCCGAGGCTTCAAACACTGGCTCTAGGACGGATGAGGCTTCAGATGCTGGCTCTGGCACAGACGAGGGCACTGCCTCGTTGACCGTGGCAGGCGTGGGCACTGGCTCATTGGCTGTGGCAGGCATGGGTGCTTGAAGGAGCAGGGGAATGGCCTCCATGGCTGTGGGGCTCTGACAGCGACATTGGAACGGCCTCCGTGGCCATTTGAAATGTCAAGGTTTCTTCATAATTTAGTTTTACATGACCATTTTACACTCTCTCTTTTACCCTTAAGAATTAAGCATAAAATCTTTACTCCTGTGCCTTTAAGACGTTATATGTGAAAACTGCTAGAGTTGTTTACACTGCTGCCCATCAGGGCAGGCCAAGTTGCTGAATACTGAATAGGTGTTGATGTGGAAATATAAGCAGCCGTTATGTCAATACCGTGCTTTGGGGAGATTTGCTATTTGAAAATTAGTGTATGTTTATTCTAAAAAAGTAATGGCAATTATATTATCCATCATTTGTCCTTCCTTTAAATCTCATTTCTCTCTCATTTTTGATTCTTTTTTCCAATAAAGACCTACAGAGTGTCACTGTCACTGAGAAAGCCATTGTTGACACACAAGTGTCACCTGGAAAAATCACAGAGCAAGGAGGCAACGAAACCGAAGACAACAACAGCACAAACATTACACCATCAACACCGATGGCTGGGCGGAACAGACACTACCCGGGTAAGGACCAGCGGCGTAATTACCAGGCACGCTGGCGGGTGGACTTCCTGATGGACTACAACTGCAGGAAGCATGGATTGATCTGCATGGTTTGTGGTGCTTCACTCGCTACGCTTAAGGTCAGCACCATCAAAAGACACATCCTACAGGTACACCCTCACTCCCTGGACTACGGCCCTGAGGAGAGGCAGCTGGTCCTGCTTAGCTACAATCAGATCTCCCTGCACTTTCATTCTGATGACTGTTTTTCAGGATCAAACCTCATCCATAAAGAGAATGCTCATGATAATGATTATGAAAATTTAAATACTGGACAAACTTCAACCCAGAACATACATGAAAGAGAAGAAGTCAGGATGAGTTTTTGACATCTCGTTTTTGTTTTTGTTTCCTTCACTCAGGAAATTTGCTGTGGGGTTAGACCAATTTTGTTTGAAGGATGTGACATAGTATGACAACAATTGCACTTACTGTCTCTAAAAAAGTGATTAAAAACATCTGGAATGTTCAATAAGTTCTAAAAACTTTATTTATGGTAAACATGAGACAGGAAACATTTAAACATCAACTTTAAAAAAGAATCTGAAATGTTCCCAATAGCCGATTTTGCTGAACTTTTATGATTTCTTTGGAAAAAATGTCTTATATGCATCTCTGTTTGTACAGCACAGACTGACAATACTTTTGTTGATGCAGCACACTTGATATTTTGCATGAAGTCACGCATTACAGTGGAAAACATTATTTTCTTAATGTACCTAAAAGTGTACTGGGCACAGGCGTTTTGGCACTGTTGTAGAGACACTTGGTGCAAGGGGTGAAAATTTACCTTAGAAAAACTTAGCTTGTGTTATACCTAATTTTTACCAATCTGAAATAAAAATGAGCAAAACTATTGAGAAATATGATTTATAATATTAATGTTAAATAATATATAACTCAACTGGTTCAGTTCACCAAAAGAATATATTGAAATAAAAATCTTTATTTACTGTATACAGACTTCCTGTTTAAGCAAAGTGTGATTTGAGCCATGTGTAAATGTCCATGTCTCAGGGAGCATGTTTTTTCCATCTGTAACTTTCTATAATATATATATATGTATATAGTTTTTGCACTTATGGGTCATAATCAGTTTGAGTGTATTGCAGGCAGAATCTAATCATAAATGTGCAATTAAATTCAAAATGAGCCTATACTGAGTAAACAGACAAGAGATGTACACTATATGGCCAACAGTGTGTGGACACCACTGTCTATGTAACAGGTTTGGCTATTCCAGTAGTTCTGCGAGTAATGCATTCTGGAACAGAAAAGGCCCTCCCCACAATGTTTGAAGTACACAATTCTTTAGAATGTAATTTGTGTGGAATTGCTGTAATAACCAAACCTGTTCATTAGAAGAGGGTGTCCACATACCTTTGGACATATTGTATGTACTATCTCTAATCATTAACACATCCTGGTTACTTTTATCTAAAGAGATAAGATATGCAAATTAAATGGATCATGAAGAAATTCCTTTTGTGCTGATATGTAAAGTTATCAACCTCCTAGCTTTAGACATTCACATGTCTCTAGCAGACAGTTGTATCATCTGGCACAGTGAACTGAAACTTATGTGTCAGTATCTCTCTGGGATTTGAAATCACAAGAGGAAAGCTAATGTTGTTTCACCACTTCTTTTAATGATATTGTACGTTTTGGGTTTCCCAAAGCTGATGCTGTTAATGTTGGTGTGAAATTCTATAGTAGCAGCCGTGTTTATCTCCATGATATAATGGGAACCAATGTGTCTTCCTTCAGTGGAAATTCAGCTCTTTGTTTCACAGAACAAATCAAAGGAGAATGAAACTTGTGCCATCACATTTTAGCTTTGGCAGACCTTACCTGTTTGGTCACGAAAGCTCATTTTCTTTTTCCAAATGCAGTTTGGAAGTATTTGGACTTTGAAAGCATTTTTACATTAGCAGCATTTCAAACACTCACATTCCGTCACCCTTAGGGGATTCCTCAAGCAACACATGCTTCTTTGTCACTGAATATGTGATTTTGTATCCTCTTTTCACCATAAAATCTACACAACAGTTATGCACTTTGATAGTGAATCCATTAAAGCTGACATTAGGGATTTTGAAAGCATTGTGAATATGTTTGTTTAAAAGAAATGTTCACCCAAAAATGTACATTTTCATTTACTTGCCCATTAGAAGAGTAGTTCAACTCTGTGTGTCCTCACAATGAAAGTGAATGTATACACACATTTTGAAGCTCTAAAAAGCACTTCAGAAGTGATATGATAGGTGTGGGTGAGAAACAGACAAACATTTAAGTCCTTTTTTTTTACTATAAATTCTCTTCCCTTCCCAGTAGGTGGCGATATGCACAAAGAATGTGAATGTGAAAGCGGAGATTGATAAGAAGAAAATGGACATAAATATTGATCCGTTTCTCACCCACACCTATAATAATCACTTCTGGAGATGTAGATTTTACCACCAGTATCATATGGATTACTTTTATGATGCCTTTATGTGCTTTTGGAGCTTCAAAATGTTTGTACACATTCACTTGCATTGTGAGGACCTACAGAGCTGTTATTCCTCTAAAAAATCTTTGCGTTGTGTGCAGAAGAAAGTTAAATCTGGGATGGCATGAGTGTGAGTAAATGATTACAGAATTTTTATTTTGGGAGAACTATCCTTTAATGCCCGGACCAAGATTATAATAGTTTTGAATTTAGCTTTTATTTCCATTTCATTTTAAATTTTTCACTACAGTTTAGTTTAGTTTGTTAGTTTTAGGTTTATTTGTAAGTTATTTGCTAGTTTTAGTTTAGTTTTTCAGTACTTCTACTTTTTAGTTTTAGTATTTATATTAAGGGATATTGGAGAATGTGCAAAACAGGCATTTGTGTAATGCAGGACTCCCCAGTGTCCAATTTATAAATAATATTATTGCGGGTGGCCTCCAAGCAGGATTTCTCTTAGGATCCCCACATGCTTTGTAACAGCCCTGCTGAAAGTAAACTTATGCAATCAACTCAATTCTCTGCAACAGAAATGTGAACTGCACTGGATAGGAGAAGAGGCTATTGTCATATGGTTGTTATATTATTTTACAAATGATAGATAAAAGCTCCATCTCTATGTAGTTCATTCCATTATCTACAGCAGTGGTGCTCACACTTCTATGGAATGAGATCTACTTTTTCATGTTACTGCAGCAAGATCTACCATGCAGAATATATATATATATATATATATATATATATATATATATATATATATATATATATATATATATGCATTGTCACAATACAAAAATGTCAGTAGTTGTTAATGAAATGTGACAATTCTTGATACCAGTTTATCACAACAAATAATAACACTAACCATTTTATGTATGAACCAAAATAATTATTCAAGACTACTAAACAAGAATTTTTAAACAGTAATACAATAGCAATACAGCAAGGAATCGAAATAAATAAAAAGTATAGGACAAAAAATATAAAATTAAGAAAACAGTGCTTTAAATTTTTTTTTTAACAGCAGTATCAAGCAGTAATATTCAAGTAAACATTCTGAATGAAATACTAAATAAAAATACTTCCGATCTTCACTGTATAATGTACTGTATAACACATCAAATCTTTTTAAAGCGAATAAAGTAATCCAGCCAAGAACAGAGTGGTTTACTTCTTATGGTTGTTTGATTAATAACAACACAGAGACAGCAGCAGGTCTATTAGGTTACATTACATGTAAAAAAGACTTGATACTTTGATACAAATCAGCCGTTTACGATCACTATAGACATCACATGAGTTTAAATGAATGCTTCACTAAAACGGGCATTTTGGCGGAATGTTGATATATATTTCCGGCGCGTATCCGCATTGCAATCGTTCTCGGGTCACATGCGCATATAAGCGCACAAACCCGCCTGTCAGTGAAAGCGCGCAGCTACTATAAGATCGCTAGCGAATTATTAAATTATGGATTATTTTTAAACAGCAGAATAAGAACGTTATAATAAACCTCGACTATGTTAAAAAATATAGCAGGATATATTTTTGAAATTCAGGCTACTTCTCATTTGCTTGCCCCTTCAAAAATCCACTTGCCCCGGAAGCGTTAATGTCTAGTCCTGCTGACCTTCAAATCAAACTCTTTACCAGTTCCAAATTAAATGTAAAACAAATCAGACTGACAGGGTAAGACAGAACGAGTAAGTTACGGTAATGGCGGGTTGAAAAACATAAAGCAACAAAAACGAAATCTTATTCAAGATTATGTTTATTTGACTGACTTCAGTCAGTTTCAGAGCCATGAATTAATATTTTTGTTTAGTTTCATTTTCTTTTTTTTTCTCCAATTATTATTATTGATTTTTTTTTTTTCAGTTTAAGAAAATGTTTTTTTTTTTACATTTTGTTTACGATAATAACCTTGGTCCTGACGAATATGCGTTACCTTGCATGTTATATTATTGACATGTGGGAGGTCTGTGAAATTCTCTGTTTAGGGGTAACATGGCAGCAAGATTCAGTTTTGCATTTGTACTCGCATGTACATAGCCTTTTTGTACACTGCTAACTCTCAGTTGGATTCACTCCTGAATATACAGTGGGTACGGAAAGTATTCAGACCGCCTTACATTTTTCACTCTTTGTTATATTGCAGCCATTTCTAAAATCATTTAAGTTCATTTTTTTCCCTTATTATTGTACACACAGCACCCCATATTGACAGAAAAACACAGAATTGTTGACATTTTTGCACATTTATTAAAAAAGAAAAACTGAAATATCACATGGTCCTAAGTATTCAGACCCTTTGCTGTGATACTCATATATTTAACTCAGGTGCTGTCCATTTCTTCTGATCATCCTTGAGATGGTTCTACACCTTCAATTGAGTCCAGCTGTGTTTGATTATACTGATTGGACTTGATTAGGAAAGCCACACACCTGTCTATATAAGACCTTACAGCTCACAGTGCATGTCAGAGCAAATGAGAATCATGAGGTCAAAAGGAACTGCCTGAAGAGCTCAGAGACAGAATTGTGGCAAGGCACAGATCTGGCCAAGGTTACAAAAAAATTTCTGCTGCCCTTAAGGTTCATAAGAGCACAGTGGCCTCCATAATCCTTAAATGGAAGACGTTTGGGACGACCAGAACCCTTCCTAGAGTTGGCCGTCCGGCCAAACTGAGCTATCGGGGGAGAAGAGCCTTGGTGAGAGGTAAAGAAGAACCCAAAGATCACTGTGGCTGAGCTCCAGAGATGCAGTCGGGAGATGGGAGAAAGTTGTAGTAAGTCAACCATCACTGCAGCCATCCACCAGTCGGGGCTTTATGGCAGAGTGGCTTGACGGAAGCCTCTCCTCAGTGCAAGACACATGAAAGCCCGCATGGAGTTTGCTAAAAAAACACCTGAAGGACTCCAAGATGGTGATAAATAAGATTCTCTGGTCTGATGAGACTAAGATAGAACTTTTTGGCCTTAATTCTAAGCGGTGTGTGTGGAGAAAAGGCAGTGCTCATCACCTGTCCAATACAGTCTCAACAGTGAAGCATGGTGGTGGCAGCATCATGCTGTGGGGGTGTTTTTCAGCTGCAGGGACAGGACGACTGGTTGCAATCGAGGGAAAGATGAATGCGGCCAAGTACAGGGATATCCTGCACGACAACCTTCTCCAGAGTGCTCTGGACCTCAGACTGGGCCGAAGGTTCACCTTCCAACAAGACAATGACCCTAAGCACAACGCTAAAATAACGAAGGAGTGGCTTCACAACAACTCCGTGACTGTTCTTGAATGGCCCAGCCAGAGCCCTGACTTAAACCCAATTGAGCATCTCTGGAGAGACCTGAAAATGGCTGTCCGCCAACGTTTACCATCCAACCTGACAGAACTGGAGAGGATTTGCAAGGAGGAATGGCAGAGGATACCCAAATCCAGATGTGAAAAACTTGTTGCATCTTTCCCAAAAAGACTCATGGCTGTATTAGATCAAAAGGGTGCTTCTACTAAATACTGAACAAAGGGTCTGAATACTTAGGACCATGTGATATTTCAGTTTTTCTTTTTTAATAAATGTACAAAAATGTCAACAATTCTGTGTTTTTCTGTCAATATGGGGTGCTGTGTGTACAATAATGAGGAAAAAAAATGAACTTAAATGATTTTAGCAAATGGCTGCAATATAACAGAGTGAAAAATTTAGGGGGGTCTGAATACTTTCCGTACCCACTGTAATTAACAGCAACTTTAATAAACAATAACATCATTCTATCTGTTGATATTGAAAGAAGACTATGAGAGGCCTAATCTTTTGCATTATTCAGACATGTTCAACTGTTAATAATGATAATAAACCATTTAAAAAATAAAAAATAAATAATAAAAGCTCAAGCACTTAATTTGCTTTTGGCATTTTTATTAAGTTCACTTTGACATCATTACAGGGACCACAATTTTTCCTGTTTGCACCCCCCCCACAAAAAAGCTCCCAATTATTAACTTAATTCGAAAACAAATTGAATGCAGATGTTAGTAATCACATCTAGTTTTCTTTTCCCAGAGAAAGAGTCAAAAGCAAAAAGAACATAACTTCCATCACCCCTTCTCAGAGAGAGACTGATAAACACATGAAAGAAACAGCAAACATGCCAAGGATCTAGAGGAATAAGTTAAGTAATATATATTAAACTCAAACGACCTCAGAGGATAATCAGATACTCCGACATGGAATCTAAACAGGTCTGCATCTATTAAAAAAGTAGTTATATAGTCATAGTTTACCCTTAAAATGAAAGAAAACAAGACTTTGTGGTAATACAAACAGTCAGAGCTTTACCAACCGTTCTCCAAAAGCAACACGGCACCGGTGATCTCACCTGTAAAACATGCTTGCTAAGCAACACAATGACAGGACACTTGTCTGAATGTGATCATGTGTGTACACATGCATTCAACACCAAAAAAGGTCACGAGAGAGCAAAAAATACATGACATGAAGGGCAAATTAAAGTATATTAGAAAAAGGCCCTAATAATGGAGCACAAAAGTTTTAACTGTGATTCTGGTTAAATGTTTTTAATGCTTTGATAAGGATTTCTCTAGATTTGGACACAAAAGTTCGATGACATGCTTCCAACTGCATCAGCTGGAATGTTATACGATCGCTGCCATGAAACGCTGCCGTTTTGCATAATATGAATGCAACTATTGATACACGGTAGATATTCCATTTATTGTCATATTGTAAAACTGTGAGCACAAATGCATGAGTAGTCATTGGGCAGGCTGACACCACATTAAAAACACTGGCCAAACCGCTGCCATTTTACTGAATCACCCTTCCCTTTCAGCAATAACATGCCCTTATAATTGTATTTCCAAGAAGTCAATGTGTTTGCAGTGAGTTCTGGATTTTTGTTAAGGAAAAACAGTGATGCAACATATTCCAGCCTTGATAAAAAAAAAAATATATATATATAATAATATTAAAATTAAAATAAAAAAAAACCAACAACTTCAAACATCCAATAAATATTCAAAAATCTTCTGTGTCTAGGTTGGTAAACAATGCTCCAAAATGCTGACACAAGACCAGTTTTACCTTAAAAATTGTTACCATATGAATGATGGGTACTAGCCTTGTTTTGACAACAATAGATGACCTATGGGGCCAACATGGACACTTCAAATCAAACAGATTAATTCCTTCCTCTCCTATATTCTGAAGCTCCGATGATCCTATGCATAAAACTCAACCTTAAGGATATTAATACATATTTATTGTTACGGAGCCAAATGCCATACATGGGATTTAAAGCAGTCATCCTATTTGAGATATAATATAACAACAACTCTTATTTGAATAGTAATAATAACATATACATGTGAACTCAGATAACTGAGTGCAAAAGAGACAAATATAAGAGCTGTATATTCATTTTAGTTTTTTTTTTAAATATAAAAAGCAACAAACTACTTCACAGCAAAAAGCCTGTTGTAACCTTATTATATATACATACAGAAAAAAAAAATTTGCGCCAGTAACAGGTAGGTAGGATGGTGAACTAGACCAAATTATCACTGCTGGTATCTGAACTGGTACTGCTGGACTGATTGTCATGTGCACGTCCAGACAAATAATTCACATTTGTCAAAGAACTAAACGAAGGGGGAACAAGTATGTGTTGCAGAACATTTTAGATTTTTTATTTTAATTTTTTTTTGTGAAATGTTCATTTTTAAAAGTACAGACATTTGCTTTAAATTCAAACACCTGTTTTTATTTCCATCCACCCGCCAAACACTTAAAACCAGGTCATAGGTTCAGTCTAGTTCACAAACCCTTCCTCACACTGGCCATTGACATCCAGTTGCAGCATTGCATCACATCCCGTGTTGGAAACATCAGCTCCTGGAGCCCCAAGCTTCTTGCCCTAATGCTCGTAATTAAGCTGCAGAGTTAACATTGAATATCAAGAAGCTTTAGATTTTACATACTAGCTGGTTCAGTGCAGATGGTGGTTTGAAGGGTTGATGTTAAACAGGGGGAAAAAAGAGGAAAGGGGTGGGGCAAAGAGGAAGGGAGGGGTGGCGGCTAAAGGTGGAAGGATGGTAAACATGGTGTTGAGGGAATCGGAGAGAAGGATCATTCCGTTTTACAGCGCTTCATCGCTCCTGGGAGTTTCTCTTGTAGTCTGATGGAGAGAGTTGGAGACAAGCAGAATGAGACAGTGCCCATTAGGTGGCAATATTACAAAGTGCAAATCAAGGCCTCACTAATTGGCAGCCATTTCCAAAACTCAATTCTGTACAGCAAAATAACACACACACACACACACACACACACACACACACACACACATTGTGCATTCCTACTTTTAAATTGTTTCTCTACTCAAAGCACTTACTTGGCCATTGTACTGTTGACTTGATTGCGTGCAATGCCAATGTAATGATCAATCTGGGTCTATGGAAAGAAGAAAATGAGGTTCCATTGTAAGTAACGATAACTGTAATAATTCATTAAAACATTTTCTAAAGATCACGCGAGCAGGATGAGGCAGACGTCTATGGATTTATCATAAAGTATCATCAGTTTTATCATCTGCCAGGTAAAATCCGCAAGTCTGATTGCTTAGAAAAGTAATAGTACACCACTCCTTAGAAATCCAGGTATTGTATTACAAACAGTGAAGAGTGAGGTATATGCCAAAGTTTAATACTTGAGATTAGGGATTTGTTCCTAACCCCAAGTATGAGTACTACTTAGCAATGCTAATTACTATATAGAATATTTAATACAGTCATAAGTCACATTTTATAAACTATCCTGACCGCAAAACAGTCTGAAGTCACATGTCATAATCAATGTAACACCGTTTTGAGTGCTGTGATTTTAATTTTCTAACTGTGAAGATATTAAAAACTGGGTTACTGCATTTCCAAGGTCACCGCATAGCACTCTGCACAATGGAAATTAAAGAGACGGTTTAGAATTTTGTGGCACCATTATGGATGCATCATTATGGGCATACATATCTTCATTAGTGCTGTATTTAATTTAGGGGAAGGAATAGGAACTTACAACAGACATTCTATAATTTAGGGGAAGGAATAGGAACTTACAACAGACATTCTATAAATTCTTGAACAACAACTATTGTTAAGACTTGACAAATGCCTGAAAAGATTAATCCTAGTCTTGTGAAAGGGCTTACATAAGACGACTATGGCGTAATCATACATACTGATCACTGATTACTATTCTCTCTGAGTGGGCCAACTGTTCTGAAATGCTAAATACATTTGAGCATGTACGTCATCTCACATAAAAAGCAAGATTACTAAGGCTTTACAAAAGAAACTATGAATGCATTTTAAAATCTTGCAGTTGTTAAACATGCAGTGAAATATTTTGTATTTTTTTTGCATAGGCTTCCTCAGTCTCATTAAAGATCACAAGTAACAAGAGCAACCAGTAAAACTAGGTAACTAGTATCAATTGCTACAACATTAAAAGGTACCCATGATGCAAGTAAATCATCTGATCTCCTGGGATTTTCACGCACAGTCTCAGATAAACACTCAGTACATTGGTAGTGAGAAAAAAAGCATCTCAGAATGCACAACACGTCAAAACTTGAGGCAGATGGGCTACAACAGCAGAAGACCACATTGGGCACTTTATTAGGACCATAGTGTTCCAAATAAAGAGCTCAGTGAGTGTATATGATATATACAATTGCACCACAAAAGTATTTAAGTGGACACTTAAAAAAGATTAATTCTAAAGCAATTTCATTATAAATCTAATGTTATTGCATTAGAAACAAAATATTACAACAAAAAGGGCATCTGCAAACAAACTAAGCTAGATAATTTCTAATAGCTTTTGAGCTATTTTTCGATGATATTTAATTAACTGTTGTCAAACAATCATTGTATTAAAATCAGTTTCCCTCAAGTTTACACAGGTGCCCCAGCAGAGTAACCAAAGGTGTAGTTCATCACAATACTCATCCATCATTATAACTATGGAAGTTCTACAAAGTTTGATAACCATAAAGTGTCCAAATAACTTTTAAATAAATATCTATAGTTTTATCATTTGAAACCTGGAAAACTATTTGTGAAACTATTTGTGAAAACTGGGGTACAATTGTTTCAAATAAATAGAACACATTTTGATATTTTGTTATTAAGCAAGATTTTGGAGTGCCAATGCCTAGTTTTGCAACGCAGAAATATAGATAGAATTATGGATGGGATCTAACCTTGTTCTTCTCATAGACAGGTGGTACACCAAAGAGAAGGATATCCGCTGCAAAAGAAGTGAACACATAGAAAGTGACTATCATTGTTATGTTGTAATACTGGAAGAATTCTAAATGGCCCAAATCTTGAAATAATTTTTAAGGTTTTTTTTTTAATTTGGCACATTTAGCCTACCAAGGATGAGAATGGTGATGCCATTGAAGACCGCTCCAACATATGTCATTAGCCACATAACCACTGCGAGCTGAAATAAGAAAATTATACATACTGTATGTCAAAAGAACTTTTTATTACCACAATGCCAGAGAACGCAATATTCGAAATGAATTTTTGTGCGTTTAGAATGGTCAATGAACATCTCCCTTGCAGACCAATTTAATTAAAATCTTACTGTTAATAATACAGAAACAGGAATTATATGTGAGGGAGAGAGGACAGACTGCCTCTCTCAAACATCTTAAGGGCTATATATACACTGCGTTAAATCTTAGCACTTATATAATTGCTGGACCAGCACTAACCTTGAGGGAATCCACCAGATCCTCGACCAGAAAGAGGCGGCTCATCTTCTTGAGCGCACAGTTGATGTAGGACAGACAAAGGTCCACGTGCTTGCGGAAGGTCTCGGGAGGTATGGTGACATCTTTGTCCATCAGAGCCCTGTCACAGTCATGTTGGTCAAACCAATTAGCCTTGTCACTGCATATGATTCAACAATACTCCAAACCAAATCGTACTTGAACTGAGCATGACATGAAACGGTCACATCATGGACCAAAGAGTTACATATCTGTCTGTTTTTTTTTTTTTTTACAGAATCTTTACATAGACTTCAGCAATGACCCATCTTTATTTGCTGCAGATTTGCACACCTGTGATATTGAAAAATGTAAATGCATCATTCTATAATCAGATTGAGACTACCTGAAAAAATATTAATCAAATTGTTAGGTACCTAAAGACTCCCACCCCAACCAAGGTATTCTTTGAAGTAATGTGTACATCACACATGAACATGGAAAATACTTAAATATACTGAAACACCATCATTACAGCCTGGTACCACCAAAGTACTTTTTGTAAAGGTGACAGTTCACTCTGTTCCTGTTGTGGCCTACATACAACGTCTTTAGGTAGACTAGGGATGGGAAGTGTAAGGACTTAATGATTCCGGTTCCCATTCTGATTCCTCTAACAATTCCATTAACATCTCTTTTAGTGCTTTTGAGGATGGGATTTAGAAATGGGAAATGCAATTCTTATTGGATTTCCTGCCTTGGCAGACTGTTACCAAAGGATGAGATCATTACATATTTAAACCGAACATATTCATTTGTAAATGCGCTGTTAAAGTCAATGCCGACATTTTAATTGAGATATTTCATAAATTAATTAATTTTTATAAAATACCCTTGATTACAACAAAACTCATTATGTCTATCTTTAACTACACATTGACAATAATCCAGTAATAAATCTATATTATGCAACAACAATTCTTGTTTAATTTAAAAGCGGATATGACAAAATAAATGATTTGCAGCTGAGCAAGTTTTTCCATTCACTAAAAAGAACAGAAGAATCATTTGATTGTTAGGAAGTGCTGTATGTTTCGCAGTATAGATTGAAAAGACAGGAATTGGACTACACTGTTTGCACTGTATGTGTTGTGCTGCTAAATCCATAGCGTCAGTGGTTTAGTAGTAACCAAAGAGGTGGGCATACTATGAATTTATCGAGGATTGTATATGAAATTACTAATGACAGTAGTAATGTTCACGTTAGCGCATTATATTATGATATACAGTACATAAAAAATGTATTATTTTTTGTTTTATGTGTGTACAAAACATTTTTTGTGTAGAATGAAATAGCTTTCCTATTAAGATATAGAAATTAATATTTATAGATAGATATCACGAGGAAATAATACATCACTGACCGCAGTAAAAGATCTGGTTCTCAAATCCCAACCCTAAGTAGGACAAAATCCTTTTTGCATGCATTCACATGACATTGAGTTTACGGACAAAAAAAGACTTACTTGAAGGGGTGACCCTCGTTGGACTTCTGCACAGCCTGGACAACAGACTTGTAGATGCGGAAAGAGATGGTGACACAGAGCAGGGCCAGCAGTAGGTAAGAGACAACGCTGATCATGCTGAACGCTGCCAGAGAGAGCAGTACCAGCATCGACAAACCAAACACCACTCCGGACTTCTTAGGGTCCCGCCAATGCACCAGGTCATATACTGCATGACAGAGAGTGTGAAAATCATGTGCATGTGGTGTGTTTTTAGGTATTAAGGAAAGAAAGTTGTTTGTCAAAATTATATCATCCTTTTTTTTTTTTTTTTTAAATGGTAGTACAATAACAACATAAATCACGAGCTTACAGATGTAAAAGGCAGTAACAATTATTTTAATTAGATTTTTTAACTCTTAAATCATTATTGTTCCATCATAAAAA
This sequence comes from Xyrauchen texanus, assembly GCF_025860055.1. Classification (NCBI taxonomy): domain Eukaryota; kingdom Metazoa; phylum Chordata; class Actinopteri; order Cypriniformes; family Catostomidae; genus Xyrauchen; species Xyrauchen texanus. The sequence continues at coordinate 17,399,182 of NC_068277.1, read as the reverse complement.
AAATACAGAGCTCATATTCTCCATACTGCTGTGGTTATATAATGCAGAGAGAGTTTGAGTGGCCGGTGATGCATTATGAAAGGAAGCTTTTAAAGAAGCCTTACATAAAAGGCAGCCTCCACATACAGCAATGCCTTGAGGGGGTTCAGCTCTGAGCATTACCATTTCTTGGGTACTCGCACGGTCTATAATGAAGGACTGAACAACTGCCTCGATCCACCTGCCATATATTGTGCAGGTCCCCCTCGTGCTGCCAAAACAGTGCCAACCTGCATCTCAGAATACCATTCGGAGATGATATTCTTCTCACCACAATTGTAAAGCACAGTTATCGGAGTTACCATACACTTTGGCATTTTTAACCAGTCTGGCCATTCTCTGTTGATCTCGCTCAAAGCATTTCCATCCACAGAACTGCCACTCGCTGTGTTTTGTTCTTTGCACCATTAAGAGGAAATTCTAGAGACTGTTTCGCATGAAAATCCAAGGACATCAGCGGTTACAGAAATACTGCACCAACAGTCATACACCATGGTCCAAATCAATGAGATCACCCCCCATCCCCCCATTCTGATGATTGATGTGGACATTAACTGAAGCTCCTGACCCATATCTACATGGTTTTATGCACAGCTGCCACACATGCCGATTAGATAATTGCATAGATGATTGTTGGTGCCAGACAGGCTGGTTTGAATATTTCTGTAACTGCTGATCTCATGGTATTTATTTATTTTTCAAAATGCTTAATGCTTTCTTCCTGGATGAGGGATTCATACTCTGGAATGTGTGGGGATGGGTCCTGTAACACAAGACCATTCACATGGAAGCGATGGCTGGATGAAAAACACCCTTACAAAAAAAGTTTCTTTAGGGTTCCATTTAAAAATGTAGGGTTCTTTATTCGGCAAAAAAAATAACCCTTTATGCCAAAAAAGTTCCATTTACAAAGATTTACACAAAAGGGTTCTTTGAGTTGTAATGCATGTATGTATGTATGTATGTATGTATGTATGTATGTATATGCATGCATAAATTACTTTATTGAAAGTTTTGATTAAAAATAGTTCTGAACACTACCCAAATTTATTTTTCATACTGCAGGGTTTGATTAGAAAAGGATAAATGGTGGGCCTGGGAATCTCTGCAAGTAAAGACGCTGACTACCACACCTGGAGTCGCAAGGTTGAATCCAGGGCATGCTGAGTGACTCCAGTCAGACTTCCTAAGCAACCAATTTGCCTGGTTGCTACGGTGGGTAGTGTCACTTTGGGTTAACCTCCTCGTAGTCGCTATAATGTGGTTCTCGCTCTCGGTGGGGCGCATGGTGAGTTGTGAGTGGATGCCTCAGAGAATAGCCCGATTCTAGTCTCAATTCATAGAATCATAAAAACACTGAATGATACTGAAAATGAGTTTGTACTAGGACTGAACGATATATCAAATACGTTCATGATAACTTTGGTGGGACAGTAAAATAAAGCAACATCATGAATATTATGATGATTTGTGCTTTATATTATAATTATGATCCCTAAAGTGCATGTCATTACACTAGTCTTGCAATGTCTCCCTGTCTCGCGACTTGCGAGTATGATAGTTTAATAGTGTCTCCGATTTGATCAAACTTTAGTTGTAAAAAGAGTTGGCAACTTTAATCTATGCAGGCTCTGAACAATTGCATTATACATTTGAACAGAAAAAATACAGTTATACAGCAGCTTAAGGGGGGAAAATGGTTTACAAAAACATGTGATTCAAAGCCTGAGAAAGCACCATTGTTTTTGTCCCACTGACTACTCAGGTACCAGTGATTGGGGGGGGGGGGGTCTGAGTCCCTCCCAGCATGCTTTGCTAGTGCCCACAGGGAGGCAGTCTTGGCCAAGAGCACTTGTTCGTTATCATTCCCTCACTCCCATTAATGGACCCAGATACAACATCATGTCCCAGTGGCTACTGAGCCGCAGTGGCCTCTTTTTAGTTCTCACAAAGCTCAACTCTTAAAGACACAAGCACTTTCTAATGTGTTTATGCGAGTCAGTGTAAGAGTCCACATGTGTCTGAATCATTTAGAAGTCATGCATGAAATCACCCATCCTACCCCATGTACAAGGATTTCAGCAGCATAAATTCCAGTGGTTACTTGTCATAGTGTTCATTATGTTCAAAAGTGAACAGTGTGTGAGCCTTTATGCAAGAAAAACCTAATGAGGTCAGTTATTTAAAGGCCATTGGCCATTTTTATACACTGCAGTCAGTTTCAGCTTGCCTAATACGCTTGTGCTACCTCCTTCAGCTTCTTCAAATCACATATGGAAAGAATTTAAATGCCTAAATGGGAGTATATTGATCTGAACACGTGTGCTTATTTACACATACATAAATACAGTGAATAGCAATCATATGCTGAAGTTTACACAACCCCTTGATAGTATCTACAGCTTTGACAAAGCAATGGAAAATGGCACACCCATTAAAATAAACTTAACACCACTGGAAAGCTCTTGGGGAGTGAGCTATAATGAAGAAATTGACAAGTTACAGGATTTCATGCAGAGCCAATAAAAAAAAAGAAAGACAAAAGGCCTAAATATGCTCTAGATCCATTCAATAAGCCACTTATTCTATCACAAACTATATCTAGTAGAAAACATGACTGCTCAAAATACAAAAGTGCAATTTTTTTAGTGCAAGCTGAATCAAAATCAAGGAAATTTTTTAATTGCACAACGTCATGTCTTAAAGAGTTTCCGACAAGCATTGCGAAAGCCTTCATGCCTTTAATGAACTTGTTTTTCCAAGTTGAAAACTCTAGTTTTATGAAAGCTCTGACTTCACTCACAAGAGGATGTGAACAGCTCCAAACAGAATCTCAGAGTCATCTTGCAATTACAGTATTTCTGACAATTTGTGAACACTGCAAGTTTCTTGTTTCCTTAGTAACTACCCTAAATATTTCAAATATGTAAACTATCACAATTCTAAGAGCATACATGTAAACTTCACAACATACCGATTCAGGGTAATGTAGGCATGCAGAAAATATATGCATTTTATGATACAGTCCTACTGGACCATTCCATGTCAGCAAGACCACAAGGGCAGATAGGCCTACTTCTCAAAAGTCTATTAAGCTTAGCAAATAAGCTTTGCTTGAGCAGAAACATACTGCAAGTGTTCATGGTTAAACCTAAAACATCTTTAAATTGAGTTACCAAACCACTTCACACTGTTTCTCTCTTTAAAAGGAACAGTGATGCAAAAATTATTGGTTAGCTGCAATCAGTAACACCCAAACATCATTTTGTGATTAATCACCATAATTTCGCTCCAAACCTGTACGACATTCTTCCGTGAAACAAAAAAGGAATATATATATATTTTTTTTTTCACCAATTGGTGACCGCTGCTCTACATGGTAGCTGAAAGTATCATAAAATATTTAAAATGCAATTACGTATGTGGTATATATAGAACTTTGTGATTGACAGGCGTTCCAATTCTGTGGAAATCTGCTGTGCTCTGTTCAGATTTGGTGTGGGCCTGGTAATGAGATATGGCTTGAGAAAAAACATTGCATGTTAATAGTAATGAATAGTTAAGTTATTTTGGACATTATATAAATATAAAACATACACATACATCCATTTTTAGGTTAAAGATTGAAACACATCAATCAGGAAATTTAGTTACTCCAAAATCATATTTTTAAGAACCCATAAATTGTTTTGTTATTACCACTAATACTTTCGAACACATAACACTAAATAGGTTAGTGTGGAGTAGTCAAGTTAAAAAGTCAAAAGTAGTAAGGTCTTGTGTCTGGGCATTCTTTGTGTGCATGGTTAGTAGGCTGCTCGCCCAGAAAGACAAGTTACCTGACAGGTGGTTTAGTATAGATGTCAAGACATGCTCTGCAAGGTGGTAGGCCTCTGCCACCCAAATATCAATTGCCTCTACCTCTTTGGCAATTAAGGCATCAGGCTGATACTCGTTTGGAAGATTTTGAGGTACGGAAGATGAGGTCACTGAAGCTTCCAGATTTTGAGTAGCTTCATCTGGCTTTAGGACGGACTTCACTACGAGAGGTTTCTCGTCTTCCTCTTGGCTGCTCCCGAGTTCTTTCAAAGCAGATATTGTTAAGCGCTCCTGCTCAAAGTCCATGATCATTGCAGGGGAGGATTGATTGAAAGCAGGAGTATCAGATTTGGGATTCTGATCTAAGGTTACCTGACCTGGATTGAAGCCCTCAGGCTCCTCATCCTGCCGTGAATTAAGACACTCCCTCATAAACTCCACAAAGCTGTCCGTCGCTGCCATTACTAAAAATTCTGGCTCAACATTCTCTGTATCGCTTATGGTCTCTGGCGAATCCGGTCTATCTAAAACATATCTAGAGGCCAATACCCCAGGTTCAGAGTTAGTCATCACTGATCCTTTAGCTACATAATTTGTCATAGGGCCAGAAACTTCACTGATTTTGCCAGACTGTTCTTTGTGACAAACATTTAAAAGTTCCAGTGGGATCTCTTGAATTGGGGATTGTCTGCCAATGGATTGGATTGGTAACGCCTCCTGTTCTTGCAGTGTCAAATTCTCAGATTCCACTGCTGACCTGTGATCTTCTGAATCAACAGTTGGCATCTTGTTTTGAGGGACAACAGTATCAACGTCATCATGGGCATCGGCTAAATGGTCAGATATCGGGGGTTCAGGGACAGATTCTTTGTCCATCTTGCATCTTTTGGGTGTTTCATCAAAATCATCTGTAATATTTTCCTCAAAGGCTTCTTGAACAAAAGTACTGATATTTAGATTTTCTGGAAGACAGCTGGGCTTTGAGAGCTCAGTATTCTCTCTTTTATTCTCCATAAAATAATCTGAATTCAGCTGGTCTTTTAAAGCAAGCTCCTCACTGGTGTAATGGTCCAGGTAAGTCTCTACATCACTGGGCTCATTTGAGGGGTAATTTTTGTTAGGGGGGAGGTCAGAAAGTACTTCTCCAGTTTCGTCAAGCTCTTTGTCAAGGGTTGACTCTTCAAGGGGTCCAAAGGACACTAAATTCTGAGACATAGGTGACTGCATTTGAGAGTCCTCTGAAATCTGGCCACCTGAGTCTGGGGAGGACTGGAGGAAAATGCCACTTTCATGATCATCTTCGATCATCGTGTGATTAGGAAAGTATTCACCATCAGAGTCTGTTTGATTTTCCAGAGAGGAAATTTGATAGTCTGTTTTATTTTCTTCGTTTAGAGTTTCCACAGATACATGTTCAGGAACCTCTGATTGCTCCTGTTGCTCAAGTGACTCTCTGCTTTCACCTTGAATAATCGGACACCTTTCATTATCATCCTCCTCTCCTTCCACATCCAGCTGCTCTTCTTCCTCATCACTTAGAACCTGTTCATCTGTCTCAATTACATTAATAATAGGCACCTGAATCAGCTTCTTTTCGTTATCTGGCAAAATCTCCTCATCTTTTTGAGGTTTAATGTCAAGGTCATTATTTTCTACTGCTGAGATGTTGCCAACTTCCTCAATCACTGTATCATCTGACTCCCCAGAACTATCTACCTCTAGGATTTCAGCAGGTTCCAAGTTTCCCTTTGAAGTGCTGGCATGTTGCGTAGAACTAGGGTCCATCTGTTGGGTAACAGGGGATGACAGAGACTCAAAATCTGCTGGTGGTGCAGGGGAGGCAGGAAGCTCTTGATTTTCAGGAACTTTTTGATAGCCTTGAGTGTCCACATCAGTTTTCTCTTGTTTGTCCCACATATAGGCTGTAGGCAAATAGCTCAGGTCAAATTCAGAATCTTCCTCAACACTTTCTTGTTTTACTCGTTTATCATCATTATATTTTGTTTCTGCTACTTTGATAGGACTGTCCATGAACTGATCAGGAACTCCTGTAAAACTTTCAGATGCACCTTCTGGTGCATCAACACAGTTTCCTTTCATTACTTTGCATGGGCTCTCCTGCATCATGGGTGAGTCTTTTTCCTCATCAAGATCAGGATCTTCAATGTTGAAATCTGGTGCTGGAGGTAAGTGAGCTCTCATCCAGTCAGCCGTGTCCTCAAAGTCACTTCCATGCCTTGTCTCACCAAGCACTTCAAAGGGCGATTCAGGTGATTCCTGCTCATTTGACATTGACCTTTTCTGGAAGGTCAAATGTGAGGAACTTCCATGAGATTCAGTGGGGAACTTCTCATAGTGTCGCTCTTTAAAATGTGGAAACCCACCATCATTCCTATCAAAATCATTCTTCTTTGCAGCTAAAGCTTCCAATGCTTTGATTCTTTCAGATACTGGTGACGTCTTTATAGGGGAGTCCTGCTTTTGAGATCCAAAGGAAGAGTCAAAAAGCTCCCTTTTCTCTTTGAAATTATGCTCCATGTAATCTCCAGGTGGTCCTGAAGATTCAATTCCATAAGCAACTTGAGAGAAGGAACTTGGCTGAGAAGAAAAGTGAAGAGAGGTGGCCATATTCTCTGAACACTTTTCAGAGCCTAGTACCACTCTTTTGTCTGCATCCATCATGCAAGCAGAAAAGAGGACGAAAGGGAGGGTTGGAAATAAAAAAAGTAACTTAACTCCGATATGCTAAAGCTTGGGACCATACTTAAAGCTTGGCCTTCCATAGCTTTAATGAATTTAGATCAGTCAAATTTCAGAGCATAAGGTCCCCAAAACTTTAGCAATCAACAGCTACACTTGTACTCTATGGAGCATTCCCAAGACACTTTATTGCTTGCATTCATTTCATTGAAGCTAAAGCAGTCATGCACACAGTCCCACATATTAATGGATGGAGTTTGATGCCTACATGCCAGCTTGACAATGTGCTTATACCATTGAGGAATCTCAATTACACACAAGAAAAAAGATGTTATGTCTTAATGTTTTTAATGAATAATTCTTACAGATGAATAATTCCAACAGATAAACAACACCTCTTTCAAAAAACAAACAAATGGGCACACAAAAATGAACAAAAACAAACAGAACTACACTACCAGTAGAACTACCAAGAAAGGGCCATTTATAAAGTGGTTAAAATAATATTATTATGGGTACTGTTAAGAAAGCCCTATGCTTCAACTGTCTAACCATAAAAAAATAAATCAAATTATGGTGCAGACAGTATAATGATGACTGAATTACACAGGTCTAGTTTATGCTGGAGTATTCTGGACACATGCAGAAAATGGAAATCATGACCTGTATGTTACATTGTATGACCTCGCTCATTAGCATAACATTAGCTTTTCAGTCTTTCCTGAACGGCTGAATGGTGGCAACTACACTGCATGGCCAATGCTTTTTGGATTTAAATAGGCTCTTAAGTATCTGCTTATGATTGGATCATTATTGCAGTTATTAATGTTTTAGCTGGCAAGCCTGTCAACAATTCTTTTAATGCTAACTGATGCAGAGTGTAGTAGGGATGGGCACGAATACTTGAGTATTCGAACTTGGCCACAATGATCAATCATTAAAACTATGATCAATGGTGATCATGCATATGAATTCTCAGTTATTTCAAAATTTAATGACAATCACCCAACTAACCACAAACGTGTCAAAGAGGGAGCTTATTTAAAATTTTTAGATTGATTATGTTGTGATTGAGGGGTACATTGATTGTCAGAGACATCTCATAACAACCAAACTGATATAGGATGCTGTAATGCTACCGATACGATAATCACAAGAGTATGTATTTAACAGTGTTTTGAACACCTGCCTCTGCAAAACGTTTGCTAAACACGTTTTATTATAATTTAAAATGGAAGAAATTGAGTCGTTAATGGATATTATTTAATTAAAAAAAGTGAATGTTTGTCACAGACTGTAAACGTTCCTGACCTGGGCGCCGACATGTTTGCATGAAGTAACACACACTTGCATACTGACGAAATGGGAGTTGAAGATTTCCGCACGAGTTTCCAAGTTAGAAGTCTGACATAAAGTGTCCTTCCATTGCACTTTCCCCAGCTGAAAGGTGAAAATTCAGACTCTGAATGGAACGCTTCACGGATCAACACAGCAACAACAATACAGAGCATCGCGGCTTTCCCCACATGAGCAAACACTTGGGGAGACACACACCAGGCGTGTGGCAGTGGACTCTATGCACTGTGAGTGTTTCAAACAGCTAGACAGAGTGCAGCTAAATGGAACAGAATGCAGTGTCTTCCAAACTGAACTTCAAATTAACACGCATACTAAAAACGTGATGTTATGGCATCTATTGTTAAGCCAACCATGATCTACAACTAGACAGTTCAGAAAGTAACAAAAAAAAAATTATAAAACTGGTGCGCGCTAAGATTACCACGGTAACCTTAAGGAAGAACAGACAGATGCGTGTTGTGCACATTCTTTCATTGAGTTGGGCAGTGAATCTTCACATAATGACATATGTTGCATTTTATTTTGATTAGTGTCCAACTGATATATTATCGGTATCAACGTATATGTTTACCAATATGCGCAGATATGAAAACTTTTTTTTCAGAATATATAATGCAGAGTTATTTAGAGTTGGTTTCATAATGTAGTTTGTCCAGCAGAGCACGCTCAGACTCAACTGTTTACAATACTGAGCTGATGGTGGTTATGCAGACAGTGCGGAGGAAAGTGGTGCGAAGTCAAGCGGTGCGGAGTTAAGTTGTGTCTACTCGGTAAGCTGCAAACTATTTTGTGAAATACATACTGGAAAGTTAATAAACAATGACACCATAATTTTTCCTTTTCAATATAACGTTAACCCTGTCCCTCATGTTTAATCACATTTGTTTGCCCGCTATAGTGTCAGTGTAGTCAGTAACCAAGCAGACTGAAATATAAACATCAGAGCATCATTTTGCAGCTCAACAAACAATGGTGCAGTGTTGGATTCTGTCTGTTCAGTGTTCATTTCAAGCTACATTTTACCTAGTTGGTGAGACGTAATGCTGGAAAGTAAATAAACAACTTTAACCATTTTTGCTCTCCCTGACAACTGTCTAATAGCTAACTAGCTAACCCCGTAGCTACTTTCATACCTTTTCAGTGGAAGCTAATGTGTAAACATGTATTCACCAAACTGTTTTGTTCAGGATTCACAGTTTGGATTCATTGCATTTACAAAATGTAATAAAGTCTGGTTTTCCACCGAACATATGGCGATTCTACCAACTTGGAGGAATACACACCATCAGTGACCAGCTACATCAGCAAGTGCATTGATGATGTCACTTTCTCCAAGACCATCACCACACGCTCCAACCAGAAGCCGTGGATGACTGCGGAGGTGCGCACGCTGCTGAGGTCCCGAGACTCCGCCTTCAGAGCAGGCGATAAGGCAGCCCTAAGAACAGCTAGGGCCAAACTGTCACGGGCAATCAGAGAGGCAAAGCGCGCACACGCCCAGAGAATCCACAGTCACTTCCAGGACAGCGGTGACACGCGGCGCATGTGGCAGGGCATCCAGGCCATCACCAACTACAGGACAACATCAGTTGCCTGTGACAAAGATGCCTCCCTTCCAGATGCGCTGAACGACTTCTACGCTCGGTTTGAAGTGCAGAACGACGTGATGGCGAGGAAGTCCACCCCTCCTCCCAACGACCAGGTGCTCTGTCTTACCACGGCAGATGTGAGGAAAACTCTACGTAGAGTCAACCCACGGAAGGCTGCTGGACCAGACAACATTCCTGGCAGAGTGCTCAGAGGATGTGCAGACCAGCTAGCAGATGTTCTTACCGACATCTTCAACATCTCTCTGAGCAGCGCCGTTGTTCCAACGTGCTTCAAGGCCACCACCATCATCCCCATGCCAAAGAAGTCTTCAGTGTCCTGCCTCAACGACTACCGTTCCGTCGCACTCACACCCATCATCATGAAGTGCTTCAAGAGGCTCGTCATGAGGCAGAATAAGACCCAGCTGCCCCCCTCACTAGACCCACTGCAGTTTGCGTATCGTTCAAACCGTTCAACGGACGATGCCATCGCCACAACCCTCCATCTGGCCCTCACCCACCTAGACAATAAGGACTCATACGTTCAAATGCTGTTCATAGATTTCAGCTCAGCATTCAACACAATCATTCCCCAGCACCTGATTGGAAAGCTGAACCTGCTGGGCCTGGACACCTCCCTCTGCAACTGGATACTGGACTTCCTGACTGGGAGACCTCAGTCAGTCCGGATCGGGAACAGCATCTCCACCACCACCACACTGAGCACTGGGGCCCCCCCAGGGCTGTGTGCTCAGTCCACTGCTGTTCACTCTGCTGACTCCACGACTGTGCAGCAATGCACAGCTCGAATCACATCATCAAGTTCAGCCTATGACACCGACCGTGGTGGGTCTCATCAGCAAGAACAACGAGTCAGCATACAGAGAGGAGGTGCAGCGGCTGACGAACTGGTGTAGAGCCAACAACCTGTCCCTGAATGTCGACAAAACAAAAAAGATGGTTGTTGACTTTAGGAGAGCACAAGGTGAACACACTCCGCTGAACATCGACGGCTCCTCTGTGGAGATCGTCAAGAGCACCAAATTCCTTGGTGTTCACCTGGCGGAGAACCTCACCTGGTCCCTCAACACCAGCTCTATCACCAAGAAAGCCCAGCAGCGTCTCTACTTTCTTCGAAGGCTGAGGAAAGCACATCTCCCAACCCCATCCTCACTACATTCTATAGAGGGACTATTGAGAGCATCCTGAGCAGCTGCATCACTGCCTGGTTTGGGACTTGCACCGTTTCGGACCGCAAAGCCCTGCAGAGGATAGTGAGGACAGCTGAGAAGATCATTGGGGTCTCTCTTCCCTCCATCAAAGACATTTACAAAAAACACTGTATCCATAGAAGCAACCAGCATTGTGGACGACCCCACACACCCCTCACACAAACTCTTTACCCTCCTCCCGTCTGGCAAGAGGTACCGAAGCATTCGGGCCCTCACGGCCAGACTGTGTAACAGCTTCTTCCCCAAGCCATCAGACTCCTCAATACTCAGAGACTGGTTTGACACACGTGTCCTGAGTTGCACTTTAATTACTGTCACTTTATAACTGTCTGCTACCTCAATAACTGCTATGTGCATAGAACATTATCTCATAGTATGTTATGTTTACATTTTTAGAAACTGTCATCTTTTTGCACTACTGAGTACTGGTCGGCGCTGCACTGTCTATTGTCCTGTTCATTGTCAGTAATTTGTTGTACTGTCCTGTACTTTTTGCACATGTTTGCATGTGCACTTTATATAGGTATATATAGGTAGTTTATATAGGTATTTTATTTCGTTGTGTAGTCTCATGTGGTCCTATGTTGGTCCTTTGTTGTTTTTATGTAGCACCATGGTCCTGGAGGAACGTTGTCTCGTTTTGCTGTGTACTGTACTAACTGTATATGGTTGAAACGACAATAAAAACCACTTGACTTGACTTGAAAGTCTGAAAGTTTCCGCTGAACTTGTATAGCACAATAAGGTGCAACACAGCTGCCGCTGTCGGCAGGTGGAAATGCTTCTTGTTTTACAACCTGCCACTAATTGTCTGGCAGTACTAAAACAGTCAGCATTTGATGGATACTAAACAATACTGCTGATTTTTATTTAACTATACATTTTATTGAATTTATTCTTTATTTTCTCAGTGTTTAATTCTTGAAATATTTTTATCAAAGAATATTTGACATATAATAATAATAATGTCAAATATTCTTTGATAAAAATATTTAATAAAGCAGCCTTCCGAGTACCTTTGCATAGTCATATCGGTGCAAAATCCACATAGAAAAGGTCTGTTTTTATTCCAGCTCAAAAATTAACTATATTGGTCACCATATGGGTAATTGGTGAATTTTCCCCTTCTAAAATTTGTATCTTCTCAAAAATCCCATATCAGTCGGGCTCTAATTTTGATCATGCAATCTTTTGTAAATCTTTGTAACAGATTATTTTATAACGGCCTATAATAATGAAGAGACACTGGAACAACAAGACAATGCAGCAGCCAAATATGTTTATCAGACATGTTATTACATAAAGATATGTACATGTTATTGCCCATAGAGTAGACAAAATATCCATCCCTAATGTGTAGCTTTGCATTTCTTGATTTATTTTCCCCCCTTTTTCTCCCAATTTGAATGCTGCTCAAAGTTCTTGTGGTAGTGTAATGACTCAATCTGGGTGGCGGAGGACGAATCTCAGCTGCCTCCACGTCTGTGACAGTCAACCTGTGCATCTTATCACGTGGCTTGTTGAGCTTGTTACCGCGGAGATATTGCGTGTGTGGAGGCTTCACGCCATCCTCCGCGGCATCCATGCAAAACTCAACGCGTGCCCCACAGAGAGCGAACCACATTATAGCGATCACGGTGGATATATCTTGTCGTTGTGGAAAAGGTTACGTTGTTTCAGAAGGGGCTAATTATTGGCCTGCATCAAGCAAAGAAAACAACGAAATTGCTGAAATCACTGGAATTGGGTTAAGAACTGTCCAATGCATTATTAATACCAGGAAGGATAGTGGTTAACAGTCAGCTTAATGGAAGAAATGTGGTCGGAAATAAATCTTGAATGATCATGATCGTAGATCATTAAAACGCTTGAAGTCACATCGTAAAATATCCACAGTAGAACTCACAGCTATGGTTAATACGGAAAGTAAGTGCATTTCCACATGCACAATGCAACGAAAACTTACAGAATTGGGACTAAACAGATGTGTGACCACAAAAGTCACATGTTAGCGAGGCTAATCGGAAAAAAACGACTTCAATTTGCTTGGGAGCATAAAGATTGGACTGTGCAGCAATGGAAAAGGTCATGTGGTCTGATGAGTCCAGATTTACCCTATTCCAAAGCGATGGGCGCATCAGGGTAAGAAGGGAAGCGCATGAAGCGATGCACCCACCATGCATAGTGCCCACTGTACAAGCTTCTGGAGGCAGTGTTATGCTCTGGGGTTGCTTCAATTGGTCCGGTCTAGGCTCAGCAAAGCTATGCAGCAGTACTGAATGTACTGAATGACCAGGTTATCCCATCAATGGCTTTTTTTTCCTTCCCTGACAGCATGGGCATATTCCAGGTGACAATGCCAAGATTCATCAGGCTCAAATTGTGAAATAGTGGTTCAGGGAGTATGAGGAACATTAATTGGCCACCATAGAGTCCTAATCTTAACCCCATTTAAAGTCTTTGGGATGTGCTGGAGAACAGTTTATGGAGTGGTTCAACTCTCCAGTCATCAATACAAGATCTCGGCCAAAAAATAATGCAACTAGACAGAAATGTTGTGACGTTGCATTAGGTTTTCGAAACAATGCTGTGCCGAATGAACGCCGTAATCAAAGCTTTAATTTGCACTAACTGGCAGAAACTGGTATTTTTCATATTTTAAAATCACAGGGCTTACCTATAAAGATTAAAGCCTACTAAAAATGTAGATTTAAAATATATAAGTAAATGTACCTAATGTAATTATGTCCCTTCAACTTACATATAATTGCTCACTGCTTTTTCATTTTTAACACTTTTATCCTTACATCTCTTCTAGAAGCATTTAAACCATGTTCCAAATAATGCAGTTTTAACAAGCAGCCTTTTTTTTTTGTCTTGAAGAAATGAAATTGTTAACATTGTTAGAATCTTTGGCAAGTGGTATTGTGGGTGAACCTATGATATGCAACTACTATGAGGTCTCACGTAGTTTTCGAACGATATATTGCAGAGGCCGATAAATCTGCTGATATTTGGTATTTTGTACTGGTGTTTAACAATCTCATTTAAATGTTCCAGTTTATAAGAGATATGAGATACGTGTAGAAGTTCATTATGTTTCATTTTAAGCACTCGCTCTCTTCTCAAAAGTTCCCTGTATCTGTTAACTGTTTTGTCGAATGAAAAAAAAAAGGCAAATATAAATAAGGCTTCTATTGTATATCGTCTGCAAATATCTCATTTAAACATATCTAATTTACAAAAATCCATAAACTGTGTCCCTCTGATTGCATAGTCAGTCTGTGACACATCAGGCAGTTGATCCAGGCTGAGTAAACTGGAAGAGGTCAGTAGACTACACTCACGTGATACGCATAAGAGTGATAGAGCAACTTCAAAGTAAAAGTGCTTCACGTACCCTACAAGTAAATGTCATATTTACTTGGTTCTTCCATTTTGTGAGAAAATGCAAATGCTATTTTATAACTTCCATGGTTGCTGGACTACTGTGTGCACTGTTGTTATTTCCCTCCTACGAATGTATTACATTTCACTTATGTGCAAAGAATGGGCTCTATGCACGGCGGAGCTTGACGTATTTCCGGTGAAATTTAAGGATGCTTGATTACTTCCGCCGATCGTAGAGCGCTGCTATGCCGAGAACTGATGTGGGATTCTATACTCTTTGACTATACACTAAAGGAACATTAGTCACAAAACAGCAACCTCTCATTTTGTTTATGCTTTTTTTGCTATATTTCATACATTCAGATGTTTGCCCTCAATAACTTTCTTATGGTGTATGCAAAATGATTAATGAGAAATTATTTTTATAAACAAGTATGACTATCACCTACAACTCTTTCCTCTTGTAGTCGCTTTTTTTACATACAAAAAATATATTTTTTGTATGTAAAATGAGCTACAAAAACAAAAAATGAGCTACAAAAATATATTTTTTGTAGCTCATTGTCAATGATATTAACTAGTTTGCATCCACTGTTGGAAAAGCTACTGACAAAAAGTCTGTATGTGCGAATAGGAAACAAACTTTGCAGCAGTGTATCTCCATTACCACTGTTTCAGCTAGAATTTGCAATAACGCAGTGCTATTCATCTGTCGTTGATAGAACTGCATTACATTTTTATTATTATTCATTTTGTACAATAAACATCCATACTAGCTAAGATAACATCTGTGGTTATCCAAAATGAACAGTGGTAACGTTAGAAAAGTAAAAACTTAGAACATGTTCAAAAGAACTTTGAACGTCACTTTCAAAATACCAGTCCTACTCTTAGTTGGTGTGGAGTCTCTGCTTTCCTCATAGAGCGGTAACACTGAGCTTTCACTGAGATCTCATTTGTGGCCCTGATTTTACCTGACACTTTTACAAACAAAATTACAAACACATTACATGCCAAACATTTATATTAGCGTGATTAGTCTGCTGCTGGCCGGAATGTAAAAATAATAGCACAATGTTAGCCATAACGTACTAGTTCAGGCTATCTGAACTTACCTTCATAATTGCAGAGATAAGACGAAACATAAAACTTGAAACCTTTCTCAAGCTTGCTCTGTGGCATTGTACTGCACATTCGTACAATTCTTCGCACATCATTAATACAAAATTTTGGCAACTCAAGCAAACAACGAGAAAATTTAGAAGACTCTGCCATAGTCCCGTTTACCTCCGCTTTAAATCTCCCCAACCGGAAACGCAAGAGCATCCTTGTGTCAAACGCGGAAGTTATGCGTACATATAGCCCATTACCAAAATGGGAAGACTAAACAGAAACCAGGAGAAACTGCAAACATCTAAAACACACAATTGAAACAAAGTTTTATATATATATATATATTTTTTATATAATAATTTTTTTTAATATAATAATTTTATATATATAAAATTTTAAAAAGTTAATTTGTTGTTTATTCTGAGTAAATATAATGTTAATAAGTTAGCAAATCTTTAGCAAATTTATGTAATTTACTATTATATAAATTGTGTGATATAATCAGCATTATCCAGAGAGCAGAGTGGCCAATATATCAGAATCGGCCATTAAAAAACCTATACCGATTTACCTCTACTCTACCACTACTATGTTGCCTATTTTGTGGGATGTGATATCTACTTTGTGCTTAAATAAATTTATGTTCCCTAAATCTAAACGCTAAAATGATACAATTCTTGAAAGTAAAAAGAACATGCATACATACAAACAAACAAAACAAACAAACAAAAAGACTAAAATTGAGTATTTCCTCTTACTTGTGGTAAAAGACAACATGCAAAATATCTCAAAAGAAGGTGAAGAGTCAGCGGCTGCAGCAGACATGGGGATATAACCCCAAACAGGTGTCTTGTGGCTATATCCCTCCCCAGTGTCACTCTACCTTCAGGACCAGTGCAGTGTTGGGGTAGCAGCTCCAAACATGGCTTGTTGTGGGGGAGGGGACATCAAGGGCAAGAATGCTCAGGGACAATAACCTGATCCATTTTAGGATTCTGCTTGCACAAAGTGAACTTGAACTTCTCTGCTATCTTAAAATAAGGTGGCAATACTGGGATTAAGCCGTACCCACAGTTAGTTTGACCTAAATCATGCTTGCAGTTGGTTAAAAACTGGAGATGATGGAATTTCTAGCATCTGTGGGGACTTAGCTTTCCCATTTTAATCTGTGAACCATGTCAGATGTGGGGTGCAGACATAATGAAAGGGGACACTAAAAGGGAAAGCCACAAATTGTTTCTTTGGTGCCCTTTCATAGTGTTAGCTGACTGGGAAACATTTTTAAACACTGGGAAGCATATCTTACATTATTGACAGATGCTTGGTTCAGAGAATGTTATATTAGACCAGATTTAGTATTTTTAAGAGGAGAACACATTAACCATTTGGTTCAAGAACAGACCATGTTAGATCAAATGGCATCAGAAAATCAGAAGAAATCTGTATGGCCTCAGTTGACGGGTGTGCCCAAGCATATGCGGAGGATTTCATTAATCAGAAACTGTTCAAAACAGGTGGAACTTGGCTGTTGTTAAGGATTTCAACGTGCATGATGGTATGGGGTCACCATTAGATACAGTAAGGGTCATGTTACAAGACTGTTTGGGGTTAAGGGAGGGTGGTCAGATTGCACGGTTCACGGTCAGGTTGCGTGCAGTTGTAAAACTGACTTAATTTTCAGGTGAGAACAGAGTTATACAGATCAAAGACTGAAGAAGAGGACATTCTGATATTCCACAAAAACAGGCTTCTAACTTCAGACAGACATACAATTTCAGTCCGTCTTAAAATTGTTTTGACTTTCATGAAACAATCAGTAGTTTTGTTTGTAACATCTGTGTCCTCTGCTTCATTTTATACTTTCTAAAAGGCAGAACTTAAAAAAAACAAAAAAGCCCTACTGAGAACATCTAGTCTGGTACAGAGAAGGAGAGGGTCACTGGCGAGAGGGATGGAGAGCATCAAAGCAGCAGCCCAGCAGGACAGAACATACTTCATAGAACAGATGACAGAGGAGCATGGAGAGAAAGACAAAAGTTTGAGAAGCAGGCGAGCATCATAAAAGAACTATACACTTGCCTTGAGGAGACTGAATGAGAGATACAGGTGAGGAAAAAAAGGAATCTGAAAAAATAAAATAGGACACAAGCATAAGAAAAGTCTTAGTATCCTACTATTTAAAAAGAGGAACATTTTAGAGTAATGTCCAGCGAAGCACATTTTGCATCAAGAGTTAAAAGAAAGAAAAGAAAACAGCTGACCACTAAGTAACCAGCACTTTCCCCAACATCTAATTCCTCAGATAACAGCATGTGACTTAATCTATAATTTAAGATACTTTTACTATAAGATAATCAATCATTATAAGGGGTAGTTGAAAAAACACTTTTGAGAAGTTGACACTTACATTTTAAACAGAATTTTGCCAAATTTGTTTAATAATAATGCTTTCAGCTTTATACTGTACCGTATGTATACACACACACACACACACACACACACACACACACACACACACACACACACACACACACACACACACACACACACACACACACACACACACACACACACACACACACACACACACACACACACACACACACACACACGACAATTCAAAATGAGCCATATAACCTAAGGCAAATAGGTTATTACAAACTGGGAAAGCTTAAGAAATAGTGACCAGTCCCTTACAGCATCATACATTTTAACCTAAATTCCTAATGATGTTGTAACACTCACTAACAATACTCATAATTATCCACTGTGGAATTTTCTCATTGATTTTTCAATGACCCCTTTCTGACATTTAACCCCTGACTAACACACACGGTACACCATTGCCATGCGTTACATAACCTGTTCAGAGAAGCCATTTTATGACACACTTCAAAAATTCATGTGATTTGGAAGTAAACAATGTACACATTCATCCAAAAAAACATTTATACAATTATGTCAAGTATCAAACAGTGGAAGCAACACTAGGACACCAAAATTTGTTTGATCTTGACATTATAACAAGAACAGGGAGTGCCAACATTGACAGTGGTGAGAAGGGTATTAAAGAGAACATGTTGATCTAGTAACACAGTCTTCAACAGGACAAGCTCTTCTAGTCACAGATAAGGAGTGTACCCCTGCTGCACAGCATTCCTTGTCCAAACCACACCCAAACTCTTTTCACTACTTGACACACCTTGCACCACTTACTTGGACACCCTGCACACACCCTCTGTTGTCCTGATAAATCAAACCACTAAAAAGTCATTGAATCGGTTTCACTAACTGTGACAGCAAGAACTGGGTAATGCCATTAATTAAAAGGCATTAGAATCTGACATCTTTAGCCAAGCGTACACTACATGACTTGCAGTTGGCGCCCTGTGACTCAGTCTTGTTTTTCATCTTGCTGGTGCACACACTACAGGATTGTACCAAATCAACTACATGACCATTCGTTCCTGACTGAGTTGAGGTCATAGGTACACCGGTATTAAGATGCGTTTTGGGTGATATGTTCACAAATATTCAAGACACATTGCTGTTAAACCTTGTCGTCTCTTGATCATTCGTGTTTGGATTTTGAGGAGAGTAGGGCTGGGCGATATGGCAAAAACTATTATCACGATATTCTTTTTCATATCATTCAATATCGATATTTAATCACATTTGCATATTGCCCTTTTTATTAATTTCCAAAAAAAGGAGAAAACGAAATCCTAAAAATGCAGTGGTGTCTGAGGGAAAATATTACAATATTTTAGAGTTTATCAATTGAGTGCAGTTGGATATGAATGTTATAAGATGATCTGTTCATTTTGAATCATAATGAAGATGTACATGTGTATATATATAAAAAATATACACTCACCTAAAAGATTATTAGGAACACCATACTAATACTGTGTTTGACCCCCTTTCGCCTTCAGAACTGCCTTAATTCTACGTGGCATTGATTCAACAAGGTGCTGAAAGCATTCTTTAGAAATGTTGGCCCATATTGACAGGATAGCATCTTGCAGTTGATGGAGATTTGTGGGATGCACATCCAGCGCACGAAGCTCCCGTTCCACCACATCCCAAAGATGCTCTATTGGGTTGAGATCTGGTGACTGTGGGGGCCATTTTAGTACAGTGAACTCAATGTCATGTTCAAGAAACCAATTTGAAATGATTCGAGCTTTGTGACATGGTGCATTATCCTGCTGGAAGTAGCCATCAGAGGATGGGTACATGGTGGCCATAAAGGGATGGACATGGTCAGAAACAATGCTCAGGTAGGCCGTGGCATTTAAACGATGCCCAGTTGGCACTAAGGGGCCTAAAGTGTGCCAAGAAAACATCCCCCACACCATTACACCACCACCACCAGCCTGCACAGTGGTAACAAGGCATGATGGATCCATGTTCTCATTCTGTTTACGCCAAATTCTGACTCTACCATCTGAATGTCTCAACAGAAATCGAGACTCATCAGACCAGGCAACATATTTCCAGTCTTCAACTGTCCAATTTTGGTGAGCTCTTGCAAATTGTAGCCTCTTTTTCCTATTTGTAGTGGAGATGAGTGGTACCCGGTGGGGTCTTCTGCTGTTGTAGCCTATCCGCCTCAAGGTTGTGCGTGTTGTGGCTTCACAAATGCTTTGCTGCATACCTCGGTTGTAACGAGTGGTTATTTCAGGCAAAGTTGCTCTTCTATCAGCTTGAATCAGCCGGCCCATTCTCCTCTGACCTCTAGCATCAACAAGGCATTTTCGCCCACAGGACTGCCGCATACTGGATGTTTTTCCCTTTTCACACCATTCTTTGTAAACCCTAGAAATGGTTGTGCGTGAAAATCCCAGTAACTGAGCAGATTGTGAAATACTCAAACCGGCCCGTCTGGCACTAACAAACATGCCACGCTCAAAATTGCTTAAATCACCTTTCTTTCCCATTCTGACATTCAGTTTGGAGTTCAGGAGATTGTCTTGACCAGGTCCACACTCCTAAATGCATTGAAGCAACTGCCATGTGATTGGTTGATTAGATAATTGCATTAATTAGAAATTGAACAGGTGTTCCTAATAATCCTTTAGGTGAGATTATATATATATATATATATATATATATATATATATATATATATTCTTTTTAATTAAAATTATTTTCATATTTCTTCACATACAGATATCAGAGTATGGGGGCATAGAAGCCCTTGTGACTGAGGAATGATACTGTATGGGGGTTCAGGGGTATCTCCAGAGAGAAACTTTTGAAAATGTAAAAGTCTGAATGGACCATTTTTCTATTTTCATTAAAGTGAGAAAGACTAGACTACAAACTAGTACTCGTTTTGTTTTTCATCCTTGTCAGAGATGATGACATCTGAATAATTTCACAAAATTAGAACTGAAATCTATTTGTTTATTATTAAAGGTTTGGAACATGCTGATTAATAAAACTAAATTTAGAAAGAAAAAATTTTATGGTCTAAAGGCGCTCTGGAAACACGCACCTCATGTTTACGCACATGTGGGGAAAAGAGGGTGCGGCCCGGGACAGGGCATCAGTGAAGCGTGTTTCAGTGCTAGAGAAAAATATATAAGAATACAGTGCAGAAAGATCAGATATGATGTAACTGGCACTGTTGTTTTGTCGCGCTGCTCACTAGAGACGATGAGAGAGCGTAACCGTCGTCACGATGTCTTGCCGTCAAGATGGAATCAATCTGGGGTCCGGTTCCGGAACGCGGTGACCTGCGTAGCGGGGGCAATAGCAACTTCATACATTCAGAGGTTGCCCCACACTGCTGTCAATTTTACAATCCACCTCGTGAGCTTGATGCAATTCAAAGCGCTCGCTCACATTCGCTCAGCACGCACCAGTGAAAACATATGACAAGAATGCCAAACTGCTAGTGTTTTTAGCAACACGCGTGTCTAGATGTAGAACACGGGCTAAATATAGAAAATTACTTAAAAGCTTATCTTCGATATCATGGAGTTTTTTAATCGCGATAAATATTGATATCGGTTTATCGCCCTGCAGTGGGAGTCACATACATCAATCACTACGTATGTTTTACTGAATGATAATAAAGGGCAAAAAAAAATAAAAGATGAGAGAGCACTAAAACCAGCTCATAGTTTCTCTTAAATATTTGCAAAAATAACGAAGCACAATTGAGTTATTTTAGTGAGTACCTGTAACTGAGCTTCTAACGCGCATGCTGCTCATATCGGTGTCCCTACTGTGCAAGTCCAAGCATTTCACTTTTTAAAAAAAGAAATTACCGGAAAAAATAAATAAAAATGCTTTTACGTACTCTTGCAAAATGTTCGCGTTCCCCGGAGAAACTTTAACTTCCTTCCTGCATGGAGTCTGGTCAAACAATACTTTTTACAGGTCAAGACGTCTCGTTTGTTGACCACGGCCCTGACATAGTTATCTCACAAAACTTCTGCATGCTCTTGAATGCTCTGCAAGCAGCACTTGCAAGATACTAAATGCAGATAAACATGTAACAGTGCCATTGTTTTGTGGGATTATGGTGTATAAAGAGTGACAAGATGTTTTTGTGGTAAATAATCATATATTCAACAAGCTTGCTAGTATTGTTACTGCAAATACCATTTACTCAACGATACCGCCAGCCGCATTTCTTTTTAAAAATAATTTATGATTAAGGCTAATTGAAGATCCTCATCCATTGCTGCACTGAAACAATTAAATGTGTGAATGAAGAGCATTGTTACATGAAACTTTGTATTTTTTCTGGCCTTCAAATTATAAAAAAAAAAAAATGCAGAGGGTGGTATCGTTTAGTAAATGGTATTTGCAGTAATGATACAAGCAAGCTAGCTAGCAGTAAATATGATTATTTACCACAAACGTCTTGTCACGCTTCATAAACTATAGTCCCACAAAACATTAGCACTGTTACATGTTTATCGGCATATAAAGTATCTTGCAAGCACAGCTTGCAGAGCATTCAAGTGCAGGAATCATTCAAGAGCAAGCAGAAGTTTTGTGAGATAACGCTGTCAGAACCGTGGTCAACAAACGAGACATCTTGACCTGGAAGTAGCATTGTTTGACCAGGCTACGTGCAGGGAGGAAGTTAAAGTTTTGCAAGCGAACGCAAATCTGTTTGCGAGAGAGAGTAAATTTTCTCAGGGGAACGCATAAGTTTTGCAAGAGAGCACGTTTCTCAAGGGAACACAAACGTTTTGAGAGTATGCGAAAGCATCGATTATTTTTTTTCTACTCCGAGACGTTTTTACCCCCCACCACGTCCCTTAGGGGCTCAGTAGAATGCTTCTAATATCGGTGTCTCTAATGTGCATGTTCACGCATTCGATTTTTTTAATTCATGGATCATAAGCTTATGTCCATTTAAATCCACACGTAACTGCCGAAAAACCATCCATTATAGCTGCCTTTAACTTCATCCCATTTCAAACGGATTGCCCAAAATGCATCTGCAAATTAAGATAATGAAATTCATTCATAAACTCATGCAGTTTATTCTTGATAACATGTCAACAAACAAGCGCTTATTGTCATCATTTGCAAAGGAACAAAATGATAATTAACACCCAAACAAATTTTCAGTTTGGCCTGTGAATTTAGCAGCATCACGTGCCACTCTGGCGGGTGGTTTTTTCCTTCGATCAGTTTATGTCAGCTAGGTTTCTCCCCAAGGGGGCTCTGTAGGCCTACAGAAAAGTCAGTAACACACGTAAACATAGAATGGCTCTTATTAGCATGTAGTCCCGCTGCTCATCAATATTCTCAAATGCTGTGTGTCCACTGGTGCGTGGTGAGCAAAGGTGGATTCTGTGCTTTTAATCCAGACATCAAATGATGATTGCGCACATTCTTTGTGTCAATTCTGTGTCTGGGTAAGCAAACGTATAAAAATCAACACCGTTTGTATACTTTGGGCATTTGAAAATGAAATTGGCATTTTTTCAACTGTAATCGTGCACACTTAAGATAATTGCACGTGTACTGAAAGCTAGTAGAAAATACACACTGGCTTTGTGTATTACAAACTCACCCTGAAGCAGCAGTTCTCTAGTGCGGTGAGTGGGGCTGAGCAAATTTATTCCACGCCAGTGGGTATGTTCCATTAGCAGTAGGCTACATCTCGATGCAAGATGAAAGTACAGGAGCGTTCATGCCATCGGGATTCGGATGAAGGGAAGACCACTCTTGAATTTACAGTGGATGTGCGAGTAAGTTTTTATTACCAACTACCACACATACAATTTCTCCGGTACTGATTGCATTATAATAAAAAACTAAATATTTTCGTGATGTTGGGTTTCGTTAACGATTCTTGAAGAATTATTCAGGTGATACGGACAGAAAACCAGGCTAAAATACTAAGACAGTCTTTTCTGTATGACAGGCTATTAAGCGCCACATCAACACAGCTACTGAATCTACTAGTGATCTCCAGTTTGTGAACGAATAGTTCTTTTGAACAGGTTATTTTTAATGAACGAGTTGAACTAGCTCACCAAATCGGACTGAATTGTTTGAAAAAGTTTGCATCTCGAGTCAACACTGATCCATAAGTTACTCTATCTTACCCTGTCTCTCAGATGTGCCTGACACTCCAAATCAAAATGAGCCGATAACCAGCAGTAATATGATCCTCGAACTAGTGATATCTGCATTTGCCAAATCTTCTTTGCAATGAAACACTCCAACTAGTTCAAGAATCGGACTGAACACTCGGGTTGCAACAGCTCGAGTCAACAGTAAACTGACCGGAGAATCGCTTCTTTCGGATGTGTCAGACATACTGAGAACTGATGAGCTGCTGACATTGAGCAAGTGTGTGTGATTAAGGGGCAAAATGTATGTTTCAGGTGTATTTTACTGAACAGAGTGTAACAAATAAAAACACACTGGAAATATGTTTATGACTTGATTGTATTACCATTTTATCAACATTTGAAGATGATTCAGTCTACAGTTGTCGAGTCAACAGTACATTGATCCGAGGAAAGCAGCTCTCAAGTCAGCAGTTTGCGAGTCACTAGTACACTGAACTGAGAATCACCTCTTTCGGACAGAATACTGAGAACTGCTGATCAGTATCAGTGAGCAGCCGATGAGCATGCGTGAACTGAGATCTTGAATGAGGGGGCAAAACGTTTCAGTCGAGAGATGTAAACAAATTTTACTATTGAGTATTGTGCATGCAGATTATATCTGAAGTTGTAATGAGCTGGAACATGGTTTCTATAAAAAGGGTGAGTCAATTAAGTCTAGTTTAATCACTTTTATGCTTTAAACGTGTTGAACATCCACGTTTGTATATCAGTGTCAGTATTGGGTGATTTAGGTGCAAAACGTACGTAGGTTGTATTGTAAGAGCACCCAATGAAACACTGATGACAATAAACACACTTATTATTATAACTTAATTAAATACAATGTTATAATCAGCAATATGCCCTTACATAAGGCTTTATTGAATGTGTTTGTGCATGTATTCTAGGACGCTGGCGTATTAGCGTTATATATAGGGACGTTATTACGTGATGAATGAACTGGTGAATTGGTTTTTTGAACCAGTTAATAGAAACTAACTCTGTAAGAACCGGTTTGCGGAAAAGAATCAGACTTCCCATCATCAGAATCTACAGTGCAAGATGAGACATAAAGCACTACCAATAGACCGAATCCAAAAGAAATGACTCGTTTGAGCCGGATCTTTTTAGTGAATCAAAACGTTTTATGAATCCATTGGAGCTGAATACATTTATTGACTCACTCCAAGTAAACCAAGAATTGCTACTCCGTTGTGTGTACTTTAGGCTCATGAGAACTACTTACTGGTTGTACATATGACAGCATGTACTTTAAAATACAAATTTAGTTTTGTTGTAATAAATGAATAATCTGAAATTATTCTAAATGGGACTCTGGCAATTAAATTATAAATTACAATTCTTTAAAAATGCAGTTCACTTTTAAACATGCACACAGTATTGTTTTATTTGTGCTTTTTTTTTTCTCATACGTCTGTAAAATCCACTTGTAAATTGCAATTAAAAACATGTCCGGTAAGAAATCTGACTAGCTGGTAAAGTTTTTAATCTACCAGCCACCTTAGCTGGTGGGCTAAAACGTTAATTTCGGACTGAGCTGAAAACAATAAAAACAGCGAGCGGGGAGAAGTGGGGAATTTTATGTTATTTTCGAATAATTTTTTGTCTCCTGCTACCAAATACCTTGCTCTCCTTTTTCAAACATGAACGAACGACTCTTCCACGTTTTTACACTTATTTGCAAAAATATAATAAAAACGGCTAAACATTAAAACAGCGGGTAGGGACATGTAGGTAGTTTTATTATATTTTCTTATTTTTTTATTTTTATATTATATTTTTTTGCCTCATGCTACCTAAACCTTGCTCTCGTCTTTCAAGAAACATGAAACATTGTGCACTTTGTTCGATTTGCAAAATAAAATGTACGAAAAAGAGCTGAAAATAATAAAAAGACAGAGACTAGGGAGAAGGGTTAAGTTTTAATTTATTACCTAATAATTTTTTGTTTTCTGCTTCCTTATACCTTGCCCTCCTCTTGCTCTCTCTCTATATTTCATTGGCTGTGGCTCATTATTGGTCTCTCACTCATCAGGATGATGCACACACCTGACGACAAGATGTCTAGATATCAAGCTGTTTTAAAAACTGTTGTAGCATCCGGGACTAGTCTCGGCATGCCGCAGGAGTGCATACACACAACCAAACTATTTGTCGTTTGATCTGAGACTTCACGTAACAGACCAGTCACTGACTCAAAACATCAAAGGAGATGAGCTTGAGTCGTGTAGTGTACGCTAGGCTTTATGACTGTTGTATTTTTAGCAGGCTAATGCTCAATGAAGAAATAGGTTAAATTAATCTACAACACTAGGATGTGTCTGATAGCTAGATACTAATATATATATATATATATATATATATATATATATATATATATATATATATATATATATATATTGGAGGGTCAGAGGCTAAATGCAAGAAGATAATGTGTTACAGATAAGGCAAATCCTAAAGTGGGACTAGACTGACCAATGACACTGGAAGAGACTGTTTGGCATCTCTGTCATGCCAGCAATATTTGCTCTATCCCAATAGGACTGAATCATGACACCATGAACTTAAAGAGTGCTACCTCAGCCAGCTTTACTGACCTTTGGGATCTCAAACCAGCCAGAAGAGAGAGATAGAAAGTCAGTTTTCTGACCAAGCAAGACAGTATTGCCTTGTCTGAAGTTACATTTGTTTAGATTATAAAAATTATCTGCTCTATGGTCCCACATAATGTAAAATCATCTGTGATAGGTTGTCAACTACCACTTAAAATAGTTTCAACCTGTACAAAAATTTTTTTTACTCTAGGGGTTGCACTACCAAGGGTACTCAATTGTAATAGTTCACCGGTTGAGCCCTTTAGATAATTTATTGAATTATCGATTATTGAATTTACAAACTGACGAAGAATTCAAAATTATTTTCTGTGGCAATCGACAGCGTCTGTGGTAGAGTTTAACTCGTCTTTAAGTCATTATTTTCCATCCATTTTGCAAAAAATTGGCTCATATGGTACCTGTATACAAATATCAACTTAATTATGGGCCATTGCAGCTACATAGGACCATCTGGTCCAATATGTCATCTGTCACAGATGGTGTCTGTGACAGAAAGACAGCAATGTCTTCCTCCTTGATGCAAAATCCCGATCTGATCCCAATTTAAACCCAAGTGCCCAACACCCAAGGGCTAAATATCCAAAAGCAGCATAATTCTGTAGATGCTGCATTTGGATCTTTAGCCCTTGGGTAATCAAACGACTTATTCAAACAACGTGACGTCATATGACTTGGCGCGTTTACTTAGTGTTCTAATTCTATTAAATTCACAGACGCCTTAATTAAGCCACTTGAAATAGGACAGAAGCGTTCGATATCTGCTGACGACCTAAATAGTAATGAACCAACAGCCACTGTCAACAAAAAAACATGTTTCATTTTTTTCACAACGGAAAA
The DNA here is from genome assembly GCF_025860055.1 of Xyrauchen texanus. NCBI lineage: Eukaryota > Metazoa > Chordata > Actinopteri > Cypriniformes > Catostomidae > Xyrauchen > Xyrauchen texanus. Next base: position 17,371,871 of record NC_068277.1, on the reverse strand, counting down.
ATACACATGAACCGAACAAAAGAGAGCATTTCATTCCAGGGGGCGACTGGGAACGTGCGAATATGAATCAACTGAACAGCTTTTGTATTCTTATACAGCAGTGGGGGTTTGTTTACAATTTCTAAAACGATACGACAACAACTAAAAGATATAGTGTTTACACAGCAAGCGACGTGACTAGCTGGAACGCTCTGTTTACAATTAACGAGGCGAACTGCTCTGCAATATACGACTGCGTTCAAGGTTGTCGCGTCGCGTCATGTCGTTTGGGTGTGAGAGTTTCCCCTCCATCAACTATCTCCAAGTTTCTGATACATCTGCACTGCAGATCATCAGCTGAGCCGCAACATGTGCCAATTTCAGCAAGGGTGCAAAGAGGAATTGTGTGTCTCCATATTTCTCCGTGGCCTATACCTAAAAATAAACGTTAGGTCAGGGCTGTAGAAGAGAACACATTCATTCTGAGCCCCACATCCGCCATGCCATTTATGCCCTACTGAAATATAGTGACCAATCTTTGCATTATGCTAACGAAAAGAAGGCGGTATGGACAGTGTACGTGAGGAATAAACAGTAAAAGTATATTACATAACGCATGAAAGCCCTTATAATTTAATTTACTGCATTTTAAACGCGTGTACATTAATTCACATTGATTTGAATGACACTATAACAGTTTGCATTCTCCGTAAATGCATTCCTCATAAAATGCATTGCTACTGGCAATAAATCAGCTCTAAGTACTTCTCGTCCAAACAAACAGAATAACTCAACGATACTGATTCGGCATCTCTTACCGGAAAACTTCGAGTCTTTGGACTTTGCAGTGTGTCCATCGTTTAGGCCTTGTGACGACGAAATCTGAGTAGACTGGGTCATTGGATCTGCCATTTTTCAGTATTATTCTGAAGCGTTTGTAGTGTAGTGGCGTTGTCTGAGGTTATGGACACTGATTTATATACACTGAATGTTCGCAATTCACCGAGTATTTACCAACACAGCAGCGGCGTCTCCGAGCCTGTGCAGCTGTGGGTGAACCTGCCTGAATGTTGCAGTGGATGGAGGCGGTGGAGGAGAAATAGGGCGGGTACGAGAGAGAGAGAGAGAGAGAGAGAGAGAGAGAATTATTAGGTCGATGGTTTGCTTAAAGTGGTACACCACAAAACTGTACGAAACATTAGCATCATTATTGTGCCAATTATTAAGTTTTCTTGTATTTGTCCCTCGTAGATCAATGTAGCATAAAGACACTTCCCCAATGCAGACAACGTTATAAAATCAAAGTATTTCCGTATTGTCATCAATGACAAATCATTGCGAAATTATCCTAGTGAAAATGCAATCACAGATATCAACAATAAAGTTTTACTAGTTGAAATTCACTTTTTGATTTTTAGCATGTGTATTTCCACGAGTAATGACGTAATTTTTATACCAAGACCGGTATTTTAGCAACCTAATTTCTGATATAAAATGTTTTCACTTTTATTAGTAGCAATAGTATTCCCGATATCAAGGATTAGCATTTTAACGAACGAGTGAAAACTGAATTGTTGATAACTAGGATATTGCGCAATTATTATGTTATTATTAATTATTATATAAAACTTTTTATATTTATCCAAAACTACCTCTTCTGCAATTACATTCCCTTGCACTGTATATAACAGATTTGTATCTAAATTTGCACTACGTATGTGTATATCAGGCCATTTTGGCATGAAAAATGTGATGCCTTCAGTGTGTAAATTGAAGCTCGGTGATCGCTGGAATTTCCAGCAAGACAATAACACCAAGGATACAAAATCTGGTTCAGGGATTGGTCGTGGAATGTCCTTAAATGGCCCTTTCAGTCCATCATTAAAATACCATTGCAAACCTTTATTGGGATTCCAAGGAAGCAGTGGCAGCACAGAGAGAAATAGTTATTTTCACTCAAATGTGTATTAAAAACTTACTTTGACTGTTTACTGAGGTTTTAGTTGATGTGTTTTAATTCACATCACCAGAATGTATTGCTGGTCAGGGGGGGGTTGAATAATTTTGATTGCAACTGTACACTATTACCTATTCAATTTTATTTTATTCTATTTTATAAATTTTGTATTATTATCTCTGTCTTGTTGCTGTTTTTGTATTGTTGTGCACTTACAAATTCCTTGTATGTGTAAGCATACTAGGCTATAAAGCTAATTCCAATTCTGATGATTAAAGGTGCACTCAGTAGGTTTTTCCTCATTATGAATTATTATTATTATTTTTTATTTTTGCTTACCTCTTTCCGCATGTGCTTCTCCTCTTCAGAGTCAGACAGAACTTCTTGCTTACAAGGTCACATGACAAAAATATGTACAGTTGCCAAGGTACATGGCAACTCACCAACAGGCTCATCTCTCCTCTACTAGTGTTATTTCTTCATGTCCCCACAGCTGCAGGCTAAATATCTTCAATAATAAGTACAAAATAATCAGATTTCTATTTTTATCATACAACCACTAACATGTATTATTTTTTGGTAAATGTGTAGTTTTAACAGTCTGATAGTGGAGGTGTTGACAAGTTGTCCACCCTGTTATTTTATGATGCTGTGACTTTTAATTGAAAATATTTAGGCATCTTTACGCAGCAGAGTTATGGCTGCTCTGTGTCTGATTAAAAATTCTGTGTAATGACCTGATGCTACATATAAGCCAGACAAAATTATGCCTGCTCTGACCCACCTCAACCCCAAGTATCCAAGGCAGTCCTGATGCTGCATTGGTTATGTGTAAATGAAATGCAGCATCAGAGCAGACTTAAACTTTGTTGTTGTCACGATAGAGCATATATTTCATAATCTAGTTTCATATTTAAAAGTTAAGCTTCATATTCCTATCCATTGTATATTTCTATATTCATAATTGTACATTTAAAACATTAATATCATAACATAATTTATGCTATTGTAATCGATGTGTAAACGCATTTATTGTTTCTCTAAGCAGCAGTAAACAGTCTGTTTAAATACACCTAAATGGCATTTCTGTGCCACCTTTGCAGTGTTATGAAATGACGTCACACACTGAGGGTGGCATGTGGTGTTAGACAAATGTGGTCAGCATAACATGTCCAGTTGATGTAATTAAAAAAATAGATATATTTATGTAATAAATGTATAATTCATTAAAGAAAATAATCGTGACAAGTTTACAAACATGCTAGCTAGATAATTCACAACCAAAAACTGAAACTGAAACTGAAATTTAGACGACAGTTTGGATTAGGCTGCTGTCTAATCAAGCCTTGAATACTTCGAAAACAAATATCTGAACATACAGCATGTAAATGTTTTGAACCTGATTAAATAACGTTTCCACATTTGTGCACTTAAACTATTTCTACCATGATTATTACATTTTGTGTTCAACAGCGCACTCTTTTGGTTAGTTTTTGTTTCCCAGAGACGTTTTCGAATGAGATGGAGAAGGACAACATCCGTTTGAGACTACATTTCCCATAATGCTTGTGGAGAACAGGAAGTGTTTTTATTTGTCTGATCTCTTTACAATATGAATAAGCATAATTCAGACGTTATAGTGTGTTGATGTTCGAACTGATTGTATATGTATGTGGGGTTCGTCGAACGTCTGTCCCTCGACTGCGCGGCAAAACAAAAGCATGTGGATATAATTTCAACAAAGGTATGTTGTTAGTATGAAACTACTCAACGTTTCTTTGTTTAGAAAGGACGGCGTGAGCGATTTACACGTTGCAAAACATTCTTTAAGTTCGGAAAAATCACCAGAAACGACCAATTATGTAAAAGCTAACCTAGCTGCAGCAGCTTCACGCAGATGTCCGCTCTTAAAGCACACGAGTTTCCATTGGATTTGAGCATTTGCTTTATTTTGTTAGCTTACATTTAAAAAACGCAGTATTCTCTTTATTGCATTAAGGCAATGTCTAATGTGAATGAATGCTTTATTATATAAATCATTTAATAATTAATACGCCGCACATAATTTCTTCCTTAGGGGTCAATAAAGCATACTATATTTAAGCAGTAGTTAGTAGGCTAGAACTATGTATTGTTCATATTAGCTAGTACAGGTCATGTTCAGTCTGTTTTTAAATGTACAATTTTTAATGTTTAAATTTAAATTTGGGATAACTTGCTACGTGCTTACACGTGTCTCTGGGAATTCCCCTACAACAAAGTTGCTAGTTAGTATCTTTTCTACACCAGTTTAAAAAATATTTATATGGGAATACTTGCAGCACCTTGGAGTATATAGCATGATACATGAATATAGTAATAATTCAGCCATAGTCATGGTACTTTGAAACTAAACCCTGTTATCAAAGTACTATTAGCAACAGTAAATAATATCGGAGTACCATAGTAACAGTAATATTGTTAGCCTCTTATACTTTTTGATACAAGTGAATGAAGTGATAAAGTCTTGATTTATTTTAAAAAAGCACCTTAAGTAGTACACACAAGGCTGAAAGATTACTATGTGTGTCACTTAAAAAAAACAAAAAACAGGTTTATTCAGCATACCCACTAGTTTCATTGAAATATAATCCATGTTTTGCTGTTCTGTCTTAAATTGTCTTTCTGTATTTAAAAAATAAAAAGTGTTTTTTAATTTTTGTAGATCAGATCAGACTGGGACCCTTTTTTTGATTCATCCGCTGACAATGGGGCTTCGGTCGGCTCAGAAGAGGCACTTCCCTCTTCGGGGCATCGATGGAGTAGTGCAGCTTTTCCAGTCTGAGCTTGGTAACCCTGAGCCAGATCTGGCCCTGCTATCCCTTGTGCTGGGTTTTGTGGAGCACTTCCTGGCTGTCAACAGAGTTGTGCCAGTCAACGTCCCAGGAGTTTGCTTTGAGCCACTCACACCTGACTGCCTTAACTCCTGCTTCCCTACAGTAGAGCTGAATCTCATATCTGCCCTGTATGAACGCTTCACGGCCCAGATTCGTGGTGCCGTGGACCTTTCACAGTACCGCACACCTTCCGGAGGTTCCAGCCGTGAGCTGGTGAAGAAGGTCTCGGATGTCATCTGGAATAGCCTTAGCCGGTCGTATTTCAAAGACAGAGCACATATACAGTCCCTGTTCAGTCTCATCACAGGTAAAACATCACAAAAAAATCTTAAAATCTCAGCTAGATTAAATCATACTCTTTTTGCCTTCATGTTGTAAGATGTGGCATGCTCCTAAAGCACTTGCTATCAAAATCTGTCTCTCTTTTTTTAAAGGCACAAAGCTGGACAGCTCAGGAGTAGCATTTGCAGTAGTAGCTGCATGTCAGGTTTTGGGCCTGAAGGATGTTCATCTCGCTCTCTCTGAGGATCACGCCTGGGTGATCTTTGGTAAGGGCGGGGAAGAGACAGCAGAGGTCACATGGCATGGGAAAGGCAACGAAGACAGAAGAGGTCAGACTGTCAGTGCTGGAATAAATGAGAGGGTAAAAAGCATTCTCTTATTTGGTGTTTATCACGAATGTGATAAACGGTACTCTATATACATAAACGCATACGTATATTGGTTATTAAGAAATGTAATGTAAGCCTGTTCTGCATCTATTTTTTCCCTCTCTCTTTAGAGCTGGTTGTATCTTAAAGGTTCCTACATGAAGTGTGACAGGAATATGGAGGTAGCGTTCATGGTTTGTGCCATCAATCCATCTCTAGATCTGCATACAGACAGCACAGAGTTACTCCAGCTCCAGCAAGTATGTTTTCAAACCACCCACATTTATTCTATGTTCTGTGTATTCTTTTTTTTTTTTTTTTTTTGCGATGTTGTTTTGTAATTCTTGCACTGTCATTTTCTATACTGTCTACTGTAGCTGTACTGTTTGTCTGCTGTTGTACTCTTTATGTATTTAAGTGCATAAATACACACTCTGCGTACTTTATTAGGATCACTATGGTCCTAATAAAGTGTCAGACATGGTCTCGTTCCTCATCTGCCTCAAGGTTCGATGTGTTGTGTATTCTGAGATTCTATTGTGCTCACTACAATTGTACAGTGTGGTTACCTGAGTTACTGTAGCCTCTCTGTCAGCTCGAACCATTCTGGCCATTCACTGTTGACCTCTCTCATCAACAAGGCATTTCCGGCTGCAGAACTGCTGCTCACTGGATGTTTTTCTTTGTTTTTGGCACCTTTCTGAGTAAACTCTAGAGCAGGGGTCAGCAACCATGCTGGCACGTGGTGGGGTTAGCTGTAAACATGACAAGACTGCTGTACACCCAACAGACTCAAGCAGCGCGTGCAAGCCATTTGTGCATCACAAGCCGGCAGCGCTTCACTTTTGGTTAATCACGCGAGTAATAGCGCCCGCTTTGATTCAGTAAGGCTGCTCAGATGACAGCCTATATTCCGTGTTTCATTTGTTTCTTTTTGCTTTAAGAACAACATGTCATATAATAAGGAAAACACCACTATTGATCCTTGAGATTACCAACCCAGCATACAGGTACACCCTCCTTAAACCATAGTCACATTCAAAATTCCATTAAACGATTAAGAGAGAAAACATAAACCCACATCGTGGGGTTAAAAAATCTGAGTCTATCCAAAAAATTAATTAAACCTACAAATAAAGTTTTTTTTAAGATTTTGCAGGTGTGATTCACAGAAAAGGGCTAAATAGTTGATCGGCTTGTGATTTGGCTACACCGCCATTGACCAGGAAATGGCACTCCATGTCAAAAATGTTGCCGACCCGTGCTCTAGAGACTGTTGTGTGTGAAAATCCCAGAAGATCAGCCGTTTCGGAAATATTCAAACCAGCCCATCTGGCACCAACCATCACGCCACGGCCTGAATCACTTTTTTTCCCCTATACTGATGGTTGATGTGAACTTTATCTAATGCTTCTGACCGGTATCTGGATAATTCTATTCATTGCACTTCTGCCACGTGTTTGGCTGATTTGATAGGCCATGAATAAGTAGGTGTACAGGTGTTCCTAATAAAGTGCTTAGTGAGTGTATATTAATGTATTTATTCTCATTGCATGATTGACATGTTAAGACTGCTATCCTTCTGTCTTGCAGAGATTGTTATGGCTGCTGTATGATCGAGGACATTTGGAGAGGTTTGTTGCATTTCTCCTAAACCCAAAACAAGGATCATAAACAAGATCAGAGTAATTTTTACTTATTATTGTATAATACTCGCTCTAGCTGAATATTTGTTCTCTTTTTTTTTTTTATTGAACTTTAAGGTATCCTATGGCAATGGGGACTTTGGCTGACCTTGAAGACCAGGAACCCATGACCGGCAAGGAAAATCCTCTGTCCATTCACCTTAAGGTAAATGATTACATCTACATTTACAGACACAAAATACATAAATTCCATCTACAGTGCATCCGGAAAGTATTCACAGCGCTTCACTTTTTTATAACACAATTATTGTTATATTACATCCTTATTTGAAAATGGATAAAATTAATTATTTTCCTCAAACTTCTACAAACAATACCCCATAATGACAATGTGAAAGAAGTTTGTTTGAAATCTTTGCGCAAATTTTTTAGTTGTGTGCAACATGCTAGGAGAAAGGAGGAGAAATGCAGGAGAAAGATGTGCTTGGTCTTTGCTTTATTTTGCAGCACCAAGTATTTTTCTTGCATCGCAATCAATTCAGACTGCAAGATCACATTTCAGCTAAGACATCATTTATTTTGCCATTGTGCCAGTTCATTAAGTATTGATGCTGTCACTGAATTGCATAGTATTTAAGTATGGTGTTTCATCCGCATTTATGACTTTACTATTTTAGTGCAATTTGAAAAACGTTTACATTTATAATCATATTTCTACATTACCCACAAGGTGGTGCTATTTTAGGTCTTGTTATTTTATGTAACATAAATGCAAAAGTGATGGAGTTCTGTAAAAAGTTCAGATTCTAAGCTTTCAAATGGTACCTCATATTTCTTCCTTTGTATTCAGGGACTTTTACATTTTTAAGTGTAAACATATTACACACTCTTTGCCCCACCCTGAATTTAAAAGTTTAAACAGGTTCTTAATTTCCAACCTTGCTAATAACAATTATCAAAATGTCTGTGATATTATATATTTCATATTATGTAGGTCTGTATGTTGTTTTGCACAATAATTGTTGTACCTTTTTTTTTATTATCAATTTCCTGTAATTTGAGTATCATCTTATGCATTTCAATGTCCAGTAAACCATGTGTAAGCTGTGCAAATGATCAATGATTTGATCTGTATAAATTATATATGTAAAGACTGCACATGATACCTTAAGTTTGTTTTTGTAAGATTATATTAGGTATTATATTATAGAATTCTTTAAAATTTGGAAAAACAATAATGGTAAGTTTGCTTTATCGTGGACTAATCTATTTCTTTATCAGGCTGTCAACTCAGCTAAGAAATATTACAACAACGAGCACATCTACCCGTTCATGTATCTGGCAGGGTACTACTACAGACACCGAAATGTCCAGGAGGCTTTGCGTGCTTGGGCTGAGGCTGCATCAGTAATGCAAGAGTAAGTTTATCAATACAGAAATTTGCTCATTACCTGATATTGAGTTCTCAGTTGCATCTTTTAAAGTAATGATGCATAACTTTGTCCACTGTGCAGTGAATTAATTCAGATTTTCACTCTTACTACCATTTTTTTCAGCTTGTGTATCATTTTATTTAACCGCAGGGGGCAATGTTCCTCTGTAACTACTGCTTAACTACTTACTGCTTAACAGTTTTTTTTATCATGTTGCATAGTTCATCCTAAAATGAAAATGTTCTAATTTACTCACCCTCATGCCATCCCAGATGTTTATGACTTTCTTCTGCTGAACACAAATGAAGATTTTTAGAAGAATCTCAGCTCTGTAGGTCCAAGTGAATGGGATCCAACATTTTCTAGCTTCAAAAATCACATTAAATTCAGCACATAATTAATCCAAATCACTCCAGTGGTTTAGTCGATGTCTTCTGTTGCTATTCAATCGGTTTTGGGTGAGAACAGACCAAAATATAACTACATTTCCACTATAAACCTTGAATATCAGCAGTCTCATTAGTGATCATAATTTCAAGCTCTATTACACTTCCTAGTGCCATCTAGCACTCTACACATACAGCCTAGAGACTGCAATGGCATGATATACAGTGAACAACGAGTTACAATTCGGTCTGTTCTCACCCAAAATCGATTATATCCAGACATATGGATTACTTTAATGTTGACTTTGTGCTTTTTTGAGCTTGAAAGTTTTGGAACCCTATTCACTTGCATTGAATGGACCTAAAGAGCTGAGATATTCTTCTAAAAATTGTTGTATGCTGCAGCAGAAAGTCACTCTTTAATGCTTGTAATGAAATAATTTGATTGTATTTTTTTCTAACCTAAAACATTAACCTAAATCTTTGTTACTACAGCAAAATTGTTACACATTCTTTCTTCAAGCCTTTTGAATGTTGATGCTAAATGGAAAATTTGATGGTTGCCAGCATTGTCTGTGTTACCTCATGCTGTGTGTCCTTACACAGTCATTAGAAGCCTCATTCCTGCTTCAGCTTTGGCATTGGTCCCTCTCGAGAGACAATCTGTACTTTCCTCTCTTTAAACACACAGCGTAGTGGATTGAGTGCTAAAAATAATTTATTCCAATATCCCTGTACCCTGAAGGATGTCTGCACAAAGCATGCCTAGATCTACTGCTCACTCCCATCCACTTCCTTTTCCAGCTCTTCCTGTTTCCTCTTCGTATAGGACAACATTAGCTATCTCTCCTGCCCTCTGTCCCGCTGACGTGTTTTAATGTTTGTTAGTGTCGCTTGGAGAAACAAAAAAAGTGTTTTATATCAGAGTACCTGCATATTTTACATATTAGGGCTGTCAATCGATTAAAATTTTTAATCAAATTAATTACATGGTGTCCCGATTAATTAATCGCACATACAAATATTTGCTGAGAAAGCCCCTTATAAAACAATAATTCAATATATAATGATTATACATATTTATATAAATATATAATTATACATAGTTATCTTTAAATATTTTAAAATTATATATATATATATATATATATATATATATATATATATATATAGATAATTAAAATGCATTACAGACTTAATCTCTGATAATGACATTAACATTCGGCTTTAGAATACAATGTATTGTTTACTACCATATTATTGAACATAAACCAATCATTGGCACACAGTTCACAGCAATCCATTTCACAAGTGAATTTACCAGTCAGTTTTAGATTTATTATGAGGGCTTGTTTAAGGACCCGTCAATTTACACCTGCGTCAGACATTTAATTTTTTATTTTTTATTAATGCTTACAAAATGTTTACATCTAGAGCCAAGAGGTATATTAAAACAAACAACAACAAAAAGGAAAATAAATAAATAGTTTAATAAAAATATAAAATTGTTTACATATTTCAATACACTTTACAGCTTTCTTGTTACTCAAATTCGAAGTTGTTCTTAGGTATTGCTGAACCTCTGAATTAAAAATTAAAACTAATGGTTTATAACCACCATACTTACATTTATGAATACTAAACATTGCCAACAAAAGCAGAACATTAATGAAATAATATTCCTTATGAAGAAACATGTCATAGCTAAAAAAAAAATGAATAAAACATTTTCAAAACAAAGCTGAAAGCTGGGAATAATATGATCTCTAACAATCTTGCAGAAATCAGACAATTTCACAATTAATTCAACAAAATCACAATTAAATCTCTCTACAAGAAAATCATTTGTGAGGTAGTACTTACAAATAAGTTTGAAGGAAATTTATTTGATTTTATTCGTGATTAAATATTTATGGGTAATTTCCAAATTTTGCACCATCTCAAACCAGCGTCAGACATGCTTGTGTAGTGTCTCGGTTGCGTTGCATCATAAACATAAAATGTTTAGGTCACTGTTTCAAGTTAAATATAGTTTAATACTCAATCTTTAAACACATCTTGAGATCCCTTAGTTTGGATTTGCGCTCCATCAAGTGTTTTGAACGCAAGAAATTGTTTTCTTCACAGTATAAACTGTGTTGCTCATAGAACTGATATTTCACTTACTGCCCTCTGGAGTAAACAGGTGGTACTACAAGCTTGCATTTATCAGGACTCTTCCTTATTATGGTCCGGGGGGGGGGGTTGCGATTAAATGCGTACATTTTTTTAACGCATTATTTTTTTGTAATATTAATCGCACTGAATTAACGTTAAATCAACAGCCCTAATAAATATATATAATACACACACACACACTTGAAGTCAGATGTTTACATTAGCCAAATATATATAGAACTCAGTTTTTCACAATTCCAGACATTTAATCAGAAAACGTTCCTTGTCTTTGTCAGTAAGGATCACTACTTTATTTTAAGAAATGTCAGAATAATAGGAGAAATAATTATTTATTTACATTTATTCATTTAGCAGATGCTTTTATCCAAAGCGACTTACAAAAGAGGGAAACATAAGCAAATCTTCTTAAGGAGACAGTGGTACACAAGTGCCATATTACAACGTTTCACTACGATCAGAATAGTATTCAAGACCAATACAAGTGCACATTTTTTTTGTTAGTGACTAGTTAAGTGGTCTTGGAAAAGATGTGTTTTAAGTAAGTTTTTGAAGACAGAGAGTGAGTCTGCTTCACGGATGGAGTTGGGAAGGTCATTCCACCAACGTGGTATGATGAAGCTGAAAGTCCGAGAAAGTGTTTTGGTGCCGCTTTGTGTTGGTACAACAAGGTGACATTCCTTAGCCGACCGCAGGCTTCTGGTGGGTGTGTAGCTCTGCAGAAATTATTTTAGGTATGTTGGAGCGGACCCAGTGACTGTTCTGTATGCCATTATCAGAGCCTTGAATTTGATACGTGCATCAACCGGTAGCCAGTGGAGATAGACAAAAGATTGGTGTAAATCCTTGTCTAAATCCTATGTGCTCTCTTTGGTTCATTAAAGACCAGACGTGCTGCTGCATTCTGGATCATTTGCAGAGGTCTAATTGCACATGCAGGAAGGCCTGCCATGAGAGCGTTACAGTATTCCAGTCTAGTTATGACAAGTGACTGAACAAGCAGTTGTGTGGCATGTTCAGATAGGAAGGGTCTTATCTTCCTGATGTTGTAAAGTGTAAATATACATGATCTTGCAGCCTTTGAGATGTGGTCAGTGAAATTTAGTTTATCAATGGTTACCCCTAGATTTCTGACAGTTTTTGAAGGCGTTACTGTAGTCGAACCCATCTGCTCGATGATGTTGTATTCGACAGCAGGGTTGGCTGGAAAGACTAGGAGTTAAACCAGTCAACCACAGTTCCTGTAATACCCAGTGAGGAGAGGGTGGAGAGCAGAATCTGATGGTTGACTATGTCAGAGGCTGCAGAATGGTCCAACAGAATCAGTACGGATGATCTGGATTCAGCTTTCGCCCATCTCAGAGACTCAGTGACACACAGCAGGGCAGTCTCAGTGGATTGTCCACTTTTGAAGCCTGACTGATTGTCATCCAGCAGTTTGTTCTGTGATAGATATACAGAGGTTTGATTGAAAACTGCACTTTCAAGTGTTTTTGCCATGAATGGGTTGAGAGAGACTGGTCTGTAGTGTTCTATTTGTGTGGGGTCAATTGCAGTTTTCTTCAGCAGTGGGGTTACTCGAGCCAGCTTAAATGTAATGGGGAAAAATGCCTGTAAGTAGAGACGTGTTGATTTATGTTTGTGAATGCAGGTAGGATGGACGGAGAGATGGCCTGGAGAAGGTGAGAAGGAATAGGGTCAAGGGAACAGGTGGTGGGGTGGTTGGAGAGGAGTTTAGTGAGTAAAATGTGGCTAAGACGTCAGCGATGTGTCAGGTGGTGGTGAGGGAGGGCAAAGCAGTGTGTTGAATGTTCTTAAAATACATCCACAGGTACACCTGCAATTGACTCTCAGATTAGTCTATCAGAAGCTAATTGCCTAAATGCTTGACATCATTTTCTGGAATTGTCCAAGCTGCTTAAAGGCACAGTTAACTTAGTGTATGTAAACTTCTGACCCACTGGAAGATAAAAACACATACTAAAGAAAATCTGTACATTGATTCACAAAGCCAAGGACAAAATGTATTATTTAATCTCATCATAACCTGTCTTGTGTTGGTCTACAGTTACAACTACTGTCGAGAAGATGAGGAGATCTATAAGGAGTTTTTTGACATCGCTAATGACGTCATTCCCACCCTCCTTAAAGAGACAGTGGCTGCTGTTGAAAGTAGTGGAGAAGGGGCCGAAGGGCCAGAAAAGGTAGTGTTGTTCATTTAAGAAACGCCAACATGTTAAAGGAATGGTGTATCCCAAAATGAAAATATGTCATCATTTACTTACCCTAATGTTGTTCCAAACCGATATTAAGTCTGTGGAACACAAAATGAAATGTTCTGCAGAATGTTTTAGCTGCTTTTTATCACAACACTTGTGGATTGAGACTGTGGCTGTCAAAACATGCATGATAAAATAGTCCATACAACTTGGTCACTTGCTATACTTTAGCTTTGTTTGTTATACAGACTGAAATGTAAGTCATTAGTCATTGAAAATGTTACCCTTTTCTTATTGCTTTCAAATCTCATTCATGCTTCTGCATATTTGATGTGTATGACATTCTTTCTTCTGCTGAATGTAAACAAAGACTTTTAGAAGAATATCTCAGCTCTGTGGGTCCTTACAATGCTAGTGAATGGTGATCAGACCTTTTTGAAGCTCTAAAAATCACATAAAGGCCACATAAAAGTAATCCACATGACTCCATTGGTTTAATCCATGTCTTCAGCAGCAATGTGAAATGTGTGGTTGGAAATAGATTAATATTTAAGTAATTATTTTCTATAAATCACCACTTTCATGTTTACTTTCAAAATGTAAAAGAATGTGAAAGTGGAGATCTATAGGAGAAAAGGACATGCATATTAATCTACTTTTCACCCACACATTATATTTCTTCTGAAGATATGGAGTTAACCACTGGAGTCATATGGAGCTTCAAATATCTGGTCACCATTCACTTGCATTGTAAGGAGCAACAGAGCTGAGATATTCTTCTCAAAATCTTTGTTTTGCTGAAGAAAGGAATTCATATGATGGCATGAGAGTGAGTAAACTATAAGGGAATTTTTGGGAAAACTATCCCTTTAAATTTAGCACATCATACAGTTTCAAGACATGAGAACCCATAACAAGACAATTTTTTTAGGTTAACTGTCCCTCTAAATATATTGATTATATTATTTAAACAAAGTTTTGAATTAATCTTTACTTTTTTTCTTGTCCTTTAATTATTATATCATAAAGGACCAGCCTGGACTGGTAGCTGCCTTGTCTGCCCTTCAAGACCCAGAGTGCTTTGCTCACTTATTAAGATTCTATGATGGGATTTGTAAATGGGAAGAAGGAAGTCCCACACCAGTGCTCCATGTAGGTTGGGCCACCTATTTGGTCCAGTCCCTAAGTCGCTTTGATGCACAGGTAATAACTGTTTAACTTCTGTATTTATAATCATTATAGATCTTACAAGACTTGAAATTCCTTTTATTTGTATTCTTCTTATTCTTCTCCGCAATGTGCCACCTTGCACATGCAGTGTGTCATGGCAAAGCCAAAACTCACCTAAAACTTAAACCATATTCTTTTACTGAAGTATTTTCTTTCTGAATATGCATATCTAGAGTATTAATTTGCATTGATTGATACAAATTTATAATCGCACACTAATTATTTGGTCTTCCTTAGATTAGGCAAAAAGTGTCAATCATCACCAAAGATGCAGAACCATTGGATGACGATGACCAATCTAGTGACGACCCGCGTGAGGGACGTAGGCGGGTTGCAAGACGAGAATTCAAATTGGATGAACAAGCAGGACCGTCTCTGCCTGGTGCTGCCTTGCCCACTCAAAATCCCATGCCTAAAAAGGTGGGTGGGGAAGGAGGGCGCCAACGTTCCTCTGTTGGAGCTCGAGGAAAAGAGGCAGATGGCAAAAATGAGCCATCGTCCCCAAGCCCCACACCTTCACCTCCTCAGCAAACCGCAGTGCCAGGAGGGCCGGTGGTGATATTTCACAGTGAAAAGATGAAGGGAATGAAGGGGCTACTCTCTGCAGCCAAGGTCAACTCTAGTGCCATTAAACTGCAGCTCACAGCCCAATCCCAGGTCCAGATGAAGAGACAGAAACCCACACCTTCTGGAGACTACACCTTGTCCTTAATTAAACGACCTCGCAAAACTCTTTAAAATTCCATTTACAGTTTCACCTGGAGGAAAGTTCATTAGTTTATCTGCAAAAGAAATGGTAAATGTTTTCATAAACTAGACCTGAGTTTATTTAATTGAGTTGCCTTAATTCTGTATTCCGTATATTCATAACTGCCAGCTTTCATAGGTGGCTTCAAGGTTATGGTAGTGTCAAGTATCCTTTTTGAGGGATGCAGTCCAGTGATGCTGTTTAACCGTTTAATAATTTTTTCAGTGTTAAAAGTATATATTTCCATCAAATAAACAACTTGGGGGAAAAAAAAACTAGTCAGTGTTTTGCTGTCATTTATTGACTGTGCACCTACATTGTTGTAAAGTCTTATTAAATGTAAACAGTTACAATGTAGTTGCCCACACTGCCCATTGAAAAGAATGATGTTTTAATAATAGAAGAACAACATTCATGTTTTTATGCGAGGCCGTCATATTAGGAATAATATTAGACTGGTCTTAGATGTGATTAATTATAATCATTTTATGGAAGATGATAGTTTTATTTATTTTTGTAAAGCTTTTGATACGGTGAATCATGATTTTGTTTTCGAAGTTATCAAGTTGTTAAGGTTTGGAGATATGTTTTTGAAAACAGTTAAAACATTATAAAGTGGATGTAATAGTTTGGTTAAACTTGTTAACGGTACTTCTCAAAGATTTGATATTAATAGGTATTAGACAAGGATGCCCTCCTTTTTATTTTTGTTAGTCACTGAGGTTTTGGCAATGCATATAATGAAAAATCAGTTTAATGGTATCAGCATTAGGTCCAGAATTTAAACTAAAACCAGTTTTCTGATGACACTGCAATATGAAATAAATTATAATAATTGAGCTACCAAATGTAATTAGATCTATAGAGGCATTCACTTCTATTTCAGGCCTAAAAATACATTTGGATAAATATGTGTTTCCCCATAAAGAATGTTATTTTACAGAAATAGAAAGTATTCCAGTTAAACCAAAAATGTACATGTGTAGTAATTTGTAAGAATTAAAAACAAAGGATTCTTAAATTCTGATCCAATTATTGAAATAAGAAAATTAATTTGCTTCATGAGGGATATATCAATATTTGGAAGGGTATTATTGTCAAAGGTGGAAGGAATATCTAGATCTGTGTATATTTCTTTAGCATTAGATGCACCTCCTAAGGTGATTAAGGATTTAGACAAGATATTTTATGACTTCATTCGGAGGAAAAAAACACATTATTTAAAAAAGGAGGTAATTTGTAACACTAAAGAGCAAGGGGGACTTGAGCTCTTAGATTTTGGAACACTTAATGACACTTTCCAAATGGTTGATAGAGCTTATGAAGAATAAGAAAAGTATTTGGAACGTATTTCCTATATACAGATTTAATAGTCCTGTGGTTATGCACTTTTTGTTGAAGTGTAATTTTTCTGTTGACAACATTCCCAATCAAACAAGCCCTGCTAGCTTTTGATCTACAGGCACAATTTCCCACCACAGATATTTCATATGGAACGACAAAGACATACTATTTAAAAGCAAATCACTGTTCTATCATACTTGGGTCAATGAAAGGATTATTGTATTTTAGTTGTTCTGAATTTCTTCCAAAATGTCAAATACCAGTTAAACCAAGAGATCTTGCCATTGTTTTCGATGCAATTCCAAAAAATGCTAAGTTACTTTTAAGAAACTCTAGTTCAGTGGAACTCAACATTGATGATTTTTGTGAGCATATTTATATTGATAATGTTGATGTTTTAAAACACCAATGTAGCAATAAGGTCATAAGATATTATTTTTGTTCTGTTTCATTTCTTTTCATTTGCTTTTTTTTTTTTTTTTGTATTCTTTATTTGGTAATCTATATTGGGACAAAGTGTGGAAAATACAAAATACATTTTGCATCAATAACAAAATTAAAGCAGTATCGTATCTTACAAAATACTGCATAAGATTTATCCAACTAAGCAAGTTTTGGAAAGATTCAAGCTGCACATTTCATACCAGTGAATTTTGTGGATTAGAAAAAGAAACAATCCTGCATTTGTTTTATCATTGTATTTACTCAAGATTATTTTGGAAGGATTTAAAAACCTATATTAATAGAAAAAGATGTGTAAATGTGTTCTGATGTGTTTTTTTATTTTCAAAATGGCATTTTGGAGCGTAAACAATACAATGCAGTTATATATCTTATTAGGAAAATACCACATACACAAGAAGAAATGGGCTCTTTGTAAACCAATTAGTTTACATTTTATAAATAACTTTGAACTATGCAAATAGGCCTACTTTTTGGAACAAACTAAAAACAAAAAAGAACTGAAAATATGTAATGTTTTAAATTAACTTAATTTTGTATAAGAATTTTTTTCTGGCAGGATTATTGTTGTAAATAATGTTTAATACCGCTTGTTCTAGTGGCGTTAAATAAAAAAGAAAAAAAAAAAAGATAGGAACGATATGTTTAGGCGCATGCGCAGACTCGGAAAAGACTATCCCGTCTCCAAATCTTTACTGCGAGTGGAGGGGTGCGCAAGTCAGAGGACAGACAAAAAGATGATGAAGCAAATACATTAATTATCCTGTTAGGCTTAATGTACACACATTAACTTTATTGATGATTTTCTACGTTTTAAAATTATAGTTAAAATATTGTTTTATTATTTCACTTCTAATAAAAGCGAAACAAGATGGCATGACCTTACCGCATATCAGAGACGCAAGTGACATCTGTCATGAGTAAGTGAATCGCGTAGAGAGTTGCGGGCATGAATACTATAGGAGTCTCCTTTTTGGATCCCTTGGATGACTATGAGATTATTAATCGGATCGGGAGTGGCACATACGGAGATGTCTTTAAGGTAAGAATGTTGAAAGAAGCTTATCTTTTGCATCTCTTTTCATTTGGAAATTATTCTTCAAGCCAGAACATGAATTTTAAATGCATGAATGCACTACATGAATGTCTCATGCTTAAACGCATGTTATATACTGTCAAGATTTGAGAAAACACTTTTTTTCTTTTAAGAATTAGGACACTGCCAAAAATGGTATTACTACGTATTAATGCTATATTTGAGACAATCCAGACAAATCAACACTCAGTTTTTGTTAATTCTGTTATTTGGGCTGACTATTTGAACAAGAATTCAGATTCATGTTACCTGACAGACTGGACTGTTTAGTTTTCAAAAGTGATAGTGTTTAAAGCATGTGTGAGAACACGTACATTCCGTTTAACGCATTACAAGCTGACCATATATGGGATATTTATGCCACAAAATCACTGCTGCACAAAACATCATCACCTCATTCATACACAGGTTTAAATATACATTGCTTACGTCCAGAATTATTGTTTTCCCTGCTGGTAGGTCTTTTAATATTCCAGTACTTTATGCAAAGATTAAGAAAACCTTAAATTCTACTGTCTATAATGATTTCCTCAAGTCTAACAAAAAAGTAATAGTCAATAGTCAACTTCTGTCCACAGTCTTTACATCCTGTAAAGTTCTATATAATTGGAAAAACAGGTTGTGATGTGATGTCATAGAAAACTGTTTGTGATTTGAGTTGAATGGCATGTTGACTGAGAAATTTGACTCCAATGAAGAGTCTGCCACAAGAACAACATTAGTTTAATCTTATGAACCTGGACCTTTAAAGGGATACTTCACCCAAAAATGAAAAGTCTCTCATTTACTCACCCTCATGCTATCTCAGATGAGTATGACTTTCTTTCTTCTGCTGAACACATATTAATATTTCAACTCTGTAGGTCCTTACAATGCAAGTGAATGGTGTCCAGAACTCTGAAGGTCCAAAAAGCTCATAAAGGCAACATAAAAGTAATCCATAAGGCTATAGCAGTTAAATACATGTTCAGCAGCTATGTGATTGGTGTGAGTTTAAAAATAAAACATAACATTTTTTTTTTTACTATATATGTCCACTTTCATATTCACTTCCACATTCTTCTTATTTAGTTTTTTGCCGTTTCACATTTTTGGTGCATATCGCCACCTACTGGTTGGTCAAAGGTGGAATTTTATAGTAAAAAAAGACTTCAATATTTATCTGTTTCTCACCTACTCCTATCATGTTCTTCAGCAGACATGGATTTAACCACTGGAAGTTTATGCTGCCTTAATGTACTTTTAGAACCTTCAGAGTTCTGGCCACCATTCACTTGCATTGTATGGACCTAAGAGCTGAGATCTAAAGCTGAGATTCTAAAAATCTTAGTTTGTGTTTTGCAAAAGAAAAAAAGTGATATACATCTGGGGTAGCATAAGGTTGAGTAAATTATGAGAGAATTTTCATTGTTGGGGGAACTATGCCTTTAAAACCTCTCAGGTGTGGCACTGATATTCTGCAAGACGTATATGTTATTTTAAAGGTTTTATTGGTTTTCTTGTCTATTCTGTCTTTCATGTTTTCTAGAGTAATGTGTCACTCATTTGTAGTAGTCACTAACACAGTTGACTCTATCATAACTCAGTGGGTGAGCCAACATCTCTTTGTTTTCCATCGTACAATACACAAAGAATCCATTCTACGACACTACTCTAAATCTCTCAAATTTGTGTAAGATAGTTCTCAAGATCTAAAAATATTTCATGGGGAGGATTCCCAGATGTATTTGAACAAAACTGTTTAGAAAAGTTTGTTTTTCATTTGACAGACGTTTCGTTTCTAACTACGCCAACAGGCAAAAGAATGGCAAGTTTTGGATTTCTGGCCAAAGTGTACACAAATATCTGGCATGAGCCATTATCCTCGGTTTGTGGTTACGTTATTTCAGGTTGAACAGCAAAACCATTAAGAATGTTGCATTGTCGTTTTAGTCATGACAGGAAGCCCTCTGTCATGCCAGGAAAAGCAACAGGAAGGCAGCTCAGCAAAGTTCCAGGTTTTGTCCAGAAATTCTTGATTTGTTATGTTTATGAATAGCTGAAAGCAAAAATGGAGGTCCACTTCCCTGATTCACTTATTTTGTTAGATGTTTTTTCTTAACCATTGGCCTGATCAGATGTATCAATAAGTAAATCAGTTTGATGTTCATATGAATTTAATTTGAATTACATTGTTAGCTGCCATGTTAAACCGTCAGTACATTTTGGGCTCTCCATAGTTTAGTGGTAATTTGGCTGCACTTTTCGACTGATTAGTTCTGAATGTTTTTCACCTTAAGTCAGACACAATGTGCTGAATTTCAGACAAGTGGAAAACGTTTAATGTCACATCCATTTTGATCTCTGGTTTGGAGGATACTACATTAGCAAAGATGCGAAATAACACTGTTTTGGTCTCAATTAATGTTATGGTTAGGGCTAGGTTTAGAGATTGATATTAGGTGTACACTGATGAGCCTTACGAACATTATGATCACTCACATGTGAAGCGAATAATGTTGATCATCTCCAAACAAGGCCACATGTCAAGGTCTGGGTAGATTAGATGGTAAGCAAACAATCAGTTGTCATAGTCAATGTTTTAAATGCAGGATAAATGGGCAAGCGTATAGACCTAACGACTTTGACATGGGCCAAATTATTATGACCAGATGACTGGGTCAGACCATCTCTGAAATGGCAAGGCTTTTGGGGTGCTCCCGTCAGCAGTGGTGAGTACCTAACGACAGTGGTCCGAGGAGGGACAAATCACAAACTGGCGACAGGGTGTTGGGCGCCCAAGTCTCATCCCATCTGGTCCGAACCGATAGGAGGTCTACTGTAGCACAGAAAAGTTTAATGATGGTTACGGGAGGAATGTGTCACAACACAGTGCATCGCACCCTGCTGCATATAGGGCTGCGTAGCCACAGACCGGTCAGAGTGCCCATGATGACCCCTGTGCCTACAATGGGCACACGAGCGCTGGAACTGGACCTTGGAGCAATGGAAGAAGGTCACCTAGTCCGATGAGTCCCAATTTCTTTTACATCACGTGGACGGCCGTGTACATGTCCACCGTTTACAGGGGGAAGTGATGGCATCAATATAAACTATGGGAAGATGACAAGCTGGTGAAGGGAGTGAAACATTTTATGCTGGAAAACACTGGGACCATCCATTCATGTGGATGTCAATTTGTCACGTGCCACTAACCTAAACATCATTGCAGACCAGGTGAAGAGTTCAAGGTGTTACCCTAGCCTCCAAATTCCTTAGATCTCAATCCGATTGAGCATCTGCGAGATGTGCGGGGCCAACAATTCCTATCCATGGTGGCTCCACTTCACATCTTGCAGGACTTGAAGAATCTGCTGCTAATATCTTGGTGCCAGATACCACAGGACACCTTCAGGGGTCTTGTACATTTACATTTACATTTATGCATTTGGCAGACGCTTTTATCCAAAGCAACTTACAGTGCACTTATTACAGGGACAATCCCCCTGGAGCAACCTGGAGTTAAGTGCCTTGCTCAAGGGCCCAACAGTGGCATCTTGGTGGGGCTGGGGCTTGAACCCCCAACCTTCTGGTCAGTAACCCTGAGCCTCAACCACTGAGCCAACACTGTAGATTCCATGCCTCAGCTTCCATGCCTCAGCAGGTCAATGCTGTATTGTTCTCACTACTGTTAACATTAGGGTAGGATTAGGGTTTGGGTTAGAGTTTGGAGTATAATGTAATTTGATCAGTCAGTCTGAATTTGGTGAATACTTGGCAAACTGGATTAGTGGTTTTAAAGTGGCTTGGTTGAATCAATCATCATCAGTGATTAAGTGATTATTGTGCAGTACCGTACATTTTAGACTAATGAAGTAAGAATATCAGCTCCTGCCATTAGCTACAGGACAAGGTTACAGTGAAGGACACAGCAGGCTGCTACTGAAACTAGGATATTTATCATTAAGACCCCTGCCAGGAGAGCTGGGTTTTGTTCTGCATTTCCTATTCAAAATAAATATGGCCTTTGAGTAACATTTGCTCAGTTCTATTTTATATTTCCTCATCCACATTAAATATTCATTTGAAAACCCCAAACAAATGATACATGTTTGCTATACAAGCATTGAGGGACACTGCGTAACAGTGATTTTAATACAGTTACTATGTGTTCTTAGGCACAACATGAAGCTAAGTGCCTAAAATCCCCTTAACCATGATAAAATCACTGTAACACGTTTCTTGCGGTGTATTAATTTAGTAAACAATGGCAAAAGAAATATGAAACAGGGCACCAAGTTTTAGATCTCAGTGAGTTCTTGCACCAAGTACTAAGTGTAACTGTAGGAGATATTGCTGATATGTAGACTTGGTGCATTCATAAAGAGTTCAGTGATGTGCCGTCACAGGTGTACGTGTATCAGCTATTTCACAACTCACTTTACTTTGAACATAGCTCATTTAGTCAGTCTTCACTGTGTAAAATATCCTATTTAATATGGATTGTTAAAGTCCCCATGTTCAATGAAAGAAAACGTCTAACCAGAACTTCCAATCAGTGAATCATGTAACATTATGTATTTCCTTTTAGGCTAGAAACATCAAGAGCTCAGTAATGGCTGCTATCAAAATGGTTAAACTGGATCCAGGTTTGTGAGAAATGTTACTAGTCAGAAGTTTTTAAACAGTTAAGGCTAACTACATTTTCAGGTGCTTATGTGTTCACAGTTAGCAGTGGTATAGAGAATATAAACATGAATGGGCATATGCTGTTTTCTAAAACATTCCTCTATATATAACTATATAGGTTTTTGTTGCACTGATCAATTGCTTGAATGTATAATTTGTAGTACAATGAACACTACATTTACATTTATGTAATATGGCCTTTGAGTAACATTTTACATTTACATACATTTATTTACATATATGTAAATGTACATTTATGTAAATGTAACTACAGTCTTAACTCAACAGCCTTTCTTTTATGAAAATGTAGTGATAATTTACCAGTACTATAAACAAAATTAATGATATGATTGTCTTGCATTATAACATAAGAAATAGTAGAGATTTCTTCTCTTGTATTATATATTGAAACTGACCCTACACTAGAGATAGTAGAGCTTTTAATGCCAATATTTGTATCCTTTAGAATACAATATTTTACCCTGATACTCCTTGTTTTTTGATGGACATACAACTTTATTTATTTTCAGGTGATGACATCACTACCATCCAACAGGAAATAACAATGATGAAAGAGTGTAAACATAAAAACATAGTGGCCTATTATGGCACCTACCACAGGTACAGTAATATACAGTAATGTACGGTTTCTGCATTTCCAGGTATTGGCCCAGCAGTTGTCTGAGCATTCCACTACGTGTTTTACACCCCCACAGGCAGAGTTACACAATCAGATCAGCACAAATAACCCTCAGACACATTTTTATAGGTTTGTAAATGCTGTAGTTATCAACATGTGTCTGGACGTGCTCAAACTGACTGATGCTCCCTGAATATCCTTTGGAAGGCATGCATTCCCACTCAAAAGCTTTGATTATGTTTATACAGTTCTTGTCATGTCTGTAAGTAATGTGTGTGTGTGTGTTTTTAAATGTTTTGTGTGCAAGGAATCATTGCAAAGGGCCATGTGCTAAACTGCTTTGCTTTCAGGAACACTAAGCTGTGGATATGCATGGAATATTGTGGGGGAGGATCATTGCAGGATATCTATCAAGGTATACACTGGCTAACATTAGCAATATGTGCTTCTATTTAAAGGGGTCATGTCATATTTATAGGTGATTTATGTAATTTGTTACGACACAAATGAAATTATATATTTTTTTTTTTGCAAAGACAACTACAGCTGAAGTCAGAAGTTTACATACACCTTCGCCAAATACATTTAAACTCAGTTTTTCACAATTCCTGACATTTAATCACAGAAAACCTTCCCTGTCTTAGGTCAGTTAGGGTCACTACTTTATAGGATAATAGAAGAGAGAATTATTTATTTCAGCTTTTATTTCTTTCATCACATTCCCAGTGGGTCAGATGTTTACATACACTTTGTTAGTATTTAGTAGCATTGCCTTTAAATTGTTTAACTTGGGTCAAACTTTTTGTGTAGACTTCCACAAGCTTCTAATAGTAAGTTGCTGGAATTTTGGCCCATTCCTCCAGACACAACTGGTAAAACGGTTTGTAGACCTCCTTACTCGCACACGCTTTTTCAATTCTGCCCCCAAATTTTCTATAGGATTGAGTTCAGGGCTTTGTGATAACACTTCAATACCCTGTCCTTAAGCAGTTTTGCCACAAATTTGGAGGTATGCTTAGGGTCATTGTCCATTTGGAGGACCCATTTGCAACAAGCTTTAACTTCCTGGCTGATGTCTTGAGATGTTGCTTCAATATATCCACATAATTTTCCTTCCTCATGATGCCATCTATTTTGTGAAGTGCACAAGTCCCTCCTGCAGCAAAGCACCACCACAACATGATGCTGCCACCTCCAAGCTTCATGGTTGGGATGGTGTTCTTTAGCTTGCAAGCCTCACCCTTTTTCCTCCAAACATAACAATGGTCATTATGGCCAAACAGTTACATTTTGTTTGATCAGACCAGAGGACATTTTCCAAATTAAGATATTTGTCCCCATGTGAACTTTCAAACTGTAGTCTGGCTTTGTTTAGGGTGTTTTAGCTGTGGCTTCTTCCTTGCTTAGCAGCCTTTCAGGATATATCGATATATGACTTGTTTTACTGTGGATATAGATACTTGTCTACCTGTTTCCTTCAGCATCTTCACAAGGTCCTTTGCTGTTGTTCTGGGATTGATTTGTACTTTTCGCACCAAACTACATTCATCTCTAGGATGACAGAACGCATCTCCTTCCTGAGCAGTATGATGGCTGCGTGGTCCCATGGTGTTTATACTTGTGTACTATTGTTTGTGGACATGGTACCTTCAGGCATTTGGAAATTACTTCCAAGGATGAACCAGACTTGTGGAAGTCCACAATTATTTTTCTGAGGTCTTGGCTGATTTCTATTCATTTTCCCATGATGTCAAGCAAAGAGGCACTGAGTTTGAAGGTAGGCCTTAAAATATATCCACAGGTATAGCTCCAACTGATTCCAATTAGCCTAACATAAGCTAATTGGCTAATTGCCTAAAGGATTGACATAATTTTCTGGAATTTTCCAAGCTGCTTAAAGGAACAGTTATCTTAGTGTTTGTAAACTTCTGTCCCACTGAAATTGTGATATAGTCAATTAAAAGTTAAACAATCTGTCTGTAAACACTTGGAAAAATTGTGTTCTTAACAACTTGCCCAAACTATAGTTTGCTAATATGAAATATGTGGAGTGGTTAACAAAATACATGTCTATGACTTCAACCTAAGTGTATGTAAACTTCTGACTTCAACTGTATAATTAGTTGGCTGATTTCCCCAAAACGTGTGAACACTGTGGCTCTGTGTTGCTTTCAAATCATTGCTCTGTTTGTTTGGGCATTCCAACCAACCTGACATAAAAACATTGGCTCAGACAATTGTGTGAGTTTGGGGTGGCTGATGGGGAGAGTGTTTGAAAAATCTATTTGCAAAATATGAAAGCAATCATATTTGCATTTTCGTTTTGTGATGATAGCGAAACAAATGTTTACTATGTAAACATACTTTTTGGTTCACTGTAGCATACTTCCTTCCATGAAAAAAAGCTGATAAAATGGCTTGTTCTGAAATTGTGGATTTCTGATTTCAGATATTAGAATAAATTAACAGCACTCAAAAACATGTCTCCAAGTTACATACTCTGACGCCTGTTAGGTGTTCAGCAACTTGGCCCGCCCAGTCACAGTGAAATAATAATAAAGTAGTAAGACTGTTACTATTATTCCTAAACACCAGAAAAATATACTATTATTCTATTTGATATATCAATAATGATAAGAGTGACAGGAGTATGATATGGGGAAAGTTTGCCTAACATTAGCTGTGTCTCGTTTCGAAGGCTGGGTGCTAGGTAGGATGCGTCCTTTGAAGGTTGCAGTATACTGTATGTCCTTCTTTAAACAAACCTAATTTAAATGAGAAGGCCTTCGTACGACAAAAGGAAATGTAACGTAACATGGTTACTATGACAGCACGCGACTCTTTAACAAGCTTGACCACTTTGAGTGAGAAGGGAACAAAGTCACTTTAGAAGGGAATGTATGAAATACATTATTTATATATGATGTAAAGAGAAAATAAAATAGATTTTACAGGTGAACGTTTAGTCTAATACTTTATTTTAATTATATATTAATTTATTTATACATATTATATACTCTGCACCCATCTACAGAGGTACTTCAAATTTGGAATTAACATTACTTAATCCGTTCAATCAATTGTTGAAACAAAGAATTGTGGGTTGTGAGTGCCCACGAAGGATACATCTCTTGCATACTCTGAATTCCCGTGAAAGAAGGTCACATTTGAAGGCTGCATTCGAAGTGTCCTACTCGTTTATCTGAAACGAGACAGCCTTGATGACGTATGCAGCCGACAAATGTGATCTACGGAGGACGCAGCCTTCCAAACGAGACACAGCCTTCCTAACGGTTTCTGGCTCAGAGTGTTAAAGGTGCCCTCAGTAATTTCTTTGTACTTGTTGTTTTGTACTTACACTGACCCCTAGGGGCATGGATGAATTTGAAGGTTAGTGATATGACCGGAGTCTTCATCTAATGTGAGAGGTCATGATTTTATACAAATGTTTCAAAATTACTTTTAATTTCTTTATGAGTAAAACTTTTAATTGAGAAATAAATACTGAGCACACCTTTAAAAAGCTATTTTTAATTCTTGTTTTAGAACTTGTTTACTTTGCAGGGTCAGAGAGAAAGTGTAAAATGGTCATATGAAACTAAATTATGT
Source organism: Xyrauchen texanus (assembly GCF_025860055.1). NCBI lineage: Eukaryota > Metazoa > Chordata > Actinopteri > Cypriniformes > Catostomidae > Xyrauchen > Xyrauchen texanus. The sequence goes on along the minus strand of NC_068277.1, from coordinate 17,344,753 downwards.
CTGTTTTTGATGTAATAAATCTGGATTTACATTATCTCAATTACCTCAGTGTAATTTATGATATGAACAAAAAACATATGATTCATATAATAAAAAACTATTATATAAAGTTTTAATTTATGGGGCACGGTTTATTAATCTTAAAATGTTATTTATCAAGAATCGTACTGTGATTGATTTGCTGAAATGCGCTTTGTTCATTCATTAAAATATGTGCTCCTCAGTAACTGGCCCTTTGAAGGAAAAACAGATTGCTTACATCAGCAGGGAAACACTCCAGGTGAGATAAATCAATTATTTAAAGCATCTTCAGTGGCATATCTCTTAAATGTTACATTACCCCTTCTTTTTTGAATCGACTGCTTTTCTTGTCTGACCCAGGGTTTGAACCATCTCCATGAAACAGGCAAAATACACAGAGACATTAAGGTAGATTAGGGTAATTTCTGAAGTAATGTCTGTTGGTGAGGCTTTATTGTGGGTTTACTGTGCAGTTATATTTTAATTGGATAAATCAATTAATAAATCTCTCTCCTAATTCAGGGAGCTAATATTCTCCTCACTGAACGAGGAGATGTCAAATTGGGTGAGTGATAATATCTGTGTTTGTGTGTGTAACTTCTTTAAACACACACTCAGACTTACACACAACATTATTTATTACTTATGCATTATTAAAAATGTATTTATTATGCCTCTCTCTATAGCTGATTTTGGGGTTGCAGCCGAGATCAGTGCCTCTGTTTCCAAGAGGAAGTCCTTCATAGGAACTCCCTACTGGTGAGCTGTCTACACAGAGATTAGCCCTTGATTCCTGCATTGTTGTTATAACACTGTAACTATTACTATGAACTATTATACAACTACCACTACTGCTATTTAGTTTATACAAATATAGTACAAATTAAATTCTCTTTTGAAAAAAATTTAGCTACTGTGCAAAACCTGTTTAGTCAGATAACCAGATAAAAAATGGTCTAAAGTAACTGGATCAAGTACAAAAACATTATTTGATATATATAAATCAGAAAAGTAATTTGTAACAGATAGCTCAAGTATACATAGATTTTAAGGTAACAATTGCATGTTAGAAATTTTTAACAGTGTAAATCTAGTTTATATATTCCTATATTATTGTTTAATTATATTATAGGCCTAAGCATTTTAGGCAATCATTTCCTTGCTCTGTTTAAATTTAACCCCAAATCTAACAATTTACGTAGAGTACATAGTTAGAGTACGCACTGTAAATGTGGAAATCTGCAATTGTGAACTTAATCTAACCCAACCTGATCGTACCCTACCTGATTAAAATTAGTTTTGTAAACAAATGTGGTCAGGTTTATTCAGTTATGTTAAATAATATTTTTGACTTGAATCAAACTGGTTATTTTAGATGCTACAACATGAACCACATTTTTAGGTTTTATTTAGGTTTTAAATAGCTTCTTAAAGGGATAGTTTACCCAAAAATGAAAATTCTCTCATCATTTACTCACTTTCACGCCATCCCAGAATGTATGACTTTCTTTCTTCTGCAGTACACAAACAAATATTTTTAGAAGAATATCTCAGCACTGGAGGTCCTTTCAATGCAAGTGAAGTGAATGGAGGCCAGAAGCTCCTAAAAGCACATTAAGTCAGCATAAAAGTAATCCATACAAATCCAGTGGTTTAATATATGTCTTCTGAAGCAATTCAATCACTTTGTGTGAGAAACAGAGCAATATTTAAATCCTTTAAATCTCCATTTTCACTTTTACTTTTAGAATGTGAAAGAATTTCTTAATTTTGGAACGTGACAGTGGAAATTTATAGTAAAAAGGACTTAAATATTGATCTGTTTCTCATCCACACTTATTATATAGCTTCGGAAGATCTAGATTTAAACACAGGGTCATATGTATCACTTATGATTTATGATTTTTGGAGCTTGAAAGGTCTGGTCACCATTCACTTGCATTGTATGGACCTACAGAGCTGATATTTTCTTCTAAATATCTTAAATATCTTAAGAAAATCATACACATCTGGGATTTCATGAGGGTGAGTAAATAATGAGAGGATTTTCATTTTTGGGTGAACTATCCCTTTGAGGTAACAGTTGAAGGTTGCCACTTTTTACAGTGCTGTAAAGGGTAAGAAACCCAAATGTTAATTTGTTACATTAGGATGGCCCCTGAGGTGGCAGCAGTGGAAAAGAAGGGTGGCTATAATCATCTGTGTGATATCTGGGCAGTGGGCATCACAGGCATCGAGCTGGCAGAGCTACAGCCACCCATGTTTGACCTTCATCCCATGCGGTAAGAATAAGACATGAAATTAATTTATGAGAAAATTAAATAGCACTGGTAATCGTTAGAAATCAATATTAAAACATTGTTGAATATGTTTTTTTTTTTGGTAGAGCTCTGATGTTGATGTCTAAGAGCAGCTTCCAGCCTCCCAAACTCAAAGACAAGAGCAAATGGTGAGATAGCAGGGAGGTGTGGAACATTAGTTTGAAAAATTCAAAACCCCATAAAGAAATGTTATTTCTATCTGTAGTTGGCTTAAAGATAAGTGAACTTTCCTATGATTACATAACAAGATTTCTGAGTTGTTTGTGTCTTCATTCTTCGCAGGTCTGCAGGTTTTCATAGCTTTGTGAAGATGTGTTTGATCAAAAGTCCTCGCAAGAGGCCGACTGCAGAAACATTACTCCAGGTGACAGTGCCAGATTATTCAAAGCCAAAGTCAATCATCTTAGTTAATATTTGCTCTTATGAGGTCTACAGGCAGATCTGGATTTTGTGGTTGTTTAGAATGAAATGTAACCTGGATGATTGCTTTTGTCAAAACTGACAATTAAGTGTTTGAGTGACAGCTTTGAGTGTTACTGATGAATAGCACTTCACTGCCCTTCCCTCAAGTATCCCCCTTTAGAAAACATACATGCATAAAGGTCACGAGAAGCATTCAACAATTTATTTTTAAATTATTGTTATTATTATTATTAATAAAAAAAAAAAGCATTTACAGATGTTGCATGACAGACAGATCCTTACTAATATATATATATATATATATATATATATATATATATATATATATATATATACACACAGTATATATGGTTATGTATGTATATTTTTACCACCTTTAGAGATGTAATTGACCAGAAAAGTAAACATGGCAAAATAAATACTTTTACTGTAAATCACTTCCTTTTGACCCTTAAATTGTGGAGCCATGATCAAATTGATTGCAGGATATCTTACTCTGTTTCTATATAGCTGCTTAACTGATGTCTGTAACAGATCACAGCATTTAAAATATCTGATCACTTGTTTTCTTCTCTCATTACATTAAATTATCTGCTGAAAGCTATTCCATACTTCAAAACAGAAATAATAGGATTCAAGGAAACCTATGATATTAGTAATGTTTTCTGTATTTCTACAGAAATTACTTCTAAAATATTTCGAAAATGAATGCTGCTTTCTTTCTCCTCAGCATTCCTTTGTAACACAGTTACTGACTAGAAAATTGATGACTGAGCTGCTGGATTTGTCAAATAACCCAGACATTCACCATTGCGCCAGCTTTGATGAGAATGAAGAGGTCAGTAAAGTCCTGAAAGCTTGTTTATTTATTTTTTCAGCTGTCTCTTAAGAAAAATATGTGACATTCATAGAGCAACACAAACTGGAATTTCCAAAAAGTTGTGTTGAACTTTTAAGAATCTTACTTTCAAACAGAAGTGATGTTTCCCAACACAATTACATTGAAGAACATAATGGGGCAAAATCAGTATGGCAAAAGATGGAGGGTTGTTGGGAAACTTTGCAAATTTAATGAAACTTCAATGCCTTTTCCAAATGTGTGTCAGAGTACTTCATATTTCAGCTTGTCAAAGTGCACAAAGTTTTGTAGTGCAATATTTGTGTTTGTGTGCATGTTACAGACAAATGATACAGCCCCAGATAAAATACAGTCTAAAGGAAAGCATATGCCAGTGGAGAGGAGTTTATCCGAAGAACAATGTGAGTTCTGGTTATTAATGTCCTTTTGCATTTACATTTTTTAAGTTCACATAAAACACAGAAATATACTTTTGATCAACATGCACATTTAAATTTGATTTCACATTTGGCTATACATTTTTTGTAATTCTTATTAGAGTTTTATTTAGATTAATATAAGATAGGATACAGAGATAAGATGGGATGGTTTGGTACGGTATGAGAAATTAGAATATTAAATGTACTAAGAATTTATTATAATTTTCTGTAGAAATGTAGTAATGAAGTATTGAATGTATTTTTTTTTATTTGTAAATTTTTAAAGTTTGGTGTCACACAAAAGTCAGTGCCATGTTTATTTTTATTCCAGCGTGATTATCAAGTTTAACGTATGGATGTGTAGTGGAGGAGATGCCTTATAACAAGGCAGCTATTGAGCATAGCTACAGTGATGTCAATGGGCACAAAACTAATAGAGCTGGTACTGTTTAGCACATACCTATGGCATGTGTCCTTCTCCACCCCTCATACACACTCACTAGCGTGAACTGAGGCCAGTGATCACATTCAAGGCCAAGTAGAGAGTGCGATATGTGTTATCGTGTGGCAAGTCAGTGGCACATTTACTAAGAAGCCATTGTGACAGGTCTTGCCTGTAAGATTACAGCATTCACAGGCTATGCAGACAAGTCAGACAGACAATGAAGCCTCTTTAGAGTGGAAAGGACGTGATGTACACACTCACATCAACAATGCAGATGTTTTTGGTGGTCTCGCACAAATATACACACAGTCACACACATGCACATACTTACAGGGTTACATTTCATATCAGGTGTACTGTTCATTATAAAAAAAAAAACACATGTACATATTCACAGTGCATTCATAAAATATTCAGACCCCTTCATTTTTTCCCCCATTTTGTTATGTTGCAACCTTATGCTAAAATGTTTTAAATCATTTGTTTTTTCGCATCAATCCATACCCCCATAATGAGAAAGAAAAACAGATTTTTGATAACTTTGCAAATGTATTAAAAAGAAAAAAACTGAAATATCACACGGACATACGTAGGTATTCAGATCCTTAACTCAGTACTTAGTTAAAGCATCTTTGGTAGCGATTACAGCCTCAAGTCTTTTTGGGTATGATGCGACAAGCTTTGCACACCTGGATTTGGTATTTTCTGCCATTCTTCTCTGCAGATCCTCTCAAGATCTGTCAGGTTGGATGGGGACCATCGATGGACAGCCATTTTCAGGTCTCTCCAGATATGATCAATTGGGTACAAATCCAGGCTCTGGATGGCCACTCAAGGACATTCACAGAGTTATCCCTAAGCCACCCTTGCGTTGTCTTTACTGTGTGCTTAGGATCATTGTCCTGTTGGAAGGTGAACCTTCGGCCCAGTCTGAAGTCCTGAGCGCACTGGACCAGGTTTTCATTAAGGATATCTCTGTATTTCCTTCAACCGGGACTAGTCCCCCAGTCCCTGCCGCTGAAAAAAAACACCCTCACAGCATGATGCTACAACCACCACCCTTCACCGTTGGGATGGTATTGCGCAGGTGATGAGCGGTGCTTGGATTCCTCCAGACATGGTACTTAGATTTGAGACCAAACAGTTCAATCTTTGTTTTATCAGACCTGAGAATCTTGTTTCTCACAGTCTGAAAGTCCTTTAGGTGCTTTTTTTGAGCAAATACCAAGCAGGCTTTCATGTGTCTAGCACTGAGGAGAGGCTTCCGTCTGGCTACTGTGCCATAAAGCACAGATCGGTGGAGCGTTGTAGTGATGGTTGTCCTTCTGCACGTTTCTGCATGTTTCTCCCATCTCTACATATGATCTCTGGAGCTCAACCAGAGTGACCATCGGGCTCTTGGTCACCTCTCTTACCAAGGCCCTTCTCCCCCGATTGCTCAGTTTGGCCAGGCGGCCATCTCTAGGAAGAGTCATGGTTGTTCCAAACTTCATCCATTTAAGAATTATGTAGGTCACTGTGCTCTTGGGAGCCTTCAAGGCAGACAAATTCTTTTGTAGCCTTCCCCAGATCTGTACCTTGACACAATCTTGTCTCTGAGCTCTGCAGGCAGTTTCTTTGACCTCACAGCTTGATTTATGCTCCGATATGCATTTTCAGCAGTGAGACCTTCAGGGTTGGGAGGGTTACTTTTGAAATGTATTCCACTACAGATTACAGAATACATGCTGTAAAATGTAATTTGTAAAATATTCCGTTAGATTACTCAAATTCAGTAACGTATTCTAAATACTTTGAAATACTTCTTCAGCACTGGTAGATTTTTTCACTTGTTTTGACTATAAAAACTCTGCCAGTACAGAAAGACAAAATACATATGTTAAAAATACATTCTCTGAAAAACCTAAATATTTTATGCAGTGTTGTTTCTAAAACAAGATGAATCAAATTGATCTTGTTTTAAGGATTATTTGATATTTTTACAGGAAAACAATATAAAAATTATTATCAAGAATAAGATTTTTGCCCTAATATCAAAGGTCTTACTAGAAAAAATTTAATTATGATCCAACGTGAATTTTCTTTATAAAAAAGTATGATCGTGCTTGGTAACATGTGCATGTAAAATGGCTAGAAATAGCATTTTAGCTTAGTGTAAAGCTGACAATTTACAAAGGTTTATTTCTATTTCTTCTGCTCCAAACTTACTTCAAACGTAATTCTCTGTCTGCTCGTATGAATGTAACACATCATAAGAAAGTGTTTCACCGCTGTAAAAAATGCACTTTGCCTTGCATCATTTATAAAAAATATTTCATTTAATATTTAGAACTAAATATTAAATAAAACAAATGACAATAAAATGCAAAGTAATCTCTTCACTAATCAAAATACTTTATGAATGTACCTGTATTCTAATTATGATTTAAATTGTAACTGTAGTGGAATACAGTTACTTATATTTTGTATTTTAAATACATATTCATTACCCCCCAACCCTGGAGATCTTAGAGGCATGTGTGTGCCTTTCCAATCATGTCCAATCAATTGAATTTGCCACAGATGGACTCCTATCAAAGTGTCGAATCATCTAAAAAATTATCCAGAGAAATCACCTGAGCTAAATTTAAAATGTCATAGAAAAGGGTCTTAATACTGAATAAAGTGTTTTGTTTTTAATAAATTTGCAAAGTAATCAAAAATCTGGTGTGTTTTTTTTGTCATTATGGGGATAGATGTGAAAAAGCAATTTAAAGCATTTAAGCATAAGGCTGCAACATAACAAAATGTGAAAAGAATTAAGGGGTCTGAATAATTTATGATTGCACATATATATATATATATATATATATATATATATATATATATATATATATATATATATATATATATATATAATGTAACAAAACATGCAGATAAATAATATGAGTGATAGATTAATGTTTGTTTCAGTTGACCTGGTCAAGTTTACCCCTCCAAGGAGAAAAGAGACTGAACCCTACCCTGACCTGGTCAGTTTTATTTCTTATTTGGGTGAATCTCATGAAAAAACACAATTCAACACAAAATTTAAAGAAAAAAAGTTGTTTAACATCAAAAAAATGTAATCTTATTTGTTAGGCCATTAAAGGAATAGTTCCCTCAAAAATGAATATTCTTCTAACATTTACTCACCCTCATGGCATTCCATATCCTTATGACATTCTTCATTCTGTGGAACACAAAAGGAGATGTTTTAAAGGTGCACTCAGTAATGTTTTTCTTTATTTAAAGGGGCACTCAATAGTTCTCTAGATGCTGTACTTCCATTTATCGATGTGGATCAGCATGATCATCTCTGCTGCCCCCTCCAGGTCTGGAATATAATTTGCATCTGGAAAATGTTTGACATAATTTCTAAAGTTATTTATTACTACTATAATATAATTGCTTTGCCCAAAAACAAAAGTCAGAATTCAAGCGAAAATACATCTACAGTTGGACAGATTATTATTGTCCCTCATATCAGTAATCTTTGGAGACTGTTTAAGTTTCACATTATTTCTAAAGACAGTTATTACCGTTATTAAAGAACTGCTTAGCAAAAAATAAACCTAAATTATCTAGGGATACAGAATGTAATGGTAAAGGAAAGATTAGAATTGTTTTTGATTATCAAATTTAGCATGTCCATGAAAGTTTTGTTTCCAAGCAACCAAAGTCATGGTTTACACAAAATTCACAACAATCGCTGTGCCAAGCTACTAAACGAATGAAAACAAATGACATTTAATAGAGGTGGAGGTAGATGGGCCCCACTTACTATAGCTGTGATAACAAAGAAAATAAAATGGCACATTGCTTTCTGGTTGTGTTTATAAATACAGTTGAAAACTATCCATTACTAACATATGTTGACTACACACGAAATGTAAAAATTCCACTAAAAGTATTTTAGAGAGTGGTCTAAACAATTGATAATTCCTTACCTATCCAACAAAAAAGAAGCAACATGAGCATCACTTCTCAAGTTTATCTCTGTCATCAAATCTTTCCACCTTGTGTATGCCGTACCGGTGTTTACTTGCGGTTTTTGCCTTTGTTGGTCTTTCTGTCTTCATGTTTCAGACATTTTTCACTTCTTTGGCAGTATAGCTACTGAATCTCCTATTGCCTCTGCTTCTAAAGCACGATAATAAGTATTCTCCATTGTATTCTTTTTGCTCCGCATCACCAAACACTGCGCTAAGCATAAATATGCGTATCTACATAGGCAGCAGCCAATGAGCACGATCATTTTCTTCTTTGACGTTTAGTAAAACACAGAAGACCATCTCATTTCAACATGGTGAAACACATTCAAGGGGTAACCCACACCATGTATAATAAAAACACTTTTTTGTAGAAAACTATTATGAATACAGCCTTCATCTCATGTAAGTGTACGCCATTTAGATCACTCTTCACAAAAACATGATTCATTTGTGAATGTGTAAAACCTTTTAAATTAGCCCCAAATTACTGAAATCGCCTTTAAGAGTTTTACTTCTAATTAAATAAATAGTAATTTTGAAACATATGATAAAATTATGACCACTCATGTGAGATTAAGAGTTCAGTCATATCAGAAATATTTTAAATCTCTTTTATTCTAAATGGAGCAGGGGCACCTCATGGAGCAGCCTTGTTAGCATCACATGACCAGCTGAATACAACTTGCTTAAACCCAGTATCTGCCCTGTTAATGAACACTTTCATTCATGGGTTAAATGAATCCTGGCTGACTGTTTGTATAGACTTTCTACAATGGGATTTGGTAACTGAAAACAACTGTGTTTGAATGATGCTGCATCCAGACCACTAGGTGTCAGTGTAAGCCATACTACGACATACTTCAAATAATTACTGAGTGCACCTTTAATGTATGTCATGAGGTGCTTCTCATTTCTTAAATTTTGCTTCCTCATTTCCTTGCTCATCCGTCCTCGAGCCCTTGACATGGAAACCGATCCATGTCCGCCATCATGAAGGACGTATCAATTAGCTAAATGCACCAAGTGGAGGCAAGGATCGAGGATGGAGGAAGCTTACCAAGGACGCTTGAGCAAGAAAACTCAGGAGCTTCCTATGCACCTGACGCATGCATAAATTCTCCTCCCCCTTCACATCTGACACAACATTCATGCTTCACCTTTGTGGTTTAAATAAACCATAATTGTCAAATACTTTAACTCTACATCTTCAATTATTACGTTTTATAATGAAAATATCAATTTATCAAGTTTCAACAATATACTGGAAAGTGCCCCGATGTAATGCAGCTGCGCAGCGACGGCACTCTGAAGTGACGCGTGAGTGAGCAGTACATCGATTCCTCTGTCCTCGTTTCCTTTCCTTCCATCCTTTCCTTGTTTCCTAAGTGGGCAGAGCAAGGAAAGGAAACAAGGACAACAAATGAGAAGCACGCTTGGTTCATATTTTCAATACAAAGGCGGTGGATAGTGCCTCACTTTAAAGCTTAACAAGGACCCTAAAGTATCATAAAAGAAGTCCATGCGACGTGTGCGTCATATGTGTTTTGTGTTCTGCATGAGAAAAAAGGCAAACGAGTTTAGAATGACATATGGCTGATTAAATCATTTTTGGGTGAACTGTTCTTTTAAGATTTATAGCATTGTGACTTGACATGTTTTCATGACTATTAAGCACATTTTATACCATGTTCTCATCACTGTAAGGTGTCCAGATTTTGACATTTTGACATTTTTTTTTATCCATTATTCTCAGTGGTGATTGTCATTAGATTCTCATAACCTACAGTCAAACAGAGAAATAATACACAAACAAAATCTTATCCCACTTAATAGAATATTTTGTCTGTTCCATTAATTGATATTTATATCTCTGAGAAGAAGACTGATATATATTTATGTTGTTAGGGGTCTTGTGATGATTGGAGCATATCTGGAGATGAACCAGAGTCACCGTAAGAATTTATACATTTAAATATAATTTTATTGCAGCTTACTGTTACTGCTACACATAACTATTACTTTGTATGATGTTCACTGCTGCAGGGGTCTGCTGCAGAGTGTGGAGGAGGAATTGCATAGGTGAGACATTTTCTGTGTCACCATCTTGTGGAGTTGTAGCCTACCTAATGTGCATTCTGTTCCAAATGTGCAATTTCTGTCCTCTAATACGAAATAAATATCACACAACATCATGACACAATGAGAAATGTTTATACATAACAATTCGATTTTTATTTGTCATTACATTGATTCAACTTGATCTCTTCTTTTTAGGAGTTTGACAGTTAAAAGGCTGTCTTCATTTGAGGTATGGTATAAAAAATTGAGAAAAAAACAATGAGCAAATAAAATGTATGATTAGATGACAATTAATGTAAGGATGTAAATGATTTATAATATTACAGTGGAGTAAAAGGAAGAGTGGACTGTTCAGCCCACCACTCGTCACTGCTACGGCATCACTTCCTCCCAAGAGATCTTTAGACTCCGATCTGGAGGACAAAGACCTGATGCTTCGACCAAGTGCTACTCTGTGCCCTGACACTGTACCAAAATCTGGTATTACTACATGTACATCTATACAAAACATGGTCAGTTCACCATAATACATCCATTATAACAATATTTTATTTATTTCCTGTGCAGTGCTGTTAAGGATTTCAGGCAGTCAGGATGTGCGGCAGTGGTGCAGTGACCCTTGTGTTCCTGATGGGAAAGATACACAGGATCAACAGAGGACTCTTACAAGAACTCTCAGCAGAGACATGCCTCTCTCTCCAGAGTGGAGCACCATGAGAAAGAAAATGGAAGACTCTGTGAGTTACACAATGTTACATATAACAAAATAAATCATTTATACTTCAAATGACATGCTGATACCCCACATGATTTAACACACCTAAGCTAAATGAATGTTCTTATTAGGATTGTCAATCATTAAATATATTTGAATGAGTAGCTTATTTAAAAATTATAATTCTGACATGGTTTACTCACCTTCAGATCACTCTGATACATGTCGTTCCAAACCCATATGGCTTTCTTTCAAAAACGACATAAAAGCACATTAAAATTATCATAATATGGGTCCTTAAAATTTTTGTATTATATGTACAATATATACAGGATTTCTGAAGCCACTTTGTGCTTTGAGGAAAAAAAAAGAAATATGAATAAATATATATATGTTTCATCTTTAGTAAAAATGACAGAATTGTTATTTTTTCAGGGCAAACAAATCCTTTAATCATGATTACTATAATTTTTAAAGTTATAACTTGACATTGCGTCTTTTAAAAGCGTGATGTATGATAATGGTCAAAGTAATTTGTCTAGTGCACGTTTATGTAAAAAAAAACATTTAAATCCAGTCAGGCACATGAAAGTGTCCTGTGTAAATCCACTTAGGATTAATCTCCCATGACAGGACAATCTCTCACCTCTCTTCACCTGTATGACTGATTGAGCACCAGTGGGTGAGATCAAGGGTGCAATCACGGAAAAATAGGTGTTGCATATGCATATGTATTTGGTCCTTGTGATGTCACAAACTCCACAAATTCCAAACGAGACATTTTTGCTGCTTGGTTTAAATAAATGCTCTTTTTCTATGTAGGAGGAAGTTTTCAGTTCTGAAACTTACAATATGTTTTTATAGTACAATAAACCAGGCGCGGTGCAAGGGGTGGGCTTAAGCCCTGGATGTTTCAGCAAATGCCCAAATGTGTTTATAACTTCATACTAATCACAGAGTTTTCATGCACGTAGTAAAAAAAAAAAAAAAAATACTTATTAGAACAGCTGTTCTACTCAAACAGTGTCTTCATTCACTCTTGACAAGCACCGCCCAATCAGACAAGAAGTACAGATTGACACGTAAACTAGCCAATCATTGATAAGGATTTACATACGATCCTGCCAATGATATTGGAAATTTTGGATGTAATTACCTCAATGCTTTAGAGACAAATGGTTCACAGGTATTACTTATGGGTCATTGACAAATTACACCCAAAATTAATAAATAAACTCTAAAAATAAATAAATAATTAAACTTTCAAATTGCCATGTGGTGTAACCATTAAGTAAAAAGTATTATAATATGTGTGTGTGTGTGTGAGTGTGTATTATGTATCTATGTGTTTGTGTATACTAAGAATAGATTATATAAAGTTAATTATGTGATTGACGAATTGGCAAGTAAGAGAAATGGACAGATTTTTCTGTCATCCATGGCTGCAGCTGTGCACATGTGAAACCTTAGCTGTGCCTTTCTTTTGTTTGTTAATCTAAATTTTTGGAAAGTCTGGTGTTCTTACTTTGTGATCATGCATTTTTGTTGATGAATATTATATAATTTTTTAGATTTTCTATAGGCAGGTTCCTAATAGGAATAACAGCTTGGTGACATGGCTCTGGAATTGTAGGTTTTAAACATATGGCCTGTATTCAGTGAGTTTGATTAAAAATGATAAATGCATAGAGCAGTATTATTAAGGAGGATTGCGGAGGATTGTCTACAGTGGCGGAATAAAGCAGTTGGTAGATCTGAAATATTTTCTATCCAACTCATTTTTTTGCTCAGGCATAGCTTTTTTGGTTTTATATTCTCAAACAAACAATATTGAAAGACTTTTACTTAATTTTAAAATAGACTTTTTGCAGATGTATCTATTAAACATATTTTAAAGTGCATCCAGTGTATTATGATGCATACATGGTCATGGATGTCTGTGGGCTAAGCACTGGATGTCCAATGACCCTAGAACCGCCCCTGTAATGACCTCTTATATGTCAAAAGAAGGAAAATTTGAATTCTTATGTTATGACCCCTTTGAGAAAGTACACATTAAGCCTGTCATTTATTTTCTGAGCCATTAAAAGTATTACTGCCAAGTTTTTTTTAGACAAAAGGGATTATACAGAAACTGTATTTTTAAACTTGTATTCATAGAGAGCTGATTCTCATGGACTTCCTCCCACTCCCCAAGTCTATGTAAGTTTAACCACCTAATCGCATGTTCCTCAATGGGTCTATCCTGTTAGATAACAGTATTGAGTGTGTTAAACCCAGCTATTGCTACAGTAAATTAGAGTGCATTATAACACATAATATTTATTTTAATAACAAATAATTAATTAATGACTGTTTTTCATAATGTACTTCTGTATTTATGACAACTTCTAAATATTTCATCATGCCTAGATGGGAGCCTGTTTTACCAAAGTCTTTAATGGATGCCCATTGAAAATTAACTGTGCTGAGACATGGGTTTTTCCTAAAACTAGAGGTACGGATTTACTTCAATCCTTCTGACACTGAACTGTGAACAAATTAAAATCTAATACAGTATAAATATAGAATTTTAAACCAGTAAAATTAACTAGTTATAACAGAAAAGTACCAGTATTAACAGAACCAGAGAGTTATTGCATTTCATATTTGATTCTTTAATCATTTTCCTCTAGATCAGTATCTAATTTTGGGGGCTGAGGAGGGTGTCTACATTCTTAACTTAAATGAGCTTCATGAAGACACCTTAGAAAAGGTACTGTTAGCTGTTACATTTGTACTGTATATGTATATTAATATGCAGTAGACAGATAATATTATCAACAATAAAAAGCTCAAATTATATCCTTCATTACCTAAACTCACATGTGTTAAACATTTTATTACATTTACATTATTCAAACATTTAATATCATGCCTTAGTATTTGAATTAATACATGACTTTGTCTAATTTATGAAAATGCAAGAACAAGAGTACAATACCTTATTTTAATGGTAAATATGTTTTTATCTCTTGATCTCCATTGCAGTTGCTTCCACAGAGGTGCACTTGGCTTTATGTCATGAACAATATCTTAATGTCCATCTCTGGTATGTACATTTTTATAAAGGTATAAATGTCTGTGCAATCAGATTACATTTCTAAAATAACTTTCACGTCAAATGAACATACTGTATGCATAATGGTTGTTAAAAGAATAATTCATCCAAAAATGACATAACAAACCCGCAAACCTTTCTTTTTTATGTGGAACACAAAAGGAGATGTCTAGGACAATGCCAAAGTTGCTCTTTTCCACTTAACAAAAGTGGATGGGGACTTGGGCAGTCAAGGTCCAAAAAAAAATATCAAATAAAAAACATAAAAGAAGATATTGAAAGTCTTCTTAAGCCATTTCAAAGCTCTGTGTGAGAAAAAGACTGAAATTTGAATTAAAAAAGAAGTCCATACAACTTACGTGCTATATTCCAAGTCTTCTAAAGACATCAGATTTAGTGAAGAAATGTAGTGAAAATATTACTGCCATTCGGTGAAACTCAGGGAACTCAACACTGTAAAACCAGAAGAATATAAGACACTAAGAGATCTTTGCAACAGGTAAAGGATGGGCAAGGAGCAGGCGGGAACCGGCTGAACAGTAAACAAAGTTTAATAAAAACTCAACATAAAAACATAAGGACACAGACACATATGCAACGCGGCCTGTGTCTCTATCTCTCTCCCGCACCGCATCTCCGTCTGCCCCTTATCTCACTCTCCTGTTGATCACCTGATTCAGCGCCGGCAATGCTCCATCACGGCCCGGCCACGCCCTCCACCTTGTCACAATCTTATAGCCATATACAGTATAACGATAAGATAAGATAAGATTGAACTTTTTGTACTTCGTATGAAAATTAGCAGCATGGACATTCTGCATAACATTTTATTTTTTGCTCAAACTATTCCTTTATATTACACAAAACATGCACACAACAAAGCAGTTTTTTATTTGTATTTTCTTAGGGAAGTCATCTCAGCTCTACTCTCATAGATTAATGGCTCTGTTTGAGCAACGTGGGCACTTGCAGAGGAAACAGAGTCACTTGTCTCTCGGCACCAACCGGTTCACAGATCGGATCATCCACAGGTCACTACCACTGAAGTCAATTTGAGACTGACATTTTTTACTTAATAACTCAAATTATTGTTAAATGCTGTTCATCTCATCTTAAACTCAAAAATATTTTTTCTCAGGAAATTTGCTGTGTCTGTGAAAATCCCAGACACTAAGGGCTGTCGAAAGTGCAGTGTAGGTGAGGATGATTTTCTGCCTAATAATGAACTAATGTTGATTCTTGTTCTAGCTTCATAGAATGGGCTACAATAAGCAAAAACCATGAATCAAATGTCATGAATCAAATTATTTTACATGAAATATTTCTTCTCTCTTCATTAGCTCGTAATCCATACACAGACAGTACATTCCTATGCGCTGCTGTTCCCTCTGGACTTGTTCTGCTTTTGTGGTATGAACCTCTGCAGAAGTTCATGCACCTGAAGGTAATACACTTCTCAGCTTTACTTGACTTTTGTTCATATATGCAACATATTGTCTGCTTGCTTTTGTGGAGTACAAATATATCTGCATTGTTTTATGATGGTAGATAGACAGACAGATAGATAGATTGATTTCCTTAAAGAGCTTCTATATTTCTACCTGATTTAACCCTTAAAATAAATTTGTTGGTGTAATGTGGTGTGTTCAGGGTGATTCAGTGAATAAAACCAGTTAATTTCAAAGTTATCACATGCCCCCCCCCTCAATAGGCTGAATGGATAGATGGATGGATGCATAGATAGAATGTACAGATAAAAATACAGATACATTATATGCACAATGCACAATTTCGGATATAAGATATAAGGCACTGATCAAAACTAATAAACAACAGTTATTTCTCTACTGTAAACGTGTATAATAATATTTATTTATAATTGTAATATTATAATTAAACTACATTTCTCATTAAAAAAAAATTTCTTCAAGTTTTTTTTCTTCTCATTTTCTCATGGAAGCACATAGCGGTGCCCCTTCCAGACCCGTTGCCCATCTTTGAGCTTCTTGTGTTAATGACCGATGAGCTTCCTCAGCTCTGTGTGGGTGTATGGGAATGTCCCCTTAGAAATTATGATCAGCAAAATGAGCAACAGCTAAAGTTTGACATTATCCACCTAAATGGCATGCCAAACCCTCAGGCAGGTAGGTGAACCCCCACTTGTTTGTAAAGCATGTAGATACATTAAAACAGGCATATTACTAATTCAAACCTGCACAGATTGGGGGCTTGAGAATAACCAAAATTCTACACCCATTGCACCTTGCATGTTTTTTTTCAAAGTCGATCATGCTTTCAGCTATTATTAAGAGTAATACTCTCTTGCTGTGTAAAATATTTTATTATATTAAAATCCTTTGTGCAGAATTCCACATATTTTCTCTCACAATCATTGAAGAAATGTGGAAAACATTTGCAGATTCCATATAGGCCTGCTGACTTTAACACTTTAAGCTCTGAAGGTGTTTTTGAAGATTTCCTGTTTCAATTGCATGCCAAAAATTACAACAAACAAAAGTTGTTTGCTATCATTTTAAAGAAACGAACTCTGCGCCATCTCCTGGTGGCCATATGTAATTAGAGTGAACAATCCTCTCTGCCCATATTTGGATGACTTCCACTTCTGGTTGCAGTGATCTGAATTCTAATATTATTGGTTTAGTGTATCATGATGCTGGAAAACATTCTACATCATTTCAGTGCAAAATTATTAATAAATTATTATTAATAATGCCTACGTGCTTTGTAAAGTATAGATTCTAAGCTTTAAAACAATACCTATTGTGTGTTGGTGAAGATTATAGTTATTCATATTTTGATAATTGTTTTTTCACAGCAGGATTAAAGGGTTAATTTGACTTTAAAGTGTGTGAATGTGTGATTTTTGTCTTTTCCTTTCTTAGACAGTGAGCCAATAAGGGCTGTACAAGTTACACAGCTGGATAGAGACACAGTCTTGATCGCACTGGAAAGTACGTATGATGTATCAATGAGTTAAGTAATAAGCCATTCACATATTACTTATATTCTAAATCAGTTGATCTTCGCTGTCATCTTCCAGAAACAGTGAAAATTGTCAATATGCAGGGTGTCCCGAGCAAGGAGTTAGCATCTGAATTGGAGTTTAACTTCCCTATTGAGACTTTAGGTAAGTCATCAGACTGAACAAACCTAACATGGAATATATTATATTATATTATATTACATATTATATTTGATTAAATATTATTATATTATAAAAACAAATAAAAGCACAAACTAGTTGCACAAGTGACTTAAGTTATTTTATGTAATTGAAATGTGTTGTTTTTCAACAGTTTGTTTAGAAGAAACTTTTTTAGCATTCTGGAAACATGGGCTTAAAGGGTGCAGTCTTCACAACTGTGAGGTGAGGGATCGTGATGAAGTGTTGTCTGTTGTTGTGTATTGAGTGTATTATGATCCATGCATGGTACATATTGTCATCTTTTGTGAGTTAGTAGCTACAGTATAATAGTTACTGTGGATTAGAGATTTTGGTCATAATTCTTAATTCATTCTCATGTGTCTTCATAGACAACACAGGAAATCACAGACGAAAGCAGAGTGTTTAAAGTTTTAGGCACACACAGGTATTCTCTCTCTTCCTTTGTCTCACACTGTTTTTCCTTTTAAAGGAATGTTCCATGTTCAAAGTTATCCTCTTTAAACAGCAGATAATAATAATAAAATATATATATATATATATATATATATATATATATATATATATATATATATATATATATATATATATATATATATATATATATATATTTTAAGCAACAATTGTTTTTCCAGAGGGTTTAAAAGCAGAAAAATTTAGCTTGCATTTGTGTTAATGCACTTACTGTATATTACAGTTTTTCTCAATTGCTTTGGCACAACTCTTGAATGAGAATTGTTTTCAAAACAGTAAGTTCAAATCTCACCAGCAGGATTTTTCAATGTTGCTGTTTTTTATAGATGTCATTTTGTGTGAATATTCTGTTCACTAAAAATGACTTTACATGTAAGAAATGTGTAAAAATGGACCTGAAAATATAAATTTACTGCATACATACAAATGTGCATGTCCTTTTTCGGTGTACTACAGTATTGTACAGTATTGACTTTTCCTAGTAAACTTTTACCTACTGTTGAAATAGGTATCTAAAAAGCTCAGTGTGATACACAATGGCATTCAGCTAGACAAACCTTACATTCTTGTACAGTACAGTAAACAGTCAGTGTCAACAACAAAAGTAGAAAAATTAAATTTGTATATAACAAAAATGTCCAGGGTTGACTGCCATGGTGAAAAACATCCAGTGCGGCTCACACAATGACAAAAAAACCTTTCATTTTGGTGGCATTGGCCAATTTACTGACACAATAACTTGGTTTTGAAGCATGAATTAAATGTTTTGGGTGAGTTACTGCATTTTGCAGACATGCAATAGAGATGTGATGTCCCATAAAACAGTTGGGACAATTGCACTTACAGTTTAGAGAATGTTAAGACTGTTTAAAAACATGAGCCAAAGCGATTGAGAAAAACGTTTGGTTACGTATGTAACCTCCGTTCCCCGAGGGAGGGAACGACACGTTGTGTCGGAGAAGCGACACTAGGGGTCTCTCTTGAGCGCCGATATTCACCTCTGATCTATTGAAAAGGGCCAATGGGAGTTGGCAGTCAGTATTTGCATACCCGGCCCCCGGACATACGGGTATTTAAGCGGGGCAAATACGGGAGTTCATTCAGGATTTTTCTGAGGAGCCGGAAATTGTCCGGCCACAACAGTGGCTCGGTTCAGCGACATGGCGGAGGAAAGACACAACGTGTCGTTGGGTTTAAAAGCAGAACCGCCGACACAGAGGCGGGCAGGGATTTCATCCAGTGCCGCGCATCGTCTGTACCTGGCTGCACGTACCCTTCCCCAATGCCCCATAAGAACATCGGGATCCTTCTAGTTACCCTGGGAGGGGAACAAGGCGATGTTTGCCAACATGGGAACGGGCCAGCCTGGCTGGGCCTCTTTCTCTCTATGTTTCTCGCATAGAGCAATCACGGCCGGGCCCTTACACACATATAGGGAAGGGGTCTTCCCAGACCCTGCGGAGACCACACCTGCCCTTTTTCTTGGGGAGGAAAAGTGGTAGACACGCCACACGGCCGCCTTAGGGCTCATGTGGAAAGTATGGTGCGGTGGTAGATCCCAGCCTCGAAGGGGAGTTGCTACAGCACGACGACCGGGCAGCTGTAACTGCCTAAGGGAGACACGGGGTCCGCTCAGTAAGGAGACAGAACCGTGGAAATACACACAGGGGAGTCCGCACACTTCTACTTTACCTGTGGAGCACCTATACCAGTACAGGGTAGCCATCAGGATACCCGCAGTGGCTTGGGTCGGCGAGTTCCTCCGCTGAACCGCAGACTCGGAGGGCTGGGGAGGAATCGACCAGGGTCCCGACTTCGAGTGGGAGCCCTGGGAAAAGGCGCACTACTTAACCTTGACGTCAGGAAAAGGCGCTGAGCGCAAGCGATCCACCCGCCGGTCGGTTCACGTGTTACCGAAGTTCTACGGGCTCGGACCTGAGAAAACACGAGACGCAACCGACTCAACGCGGAGGTTGTAAAACCTTGCAAAGGTGTTGGGTGTTGCCCAACCCGCGGCTCTACAGATGTCTGCTAGGGAGGTGCCCTTGGCCAGTGCCCACGAGGACGCAACACCCCTTGTTGAGTGAGCTCGGACCCGCAAGGGTAGGGGCATGGCCTGGGTGTGATAAGCCAGTGTGATGGCATCGACAACCCAGTGGGCGAGCCTCTGTTTGGAGATGGCATTCCCTTTCTGCCGTCCCCCAAAGCAGACAAAGAGCTACTCAGAGCGTCTGGTGCTCTGTGTGCGGTCCAGGTAAATGCGCAGGGCGCGCACTGGACACAGCAACGAAAGGGCTGGGTCTGCCTCCTCCTGGGGCAGCGCTTGCAGGTTCACTACCTGATCTCGGAATGGTGTGGTTTGATCCTTGGGCACATAGCCCGGTCGCGGTCTTAGGATCACAGACTTATCTGCCGGACCGAACTCCAGGCAAGTGTCGCTGACAGAGAACGCTTGCAGGTCCCCGACCCTCTTGATAGAGGCGAACGCGATCAGCAGGGCCGTCTTAAGAGAGAGGGCCCTGAGTCCAATTGATTCAAGCGACTCGAGGGGGGGTCTCTGGAGTCCTGCCAAGACTACCGAGAGATCCCAGGAGGGAACTAGGCCTGGCCGGGAGGGATTTAACCTCCGGGAACCTTTCAGGAACCTGAGGATCAGGTCGTGCTTGCCCAAAGACTTGCCGTCTACAGGATCGTGGTGGGCGGCAATGGCGGCAGCACACACCTTGAGGGTGGACGGGGACAGCCTCCTGTCCAGCCTCTCCTGTAGGAATAGGAGCACAGACTTGATAGCACACCTCTGCGGGTCTTCAGTTCGGGAAGAACACCAATCTGTGAACAAGCGCCACTTTAGGGCGTAAAGGTGCCTGGTAGAAGGGGCTCTGGCTTGGTTGATTGTATTCACAACAGTCACCGGTAAGCCGGCTAGCTCTTCCGCCTCCCGTCCAGGGACCAGACGTGGAGGTTCCAGAGGTCTGGGCGCGCGAGAGAGGAGGTCCTTTCTCAGGGGAATTTGCCAGGGAGGAGCTGTCGCGAGAAGCTTGAGTTCCGAGAACCAGGTCCGAGTGGGCTAGTAGGGGGCCACTAACGTGACTTGCTCCTCGTCCTCCCTGACCTTGCACAGCACCGGTGCAAGAATGCTCACTGGGGGAAATGTGCACTTGCGCAGCCCCGAGGGCCAGCTGTGTGCCAGTGCGTCTGTCCCGAGGGGAGCCTCTGTTAGGGCGTACCAGAGCGGGCAGTGGGAGGTTTCCTGGGAGGCAAACAGGTCTACCTGGGCCTTGCCAAACCGTTCCCAAATCAGCTGGACCGACTGGGGTGAAGCCTCCACTCCCGCCGGGCAGGCGTTGTCGTGATAGCGTCCGCTATGATGTTTGAGCTTGCCGGGATGTGAGTGGCGCGCAGCGACTTGAGTCACTGCTGGCTCCATAGGAGGAGACGGCGGCGAAGTTGTGACATGTGGCGGAGCATACGCCTTGGCGATTTATGTACGCCACCACCGTGGTGCTGTCCAATCTCACGAGGACATGTTTGTCCCGAACTAACGGGAGGAACTTCCTGAGAGCAAGAAGGACGGTCAGCAACTCCAGGCAATTGATGTGCCAACGCAGCGGGCCCCTTTCCAACGGCCCGCTGCTGCGCGCTCACTGCACACGGCACCCCACCCGGACCGGAGGCGTCGGTCGTGACCAGGACGCATCGGGACACCTGCTGCAGGGGCACTCCTGCCCGTAAAAAGCAGAGGTCTGTCCAGGGTCGGAGTGTTTTGAGGCAGGCGGGGTGATCCTTACCCGATGCGTGCCGTGGTGCCATGCTTGTCTCGGGACTCGAGTCTGGAGCCAGTGCTGGAGTGGTCTCATATGCATCAACCCCAGTGGCGCGACCGCCAGGAGGACGCTCATATGCCCCAGGAGCCTCTGGAAAAGTTTTAGAGGGGCCGCTGTGCCTGGCTTGAAGGAAGCGAGGCAGTCCAGCACCGACTGAGCACGCCGCTGCGTGAGACGTGCTGTCATTGAGACTGAGTCTAACTCCAACCCGAGAAAAGAGATGCTCTGAACCGGAGTGAGCTTGCTCTTTTCCCAGTTGACCTGAAGCCCCAGCGGCTGAGGTGCCGGAGCACCTGGTCTCTGCAGATGCCGGCTACTCGTAGCAGGGCAAGGGTCGCCTCTGCGATCTTCGTGAAGATGCGAGGGACAGAGACAGGCCGAAGGGGAGGACTTTGTACTGAAACGCCTGGCCGTCGAACGCGAACCGTAAGAAGGGTCGGTGTCGTGGCAGAATTGAGACGTGGAAGTACGCCGCCCTTCAGGTCTACCGCTGCGAACCAATCTAGATGCTGAACGCCAGCCAGAATATTTCTCTGCGTGAGCATCTTGAACGGGAGTTTAAACAAGGCCCGATTGAAAACTCGCAGGTCCAGGATTGGTCGTAAGCCGCCTTTCTTGGGTACAACGAGTAAGGGCTGTAGAAACCCTTCCTCATTTCGGTTGGAGGGACGGGCTCTACCGCGCTCTTGGCTAAGAGGGTCGTGGATTTCGCGGACGTCCCTGAATGGGGGCGGAACCGGGCAAACTGAATTGCGTAACCGAAGTCGAATGGTCCGGTGCAGCCAGCGTGATGCGTTGGGAAGCGTAAAGCCACGCTTCCCAGCTCTACGCTAGGGGCACCAAAGGGACGAGTATTTTGGACGTACCGGCGGGCCTTGCAGCGGGCGGAACAGGTAATGCAGCGTCGGGCGGCTTCGCTGTGCCTGAGGCTGAGGTGCTGGGAATAGACTCAAAGCACTTACCTTGCTCGCAGCACCGGCAGGGGCGGGTTCGTGACTGAGGAGGAGGTCTGATGCTGGCGCCCTCTGGAGTCGCCTGAACCGGCCGGCCGGGGACAGTCGTGGGCAGGCGGAAGGCGGATCGCCGCGTCCGTGTACCGGACTGTCGTAATCTGAAAGCAGATTGCCGTGAGAATGGCATTTGCGGGCCAGGTGACCCAGAGGCAAAGGAAATAGCTCTATTATTGAGAATGTGGAAAATGTAAAAACAAAGGATTCTTCTCCCGGCCCTCCACCGGGAACGGAGAGGTCTTACCACCTCCGGAGCTAACGCCTCTGGGTCGGTCGCCTCAGGAGCGCCTGGGAGCCTTCCGGGTCCTGGAGGGGTCCGTGAGACGAGGGGCGCCCTCTTTCTGCGGGGAGCTCAACGTGGGGCTGAGAGCTAGGCCCGCCTCGCTCGTTGAAAGGAGCACCACTTCCTTTCTTCCTTGAAAGCCACAGGAGAACACCTCGGCGCAGCAGACAGGGCATGGCCCCTGGCGGCAGGTTTGGCGGGCGGGCAGGACGTGTGACCTGGCCTCCGCTCTGTTTCTTCACCACTGAGGACTGCTGGGTGGAGTCGTCAGGTGGTGTCGCCGAATGGAGCTGGGAGACTGGAGAGTTTTGAGAAAGCGTGCTTTGTCTACCTCCTGTACTACGACCAGATCCAGTCCATTTGTTGTGTTTCTGGACCACGAGGGTGGACATCGCCTGTCCGAGTGCAGTTCCTGCAGCACGTCAAGAACAGGACTACCCAAGTACAAATCTTGAAGTGCCTTGGCCCGGTGGACTTGCAGGGAGGGGCCATGGCATGCAGGGGGGGAGCGGTCTGGGACCGTTCTACCGCTGAGGGTAGTGAGAGCGGAGGAGGGAGGGAGCTTGGCTCGCTCAGCTCGTCGTGCATGTCCGGGAAGGAACGGGGGGGCGCGGCTGTGGGCGGCGCACCAGCCCGTGAATCATCAAGCCCGGGGAAGCATAGCAGATCTCCATGCATCAGGCTCAGACTGGGCAAGCAGACCCGTAGGTGGCGGCCCAGGCGAGTGACGCTCTCCGATGCAACGGTGATGTCGTCATCCAATGTCCGGGAGCTCCAGGGACCGGGCGGCCGGCCATTAGGCGGACCGCGCTTATCCCAAGCTCGTGAGGGAAGCAAGCAAGCGTGCAAGGGGGGGGGGCGGGGGGTTTTGAGCGGTTTTTACCCGGCGAAACGCAGCCCGCCATTATCCAGGGATCATCTTCATCGCTCGCGGCACCTGCGTCAATCCCGTAGGAAGGAGGCGAGGAGCAGAGGGCGGCTGAAGTGGCTTTCTTCCTCACAAGAAAGCAGAGATCGCAACGCTGCTGCAGCTATGTTCTCAGGCTGAAAACATAACCCATTGGAGAGCATGCTCATCCCGAGCCCAGATGGAAAACAGCAAGCGTGCCGGGAGGCGGGGGTTTCAAGGGGTTCACCCGGCGAACGCAGCCCGCCATTGACCCCAGATCGTTTTCATCGCCACGGCGCCTGCCTCAATCCTGTGGGAAGGAGGCGAGGCGCGGGGCGGCTGAAGTGGCTCTCTCACTACAAGAGAAAGCCTACGACCGCAATGCTGTCATGGCTATGTTTTCGTACTGAAAACATAGACCATTCATAAAAACGCTGCCTGCGTGTTTCGCGAACCCAGGTACGCCAGGCGGTTTTATGACCGTCAGAGGTGGGGAGAAATCACCGCCTCCAAAAACTACACAGGGGCGGAAAGGCATCTTCAGAAAGACGCGTCCTGAAAAGGACGTTCAACGCCGCTGTGTTTGCTCTTTTAGAGAAATTTACTCTTTTAAGGAAAATAACTCTTTTAATATACACAGTGTGTATGTGTGTCTGCGCTGTCGAAGCGCTCAGGGGCAACAATGCACGCCGTGCAAAGTGAAGGAGAAAGCCGCTGTTGTGTGCCGTCAAGATCCGAGGAAACAGGAACGTTTTATAGTGGTGTGTAAACTCGCAGCAACTGCAGACAGACCATCGGTTTCGAAGAAATTTCTGAATGAACTCCTGCATTTGCCCCGCTTAAATACCCGTATGTCCGGGGGTGGGGTATGCAAATACTGACTGCCAACTCCCATTGGCCCTTTTCAATAGATCAGAGGTGAATATCGGCGCTCAAGAGAGACCCCTAGTGTCGCTTCTCCGACACAACGTGGAGAGAGCGACAGAAGGGGAACTGTAATTATTCAGTAAAAACCTGCTTTTTATTTGAACTGTAAAGTTTGCGGAATCGTTCTTTTTGAGGTGAGAGTAATTTTCTAGGTGGAAGAACTTCTAGTTTTACAGAAGTAATTCCTGTGAGTGATGTTTGCTCCATGTAAATAGACCCTTTCTGGTATCCTTGCATGTATCAAGTGAAAGTTATCAGGTTTACTGGCTTTACGTGGTCATGATATGATATTTCAAAGTAATGTATACAGTAACACAGATAAGGTCAGTATGCAATGTTATCACACTAGTCTTGTGTTAACATGTATAATGTAAACACTTAAAAAGTATTGTTGCTTTACTTTAGAAACAATTTGTATTTGAATGTTTATTGCTTGGCCCTGTATACTTCCATTGTAAGTAGGTTGCTGTAACTGCGATTTTTGCAATTTTTTTTAAAAAGTAGAGGGATGAAATCATTCTCTGTGGTAATCTGTCGATAGAGCGTAACATTCATTTAATGTGAATAAACATTGAATTTATCTCGTTAATTTATTTGTTTACTTTCCTCAAATCTTGTTTTACAGAGACATTGTTTTACAAAGCACCCCGACTGAAAACCCTTCAGCCACTAGTAATTTATACATTTTGACTGGCCACGAGAGCAGCTACTGAGGAAATCCCAGAGGACCACGGGTGTAAAAAGTACTCAGTAATTATACTTAAGTGAAAGTATGGATGCTGAGTAAAATTGTTACTAAATTAAAACACCAAGTATGCAGCCAAAAACATTCTTGAGTGAAAGTAAAAAATTATTCACAGTAAATTGTACTTAAATATTAAAAAATTTACTTTTTTCCAAGCTAGAATGAAATCAAGAGAGGAGATTGTGTGAGAGAGGATGTTGGATGACTGGTTTGTTAAGTCACCTTTGTACTGTAACCGAAGACTGTCATATTTCTCCCCCAGTGGCATTTGCAACCTTGTGATATAATAACAAAATGTATGCAAAATAATTTGTATGTGGCCTGTTGTAAGAAATACTGCAATTTCCTGGTGGATTGAACACTAGAGGCGCTAAAACAACAATTAATTTTATACCCATTCATTAAAATCACAAGTAAAACAGCAGATTATCAGTTCATAAACACAAACTTCTCACTCTGTTCCTCGCACAATGCTATCTTATGAACTCAAAGCACTTTTAGTCTAGCGCATGACGAATTTTAAGTTTGTATTACATAAACAACTACATTTACAAAGCGATACAAAGGACTGGGGTACGAGTCCTGATGAGCACGCGAGTGGACATGTAAGCCGAAAATGTCATAGAAGCACCAGAAAAATACATGGTTGCTTCAGAATTAGTTTTTCATCTCACATTTGCTTTTTCTGACTCTATTGGATAGGTTTAGGTTTAAGGTTTAGGGTAGGGAGGTAGGTAGGTTTTGTTGATTTAAATCTTGATAGAACATTAAAAACCTCAAGACCTTTAAGGTTAAAAACCTCATCTGTTCGGGAGAACATGTCACTCTTTTTTAACACCACACAGTGGACGTTTCATTTCGGAACTGCCCTGAGACTTGGAATGTAATTTTTTTGGGCAAAAATGTTGCCAGTCATGCAATGTTCATTGCATGGGAGAATGCACCCACGAATTGTGATGTCAGAGCCCCC
The DNA here is from genome assembly GCF_025860055.1 of Xyrauchen texanus. Taxonomy (NCBI): domain Eukaryota; kingdom Metazoa; phylum Chordata; class Actinopteri; order Cypriniformes; family Catostomidae; genus Xyrauchen; species Xyrauchen texanus. Next base: position 17,318,052 of record NC_068277.1, on the reverse strand, counting down.
AGCCCCTTGAGACATAGAGAAAGATAAAAAACATTCAAAACATTCTTCTTTGAAGAAAGCAACATTCTTTGAATAATTGTTTTCTGAGGTTTGCTACCAAACCTTGCTGTTGAGCAGATGAATTCAATGAAATTCATAATTAAAAACACCCAAACACTTTTTTATCCCCTTTTCTCCCAATTTGGGATGCCCAATTTCCACTACTTAGTAGGTTCTCGTGGTGGTGCGGTTACTCGCCTCAATCCAGGTGGTGAAGGACAAGCCTCAGTTGCCTCCGATTCTGAGACAGTCAATCCGCTCATCTTATCACGTGGCTCGTTGTGCATGAAATGTGACACTCCACATGTGGAGGCTCATGCTACTCTCCACGATCCACGCACAACTTACCACATGCCCCATTGAGAGCAAGAACCCATAATCACAACCACGAAGAGGTTGCCCCATGTGACTCTACCACCCCAAGCAACCAGGCCAATTTGGTTGCTTAGAAAAACCTGGCTGGAGTCACTCAACACATCCTGGATTCATAGGTGCTTGCTAACAGCACTTGCCCCTACAGTCTGTTAAGGCTAAATGGGGGATCTTTGTGTATATATGTGTGTGTGTGTGTGTGTGTATATATATATATATATATATATATATATATATATATATATATATATGTGTGTGTGTGTGTTTATATACATCACTCTGAACTATATAAACATCACTTCGTGCTCATATTTTTTAATGAATACATTGCATTCAGTCGGGCGGTCACATATGGTCTTGTCGCACAAATATTTCATCCTATCCAAAGCTCAAATCAGATCCGAAATTACGCCTCTGCAGATGGTCGGAACTCTATACAGCTGCTGTGTGACACTGTATTCGAAAAGACTGACCTCTTGTATGTCATCTGTCGTTTGTCGGATGCAGTGAAAAGGTGGCAAAATTGCAATGAGTACTTTTCAAGTTAGAATAAAATTGTAAGGAGGAAAAGGAGTTTTTTGGGGGGAAATGTTATTAAGTAAAAGTGCAAGTATTCCGTTTGCACTTGAGTGCAAATCCCAAAAAAGAATACTTAAGGTACACATTTTGAGGGTACAGAAAGTAAAGCCTGATACCTTGGCACTTTTGATTGTCCCTCTAAAGGTGTTTTTTTTTTTGTTGTTGTTGATGTACTCTGATAAAATTCCTTTGTAACTCAATGTGGATTAATGTGTGTTGGATTAAGCATCTGCCTTTAAGTTAAGAAATAATGTGTTAATTTTGTAATGAATGGACTATAATAATAATAAACTGATACCGTGCTGATACAAGCTTTACCATATGTCTTATTAGTCATGTCCTTAGGCAAAGACTTTTAAGCCAGTCGGCCATCTTTGAAATGCTGCAGGGAAGATATTTCCAGTCATGAAAGTGCAGCTCCTATCTACTTGAATGGGGAAAGACCGAAATCTCCTAAAGGGTTGATCAAGATTATGATCAAAGAACATATTTCAAATCAACAGTAAAACCTGACAACACTGATATCATAAAATGTGCTTCTTTACCACAGATTACATAAAAAGAGCCCCCCTCAATTTTCCAGGATTGTATAGCTAATGTGCATGCTGGTTCTAGAGTTGATTGACAGGCGATGTCCAAATCTAAAACATGGCGGGAAGTGGGGAATTCCTTTCTACATCCGTTGACCATTGGGCATTTCAATTTTTCCCATTCATTTTAATAGAAATGGCCCATCTCTGCAAAATAGTCTCTGCCTTAGATTGATTAACTTGTTCATTAAACTGCCTTGTGACAATACAGGGAATGGAAGAGCAAATGGGATGATTTGTTTGCACCATCTTGTGTAATTGTCCCATATTATGCTGTTTTGCGATTTAATTTAAGGCAATAATGTTGCAATTATGTTTACTTTTAAGACCACTGGCCTCATGGTGTTTGAAGTATGGAAAATGTAAGTTTTTTTGTATCATCTCTTCTTTAATGGAAGCCCTTGATGGCTTCTTGGCTTTCCCCCTATCATTGTGAATCTACAGTATTATATTTGGCCAAGAAAGCAAACCTTTTCTAAGGTCTCTGACTACACTGTGCTTGATTTGCTAGTTGCTTGATCACCATCAAGGTACTGTCTCTAGAGTAAGTGGACATTAATTTGGACAGAAAAAACATTCGTTATTATAATAAGCTAATTAACCATAGTACATTTCATAATTACCCTCTGAAGAAACAATTAAAAATGTAAATATTTAGTTTGAGTTCATCTTTTTATTGGTTTCATGATCTCAAGTTTGATATTGAAATAATTTTTCAAGTGCATCCTCAGGGAGGAGCTGTAACCTAAGAAATCATGTAACCTATTATTACAATGATACAAATGGACTTTTATAATAATTACTTATTAAATAAAGTGTTATTATATTTTGAATATATCTACTATATATACATTTTAAATGTACAGTCACAACCACAGATTTCTTAATAAACTCAAGTCAAATGACAATATCATGCTGTAAATATGTAAAATGCTTGCCTTATAGTTTGTAACAGCATATTTGTCAGATATAGGGCTGTCAAATGCAAAGTATAGAATTATTTTAAATGTATATAGCCTCATTTAATAATATCTGGGAAAATTTTATATATTTTTATGCAGGTATTTTTTTCCACATAGTCACATAGACACCCACCCACACTTGCAGGGCAGAACATGTTTATTGACGTACAGAGGTCTGCTGCATATTTTCTTTCCGATGAATTAACACTGTGGCCGCAGAACACTTTCAACAACAGTGTCATAATTTAGCTCACTAACTCTCACATATACACACAGGCTAGTCCTCGAACTGTGACCTGTTTTTCACACTTACTATATATGGTTCTGATGTGGTTGGTGGTCTTGTCTGATGGCCATCTTAAAGAAAACAAGACAAACTACAAACAGTTTTCAAATGCAGACCTTCAAAACCAAAAAAGTGTTTTTAGATTTGTTGCAAGTTCAAAAACACTATGTGCTGTGTTTTATGTGTAATATTTGATTTATTTATTATTTATCTAGAAGGTAAAACGTTTTGAAAAAAAAAATGTAAACTTCAATTACATTTGTTTAATAACATTTAATAACGAGTTAAAAGCAAAATGTATATAACCCTAAAAAAGTAAGGAATGCTATATTTTATAGATCACTTCTAGAAAATATATTATAAATATTTTAGTCGCTTGTTTCCAGTGTCAGTATATAATTGTCTTTGAGAAGATTTTTCCACCAGTAAATTAAACACATACATAGTTAAATTCTGATTTTACAGTTAATTGGTCAATAATTCTCTAATTCTTGATTCATGCTGAATGATTTAGTGAATTTTCTAATTTACAAGAACATTGGTATTACATTTAGAAAAAAATACATTTAACTTTTGAGAGTTTCTTTGGAGTACACTATTAAAAGAAATATTGTCAGGTAACCTAAAAATGTGCTTCATGTTGTAACAAGTCCAAAATATTATTCATATTATTAGTTATTATTATCATCATATATTGTTTATGACTAAATCAACCTGAATTAATTACATCCTGAGTGCACCAACAAAAGTCATTTTTAAAGGGTCAGATCAAGTAGAAATAGCACTTAAAGGAAACAAGTGCAACCAGTTTATTACGGGGCGCTTTTTGTGAAATGGGAACCAGTCTGTTTATGAGATTTACCACTGGCCTATATTGTGAAATTGATACATTTATTAATTGTCTGTTTACTGTATCTGGTGACTGACATGTCTAAAATGTGTTGTGGGAAGCAAAGGAAAATAACTTCAAATGCATGCCCTATTTGTCTTTTATTACCAAGAAAATGGTGACAAAGGCACTGATCATCAGCTCATCTTTAGAGGGCTTTTAGAAGTTCAAATTGGGGAGTTTAGTGAGAGATACCATGTCTATTTTCAACTAATCAAATTCGTTTTCAAGTCTATCTTGGTTTGAAAGTGAACAATCATGTTAGATGCAATTTTTCTTTTGGCACACATCCATTGCTCCTTCAAACATGATCATTTTGGCAATGTTGGTAATTGTTTGGGCTTGTAAGTAGCTAATTTTCTTTTCCTCATTACGATTTTACATTTTGGTCAATACTATGCATATATGTAGCCTACTGTTTTAAAGAAGTCTCAATGTTCTGTTTTAGCTGGAGTCCAACCAACACAAAGAAATGAAATTACATTGTTACAAACAGTTCAGCTGGGAGATGATGTAACACTCAAATGCTTCTTGACAACAAAACATGCCAACACAATAGTTTGGTATAAGCAGAGCATTGGTCAAATGCCTAGGGCAATTGCACTATCATACAATTACATGACAAAAATCAAATTTGTGGATGAATTTAAAAATGGAAGATTCACTATTTCAGCAAGTGAAAAATCTTTCCACCTCAACATCACTGCAACAACCAAGGAGGACACTGGAATATACTACTGTGGGACAGTGTTCTTGAATAAATTAGAATTTATCTCTGGAGCATATCTAATGACTAAAGGTGAAATCTATTCTGCTACCATTTTATAGATTTATAATTATATTTAGAGTTGACTAAACACTTTATTTGGCATTTGAAACCAAATAGTCTGATTGTTGTTATATTTTTTCTACTTCCAAGGAACTGAGAGCAAAGACTTTAACATTGAACAACAACCAGAGTTTCTGCCAGTTAGTCAAGGTGACAATGTAAATATCCAGTGCAAAATCCTAATTGAGAGCTGTGCAGAGGATCATAGTGTCCACTGGTTCAGACATGGTGCAACTGAATCTCATCAAGGAATATTGTACATTCAAAGTGGTGGACATGGTCAGTGTAAAAGGAGTGCAGAGGCTGGTTCTAAAACACAAAGATGTGTTTATGACCTCTCTAAGAGGAACATTAGCCTCTCTGATGTTGGGATTTACTACTGTGCCATTGCTGCATGTGGGGAGATAATGCTTGGAAATGGAACCACATTGAAACACACAGGTAACCACTTTTTTAAATGCTGTAACCACATTAAATTGCTAAATAATCATTTGCCATCTGCTTTGGGATTTGCCACTTTTGCATGTAGTAACTTTTAAGTCATAGTGACTGTCTGTCCAGAACATAACTGTGCTGTTGAACAGTTCTTGCAACGCGTAAATATATTTGAATGCAAAATATTTATTATAGTTATAAGCAATGTGTAATTTTGTCATTTTCAATAGTATTTTAATTAAATATTTATTTCAAATATTATATATGATAAAAAATATATTTAAAGTTAAAGATATCTTACATCTTTTTCTCCATTTCAGACAATGCAAATAAAAATGATTGGGATCCACTACTCCTGTCCTTGATATCATCCAATGTTGTTTCTTTGATAGTAATTGTAATATTCCTTGTTGATCTTTGCAAAAACAAGAGAAAAAGGCAGAGAGGTAGGATTGTACTCAAACTGTCCATGAGTTAGTTTAACTGATGCCTTGTGAAAATTGCTTTCTAATGCTCATCAAGCCTTAAATAATGTATAAAATAATGCAGACCCTTAAATAATGTATTATGCAAATATGCTATACAAGATTCTTAAGACAAATGTGAATGTTCACAACTTCAACAATGAATATATTCAATAACGTTTTTAAAGTTAAAAAACATTTTTTTTTTTTTTTAAGGATCTACAAAGTCCAGCACATCTCAGTCATGTGAGGTCAGTGGAAAGTACATTTCTTAATTTTTTTAACAAATTTACAAATTATATTTTGAACAATATGTAAATCTGTGAATTAACATACTAATAAATAGTTACTTACATGTGATTTTGATTAAAAAAAAAATGGAATTAGCTCCAGACAGATGAGAAAAATAAAACAAAAAACTAAAAAACCTTACCAATCAGTAATGTGTTTGTTACAGACTGGAGACTTTTTGAATTATGCAGCTGTAAGTTTTGTCCCCATCCCTTCATCTTCAAGAAGAACCAGAGGATTAAACAACAGAGACTTGGCTGAATACAGTGAAGTCCATTATAAGCTTAGAGATCAAATGCCTTAACACAGTCTCGGCACAAATTGTTTTTGATTTACTGTAAAAAAAAAAAAAAGAATAAAAAGAAATGTATATTTTAAAAGCATCAACTACAGCCAAATCACATCATCCTATGAAAAAGGAAATGGCATTCTTTGATTATTCTGTTGCTTAATATATATAGAGCAGATCAATGAATCATTTACATTTGAGGATACAATGTTAATAAACAATAGTTACATTTTGTAATCTGTGTGGGAATCCAACAGTAGTCTGTTGATATAGAGAGTCAGATGTAACAATCTGTGCTGTTTTACACGTCAGCCAACCAAAAGAACACAAATATCTAAGACTTCTGTTTTGCTGTTTTTGTTTTGCTTGTGCTCGCTATTATTAATTCATAAGGTATACAATTACACAGAAAAACCTACAATCAATCAGAAATTGTTTAATCAGAGCTATTCTTTTTTGCATTGTTTAAAGGGTTTCTTTTAAATCTCATGTGCAATACATATATTATGAAAGACATAAACTTTTTATGCAAAAATTATGCAACTGTGAGCTGTTCCTTCAATCAGGAGATCAATCAACAGAGACTTCAAAAATCAACCACAAGCCAAGAGATCGCTTGCTTTAACACAAAATGTCTCTTCACAAAAGGATTTTCGTAAAATGACTTACTATAAAATCATGTAGATATTGAACAGATTTTGATATTTCGAATTTGAATAAACATTTTTATTTCAGCTGAATAGTTTTTCTGCGTTAAATAACATTCAATAAGGTTCAGCCATCAAAAACTTGGATCAATCTAAGATCAATCTAGGCCAGTTATTCTAACTCTACATATAAAGTTATGATAACTAAAAGGATAAATAATTTTTTTTTTACAGTACACTGTTCTGCATTTCACTTTTATAACACGTTTTTACCCACAATATTCATGTTATTTGACAATTAATATACAGTATCATGAAAGTTATCAAATAAATATTTAGATATCTGCATGCTAATATCTTAAGCATCTGCAGTACAAATTAATAATTCATAAACGTGCAGCTAGATGAAAACTTCTAACCAGAAGCAGCTTACTTCAGGAAACACACAGTGATTTGCACATTCATTAAAAGAATCAAATGAGGAAATTTTACCTCAGAGTGCAAATTGGTTCAGACACTGAACACCTCTTTTACCCACAAGTGCAAAAGGTCCAGGAAGAAGATAAAATGAAATATAGTATGTACATGATACTCTTTCTCCTTTTCATGGAGCATGTAAGTATGAAATAACCATTTTCTTAAACATCTAGACGATTTTCAGCATGTCAACTTTTTTCTCAGCAGGTGACAATATTTGGAATTTTACTCAGATGGTTCAGGTATCAATTGCTTAAGAAGGAGACTGTGTATTATTTTCTTGTTTATTTCAAATGACAAAAGTACAGAGAGCTCTATGGTATAAACAGCTTCTTTGAGAGACACCTATTATAATCATATAACCAGTCTAGTCAAAATACAATTACAAAAAAATACAAAAATAACAACATTTTCATGTGGTTCAAGGGCCTGATAGCTTTAACTTGAACATTCTGAGGACTCAGAATTCAGATTCAGGCACATATTACTGTGGTGCTGCCATTATCAATATTATGTCATTTGAATCTGGAACTGTTTTGCTAGTTAAAGGTGTGGGTTATCTAAATAATGACTGATTCTTAATGATTGTGATACAATCTAAAGGCATTGGTAATTTCATTTTTATTAAAAAAAAAAAATGTATTATACACTGTAAAAATATGGCCAACATTAACATAATGTAATAGAAAAAACAATCTTATACTGTAAAAAAAATGCTCTTATGAGGCGGGTCTTAAAACACTGATAATGTGAAACATCTACAGCTTGCAGTTTTAATCTGTATAGAGTGCAACAGTAAGATTCCCTAACTACAAAGTCCCTACTACATTATAAGTCCCTACTATTACACTACAATCCTCAAATGAGAGTCAATCATTAATTTATTCCCAAAACGGAAATTGCGGCAAAGCCACTTACATAAAGCACAATGAAAGACATACTTGGAAAGCCACTCCTGAGACATATCTTTCAAACATTTACTGGTCTTCAAAAATGAACTGAAAACTTGAGTATACACTCACCTAAAGGATTATTAGGAACACCTGTTCAATTTCTCATTAATGCAATTATCTAATCAACCAATCACATGGCAGTTGCTTCAATGCATTTAGGGGTGTGGTCCTGGTCAAGACAATCTCCTGAACTCCAAACTGAATGTCAGAATGGGAAAGAAAGGTGATTTAAGCAATTTTGATCATGGCATGGTTGTTGGTGCCAGACGGGCCGTTCTGAGTATTTCACAATCTGCTCAGTTACTGGGATTTTCACGCACAACCATTTCTAGGGTTTACAAAGAATGGTGTGAAAAGGGAAAAACATCCAGTATGCGGCAGTCCTGTGGGCGAAAATGCCTTGTTGATGCTAGAGGTCAGAGGAGAATGGGTCGACTGATTCAAGCTGATAGAAGAGCAACTTTGCCTGAAATAACTTGTTACAACCGAGGTATGCAGCAAAGCATTTGTGAAGCCACAACACGCACAAACTTGAGGCGGATGGGCTACAACAGCAGAAGACCCCACCGGGTACCACTCATCTCCACTACAAATAGGAAAAAGAGGCTACAATTTGCAAGAGCTCACCAAAATTGGACAGTTGAAGACTGGAAAAATGTTGCCTGGTCTGATGAGTCTCGATTTCTGTTGAGACATTCAGATGGTAGAGTCAGAATTTGGCGTAAACAGAATGAGAACATGGATCCATCATGCCTTGTTACCACTGTGCAGGCTGGTGGTGGTGGTGTAATGGTGTGGGGGATGTTTTCTTGGCACACTTTAGGCCCCTTAGTGCCAATTGGGCATCGCTTAAATGCCACGGCCTACCTGAGCATTGTTTCTGACCATGTCCATCCCTTTATGGCCACCATGTACCCATCCTCTGATGGCTACTTCCAGCAGGATAATGCACCATGTCACAAAGCTCGAATCATTTCAAATTGGTTTCTTGAACATGACAATGAGTTCACTGTACTAAAATGGCCCCCACAGTCACCAGATCTCAACCCAATAGAGCATCTTTGGGATGTGGTGGAACGGGAGCTTCATTCCCTGGATGTGCATCCCACAAATCTCTATCAACTGCAAGATGCTATCCTATCAATATGGGCCAACATTTCTAAAGAATGCTTTCAGCACCTTGTTGAATCAATGCCACGTAGAATTAAGGCAGTTCTGAAGGTGAAAGGGGGTCAAACACAGTATTAGTATGGTTGTTCCTAATAATCCTTTAGGTGAGTGTATTTTACGGTCAGAAAAAAAACAAAAATAAAAACAATGACATTTGTTTTGAAAAGTCTTACACCATTCAACCCTCCGCAGCTGCCACTGTGGGAAAGTCTTAGAAAGGCGATGAACATTTCAGAGAGTTTTTATTTTTTTAATTATTAAATTATACACAAGAGTAATACGAACTTAAAACACCTACATCTCACATAACAGTTATTAACACAAATAAACCGACTGAATTTAAATTTGGCTAGGGATAAACATTACAATTTAGAATAATTAAAATTAAAAACTGACTTGTGTTTTTCTTGATTTCTTTTTTGTTGTTGTTTCTAATGCACATCATAGGGAGATCAACTCGATTATGTCACTTGCAAGACTTCCTGGGATATAGTTAAAATCCTGAAGAAAAATAATTGGGAAAGTACAATGGAACACGCCACTTGAAGTAACTCATGTGGAAATGTTTGCTCCGATTTCGCAGAAATGTGGGAGCATGACACTGTGCAAGCATGTCAGGTACCCATGTATCTGAAAGTTATATGATAAACATTCACTTTTATTAATTAGCCATAAATGAGTAAACATTCCTACACTATATGACAACTAACCATGTAGCAAACGCTTGGAGAGACAGATATTCAAAATAGGGTTAATATACATCCTTTCTTTTTTTAAAGATACATTTTTGGCAATTTGTATGTCAGGACAGTTAAAAGAGAGACAGGAAGTGATAGGTGAACAGAGAGGGGATTCGTTTATCCAATGGACTCGCTTCCGCATTTAGCTGAGGTGGCCTATGCTACTTCTGGTGCAGCGCCGAAGCGATCTTTGCATGGCATATCAATGAGCGCTGCCAGCCCAGCATGACTTTTTACATGGATTACTGTGCACAATATCAACGGCACTTTGAGACTGATATCTGTCACTCCCAGGGGTGTAAAGTAACGAATTACAAATAATCACATTACTGTAATTAACTACTTTTTCCCAAGAATTGTACCTTTTAAAGTAGTTTAAAAATTGTATATTTTGCTTTTACTTGAGTATATTTTAAGTGCTATAACTGTACTTTTACTGTGCTATTTTCCCACCGTCTGTATTCACTACTTCCCTGTCCTGATGTTATTTTTATCTATCAACATGATTGGCTAGGGAGAGTCTCGTGAATCCCGTTAAATCACATGTAAAAACTTGAACGGCAGCTGTAGATCTGGCGCCAACTGTTATGGATGTGGAGGATGCCTCAAGCCTAGTTTACAGCTGAGCATCTCGGCCACACCTGGAAGGGCTTTTTGCAGTGAAAAAGGCCAATTGCTTGATCGTGTCATGTGAGCTTAACTTGCTCAAGCTAGATATCAGCATTAATCATGCCTCTAATTTGAAGAAACATATCGAGGTAAATTTCATATTTCTGCTTACTAGATTCTGCATGTCTATAACGTAGCCTGTAATTTATATCTTTCACTGAGATTATTGGGCTGCTGTGAGAGATTAATGCAATGTTATCAAAAGGGCTGGGCAATAAAATGATCTAGATGTTTACCGGAAAAAAGAGAGATATCCTTGATAAAACTTTTGAGTAGTTTTATGTATTTAGCCTATGTTTTACATCTAGAACACTGGTTGATTGATCTAGATGAAATATAAAAGATTGACTTTTTATTTCCTGATGTCTGTCACTGCACGCTGTTTGATTGACAGATGGCTAATATTTGAGCAATAATGTTATGCACATAATGAAAAGTTATGCACCTAAATTATCAAATACAGTTTATAATTCTGCCAATGTCCATCTTGATGAGGATTTAATGTAAATGCAGCTGTTTATGTCTAAAGTGAATTTAAAGAGTGGGACAAAAAGCATATTTGCATCAAAGTTGGACATGCAGTGTACATGTAACCGAATTGAGCACTGTCTAGTAGGCTATGTCATATAAAGGCTATTAATCAAACAATATGAACAAGGAAATGAGAAACCACTCTAATTTTTTATAATAATATTTTTCGAAAATATTGTTCGTTGTTTTTTTTAGAATACTGACCACTGATGTAGAGAGTGTGTTCATTGGTATAAAAAATTACCAGGAAAGTAGAGATGATAAAATAATTTATAATTATGCTTAGCCTTTATAAAGATAGAAAAGTATCAACCTTTTGTATAGCAATACTTCAGCAGAACATTCCACCAGTCACAAACTTCAGAAAACTGTGCATCGTGCATTAGAATAAGAACACAACAATTTCTGGGTTTAAAAGATACAAGAACTAAATCAATGTTGAAAAAAAGGAGGACAATGTGGCACCCATGTGCTACTTAAAGAAATAATTCATACAAAAATGAAAAATCTCTTATCATTTACTCTCTCCCTCATGCTATCTGTCTATGACTTTCTTTCCTCTGAACACACATTTTTTTGATTTTTAGAAGAATATTTCAGCTCTGTAGGTCCAATGATGTATTCACCACCTTACCTCCCCAGCTGGGTCCATTCAGCGTAAGTGAAGGGGTGCCAAAATGTTGATGCTCCAAAAAGCATATACAAGCAGCATAAAAGTAATACATACAACTCCAGACTTCAGAATTTATATGACAGGTGTGGGTGAAAAACAGATACATTTTAAAGTCAATTTTTGCTAGAAATTCTTCTCTCTGCCCAGTAGATGGCAATATGCATGAAGAATGTGAATCACCAAAAACCCAAGTAGAAAGTGAAAGTTAAAGTGGAGATTGAATGAGCAGGGAGGAGAATTAGTAAAAAAGGACTTAAATATTGATCTGTTTCTCACCGCATCTATCATATCGCTTCTGAAGACATGGATTAAACCACATGTGTGTATATACATATACTTTTTTTTTTTTATGTGTTGGAGATTTACAGTAAGAAACTCTAAATGAAAAGCAGCACAATCACTGTAAGACAACAGTAAAGAGCTGTCACCACTACTGCCAGCAAAATACTGTATTTTTTTATTTACTGTACTCAACTGTTTTTATTTTATAACACAACAAAATACTGTTTACTCAAAAATGGTACAACTACTGTAGTAAAACATCCCTGCTGCCAGCACTTTGCTGTTATTTTACAAGGCAATTTTTTTTACAGTTTATGTTAGTGTACTTGTATAATTTGCGTATAATTTTTTGGACCCTGAACTTTATTCAACTAAATAATGTTTGTGCCCAATCTGTTAATTTATACATTTGCACACATGTGTATCTTGTGTTTTTTCTGTTTAGATGAAAATGATCGTGGGAGTAAACTATATTTTATTTAAATTGGCCTTGCAGTGCTCTGTATTGTCAGTTTATTAATAAAAAGAAAAGTTAAGAATACTTCTTAACTTCCACAATATAATTTTAGTTTAAGCTTAATTATTGGATGAAAAGTTTATTTAATATTTCTGCTCAGGACTACGACCGACCCGTTGCACAGTGGCCTTCTTCAGATCACTGTAGTCGAGGAGGCTGGTGGCAGGAAGATTCTGGGACGCAAGCTGTGCTTCCAAGGAGAGGAATGGTAACAGGAGGGCCGTCCACTGGTTGGGTGGCCATTTCCATACCTCGGCAGTCTTCTCAAACAAGTCGATGTAGGCCTCGGGATAATCGCTCGGCCCCATCTTGATGAGGGTAACAGGGGTTGTGGGCTCTGGTGTCACAGCTACAGCCCCCTCTCTCTGTTGATCAGGCTCCGGAATCCCTGCTGATCCTCCGCTTGGGCCCGGAGCAGGAGATGGAAACGCTGTTCCTGCTCCAGGCATAAATCCATGAGGGCTTGATGCTGATTCTGCTGGATGCTGGTGAGGAACTTGATTACTTCACCCAGTTGTAAAGCTTCCTCCACTCCTTGATTTCGGAACCACCAGGGCTGTACTGATAATCTGGCATACCGGGCATTTTCCCTGTGGGCTAATGCACTTTGAGGCCGATCAGGGGCGGACTGGCCATCGGGAGAACCGGGCAGGCCGAATGGGCCGTGATAAGCTGAAATGAGCTGCCGCATTATGCAAAACGAGCCACAAAATGGGGCCGCAATATGCCGAAGGGGGAAGCGATATGCAGGAAAGGACAGCAAACCACATTGGGTTTCTGTTGATGCCAAATTTATTTCAAGCTCCATGCATTTATGTAAACCTGTATACTACATGATCAGGATGAAAAACCAGTGATAAAAATAACATTAAAAAACTATTTACTATTTACAAGAAAAAGAGTTACTATAAATACTTTTAGGACACAGCATATGATTCACTCAGTTACATGTTTCATGTTTCAGATAAACCTAAAATCCTGCGCACACAATTCACCTTTTAATTGGCTTGCACTACTGTTGACCATAAGCTTCATCATTAATATTCTACTTTGTGTGACAATGTCGAAAGGTAAACACTCTTTTTAATGCCTTTGTATATACTACAATACATTTAAAAGATAAAAATATGGATTATTTGAAACTTTGTGTCAGATTTAAAATTGTATATGCATTGTATAATAATTTAACCAGGTTCTGCATATTTCTTTGGGAAACCTCCAGTTATTTGAAATACTTAAAATAATAATATTTATCTTTAAATTGGCAAAACATCTCAAGTTCAGGCTACGGCAGATGTACTGTCAAGTGTTTTTTTTTGTATTACGTTGTATAAATTCATGTATTTAAGTCAAAGACAAACTATGTAGTGTAGGTGGTATTTATTTCAAATCATGCAATAGAATACTTATTCATTCATTGATATATTTGTTTGTTGTAGTACCATGTGGCCTCTGATTTGAATTATACTCTCTACCAAAAGCTCAAGACAACAGAGAGAGAGAGGAGTCAAAAGGAAACTACTCTGGATTGATGTTTCAAGATTATATACAAAATGTGTCTGTGCAGTAAAACATGTTATAGCTGTTTATATTATTTGCTAACTATATGAACACTTATTGTGACTTAATAAATATTTTGAGAACACAAGTATAATTATTTATATCATATGGTTTCATTTATTTATTTTTTGTCCCTAATAAGTTTTTATCCACAATATATGACAAGGGACAAAACAAAAGCTATGTACAGTACATACTACATTCTTGAAACTGAAATGTTTAAATTGTAATGTTATGCTCTATGAGAATAAAGTTTGTTATCTTACATGTTTTGTTGTTTAATTACCATAATGATTGTTCTTAATAGATTTACTAAGGTCTTTTACTAAAGCCTTTTTTTCCAGTTTAAGTCATTGTCAGCTACAATGGGATCATGACTTTTGTCATGTCCAGCAAACGCAAGAGATGATTGTTAAGAAAAACAAAAACACTGTAATGCCAGCACGATCAATCTGAAAATATGCAATCATGCTGGACTTCTATCAACTAGAAATTCAATGGTGGCAAGTCTGTCGACTTGAAAACTAAGCACAGAACTAAAATAAACAAGACTGCAGTGCAAAAACTGTAATCTCTGATTACTCTATTACTCTACTGCTGTCATTATCTCTAACACCTGTGTCTTGTTATTGTGATGGCTGGAGGGAGACCTGAAAAGGCTGACGGACGCATCAGAATGGGGAGAGAGGCAGCATAGAGAGTTGGCTGCGTACGTCCGCCACTATTAAAGTGAACGCTCCTCGACTCCGTGGTGTATTTATTTGGCCACTAAGAGTCCTTTTGTATAAGCTATACATACCACAACCCACAAGATCACATTTTCAGCAAATTCACAACATATAGTCTATAGTGATAAGATCTTATCAGATTACCACAAACTACAGAGCGTAACTTTAAAGAGATTAGACAGATTTAGACAGACTCTTATGTTCTAGGTGTGAGTGGCTGCCTGCACTATTTATGGCCTATTTTATGTTACTGTAATAACTACCCAATTCTTCACAGAGTTTATTCACCACAATGTGAGTGAATATTGACTTAGTCTATCAAGCTAAAAAACAAACAAACATTTTCCACAGTAAAAGTAATCAATAAAACTCAGAGTCTATATTCCAATTCTTCTGAAGCGATACGAAAACTTTGTGATATTAATAAGTACTTCAATTAAATATGGCAGCAACATTATGTTGATAACCTTAATGGTTAAACTTATGTCTGGTGGTGGTGGCGTAGTGGGCTAAAGCACATAACTGGTAATCAGAAGGTTGCTGGTTCGATCCCCACAGCCACCACCATTGGGTCCTTGAGCAAGGCATTTAACTCCAGGTTGCTCCGGGGGGATTGTCCCTGTAATAATTGCACTGTAAGTTTGGATAAAAGCGTCTGCAAAATGCATGAATGTAAATGTCTCGTGACCAATCGTGCATCATGACATTTGGTAACTAAATGATGAGAACTGATTTTTAGTTCTCAGAGTTTTGACGTTATCAACATAGTGCTAAGTAGCATTAAACTAAGTAAATAATGACAGAATTTGTACTTTTGGGTAATTATTCAGGCTGAAATCTACTTTACACAAGTATGTGAAAGCAGACGCTTCTTGCTACACAAGCTCAATTTCTTGTATTGCTACGATCTGAAATGTGTCAGACCATAATTCATAACACAAGAATCATAATAGTCTTGAATAACAAGTCCAGTTTAATGTCAAAGACTTTTGAAGGTAACTTCATAAACTAGCTTTTCTAAGTCATGTGAGCGAACTAATCAGCACTTATTAATTATGGTAAGACAGAATTCTGTTCAGAAAGTCTCCGTACTTTTTCTGATCATTTATTTGATGATTTCTTTACAGCTTTCTGGGGTCTGCTGTGCTGTTTTTTTTTTTTTTTGTGGGTTGTATGTGATCAAAATACCATCAAATGTATAGCTGTCAAGGATCCAAAAATAATAAAAGTTAATCAAAATAATAAGGATGAATCAAAATAATAAGCGTGAATCAAAAAATAATATGCGTAGATAAAAAATATAAGCACAAATATAAATAATAAAAAGCGCTGATCAAAATAATAAGCGCAGATAAAAAAATAACAAGCATGAATCAAAAAGATATAAACACAAATATGCTGCAAAAAACAACTTCTTTCTTTCTTTGCTTTTGTTTCCAAGTTCTGTGCTTGGTTTTCCAAAACTTGTAAGTAGAGGTACATGTTAATCAGGGGGCAAATCATAGTGGACCCTATTGGTCCACTAGTTCTTGATCCTCAAGCCAATCATTTGAAGAGGGGCGGCGACGTCTCTCCATTGCAACTCCAATGGCTGCTGCTCAATATATTATGATTTGAGGATTTTCTGAGGAGGGTCTAGGCTGCGGCTTGGGCGTTCCCCTAATGACACAAGAAAGCCCATCGGGCGTTCCTGATAGTGTTTCATCGTCCAATCACGAAGAGTTTCACAAGGTACACTGGGTATGATGTCATTTCCCTTTCTGTATTGGCAATTTTACCTCGTGGTCATTTTCCCGGGAGAGGTAGTAGTCAGGCGGTCATTTGATGAGAGATTATGTCAGTAAGTAGGCTATTGTTTATTTCTACAACATTGACTGGGAAGTATTCTCATTTATGTCACTGATATAGCTGTCGTGTCGTCTTAATCTTATATGGTAACCGAATCCGATATTAATAATCGCGGCAAGCATGGTTCGGTAGCCGCTAATGTCATGCTATCTCGTCTTAGCCATAGCTATTTGTAATATCTTGAGGGTTCGAATAAGGCACTGAAACCGGTGGTTGAAATAACTCAATAGCTTTTACTGGAAACTGCCAGAGAACAGCCGCATACACACACACACACACACAGCTCCGCAGCTCAAGCAACGTATACGACTGTTTGTAGCTAGAAGCTAGAGTTTGCAGCGAAGACTAAGTTAACATTAGCACAGTAACGTTACATTGTTAAGTTGGATGTTAACGTGTTAGCTAGATACTAAGAGGCATGAAGTAGCGGCCACATACGCTGCTTCGTTATGGTGACACAGATAACTTTGGTGGGCGCGTTGCCTCGTTTTGGTGGTAGGTATCAACCCCACCAGCACGAGAACACCCATTTGTGGCCGCAGTTGGATGTTATTGGATTTTCTGCCAGCTCTAGGAAACAATGTGTTGTCCGAGCAGGCCATTATCCTAGTCTGTTAACACATGTATCGAGTCAGCTGAATTTAGTTATTTAGTCTTTAGTTTAGGCATTATTTAAGACTTCCTTGTTTGTAGGTTATCGGCTAACAACCACAAATAATATGGTTGTCTCGTTTGGAAGGCTTCGTACTCCGGAGGCCGCGTTAGTAGGCCGCATACGTCATCGAGACTGTCTCGTTTCAGATAAACGAGTAGGACACTTCGAATGCAGCCTTTGAATGTGACCTTCTGACATGGGAATTCGGAGGATGCATGAGTTGCATCCTTATTGGGCACTCATAACCCACAATTCTTTGCTTTAACAGAAATGTCTAAAAAAAAAAAATACGCCAATTTGCCCGTAAATATGATGTTCAAATGCAAGGAATCTTAATTCCCAAGTTGAAGTACCTCAGTAGATGGTGCAGAGTATATACTATGTATAATTATATTAAAATGTCATTCAAATAAAGTGTTAGACTAAAAGAACACATGCGAAATCTATTCCCCTTCTGTCGCTCTCTCCACGTTGTGTCGGAGAAGCGACACTAGGGGTCTCTCTTGAGCGCCGATATTCACCTCTGATCTATTGAAAAGGGCCAATGGGAGTTGGCAGTCAGTATTAGCATACCCCGCCCCCGGACATACGGGTATTTAAGCGGGGCAGCTCTAGGAAACAATGTGTTGTCCGAGCAGGCCATTATCCTAGTCTGTTAACACATGTAAACACATTGCAAGATTTGCACACACAGAGACCAGGTGCTCCGGCACCTCAGCCGTTTGGGGCTTCAGGTCAACTGGGAAAAGAGCAAGCTCACTCCGGTTCAGAGCATCTCTTTTCTCGGGTTGGAGTTAGACTCAGTCTCAATGACAGCACGTCTCACGAGCGAGCGTGCTCAGTCGGTGCTGGACTGCCTCGCTTCCCTCAAGCCAGGCACAGTGGTCCCTCTAAAACTTTTCCAGAGGCTCCTGGGGCATATGGCGTCCTCCGTGGCAGTCGCGCCGCTGGGGTTGATGCATGTGAGACCACTCCAGCACTGGCTCCAGACTCGAGTCCCGAGACAAGCATGGCACCACGGCACGCATCGGGTAAGGATCACCCCCGCCTGCCTCAAAACACTCCGACCCTGGACAGACCTCTGCTTTCTACGGGCAGGAGTGCCCCTGCAGCAGGTGTCCCGACGCATCCTGGTCACAACCGACGCCTCCCAGTCCGGGTGGGGTGCCGTGTGCAGCGCTATCACGACAACGCCTGCCCGGCGGGGAGTGGAGGCTTCACCCCCAGTCGGTCCAGCTGATTTGGGAATGGTTCGGCAAGGCCCAGGTAGACCTGTTTGCCTCCCAGGAAACCTCCCACTGCCCGCTCTGGTACACCCTAACAGAGGCTCCCTCGGACAGACGCTGGCACACAGCTGGCCCTCGGGCCGCGCAAGCACGCATTTCCCCAGTGAGCCTTCTTGCACCGGTGCTGTGCAAGGTCAGGGAGGACGAGGAGCAAGTCACGCTAGTGGCCCCCTACTGGCCCACTCGGACTTGGTTCTCGGAACTCAGGCTTCTCGCGACAGCTCCTCCCTGGCGAATTCCCCTGAGGAAGGACCTCCTCTCTCAGGGACGGGCACGCTCTGGCACCCGTGCCCAGACCTCTGGAACCTCCACGCCTGGTCCCTGGACGGACGCTGAAGAGCTAGCCGGCTTACCGCCGATCGCTATGAATACAATCAACCAAGCCAGAGCCCCTTCTACCAGGCACCTTCACGCTCTAAAGTGGCGCTTTGTTCACAGATTGGTGTTCTTCCCGAACTGAAGACCCACAGAGATGCGCTATCAAGTCAGTGCTCCTGTTCCTACAGGAGAGGCTGGACAGGAGGCTGTCCCCGGCCCACCCTCAAGGTTTATGTTGCCGCCATTGCCGCCCACCACGCATCCTGTAGATGGCAAGTCTTTGGGCAAGCACGCACCTGATCCTCAGGTTCCTGAGAGGCGCTCGGAGGTTGAATCCCTCCCGCCAGGCCTAGTTCCCTCCTGGGATCTCTCGGTAGTCTTGGAGGACTCCAGAGACCTCCCTTCGAGCCGCTTAAATCAATTGGACTCAGGGCCCTCTCTTAAGACGGCCCTGCTGATCATGCTCGCCTCCATCAAGAGGGTCGGGACCTGCAAGCCGCTCTCTGTCAGCGACACTTGCCTGGAGTTCGGTCCGCAGATACGCCTGTGATCCTAAGACCGCGACCGGGCTATGTGCCCAAGGTTCCTACCACACCATTCCGAGATCAGGTAGTGAACCTGCAAGCGCTGCCCCGGGAGGAGGCAGACCCAGCCCTTTCGTTGCTGTGTCCAGTGCGCGCCCTGCGCATTTACCTGGACCGCACACAGAGCACCAGACGCTCTGAGCAGCTCTTTGTCTGCTTTGGGGACGGCAGAAAGGGAATGCCGTCTCCAAACAGAGGCTCGCCCACTGGGCTGTCGATGCCATCACACTGGCTTATCACACCCAGGCCGCGCCCCTACCCTTGCGGGTCCGAGCTCACTCAACAAGGGGTGTTGCGCCCTCGTGGGCACTGGCCAAGGGCACCTCCCTAGCAGACATCTGTAAAGCCACGGGTTGGGCAACACCCAACACCTTCGCGAGGTTTTACAACCTCCGCGTTGAGTCGGTTACGCCTCGTGTTTTCTCAGGTCCGAGCCCGTGAGAACTCGGTAACACGTAGACCGACCGGCCGGGTGGATCGCTTGCGCTCAGCGCCTTTTCCTGACGTCAAGGTAAAGTAGTGCGCCTTCTTCCCAGGGTGCCCCACTCCGAGTCGGGACCCTGGTCGATTCCTCCCCAGCCCTCCGGGTCCGCGGTTCAGCGGAGGAACTCGCCGACCCAAGCCACTGCGGGTACCCTGGTGGCCACCCTGTACTGGTATAGGGGCTCCACAGGTAAAATAAGAAGGCCTCCTATTCGGACTCCCCCTGTGTGTAATTCCACGATTCTGTCCCCTTACGAGCGGACCCCCGTGTCTCCCTTAGGCAGTTACAGCTGCCCCGGTCGCCGTGCTGTAGCAACTCCCCCCTTTCGAGGCTGGATCTACCACCGCGCCATACTTTCCACACGAGCCCTAAGACGGCTGTGTGACGTGTCTACCATTTTTCCTCCCCAAGAAAAAGGGCAGGTGTGGTCTCCGCAGGGTCTGGGTAAGACCCCCTTCCCTATATGCGTGTAAGGGCCCCGGCCACGATTGCTCTATGCGAGAAACAGAGAGAAAAGAGGCCCAGCCAGGCTGGCCCGTTCCCATGTTGGCAAACATCGCCTTGTTCCCCTCCCAGGGTAACTAGAAGGATTCCGATGTTCTTATGGGGCATTGGGGAAGGGTACGTGCAGCCAGGTACAGACGATGCGTGGCACTGGATGAAATCCCTGCCCGCCTCTGTATCGGCGGTTCACGTTTACGGTTCAGCGCATGGCAAGATTGGAATGGGTCCCCTAGTGTCGCTTCTCCGACGCAACGTGGAGAGAGCGACAGAAGGGGAACATTTGGTTACGTATGTTACCTCCGTTCCCTGAGGGAGGGAACGACATGTTGTGTCTTTCCTCCGCCATGTCGCTGAACCGAGCCACTGTTGTGGCCGGACCATTTCCGGCTCCTCAGAAAAATCCTGAATGAACTCCCGTATTTGCCCCGCATAAATACTCGTATGTCCGGGGGCGGGGTATGCAAATACTGACTGCCAACTCCCATTGGCCCTTTTCAATAGATCAGAGGTGAATATCGGCGCTCAAGAGAGACCCCTAGTGTCGCTTCTCCGACACAACGTGTCGTTCCCTCCCTCGGGGAACGGAGGTTACATACGTAACCAAACGTTTCCTTTTACTCTTTAGATCATTATAACTCTCCTAAAAGGTACCTCATGCAATCCCTTTTAGAGGGACTTTGTTCCCTTCTCACTCAAAGCGCTCGCGCTTGTTAAAGAGTGGCGTGTTGTCATAGCAACCAAGTTACGTTCCTTTTGTCCTAGGAAGTCCATCTCGTTTAAACGAGACTTGTTTGAAGGAGGACGCTCGGTATACTGCAGCCTTGAACGGACTCATCCTACCTAGCACGCATCCTTCGAAACGAGCCAAAATATTAAGCAGCAGCCGTCGGAGTTGCATTGGAGTGACGTCACCTCTCCTCTTCGAATGATTGGCTTGAGGAGGAGCTGTC
Organism: Xyrauchen texanus; assembly: GCF_025860055.1. Lineage (NCBI taxonomy): Eukaryota > Metazoa > Chordata > Actinopteri > Cypriniformes > Catostomidae > Xyrauchen > Xyrauchen texanus. The sequence goes on along the minus strand of NC_068277.1, from coordinate 17,296,451 downwards.
GATCAAAAACTAGTGGACCAATAGGTACACAAAACGCCCCCTGATTTACATAAAACTCATGAAAAAATTTGTCCGAAAAGAAAAGAAAAGAGAGAGCACAAAAACAGTAATATAACCAAGGAAATCATTAATTTGATTGCAATTCTGATGAATTTGCTTTCATTTTTCTGTTTTTTTTTGCAGCATATTTTAAATCTGTTTATATATTTTTGATTCATGTTTGTTATTTTTTGTTATCATGTTTATTATTTTGATCTGTGCTTTTTATTTTTGCACTTATTATTTTTTTAAATTTGCGCTTATTATTTTTTGATTCATGCTTATTATTTTGATTTATGCTTATTATTTTTGGATCCAAATAATAATAATAAAAAACAATATCAACAAAATTACTCCTATCATTGCATGGCAATTAGTTAAAACGATAAGATGCATTCATGGAAAGTGATCAGCAACTTCTTTGAATACAAGTTTTAACATTAATGTCAGTACAAACTAATGTAAACTGCTGCTCTACATACTCAGAAACATTAGATAGTTAAACAAAAGGCATATCTTTGTTGAAATGTAACTGTTCCTTAACTTCTGTTTAATGGTCAAAGGTTTTGATTCAAAATAAAACAGGGGCTGAATTAGTGAATGACATCATATCCTGTTGAGTGACTGATAGGAAGAAACCTCTTAGTTTAGGTTAAGAACTGGTGAGGTGAACATCAGCAGACCAAAAGACTTCTTAAGAAACTTTATACGTTAATTAATACTTTAGCTGCGAACCTGTGAACATATTCAACATACAGTAAAAAAAAAATGCAATTATGTAATTACTTGTATAGTTCAGCAATGTAAATGTATTTGAACATAAAGATACAGAAGTATTGTGAAATACTGTATTTTTTGCCAGTGAATATCAGTAACATCAGTAATAACAATTTGAAATAATAAAAGTTTTGATGACAATACCTTGACTGTTCATGATAACAATTAAACTTAAATGAGCTCCGTGTAGTCACGGGTCTAAATGAGCATGTATCTTGGTTTGAGTAGTTTCCACTCACAAGACCCTTCTATCTGTTTTTCATGACCTATGCTGCATCAAAACCACAAGAATTGTTGTTACACCACCACACTCCTCACATCTCTTTCCACTTCTACAAACTAAATAGCACACCCCTGCTTTGAAGCAACATTTATTACTAAATGTTTTTGAGACCTTCATGCTAAAGTTACAAATCCCTAAAGATATCCCCTTTTATATTCAATCCTATTTTGCAGTTGGGGATGCGCAAACCATAAATTATTCACAGTTAGATCCATTAAATTTAAATACATACATTTATAGTTAGAGATTGTGAGGGCCTTGCCCTTTGTGGTTGTTTTGATGTCTGATGTTTCCATTGTTTGAAGCTGCCAAGCATTTATATTCAGGTTTCAATTTTTTTAAGTTGGTTGACCAAATATTAATAAGTGTAATACAACAATAATGATGCTGCAGGTAATTGCAGAATTTAACAATATTGATGCTAGGTTCATGCTAGGTTTCGCTTTATGTAGTAAAGGCCACAGTACATAAAACAGAGAAGTACATTTCTGATTAATGCAATTACTATAAAATGAAGTTTGTCTGTGTGTAATATTTTATTGGTTTATTAGTAATTACTTTCTATATGTTGTATTTATTTTATGCACTTGCATGTTATTCAGCAGTTTAGTAAGCATGTGTAAACATTACAGTGTAAACTAACATAGAAATGTGCTCTGGTTTATAGCAACTTTTTACCAACTGAGCAGTGAGCTAAATGTGCAGACCGTCAGCTTCAGAGTTCAGTTTGTGGTCAGTGAATGAAAGTGAAAACAGAACAGAAAGAACAAAACAACCTTTAGTGGAACTCAGATTATATTGGTCAAAAGTTTCCACACAGTTTCTTATGATGCTAAGAACAAGGTGTCAGTAGCTCACATGTAGTAGGTAGCAGTTGAATTCATTGAGACTGAACTGCAAAACTTCACTTGTTAAATTTGTTTTCAAGGGGTTGTAAATATTGATTATAAACAGACTTGCATGTTCAATGCAGTACTAGAGTTTTGCCTAAACACACTTTAGCCAGATGATATGTTTCTTATCTGAATGTTTATAAAATCTAATTCATTTATTGTTTATTTCGTTCCCCACCCCAATTTTAATTTAAAGTTCATGTGTCTAAAGAACAAAAAACATGTATTTTTCAAGGATACCCCTTTCTTGCTACTTTCATGTTTTTGGTTTACATGTAGGCTAAATGTTGTAAGGAAAAAGTTGTTTTTCTCTAAGTTCAGGTGTGGAACACATGGGCTTGATTTATGCTTTGTCATCGAGTACAAGGCTAAGTAATGAATTAGAACAGTCATGTAGGTTTACTAATACTATTAAAATAAAAATGAATGAATAAATGAAACATAAAATACAAAGTGATTTTTAGAAAGGGTTATTCATGGTTAAGTAATGCTAAAAATGTTCTTCTAGATGCAATGTATTTATTAACTGTACAGCAGGATAGTAAAAAACTATTAACAGTATCAACATACCAAAGTCAAAAGTTGTCTAAACATTTGTCCCGTTCAAGTTCAAATTAAAAGATGTCCCTGATCAAAGATGATCTTAGCTGATCATATTTAATGTATTACATTGTATTGCGTCATGTCAATTTGTTGCGTGACTTTTCATGTAGACCACAAATGATTAAACCAAGATGTTGCTTGTTCAAACAATGTTGTGTCATTTCAGGACCATGGACAGAGATTTGCAACGTCAAAGGTTGCATTGCAATTTAAATTATATATGGCTTGAATCAACCCATTTCTTGCACAAAACAATAATATAAATAGTTACATTTTGCTCATCCATTTTAACTTTGTTTTAAAATCTGCACCGATTTTAAAAAGGAAAGAAAGTTGCAAAGTCAAATTAAAATATTTAATTAATTACATTAATTACATAATTACATACATTATGGACCAAGCATTAACTTGTCTTCTAGGACACTGAATGAATTAAAATGATTCACTTGTATCTTGGTTGCAAGTGTGCCATACATAAAACTGTGTCAAGTCCAGGAAATGGCAATGATTTGCTGACAAAGGCAACTAAAGAAATCATGTGATCTTCAAGGTAGAAGTGTTAATAACAGTTAACTCTGAGTGAATCTCTATTCTTGGCTAGAGTGCAGAATGATCTGAAGAAGGTTTAATGGACAAACAACTTTGTGTGATGATCTTGATCTTATATGAAGTCTGTAAGTGCCATTTAAATAATATTCCTCTTATTTAAAAAAAATTGAATGATTTTATTAAGATACTCAAAGTGACAGATAATTTTGATATTGTGTGATGTCTGTTGTTGATCTTGTCACAGTTGAAGGTATATATGGAAACATTGTACAATCGGACCCAGTTTTATCAGTTCAAGAGGGAGATACTGCGATACTGTCTTGTTTCATTCGAAAAGAACATGTTAGCATGGCAATGTGGTACAAGCAAGTTATTGGAGAAGAACCACGTGCAATTGCTTCCTCGATTCACCGTTTCTCAAAAAATACATTTTACAATGAATTTGACAACAATCATTTTGATGCATCACGAGGGATTGACAGTTTTAATCTGACGATTATAAAGACTGTACAATCAGATTTAGCCACATACTATTGTGCTATCTCTTTCTCTAACATCATCACATTTGGAGATGGAACTCATTTGGTTATCAAAGGTGAGTATGTGCATATCATCATAATGTTAAAGTGATCAAAATGATAATAGATAGTATATATATATATATATATATATATATATATATATACATATTTTTAAAATCATGTATTATCACGTCACAACTATTTATGCAAAAAACTATCCTAGGGGCTGAAATGACCAAACAAACTACTCTACAACCGCTCATGATTGAACCTATTGAGTCAGAGGCTAATGCTCCTCTACAATGTTCAATCCAAAAAAAGATACTGGCTGGTGGAGATGAGCATCGTCTCTACTGGTTCAAACATGACTCTGGAGAATCTTATCCAGGAACCATTTATATGCAAGGAAACACAAGTGATCCATGTGTGAGGAACTCTGAAGCTGACTGTCTTCCACAAAACTGTTTGTACAACCTCCCGAAGGAGAAGTTCAGTCCGTCTGATGTTGGAATTTACTATTGTGCTCTGGCCACATGTGGGGAAGTTTTATTTGGAAACATTTCTAAAGTGACTGAGAGTAAGTGTGAGCATTTATACATACAGTCTGAGCATTTCAACATTTCAATATCTTTGATACAGTGAAAAAAAGAAAGCAAATGCGTATATAGCATTTCTCTAATTTATTATGCTGCAAGCATCTTTCCAAAATAATTTATTCAATGATTGTTGTGTATAATGGTTTATTATTGTTTCTTATGCTTTAGACAACTCTAAGAGCCAGAACATACAACTGTTCATTCTCATGGCACTTGCATTAGCACTGATAATAAGCCTTACCATTAATATTCTAATCTGCTGCAAGAGGAGAAATGGTAAGTCTTTATATAACTTCATCTGGTCTTAATTTGTATTACTGTAATGTTGTTACAACATAGTTTAATAGTGTGCAGAAGTGTAAAATTTACTGAAGTGTATTTTTTTATTTTACTAATATATATATATATATACAAATCTTCCAACTGTCATGTCTATTTATATCAGGTAGCAAATCTCAGCATATACAGGCTACTGATGTGTCAAAATTTCAGGTATGTAAAACTCATTTTGTAATATGTATTATGCATCTTTAATGAAAAATAATTAAACAAAAACCTGTGAAAGTGGGAATGCTTATTTTAGAATTGGATCTGCTTCTAGAATGGGGAAATTACTTATGCTGCTGTAAAATACTCCAGTAAGCAGACAAGACAGAAGAGAGAGACCAGCCTTGAAGACACAATGTACTCTGGTTTGGCATGTGAACACCACTGCTGAAAACTACTTTATATTACCATCTACTTTTGTCAATAACTGGTATTTTATTTTAATGTTACAGCTTTATTTTTCTCTTTTTCCTCTTTTATTTTATTTTTTTTACATGTAGACAAATGTGTATTTTATAGAAAGTGATTATTCTGGCACAAGTCTAACCATATCAGTCTCTAAAATTGCACTGGAAAAACAAGATATCAAAAATATGCTAAATATTTTGTATTTAAATATAAATAAATACAAATATTTCATCTACTTGGATTTTTTAAGCACTTGCTATAGTTCAGAAATAATTTTGATAACTCTGAGTATGTGTGTTTACTTACAGTAGTACTTATCTATAGTTTGGGGGAAACGTTGTTTCCAGAAGTGAGCCAAATCAGACAACCTGCCTTTGGAGACATTTAAGGACATCCTCATTTGGAAAAAAATTATCCATCCATGAATAAAATCTTGATTTCTAAAAGTAATTTAGAAATTTGGTAAAGGTTAGTTTAAAGTAATTATAGTTAGCTTTATATAAAAACAATAGCAGTCTATGATATGTCCTTAAAGACAGCTGAGCAAAGTGTGCGTGTGTGTGGCCATATCTATGCGCACAGAGAAAACAACATGCTCTGAATAAATAAAGGTACCTCCAGACCAACAGATGCTTGTCCTAAAATTATTTGTTATTTATAGTAATGTAGTAATTTCATTTTGAACAATAATCAATATGCACAGAAACAGCTAGAACATTACCATACAAATGGACTAGATTTGTGTTAGCTTTCCAATAATAATTTGTCATTAAGACCTATAGTAGCCTATATATTTTAATCAGCCACAATGTCTAAACTATCTGTTCTTGGGTCCAATGCTCGTCTTGCCTGATAGATAATAGATAAGATCCAAACTACAAATTTAATGCATGCATAGGCCTACATCTGTAAAATTGTGTGTGTAGCCCAAACCCTTAAGAGTAGGGAGGAAGTGCCCGAAGCCATATACATTATTCGCAGGGGCGGACTGGCCACATTGAGAACGGCTGCTTTTGAACGGGGCAGAACAGTCAGCGATAAACTGAAATGGGCCGCTGCGTTATGCCGAACTGGCCGCTACTGGCTGAAGAGGGCCGCAAAGCGGCTCCGTGATTTGCCGAACAGGACGCAATCTGCAGAAAAGGACAGCGCGAAGAACAGCGGCACGAATAATGACTACAAAAAGAATAACGCTTTCATTTGAATAATATAAAAAAAATATTTGTATGACTGAGAATACAAACCAAAAAGCACAAGGATAAAGCGACATTTTAAATAAAACATATACAAAATTACAACACATTTATGAATCCGTGCAGCTAATATTTCTAATGTGTAAACCTTCTAAATAAAAAGGTGCACATTGTGATTTAGTTTGGATGGGCTCAGTCTCCATAATTGGGCACGTCTGGACGTTGTCAAGATTAACATAAGATATGGCATCATATACACTTTCTACTTCTTTAAATGTCTATGTTAATGTATCACACGATTCACACGTGATTCTCATGTATTCACGTATAGCCTAAACTTGAGCGTGATGTTAAATTCCTGACATGAAGTGATGATTTCAGGTCAGAGCTCGTTTATCTGTCTCTTAAAATTGACCACGTCCACATCAGCGATTAAGGTTATTAACTGGTTAAGACTTTATTCAGAAAAAACTAAATAATGGAGCCTATTGTAAAAATTCCTGATAGACTTACAGAATTTTAACCTGTTTGTAGTCAATATTGATTTTATTTTAATTTATTTTAATGTTGGAATTTGTATTTATTATTCACTGCAAAATGTGTGCTTGACATTTCAGATTTTGCTTGACACCTCCTGCCTCCAGAATAATGTTGTTATGCACAGACAAATTAATATTCTGTTTCATGCAGATATTAATATCTGAAATACCAGGAGAAACAACAGTTAACAAAATATTCCACAGTTAATATAGCCTAACTTCAGATTCATCTGATAAGAAAAAATAATAAAATAATGTTTTTAAAAATAATATATGTATAATAATAACAACAATAATAATAACAATAACAATAATACAAAATTAAATAAAATTAATAATTATTATTATTAGGCTATTATTACGAAAAGGCATATACAAGGTATATTTTATTAATATAAACTATAAATGTAAGAGTAACACTTAATAATGGGCATTTCATTTAGTTTTGAAGCACTTCAGGTTTAATCTTCGCCCACATCCGGTTCTATCCACAGATACAGGTAATTTTGTCATATGAACAGATTCAAATACAGACAATGTCTTCGCTGCAAACCCCTAATTAAGAGCTAAATAACATTTGTTTCTAAGGTTGGACACAAAATGTAAAATGTCTTGTGATATTTTTGATGGCTTAAATGTGATTTGGTACAACAAGTAATGCTTTAAGGCTGGGTTTCCTGAAGCACTTAAGTAGTAGGCTACTTAATCTCTAAAGTGCGTTTCCCAAAAGCATCGTTATCTAAGTAGTTTGTAAAAAAACTTTCAGATATTAAAGAGAGCTTTGAACAGTCCATTAAGTGCAACTTCAACATATCTTTCTGGCATCTTTAACAGTTTATCAAAGACAATGGGACATTTAATATATTGTTTTAATATATTTTGATCATTGGAAAGCCATTTCAACTATTTCAGAGAAATTTTTTTTTGAAAAAATTGCATTGAAATCTATAGCATGTGAAGTGATAGATCTAAATTTATATTAGGCCTACATAAAGAGATGTAGGCCTTATACAGTATAACTTTGTATTAGTCTTTTTTTGACACGCATAATTGTAATGGTAATAGAAAGATGACATTAAACAGATTATTTAAGAAGACATATGTGAGTAATGTGACCACGCAGATAAAAACTTAATTAAATTTGCCTTAATAAATAATTAAAATAGGGTTAACAGAGGAGATTAGGTCGAGAGTGTGCAATGAGAAATTCTCTCACTCTCTCTTCATTCTTCTCTTCCTCATTCCTCCAAAGGCTGGTTCAAATCGGCTTGCCTATAGTCTTTTTACAAGGCAGTAACAAATTGCACGATACATAATGGCAGTAAGGCTACAAGTACACAGTACCTTCAACTAGCCAGGGCCTCGTTTCCCCAAAGCATTGTAAGCCTAAGTAGATTGTAGAATACATCTTACGATTCATCTTAGTCTTGTGACCTGTTTTCCAAAAGCATGGTAACACAGACTTATGCAGGACAATCGCAAAATAAAGATTCAACTTTATTGTCATTGTGCAGAGTACAGGTACAGAGCCAATGAAATGCAGTTGTTTTCACATATCCTAACTAAGCTGGGATCAGAGCACAGGGTCAGCCATGAAACGTCTCGGGTTACATGTGTAACCCTTGTTCCCTGAAAAAAGCGGAACGAGATGCTGCGCTGCTAAGCGCTACGGGGAACACGTCTCAGTGTGACCAGCTGTGAATATGTATGCAACACGTCAATGAACATTGACTGGAATTTATAGCCTCTGCCGATGTAATCATTGGACGCACCTGGCGCAGTGGCTATAAATAGATGCGTCACCGGTGCATCATCAGATATTTCGTCTGAAGAGCAGTCCTGGGACGTCACAGTGCGGCAAAGAAGCGCAGCATCTCGTTCCGCTTTTTTCAGGGAACAAGGGTTGCACATGTAACCCAAGATGTACCCTTTACAAAAAGCTTCACTACAATGCTGCGCTGCTAAGCTTGAGATATCGACTCAAGGGCGTAAGAGCCCAGAGTAGCATAAACATCTAAACCATAAAATTTGATTAATGATTGCGGAGAGGACCAGCCTTCCGCATCACAAACTGGTTCAAACATGAGCTTGAGATGTCAACTCAAGGGCGTAAGAGCCCAGAGTGGCAAGAACATCCAAACTATAAAAGTTTAATGAATGTGCACGGAGAGGACCAACCTGCCGCACCACAAACTTTCTGCAGAGGGAGACCTCTAGACAAGGCTTTAGAGGAGGAGAGCCCTCTGGTAGAGTGCGCCCTAAAACCTACTGGCGAAGCTTGACCGCGCGCCTCGTAGGCCCAGGCAGTAAGGTCCCTCACCCAAAGTGACAACCCAGTCACGGCTTCAAAGTGAAGAACTGCTGCCCTGACTTGACGCCACTAGCAAATGCGGTGGACATAATTCTGAAGGGCACAGACTTGACAAAGTCTCAGTAGTTTTAGCTGCTCCGGCATTACAATGACTGGCCAAGGGTCGCGAAAGGCACCTTGGGCAGGTCGTCAGGGTGAGGGTGCAAAGAATGCTTTTGGTCATACATGGGGCAACTCAAAACAGGCCTTAGAGATGTAATTGCCATAAGAAAAACCATCTTGAGAGTCAGAGGTCTACCAAACGCTGACTCTAGAGGTTTTAAAGGGGGGTCTTACCCCATCAAGAGGTCCGAGCAAGGATGCCTCTTAGAGGGCACCCCGCCCACCAAGGCATGCCAAACCGAAGTGGAGGCCACATAGAACCTGGCAGTGGTGAGGCAAGTGCCCGCTGACATTTCTTTCTACAGAGACTCCAAAACTGAAGCAAACTGGCAGTTAGCTGGTTCTGTAATTTGAACTTATTAGAAGGAAACGCATGCAGGCACATTTGTGCCATGTATGCGTCACCACGATCAGCCGCACCATACCTGTTCGGCCATCGCAGCGCCATAAGTAGGAGGCAAGACCGTTGCTGGTGAACATTGGCCAAGACTCCTGGGAGCAGAGAAACCGGGGAAAGAAACGCATATAGATGCGCTGTGGGTCATTCATAGAGGCGAAGAGGTCCTCTTCTGCCCTAAGATCTCACCCAAACTTGTTCCAAGTGGAAAAAGCCCAGCATTTAAAATGGTCTCGATAACCTCAGGAGAAAGCCCCGTGTCCTTCAGTTGGTACCCTTAGGGGCCAAACATGAAAGATTCCACAATTCGGGGCATGGATGAAATATTGCCCTGTGCCTGAGATAGAAGATCCTTCCTGTTCAGAATCGCCCAAGGCGAGCCGTCGAGGGAAGAGATTAGCTCCGAGAACCAAGCCCTGTTCGGCCAGCGCGGTGCTATCAGTAAGAAGCAAAAACCCTTGCTGGCGAACTCTGGCCAACTACTACCTTAGGGTGGAGTTTTCACTCCCCTGTTGGTATTTTCTCTCTGGACAGTAAATCTGCTCCCACATACAGGCATCCAGGGATATAAACTGCCCTGAGTGACAGGAGCTTCCCTGGGCCCCAGGGAGAATCCGACGCGTCAGAAATACAGCTGACAAGAACGTGGATCTCCCTGATGGTTTATGTAAGAGGCTACCGCTGTATTGCCCACCCGCACCAAGACATGGCAGGCTCAGGAGGAAGTATTTCAGGGCCAGAAATACAGCCATCAACTCGAGACAGTGACTGTGACAACCGAGCTGATGACCCTCCTATCCCCTTAAGCTGGACGACCACTTAAGGCCGCTACCCAGCCCATCAGGTAAACGTCTGTCGTTAGCAGCCTGCGACAACATGACGCACCTAGAGTGGGACCCAAGGTAGAAAACCGGGGTCTGAACCACATAGAAAGGGAACGAAGCCCGAGGCGCGTAATTAGCCTAGGGGGTTTGGCCCTTGGAAGAAATCCCCTGGCTTTGAGCTACAACAAAAATGGTCTCATGTGCAGAAGGTCCAAAGGGATCACTGAGGACACGGTCGCCCTGAGACCTTGTAGAACCTTGACCTAGACTGAATTTGCTCAGGGTATACTGAATGATATTGTTTTAATATATTTTGATCATTGGAAAGCCATTTCAACCATTTCAGAGGATAAAAAAATTGTTGAAAAAATTGCATTGAAATCTATAGCATGTGAAGCTATGCTATGTGATTCTAGCGGGAGACATTTGTGCCCGCATAGCGATTGAACCCCATACGCAATGGACAGTGTTCTGAGTGGGAGAGAGGAAGCTTTTCATGGTGTTGAGCCCCAACCCCATGAGCTAAGACGGTATCCCTGTGCTGAACTGCCAGTTGCTGGAACTGTGCTAGGATCAGCCAGTCGTCTATGTGATTCAAAAATCGGATGCCCTGGAGTCACAAAGGAGCCAGCGCTGCATCATGCATTTGTGAATGTGCGGGTTAAGAGGGCTAGGCTGAATGGAAGAACCCGATACTGGAAGGCTACACCCCCGAAAGAGAACCTCAGGAGCTTCCTGTGTTGCGGCAGAACTTCTAAGTGAAGAAGTGCGTCATAAGACCAACGGTGACCAGCCAAACGTGACGATCGTCTTGGTAGGCAGCATCTTGGACTTGAACACCCAGACTGGTAGTTCAGGATTTAAGATCTAATGCCAGATGGAACCCCTCACCCTCCACGGGAACCAGGAAGTATATAGTGTAATAACCTGACTCTCTCTCTGGAAGGGGAAACGTTCTATGGCCCCTTTAACCAGAAGATTTGCATTTTTTTTTTTGACATGACTGATCCGGTTTCACGGAGGTGGAGACCACGTCGTTGAAATGCGTGAGAGAATTCAATTCTGTAGCCACTTTCTACTGTTCTTAGAGCCCACATAGAAATACCAGGCAGAAGTTTCCACGCTGCCAGGTTTTCTAGGATGGATACTAATTTCAGAACTTCCTGTTGAGGGGATGTCAGGTTTTCCGAGTCCTGGAATAAGGCAGGAAACAGCTGTACACCAAACTTTTAGTTAGAAGCCTCTGCTTCCTAAAACACCAAAGGCGGCGGGAAAGGAGAGGATTCGTGAGGGTACCAGGAGGGGCGTAGTGAATAGAACACGCGCCCCGTCCCGAGGGGAGCTACCCCCACCGGGTTGAATGCAAGACACTCAGGGTTTTTTCCTCCTTGAGATAACTGCCCTGAGGTCTTGTTTTGGAGGCTGTCGGGGGCGACGAGCCTGTCCCCAGTCCTTACGAGGGGGAGCACGACTCGCCATGCTCTGTTTTTGAGCCTCTCTTCTAAGAGCACCGGGGTGGGACTGGGTGGCCGATGGCCCCGCCCCCTGAGTGCAGCAAGGGAAGAATTGTCCAAATGCTTCCTCATGGCTTTTTGCCTCCTGGAACCTGGAGATAACCGTAGTCATAGCATCTCCGAAAAGCCCAGAAGGTGAAATTGGGGCATCAAGGAGAAAAGTTTTATCTTTGTCCTTGATGCCTGATAGGTTGAGCCATAAATGTCTCTCCGTGCTGACCAATGCGGACATAGACCGGCCAATAGCACGGGCTGTCTGTTTGGTCGCACAAAGAGACAGGTCCGTAGCTCGACGAAGGTCAGAAAATGCTTCCTCGCGTCGAGCGCGGAACCTGCACTCAGGTCCTTAAGCAGATCAGCCTGGTATGCCTGCAAGACCGCCATGGTGTGCAGGGCAGCACCAGCCTGACCCGCCGCTTGATACGCCTTCCCCACTAGCGTGGAGGTGGTCCTGCATGGCTTCATGGGGAGTGAGGGTCTTTTCATTGATGATGCCGAGCCTGGTGAGAGATAACCCGCAAGTGTCTCTTCAACCGGCGGCATCATCGAATACCCCCGTGCCTCAGCACCCACGATAGTCGAATATATCGATGTCGAGGGCACGTGAATATGGGAAGTATAGGGTCTCCTCCATGAACGAGAAAGCTCGTCATGGAGGTCATTAAAGAAGGGAAGGGACTGATGAGGCGTTCCCTTCCCCCGGCCACCAGACAAAAATATATCCTCCAATTTGGAGCGTTTGGGGTGTCTCTTGTTGTCGTGGCCAGTCTATTTTAAGCCTGGCCGCAGCATGAGTAACCACGTCGAGCAATTCCTCTGTTGATTTATTATCAAACCCGGAATGCCCGGAGGTGGATTGCTCTATCTCCGCTGAACCAAACGAGTCACGGTCCTCCTCATGAACCGAAGAGGCGCCGTAGCGTGCTTCGAGATCACGGGAAGGACCAGTTGGATCTGAGGAGAGAGCGAGCGAAAGGGACAAACCCGTCTCTCGCTCCTCAGCCAGATCCATGCGAGAGCCCCACGAATGAAGTGTGGGCGCAGACTCCCGGAAGTGAGCAAGGCGAGCGCGAAGCATTTTGCCTGAAAGCAGATCACAATGCTCGCACCCGCCTTGCCCCAACACGAGAGCAGCATGTTCTTCCCCCAAACAAACGAAACAAAACTGATGCGTGTCCATCTCTGTCATAGAGCGGAGACAGGGAAACATGCGTCGTTTGCCTTGATTTTCAGTCATTTTTCTTTTAAAACGACAGATATATATATATATATATATATATATATATATATATATATATATATTTTATTTTATTTTCAGAGGAAACAGAAAGGAGAAAAGGTTCAACTGCACACTGCCTAACAGAATCTAACTCCTGACAGAGGAAAGAAAGTTTGACAGATTGTGAAAGCACACAGCACAGAATGGCTCTGAAGACGAAATGTCTGATGATGCACCGGTGACGCATCTATTTATAGCCACTGCGCCAGGTGCGTCCAATGATTACATCGGCAGAGGCTATAAATTCCAGTCATTGACGTGTTGCATACATATTCACAGCTGGTCACACTGAGAAGTGTTCCCCATAGCGCTTAGCAGTGCAGCATTGTAGTGAAGCTTTTTGTAAAGGGAACAGCACCCCTGGAGCAGATAGGGTCAAGGGCCTTGCTCAAGGGCCCAACAGAGGTATCTTGGCTGTGCTGGGGCTTGAACCCCAGACCTTTCAGTCAGTAACTCAGAGCCTTAACCACCTTAACAGACAAGTCTAATAATAATAATAATAATAACAACAAAATGCATAAAATAGTTGCATAAAAGAGTCTATATAAATTGATGAATTAATTAATAAACAAATACATTTGTTTGTGTAGACTAGTTGGTAACAGCAAAGTGTTGGCATGATTAATGCAGACAACTGTTTAAATTCAATTCAGAGAAAGGAAAAAAAAGTCAACAACTGTATGAAAATCGAATGTATATATGAGCTTATCCATGTCTCCTGTTCCTATCTGACACCTAAAATCCATATTGGTAATTCAAAATTAAAACCAAAAATGAATTTAACAGGATAGTTAAACCTAAAATTAAAAATGTCTCATAATTTACCCACTCTCATGTCGTTCCAAACCCACATAACTTGCTTTCTTTTGCTACACAAAATGTATTATAAAGAATGTGGCATTCGATGATTTCAATAGCAATTGATAGAGACTTCCTCTGTGCATTGACTACTTTTATTAAACTTTTGTGTGCTTTTTAAGCTTTAAATTGAGTCACTATCAAGTGCTTTTGTTTGAAAATCAGCAATCTTGACATTCGTTAAAATATATTTTGGTGTTCAGCAGAAGAAGAAAAAATGGGTTTGGATTGACATGAGTGTTAGTATAATGACCAAATTTTTATTTTTGGGTATATTATTCCTTTAATATACCTTTTAAGGAATCTAAATGATCTTGTACCAACGTCCAAAAACCACAAGGTGGTAGCAAATACCATTAATTATATTAAGTATCAGGAAGCAGCAGATATAAGTATAAGTTTACTTATATACATTTTATTCATAGGTTGCAGGTATCCATTTAGCTTCATGTTAATGCCAGAGGATCTCTTTAATTAGAGTTTTGTGCAGTGAGAACTTGAAAAATATATTATTCATGCTGTTGAGTAGCTTGCACTATATCCAAGCTAGAGGCCAGGAGTGGCCAATATCATCTAATTTCTTGGAAATGAAATCACTGATGGCTGTAAAGTACTCACACAACTACTGCTTAAGGAAAGAGGAAACAACAGAGCACAGTCATGGAGATGTAATTAGCAAAGTAACATCTGGACACCAATTAACCAATCAACATTACACAATTACACAAATGCACGTTGGCAGCTATTTTTAATAGACAGTTAATTATGATGACTGAAGTATTCAAAATTGTCAGTGCTTTAGGTTAAGGTGCTACATATGGTTATAAAACACTTAAGGGTGTCTGTTTAAATGTAAACACTAAGCAATTGTTTTTGAAAGAAAAAAAAATACTGTTTTTGCACTGCAATCTTGTTTATTGGGTTTCT
Source organism: Xyrauchen texanus (assembly GCF_025860055.1). Taxonomy (NCBI): domain Eukaryota; kingdom Metazoa; phylum Chordata; class Actinopteri; order Cypriniformes; family Catostomidae; genus Xyrauchen; species Xyrauchen texanus. The sequence continues at coordinate 17,281,451 of NC_068277.1, read as the reverse complement.
AATGATGCTAAATGAATTGCAAGCTTCATGCATTTATGTAAACCTGTACAGTATACTGCATTATCAGGATGAAAAACCAGTGATAAAAATAACTGTAAAAAACTATTTACTAATATAAAGAGAAAAAGTTACTCTAAATACTTTTAGGACACAGCATATGATTCACTCAGTTACATGTCTCATGTTTCAGATAAACCTAAAATCCTGCACACACAGTTCTACCTTTTAATTGGCTTGCACTACTGTTGACCATAAGCTTCATCATTAATATTCTACTTTGTGTGACATTGGCGAAAGGCAAGGGCGAGTCTAGCCCCTTTTTAGGGGTGCTTCAGCACCCCTAAAAAGGAGCTCAGCACCCCAAAACTTGGAGTAAGAAATGTTGTTATTCTAAAATTTTTGTTTGTCTTTGACAAGGTTAAATAATGTCCAAAACATACTCCGTAGTTTGTGGTTTAAAATGTGTTAAGGATGAAAATGAAAACATCCCCGCTTAGCAAATGGTGTCATCCTCTTCTCTTCTTCTACTTCTCCTCTGTACCTGCACCGCTCAGCACGACCGTCATCCAGCGCGAAACACACGCAGAGTGAGAACCCGTTATGTAGCATTGTGAATCAACTAAGTTGCTCCAAAGCTGTGTCTCACACTTCTTTCCTTTTACCTAGAGTTGTTCCGATTCTGAAACCATATCGGTGAGTACTGGAGTCAGTATCCTGAATCGACATGGTACACCTATAATAAGTGTTTATTTTCAGACTATTTTATTCCAGCGGGTCACCGCCGCTGTGGAGTAGCACAGGACCTGGGTGACTCGACCATAGTCATAAACGGAGAGAAGTAGCGCCGGTTACAATTTTCTTCCGCAAGACGCGTGCAGTTCTGTTTATTAACTGCTAGAGCGTGAAACAAAAACAGCAGCGCGACAAATAAACTGCGTACCTGTGTAGTGCGTACGTGTGTCTCTGTTGTTAAAGTTTATCGTTCATTTGATACTCATTTTAACAATCGGGAGTCATGTAAACATGACATCACGTGCATCTTTTCTGGTCAGTCGTCATGGAAACATGAAGCCCTGGCGTTTGGACCAGAGTAAAACAAACATATCACTGTATACCACCAGTATGTGTGAAAACACTCACTGTGGCTTTTTAAATGAATTGTTAATCATTCCTAGATTTATATCTGTTATTTTTCAGATGTGGCTGACTATCAAACTAGACAATAAAAGAAAGTTTAATGTTTTTCTTTTGCTGTATTTATTCATTCCTCACACACAGAGGATTTAACCTGAACCAGGCTTAACTCCTGAACTCCTAGCATCACTCTCTCTCTCTCTCTCTCTCTCTCTCTCTCTATGTGTGCGTGTGTGTGTGGCCTGCCAGTGAGCAATGGACATACGGCAGTTCTTTAAAAGAAAATAGACAGATTCAGGTGAGAGACTAGGGACAGTCCATAATGACCTCTGTCTTGTTTTTTTTTTTTTTTGTTCTTCTGAAAAGTGTTAAGCTAAAGTAACAGATAATGCAAACCAGCTATCTGTTGTTGTATCAAATTACTTATCTAGGCAATGGTCCCCTGCTTTTATTTTTTGTATTTATTTCAAACCCACAGTGGAGAATACAGCTTCTCTTGTGAAAGGAATTTGTGATTTAAAAAAGTTTCTAAGCCCAATAATAATAATAACAATAAAGACATTTAAAATGACACGCCTCTGTGTGCCTTTTGATCATATCCTTAGAATCTGTAAATGGTCTCCATAACATTTTTGTGACATGACAAACTGACCTCAACTCTCCTGCCTACAATATATTTGTGTATGATTGTCAGTGCCAAGGGAAAGAGAGGGAGATGGAGAAGGAGAAAGGGAAAGAGAGGGAGATGGAGAAGGAGAAAGGGAAAGGGAGAGCATGCAGGAAGAACCAGGTGAGGAAACAACAACAATAAATTGACATATAGTGAATAGTGGCAAGCAAAACAGTAACTACTCATACTCCTATACTAACTTATTGGCATTAAGTAGCCTATATTACATTTACTTTTTGTAACATTATTTTACACCACATTTTTTCATAATAAAGGGGGAGGAAAACAACAGAGAGAGTCCATAAGGGATGAGAGGGAATTGACTAGTGAAAGAAATGAAGAGACAGAGGGAGTGCAACATAGAGACCACCAAGCCAAAGCAGCAGAGACAGAAGAGAGCTGTTCAGATTTAGGGGATAAGGACACTGGTCCTAAACAGTTAAAGCTGTCTCAATACCCTCATACTCAGTTTGGCACACAAAAAAGAGCCTTTCAAGAACCATTTTTTGTAAATAATTTACAGAAGATGAATTACATTTTGTTGTCCAAGTACCTGTTACTTTGTTCAATGACAATAAAGTTGAATCTAATCTAACCAATCTGATGACTGCTGATACAAAAGGAGGCACATGGAGTTAACGGTCAGGAAAACCAGCTGAGTGAAGAAGGTTTTGTGTTTGTTACAGGGAGCTGTCTGTGTGAACTCTCACAATTAAGCTGGTGCTCTGAAAAGGTCTAAAAAAAAAAAAAAGAAAAAAAATCTGGATTTTGGAGTTAGTTGAACCAATGTTAAAATGATAAATTTATTTTTCAATAGACATATTTTTTGTTTTTGTGTGAAAAGAGGGTGGGTGGTGGCAGTGGGGCTCATTGGGTGCTCAGCACCCCTAAAGCTCTGACCCTAGAATCGCCCCTGGCGAAAGGTAAACACTCCTTTTAATACCTTTATATATACTACAATACATTTAAAAGATACAAATATGGATTATTTGAAACTTTGTGTCAGATTTAAAATTGTATATGCATTGTATAATAATTTAACCAGGTTCTGCATATTTCTTTGTGAAACCTCCAATTATTTGAAATACTTAAAATAATAATATCTATCTTTAAATAGGCAAAACATCTCAAGTTCAGGCTATGGCAGATGTACTGTCAAGTGTAGTTTTTTTTATTTTTATTTATATCAAATCATGCAATAGAATGCTTATTCATTCATTGATATATTTGTTTGTTGTAGTACCATGTGGCCTCTGATTTGAATTATACTCTCTACCAAAGCTCAAGACAACAGAGAGAGAGGAGTCAAAAGGAAACTACTCTGGATTGATGTTTCAAGATTATATACAAAATGTGTCTGTGCAGTAAAACATGTATAGCTGTTTATATTATTTGCTAACTATATGAACACTTAGTGTGACTTAATTAATATTTTGTGAACACAAATAAAAATGCTATATATCATATGGTTTTATTTATTTATTTTTTGTCCCTAATAAGTTTTTATCCACAATATATGACAAGGGACAAAACAAAAGCTATGTACAGTACATACTACATTCTTGAAACTGAAATGTTTAAATTGTAATGTTATGCTGTATGTGAATAAAGTATGTTATCTTACATGTTTTGTTTAGCTTTACTAAAGTCTGCTACTAAATTATTATTTTCAGTGTCATTGTCAGCTACAATGGCATCATGACCTTTGATGTGTCCTGAAAACTGAAAGATGATTTTTCTCAAAGTATTTATGATTTAAGAAAAACAAAAACACTGTAATGCCAGCATGATCAATCTGATAATATGCATAATTTCATACTGGACTTCTATCGACTTGAAAGTGAATGGTGACAAGCAGATCTGATTACTGTAAGTCACTTTTGATAAGCTATACATACCACATACCACAACCCACAAGATCACATTTTAAGCATGTTCACAACATACAGTGGTATTATTTTATCAGATTACCACAAACTACAGAGCATAACTTTAGAGAGATTAGACAGATTTAGACAGACTCTTATGTTATAGGTGTGAGTGGCTGCCTGCAATATTTCTGGCCTATTTTAAGTTACTTTAATAACTACCCAATTCTTCACAGAGTTTATTCACCACAATGTGAGTGAATATTGACTTAGTCTATCAAGCTAAAAAACAAACAAACATTTTCCACAGTAAAAGTAATCAATAAAACTCACAGTCTATATTCCAGGTCTTCTGAAGCGATACGAAAACTTTGTGATATTAATAAGTACTTCAATTAAATATGGCAGCAACATTATGTTGATAACCTTAATGTTTAATATTATGTCTCGTAACCAATCGTGCGTCATGACGTTTGGTAACTAAACGATGAGAACTGATTTTTAGTTCTCAGAGTTTTGACGTTATCAACATAGCGCTAAGTAGCATTAAGCTAAGTAAATAATGACAGAATTTTTACTTTTGGGTAATTATTCAGGCTGAAATCTACTTTACACAAGTATGTGAAAGCAGACGCTTCTTGCTTTTTATTGAACACAAGCTCAATTTATTGTATTGCCACGATCTGAAATGTGTCAGACCATAATTCATAACACAAGAATCATAATAGTCTTGAATAACAAGTCCAGTTTAATGTCAAAGACTTTTGAAGGTAACTTCATAAACTAGCTTTTCTAAGTCATGAGGTGAATTAATCAGCACAGAATACTGATCAGAAAAATCTACACAGTTTTTCTGAACATTTATTTTATGATATCTGAACAGCTTTCCTGGAGTCTGCTCTGCTGTTTTTTTTTCTTCACATCTGGCCTAAGTGGGTTGTTCTTGGACATAATTAACTAGACCTGACTTTATGCTGATAGTCAAAAGTATGATTCCAATTAACCAACTCAACCCTCTCTATCTTTACTGTTTGAGCAGACACTTTCTTTGTACCATCACTTTCAGGTCATGACCATCTTCACATTGAAAGAAAATAAGAGAAATTAAAAAGAATGAATAATAATAATAATAAAATACTACAACAACAACTTTACTCCTATCAGAAAATGTTATCATTGCATGGTAATTAGTTAAAAAGATGCATCCATGGAAAGTGATCAGCAATTTATTTGAATAAAAGTTTTAACATTAATGTCAATGCAAACTAATGTAAACTGCAGCTCTGCATCCTCAGAAACATTAGATAGTTAAACAAAAGGCATATCTTTGTTGAAATGTAACTGTTCCTTAACTTCTGTTTAATGGTCAAAGGTTTTGATTCAAAATAAAACAGGGGCTGAATTAGTGAATGACATCATATCCTGTTGAGTGACTGATAGGAAGAAACCTCTTAGTTTAGGTTAAGAACTGGTGAGGTGAACATCAGCGGACCAAAAGACTTCTTAAGAAATTTTATACATTAATTAATACTTTAGCTGCGAACCTGTGAACATATTCAACATACAGTAAAAAAATAATGCAATTATGTAATTACTTGCATACAATTACTTGTATACAATTTTTTTTTTTAAAGTTCAGCAATGTAAATGTATTTGAACATAAAGATACAGAAGTATTGTGAAATACTGTATTTTTTGCCAGTGAATATCAGTAACATCAGTAATAACAATTTGAAATAATAAAAGTTTTGATGACAATACCTTGACTGTTCATGATAACAATTAAACTTAAATGAGCTCCGTGTAGTCACGGGTCTAAATGAGCATGTATCTTGGTTTGAGAAGTTTCCACTCACAAGACCCTTCTATCTGTTTTTCATGACCTATGCTGCATCAAAACCACAAGAATTGTTTTACACCACCACACTCCTCACATCTCTTTCCACTACTACAAACTAAATAGCACACCCCTGCTTTGAAGCAACATTTATTACTAAATGTTTTTGAGACCTTCATGCTAAAGTTACAAATCCCTAAAGATATCCCCTTTTATACTCAATCCTATTTTGCAGTTGGGGATGTGCAAACCATAAATTATTCACAGTTAGATCCATTAAATTTAAATACATACATTTATAGTTAGAGATTGTGAGGGCCTTGCCCTTTGTGGTTGTTTTGATGTCTGATGTTTCCATTGTTTGAAGCTGCCAAGCATTTATATTCAGGTTTCTATTTTTTTAAGTTGGTTGAACAAATATTAGTAAGTGTAATACAACAATAATGATGCTGCAGGTAATTGCAGAATTTAACAATATTGATGCTAGGTTCATGCTAGGTTTCGCTTTATGTAAAGGCCACAGTACATAAAACAGAGAAGTACATTTCTGATTAATGCAATTACTATAAAATGAAGTTTGTCTGTGTGTAATATTTTATTGGTTTATTAGTAATTACTTTCTATATGTTGTATTTATTTTATGCACTTGCATGTTATTCAGCAGTTTAGTAAGCATGTGTAAACATTACAGTGTAAACTAACATAGAAATGTGCTCTGGTTTATAGCAACTTTTTACCAACTGAGCAGTGAGCTAAATGTGCAGACCGTCAGCTTCAGAGTTCAGTTTGTGGTCAGTGAATGAAAGTGAAAACAGAACAGAAAGAACAAAACAACCTTCAGTGGAACTCAGATTATAGTGGTCAAAAGTTTCCACACAGTTTCTTATGATGCTAAGAACAAGGTGTCAGTAGCTCACATGTTGTAGGTAGCAGTTGAATTCATTGAGACTGAACTGCAAAACTTCACTTGTTAAATTTGTTTTCAAGGGGTTGTAAATATTGATTGTAAACAGACTTGCATGTTCAATGCAGTACTAGAGTTTTGCCTAAACACACTTTAGCCAGATGATATGTTTATAAAATCTAATTCATTTATTGTTTATTTCGTCCCCCCATTTTAATTTAAAGTTCATGTGTCTAAAGAACAAAAAACATGTATTTTTCAAGGATACCCCTTTCTTGCTACTTTCATGTTTTTGGTTTACATGTAGGCTAAATGTTGTAAGGAAAAAAGTTGTTTTTCTCTAAGTTGAGTTGTGGAACACATGGGCTTGATTTATGCTTTGGCATCGAGTACAAGGCTAAGTAATGAATTAGAACAGTTATGTAGGTTTACTAATAATATTAAAATAAAAATGAATGAATAAATGAAACCTAAAATACAAAGTGATTTTTAGAAAGGGTTATTCATGGTTAAGTAATGCTAAAAGTATTCTTCTACATGCAATTTATTTATTAACTGTACAGCAGGATAGTAAAAACAATTAACAGTATCAACATACCAAAGTCAAAAGTTGTCTAAACATTTGTCCCATTCAAGCTCAAATTAAAAGATGTCCCTGATCAAAGATGATCTTAGCTGATCATATTGAATGTATCATATTGTATTGCGTCATGTTATGATTTGTTGCATGACTTTTCATGTAGCCCACAAATGATGCTGCATTAAACCAAGATGTTGCTTGTTCAAACAATGTTGTGTCATTTCAGGACCATGGACAGAAATTTGCAATGTCAAAGGTTGCATTGCAATTTAATTTATATATGGCTTGAATCAACCCATTTCTTGCACAAAACAATCAAATAAATGGTTAATTTTTTTGCTCATCCATTTTAACTTTGTTTTAATATCTGCACCGCATATAAAAAGGAAAGAAAATTGCAAAGTCAATTGAAATTGTTGAATTAATAAAAGTTTTGTGTTTTGACATAGAATTGGGATAACTGATATTAACATAGAATGGTCTTGGAAATCAGAAAATATATCACAAGAAATACATTACACATGCAGAGACATTATGGACCAAGCATTAACTTGTCTTCTAGGACATTGAATTAATTACAATTATTAACTTGTATCTTGGTTGCAAGTGTGCCATACATAAAACTGTGTCAAGTCCAGGAAATGGCAATGATTTGCTGACAAAGGCAACTAAAGAAATCATGTGATCTTCAAGGTAGAAGTGTTAATAATAGTTAACTCTGAGTGAATCTCTATTCTTGGCTAGAGTGCAGAATGATCTGAAGAAGGTTTAATGGACAAACAACTTTGTGTGATGATCTTGATCTTTTATGAAGTCTGTAAGTGCCATTTAAATAATATTCCTCTCATTTAAAAAAAAAATTAATGATTGTATTAAGATCCTCAAAGTGACAGATAATTGTGTTATTGTGTGATGTCTGTTGTTGATCTTGTCACAGTTGAAGGTATATATGGAAACATTGTACAATCGGACCCAGTTTTATCAGTTCAAGAGGGAGATACTGCGATACTGTCTTGTTTCATTCGAAAAGAACATGTTAGCATGGCAATGTGGTACAAGCAAGTTATTGGAGAAGAACCACGTGCAATTGCTTCCTCGATTCACCGTTTCTCAAAAAATACATTTTACAATGAATTTGACAACAATCATTTTGATGCATCAAGAGGGATTGACAGTTTTAATCTGACGATTATAAAGACTGTACAATCAGATTTAGCCACATACTATTGTGCTATCTCTTTCTCTAACATCATCACATTTGGAGATGGAACTCATTTGGTTATTAAAGGTGAATATGTGCATGTCATCATAATGTTAAAGTGATCAAAATGATAATAGATAGTATATACATATTTTTAAAATCATGTATTATCACGTCACAACTATTTATGCAAAAAACTATCCTAGGGGCTGAAATGACCAAACAAACTACTCTACAACCGCTCATGATTGAACCTATTGAGTCAGAGGCTAATGCTCCTCTACAATGTTCAATCCAAAAAACATACTTGCTGGTGGAGATGAGCATCGTCTCTACTGGTTCAAACATGACTCTGGAGAATCTTATCCAGGAACCTTTTACATTCAAGGAAACACAAGTGATCCATGTGTGAGGAACTCTGAAGCTGACTGTCTTCCACGAAACTGTTTGTACAACCTCCTGAAGGAGAAGTTCAGTCCGTCTGATGTTGGAATTTACTATTGTGCTCTGGCCACATGTGGGGAAGTTTTATTTGGAAACATTTCTAAAGTGACTGAGAGTAAGTATGACCATTTATACATACAGTCTGAGCATTTCTCAATTGTGACCATTTCAACATCTTTGATACATACAGTGAAAAAAAAAGAAAGCAAATGCGTATATAGCATTTCTCTAAATTATTATGCTGCAAGCATCTTTCCAAAATTATTTATTCAATGATTGTTGTGTATAATGGTTTATTATTGTTTCTTATGCTTTAGACAACTCTAAGAGCCAGAACATACAACTGTTCATTCTCATGGCACTTGCATTAGCACTGATAATAAGCCTTACCATTAATATTCTAATCTGCTGCAAGAGGAGAAATGGTAAGTCTTTATGCAACTTCATCTGGTCTTAATTTGTATTACTGTAATGTTGTTACAACATAGTTTAATAGTGTACAGAAGTCTAAAATTTACGGAACTGTATTTTTTAATTTATTACTACTACTATATATATATATATATATATATATATATATATATATATATATATATATAGTTAAATCTTCAAACTGTCATGTCTATTTATATCAGGTAGCAAATCTCAGCATATACAGGCTACTGATGATGATGCATTTATAAGAATGAATCTGGTTTTACTTCTACAGACAACCTTTTTCAATTTTGTAAATTTTTGTGTATTGTGAATATTTTTTATCTAATATTTTATGCTATATTGTCTGAAAAGTACCACATGATGAACATTGTTTCATTAATGTATTAACAGGTAGCACGTATCAACAAATCCATAATGTTGATGATGATGATGTGTCAACAATTCAGGTTTGCAAAATTAAAATGTTAAAATACTTAACTTAACAATATTTCAAAATTAAATCTGTCAAACTATTGATAAATGCATCAACTGTATAATGATATGATGATCTGTAATTACCAATGTAATTCGTTTAGAGATAAGGATAAAATGTTCAAGGTCAAGTGGGTATTGATATTTAATGTGCTTTTTTTCTAGTATGAGGAAGTGGATTTTGCAGCCTTCACCAACAAATCTCAGCATATACAGGCTACTGATGATGATGATGCATTTATAAGAATGAATCTGGTGTTCAGGTGTTAAGGGGAAGATCAGCATTTAGTCAACATTCAACTTCAGCTTGGAAACAGCTCTTAAATCAGCTGATTTAGTTTAACCATCAGTTTTGGTATCAAAAGGCTTGAGAGCTTTTGTCATTTATTTAGTTTTGAACAGTAGCAAAAATGAAATGTATATATTTCTATTTGATTTATGAATGTAATAAACAGTTATAGCTACAAATATTTTCCAAAATGAAAAAAAAAAAAAAAATGATTCTGTAAAAGCTGTAAATTAAAGTGGTTTGTCTGAAGCAGCAATATAAATAAATAAACAATAATAATAACAAAACATTTCCTCTACCTGGGTTGACATGATCTTTTCGTCCAGTAGTAATTTAGATCGTGTGTGTGTGTGTTTTGAAAGTAGGTTCTTAAATAATGTCAATATAAAGGAAGAATAGAAAATAAAGAGAATGCAAACCAAATGGACAATTCTTTTAAAAACTACTGTTGAATAGTAATGACTTCAAAAGGGAGATGATTGGACATCCAAACCAACAGATCTCATGCCAATTTCCTAAAACAATGTGGTGGAATTAGAGACCACAAGTTAGTATGTAACGCCACGACAAACTAGTCTATCTTTTCAAATACCTTTCTCAGTATTGCTTCTGGAGCCTCCAGCACCGACACAATCTAACACACCATTTCAGTTCATGGAGCACACTTTTGATAAGCTGATAAGTAAAATAGAGTACACATGCACAAGGAAAATATCCTAAATAAGTGTTGGGGGGGCCTCCATGGAAAACCATTGCAATTTTTCCAGTCTTTTAAGGAAATATTCTGTGCTCCATCACATTTTGGTTTAAGTAACATGTTCGCATGGGCACCACCAAGTTTGTTGAATATATTTGTATATTATCTGGAACACAGTAGTCTGTAATGTCTTAAAGTCCTAATTATGCAGGTTAAATGAAAAAAATTATATTGAAAATCCATCCATCCATCGTCAACCGCTTATCCTGTGTACAGGGTCGCGGGGGGCTGGAGCCTATCCCAGCTAACATTGGGCAAAATGCAGGGGACACCCTGGACAGGTCGCCAGTCCATCGCAGAGCCACACATAGACAGACATACACTCACACTCACCTCCACATCCACACCCACACCTAGGGCAATTTTTTTGGAGACACCAATTAACCTAGCCTGCATGTCTTTTGGATGGTGGGAGGAAGCCGGAGTACCCAGAGAGAACCCACACAGACACGGGGAGAACATGCAAACTCCACACAGAAAGGCCGGGGCAACCAGGGTTTGAACCCACAACCTTCTTGCTGTGAGGCGACAGTGCTAACCGCTGCACCACCACCCCATATTGAAAATCATGCCTTAAAAATACGTCTTTTTTACATTTGAAACTTTAATTCTCAGGAAGGGGCTTCTGTACAGGTGTGATGTTGATTTTGAGAGTGGAGGCCAAATGAACATCCTCTCATAAATGCTCAAGAAATTAGAGCTTTTGGTCTGTTTTTGGTCTTGTGTGATGGTAGATGCTTCTTTCCAAAATTCTCAATTTATTTAACCACCCTAACTAATTTTATGTTTTTGCCCTCTGCCCCTTGGACACTTAATTTTCCTCTCTTTTTTTTTCTTCTTTTTTTCCAATTTTAAAATAAAGCCCATCAACTAGGTCTGGCAGCTTATCCACTGTGTCTATGTCTTACTTTGCTATCATCTTAAGTTGATGTTTGTAATTTAAGCATTCCATCTTTGTAAAATACTTTCTCCTATCCCAAGATAATATGGACAACTACGTATAAGTAAGCCATTTGTAGGCTGATTTCCCCAAAATGGTCTTTGTTGTTTGAGCATCCTGACCAGCCAGACACAGCAACATTGACTCAATCACTGGTGTGAGTTATACATTTGCAGAGGGGACAAAAGGAAAGCCTTGCATTAATGCAATATACAAGCACATTCTAAACAAATTAAGGGATCAAACAACAGATAAAAAAACAATACATTTGTATGATCACAGTATTTATTTCATTGCCCACCCTAATAGCTGCATTTGTTTCTCTGTATTTGTGAGTGTGTGTGTGTGTGTGTGTGTGTGTGTGTGTGTGTGTGAGAGAGAGAGAGAGAGAGTGAGTCTAGCAGAATTGTCCTAAACAAGTAAGTAAAAATTGTCCTGCCCTTCTTTTCTCCACAACCGCTTCCTACTTCCTCATTCATCTTTCATTTTATTTTCCTCACAGCAGCTAATGACACAAAATAAAGAAATAAATAAATTAATACAAATCATTAAAACAGGCATTGATAGATACTATTTAGGGGTTCTTCAGCATGGTCGAGTGCAGGACAAGCAAAGATCAGGAGCTGCTGACCAACTGAACGAGAGGAGACAGCTTGTCGTTCTTTTAGTTCAGCAATCTTGTTCAACACGAGAAAAGGGCTGGATAAATTATGAGTAAAAGTTACTTATGACATGACAATGTCATCAGGACACATTTGAATTTCATATAGTCTTTGGGCCATATTGTTGTATTTTTTTATGGTCATGCACAGCACTTCACAAACTGAAAGAAATGCTTTGTTTTGATTTGTAGGAAAAACTCTTATCATGAACAACTCAGTACATTGTCAATGTTTTAAATGGATAGTTGGTTAGAAAAATTAAAACTCTCATCATTTACTTACCCTCATGCCATCCCAGATGTGTATGACTTTCATTATTCTGCAGAACACAAAGGTTTTGGAAGAATATTTAATCTCTGTAGGTCAATGCAATGCAAGTAAATGGTGACCAGAACTCAGAAGGTCCAAAAAACCCATAAAGGCAGCATAAAAGTAATCCATATGACTCCAGTGGTTAAATCCATGTCTTCAGATGTGATATGATGGGTGTTTGTGGGAAAGATCAACATTTAAGTCCTTTTTTACAATTTTGACCAGCCCCGACCAGTATGTGGCTGAATGTGTGGAAGTCACTTCCACACCAGAATAGGAAGTGTAGATTTACAGTAAAAATTGACTAAAATATTGATTTTCACCAACACATATCATATCACTTCTGAAGACATGGATTTAACCACTGGAGTCATATGGATTACTTACTTGTCAGGTTGTAATTAATCCCTCTAAACAAAATAGTTTAAATAAATTAGAATAATGATTTCAATGAATATGAAATTTTATGAAACAAAAAGCAATTTTACATTAATCTCTAACATAATTCTCCTGGTAGGAATTACAAAATGTTTAGGATATTAAGTACCCTCATTTTCTCAATGTTCACATGTGAGTTTGAGTATTTATTGTTGAACAATTTGTTTCACATTTCTTTTCCTGATCATCTCTCTCTCTCTCTGAGGATTGTGGGTAGCGGTGAGAGTGTTTGGCCTAGAGAGCGTTGTTTCTTTTTTTCTGCTTCTCTTTAGTATTAAAAACAGCGCTAATAATAAAGTTTTCGTTCATTTAACTTTTGAGCGCTGACTACGGTCAGCGCAAAAACTGCGCGCAGGTATGGAGTTACGCAGTGAGTTCTCTTACGAGAGGTTCTCTCGTATTGCGTAAGCTAGCTTATGCTACGGGAAAGATTCATCTTTTCTGAGATATTGAAGCCAAAAAATTATCCTTAATTTTGTATCCATTGTCAACGCAGTGCAGCAGCTGCATACCTTGAGCGGGCTAGCTAGCGAGCTCATTGGTTGCTCTGCGGCAACTGCTGCAGCCTATAGACGAACTTGAGTGAACTCGCGTCCAATGACAGGCGCCCGCGCCGTCACTGTATCAAAGCCCGACAGAATGGGCGTGAGCCCATATAAGCGTAAGTTCGTAGGCTGGAACCCTGATTTTCATCTATTCAGCGAAGCTCTTCGCATCTCTGAACTGCAGAAGCCGCGTCGCCATTCGAGGGGCATCTAGCAAGCTTGGACAGCGCTCGAAGAAGCCGGCCGTCTTCGCCACCTTCAGCCATCCTGCGAGCTACGCCATCCGGCGACGTATCCTTTTTAGAGCAAGCTAGTTCCTCAGCGAACTTCGCAAAAAGAGCAACAAGCGTCTTTTTAAAGATGCCTCACACCACCTGCGCCTCATGCCGCGCCCCTTTCAGCGCCGGAGACCGCCACCTCATCTGCGCTCTCTGCCTGGGACTGGAACATGCAGAGCTCGCCCTCGCTGACGGCGGATGCGACCTCTGCGAGGAGCTTCCGATGTCGACCCTGCGGGCTCGACTCGAAGCACTCAAAACCGAAGCCGCCGCGCCGCCTTTCGTTTCGCCGCGCAGAAAGAAGCGCCGCTCCCAAAGGCTGCCGGAACCGGTGTTAGAAGCAACTACCTCGCCGGAGCCTCTCCCTCGAGCCTCGCTTTCACCCTCCCCGCCCCCCCGGGACGCGCAGTTGCCGCCGAGCGGCCGCACTGTTGCCATCTCGGATGACGAGGCGGAGGATAAGGGCTGCTGTTCCATCATGGCTTCGGACAGCGAGTGGTCAGGCTCCCAAGCCTCCTCCTCGGCCCAGGAATCCAGCAGGACCCGCGCCGGAGTCGAGGAAGAACTAACGCGCCTCCTCACACAGGCCGTCGACCGCCTCGGGCTCGAGTGGTCACCGCCCTCTGAGCAGACTCCCAACAGACTCGACGGCTGGTTTCTTCAGAGCCGTCGCCGCGCGGCGCCCGCGGCCTGGGCCGCTCCCTTCCTGCCGGAACTCCACGCCGAGCTCTCTAAATCGTGGAACGCGCCTCTCGGCCAGGAACCGATCCCATGTCTCCACCTCTCTCGCTTCGGTGGACGGCGCCACCGAGAGGGGCTACTCTTCCATCCCCCCGGTCGAGGATTCGGTAGCAGCACACCTTTGCCCGCCCTCCGCGAGATGGCGGTCTAAGCCAGTGCTCCCGTCTAAGGCCTGCAGAACTACTTCCGCCTGTGTTGGCCGTGCCTATGCCGCTGCCGGCCAAGCCGCATCTGCTCTGCATTCCATGGCCGTTTTACAGATCCTCCAAGCGGACCTTCTTCGAGAGTGGGATGAGAAAGGCAGGCACCCAGAGGCTGTTTCAGATCTAAGGAGCGCGACGGATCTCGCCCTTCGCGCCACCAAAGCTGCAGCTCAAGCCCTAGGGAAGTGCATGGCCGCGCTGACTGTGACCGAGAGACACCTATGGCTAACGCTAGCCGACATGGGAGAAGCTGAACGCTCCACGTTCCTCAACGCGCCGCTCTCTCCGTCCGGTCTCTTCGGTTCCGCGGTGAGTGGCATTGTTGACCGTTTCTCGGAAGTCCAGAAAGCCACCCAAGCCATGAATCTCTTCCTGCCTCGTCGTGCTAGCTCCTCTGCAGGCCGCCCACGTGACCAGCCTCCTGCACGAGCCTCTTCACAGCGCCCAGCTCAGCAAAGCCAGACTTCTCAGCGTCGACAGGGCGGCCGCCCTAGAACGCGCTCAGACAGCCACCGCAGACCGCCGCCCCCCCCGCGGGCCTCGGCCTAAGATTGCGCTGAAACCTGAGCAACCGAAGTCCTCCTAGCTTTGTTGAGGAAACGACGGCTCAGTCCCGCCGTGGCCGGACCACCGTCAAAGCTTCGCCCCCTGTCAGTCCCCTTCTCTCAGGCTACTGCAGTGGTGGATTCAGCAGCCAACAAGCCGGTGATACTGCCCGCTTGCCTGCACTCAAATGCCGTTTTCACGGCGACCCAAAGAAATCTTGTAAAAAGCAAACATGCCTTATGTGTAGAAAATGTGCCCACAATCCAGTGTTCACCCCTACACACAAGCATTACACTTCCCGTGTCCCTATCAGAGCCCACTCACATAAAACGGGCACAGCCAGCAGAGTCAATAAACGCGCCCACGAATCCGTGCGCGCACCCCTTCTCTGCCCGCTCTGTCACACGGCCAGCAAACACCTCTCTGTATGTAAGACCCATGCGCATCACTTCACAGATGTGACTCTTTCCCCATTCACCTCAATCGGGAAGTCACTCACAGAACAGCCTGTCCCTGCTGTCTGTGAGCAGTCATGCATAAGCACAGTAAGCGCGCTCACACATTCTGTTCAGCTCGCTGTGTGCGGCAATCAGGGCGACTTGGCCATTCACCCTCTAGCGTTACGCTTCAAAGTGTGGAAAGCTATCCCAGGGATATCCAAATGGGTGTTAAGCACAATAAAACAGGGCTATTTGCTACAGTTCGATCGCCGCCCTCCCCGCTTCAGAGCGCGGCTCGAAACTACTGTGAACACGGAAGCAGCCTGCATGCTTCGTTCAGAAATAGCAAACCTTCTGTGCAAAAGGGCCATAGAGAGAGTGCCACCTTCTCTGAGCGAGTCGGGGTTTTACAGCCGTTATTTTCTTGTCCCCAAGAAAGACGGCGGCCTCAGACCAATATTAGATCTCAGGGTTTTGAACAAGGTGCTCGCAAAAAGACCATTCAAAATGCTTACAATCAGGAAACTCCTCGCGCATGTGCGCCAGGGGGACTGGTTTATTTCTCTCGATCTGAAAGATGCCTACTTTCAGATTCAGATAAATCCCCGTCACAGGCCATTCTTCAGATTCGCCTTCGACGGCCAGGTTTATCAATACACCGTCCTTACGTTCGGCCTGTCTTTAGCACCCCGTACTTTCACGAAGTGCATAGATGCGGCGCTCGCACCCCTGCGGAGTCAGGGCTTGCGAATTATGAACTATTTGGATGATTGGCTGATTTTGGCACAGTCACATACGGAGCTTCTGTCTCACAGGACAGTTCTCCTCAGTCATCTGAACAGTTTGGGTCTTGCCGTCAATTGGACCAAGAGCTCACTACAGCCCAGTCAGGCAATTTCCTTCCTTGGAATAGAACTAGACTCCATGGTGATGACGGCTCGCTTATCTACACAGCGCGCGCGCCGTGTTCAGCGACTAGCCGCGTCCTTTCAGATGAACAGCCTCACGCCTCTGAAAAAATTTCAGAGAATGCTAGGTTACATGGCCTCAGCCGCAGCAGTACTTCAGCTGGGTTTACTGTGCATGTGCCCGCTTCAGCATTGGCTACACACCCGCGCGTCTCGCCGGGCTTGGGCCACGGGCCACCAGCCGATCAGAGTGACTCAGACCTGTATCTCAGCTCTGCAGCCCTGGGCAGTGGCCGAATGGTATCAGCGGGGAGTGACGATGGGAGCTGTATCTCGCCGAAAAGTCATCTCGACAGATGCGTCCAACACGGGTTGGGGCGCGGTCTGCGAGGGCTCTCCAGTTTTTGGCCTATGGTCAGTTCAGGAAAAGCTCCTTCACATAAATTGTCTGGAAATGATAGCGGTCGAGTACGCGCTCGTGCGCTTCCTCCCGGTCATTCAGGGTCACCACGTCCTGGTCCGTTCGGACAACAGATCTGTGGTATCCTATCTAAACCGTCAGGGCGGTGTCAGATCCAGGAACCTCTTCCATCTGACAAAACGCATACTGAGTTGGTCCCAGTGCCACCTGCGCTCGCTGAGGGCGACGCACGTGCCAGGCCACCTGAACGACGGCCCAGACAGACTGTCCAGAGACAATATTTCCCCAGGGGAATGGTCCCTGCACGCTCAAACAGTCCAGAAGTTATGGAGCATATTCGGCAGAGCAGAGATAGACCTCTTTGCGTCAGAAGAGAACTCTCACTGCCCAGTATTTTTCTCGAAAAGCGAGGACGCGCTGGCCCAGGACTGGCCCAACCGCCCGCTTTACGCCTTCCCTCCTGTCTCGCTATTGCCACAGGTAATGCAGAGGATCAGGGAAACGCATCACTCGGTGCTCCTCATAGCCCCGCGCTGGGAGAATCAGACATGGTTCCCGGAGCTTACGCAGCTGTCACTGACAGCCCCGTGGCCCATTCCAGTGAGAGCAGATCTCCTCTCTCAAGCTCGCGGCACGATCTGGCATCCCCACCCAGAGCGCTGGGCGCTGCACGCGTGGGTGAT
Organism: Xyrauchen texanus; assembly: GCF_025860055.1. Classification (NCBI taxonomy): domain Eukaryota; kingdom Metazoa; phylum Chordata; class Actinopteri; order Cypriniformes; family Catostomidae; genus Xyrauchen; species Xyrauchen texanus. The sequence continues at coordinate 17,263,741 of NC_068277.1, read as the reverse complement.
CAACGACTACCCGTCGCTTTGCCAGAAGGAGTAATAAACACTATCATACACGCTAGAGCACCTTCCACGAGAAGTCTCTATGCGTCCAAATGGTCTGTGTTTTCAAAATGGTGCACTGACAGAGACCTGGACCCACGGACATGTGGGGTGTCGTCGCTGCTCGTGTTTTTACAAGAGCTGCTGGATAAGGGCAGATCCCCATCCACGCTCAAAGTGTCGTGGCGGCTGAACCCCTGCAAGGCCAGTCACTGGGAAAAAACGAGCTGGTCATCCGCTTCCTCAGGGGAGCTAGAAGGATGAACCCCCCGCGCCCCCCATCGGTTCCTATCTGGGATCTTTCCGTAGTTCTCGAAGCTATGAAAGCCCCCCTTTCGAACCGCTTCAATCCGTGGATTTGAAATACCTTTCACTCAAAACCGTTTTTCTAACTGCCCTGTCATCAGTTAAACGTGTGGGAGACCTTCACGCGCTGTCTGTCAGCGCTGCGTGTCTTGAGTTTGGACCAAGTGACTCCAAGGTCATTTTAAAGCCTAGACACGGCTATGTCCCCAAGGTGATCGGTACTCCTTTCAGAGCACAAATCATTTCCCTATCGGCGCTGCCAGCATCCGATAGCGAACGCGACGCCAATCTCCTTTGCCCAGTCAGAGCACTGAGATTGTATATTGCGCGCTCCGCCTCTTTCAGACGCTCTGAGCAGCTTTTCGTTTCGTTCGGAGGGCGCACCAAAGGTTTCGCCGCCTCGAAACAGACACTGTCTAGATGGATAGTGGACGCTATTGCTGCTGCGTACGCATCAAAAGACCTACCATGCCCGTTAGGCATTAGGGCTCACTCCACTAGAGGCATGGCCTCCTCGTGGGCATGGTCCAGCGGGATTTCCATTCACAACATATGTGTGGCAGCGGGCTGGGCTTCCCCCTCCACCTTTGTCAGATTTTACAATCTGGAAGTGCCCGCCCTGCAGGCAAAACTACTAGCGGTTTAATACGCTACAGCTCCCCTGGTGAGCTGCACTGACGGGACACATTCCACACAGACCGGCACCGCCGCTCTGTCTTTCCCTTCCCACTATGTGCTTATGTATTACACACACACTGGCCCGCACTCTTGCCGGCCAAATATTATTCCCCCACTCACAAGGGCTCCCCCGGGTCCCCCCACCAACGGGGCTCATGCAGTGGATGCTTGGCGCGCACGGCGTTGACAATGGGTTCCCGTAGCGTAAGCTAGCTTACGCAATACGAGAGAACCTCTCGTAAGAGAACGAATCGGTTACCTAACGTAACCTCGGTTCTCTCTAGATGAGGGAACGAGTATTGCGTAGCCAACCGTGCTCGTGCCACGAGCGATTTTCGCTTCATTCAATGAAAACCAGGGTTCCAGCCTACGAACTTACGCTTATATGCACTCTAGCCACGGCCATTCTGGCGGGCTTTGATACAGTGACGGCGCGGGCGCCTGTCATTGGACGCGAGTTCACTCAAGTTCGTCTATAGGCTGCAGCAGTTGCCGCAGAGTAACCAATGAGCTCGCTAGCTAGCCCGCTCAAGGTATGCAGCTGCTGCACTGCGTTGACAATGGATACAAAATTAAGGATAATTTTTTGGCTTCAATATCTCAGAAAAGATGAATCTTTCCCATAGCGTAAGCTAGCTTACGCAATACTCGTTCCCTCATCTAGAGAGAGCCGAGGTTACGTTAGGTAACCGATTCGTTTTCACGTCTGACTCTCGACCACGGTTGCAAGTGTAGCCTATGCCAGATGACTCCATCTCAATCGAGGACGTACTGATAGCGATCAGCGAACAGGTTGGTGGTTTAAATATAAAATCTGCCTCAAGAATGAACAGAGCACTTGTTATATTTCTCAAAGAAGTGTCAATGGTTGATGAGCTGTTAGAGAAAGGACTTGTTGTTAATGAGACCTTTTTACAAGTACTGCCTTTGTCAAATCCCTCCAAGAAAGTTGTAATTTCAAATGTACCCCCGTTCATAAAAGAAGAAACTTTGAAAGAAATTCTTGAACGGTATGGAAAATTAACCGCTCCGATTAAGATGATTCCGTTGGGATTTAAAAATCCAAACATCAAACATGTCATGTCTTTCCGACGCTTCACTTACATGATACCGAATTCGCAAAATGAGCCGCTTAATCTGGTACTAAAAATAGCAGTAGAGGACAAAGATTATACGATCTTCATTAGTTCAGATCATATGCGGTGCTTTCTGTGTGGTGAACATGGACATCTTAGACAGACATGTCCCAGTAAACAAGATAACGTTAATGATGCGGCAGGGTCACAAACAATTCCAAAAAACAATGTTCAAGACAACACTACTTCCGTTCATGAAGTGACTGATGAAGAGGCTGAGAAGAATAGGCCTACAGGGAGAAATGAGAGTAGTAGCGAGACAAATAAAGTAAACATTGAAGTTGATCAGCCAGCAGGTGGCATTGTGCCACCTAATGTTGTTGAAAAGAAGCATGCAAAAACAGAAGCACAAAATGTACATTCTCAATCTAAAGACATAGAAGCTGAAGATCCAGTTATGGATTATGTAGAGGTAAATTATAAAAATGAGAATAAACCAGATGAAGAAGTGACTGAAAATTGCAGTCAGTCGTTTGCAGCTGGCTCTGGTGTCACTAGGTCTGATAGTGATTCAGATAATGAATGTGAGAGTATAGGGAGCCTTCTCGAAATAGGAGAAAACGATTCTCAAATAGAGATATCAGAATTGAGTGGCTGTGAAAAAAACTTTACTCTGCTAGAGAGATTAGTGATTTTCTTGATGAAACTAAAGGTGTTCGTAATCCACAACTTGAACTGTTTTTCCCAGATTTGAGAAGATTTCTAGTGTCTTGTAGAGATGTAATGCTAAATACAACAGTCGAGGAGTTTAGCAGACAAAAACGATATCGTCTCAAAAAAATTATTACCAAAGTAAAGAAGAAGATTCATCAAGATATGAAAAAGAGCAACTGTTAGAGATATGGTACAGGACAGATTTGTGCAGGATGTTTGTTAGCTAGCTGCATTATAGTAAGACTTTATGACATCCTTACATATTGGATCCTTAAATGTTAATGGATGTCGTAATAAAGAAAAGAGAAATGCTCTTTTTAAATTTTTGGCTTTTAAAAAGTCTAGTGTGACTTTCTTGCAAGAAACACACAGATGTATATAACCAGGCAGAATGGCTAAGTGAATGGAAAGGACAGGGTTTTCTTAGCCATGGTTCCAGTTTAAGTGCTGGACTGGCCGTTCTCATATCCGAAAGTGCTCAGGGGAATGCTTCTAATATGATAGAAATTATTCCTGGAAGAATGCAACGGGTAGACATTATTCTGCAAAATCTACCTTTTTCCTTTATTAATATATATGCTCCCAATGTTGGTATGAACGAGTTTTATTTTTCTTAAAATTACAGGAAGCTTTGACTAATATCCCTCGTGATAACCTAATTATTGTGGCTGCAGATTTTAACTGTACCCTTGACTATATGGTTGATAGAAATCATGATGAACCCCACCCCAATTCAGCAGAAGCTCTTAAGAAAGTCATAATATTTCACTCACTTGTAGATGTGTGGAGAGATTTCTTCCCTAAAACTAGACAATATACATGGCTGAAAACGAATTCCAATATAATATCGGGGGCTAGACTAGATAGGATATAGGTCCAGAAATGTAGAAGAGGAACATTTTCCGAAAGTAAAATGAAGCCTACACCAATTTCTGATCATTGTTACGTCTCTGTCATAGTCACAACATCGAATGCTATTAATAAATCTTATTGGCATTTCAATAATAGTTTGTTGCAGGATCGTATGTTTTCACATTTATTTACTTTCTTTTGGAGTGCTTGGAGAGAGAGAAAGACAGAGTTTAAGTCCCTAAGTCAGTGGTGGGACATTGGTAAAATTCAAATTCAGTCCTTTTGTCAACAGTAAAAAATAATACAAAAGAAATTCAGAAGAAAATTGAACAGCTAGAGCAAGAAATCATGAGATTGAACAGCTTCATAAGTGAAAGCAATGGAATAAGAAGTGTGGATTTGCTTGAACAATATAATTTTCTTCTGAAAAGCTTGTATGAAGAAAGAGATCAAGGGACAATAGTACAAAAAAGATTTACTCAACATAACAACATGGACTCTTCGACATCATTCTTTTTTGGTTTGGAAAAAAGGTTCGAGAAAAGAAGCTAATTAATCATCTTAAATCATCCGATGGAAGAGAGATAACAGAAAAGAGAGAAATTATTTCACAAGTTTTGTTCTTTTATGAAGAACTCTATAGCGCACAACCTTGTGATTCTGTGGCAATGGATTTTTTTCTTAGTGAAATTCCAAAATTGAGTAAAGATGCGAAGACAAAATTAGAAAAGGCACTTTCATTTGAAGAGTTGAGTGTGGCTGTTAAACAACAAGCTGCTGGACGATCTCCAGGATTGGATGGATTGACTTCTGAGTTTTATAAGGCTTTGTGGTCATTGATTGGATCAGATTTACATGCTGTATATCTTGAATGTGAAAAATCAAAGATTCTTCCTCTCAGTTGCAGAAGAGCTGTAATAACGTTATTGCCAAAGAAAGGAGATTTAGGATTTTTGAAGAACTGGCGTCCTATCTCCCTTTTAGGGATAGATTACAAGATACTTTCAAAGGGATTAACAAATCGCTTGAAGAAGGCTATGGCTTCCATAATTCATGAAGACCAGTCTTATTGCATCGCAAAACATTCTATTTTTGATAACCTTTTTCTTGTGCGGGATTTATTACATCTTACTGCGATATATGGACTTGATGTAGGTCTTTTGTCACTTGACCAGGAAAAGGCATTTGACAGAGTTGACCATGGATATCTTTTTAAGGCCTTGTCAGCCTTTGGATTTGGAGAGCAGTTCATCTCATGGATTCGGATACTTTATACAGATGTTTACAGCATGCTGAAGATAAATGGAACTTTAACAAGACCTTTTCCTGTGTGTAGAGGTATAAGACAAGGATGTAGCCTCTCAGGACTTTTATATGTAATATCCATAGAACCCTTATTAAGAGTTCTAAGGGAAAAGTTGCAAGGTATTTCAGTCCTTAATCCCAATATATGCTGATGATGTTACGGTCATAAGAAGATATTTTTCAACTGAGTAAGTATCTGGACTGCTTTCAAAAAGCATCTTCAGCACAGGTAAATTGGAATAAAACAGAAGCATTACTTTGCGGTCAGTGGCAAGAAGAAGCACCACCTCATCTCCCGCAACAGTGCCACTGGAATACAGAAGGATTAAAAATCCTTGGAATTTTTTTGGAACACAACAATTTATGGTAAAGAATTGGGACGGAGTAGTTGAAAAGATACTAGGAAGATTAAAGAGATGGAGCTGGATTCAACCAAAATTATCATATAGGGGCAGAGTATTAGTGGTAAATAACTTGGCTGCATCAATGTTGTGGCATCGACTGACTGTTTTAGATCCTCCAGAAGGACTTTTACAGACACTCCAGAAACACTTTGTCAACTTTTTCTGGGTGGGGGGGGCATCATTGGCTTCATCCAGGATTACTGAACCTACCTGTATTTGAGGGTAGTCAAGGCCTTATTGATTTAATTTCTAAATGGAAAGCAATGAGACTACAATTGGCTCAAAAACTGCTTTATAACACCGACCTGCGGCCATGGATTACGTATGGTTTAGCAGTATTACGAGCTGTTAGTAAAATGGGACTTGACAGACAACTATTTCTTATGTCTAATAATGTAATTGAAGGTTTGAGTATGAATGGGTTCTACTGGTCTGTATTAAGAGCATGGAGTATATTTAAAGTGGAAAGAGAGAACCATTTTGGTCTTGAAGAACCACTTTTTTTATAATTCATGGTTATGTCATCAATCTAATTTATCAAGTATTGAAATCACAACTTTTACTTCATCTGGTGTTTTAAAAGTGGGAGATTTGATTGACACAGAACAAAATAAATGATTTTCTGTACAAGAAATTACTAAACAAATGGGGAGAAGGTCAGAAAGGATAGTCAAGAATGTTTTAAGAAAGTTAAAATCATAATTTCCTACATCATTAAACACTTTTCTTGAAGATTTTTTTGCTAGTGGTTCAAATCAAAGTTTTTTTCCTGAATTATTTGTTACACCTCATAATTGGCAGGATAATGAGGATATAAGACAACTCTTTTCTTTATGAGAACTTCAACATTTGTCCTTTTTAGAAAGTAATAAGCGACATTTGTATATGGTATTTGTGAAGTCAAGATTTTGTGAACATTTTAAGAATAAGACAGATACAAAATGGAGGAGTTACTTATCTGTCCCTAATGTACAATCACCTTCATGGCACTTGTTTTATAAAAGTCCATTGCCAAAACGATCAGGAGATTTACAATGGCGTATCCTGCATTGTGCATTAGCATAAAAAACTTTTCTGTTTAAGTGTAACCTTAGCATATCATCAGTTTGCAATTTTTGCAACGTACCAGATGCTGTTTTTCACATCTTTTCTGATTGTCATAGAATTATACCTCTTTTAGATATTTTGGAAAATATCTTTGAAGGCTTTGGTTGGACTTTTTCAAAAACAGCATTCATTTTTGGGTTTAAATATCTTAGGTCTCAAAGTGAGTGCTGTACTTTCTCCAATTTTTAATTGGTCAGGCAAAGTTAACTATTTGGAAAATATATAAAACTGAAAATGAAGGAACAGGAATTAATATAGTAAAATTGTTTAAAGCCTTGGTGGAATCTAGAGTTAAAATAGAGTATGAATTTTATAAAATGAACAATGATATGTTTACCTTTAAAAGGAAGTGGTGCATAAATGTCAACTTTATTTCTGTGAATATTTTTGAAAATGTTTTTATAATATGATGGTAAAATAAAGTGTTTTAAAATGTCAAAATGTCCCTCTCTCTCTCTCCCTCTTGCTTTGCATGTTGGGATTGTTGGGTGTGTGAGCGTTTTGCTGGTGAAAAGAGCGACTGTTTTTTTGTTTGTTTTTTTTCTTCTCTTTTCTCTTTCTGCATTGTGTTTGTTTTTTGTTTTGTTTTATTTTTGTGTGTGTGTTTGTTTGTTGCTTGTTTGTTTGTTTTCCGACCTTGTGGTGGGTTGTAGAGATGGAAGCTCACCCAAGTGAGTGGAATTTCTCTCTTTCACTCCGTCATGGAGTCAGGTGTATGCCTGACCGGCACGTCAGTGAAAGATGTGCTCGTGGCTGTGGGTGAACAGATTGGCGTTGAGAATATCAACTGGAAAACACTGTAAAATAAATTAACGATTTCTTAGATGAAACTTTTGGCAGAATAGTTGGTGCAAACGTTTTTCCCAGACATCAATACGTTTTTGAATTCAGTGGGAAAAATACAGAAGTCTGTGGGTTTTGAGGAGCTTAGTAGCAGGAAAAGGTTTAGATTGAAGAAAATTGTCACAAACTTATGGAGAGGGAAAACCTCAACCAAAAGACTAACCAAACCATGTTAATGTCACAAGGGGTGAATCTTCTGTCTTGTCTTAGATTGTTTTCTTTCTCCTTTCTTGTTCTTTTTATTTTCCCTCTTTTCATGGAGAGCTTAAAATTAGGAACAATTAATATTAATGGAGGGAGGGTTCGAAATAAAAGGGCAGTCTTATCAGAATATATTCAGACTAAGAACATCAATATAATTTTTTTTTACAAGAAACTCATAGTGACATGACAAATGAAATAGACTGGAAAATGCTGTGGGAAGGAACTGTGTTTTTAGTCATGTGCTGCTATTTTATTTGGGAAAAATTTAAAGATGACTGTTGTTTCTTCTTGTGAAATAGAAAGAGGACGATGTTTAACTGTTCAAGTTGATATATTGACCAATTGTTTGTATTTGTTATATGCTCCAAATAATGGAGCAGAGAGAACTAGGTTTTTTAATAAAGTACATGATGGTTTAAGGCAATTTGATAAGAATGTTTTTTTTAATTTTAGGTGGTGACTGGAATTGTACCCTAGATTTTACTTTAGATAGAAATGGAGAGGAACCCTGCCCTCCCTCAGTAAATGTTTTAAGTAATATTATTAGAGATAATGATTTATTTGATGTATAGAGAGAACAGCATCCAAAGGCAAGACAATACACCTGGGTTAAGGCGTCTAATGCACATATTAGTTCAGCTAGGTTAGATAGGTTTTATATTAGTAGAAACAAAAATAATAGAGTTTTAAACTCTATTATTTCTCCAAATGATTTTTTGGATCATAAGTTTTGCATGATGTAGTTTTTTGTGAAAAGTTTGTTTTATTGTGGCATGAATGGAGAGAACAGATAAGTGAATATGATGATATTGTACAATGGTGGGAGGTGGGGAAAACCCAAATAAGAATGTTCTGTCAAAATTATACTGCTCACAATAATAGTTTGTTTAAAAAAACTATTAGAGATCTTGAAAGAGACATTGAACAACTTGAAATGAGTGAAAGTAACAATAATTTTGCAAAAGTGGTAATGTTAAAGAAAAAAAAGAATGCTTTATGTTCTCTTCTTCATGAACATGCAAAAGGAGCTTTAATCAGAGCCTGTTTTTCCTCGTTGCAGGACATGGACGCTCCTAGTTCTTTCTTTTTTAATCTAGAAAGAAAAGAATCGGAGAGAAAACAGATACTACATCTGAAACGAACTAATGGAACTTTGACGTCTGATCCAAAAGAGATGGATCAGACTTGCAATGGACTTTTATAATTAACTGTTTGGCGTGCAAGAGTGTGATGCCCTAGTATGGATTTTTTACTTAAGGATTTTCCTAAATTGAGTGCTGAACAGCAAAAGAAATTGGACTCTGAAATACAAATACAGGAATTGTCAGAAGCAGTTCAACAACTTTCTGTTGGTCGGGCCCCTGGTATTGATGGACTTCCTGCAGAATTTTAGGACAGAATTGGGACTTATACAAAGAAGACATGTTAGAGGTTTTTAAAGTTTCTTTTGAAAAGGAGAAATTGCCAACAAGCTGTAAAAGAGCTGTATTATCTTAACTGCCCAAGAAGGGTGACCTTGGTCTTTTAAAAAACTGGAGACCAGTTGCTTTACTATGCACAGACTATAAGATTCTTACAAAGTGTTTTTCAAACAGACTAAAGCAATAACTTGTGTATGTGGTACATAAAAGCCAGACATACTGTGTACCCAACAGAACTATTATGGACAATCTTTTTTTATTTAGAGATGTAATTGATTTAGCTTGTATGGATAATCAAGATTTGGGTATACTTTCTATTGATAAAGAAAAGGCTTTTGATAGAGTTTTATTTGTTCAGCACTCTTAAAACTTTTGGAATTGGAAAACAATTCATATCTGGGATAAAACTTTTATATGCTGGGGCATCAGCCATGTTAAAGGTAGGAGGTGGGTATTAATGATAATGATGTAAGAGTGTGAAAAGAAAGTTTAAAAATCTATGAAAAGGCCTCATCTGCAAAAGTCAACTGGGATCAAATTGAAGGATTTATTATAGGGAACTGGCAAGAGAGAAATCTCCCAGTACTTCCAGGTGGAGTTGAATGTGGTAGTGAAGGGCTAAACATCCTTGGTGTCCATTTAGGAAAGGAGGAGTGTCAGGGAAAGAACTGGGAGGGTATGGTAGACAAGGTGTGTGCCAAGTTGTCAAGATGGAACATATAGGGGTAGGGTTTTGGTTGCCAATAATCTAGTTGCTTCCATGCTCTGGCATAAAATGACTGTGCTTAATCCACCAGAGGATTTTGTTCAAAAGATACAAAAGAGACTAATTGTTTTTTTTTGGTCTGGATGTCATTGGACAAAGGCGGCTGTGCTTTTTCTGCCCATTCATGAAGGTGGGCACGGACTAATGGATGTACAAAGCCGACTCATGACCTTCAGACTTCAAGCTGCACAGAGACTGCTATATTCAAGAGGATCAAATTGGATTGATACAGCCTGCGCTTTGCTACAAAAAGTGTACATTTTTAAATATGATATGCAGTTGTTTTTAATAAGGCTGACAGACTTGGATTTGAGATTTAAAAGCATGGAGATCCATTTTTAAAGTGGAGAGAGACTTTTCAAATCTTGGAGACTGGATAAAATTTGAATCACTTTTCAGTAAACCCCTAATACAAGCTATGCTGTTAAACCTTAAGAGCTTAAGGACTCTAATGGCAAAAGCTTGTTGTACCAAAATATCAGATCTGAGAGCTGGTGAAACCTGGAAAAGTCCTGAGGAGATGTGTTGCCTGACAGGCATTAAGTCTGTCAGGTTCATGAAGATGGTACTTAATGAAATCTATTCATTTTTACATTCGGTCCTTAGACGGATATCTGTGGCCATCAAGATATCTCTGCTAGAGGACGAAGGCCATCTCCTTTTTCCAGAGATAAAGGTTTCTACTGCTATTGAGGAATAACCAACTGAGGACTCAATTCTGTTGGGCCTCATGTATTCAGATACAAGACAAAGGCAGGTCTAACACAGTCGTAAAGCCTGACTGAGACCCACAAAAACAAAGTCATAACTCTTGCTGATAAAAACCGTGCCGAGTACAAAACCGACTACAAATCCCAAGAAGCCTTGCTCAATTTACAACTGTGTGAAATTCCAAAGGATCGAACTCTCAACTCCTATTGGATGAGGCACTCAACAGAACGCACCTCAACTATGATGTCATCAGGAGTAGAAATACCTCGCAAATTGACAATACCTTGCTTCCAATGACTTTGCTTGCCGTGCATAGACGCAGTTGATCACTGCTCTCAGGTGTTGCCTTGTTGCACAAGGAAGTAACTTGCAACTTGAAACTGCGGCCATACAATCTCCATCTCGCTGGATGAGTTGAGATTACATTGTGTTCCACCGAACACTTTAATGGATCCGAAGGAAACCACTAAGCAATCCGCATCTTCATCCGTTTGCCTGCAGAAGTTAAGAAAAAAGAATTCCCTTCCCTCTTCAATCAAGTTGATATTGCTGATTTCTCTGCCAAACCGCCGAGAATCAGCAGCCGTACCACCCACCAACAGAGCGAGGAAACGGCCTCACGTCATCACCCGAGCCTCAAGGAACCGAGTTGAAGTCAAACGACGGATGAACACATGTTCTAAGTAAGAGGTTAACGTCTGGGCAGAGATAGGATATTTAGGTGTGTTATTCTTGTGGATCAAGTTTATTGTTTGTACAGTTTACGGACCACGGAGTCCGCTCAATGTTGCTAATAATACTCAAGCTATTGATGTAACAAACTGTTATCACAAAAGAGAGTTTGCTGCGTTGAAATCCATCCACGTTGGACTGTTGTGTATTTACGCCTTCGCGGATGAGACCGGCACACTGTTTTTATCCATGACAGTTGCCTTCTCTCCCACGATCGCGAAACCGGCTTCGGCGCCACCACTTTCACTCTCTCTGTCCTACTAACCACACACACACACACACATACACATAAGTCGTACAAGCGAAGACACGCCGCACACGGGCAGACGCCATTAACCGACTTCTCTCCGCCCACATTCGCGGCCATACTCTCTGGCCGGAAATCTCACGTGACGTACTCTCCACGAGAGTCACGTCCGCCATTTCGTGTGTGTCACTCCTCTCACACACACACACACACACACACACACACACACACACACACACACACACACACACACACACACACACACACACACACACACACCGTCCTCTCATGTGTTATAGGCTTATTTTGGTTACCATATCTAATCACATCACTGTTTAGTTTGTAGTTGAATGTCGGAAGTTTATTGACTGCATTGTATTGATTATAATTGATATTATATTTTCAATAAACTTTGTTATAATTAAAAGGGAAGTGTTTTGGTTTGTTTTGCATACTCATGTGTCAAAGGCTGGCAGGGGATGCCAGTGCTCGAATTCAACCCTTCGTTGTTCCCTTTTTAATCTTGATGATCTACAGACATCAATTTTCCTAAGAGAACAATCTAACATTGAGACTGTTATACTGTCTGGATATTAGTCCCTGATTCCAGGGTGGTGTAATTAATCCTAATTAATATTCTATTGATTTTGATAATTGACAATTATCTTTGATGATTGTTGAATTTCAAGGATCAATAATCTAGTGTTAAGTCTAATCAATGTTTAATTAATTTTAAAAATTAATTATTATCTTTGATAATTATTGTTAATAACCAAACCCACCGCTCCTAAACTGTGAGCCTACAGTTCTCAATTTCAGAACTCCAGATCTAGCAAAGTTTGAGGAAACCTCTAAGAAAGCAATGTATGAAAGTGTCTCATCATGCCTCCCTAAAGAAGCTGAAGGAATCAAAATGACTAGATCTCTTTGGGCCAGACTTGTCCACTAGGGGCTGCTGGAGGTCCCTGTATAAGCCTCCCATAGAGAAACGTACTGCGGATCTCCAATGGAGGGTTATTCACTGGGTGGTAGCCACAAACAGACACGTGGCACACATCGATTCCACTGTGGATAAGAGGTGTCCTTTTTGTACCTTTGAAGAGAATGTAGACCATGTTTTTTTACACTGTTTTAGACTGAAAGGGTTGTTTCAGACTCTGGGGGAATGGTTTAGGAATTTTGGAGAGGTGTTTAGTGAAAGACATTTTATATGTGGACCCAAGTTTGTTGCTTCAGAGAAAAATAACATTTATCTGATAAATGTTATAGTGGGTGAAGCAAAGTTGGCAATATGGTTGACAAGAAAACCCTGTAGACCCTGATTTGACATTTAAAGCCCTTATAGCAGCTAGAATTAAAACAGAGTTTGCTTTTTACTAAATGACAAATAATCTGGTTGTTTTTAATTATTTTTGGGGTATTGGTGGAATTTTATGTACAGTTGATGAAGAAAACAAACTACTTATAATTCTGTAATCCTTTTTATAATTTTTTTATCTATTTTTTCATTTTATTCTTTTTTCTTTTCTTTTTTGTTTCTGTTGTCATAATGTGATTGATCTGGAAAAAAAAGATTTTATAAAAAAAATTCTCTCTCACTCTCTCAATTTTTTCAATTCAATTCAACAAGCTTTATTGGCATGACAAAGACATTTTGTATTGCCAAAGCAATTACATAGAAGAACAGGAACTGAACAAGGACATGAGAACAATAATAACTATAAAGAGATAACATTCAGAACTAGATAGGTACATTTCCTGAAGAAAATGTGAGTGGTGCTTGCCGTGGCAAAACTCGTCAAATAGCCTGCTTGAAAAGAACAGAAATTGTGGTCATAAATAAATCAACCCAGAAGTCTGTATAATTTTCTGGTGCAGAAATATGTGATTTGTTACTAGGTTGCTAGGGTAAGCCCATGTGGTTGCTATGCAGTTAGCAAGGTAATACAATACATGGCTCCTTTCCATCCTGAGTGAAATAAGTCAACCCAAAAATCTGTACTGTTTTCTGGTGCAGAGATATGTGATTTGTTACTCGGTTGCTAGGGTAACCCCATGTGGTTGCTAGGCAGTTACCATAGTGAAACTAATCAAGTGTCCTTGCCATCCTGATTGAAATAAGTCAACCCGGAAGTCTCTATGTTTTTGTGATGCAGAGATATGTGATTTGTTACTCGGTTGCTAGGGTAAGCCCATCTGGTTGCTAGGCAGTTACCATAGTGATACTAATGAAGTCTCCTTTCCATCCTGATTGAAATAAGTCAACCCGGAAGTCTCTACGTTTTTCTGATGCAGAGATATGTGATTTGTTACTCGGTTGCTAGGGTAACCCCATCTGGTTGCTAGGCAGTTACCATAGTGATACTAATCAAGTGTCCTTGCCATCCTGATTGAAATAAATCAACCCAGAAGTCTCTCTGATTTTCTGGTGCAGAGATATAGTTACTGCTAAACGGTTGCTAGGGTACTCTGTGTAGTTGCTAGGGAGTGGCTTGGCAGCTGCCAATCATGAATCTCCAAAGGCTGCTTGTCAGTATGAATGATATAAACCAACTCCCATGCCTCTGTGACATTCAGAATGGAAGATATCCCTCTATGGATTTTGGTTGTTAAGGTGCTTGACAATGGTTGCTAGGGAGGGGCTAGGAAGTGTTGATTTGATGCATGATTGGCTGTTTGCTGTCCCGAGTCAAACGAGACCACCCTTGTGTTTCTATGACACTTCTATCCGGAGATATCCCTTTGATCTGTTTCAATAGAAGTCTATGGGACTTGTTGCTAAGGTGCTCTTAATGGTTGCTAGGGCGTGGCTTGATAGCTTCACAATGATCCTGAGAGACTGATTGGTCGTCTGAGTAAAATGAGCCCACCCCCTCGTCTCTATGACACTGTGATCCAGAGCTATGTTCAATACAAATCCCTATGCCTTTTCATTTCATGGGCCGTCCTACACCATTATAAGTCAATTGGGGCATTTTTGGGCAGCTCCTGCCCCCAGGGGTGCAACTTTTACCCCATATTGAGGTATGCTCTTACAGAGCCTGCCAGCCTCTTCAAATGTGGCAAATCACACGTTTCTCGAAATCCTCAGCTTGGAGCTGTGACGCGTCAAAGTTTGTCTCAATGTTAAGTCTATGGGATTTTTCGGCGCTTTTTTGCCCCTGGGGCAAATACCGTACCCGATAAGCTATAAAAGTCATAGCACACGTGTCCTCAATAGGCCGTTCGATTTGACACCTCATTACGTGGGTCTACGCCAAACGGTGCTGGGACGAGTTAGGTGCCGAATTTTTGTTAAGAGATATAAAAATAAAAATAAAAATAAAAATAATAAGTATGTGAGATTACAATAGTGATGCTTTGCAAGCACCACTAATTAATGCAACATTATATAGGGTTGGAAACAGGGGTAGGTGATTGGGGTCAGGGGTCATCAATACGTTCATGTATTATAATTTGTATTATTTATTTATTTTATTTTAGTCCTGGTTGTCCCTCAGGTTTCTACAGGATACTACAAATCTTGCAGCTATTTTTGCACATTCTTCTTTTTCACCCAGAATAAAAACAAATTTTTTGTGTTGGGGTACATTCATTGAAATCTGGGCATATGTTGTTAATTTTGTGGTAATATTTGTTTCTAATTGGTTGGTATTTTGGGCATTCTGTGAGGAAGTGCAGTTCTGTCTCAATCACTCCCAGGTTGCATTGGGAGCTGAATAACATTCCAGTTTGTGTTGATTTTTAATGGTGGTTGTCCAATGCGCTAGGTATTTTTCCTATTCTTTGAGTATAATTTGGTTAGGCCGAATGTTTGTGAGTGTGCAGTTATCCTCAGGTGTGACCTCATTCAGTCTCAGAACAAGCTGGCATAGGGGACTCTTCACTAAGCTCAGCTCTTGGTACTTAAGGGCTTTATAATGATATGTGTTGGGGTCACTTGTTTTTAGGAACTTAATGTATCTTTTTTTGAATGTTCAAAAAGAGAGGGTATTGGCCTAATTCTGCCCTGCATCCATTATTTGGGGCTTTTCTTTGGACATAAATGATTATTTTACAAAATTCCAGATGTTTGTCCCAATTTAAATAGTAAAATTGCACATGTGGACCCCACACTTCACTGCCATATAATGCAATTGGTTCGATGACTGATTTGAATATTTTGAGCCAGAGCCTAATTGGAATATCAATTTTATTGGATTTTTCAATGGCATAAAATGCCCTTCTCTTTGAGTTCATTCACAGCCAAATTAAAATTACCTGTAGAACTGATTTTTAGGCCGAGGTAAGTGTATGTCTTTGTGATTTCAATGCTTCTGTTTGATAACAAAAATATGTTTGTTAGTCCCTGAGATCTGGATCGCTTTTGGAATATCATGACTTTTGTTTTTTGGTGGTTGACTGACAGGGCCCAGGTCTGACAGTAACTCTCCAGGAATGCCAGGCTCTGCTGTAGACCCTCTTTAGTGGGCGACAGGAGAACCAGGTCATCTGCGTAGAGGAGACACATTATTTTGATATCATGTAAAGTGAGACCTCGAACGGGAGATTGTTCAATAGTTTTTGCCAACTGATTGATATATATGTTGAAGAGGGTGGGGCTTAAACTGCAGCCCTGTCTCACTCCTCGCCACTGAAGGAAAGATTTGGTTCTTTTGTTGCCAATTTTAACAGCGCATTGACTGGCTGTGTACATTGATTTGATCACATCATAAGCTTTTCCCCCTACACCGCTGTCAATAAGTTTAAAGTATAATCCTTCATGCCAGATTGAATCAAATGCTTTCTTAAAATCTACAAAACAAGCAAAAATGTGTCTTTTATTTTGATGTACATACTTATCATTTTCGAGAGGTTCGAGAGGCTCGTCATGAGGCAGATTAAGACCCAGCTGCCCCCCTCACTAGACCCACTGCAGTTTGCGTATCGTTCAAACCGTTCAACGGACGATGCCATCACCACAACCCTCCATCTGGCCCTCACCCACCTAGACAATAAGGACTCATACGTTCGAATGCTGTTCATAGATTTCAGCTCAGCATTCAACACAATCGTTCCCCAGCACCTGATTGGAAAGCTGAACCTGCTGGGCCTGGACACCTCCCTCTGCAACTGGATCCTGGACTTCCTGACTGGGAGACCTCAGTCAGTCCGGATCGGGAACAGCATCTCCACCACCACCACACTGAGCACTGGGGCCCCCAGGGCTGTGTGCTCAGTCCACTGCTGTTCACTCTGCTGACTCACGACTGTGCAGCAATGCACAGCTCGAATCACATCATCAAGTTCGCCGATGACACGACCGTGGTGGGTCTCATCAGCAAGAACAACGAGTCAGCATACAGAGAGGAGGTGCAGCGGCTGACGAACTGGTGTAGAGCCAACAACCTGTCCCTGAATGTCGACAAAACAAAAGAGATGGTTGTTGACTTTAGGAGAGCACAAGGTGAACACACTCCGCTGAACATCGACGGCTCCTCTGTGGAGATCGTCAAGAGCACCAAATTTCTTGGTGTTCACCTGGCGGAGAACCTCACCTGGTCCCTCAACACCAGCTCTATCACCAAGAAAGCCCAGCAGCGTCTCTACTTTCTTCGAAGGCTGAGGAAAGCACATCTCCCACCCCCATCCTCACTACATTCTATAGAGGGACTATTGAGAGCATCCTGAGCAGCTGCATCACTGCCTGGTTTGGGACTTGCACCGTTTCGGACCACAAAGCCCTGCAGAGGATAGTGAGGACAGCTGAGAAGATCATTGGGGTCTCTCTTCCCTCAATCAAAGACATTTACAAAAAACACTGTATCCATAAAGCAACCAGCATTGTGGACGACCCCACACACCCCTCACACAAACTCTTTACCCTCCTCCCGTCTGGCAAGAGGTACTGAAGCATTCGGGCCCTCACGGCCAGACTGTGTAACAGCTTCTTCCCCAAGCCATCAGACTTCTCAATACTCAGAGACTGGTTTGACACACACGTGTCCTGAGTTGCACTTTAATAACTGTCACTTTATAACCGTCTGCTACCTCAATAACTGCTATGTGCATAGAACATTATCTCATAGTATGTTATGTTTACATTTTTAGAAACTGTCATCTTTTTGCACTACTGAGTACTGGTCGGCGCTGCACTGTCTATTGTCCTGTTCATTGTCAGTAATTTGTTGTACTGTCCCGTACTTTTTGCACATGTTTGCACGTGCACTTTATATAGGTAGTTTATATAGGTATTTTATTTCGTTGTGTAGTCTCATGTGGTCCTATGTTGGTCCTTTGTTGTTTTTATGTAGCACCATGGTCCTGGAGGAACGTTGTCTCGTTTTGCTGTGTACTGTACTAACTGTATATGGTTGAAACGACAATAAAAACCACTTGACTTGACTTGACTTGACTTATCAATTAGTGTCTGTGGGGTGAAAATGTGATCAGATGTGCGACATTTTGGCATGAATCCAATTTGACATTTACTCAAGGCATTGTGCTTTTTTAGGACGTCTAAAAGTCTGGTGTTTAAAATACTGCAGAAAACCTTCTCTCTCTCTCTCTCTCTCTCTTTTAGATTGGACATTTGAAATTGAGGTTGTTATTCAGCAGCGTCCTTTGGTAGTTGCTGAATTTGGAAGCAAAGTGATTTTACACTGCTCTCACTCTGATGACTTTAAGTTCTGTTTCATGCTATAAACTGCCTGTTGGCAAGAAACCCCTTCTTATAGCATATTCAAAATATGGATCAAGAAACTTTACATATCAGAATGACTTTGACAAAGTCAACCGATATTTGATCAGATTTGGAACTGGCTCTTTTAATTTGAGACAAATAAAAGTAGGTGTTAAAAGTGAATTTTATTTAAAAGAAATGTTTGAGAACATTTTCAACTCATCAAATCAGCAGTATTTCATCAAATGCTGATCAAATGATGTAGAAGAGCATAATAGCTTGGCATATAGTCTATTCAGAATCGTGTGTTGTCAAGCACACTTTTTCTGCATGTTTAAACTATGATTTAGGTGTCTGGATCACAGTGAACATGTACAGTCTAGACAGGGTCAAATTCAGCTGTCTGCAGCATACAATTCATTTTTAGTGAATGTGTTAAACCATCAGTTATAGTATTGTTTTGAGAGCACAAACCAATAGGTTTCCAACCTAGTCTCATGAAAATTCATGATTTTGTACAAGTTTGTTGGTATGAATTTGTACGATTTCATCACGTGTAAATGCCCGGATGTCTAATGCGGAGCACGAGTTTCGTGCAGGAGACATAAAGGACATGCTTATTAATACTATGCCCTTACCCAAAGCCCTTATCTAAAACTAACCAATCAATAGAGTGTGCAATCATGATAGGAAGCTGTTGTGTGTGATAGAAGCAAATATTTGTGGCATATTAGATGGAAGCGATGTCCAGAGACGTCATTGTCTGTAGTGAAATTCATATGAATTAATATGAATTCAGTCATACGATATCATGTGAATCCCAATAATGTTGCAACTTAAGTATTTACGATTATCATAACTGACATCGCTTATTAGTTTTAAGTTGGAGTATTGGCTGTTTCCCAAACCAGCACGGATCGCTCGTTAAAGTATATTTAAGTGTTATCGAAGCTGTCTGGTCCAGAGGTGCTGAAACTTCGGCAAATATGTCCGGGAGTTTGTCCTCTCAAAATTAAAATACGTAATGTGGATATACTGACCCATATCCATATACTGTTATGGATGTTGTTTGTAACCTTGCCAAAGTGCCACCATTTTTTAACTATGGCAGATTTTAATAATAGAAATAATAATGACTTTAGTAAGACAGGGTTTCAATAGTTTTCAGCTCCATAGAGATAAATGAAAGTGACACAAGAAATTAATGTAACATGAATGCATGCAATGTGGGCTCTCACGTAGCCTAAAGTTTTGTTCCTTTGGCTGGAACCTAAATAGATGCACAAAGAACAAGATTAAAATGATGGATATCAGAACTGAACTATAGACTTATGTAAATATGAATAGATAATCTGGTTACAGTTTTAGGCACTGTGCACTTGTAGCTATCCCCTGAATAGATTCAATATCTAAAAAAAAAGAAGAAAAAAAGGAAAGAAAGTGTGCTTGACCACACAGCACGTCTGGATATGCCAAGCTGTAACACTCTCCTTCATCATTACTGTTTAATGAAGTACTGCTAATATGATGGGATCTCTTTTAAATAAAATTCACATTTACTACTTTTTAATACTTTTATTTGTGGTAATAGCGCAATCTCAATTGCACCAGGCAATTTTTCCGAATGAAGCGCAATCTACAGTGAGCCTAATTTACATGAAAAGGAGGCGTGTTTGCATCTTGTTTGATGTTTTCTCACTATTTTCTCACTATTTATTCCCAAAATATCTTTTTATTCTCATAATTATGACTTTATTCTCAAAATATTATTCATAATGCAATGACTTTGTTTAAACATTTTTGACTTTCTTTTCATAGTATTATGACTTCCTTAACAATTTTTTTTTTATTTGTATGTGGCACTAAAACGCCATTTTTATAAAAATGCTGTTGTAGTGTATTGTCTTTATTTTGTGTGATAAAAAGAATTTGCAACATGATCACATGGCTGAGCCTTTTTATTTTGAACAAATTCATTTTGTAATTTATTATAAAGGATTTTGCCAAACTTCATATTTTTCCACAAGAATTGTTTGTTTTTTCAGGTGTTACAATAACACTGTAAAATATAATGTGTTGACTTAAAGAAATTAGGAAACCAATTGCCTTAAAAAAATCAGGTAAATATACTTATTTGGCCCTAGTAAAGAGGACTATTCCTAGTTCACTTTACTTGAGCCAGATAAGTACATTTACTGCCAAATAAGGCAATCGGTTTACATGCTTTTATAAGTAAGGTTAAATAACTGTTTAGCGCTGACATTTTCTCTTTTTTTCCTCCAGAAGAAAATAAATATGGTTTAAAGCAGTGCTATCTTTGAATAATTACTTAAACTGTAAGCATATCAATATAAGTAAATAATAAAAAAGGAACAATGGGGCTGAAGGCTAAAAGTAAAAGGCTTCTTTGATTTTATTTTCTCCCAAAACACAAAATACCAACAAAACAACCACAGCACTTTCCTAAACACCTTTTTGTCTCTATGCACTGCAAACATTTTCCTGATCTGTGAGATATTTGCATGTGTTGTCTAAAGTTTGGGGTAAAAGGCCCTTATACTGTAAAACACATTGTTTTTAAAATTGGGACGAATAGATTTGTTATGAAACAAATGTTCAAAGTGGGCTCAAATTGACTGATCCAATCACAATTAAGATGAATTTGTTTATAGAATATATGAGATGTTAAATATGAAAAATGCGATTGAAATGAACAAAAACAGGTTAACCCTTTACTGAAGTACTTATTTTTTAAAGAAGAAGCCTTTGTTACCCTTCTGTCGCTCTCTCCACGTTGTGTCGGAGAAGCGACACTAGGGGTCTCTCTTGAGCCACCGAATATACCTCTGATCTATGAAAAAAAGCCAATGAGAAGTTGGCAGTCAGTATTTGCATACCCCGCCCCCGGTCATACAGGTATAAAGGCGAGGCAAATACTAGAGTTCATTCAGAAATTTTCTTCGGAGCCAATGGTCTTGTATGCTGTCTGCTATGAGTTACACACACCCGTGTATTCCTCTGACGATCTGCATGCTGTTGGATTTGACGGCGCATAACAGTGGCTTTCTCCAATCCTGTGCACGGCTGTGCATTGTTGCCCCTGGGCGCTTCGACAGCGCAGATAAAAACTCGAAAGAGTTTCTTAAAAGAGTGATTTTTTCTAAAAGAGTAAATTTCCTCTAAAAGAGCAAACACAGCGAGCGTTGAACGTCCTTTTCAGGACGCGTCTTTTTAAAGATGCCGTTCCGCCGCTGTGTAGTTCCTGGGTGCGGTAGAGTGTTCTCCGTTTCAGACGGCCACAGGCGTTGTCTCGTGTGTCTGGGTAGCGATCACACCGAGGCTGCGTTTGTGGATGGATGGTTCATGTTCTCACTGCGAGAACATGACCATGACAACGTTGCGGTCGCGACTTGTTTTCAACCGAGAACAAGCCACTCCAGCTGCCCCTCGCATTGCTCCTCCTTCCCACGGGATTGAGGACAGTGCGAGTGGCGCTAGAGGCGATTTGGGGGTGGCAGCGGGTGTGGCTCCGTCGGGTACCAGAGACCCGCGGACCACCCGTTCCCCAGCATGCTCGTTGACTCCCGTCCGTGCTCGAGGCAACAGCGGCTCGCCTCACAGCCAGCCTGCCTATCCTCTAGAGCTCGAAGCGGATGAGCTCGCCGCTGCATTGGAGAGCGCGGCGTCTGACGCGGATGACTCCCCTGGGCTGCCGCCTTCGGGCCAGCACCCCCAGGCTGAGGCTAACGCTCAGATGTCCGACATGCATTCCCGGGCCGCCGCCAGTGTGGGCTTGGACTGGAACCCTCCGTCCTCCCCACAGCCATCGCGGTTGGATGACTGGTTCCTGGGGTCTGGGCGCCGCCCACGGCCACGCCCCCCAGTCCCGTTTTTCCTGGAGGTGCATGATGAGCTGACGTCGCTGTGGAGAGCGCCTTTCACCTCTCGAAAGCCACTCGCACATCCTCGACGGCGGAGCGGTCCACGAATACACGACGATTCCCCCAGTGGATAGGGCTGTTGCGCTTCACCTATGCCCCGGAAACCCTACCACCTGGCGGGGTCGCCCTGTACTCCCCTCCAAGGCCTGTAGGAAAACATTCTCGCTGACAGCGAAGGCCTACAGCGCCGCTGGACAGGCCGCTTCCGCACGCCATGGCCCTCCTGCAAGTCCACCAGGCCAAGGCGCTCAAAGAATTGCACGTGGGTAGCCCTGATCCCGATGTGCTGCAGGAACTGTGCTCAGCGACCAACCTCGCCCTCAGAGCCACGAAGGTCACAGCGCAGTGTCGTGGAAAATCACGATGAATCTCTCTAAGTTGTAAGAAAACTCTTGGAGTCTTGAGTTCCAGATGCCAAAGTTGTAGTTTATTGAACACCAACAAACATGAGACCGGCCAGCTGTCCGTTCTAACTATATCCTCCTAAGTTCTCAGTTATATACCTTTTGTTATCCTTTACCCACTATCTCTGACCAATGGGATTATTGCCCTTGTCTCTTTCCCTCGCCACCAATATGTTTTATTTCCTTCACTAATTAAATATTGGTGGAAAATCCCCCGCCTATCTATTTTTTAAAAAACATACATCAGCTGGTAACTCCACATATTTTGGACATACGTCATAGTTCATGGTATGAATACATCAACTTAGAAACATTTGTGTAAGAGGCAAACCAGCCTTGTCCTCACCATACCTTTTACTTTTCACCTCCATTTCAGCAAACCCTTACAATGAGGCGGCCTTGTTTGTTCCTTCACATCATACAAGCTCCAAAGATATTTAACTCATCAAGGCAAAACACCATACCAGAAACATATCATATAGGAGATATCTAAGAAATACATCAAGGATATATGTCAGAATACTGCTAATTAACAGAAATAAATGCTGTTTTTAAAGGATTTTAAAGGAACACACCTGCCCCTCAAGGTTATATACCATTCTTTGTGTTCTCTGTAGCATCAACACTTTTAGTAACCTCATATGCTCTCTCCTGGGTCACACAAAGGCCTGGAAACTCATATATAAGTATTTTGATATATAAAAACA
Source organism: Xyrauchen texanus (assembly GCF_025860055.1). Taxonomy (NCBI): domain Eukaryota; kingdom Metazoa; phylum Chordata; class Actinopteri; order Cypriniformes; family Catostomidae; genus Xyrauchen; species Xyrauchen texanus. The sequence goes on along the minus strand of NC_068277.1, from coordinate 17,240,626 downwards.
TACTAGAATATTGAAAATATATTAAAACATACTAGTATATTGAAAAAGATACTATAGCAGTCACTCGGGCAGGCAATGGCCACCCTCGTGGTCCAGGAACGACACCTGTGGCTGAACTTGGTCGAGATGCGTGAGACCGACAAGACTCGCTTTCTTGATGCCCCAGTCTCCCAGTTCGGCCTCTTCGGCGACACTGTCGAGGACGTTACCCAACAGTTCTCCGCGGTGAAGAAACAGACGGAGGCGATCTCCCAGATCCTGCCCCGCCGCAAGTCTGCAGCCTCGGGCCATGCCCCGTCTGCTCGCCGAGGGCGTCCCCCTGCGAAGAAACAACAGGCTGCTCCGCCTCAACCTGGGCCCAGCTCTCAGCCCACGCGTCGAGCGCCCCGCAGGAAGCCGACGCCCCCCGTCTCACGGACCCCCTCGAGGACCCGGAAGGCTCCCAGGTGCTCCTGAGACGGACGACCCAGAGCCCAAGATGTTAGCTCCGGAGATGGTAAGACCGCTCCGTCCCCCGGTGGACGTTTTGTTTTGAATACATTTCATTTGCCGCTCCCCTTAACCGGGGCAGCGGTACCCAAATTCTCAATAAAAGAGCTATTTCCTTTGCCTCTGGGTCATCTGGCCCGCAAATGCCGTTCTCACGGCACTCTGCCCCCAGATCTCAACAGTCCCGGCATGCTGGACGTGGCCACAGGTCCGCCTTCAGCCCCACGACTGACCCCCGGCCAGCCGGTTCTGACGAGTCCAGAGGACGCCACCATAAGACCTCCTCCTCAGTCACTAACCTGCCCCCTGCCGGGTGCGCGGAGCAAGGTAAGTGCTTCGAGTCTTTTCTCAGCACCAAAGCCTCGGGACGCACCCTCGCCTCCCGATGGCACATTACCTGCTCCGCCCCGCTGCGAAGCCCCGCCGGGTACGTCGAAAATACTCGTCCCCTTGGTGCCCCTAGCACGGAGATTGGATGCGTGGCTTTCACTTCCCAACCCGTCACGCTGGCTGGCCCGGACCATCCGACTCGGTTACGCAATTCAGTTTGCCAGGCCCCCACCCCCCTTCGCGGGCGTCCGCTTCACCGCAGTACACTGCGAACATGCCCAATCCCTGCGCGCGGAGATCGCTACTCTTCTACTCAAAGACGCGATAGAGCCTGTCCCTCCAACCGAAATGAAGAAGGGTTTCTACAGCCCTTCGTTGTACCCAAGAAAGGTGGCGGCTTACGACCAATCTTGGACCTGCAAGTTTTAAACCGAGCACTGCTCAAACTCCCGTTCAAAATGCTCACGCTAAAGTGTATCTTAACAGGCGTCCGGCACCTAGATTGGTTCGCAGCGGTAGACCTGAAGGACGCGTACTTCCACGTCTCAATTCTGCCGCGACACCGACCCTTCCTACGGTTCGCGTTCGACGGCCAGGTGTTCCAGTACAAAGTCCTCCCCTTCGGCATGTCTCTGTCTCCTCGCGTCTTCACGAAAGTCGTAGAGGGAGCTCTTGCCCCGCTCCGAGAAGCCGGCATCCGCATACTCAACTACCTTGACGACTGGCTCATAATGGCCCACTCCCGAGAGTTACTATGCACTCACAGAGACCAGGTGCTCAAGCACCTCAGCCGCTTGGGGCTTCAGGTCAACCGAGAAAAGAGCAAGTTCACTCCGGTTCAGAGCATCTCCTTTCTCGGCATGGAGTTGGACTCAGTCTCAATGGCCGCACGTCTCACCAGCGAGCATGCACAGTAGGTGCTGAAATGTCTCGCAAAGTTCAAGCCAGGCACAACGGTCCCTCTAAAACACTTCCAGAGGCTCCTGGGGCATATAGCATCCTCCGCCGCAGTCACGCCGCTGGGGTTGATGCATATGAGACCGCTTCAGCACTGGCTTCAGACTCGAGTCCCGAGACGAGCATGGCGCCACGGCACGCACCGTGTTATAATCACCCCCGCATGCCACCAAACACTCAAACCCTGGACAGACCTCTGCTTTCTACGGTAGAAAGGCAGGTGTCCCGATGCGTCCTGGTCACTACCGACGCATCCAAATCGGGTTGGGGCGCCGTTTGCAACGGGCACGCAGCTGCGGGCCTTTGGAAAGGGGCCCTGCTGCGCTGGCATATCAATTGCCTAGAGTTGTTGACTGTTTTCTTTGCCCTGCGACAGTTCCTCCCGTTAATTTGAGACAAACATGTCCTGATCAGGTCAGACAGCACCACTGCGGTAGCGTACATAAATCGCCAAGGCAAACTGTATTCACCACCTTACCTCCCCAGCTGGGTAGGGGTGGTCTCCGCAGGGTCTTTTCCCCCTGAAAGAATAGGAAATTGGGTAAGACCCCCTTCCATCAGTGCGTGTAAGGGCCCCAGCTGTCTATGGCTCTATGCGAGAAACATAGAGAGAAAAGAGGCCCAGCCAGGCTTGGCCCGTTCCCAGGTTGGCAAGCGTCCCAGCAAAGATGAGGTCAGAGCACAGGGTCAGCCATGATACAGCGCCCCTGGAGCAGATAGGGTCAAAGGCCTTGCTTAAGGACCCAACAGTGGCATCTTGGCAGTGCTGTGGCTTAAATCTTCTGGTCAGTAACCCAGAGCCTTAACTGCCAAATATGTGGTTAAACCTTTTCTGAAGTACTAATTTTGAAGAAGCATTATCTTAATTTGTTACTCAAAAAATAATCTTTCTGTCTCAAAATTATTTGCATTAGTTGACAAATTTTTCCCTATAACTATTGCCCATATATCTACATGATATCACTATAACCCCCCAGGGGCTTTTTAACCCTAGTGTGTGGTTTAACCCTTTAGCCCCATTGTACCCTATATGGAGAAGCAACAGAAATATCATATTTATGTAAAAACAACATGCCATCTTGTACTAAACATACAGTAAACCTTTCCTCTCTAAAGTAGTTAAATGCATAATACAAAAGTTAATGTGTTAAATATGATATCTTTAGAATGTTGCCTGATCATTTAGCATTCATTTATCCAAGCCATATCCAGTTTCTTGCTTTATTAATTTTGGTGTGCGCAAAATGTGATTTCAAAATTACAGTGTCCAAAAAGCACTATATCAATTGGAAAGAAACATTTTACAACATTATTCAACACACAACACTCCTTCCAGTCAAGCAATAGAATTGACCAGGCCTATTATACACACCCTTTTAGGCCTGTAGCTCCACCCAGAGAATAATTCAAATCTTTCAAAATAAATATAATGAAATATACACTATGAAAAATTATTACCAATTAAACACCATAGAAAAAGATCTAATTTGAGCCTCGGCTTTGTTAAAATATTTCATAATGTGCAACTTGATCATTTGTGACCGCCTGACTGGAAGACCGGAAGTGATGTATTCATGCAAAACTATCAGCGCAAACGGAGGAATATCAATAGATTTCATTTCAATTAAAAATGTAGGAGTCAGAAATTATTGCTTACATTGCAAATATCACAAATATCTTTTGGAATTAAAGTAAACGTGTGATTAAATGTGTACATGTGTCATTTATTTTTGCACATGCAAAACCTACATATTTAAAATCACATCTATGAATTTCTGATTCATATTTGCTGAATCAGGGTTGTTGTTGCTGTTAATTATCATAATATTAATTATAAAACAGTAATAATGATAAATAATACTGAGTGAATATTAATCCTGAATTTTATTGAATTAATTCATCTGCTCCAAAAAAAATCACACACAGTAATGTCATTCTGAGGTAAACCTCTGGAAGCTTCTCCTTAAATGAACAAAATCCAATGCGAGCAAAATGACAATTTATCACGACTGCCACTAGTGGGAGAAATATGATAGTTGTATGTGAATGTTGGAAACAGCAGTGCAGATGTGTTAAGAGCCATCTGTCTCTTTACATTTAATATTGTGACATTACATATTTTAGCCAGCAGGTGGAGGCAAAAGACCATTTTTGTGTGTAATATGAGCCAGTTGGTGACATGAAGTCAGCATCACTCAGTGTTTACATTCAACAGCACTCCATGATTGCTCGTATTACTACTACACTACTAAAGCTAGGAAATGGCTTTAAATGGCTTTAAATTAACAACTTCACAATGAAGGCTCATCACAGCTGAGAGACAAAAGACTGATAAATTACACAAACTCTAGGTGATTACCTCTTACTTCTCTTGGAGAGAAAATACTGTTCGAAATGGCAGAGGAGAATGCAGTTTCTATAGTGAAAGACTCTTGCGCACCGTCTATACTGCAAAAAAATGCACTACTGCAGTGAACCACATTTAGCTCCATTAGAAAAATAAAGCACTGTCTGAAACTTTCCATTTCGCTCCAATGTCTTTTGCCTCTGGTAACTAGTGCATTCCAAGATATACTGTAATGTAATGCGTTCCCAAATTTTTTTGTAATATATTGTTTACATTATGTTGTGAAATAAATGTGTTTTGCTCTGTAAATAACATTACTGTATTGACTGCCATCACTCCCTGTGAATATCCATGTCTGTTAAAAGAAAATGTTGCTCTGCCCCTTTCTCTTTAACAACCAGTCAAATATCAATGTCACTGTCTTTGATCTTTGAGCACTGTTAAAAATAGCAGTAGTCTGACAAAACACATACTGCTAAATGGACTATCTCAAATAGCCAGGGTCTTTCTACTTCACTTAAGTTCAATTTAATATCAAATTGACGTGTTGCTTATCAGGTTGTACTGTGAGTAATACATTTTTTTAAGACCATGATCAATTTAATTTAATTATTATTACAAAGATTACAAAGTTTTTTTATAAGTAATAATATATATATATATATATATATATATATATATATATATATAAAGTGTAATAATACAAATGTATCACTTTGAATTTTATTTTTGCACGTTTCAGCAAACATTAACAAAGCTGAGTTCTTCAGTCTGCTTACAGCTGGTGCTGCAACATGATGTTCAGAGTGTTGTGTACCCTCATTCTCTCTATGTTTGCATGTAAGTTTAATGATATCTTGATTGTTGAATAAATGTTGAACAATTTGGTTTCATATTTCCCTCTTGATCATATTTGTTTTCTTTTTAGATGGGAAATGTGAAAAGGATAATCATATCTACCAGCAGCCTTTGGTAGTTGCTGAACTTGGAAGCAGTGTGAATATATCCTGCTTATATTCCATTTCAGACTTGATACATACTGTTTTATGGTATAAACAGCCTGTTGGCAAGAAACCACTTCTTATTGCATATTTAGAATATCGCTCAAGACACCTAACATATCAAAATGGCTTTGACAAGGTCAATCGATATTTTATCAAAATTGGAACTGCCTCTCTTAATTTGAGCATTATAAACTTGGAGGAATATGATTTAACCACCTACTACTGTGCTGTGGGTTTTATGAACATTATTCAGTTTGGAGAGGGGACGGTTTTGCTCCATGGTGAGTCATGTTAAAAGAATCTATGGAGCGTCACTCACAATAACTTTATGTATTTTCAGAACATATTACATTATTTACGGAAAATAATAAATAATAAAAAGTATGCATTGCAACAAATCGTTAACTTTTTTTATTTTCTTTCCTTCCTCCAAAGATGCAGATTTTGCCAGCAGCACCACTGTTCACGAGAAGCCTGTATTGGATGTTAAAGTGTATCCAGGAGACTCAGTGTCTTTGCAGTGTTCGGTGACAGTCATCACAGAGATCTGTGCAGGAGAATACAGTGTCTACTGGTTCAGACATGGATGGGGATATTTTCATCCAAGAATCATTTACACCCACAGAAACATGACTGATCATTGTATGAAGAGATCAGAGAACGGCTCTCTTAATCGCAACTGTGTCTATAGTCTCCTAAGAGGGAAATCAATGCAAGTGATGGAGGGATTTATTACTGTGCTGTTGCCGCATGTGGGAAGATACACTATGGGAATGGAACTAAATTGACTATTGAAGGTAATGTTATATTTTATATTGATTGTTTTGTTATCATTGTTGATTCACTTTGGATAAAAATACTTTCTAAGTGTAAATGTAAAATTTGGTACAAATGACAAATAATACCATACTATCTTCAATCAGAAAATAAACAGAATAATAATTTTATTATTTCGTTTTGGTACATGGAATCTTTAATTTATTTCAGCATCTCCAACTTTGTCCTTCTGGAATCCAATTTTTCTAACCCTGTTAACAATCTGCATCATATCCATGATTGTGATCATATTTCTAGTGAGACTGATACAATATTATCACAAAAAGGTATAGTTTCCCATATTAGTAGTCAATATATGCTTATGTCAAAATTAAACATAATATTTTATAAGATTCTACACTGAAACTTGTATCTATTGAAATTCAGGTCAGTGATCTAAAACAATTCTATTTTCTTATTAGCCAAAGGAACCAAGAATCAACCCATTCAACAAAGGAATCAGGTAATCTTTCTTATTATATCCTGTAATGTTAAATAAACGAGGACAATTAAAAGGTAGAATTTAAAAGGCTCAAATGGAATTCAAACTTGTTTCCACAAGTTTTGTCCCACAATATTGCAGAGATATTCCATGTTAAAAAAAGAAACTTGTCCTTTAGCATATGAGCTGTTCGTTCATCTAGTGATCATCTAGTAACTACTACTATATGTGCATCATGCATTCAGACACCAATGAAATGGTTGCTATTGAGTTTTCCTTAATAACTTACAGCTAATGTAGATCTGATATTAAAAGTTCACTATTTTATTAATTTGTTTATTTATTTATTTATTTTCATACTTCTAAATTTTCCACTGAATAAAGGGTAATTTGTTATTTAAATATGGTCAGATTGTTATTAATAATCGTTACTAATACAGTGTGTAGTAAACAATTTAAGGTTTAAGCTGGGTTACATAAAATTTCAGGCTAGGCTAAAAAAGACTATGTTAATAGATAATTAGTTAATCATTAGGAGATCATCAGTTAATTAAAAATGAATCAATATATGTAGATCACAGCTTTTGTCGCTCATTGATCTTGGATAACTACTAACCTTTAAAGTGTTAAATCATTTTTCATAGCTAATATGTCATATAAAATATATTTTTTTAATAAATATTACTATATAATACTGTATACATTTTTGCTCAAGGGAAAATGTATGATATGGAAAGATACATTCCTGCTGTCCACATTAGGGAGTTTAAAAAAGATTTGTTTTATTAAATTGTTGAGGGGAATTTATGTTCTATTTATATATATACATACAGTATACTGCATATTTTCCTGTATTAAATGGAAAGCAATTTATACAATTCATGGGTTTTCAATGTTGTTTAATGATCATTTTATATTTCACTGTTAATATAAAATTAAACTATCCATGTGTCAAAAGAGAGCATTCTGCTCATTGATCTTGGAAATCCACTGCCTTGAAAGTCCCAAATAATTTTTCAAGGAAGATAACTGATGATAAAATTTGCATGCAATAATAATTGAATTATTATAAATGCTTGTTAAAAATATATATTTTTTTAATCCCTTTTTTCTTTTTCCCTGGGCAGAGCGTGTACATAAATGCCAAAACCCAAGAAGAGACTCAAGTGATTTATACCCAGCTCACAATGCACTAGTTTAAATGACGACAATAGAAATATTATTACATTGTTTTTGTTGTTGCTTCTGTTGATTAATATTTTAATGTTAATGTTACTGTTTATTTTTAAAAGTTCAATTATTGCACTATAGCTTAATAATAAGCTATACAGATTTTTCACATTTGTTTAATACGATGGGGTTTTAGTGACATGTACAAAAACCTTAACATTTCATAAATAAAGTCAAAATTATGATAATAAAGTCAAAATTATGTGAGTCAAGTTGTATTATTTCGAGAATAAAGTCAAAACTGGAGAAAACTTTCTTGCACATTTGCATTCTTCTATATTACACATTACACATCAGGAAAACCTCTGTCAAGTAGGTCTATCGAATTGTACTATCTAATGTCAGGCAAAATGGCCTCAGATGAAATGGCTTTAGACAAAAATGTCTCAGAATGAGCAGAGAGATGGTTGCTAGGTAAGCATTTGTCGCTAGGCAGAGTTGGTTGCTGAGCTATCTCTAACTTTATAAATGCAGAAGTGTCGTTTCTATAAATTAATATCTAGCTAGCTAACATAATTGGTGTAAGTTTAAACTGATGTTTCAATCTCATTAAGTTTACTTGCAACAACATCTCAAAACAAGCCAAAATATAGTCCTTTTTAGTCACTAGGTAATTAGCACAAAGCAGCCATAGTTACTACCAACCGTTAATGTAGTGTCCTAAACTAGCGCTAGCAAATTAAATGATTAATTTCTTATCCAAAAGATTGATTCATTGTTATTGTGAGGGACAGAGCAGTCAAGGAATGAGGGCCGTGACAAAAACAGTTTCCCAAAATAGTCTTTTAATTAATCAGACCAAAATAATTCAAATAGAAACAAAAATAATGTCCAAATAACCCAAATCCATGTTCAGGCCAATAAAAGAGGTCAACAGAACAAAACTAAACTCCAAAAACGGAATATGAGGGAACTCAACTGAACTGACCTCCCAAATTAAACAACTGGGACACATTTATACAAACGGAATAGTCCACATTAACACACTGTTACGATCCCTGGTTGTCTGCCCCGTGTTTCTCGTGTCACCTCTCATGAACTACAATTCCCACAATTCCCGGCCCTCATCACTGCCAGCTTTCAATCATTGTTCTCTCCTGATTGTCATTTAGTCATTACTGTGTCTCTGTATTTAAACCCTGATTGTTTGTTCAGTCTCTGTCGATCGTTGTTTGTGGATGTCTGATGTAGATGATACCTTGTTCACCCATTTCATGTACCCTTGGATGTTTTTATGTTTTGGTTTCATTTTCCCCTCGTGGACATTTCCTTTGTTCCTGTCTGTCTTGTTTTCTCTTTTGCTCAATAAAGATCCCACGTTTAGATCCCCACTCCTCGTCTGCCTCTCCTGCTTCCGTTACACACACAAGGGGAAATCTTCAAATACAATAACAAAATTCATAACAAGGCCAGTTAATGAATTAGAATAAAATTAAATGCATACCTTGAAGAAATGAACAAATAACAACAAAGAAAACCAACAAAATAGAAAAGAAAATCCAAGACACTACCACCCCATTTCCCCACAGTCAATCTGCTGGTTGGTAGAGGCAAGCAGAACTAAAGCAGCGGTCGAAGCGCCATGCAGGTCCTTAAAACACTCGGACCACGAATCCGGAAACTCGCCGACACTATTCACAGCCAACAGCTCCAGCCATCCACTCCTCAGCACCACAGCGGTAAATTAAACTCAGAAAAATCTATATTAATAAAAGTATATGCCGTACACTATAAACTAGAATGTGTGCACTCCAACTAGTCAATGATGCACCAGAACTTAAATACCTAAATATTATTACCATTTACCTATGATATGAATACAGAGACCATTAAGAGAATGAAAACGAGAAGCTCAAACAATGTGCCAGATAAATTAAAGAAAGCAAATGCATGTGTGTGTGTATGTGGTATGTATGTGCGCGTGTGTAACATTACCGCTCATTGATATGTGGCTGCCTCGTGGGCCATCACAGTTCTCATACACAATCAAAGACAGTGCTAAAGAACACACAAATTTGTTTATTTTCTCTGCAATTCCATAGACTTGACAGAGATTTTCCTGAGACTTGATGCTTTTTCATCTGATGTTTGAAACCTGATTCTGATGGCTGAAGATGTGTTCCCTTTCTGTCACTCACTCGACGTTGTGTGTTGTCCTTGGGAGCCTCGCTTACCTCTGAACTTGAGAAAAGGCCAATGAGAAATTGGCAGACAGAATTTGTATGTCCCGCCCCCGGAAATACGAGTATAAAGGGAAGCGGGCATGCGTCTGTCAATCAGATTTTTTCTTCGGAGCCGAGCAGTTGTGCAACAGCAAGCTGAGTTCACCACAATCACCTCTACTCTACTGCCTGGGCAGCGATCACACGGAGGCGGCGTTTATGGATGATTCATGCACTCAATGCGAGAACATGACCATGGCAGTGTTGTGGTTGCGGCTCTCCTTCCTGAAGGTGAAGCCGCCCCCCGCGTCGCTCCTTCTTCCCACGAGATTGAGGACGACCCGGCTGATGATGAAGGCGATTTGGGGATGACAACAGGCTTGGTTTCGCCAGGTAAATCCCCACGAATTACCCACCCCCCGACACGCTCGCTTGCTTCCTTCCAAGCTCGGGATGAGTGTGACTCGCCTCGCGGCCAGCTGGCATTCTCCCTTGAGCCCCTGGAATTGGATGATGACATCGCCACTGCATTGGAGGGCATCCAGGCATCTGACGCAGAGGACTCGACTGGGCTGCCGCCTTCGGGCCAGCCCGCCCAGTCTGCGGGTGATGTGCAGATGGCTGACATGCTTACCCGGGCTGCCGTGAGCATGGGCTTGATTGGAACCCTCCGTCCTTCCGACAGCATTCACGGCTGGACGACTGGTACCTCAGCTCAGGGCACTGCTCCCAGCCACACACCCCCGGTACCATTCTTCCCCACAGTCAATCTGCTGGTTGGTAGTGGCCTTTGAGAGATTTTACAATCTCAGGGTTGATTCGGTCTCATCCCGTGTTTTTTCAGCTCCGAGCCGGTAATGAAGAACAACAGACCGGGTGTTCCGTTTGCACACAGCGCCCTTCACCAAGTTGATCCAGTAAGCATTCTCTCCCAGGTTAGCCACTTAGCGTTGCTTCCTGGATGTTCTTCCTCCCTTGCCTTCTGAACTGCGAATTCAGCAGAGCAATTTACGTCCAGACCCACTACGATCCACGGGTGCTCTGTACTGGGGTAGGGATCCACAGGCTTAATTCCCTCTTCATGCAACTCCCTGTAACGTATTTTCCACGGTACGGTCCCCCTGTCTGCGGACCCGCGTCTCTCTTGGGCAGTCCCACTGCCCCTGGTCGCTGTGCTTGTAGAGCTTCTCCCTCATCAGACAGGACCTAACACCGCGCCGCTCCCACGTACGGCTTCACAACCCATGTGGTGTATTTGCCACATGTCACTTCTGCCTAATTTGGGCAGGATGTGGACTCCGCAGGGTCTTTTCCCCCTGAAAGAATAGGATTGGGAAAGACCGCCTTCCCCGATAAATTTCATAGCGCAAAGATAGACCCAGCCACTTCACACTCTATGCGAGAGACATAGAGAGAGAAAAGGCTGTGGCTGTCGTGCTTGCTCCCATGCTAGTCATGTAAAACCTGTTCCCCCCTCAGGGGTGCTGGGAACCTATGGTCTGTATATGACATCCTTTTTGGGGGCTTTGGGGAGGGTTACGTGCAGCCGGTACAGTTGCCTCTTGCACGCAGCAGCCTGCTTGCACCTGTGTCTGCAGTTCACAAAACATGGTCTAATGCATGGCGCTTTTGAATGGGACCCCTTGTGTAACTTCATTTCTACTCAACGTCGAGTGAGTGACAGAAGGGGAAAGTCACGGTTACTGTTGTAAACTCAATTCCCTGAGGGAGGGAACTAGACGTTGTGTCCCTTCTGCCATGACACTAGACCTACCACTGTAAGAGGCCGTACCTTATTCTCGGCTCCTCAGTGCAAAAATCTGACTGACAGATGCACGCCCGCTTCCCTTTATACCCATATGTACGGGGGCGGGACATGCAAATTCTGTCTGCCAATTTCTCATTGGCCTTTTCTCAAGTTCAGAGGTACGCGAGGCTCCCAAGGAAGATCCCTTGTCTCAGGGAGCGGAGGTTACAACAGTAACCGTGACGGTTTGTTTAATGCAACTTAAGCATTTACGATCATCTTAACTGTCGCTTGTAGCCTAAAGTTTTGTTCCTTTGGCTGGGACCTGAATAAATGCACAAAGAACAGGACTAAAATGACGGACATCAGAACTGAACTATAGACCTATGTAAATATGAATAGATCATCTGGTTACAGTTCTAGGCACTGTGCACTTGTAGCCATCCCCCGAATAGATTAAATATCTACAAAAAAAAGAAAAAAAGAAACGAAAGTGTGCTTGTCCACACAGCGCATCTGGATATATGCCAATCTGTAACACTCTCCATCATCATTACTGTTTGACAAATTACTGCAGATATGAAGGTTTGAACATTTTCACAAACATCACTTTTAAATAAAATTCACTTTTACAACTTTATAATACTTTTATTTGTGGTTTAATATTTTAATCTCAGTTGCACCAGGCAATTTTTGCGAATGAACCGCAATCTACAGTGAGCCTAATTTACATAAAAAGGAGGCATGTTTGCGTCTTGTTTGATGTTAATTTCTTCACGATATATTCTCAAAATCTTTTTTTTATTCTCATAATTTTGACTTTATTCTCAAAATATTACTCATAATGCGATGAATTTTATTTTTGAAATCTTAGATTTGTATTTATTTTTTTTATGTGGCACTAAAACACTTTTTTTATAAAAATGCTGTTGTAGTGTATTGTCTTTATTTTGCGTGAAAAAATGCATTTGCAACATGATCACATGGCTGAGCCTTTTTATTTTGTACAAATTAATTTAGTAATTTATTACAAAGGATTTTGCCAAACTTGATATTTTTTACAAGAATTGTTAGTTTTTTCAGGTGTTACAACAACATTGTAAAATGCAATGTAAAGAAATTAGGAAACCAATTCTGGTAAATCTTCTGGTAAATCTGGTAAATATACTTATATGGCTCTAGTAAAGTGGACTATTCTTAGTTCACTTTACTTGAGCCAAACGAGTACATTTACTGCCAAATAAACACATTTACCTTTACAGGTTTTTTAAATAATTAGCTTTTACAGTGTAGGCACTGTTTAGCACTGGCATTTTCTCTTTTTCATTTTCTCCTCCATAAAAAACAAAATGGTTTAAAGCAGAGCTATCTTTGAATAATTACTTAAACTGTAAAAGTGGATCAATATAATTTTATTGAATAATTAACAAAAAGAGGTTAACCCTTTACTGAAGTACTTATTTTTTGAAGAAGAAGCCTTTATTTTTGTCACACATTATACATTTGCACATATACAGTGAAATTATTTTTTCCCACATATCCCAGCAAAGATGAGGTCAGAGCACAGGATCAGCCATGATACAGCGCCCCTGGAGCAGATAGGGTCAAAGGCCTTGCTTAAGGACCCAACAGTGCCATCTTGGCAGTGCTGTGGCTTGAATCTTCTTTTAGGCCTGTAGCTCCACCCACAGAATAATTCAAATCTTTCAAAATAAATATAATGAAATATACACTATGACAAATTATTACCAATTAAACACCATAGAAAAAGATCTAATTTGAGCCTCGGCTTTGTAAAAAATATTTCATAATGTGCAACTTGATCATTTGTGACAACCTGACTGGAAGACCGGAAGTGATGTATTCATGCAAAACTAACAGCGCAAACTGAGGAATATCAATAGATTTCATCCAAAACTTTTTTTGCCAATTAAAAATGTATGAGTCAGAAATGATTGCTTACATTGCAAATATCACAACAATCTTTTGGAATTAAAGTAAACGTGTGATTAAATGTGTACATGTGTCATTTATTTCTGCACATGCAAAACCTACATATTTAAAATCACATCTATGAATTTCTGATTCATATTTCCAGAATCAGGGTTGTTGTTGCTGTTAATTATCATAATATTAATTATAAAAACAGTAATATTGATAAATAATACTGAGTGAATATTAATCCTGAATTTTATTGAATTAATTCATCTGCTCCAAAAAATCACACACAGTAATGTCATTCTGAGGTAAACCTCTGGAAGCTTCTCCTTAAATGAACAAAATCCAATGCGAGCAAAATGACAATTTATCACGACTGCCACTAGTGGGAGAAATACGATAGTTGTATGTGAATGTTGGAAACAGCAGTGCAGATGTGTTAAGAGCCATCTGTCTCTTTACATTTAATATTGTGACATTACATATTTTAGCCAGCAGGTGGAGGCAAAAGACCATTTTTTTGTGTAATATGAGCCAGTTGGTGACATGAAGTCAGCATCACTCAGTGTTTACATTCAACAGCACTCCATGATTGCTCGTATCACTACTAAACTACTAAAGCTAAGAAATAGCTTTACATGGCTTTAAATTAACAACTTCACAATGAAGGCTCATCACAGCTGAGAGACACAACAGACTGATAAATTACACAAACTCTAAGTGATTACCTCTTACTTCTCTTGGAGAGAAAATACTGTTCGAAATGACAGAGGAGATTGCAGTTTCTATAGTGAAAGACTCTTGCGAACCGTCTACCGCAAAACAGGGAGTAATACCCCTGCTTGGACGGATATATTTCCACTGAGAAAATAGGATGAATTTCACCAAAATGACATTATCTTCAGAAAGCTGACTGACACACTACAGCATCATCAGGTGATCACACATTCTCTGTCTCTCTCTCTCTCTCTCTCTCTCTCTCTCTCTCTCTCTACACACACACACACACACACACACACACACACACACACACACACACACAACATGTTAGAAACAGCCCAAGCCGTGATAGTAGTTCTAAAGTGATACTTTTGAGAGGCTTGAACACATCATTTGTTTTTTAACCAGCAATGGCAGATTCTGATCCAAGGTTATATATAAGCAATATCACACTTGCAATCATGCTATATGGCCCTAAATCAGCAGTGCTGTTATTGCCTACAGCCTCGTTCCTGTGGTCGAATCACAGCAGTGCTGATGTAGGGTCAAATCGCAGTCTTGCTTGTGTGATATTGCTTAAATATCACACTCGCAATCAGAACAACAGCACTCACATTTTTTAATTGTTTGTTTGTACAGTTTTTTAAATGTAGTTTTGATTTGATGCTATGCACAATACAAAAAAATGCACTACTGCAGTGAACCACATTTTGCTCCATTAGAAAAATAAAGCAATGTCTGAAACTTTCTATTTTGCACCAATGTCTTTTTGCATTACAAGATATATTGTAATGTGTTGCCTTCCCAAACTCAAGCATTTTTTGTAATATATTGTTTACATTATGTTGTGAAATAAATGTGTTTTGCTCTGTAAATAACATTACTGTATTGACTGCCATCACTCCCTGTGAATATCCATGTCTGTTAAAAGAAAATGTTGCTCTGCCCCTTTCTCTTTAACAACCAGTCAAATATCAATGTCACTGTCTTTGATCTTTGAGCACTGTTAAAAATAGCAGTAGTCTGACACAACACATACTGCTAAATGGACTATCTCAAATAGCCAGGGTCTTTCTACTTCACTTAAGTTCAATTTAATATCAAATTGACGTGTTGCTTATCAGGTTGTACTGTGAGTAATCAAATTTTTTTTAAGACCATGATCAATTTAATTTAATTATTATTACAAAGATTACAAAGTTTTTTTTTATAAGTAATAATATGTATATATATATATAAAGTGTAATAATACAAATGTATCACTTTGAATTTTATTTTTGCATGCTTCAGCAAACATTAACAAAGCTGAGTTCTTCAGTCTGCTTACAGCTGGTGCTGCAACATGATGTTCAGAGTGTTGTGTACCCTCATTCTCTCTATGTTTGCATGTAAGTTAAATTATATCTTGATTGTTGAATGAATGTTGAACAATTTGGTTTCATATTTCTCTCTTGATCATATTTGTTTTCTTTTTAGATGGGAAATGTGAAAAGGATAATCATATCTACCAGCAGCCTTTGGTAGTTGCTGAACTTGGAAGCAGTGTGAATATATCCTGCTTATATTCCATTTCAGACTTGATACATACTGTTTTATGGTATAAACAGCCTGTTGGCAAGAAACCACTTCTTATTGCATATTTAGAATATCGCTCAAGACACCTAACATATCAAAATGGCTTTGACAAGGTCAATCGATATTTTATCAAAATTGGAACTGCCTCTCTTAATTTGAGCATTATAAACTTGGAGGAATATGATTTAACCACCTACTACTGTGCTGTGGGTTTTATGAACATTATTCAGTTTGGAGAGGGGACGGTTTTGCTCCATGGTGAGTCATGTTAAAAGCATCTATGGAGCGTCACTCAAAAGCCACTTAATAAATTCATGTATTTTCAGAACACATTACATTACTTACGGAAAATAATAAATAATAAAAAGTATGCATTGCAACAAATCAGTTAACTTTTTTTATTTTCTTTCCTTCCTCCAAAGATGCAGATTTTGCCAGCAGCACCACTGTTCACGAGAAGCCTGTATTGGATGTTAAAGTGTATCCAGGAGACTCAGTGTCTTTGCAGTGTTCGGTGACAGTCATCACAGAGATCTGTGCAGGAGAATACAGTGTCTACTGGTTCAGACATGGATGGGGATATTTTCATCCAAGAATCATTTACACCCACAGAAACATGATTGATCATTGTATGAAGAGATCAGAGAACGGCTCTCTTAATCGCAACTGTGTCTATAGTCTCCCTAAGAGGGAAATCAATGCAAGTGATGGAGGGATTTATTACTGTGCTGTTGCCGCATGTGGGAAGATACACTATGGGAATGGAACTAAATTGACTATTGAAGGTAATGTTATATTTTATATTGATTGTTTTTGTTATCATTGTTGATTCACTTTGGATAAAAATACTTTCTAAGTGTAAATGTAAAATTTGGTACAAATGACAAATAATACCATACTATCTTCAATCAGAAAATAAACAGAATAATAATTTTATTATTTCGTTTTGGTACATGGAATCTTTAATTTATTTCAGCATCTCCAACTTTGTCCTTCTGGAATCCAATTTTTCTAACCCTGTTAACAGTCTGCATCATATCCATGATTGTGATCATATTTCTAGTGAGACTGATACAATATTATCACAAAAAAGGTATAGTTTCCCATATTAGTAGTCAATATATGCTTATGTCAAAATTAAACATAATATTTTATAAGATTCTACACTGAAACTGGTATCTATTGAAATTCAGGTCAGTGATCTAAAACAATTCTATTTTCTTATTAGCCAAAGGAACCAAGAATCAACCCATTCAACAAAGGAATCAGGTAATCTTTCTTATTTTATCCTGTAATGTTAAATAAACGAGGACAATTAAAAGGTAGAATTTAAAAGGCTCAAATGGAATTCATTCTTGTTTCCACAAGTTTTGTCCCACAATATTGCAGAGAAATTCCATGTTAAAAAAATAAACTTGTCCTTTAGCATATGAGCTGTTCGTTCATCTAGTGATCATCTAGTAACTACTACTATATGTGCATCATGCATTCAGACACCAATGAAATGGTTGCTATTGAGTTTTCCTTAATAACTTACAGCTAATGTAGATCTGATATTAAATCTTCACTATTTTAGGAGAACATCAGTTAATTAAAAATGAATCCATCAATGTAGATGACTTGCTCATTGATCTTGGAAAACTACAACACTTTAAAGTGTTAAATAATTTTTCATAACTAATATGCCATAGAAAAATATATATTTTTTGTACATATTACTTATTCATATTACTTTATACATGTTTGATTATGAGAAAATTGATGATATGGAAAGATACATTCCAGCTGTCCACATTAGGGAGTTTAAAAAATAGTTATTCAATGACATTGTTCAGGGGACTATATATATATATATATATATATATATATATATATATATATACACATACAGTATACTGTGTTTTCTATGGAAAGCAATTTATACATTTCAAGGGTTTTCAGTGTTGTTTATTGATCATCTTGTTATTCACTATGCAGACTGATGACACAGATGCCTTGAATTATGCAGCCGTAAGTTTTCCCAAAAGGCCTACCACCTCAAAATGTCCTCTGGTTAAAACCAGCCAAGAAGACACCGTTTATTCACAGATGACTAGTTCAGATAATTACTAGTTCTTAGAAATAAATGTTATGTTATGATTATGATGATGATTATTATTATTATCAAGCATTGTTTTTGTTGATGATATCTTCATAGTTTAATGTTCTACAGATGTGTATTTTCCAATGTTGCTTAAGATTTTTGCAATTGTAAAGTTATATATAATAAATAATATAAAATTACCTATAGCCTCTATTCAGTTCTGTTTGACATTATGATCACAAGATCAGTATGACTGCTTGTGGGGGCAGGATATTATTTAACAAATTTCTTTATTTACAACTATATTGTTTGTGACATTCCCTGTACAAGACATTCAACACACTGATCTCTTGAAAAGTGTTGTATTATCTTCTGTTGTTTTGTATATAGAGGATAGATTCAAGCATTATGTAAGCAAAAACTGTAAGCATGTACATTTGTTATATGCAAAGTTATATGATATTGTACGTTCATTTAAAACCTGCAAATGCACCACTAGTTATGCTTGCTGGTATAAACAAAACAATTGAGGAATAGATTTTAACCAGACTTGGAAGAGTTTGATTTTTCATAATACACTGTGTCACACCCTAACCTGGTAGACCCTCTAGCAGGGCTTTGTACTCAGCAGCTGTCTGCAGACGTACTGCACCATAGGAATTGCATTCATCTGGTCTGTATACATCCACAGCCCCATCAATTTGGGGCAATTTGAATGGCAGTCAATGGGGCAGATGCCACAGGGCACTACATAAACAGATTTAGTTTGAAAACAGTTCTTCATATAATAAACAAACAGCCTGTGTGCTAATATTCAATATGTTTGCCATTAAATGTTCTTTTGTAGAGATGTTTTAGTTGAAGTTTTCTATGAAAAGAATGTCTTTTCATAGAAAAGAATGTATCATAAGAGAAGTCTTAGAAATGTTGTAACTAGCAGAATTTATTTACAGTACAAACTATTGTAAAACACTGATAGCACTTTCATATGGTTATACTTCAGAATAATAAATAAATAAATCAGAAATTAAATGACTGGCTATCCCAATACTAGTGAATAATGTATACTGCAATGTTATGTTTAATATGTTTAAAGAGGTCATGCCTTGAGGAATCAAATGTTCCTTGATCTTTTGACATATAAGTGGTCATTGTACTATAAATACATACTGTAAGTTTCTGAACTGAAAATGTCCTCCTTAATAGAAAAAGAGCATTTACAGTATTTAAACCAACCTGCAAAAATGGCTCGTTTGGAATTTGTGGAACTTGTGACATCACAAGGATCAAATACATATGCATATGACTGCCCCTTCAGGAAGAAATTAAAGCCCATTTTTCATCATTACACACTTGGTCAGTCACAGAGGTTAAGAGGAGAGAGATGGGCCTGTCATGGGAGACTCAAGTGGACTTACACAGGACACCGAACGGCTTTGAGCATTATCATACATTTCATGCCGGTTTTAAAAGACGAGATGTCAAGTTAGAATGCTAAAATGGAGACCTCCATTGTGTTTCATTCAGCTGTGCTGTCATGCTACTGTGCTGTTTTGATTATGTCCTAGACCGTTTCTGCACAAATCTGTGCTATTTTTCATTGTTGGTCTTTTGTAAACATGGACAGCTTTGATCGTATTGATGTGACAGCCATTACTGTTTGATATTTTATGGTACTGCTTGAGTGAACAGTTTAATATATTCTGATGAAATTTGTTGGATGTGAGTTATATGTTAATTCTGATATTTATTGTGGAGAGGAGGGGGGGGGGCGCGGCCGATCAGAATATCGCGCGCCCGGTCCCCAATCGGCCTGATGAGGCGCGCGAGGGATAAAGGCGGCCGGTGACGATGGTTCGAGAGAGAGAGAATTATGGGCATGTCCGTCGTGTGTGTTTGTTTATGTGTTTGGTTTAAGTTTTCATTAAATTATCATTTATATTGACAAGCCGGTTCTCGCCTCCTCCTTGCCCATCCTTGAGCTATTTTACATTGGTGCCGAAAGCCGGGAAGGAGGAGGGATGCCCGTCGCAGAGTCCTCGACACTGCCGTCCTCCCGGGGGAGCGCCGCTGCCATCTTCCGGGTAACGGAGTAGCCCGACCGCCCGGATGCGGGGAACGGCCGTTGTCCGCGGGGCAAATGGGGACTGGTTAACCCGACTGCCTGGAGCGAGGGAGCCGCTGCCGGGGGCGGAGGAGTGCCCTGCCGTCCCCCGAGACGCGGAGGGGTCGAGGGAGACCGCCGTCCGCGAGGGGAGGAGGGAATAATCTCTCCGACCGCCCGGAGCGGTAGAGCCGCTGCCAGGGGCGGAGGAGTGTCCCCATTTGCCGCCAGAAAAGCGGAGGCGCGTTCTGCCCGCTGGGGGTCGAAGGTGTTACCGGTTTGCACGGGGTTGGAGCGGCTGTCGTCCGCCTGAGTGTTGAGGAGTGTTCGAGGACCACACGACGGTACATCGGAGAACCGGTGAGTGAGTTTTTTCTCTCTCTCCTCTCTCTCTCCCTTTCGCACCGTGTTGGCCTTTTCCCTCGCCTATTTTGTTGTTTGTTTTTTTCTCCCTCCTCTCCTCCCAGGGTGAGGAAGGCGGGATGACCATGCGGGACGCTAAGATACACCCGCCCCAGGGATAGGGGGTGTACGTCATGCCGGTGGCACCCGGCCTGAGATAACACCGAGAGGAGTGTGGAGCGGAGGGGCGCGGCCGATCAGAATATCAGCGCCCGGTCCCCAATCGGCCTGATGAGGCCGCGAGGGATAAAGGCGGCCGGTGACGATGGTTCGAGAGAGAGAGAATTATGGGCATATCCGTCGTGTGTGTTTGTTTATGTGTTTTGGTTTAAGTTTTCATTAAATTATCATTTATATTGACAAGCCGGTTCTCGCCTCCTCCTTGCCCATCCTTGAGCTATTTTACATTTATATTTATAAATGTTGTGGTCTTGCAGAGTTTGTTAATTTTCTTCAGACTGCATTTCATAAATGCTTGATGATAGCCAATCACAACCGTGGGTGTTTGTGAAAATTATCTCTCATAATTTTTTCACCCTCATTCCAGATATGCATTACTTACTTTCTTCAGCAGAACACAAACAAAGATTTTTAGATGAACATCTCAGCTCTGCAGGTCCATAAAATGTAAGTGAATGGTGATCAGGCATTAAGTTGTCAGGTGAACAAGCTTCTCTCATTACAGAATTATTATTTTTTTGGGTGAACTATTCCTTTAAATGTAAACGTAAAATTAGAAATTAAGTTTTCGCCATTTGAGCTGCTGAGCACCAAGCGGTTCAAATTAAACTTTGATGTGCTTCAGCAAATATGCAAAAACGCATCCTTTTAGACATGCTCAGGATGTGGGAACAGAACATAAAACAGTGTTGTGGGGTATCTAACTAAAGGTGTGAAATGAGATCTTGGTTTATGTGCAATGGAGGAGTCAGGAGACAATGAATCAGGTTCAAGGTCAGTCTCTTTTAATTGTTTAAGCACACAATCGACAGTGACCATTGATAACATAAAATAACTTTGTTCAATAAATGAAAGCACTCTCAATTTCCTTGTCCGGTCTGTCATGCTTTCTGTTCACTCTTTCCCCCACTTGTGGGCCTTTCTGGCTAGCCTTTTTGGTCTCCCTCCGCATCACTATAATGAGAGACAGGTGTTTTTTTTGTGAACCAGGTGATGAGGCTTAGCGCTCTCTCTCTCCCCCGCACTCTGACACATGACCATGCCCCCATGCCACATGCTACTAACTAAGCCATTTGTAGGGTGATTTCCCCTGGAAAGAAAGTGGCACTAATTATTGCTGGTTGTTTGAGCATTAGGACCCTCACATTTGTTTTTTGTCTCTACAGGGCTTCAGCCACAATAGTATGATGTGATTTCTAGGGATTGAGCTGATGTTTTGACAGGTTTGGAAGATGGCAGAGCAGCCACTGACCAAGAAACAACTATGGTCTTTATTTGGTGTTGTGGGATCCAAAATGCTTTCTAAAAATGGACAAGCCTAACTAAGTGAACTGGACTTTAAGAGATGTCTTTCCACAATTTGAAAAATGCACTCAAGAGTCAATAGTGCAGAGTACAGACTTTGTTCAAACCTTTGCATTTTAGCATAACTGAAAATCACGAGCACATTCTTGAAAGGTCACACTGCCACATTGGTAATTTAGAATTAAACAGTTAAGTTCCCTTAGTTGTTTTTACAATCAAAATTTGTTTTAGTGTATACAATTATTTTTGGCCTTAAAATAGTAAAAGAAAAAAAAACCAGTGCTTATCCTGACAAGTAGAAAATTACAGGCCGGTTTCTCTCCTCCCAAAAAGCTCTCAAAAAAAGCTTGTTTTCAATCAGATCTCTGCCTTTCTCTCACAGAACAAGTTTCTTGAAGACAACCAGTCAGGCTTCAAAAGTGGTATTCTACTGAGACTGCCCTGCTGTCTATCACTGAATCCCTGAGACAGGCCAGAGCTGGCTCCAGATCATCCGTTTTCATTCTGCTAGACCTATCTGAAGTCTTTGACACAGTCAACCACCATTTTCTTCTGTCCACCTTCTCCACTCTGGCTATCACACTAACTGTGCTTGGCTGGTTCAAGTCCTATCCTAGACCTAGGTCTTTCAAGGTAGCCTGGAGAGGTGGAACATTTTCAGTTACTTACTGGGGTACTTCAGGGCTCAGTGCTTGGCCCACTTCTCTTCTCTGTATTTACAACATCACTGGGACCCATAATTCAAGCACACAAGTTTTCTTACCACTGCTACGCAAGTGCCACTCATTCTCACTTGTCTTTCCAGCCTGATGAACCCACTGTGACTGCTTGGATCTCTGCCTGCCTGTTAGACATCTCGGCTTGGATGAAGAAATACCACCTTCATCTCAATCTAGTGAAGACTGAGCTCCTCGTTTTTCCAGCCAACCCTGCTGTTGAACATAACAACAGTGTTCAGATGGGTTCATCTACAATAACACCATCCAAAACTATCAGAAACCTTGGAGTAACCATCGACAACCAACCCAGTTTTACCAACCACATCTCAAAAAGAACCAGATCCTGTAGATTTGCACTCTACAATATTAGGATGATAAGACCCTTCCTCTCTGACCATGTCAAACAACTTCTTATTCAGACTATTGTCATATCTAAACTGAATTACTGCAATTCAATTTTGCTGGCCTTCTTACATGCACAAATTGACCTCTGCAAATGATCCAGAATGCAGCAGCATGTTTGGTCTTCAACAAACTCAAGATGTTACACCCCTCCTTGTCTCTCTACACTGGCTGCTGGTTGCTGCACGTATCAAGTTCAAAGATCTGATGCTGACATACAAAACAGTCACTGATTCTGCACCAGTCTACCTAAAATTTTTCCTGAAGAGCTACATTCCTAACATAAGGTTGCAGTATGTAAATGAGCTGGGCCTTGTGGTTTGAAGCAAGATGCACTATGGACACCCTCATTCACGTAACAGGAGCACTTCACATAGGCTCAGTATAATATTAAATATACCTCTTTCTCCTCCGGTTGTAAGTAATCAGGCTAAACTTTCAAGTCCTTGATTAAATTAAATGCATTATCATACTGAAAACAGAGCTATTTAATTGTTTAAAAATAGAAAAATAAATAAAAATTAATAAATGTAATACTTTCAAAGTGTTTATCTTAACTGATTTTAATTTGTAGTTGTTCCAAAAAGATGGCTAACCTTTTTGTGTTAATTTGTACATCTTCTCAGTGAAGTTATTTTAGTATGCTAAGAGGGCCAGTCCCTAAGTAACGATAAAAAAGTGTTACTTTGAAATTTAAGTGTATTAAATACAACATTTGATTTCTACAGACTTCATCAGACTATATATTGATTGTTGAACAATTTGTATTGCATTTTTGCTGATCATATCTGTTTTGTTTTTAGATGAGACTTTGAGGCTGTTATTTTAGATGAGACTTTGAGGCTGTTATTCCAGACTCCTTTGATAGTTGCTGAATTTGGAAGCACAGTGATTATAACCTGCTCTCATGCCGATGACTTTATAAATTCTGTTTCATGGTATAAACAGCATGTTGGCAAGAAACCAGTTTGTATGGCATATTCAGAATTTGGATCAAGATCATATCTCACAACCGTGAATTTCAGTTTGATCTTGTTACGGTTAATCAAACTTTGTTTGCTCAAGTAACTGTCAGTTGTAATAAATGATATCCCCATTAAAATACGATATGTAATGAAACAAGATTTCATTAATGGTTTATTTAACCTATGTAAATAACAATATTCAATAACTGTATCTAAAATAAATAAGGAACAATAAATAAATAATTACTTATTCAACAGGCTGGAAAAATAGACATTTATTCATTTTAATAGCTTATAGATATCATATATGTTGAAACTTGACACAGTACACGGGAAAGATTGGTTTCATGCTGAAGAAGTATGTTCCCCGTCTGTCGCTCTCTCGACGTTGTATCGGAGAAGCGACACTAGGGGTCTCTCTTGAGCACCGAATATACCTCTGATCTATGAAAAAAGGCCAATGAGAAGTTGGCAGATAGTATTTGCATACCCCGCCCGGGTATATACGGGTATAAAGGCGAGGAAATACTAAGAGCTCATTCAGAAATTTTCTTCGGAGCCGATGGTTGTGCATGCTGCTTGCTACGAGTCACACCTGTTCCTGTATTCCTCTGACGCTCTGCATGCTGTTGGATTGACGGCACATTACAGCGAATATTTCTCCTTTGCACGGCAGTGCAATTTGCCCCTTTGCGCTTCGGCAGTGCAGAAAACAAACTTTAAAGAGTTATTTAAAAGAGTGATTTCTCTAAAAGAGTACATTTTCACTAAAAGAGCAATACACAGTGGCGTTGCATGTCCTTTTCAGGACGCGTCTTTTTAAAGATGCCTTTCCGCCCCTGTGTAGTTCCTGGATGCGGTAGAGTGCTCTCCGCTTCAGACGGCCACAGGCATGGTCTCGTGTGTATGGGTAGCGATCACACCGAGGCTGCGTTTGTGGATGGTTCACGCTCTCACTGCGAGGGCATGACCATGGCAACGTTGACCAGATGACCGACATGCTTTCCTGGGCCGTTGCCAGTGTGGGCTTGGTCGCCCTGTGCTCCCTTCCAAGGCCTGTAGGACAACATCCTCGCTGACCGCGAAGGCCTAAAGTGCCGCCGGACATGCCGCTTCCAACCTGCACGCCATGGCCCTCCTGCAAGTCCACCAGGCCAAGGCATTCAAAGAGCTGCACGTGGGTAGCCCTGATCCTAATGTGCTGCAGGAACAGCGCTCAGCGACCAACCTCGCCCTTAGAGCCACGAAGATCACAGCGCAGTCACTCGGGCAGGCGATGGCCACGCTCGTGGTCCAGGAACGTCATCTGTGGCTGAACTCAGTCGAGATGCGTGAGACCGACAAGACTCGCTTTCTCGACGCCCCAGTCTCCCAGTTCGGCCTCTTCGGCAACACCGTCGAGGACTTCGCCCAGCAGTTCTCCTCGGTGAAGAAACAGACGGAGGCCATCTCTCACATCCTGCAAGTCTGCCGCCATGGGCCATGCCCCGTCTGCTTTCCGAGGGCATCCCCCTGCGAAGAAACACCAGGCTGCTCTGCCTCAACCTGGGCCCAGCTCTCAGCCCACGCGTTGAGTGCCCCAGAAGGCTCCCAGGCGCTCCTGAGATGTTCGACCCAGAGCCCGAGATGTTAGCTCCGGAGATGGTAAGACCACTCCGTCCCCCGGTGGAGGGCCGGGAGGAGAATCTTTTGTTGAATTCATTTCATTTGCCGCCCTCCCTAGACGGGGTTGCGGTACCCAAATTCTCAATAATAGAGCTATTTCCTTGGTCTCTGGGTCACCTGGCCCGCAAATGCCGTTCTCATGGCACTCTGCCACCAGATCTCAACAGTCCCGGCATGCTGGACGCTGATCCCCCGCCTTCAGCCCCATGACTGTTCCCCGGCCGGCCGGTTCCGACGAGTTCAGAGGACGCCTACACCGGACCTCCTCCTCAGTCGCTAACCCTCCCCCTGCCAGGTGTGCGGAGCAAGGTAAGTGCTTTGAGTCTTTTCTCAGCACTAGATCCTCGGGACGCACCCTTGCCTCCTGACGGCATATTACTTGCTCCGTCCCGCTGCTCCGCCCTGCCGGGTACGTCAAAAATACTCGTCCCTTTGGTGCCCCTAGCACGGAGATTGGATGCGTGGCTTTCACTTCCCAAACTGTCACGCTGGCTGGCCCGGACCATCTGACTTGGTTACGCAATACAATTTTCCAGGCCCCCGCCCCACTTCGCGGGCGTCCAATTTACTGCAGTACACGGCGAACATGCCAAATCCCTGCTCGTGGAAATCGCTACTCTTTTACTCAAAGATACGATAGAGCCTGTCCCTCCAACCGAAATGAAGAAGGGTTTCTACAGCCCTTACTTCATTGTACCCAAGAAAGGCGGCGGCTTACGACCGATCTTGGACTTGTGAGGTTTCAACCGGGCTTTGCTCAAACTCCCGTTCAAAATGCTCTCGCAAAAACACATCTTAACTTGCGTCCGGCATCTAGATTGGTTCGCAGCAGTAGACCTGAAGGATGCGTACTTCCACGTCTCAATTCTGCCTTGACACGACCCTTTCTACGGCTCGCTTTCGACTGCCAGGTGTACCAGTACAAAGTCCTCCCCTTCGGCATGTCTCTGTCCCCTCGCATCTTCACGAAAGTCTTAGAGGCAGCTCTTGCCCTGCTCCGAGAAGCCGGCATCCGCATACTCAATTACCTCGACGACTGGCTCATACTGGCCCACCCCCGAGAGTTCACTCACAGAGACCAGGTGCTCAGGCACCTCAGCCGCCTGGGGCTTCATGTCAACTGAGAAAAGAGCAAGCTCACCCCGGTTCAGAGCATCTCTTTCCTCGGTATGGAGTTAGACTCAATCTCAATGTCAGTACGCCTCACCAACGAACGTGCGCAGTCGGTGCTGAAATGCCTCGCCAAGTTCAGGCCAGGCACAATGCTTTAAAACTCTTTCAGAGGCTCCTGAGGCATATAGCATCCTCCGCGGCGGTTGCGCCGCTGGGGTTGATGCATATGAGACCGCTTCAGCACTGGCTTCAGACTCGTGTCCCAAGACGAGCATGGCACCGTGGCACGCACCATGTGATGATCACCCCGCCTGCCGCCAGACATTCAAACCCTGGACAGACCTCTGCTTTCTACGGGCAGGAGTACCCTTGCAGCAGGTGTCCCGACGCGTTCTGGTCACGACCGACGCCTCCAGATTGGGTTGGGGCATCGTGTGCAACGGGCACGCAGCTGCGGGCCGTTGTAGAGGGGCAACAATGTGCTGGCATATCAATTGCCTAGAGTTGCTGACTGTTTTCTTTGCCCTGCGGCAGTTTCTCCCGTTAGTTCGGGACAAACATGTCCTAGTCAGGTCAGGCAGCACCACCATGGTAGCATACATAAAACGCCAAGGCGGCGTACGCTCCCGCCACATGTTGTGACTCGCCCGTCGTCTCCTCCTTTGGAGCCAGCAACAACTCAGGTCACTGCGTGCCACTCACATCCCCGGCAAACTCAATGTGATAGCGGATGCGCTGTCACGACAACGCTTGCCCAGCGGAGAATGGAGGCTTCACCCCCAATCGGTCCAGCTGATTTGGGAACGATTCGGCAAGGCCCAGGTAGATCTGTTTGCATCCTGAGAGACCTCCCACTGCCCGTTCTGATATGCCTGAATAGAGGCTCCCCTCGGGGCTGACGCACTGGCACACAGCTGGCCCGCGGGGCTGCGCAAGTATGCATTTCCCTCAGTGAGCCTTCTTGCACAGGTGCTGTGCAAGGTCAGGGAGGATGAGGAACAAGTCACACTAGTGGCTCCCTATTGGCCTACCCGGGTCTGGTTCTCGGACCTCATACTCCGCGCGACAGCCCCTCCCTGGAAAATTCCCCTGAGGAAGGACCTTCTTTCTCAGGGGCAGGGCACGCTCTGGCATCCGCACCCAGACCTTTGGAACCTCCACGTCTGGCCCCTGGATGGGACGCAGAAGATCTAGCTGGTCTACCACCTACCGTCGTAGACACAATCAACCAAGCCAGAGCCCCTTCTACCAGGCATCTCTACGCCCTGAAGTGGCACTTGTTCGCAAATTGGTGTTCTTCCCGGGCCGAAGACCTACAGAGGTACACAGTTAGGTCAGCGGGTCCAAGCTCACTCAACAAGGAGTGTTGCATCCTCGTTGGCACTGGCCAGGGGGACCTCCCTGGCAGACATATGTATAGCAGCGGGTTGGGTAACAACCAATACCTTTGCGAGATTTTACAGTCTCAGGGTTGAGTCAATATCATCCAGTGTTTTCTCAGGTCCGAGCCAGTAGAATTCGGTAACCCGCTGATGGGCTGGCCGGGTGAATCGCTTGCATATAGCGCCCTTTCCCTCGTTTGAGGTAAAATTGTGCGCTTTTTCTCCCAGGAGATATCACTCCTCGGATCCCTGGATGATTCCTCCCTAGCCCTTCTGGGTACACAGTTCAGCAAAGGAATTTGCCGACCCAATCCACTGCGGGTACTTAATCTACCCTGTACTGGAATAGGTGCTCCACAGGTCAAGGACTCCTATGCAGACTCCCCCTGTGTGTATTATGACTTTTTTGGGGCATTGGGGAAGGGTATGTGCAGTCTGACACAGCTGGTCGCCTGTGCACGTAAAATACCTGCTCGCTCCTGTGTCAGCAGAACACGTACATGGATCAGCGCATGGCGTGATTTAAATCGGACCCCTAGTGTCGCTTCTCCGACACAACGTCAAGAGAGCGACAGACGGGGAACATCTAGGTTACGGATGTAACCTCAGTTCCCTGATGGAGGGAACGAGACGTTGTGTCCTCCCGGCCACGTCGCTGAGCCGAGCCACTGTAGTGGCCGGACCATTTCCGGCTCCTCAGAAAAATCCTGAATGAACTCATAGTCTTTCCTCGCCTTTATACCCATATGTCCGGGGGCGGGGTATGCAAATACTATCTGCCAACTTCTCATTGGCCTTTTTTCATAGATGAGAGGCATATTCGGTGCTCAAGAGAGACCCCTAGTGTCGCTTCTCCGACACAACGTCTCATTTTTCACTCTCGTAAATGTACACACATTATATGAGCTAATTTATTTAATGAAATGTATGTCTGCATTTTATGTCAAACTTTACTCCTGGTCGGAGTCTTCTGTAAATATTTAGCTTATTCCTTGGGTTACGTCCTTAAGTTTAGTGTTGCAACACTAAAATATTTAGTAGTGTGTAAATCGTGACTTAGTGCCCATTTACACCACAACTAAGCTAAGCTGTAACCTACGCATAGATGGTAGGTGAGAGAAAAACAACAAAAAATGAAAAAACTGAAAGGTAAAATGACAAACCGTATGGAAGGCTGCGCAAACAAAACATAGACTGAACATGGGAAACAAAATAATCTGACAAACACA
This sequence comes from Xyrauchen texanus, assembly GCF_025860055.1. Classification (NCBI taxonomy): domain Eukaryota; kingdom Metazoa; phylum Chordata; class Actinopteri; order Cypriniformes; family Catostomidae; genus Xyrauchen; species Xyrauchen texanus. Next base: position 17,211,320 of record NC_068277.1, on the reverse strand, counting down.
AGTGGAAAGGGAGCAGAATATATACAGGTAAGGCACACGAGGAACAGTGAAGACAATTAACATAACAAGGACTAGAAGAGGAAATGAGGGGCAGAGTTGGGAAAACACAGACTCAGCCAAGTGCAAATACACACCACAAACACACACAGACAGAAAACAGAACCAAGGGGCAGACGGGGCAGGATCATGACACTCTCTTTTTTAAAGAGCCTAAATTAGATTTAGTACTCAATTACCTAGGGATATCCCATTATATTAAGAAATAGTTGGTTGGATGTCAATAACATTAAAAACCATTGGTTCTTGCTTGTCAGGAAAAGGTTAGTCTCAATATTTGCATATTCACTGCATACACAGCTCATCAATTTTATTATTATTTTTAGATTGAATAACTTAAATTGTGCTCTGTTTATCATACAAAGTGATCTTATGTCTTCAGAAGATATGAATAGTGCACAAGTCGCATTGACTGCTTATAATGTGGTTTAGTGGTGTTTTTCTTGTTCTTCCTTTTTATCTTTTTGGAGCTTCACTTTCATTTCATGGCTTCAAGTCAGACTTGTATGATTATTGGCAACATGAGGTTGAACTGTTTGTCTTCGGTCTATGCTTTCAGAAAGTAGCCGGAGTTGGAACTGCCATGCACACCTATGACACACTGCACAAATGCAAGACACGATCATACACCAATCAGCCACAACATTAAAACCACTTATGTAGGTCCCCCTCGTGCCACCAAAACAGAGCCAACCTGCATCCCAGAATAGCATTCTGAGATACTATTCTTCTCACTTCAGTTGTACAGAGTGGTTATCTGAGATTCCATAGACTTGTCAGTTTGAACTAGTCTGGCCAGCCTCTGTTGATCTCTCTCATCAACAAGGCATTTCCGTCTGCTGAACTGCCGCTCACTGGGTGCTTTTCACTGGATGCTCAAACCAGCCCATCCAGCACCAACAATCATCCATGTGATTATCTAATCAGCCAATCATGTGGCAGCAGTGCATAAAATCATGCAGATATGGGTCAGGAGCGTCAGCTATTTATCACATCAAGCATCAGAACGGGAAAAAATTTGATCTCAGCCATTTGGAGCGTGGCATGATTGTTGGTGCCAGATGTGCTGGTTTGAGTATTTCATTAACTGCTGATCTCCTGGGATTTTCACGCACATCAGTCTCTAGAATTTACTCCAAAAAAATAATAATAAAATAAAACAATCCAGTGAGTGGCAGTTCTGTAGACTGGTTCAAACTGACAAAGTGTACGGTAACTCAGATAACTATTCTGTACAATTGTGGTGAGAAGAATAGCATCTCTCGTTGTGGGTTGGCACTGTTTTGGCGGCACAAGGGGACCTACACAATATTACGCAGGTGGTTTTTATGTTGTGGCTGATTGGTGTACATTATATGAATTAAACACTGGATGTGATGTAAAAGGTATAAAGTGTCATATTTCCAGAAACATTTAAGTAGTTATTACAAATTCATAATCCAAATCCTTACCATAACCTGTACAGTCATGTTGTAAAAAGCTGTCAAAAGACATTTGTGTTCCATGGAAGAGTGTTATGCAGGTTTGGAGTGACACTGGGTTGAGTAAATCATGACACAATTGTCATTTTGAGTAGAACTATTTGTTTAACATGGTGCAGACCGAGTTAATCTTGAATCCACCTGTGCTCAATAGATTGACTCTAAAAATAAACATAAATGACTGTCGGAGCCATTTATTTATTTAGCTGTTTTTCTAGAGATTCTGTGCTACCTCTACAGGACAGGTGGTGTTCTGGATCCCGGGTGTTGCAACCGAGAAATGTGATCTACTAGGACTAGGAACACACAGTATTTAGACTTTTGTAGTTGCTATTCCAAAATTGGCCTTTAAGTAGCTTTTTTTATTAGAGTCAGTATTTAATGCTTCGGAAGTGAATGGCTAACAGGAAGTCACTTATAAGGACCTTTAAGTCATATTCCTTTGACAAGGTAAACTCAAGGCTGAAACTGTAGCTATATGTGCAAAATTATTAGATGGGTTTCCGCCACAGTCAAAAAAAAAATGCAGGTGAGGTATGTAGGTGAGAGTGAGAGTGTGAATGTCTCTGTGTGTGTTAGCCTGGTGATGGACTGGCCACCTATCCATGGTGTTTTCCTGCCTTCGGCCTGAGACAGCTGGGATAGGCTCCAGCACTACTCGCAACCCTATATAGGACAAGCGGCTTTAGAAGATGGATGGATGGATGTGATATTTTTTTATTTATGATTTTGTGATTTATTTTTTCCCCTCACAAAACCATGCCCTGTTATTAAGTCCTTTTCCCTTTGCTGAGCATGACAGATTATTTTTCTAAATGAAAAATGTAATATGACAAAAATGTTCTTTAATAAAAAAGTACTTTATTTAATTCAAAATCCTTTCTCGAGTCGGCATATATTATCAATGTAATTCACTGTGATTACAGTTTTCGATTATATCTATTAATCGCAACTGAATACATTGAAATAATGTTTAGTAGATCATCTTGTTGCAGCATACACAACACTTGTCTCCACCTCGCTCAAACTTCTTACAGGTCTCCTGCTCTTCTTCTTGACAATATTTAGAGCTGCATAATTCAAGTCGGGATCTTGCTCCTGGCAATAAATAAATAAAATACAAACATATTAACAAATGTAAAACATTTGTTAACAAAATTATGTACAAATAAAATACATTTATTTCTATAAAATGTTTTCAACAGTTTATTCACCTCATCATGATGATACGGGGACTGGGCACCAACATCTAAGCAAAACAAGGCAGTCATCATTATGTTGATTATTATAGTACACTATTACTAGTAAACTTATATAATTATATTTGATAGTATTTAATAGTTCAAGTTTTTTACTAGGCTTGTGTATATTAGCAGTTATTCACATACCTTCTTTCTGCTTGTTTCTTTCCTTCATCCTGATTAAGACTACAGTCGCAAGAACAGTGGGAAGCAAAACCAAGCAACTCAAAACCAGTGTCAGTGTATAATAGACATGGCAGGATCCCGAAAACACTTCTGTCACATCTGTAAATTAATTGAATAAATAAATGCAAATACAAAAAGAAGGAAAGGGAAAGAATGGGAGATTAATATTTTATGATACAGTACATAACAATGAAGAAGTGCTTAACTTGTGTTCCCTGTTAGATTGTATGATACATACATACCATTATCCTCTTCTGGATTATTTGGAATTACATTTATGGACTGATCAATCCCTTTGAATATAAAAATAATATGTATTAATATTATATTTTGTAAACAATTATTCTGATAGTGATGATCATGGCAAGGTAATATAAAATTACACAAAGTTGTTAATGTTGTTATGTTAATTTTTACCATTGACTACTAATTGTGTTGAATTGTGAAATACCATGCGCTTTCCCAGAAAACTTCCACAGAAAAAGATACCAGAGTCAGAGACCTCCGCATTCACAATCTTCAGAAATGAAACTGTTTTGTTCACTGACATTTCTATGTGATTCTTTTGAAAGCCGTTAAAATATACAGGATCAGCCTGAGATTTCTGCGTATATTGAGTTACAACACAAAATGGTAGAGAACCATTTTTGGTCTGCTTGAACCAGGCTATATAACTGGGCTCTGTCAAGATGTTTGAACACAGAAGAGAGACAGAAGTTCCACTGACCACCGTTTTCACAATAGCTGGAGATATCCATTTAATAAAGATGGCACCTGAAACCAATAAATAACGTTGAAAAATATCTTATGACATCAGTTCCTATTCTAATGACAACATTTTGTTTCACATAAATCACATAATATATTACTGGATGGATTAATTTTTATATTAACACAGTTGAAACACAGATGTTAATATACATCTACAAGAAGCACTTTTTCAACAACTTCTAAATGTCTATTCTATAATTTACCTAAGTTGCATATTGCATCTAAAAACACATTTAGTTGCAAAACCTTAAAATGTCGGCATTTAGCATTGCGATTACATAAATCTAATAAATAAATTATCAGTTAAAAATCTTGTCTGTGTATAACAATGTTAAAATACTGTAAAATATTTATGTATAAGCTCAAGCAGGAAGATGCCATAAAATTGTAACTGTCTGGTCTTGGACTGTCCACATGCAATAAAAACAGTATATGTACAGTAGAGTTTTAAAGTCCAGATTGAAACCTGGAAATAAATGGAAGGCTTTGTGATTGTTTTTTTTTTTTTTTTTAAACAACATAAAATGAATAAGTAATATTGAATTTTCTGTGCTATTTCATGGTCATCAAAAGTACAAATGTGTGACATTCATCATATTAACTCTAATTTTCCTGTTCCCATTTGAATATGTTATTGCAGCATTCTTAAATCATACTGCATAGTATAGATAATCAGATTTTGCCAGCTTGAGTGCATGTCATTGAAGCAAAGGAAGAACATAGCAAATACAAAGACATTCTGAAATTCACATTAATTTGGTAATTACTTTATCTGAAATTGAGATGCTGATAATATAATTTGAATTGGGAGGAACTACTGAATTAGAGAAATACCAAATGGAAGCATTTTAATGAAACCCCATGGTTACAATATTTACAAATGTGCTTGGTCTTCGAATTCTTAAATTATGCACAAATTTATATTTTTCCCTCTCCAAAATTATAAGCATAAATAGCAGACATCATAAAGAAATATTCACCTATTAAAACGAATATCAGAGGTGTTGCAGAAAGAATCATGTTTGTTAAGTTCCTTTCAAAACAGTTCAACTGAGGGAATTCAGATTCAGCTTTATTTATTACAAGGGGGTGTGGCTTTCATACTGTACCTGCTCCTGTATACTGTGTCTATTAAATAAAACATACAGGACTGTGTATATTTCTAAGAAAAAAATAACTTCCACTGTATTATAGTACACAAATTGTCCAAAATTATTGTTGCAATGTGTTGGCAATTCTAAATAACACATGGAAGAATAATATTTGTAGCTAATTATATTACTTTTCTAATTAATTTTCTATGGTTTACTATTGTCCTCTGTAGAAGAAGAAGAAACCTTTTCCACTCCTGGTCAGAAAGTTTCTACACTGTAAAAAAATAAATAACAATTCAGGTAACCTAAAACATGAACCTAATTTGGTAACATAACAAAGTTTAACATGGTGGAACTAGTTTGATTCAAGGCATAAATAATATTTAACATCAACCTGACTACATTAGGTAAGGTTCTGCCAACACAACAAGTATTAATAGATCCTTAAGGTAATATTTCCAGTTTACATTTTCAATTTAGCAGGAGAGAGAGAGAGAGAGAGAGAGAGAGAGAGAGAGAGAGAGAGAAAGAGAGATTAGCATATGTGATTTAAATAAATCTGGAAACCTTGTTCTGCCTCTTTAATATAATCCCATAAAAACAAAAACAAATAAATGATCATAATAAAAAAACACAGTTAATATTTATTTTATCAATGATTCCAAATGCTAAAATCAACACCATTTCTGCTGTTTATGGATAAAAGTACATACTGTAGAAGCAGACCCAAGTAATGCCTTAATTGCAAAATCTCATAAAAGGCCTATATCCATAAATCTAGTATACTAATTATGTTCACAGTGTCATTATTTCTCTTTACTTCAAATAGTAGTAAAGGTCAACCAATAGGTGGAGACATTTCTGTGAATCAATTCTGTGATAATGTTTTGCAAGTTGATTCTGTGATCATTCTCATCATTAGGTTATATGCATTTTTTACACCTATATTCATATATGGCAAACTGGTAAAAGCATCATTTGTTTATATAAAAAAGCATACTCAAATCAAGGCTGTTTTTATAAGTAAACATATTTTCATACAAATAAAAATATGGGCTACCTGACTGACTTAATTTTTCACAGTAAGCCAACAAGTCTAAATACACCTTGTTTTTAAGATTATCTGCTCATCTGTAAGTTGTTGCAAAAAAAAAAAAATAATAAAAACAATGACATATCTTTTTTATATCAATTGTAGACAAACCACAATACACACCACATGGCCATGTTCAAAGCATCTTCATGTAAAGTGATAATGTGACAGGGGGCAACGCAGGCTTTGGAAACAAACAATAATTTCCTGTAGGGTCAGTGACAGGAAGTAGTAGTTCAGTATAGAATGAGTGCTGGGAAGGTGAGCTTCAGCAAACCAGCATACACATTGAGTTTTTGTTGAACTTTACAGCTATTTAAATTAGCACTGCACTAGTAGCTAATAGCTGATACATGTAGTTGATTCGTCTCATGTATTTTATTAATTGTTAAAATGAGAATTTATTCTTTTACAACTCAGTACAGATTTGTAGAACATCGTATTAATACATTTTTAGTACTTTTACCAGTATTAAATGACTAACAAATGTTGAAAATGAATGCATAAAAATAATAATAAAAAATAAATAAATTATATATATATATATATATATATATATATATATATATATATATATACACACGTGTGTGTGTATGTGTACATTGGCATCAGTATTGTTTCTGTTGTCTGATGTTGGCAGAAGCAGTAGCATGACAGTTTTTAAACATGTGGTTTTCATTTTGGCCTATGAGCCCAGGCCACATACGCTCACAGGCACTTAGTAAGAACGAGAATTAGATAGCCATTGGCGCCATCAGTGCTCACGCCTCTGCGTTCGAAAGTTTCCATTGAACCTCTTAAGCTAGGTGTGATAGCGGCTGACTAAACAGCAAGAGAGTGACGTTTGACCTCATGAAGTTTTATGTTTGTGTTACATAGAGGCATGCAATGTAGTGTACCAATTTCAAGCCATCACAAATGTATAGTAAATGGGGTTTTGGTTGATTACACAAAGCAAATAAATAAGTTAACATAATTCCCATCTTCTTAAAATGTTCCATAAACATTTTTTTATATACAAATCAAGATATAATATTTTTTGTTACAAACATAAAACAGAAATCTAATCACAATATTAGGATCACATGCAACAAATACTCTGTTGCAACAGATGTCCTCAAAAGTAAGACTTCAGCACCACGGACAGATGCCCATCCTATTGTTTACTTTTCAAATTATATACTTTTTCAATGTGACTTTTCAAGGTGTATATATTGTGATTTATGTTATATAATTTGATATAACCTATAGTAGTCTATTTGTGAGACTAGGGAACGTAAACCAGGTACTGGATAGAATGAGGGTAAAGGAAAGGCCTGATTTTTACTATGCCATAGATCATGACAAAACTTGGACAGGAAGTGAACCACTCATATGCATTTCACGTCCCTGCAGGCCTTAAATGTGTGACCTTTATGTAGAATGGAGATAATTTGATGAGAATTTTATACTCAAAACAGCATTTTTTTTATTGAACAGCACAGTGATTGGACCACACCCAGCCATGCTTATTAATTATAAATTATAAATTGATTTGCACAAAAAAAAATCTTATGTTTTTACATTTTTCAAATTCAATTAAATTCAAATAAAATTTCTACTGTCATATCTTTAGAAATATCTCTTTACAACTACATGTTTAGGCCATAGCATAAACCAAAGGTTCATGCACAAACAATGCATAAGCAGAGGATGTGACAGTGGGCTCCAACCAGATGACAGAGCATGTTAACAGTATCACTTCCTGTAGAGGTTTGGCAGAGAAAATCGGCTCAGTACAGAGAGAGAAGTACTGAGGTGAACTTCAGCGGACCAGCATAAACATTCAAAAATATTCCAGTATAAAAAACCTGTTAGCGATTTTTATCATTATAGTGTTTTATTGATATACTAAAACATTTAAATATATTCATATATTTTTGTTACCTTTCTTTTTACTTAAGTTCAGAGTTACTAGATAAAGAAGAAGTTATTATAAAATGTATTTTTAATAGTTTATTAATAATAGGTCATATAGGGACTTTAATTAATACAATGTAATATATATTTGACAATTTTGGTAAAGGTTATGGTATAAAAAATGCATATAAAAAAAAACTAAAATCAAAGACCTTATGACATGATTGTTTGTACGTCAGTGTATCTCTGTGCATGCATTATTTGTGCACATTGTGGTTTGTTCATTTTCCAACCACAGGACTGACCCCTTGCTTCTATTTTCATGCCCCTATCAAAACCACAAAAACATCCTTCTTAACAGACAAACATTTCCGCTTTAATTACAGAAACTGTTTACTGCTGAGCAAGTATTTATGAGAGAATTAAAATAGCAAACAAATAACACAAACATAAATATTAGTGATGGAATTTCTAACATGTTCATGCTAATCATGGATGTGCTTTAGAGTTGACCAGTGACAGATTAAATGAGCCACTGTATAATTTCAGTTACAAATATAATTTCTAATACTTCTAGTTACAGCATATCTGTTGTACTCGTTAATGCATCTTGTGCATAATATTAAAATATATAACAGTGATCTGCATAGATTAAGGGTAAATGAAGATTCTCAAGACGCTCTTAGGTTTCTTTTGGGATGGACACATTTTATGATAAAAATTTATTCTGCAACTGCAAGCCCAGAGCTAAATGATGATCCCAGATATTACAAATAATGTAGATCCACAATAAACTAATCTTGAAAGATATATGGTCAAAACTGTGGATTTTAAAAAAAGGAAATAGATGTGACTTAGGAGGCCAGATGTATCATGTAAACAAAGCAAATATGTCCTGAAAGAATAGTAATTTATTTTTTTCCTTCGAATTCTTTTTATTTTATTTTATTTAATATTTTTAGATTATTTAGATAAAAAGATTTTAATTTTAAGACCCTGTAAAGAGAATATACAGTACTGTAGCATTTTGGACTTTTGTAAGGCCTTCTTAGCCATGTAAAATATTTTTGTTTCCCCAAATGAAAGAGAAGTGAAGAGTGATAAAAGATAGAAGGGCTCAGATGTACAAATAAATTACATTTATATAAATATTTCACTGTTGAGAGCATTTATTTATTTGTGGAGTATCAAAATCAATGTTCATTTTCTGAAAATTATAAATCATAGTTATATCATATTTTATCACTTTTAAAACAAAATGTAAAGTTTGTTCAGCAGAAGTACATCTTAAAAGTTCTCAGTCTGAAACATCAGCAATTTATTGTCTTTACGCCACAGGAAAAGAGGCCGCTCACTATGGCAGCCCTCTAAGTGAAAGTTCACCTCAGCTGCCCTCAGTCTTTACCGAGTGGCTTCTTCTTGTCTTAACGTCTACAGGAAATTCTGCTGTTCATTGTTGACTCTCTAACTGGAGCCCCACCATCACATAATCACACCTTCTCCTAATGTAGCAGAAGACATAAAAAAAAAAAAAAGAAAGAAAGAAAGAAGAAGAAATAAAAAAAGATTATTACAAACAAAACGTTTATCCCAATTTAAATATTACTCATTGCATGTTGTGATGACTGTAAAATGTTACAGACCAAAAGCAAGATGCATGATTAGCTTACAGTACACATAGTTTAATTTGTTGTTTAATATCTTTCAAACTAGTATACTATACCTTGAACGAGTACTTTTATCTTAATGTTTTCTTTTAAGTTTTGAAGATCAAATAGCTTTTAAACTATTTATTACCAACATTGTTTTTACATTCTCTTATTGAATTCACACATCTATATAAATGTAACATTTAAAGTCTAATACCAGGAAAGCTAGCACATATCAGCTTTCTGACATCTGGATATCTGAATTCAATAGTGCCCTTTATAAATGTAACAAACTCTAAACTGTAAATCTGATGATAATATTTGCATGTTGAAAAGTTAATGGGTCAGAATCACACAACAAACAGACTGAATTTAAAACGTGCTGTGACTTTATCAGAAAAAGAATATTGGGGGAAATACAGTATATTGACATACTGCCCTCTGTTGGTACGTTATGTACTCTTGGTGTGAATAACTTCAGTGGTAGCCTACAAATGCAAGCGAGGATACGATTATCAAGACCATATCAGTATCACAAAACATAACCACAAAGAGAGAAAAATGAGAATTGAGGTGCAGGACATGATTTATTATTGTTGTCATTTTTGAAAATATGAAAATCTTTAATACAACTTTGTTCAACCAAGCACCATGTAAATAAAAAATACTTACCCTTATGCTGAATCGCCACCAGAGAGCTCCCTCTCTGACTTATTCTTTCATTATTATATACATTTAAACTGTTTCCTGTTTTAACTCTTTTTGGAATATGTGGTCATAACTTTCTTATTATATTTGTAAAGTCTTGCCAGTTATAGCAATCATGCAACAGTTCCGTGCTTTATTATTCTGAGTATGATTTCTTTAGATCCACATACACATTAGCCTTTGTGATTTTACTATTTTATTATTATTATTATTATTATCATTATTATTATTATTATTATTATTATTAATATTATTACTACTACTACTGCTTTGATACTGCAGCCAGATTACATGAATTATTATTATTTTATTTTTAGGAATATATATAGTTAACCTAATGCTTAGATCATTACTTGGATGATGGATCCACACATTTGATTTTGTCTAAAAATTACAATGGGACCTAAAAATGCATCTTCACTGTGGGTAAATTTAAGTTAAATAAGGCACAGTTTCAAAATGTTATAGGCCTACTTTTTTGTATTGGTCACCTTATTGCTCTTTTAAGTGCTGAGTACATTCCCATGCTAAATTCAAGAATTATTTTGATTCTTCCATGCACCACTGTGTGCTCAACAACTAGCAGTACCATTGAACAAGATCACCTCCCTTGTAGTTTACATGCATTTTGGTAAACAAAAGCTTTAATGAGGTGTGTCACTGGAATTCTATTTACTGTACTGTACAGTAGCTTCACTTTGGTTGAGTAACAATAGCAACAATTTTTAAATTAACTAAACATTTTATTTATTCAAAAATAAAAGCTGTTATTGCAGCAAGCCAATGGCATAGTTCAGTCCCTAAATGGTGACGTCTGTTTATCAATATAAAATAACACTTCATAAATTAACAAAGCATGTCTTGTCTTTTTTAAGAATCTGCTGACAATGGCTATTAGAGTGTCACAAGAGGTTTGATTAATTCACCGCAGTGTAGATCAACAACAACACAAACCATAAGTATATGGTACAAAGCAACCTTTCTATGTATGGGGCAAAGATATGACAAAGGCCTGTCACCTAACAGGAGGTAGGGACAATAGGTAATTTGGAGAGAATGTGACCAATACACTAAAGCTTTAGAAGTAAGTTATACTAATGACCGTATTACTGGCACAGTATACAATGCTAAACATTATAAAGTGCTACTGACTTACTGACCAACATCAGTAAGACCAACGAGCTTGTGGTGGACAGAGAACACAGCCCCATCACCATCAATGGAGCACTGGTGGAGAGAGACAGCAGCTTCAAGGTCCTCGGTGTCCACATCACTGAGGAACTCACATGATCTTTTGTGAATAGGCTCATTAGTGCCTCTTCTTTCTGAGACAGCTGAGGAAGTTTGAAATAAACCACCGCATCCTCACACGGTTCTACACCAGCACAGTAGAGAGCATCCTGACTGGCTGCATCACTGCCTGGTATGGCAACAGCACCACCCTCAACCACAAAGCCCTGCAAAAGATGGTGCGAACAGCCAGACACATCATCGAAGGTGAGCTTCCCTCCCTCCAGGACATATATACCAGGCGGTGTGTGAAAAAACCTCAGAGAATCATCAGAGACTCCAGCCACCAGAGCCATGGGCTCTCATCAGGCAAGCGGTATCGCAGCATCAGGACCTGCACCAGCCGACTCCATGACAGCTTCTACCCCCAAGCAATCAGACTTTTGAACTCTTGATGTCTCACGATCAACATAAATCAGCACTGCACTTTATTAATCTCACACTGGACTGTCATAAATTATATTTCTCTTAACAACACATTGGCAACTATTAACCGACAGCCTGAATGTCAATACAGAACAATACAACCTACTGTATATTTATATATATTATTTTTATTGTTGTGACAGGGCGGAGGGCAGGGCCGGGTCGTGATTATACACACCCGGGCCCTTGTCAGGCTAATTAAGCCTCCGAGAGGGATAAAGGCTGACTGCAGATGGTGGTGCAACAGAGAGAGAAAGATCTTTCATGGGCAGCTGACCGTCATTTGCGTGTTTGTTTCTTTTGTTTACGTTTTTCATTAATCTATTTATATTGTCAAGCCGGTTCTTTTCTCCTCCTTTCCCTTAATCCCCTTTACAGTTGTATACTGTGTATTCTAAATTGTGTGTATTGTATACTGTACATTGTATATTATTATTTGCATATTGTGTTTGTGTGTAATTATGTGTATATTAGATGTGAAAAATTGTGTTGTGTAAATCTGATGTTTATTGTAAATTGCTATATGTCTCATCACGGTCATGACTGCTATGTTGCTTTTAACTGCACTCAAGACTTTTACCCACTGTTGCACTTGTGTACAGTATATGGTTGAGTAACTATAAATTTATAAGATTTTTTTAAAAACAAATAACAACATAAAATTTACAAATAAATAAAATCAGAAATACATCATGCTGTTTGCATTGTTGGCATTGATTTGTTAGTCATTGTTTGAATGTTTCCTACCCACAACATTGCAACGCATTGACCTCTTTTCATGTCTTTGCATCAAAACCACACATACAATATTCTTACCAACACTTTTTCCATTGCCAAATGAACCTCCTATTTTACAATTGGCTGCAACTGTTGAGAACAGAAATAAGCTTACAAAAAGCAGTCACTTTCAACGTGGGAGCAAAGAGATAAACATAGCAGTGTGGACAGATTTATAAAGCTCCTTTGGATTTAGTTTGGATATTTTATGATTCATATACCCCTTTTATTTCCATTCAATTTATCGCTTTACCTCGGCTGTAACCTGGCAAAAGTCAAAGTAATCAACTATTTTGTTCAGTGCTTGTTTGCAGAGAAATAAACTACAGTAAAGTGAAAATAAAAGAAAACAAGATCTGACAATCCAAAACTCATATTTATGTGATCAGAAGTTTCCTGAGAACATCATATGCTAAAACGTACTAAAAGTTAACTGTTACTTGACAGTGTATGAAAATGTATGGTAGTGTATGTATGACAGTATTTTTGTGATTTCAGCATTTTTTATTATTATTATTACTATTATTAAGTTTAGAGTACACTTAAATAATACACACGTGGACATATTTGACATTGCTAAAATGTGAAATAAAATTACAAACTGTATGTCTGAATTTCTTATTTTATTTTGTTATTATTTTTAAGCAATATCGGCTTAAAAATATTGTAAAGTTATTGGATAAACAAGGATGGATGTGTGTGTGTCTGTGTGTGTGTGTATGTAGAGAGAGAGAGAGAGAGAGAGAGAGAGAGAGAAAGAGAAAGAGAGTGACAGATGGAGCATGTGCGATCACTTGTTGCCACGTCCAAGCAGAGATGCTGTCAGCTTTCTAAAAGTCAGCTTTCTCAGTGGAAAAATAGCATCCAAGCAGGGGTATTTCTCCCTATTTCGTGGTAGCCGGAGCGCAAGTGTCAATCACTATACAAATGCTATGTCCTCTGCCATTTTAAACAGCACCCATTGTGTAACTAATAAGTCTGTTGTGTCTCTCAGTTGTGATGAGCCGTAATGCTGAAGTTGTTAAAGCCGTTTAAAGCTATTTCCTAGCTTTAGTATTGTAGTGTAGTAAGTGACCACAAAGAGCTGTTGTATGTAAATGGCTGAAGCGGATTCACTTCTGACAAACCATAGCTCTTAACAGATCTGAACTGCTCTTACACTTTAGTTTAGAATGGCACGAACACAAGCGGAGTGATACATACACAGTGAAGCGTCAGGGTGCTGATGGAGTCAGACCATCAGTGCTCATGGAGTGTCTCTCGTCCAATCAGATTCGAGGACCGGAACTAATTGTTATGTATATATATATATATATATATATATATATATATATATATATATATATATATATATATATATTTTTTTTTTTTTTTTTTAATGTTTGACTACAGAAACTGCTTTCAAATGCTCACTTGTGTATGCCTGCGCATAGTGACGGTGAGGGCCATAGCAAGGAAATCGGAGAACCTCCTCACTGTATATTGCTCAGGGCCCCTTAACTATTAAAGAAATAGAGTTTCGAATTTGTTTTGGGCCCCCCTGTACCTTTGCGCCCTTAGAATCATTACCACCTTTCACCCCACTAGTTATGACCCTGCTGCCATCCCAACCTATTTAGCAGCTGCATAGAGCCCTGCGATCACCAGAAGGCCACCTACCATGAAATTTGCATAGACAAATAATTATTTGCACTAATTGTAAATAGCACTGGCCACACAGCCCGGCTATATGCATGTCTGATGGATCCTAGCAACACTACGATTAAATATTACATAAGTGTTGAAAAAAGGCATGGAGACATAAATATGTGAATTTGATATTTACATGTTAAGGATCTACCGTGGCCACACGCATGTGTTGTTCGAGTACCCCTTTTGCCAATTTCACTCTTCTCCCCATATCCATCCCATGTAAGTGAATACAGACAGTTGCTGTATGAGTCATTTATTTAAAATAAAATTAATACAAAAGGTATAAATAAATGGTCTATGGAGATGTAACAGGTTTTTAAATGTGCAAGGAGGAGGCGGGAACTGGATGAACAGTCAAAATATTGTTAAATTAAAAACTTATAAAGACACAAATATGTGTGGCTCTCTCTCTCCAGAACTGCTGCATCCGTCTCGGCTTTTTCCCTCTCCTCAGCTGATTAGCCCGATTGGGCACTGGCCAATGAAAACTTACGGTGAGTCCTCTGACCCCTGGCAGATGGCAGATTCTCCACTCGTGGATGGCAGCCATTCCTCCACATCCAGGCGGACGGCAGTGACTCCTCCGGCAGACAGCTGCTCCTTTTGGTGGACGGCAGCGTCGAGGACTCCACAACACCACATCCCTCCTCCTTCCCGGGTTTCGGTACCAATGTAACAGGGTTTAAAATGGGCAAGGAGGAGGCAGGGACCGGCTGAACAGTCATAATATTTAATGAAAGCTTAAAAAGGCACAAAACATAAACACACATGGCAGCTGCATGTGGCTCTTCTCACTTTATCCCTCTCCTCAGCTGATTAGCCCGATTGGGGGCCGGCTGTGCGCACTCACCCCACCCTCCTCCTCATCACAGGAGAGTGCAAAATAACTGAAAGTAAACTCGAGTCCTCTTTATGATCGGAGGGCTCATTAAAGGTTGGGCACTGAAGTTGCTTGGAGAGTGAGGGTCATGATGGCAACGTGCTTATCCAGTCCCTGGACCTGTGATGACACGTGTGCGTGCTGTGAAGAAAACAGTCTCTCTAGAGCAGAATTTAAAGGCAACAATGAAGAGGCACCATTACGCAATAAATCACATTTGTGTTTGGTTCCGCTGTCAGCGATGTATTAATTTCCGTCACAAAACTTATACTACATACACTGTATGTGTCTTGGAATTTCATTAAAGATATTTATTAATTAGTGCATGTGATCAGTGTGTTTGATTATTTTATTGTTGTTTCATTTTTGTACTTCTGAAGCTATTATATCTGTGCTAAAAAAAACAACAACAAAAAACTAGTTGATATTTTTAAGCTTTACTTTTGAATAAATGTACTTGTTTATTTGCACAGTTTAAGCTCGCTTAGTTATTGATGTTGGGGTGTTTGGTTAGGTGTACCTGTAGGTAGGTGAGTCCCAGTTTGAAAATATAATTAGGGCCCCCAAAATACTTGAGCATTTAATGTAAACACAACCGTTAATGTATTAAGCCTGTGTAAGAGGATGGGACAAAATCCTGCACCATCTTGAATTGATTTAAATGTAAACACAGCAGTCAATGTATTACACTACATGAGTGTAAGCAGACAGCACAAAAATCTTATATCTCAAAATATCTAATTGGGTCCAGTGTAAAGAAGTGATCTATCTACAAGAGTCGGTAGTTGAATGTAAATGTGTTTATTTCATTGTTTTAACGTTGTTACAGAGTGGTATTCATTGCTAGATCAGTGCTTTTTGTTTACTGTTTTGAACTTGCATCGCTAAAATGTGTGTTGTGGTGTGTTTGGTATATTGCTTTGACTTTGTTGTGCTAAGTAGCTTTTTTGCATTGAACGGCTCATTAAAATCATGTATATAGTTGACTGAATGCTGACACGGAAGCGGCAGCAGAAGTGGTAGCCCTTGTGTAAAGCCCTCCTCGTGTGAAAACCTTTTTGTGTAAAGACCAGTGAGTCTTCCTGTGCGAGTCCACCGAGCAAGGTCACCAACAAGGTGCCACTAACCATAGCACTTAAATATCTTTTAATTTAAAATCTTCACTTATTTTTTCCTTTCTAATATGTCTACTTCACGAATAACACATGCCTTCAAACACATCCCTGTTATCTGTTATAGACCATTTACAAGATATAGATGAAAGACCAAATGTAACCCGCACAACGTACAGCCACTTTGCACTTCAGTACCTGCTCCGCTCTCGTTCTCAGTGGGACTCTGGAAATGCCAGTCTGCTGTGAAATAAGACTTCAGTTCAGCCTTTGCCACAGAGTCCACCCTCAGCATCCTGGCACTGACAGAGACATGGATATGTCCAGAGGATACAGCAACACCTGCTGCTCTCTCCAACAACTTCTCCTTCACTCGCACCCCTCAAAATACCAGTAGGGGTGGGGGAACAGGTTTGCTCATGCATAACAACTGGACTTTTGAATTCCATGCCATTACTACAATGCAACCCACAAAAAAAATTTTTTTGCCCTCCAGGTCAGCTGACAAACTTTCTTGAGGAGTTGGATGTCCTGCTGTTCACATTGCCAGAGGATGGTAGGCCACTTGTGGTTCTTGGTGATTTCAACATACACCAAGACAAGCTCCAGGCCACTGAACTGAATACTCTTCTGGCCTCATTTGACTTGGAAAGACTACACATCACAACAACTCACAGATCAGGTAACCAGATTGACCACATTTATACAAGTAACTTGATACACCTTTAGATGTCTCTGATCACTACTTTGTTCAATTCAATATGACTCTCCCATCTACATTAAAACAGACACCACCTTTGGTTTCCTTTTGCCGTAACCTCCGTTCCCATTCACCCTCTTGCCTTTCCACTGATGTCTCATCCTCTCTTCCCACAATAAATGTATTATCCACGCTTGATGTAAACACTGCCACAGACACACTTAGCTCTACTTTAACAACCTGTCTAGGCAACATCTGTCCTCCCTCCTCTAGACCAACACGAACTTCACCACCCAGCCCCTGGCTGTCTGATGTCCTTCGTGAACATCATACTGACCTCAGGGCAGCTGAGAGGAAATGATGGAAATCTAAAGATCCAGCAGATCTAGGTAAGTATCTGGCTCTGCTTGCAACTTTCTCAGATAAAATTAGAGCTGCAAAAACCTCCTATTACCAGACAAAGATCAACAGCACCACAGACACTCGTAGCTTGTTTAGAACATTCAACACACTTCCCCCCTCCACCACCTGACACACACTGACAGCAGATATCTTCGCCACATTTTTTACTAATAAGGTTACAACCATCATCAATAAATTCACAGCACCACACCCTGTCAAACACCTGTCTTATGTATGCAACTCTTCTTTCTCTATTTTCTCTCCTCTGACTGACACTGAGGTCTCTAAACTCCTTCTCTCCAACCACCCCATCACCTGTTCCCTTGACCCCATTAATTCTCACCTTCTCCAAGCCATCTCCCCATCAATCCTACCTGCACTCACACAGATAATTAACACATCTCTACTTACAGGCACTTTTACCACTACATTTAAGCAGGCTTGAGTAACCCTGCTGCTGAAAAAACCTGCACTTAACCCTAAACAGATAGAACACTACAGACCAGTCTCTCTCATCCCATTCATGGCAAAAACACTTGAAAGGGCAGTTTTCAATCAAATCTCTCACAGAACAAGCTGCTGGATGACAATCAGTCAGGCTTCAAATGTGGACACTCCACCAAGAAATCTAGGGGTAACCATCGATAACAATCTAAATTTCACAGACCACATCTCAAAGACTGCAAGATCATGTAGATTTACAGTCAACAATATCAGGAAGATAAGACCATTCCTCTCTGAACATGCCACACAACTGCTTGTTCAGTCACTTGTCATAACTAGACTGGACTACTGCTACTTTCTCATTGCAGGCCTGCATGTGCAATTAGACCTCTGCAAATGATCCAGAATTCAACAGCATGTCTGGTCTTTAATGAACCAAAGAGAGCACATGTTACACCACTCTTTGTCTCTCTCCACTGTCTGCCTGTTGATGCACATATTAAATTCAATGCTCTGATGCTGGCATACAGAACAGTCACTGGTTCTGCTCCAGCATACCTAAAATAATTTCTGCAGATCTACATGCCCACCAGAAGCCTGCGGTCAGCTAAGGAACATTGCCTTGTTGTACCAACTCAAAGAGGCACCAAAACACTTTCTCAGACTTTCAGTTTCATGGTACCACATTGGTGGAATGACCTTCCCAACTCCATCCATGAAGCTGATTCAGTGACGATGGTTCGAGAGAGAGAGAATTACCTGCATGTCCGTCATGTGTGTGTGTGTATTGATGTTTGTGTGTTTTGAGTTTAATTAAATTATCATTTATGTTGACAAGCCGGTTCTCGCCTCCTCCTTGCCCATCCTTTAACTGTGTTACATTGGTGCCGAAAGCCCGGGAAGGAGAAGAGATGCCCGTTGCAGAGTCCTCGACACTGCCGTCCAACCAGGGGAGCCCGCTGCCATCTGCCGGGTGACGGAGTAGCCCAATCGCCCGGAGCAGTAGAGCCGCTGCCAGGGGCGGAGGAGTGTCCCCATTTGCTGCCAGAAAAGCGGAGGCGCGTTCTGCCCGCTGAGGGTCGAGGGTTTCACTTCGGTTCGCCCGGGGTTGGAGCGGCTGTCGTCCGCCTGAGTGTGGAGGAGTGTTCAAGGACCACGCGACGGTACATCAGAGAACCGGTGAGTGAGCTTTTTCTCTCTCTCCTCTCTCTCTCTTTCGTGTTGGCCTTTTCCCTCGACCTATTTTTTTGTTGTTGTTTTCTTCCCCTCCTGTCTCCTCCCAGGGCGAGGAAGGTGGGGATGACCACGCGGGACGCGAGATACACCCCGCCCCAGGGATAGGGGGTGTACGTCATGCCAGTGGCACCCCGGCCTGAGATAGCGGAGGGGGGCGGGGCCGGGTCGGAATATCGCGTGCCCGGTCCCCAATCGGCCTGATGAGGCGCGAGGGATAAAAGCGGCCGGTGACGATGGTTCGAGAGAGAAAGAATTACGGGCATGTCCGTCATGTGTGTGTGTATTGATGTTTGTGTGTTTTGAGTTTAATTAAATTATAATTTATGTTGACAAGCCGGTTCTTGCCTCCTCCTTGCCCATCCTTTAACTGTGTTACAGGCACTTTTCGTACCACTGTTAGGGCTGGACGATATGGCAAAAAATATCATCACAATATTCTTTTTCATATCGTTCGATATCGATATTTATCACGATATTGAATCACATATGCACATTGAACATTTTTTTTTAATTTCCAAAAAAAGAAGAGAAAACTAAATCCTAAAAAGTCTTTACAAAACTGCATTGGGGGCCCAGACACAGCCAATGCAGTGGTGTCTGAGGTATATTCTAAGAAATTATTACAATATTTTATAGAGTTTATCAACTGAGTGCAGTTGGATATGAATGTTATAAGATGATCTGTTCATTTTGAATCATAATGACAGTACATACAGATATCCAAGTATGGGGGCATAGAAGCCCTTGTGACTGAGGAATGATACTGTATGGGGGTTCAGGGGTATCTCCAGAGAGAAACTTTTGAAAATTTAAAAGTCTGAATGGACTATTTTTCTATAGTTTTTATACTATTTTCTAAGTGAGAAAGACTAGACTACAAACTAGTAATTGTTTTGTTTTTCATCCTTGTCAGAGATGATGAAATCTGAATAATTTCACAAAATAAGAACTGAAATCTATTTGTTTATTATTAAAGGCTTGGAACATGCTGATTAATAAATCTAAATTTAGAAAGAAAAAACGTTATGGTCCAAAGGCGCTCTAGAAACACGCACCTCATGTTTACGCACATGTGGGGAAAATGGCCCGGGACAGGGTATCAGTGAAGCGTGTTCAAGAATATTCAAGAATACCACGCAGAAAGATCAGATATGATGTAGAGACGATGAGAGGGCGTAACCGTCGTCACGATGTCTTGCAATCAAGATGGAATCAATCTGGGGTCCAGAGACGGAACGCGGTGACCTGCGTAGTGGGGGCAATAGCAACTTCATACATTCGGAGGCTGCGTTTCCACTGAAGCGGAAGAAATCCGCTCAAAGTCACTCCCAATGCTAGGAAACCGCTTGCCCCACACTGCTGTCAATTTTATAATCCACCTCTCAAGCTTGACGCTCGGCTTCAACCAATCTGCTATTGCTTTTAGCAACATGCATGTCAAGATGTATTACACAGGCTAAATATCGAAAATTACTCAAAAGCTTATCGTCGATATCGTGGAGTTTTTTTTATCGTGATAAATATTGAAATTGTTTTATCGCCCAGCCCTAACCACTGTCTCCTTAAGATGATTCGCTTATGTTTCCTCTTTTGTAAGTCTCTTTGGATATCTGCCAAATTAATAAATGTAAATGCAGCCTAAAAGACATTAATATACAAACAATAATATTGAAATGAATAAGAGAAAATAATTGACAGAATAACTTTAGTAGCTATAAGCCTAACACATTTCAATTTGACAGATTTGTTTCTTAGTCAAAAGTTTGACTGCATAAAATCAGTATTAATGTATCAAATGTTTAATTGCTGCTGAAACTGAAACACCTAAAGCACTATTTACTCTATTTTATTATGGCCTTAACTATAAAAACTTGAAGCATGATTACTTGAGAAGTACTTGAAGGCTACATTGTTTATATATATATATATAATTATTATTATTATTTTTTAAATTTTATCCCCTTTTCTCTCCAATTTGGAATGCCCAATTCCCACTACTTATTAGGTCCTCATGGTGGCACGGTTACTCACCTCAATCTGGGTGGTGAAGGACAAGTCTCAAATGCCTCCACTTATGAGACCGTCAATCTGTGCTTTTTATCACATGGCTCGTCGTGCGTGACACCGCTGAGACTCAAAGCATGTGGAGGCACATGCTACACTCCGCTATCCATGCACAACTCACCAGGCGAACTATGAGAGTGAGAACCACTCTTCACGATCACGTGGAGGTTACCTCATGTGACTCTACCCTCCCTAGCAACCGGGCCAATTTGTTTGCTTAGAAGACCTGGCAGGAGTCACTCAGCACACCCTGGATTCGAACTCGTGACTCCAGGGGTGGTAGTCATCGTCAATACTCACTGAGGCCCCGGCTAAATGTTTTTATTTAATTTGTTAATATTGATCTTTATTAATAGTAATGTTTTGAGTGTTATAAATAGCATATTTGTTTAATTTATTTTTTAGCATTTGGGATTACATGGGGGCACTATTAAGGGGTGCAGTAATTTAAAAAAATTTGGGAACCTCTGCCATAGTGTAATGATGCTTCCATAGTCAGAGGAATGCAGTCGCAGGTATGGTTTAATTAAACAAATGGGGTATGAGAATACAAACAATGTAGCAAGAGATAGCCTTGCTTGTATGAACAAAAGAACGACCACACTGGCAACAGTGGCCAAGAGCAGTACTGTGTGAGACTAACGTTACTTGAATTCCAACTAAAACTGAGGGCATAGGCATATGCATGTGCATATACATACATACATATATATATATATATATATATATATATATATATATATATATATATATATATATACACACACACAGAAGTATATATAAATTTGATGAGACACAGATGTGCAGTAATTAGGAGCAGGTGATTTCTATTTAGAAGGCTGGTGAGGTTGATCTAATGACTGGCACAGCTGAGGGTGGAAATAAGCATGTCACACATAGGTAACTGTACTATAACTGCTTTTCCGTGAGAACTACTGCAGTTGGAAGACAAAGAAACATCATATATGTAAAAATATCAAGTGCTTACCATTCAAACCAAAACCACACCCATGCACTTTGCTCTCCTTGAGGTACATGACTTTCACACTGGAGATGGTGTCCTATATAAATCTTTGCTTATAGCCTCACCCTTTAGAAGATTGACTGTGTGATGATCTCTCACTCGTTGTTCACACAATTTTTATAGAAATGTAAGTAAAGAAAAATTTCTACCTAACTGCATTTAACATATGATGTCCTTGAATATTTATGTAACAATTTTGTTGAAGAAATACAGGTATTTATTTATTCAAATTTTATGTCTCTCTGTTCTAGGTGACAAATGGATGGTAATGTTTCTAAAATATTTGCTCGTGTAAAATATCTTAAGCATCTTTAATGTACATACACAAAGTACATTGACTTTAATATTACAAGTATTAATATTACACAATTTAGTACTCTCCATGAAATGTGTTTGCATGTTGAAAATAAATTACAACATTGTTTGAGGATGAAAAAAATTGTTTTTAGTGGAGCCAAATAAATAAATAAATAAATAAAATGCCACAGAGAAACTGCAAATGTCAGTATTCTATATTTATTTTATCAGAATCATTATTTGATTTGGTCAATTTCCACTTTTTCCCCAACTCATTTGTACTTGTTGTACATAAAAAAATATTTCTGCATTTTAGAAAATGTACCATGTTCAGCACTCTTCCATGCAGTGTTTGTCTGCAATATTCTAATTTTGCTCTTCAGTGGAATAGTGAACATAATTCTATGTGAAAGACTGAGGAGAAGAAAATGTGAACGGTGTGCTGGTAATGTACACTTCAATGTTATTTTAATTTTTTTCTTGCTGCTTCATTAAATGTTAAATTATAAGAACTTTTAATGTTGATGAGATGTAATGTACAGTAGTATATTATACAGCAGAAATACGATAGCCTTGCTACACTTTAATTCAATGTTGCTGGAGTGGTCTTTTCCATACATTTTATATCAAAGCTCAACAGTGGGCATTGAATCAATACTGTAAGTTTAATTTTAGTAGTTATAGTTCTTTATTCTTCTATCCCCCTCAATTTTATTTTTCAGCACAGCAGAGATGGGTTCAACACACTCCGTCAGACGGTGACCCACCTCAACCAAATTGCTCTGATGTCAGTAGTGGGCTAAAATTGTACTTCAGATTTAAGTTTGTTCATTCACAATTCAGTACACCAGTATAACCTTCATGCATTCAGAGAGAATACATTCTTTGTTTCCCCTAGGATCGAGATAGTGTGGACCTGAACTACACAATGCTACAATTTCCTGGGGACAACACAAACACAGAGGGCTCTGTGAGCGTGCAGAGAGAGAATACAATAAAGGACACTGTGTATTCCAGCCTAAAATGTCAAATTTCAAACATTACTGAAGGGAACTAATGTTTTTTTTTATTTTTATTTTTTCTTGTAATTGTTCAAAGACTGTTGACACATGACATGATTGGACTGAAATAAGTATGTATTTGAACTTTTTAAATTACTAAAGACTTACCTAAGACTTGGAAAACATGGTGGTCCTTATCTTCAACAGAATTCCATTAACCATAGAGGTTGCATCATATAGAGTATGGGCTTCACATTAAGCATTTCCAGGTACTGGTCTTTAAAACTGATTAATAGTAATAAAATATATATTTTTATTATTGTTATGGTATTGAATATAATTGTATTATTCAATGTTATATTTATATCTTGATTACATCACTTTCACTCAACATTGCAAGGCTATCTGATAAAACCATTGAGCCATCATTTCAGAAATGCTTTAATTTCAAAGTAAATTGAACACTACACAACTTACCTATAAACTGTGTAAATGAATGTCTAGTACAAAGAGTTATGTTCTTAAAACCTAGTTCAGATGGCAAATCAAATATAGATCACATTATTATTTCTGTAAATACTGTTTACACAGAGATTTGCCAATTACACTGTAACCTCAAGAGGGTGGTTATAATGTGCAAAAGTAATTTCACCCCTGTTGCTAATTTATAATTGGTGAAACCACAGGTGTCCAAAATTTATTATTGGGGGTCAGATGCAGAAAAAAAAAATACTGTAATACAGCCGCATGACTGTAATAATAATGATAATAAAAGGCTAAATGTTCTTAGATTGCCACACTACATTACATTTGCATTGTCAGTTTATATGTGTTTAATCACTCTTTGTGCTCGTATGTGTAAAATCTAGATGGGTTTTTGTTCATGTTTTGTCCCTGTTTCCTTGTTATGTGAGCTTTCTGTTTCCCTCCATGTTCATGTGTCTTGTTTTCATTGGTTCATTGTTTGATTACTTCATCAGTTCTAGTTTGTGATTGGTTTTAATTAATTATTTTGTTTAAAGTTTGTTCATTGGCATATGTTTCCCCATGTCCATGTATTTAAGCCCTCATGTTTGCCATTTTCTCTAGTATTGATGTTAATTTGTGTAACAGAGATCAAGGCATGTCAAGTTCACAGTCAAGTTTCAAGTTTATGTGTCAAGTTCTTGTTCACTGGTATAGTTAGAGTTTCTTGCATAATTATCATTTTGTAAATAAACTGCACTTGGGTTCTACACATTGCCAGCTACACAAGCATTACAGCATACTAGACAAGAAACAATGGCAAACGTGAGGGCTTAAATACATGGACATGGGGAAATATATGCCAATGAACAAACAGAACTCTAAACAAGATAACAAGACAATTAGCTAAAACCAATCACAAACTAGAACTGATAACAAAGTAATCAAACAATAAACCAATGAAAACAAGACACATGGACGTAGAGGGAAACAGGAAGGTCACATGACAAGGAAACAGGAACAAAACATGGCATGGAACATGAACAAACTTTTCAAAATAAAGGACATCTAGATGTTACAGTATGGTATGCTTGAAATTGTATGTGGAAATAAAGGATATTTAACTCACAAAGAAGACTTGTAATGAAACAGTACATTTATGTTACTGTACTTTTTTTTAAAGTCATTTACAGGTGTCTATAAAGTACTCAAATTGTACTTTAGTGAAATTATGGATATTGATTAAAAATGTTAATTAGATGTCCAAGCATACTTGAAGAAAGTAAAAAAGTTAAGAAAGCTCAACAACAGCAACCTAATAATAATAATAATAATAATAAAATAATAAAATAATAATGATAAAATAGTGCATAGCAAGAGCAAGGACCATCATGGAATTTAGAGTTGGATATTTTACACAGCCACAGTTATTAAACAAAGCACTCAGTCATCCAATGTCACATTTGCTAATTGCCTTTTCACCTCCAGACCAACTCCATGTTTTTAGGATTTTTCTGAAGACCAATCCATAAAAATTAATCAATGGGTTGTGACTTATTTGAGAGCTGTTTTGCTTCATTGCTGATGGTGGACATGTCATCGTAATGCTCTCTGCAGTACATCTATGCATATGACCACTGACCAAGGATGCCCCAAAAAAGGAACACAATGATCATAGCCTTCATTTCTAAAGAGATTATCTACAAAGTGCAGCCTTTATGTAAGATCATTGATAATGTTATCAAAAATCTAAAAACAAGTTCTCTAAAAGAGAGATGAATAAAAATATGTGAGGTGCTAACCAATCAAATGGTCAGGCATTGTGGGGCATTTCAGATCAAGTATTTGTGTAACAAATGTTCATGTAAATCATGCACTTACCCAAAGCAAATCAGGCCAAAACAAAGAAAACAAGTAATCATGTCAAGCACAATTAAGAGTACACTAGTTTAATGAGTCTGAATAGGAGATCCTGACAATGACCCACCACAAAAAGTGGGTAAACATCAGAGTTTTAGTAAGCATTCAGGCTTTTCCACCAAGAACTTCACAACATGCAGATAACATTATTGATAACATTGTAACAAATATTGGCGTTATTTACATGCTGTTTCACCAGAGGGGAACTGGCTCCCCCAGCAGGGGCAGACTGGGACTAAAAATTGGCCCTAGGCTTTCTGGCCCAGTGCGGCCCAGCATACCTGGCCCACAACACACCACAACATAACGTAAGCTCATTTGTATTGGAAAAAATTTAATTAAATTCAATATTTCTATTGACTGCTTGTCATGACAATGGGCCACACCAGTTCAAAAACTGTCATAACTTTAAACAAAAAACCACTGAATGTGATGAGTGGATTTTTTCGAGAAAGCACTAAAATAATCACTTTATAGCTCTGACAAATAACATGTCAGATTTTTTTCCTCCACAACATGCAGATGTTAGGATAAAATGTACATAAAAGCGAAACAAGGGAAAGTGTGTATTTTAGGTGCTGTGACAAATTAGTATTTCTTTAAAGTTGTCAAATATCTTATTCACCTTTCAGCTTTTTTCTAGAAGTGAAAATAAACTATTGTCTTATTCAATATGAGGTTGAGGAAACAACAAGTATAATAATAATAATAATGTATTATATATGTATACTGTATATATATATATATATATATATATATATATATATATATATATATATATATATATATATATATATATAAGATAAAAAAGTATTGTTTAAAATAGTTAGATGAAAAAAGTGACACACACCAGGATACTGATGACAATGCTTACATTTTCAGGTCAATTACCCACATGACTATGTGTCAATGTATATGTAAACACATATAAATATAAACAAACATAAATATCTGTAAAAAATAAATAAAGCATACCTCTTAAAGTGTTGGTCTTTTCAGATATTTTGCAGATGAATTGCTCATATTTCACTCCATGTGAGTTTGTTGTGTTTTTATATCTGCAGTGTTTTAATTCATTCCCAAATTATTTTTTATGAAAAAGTGAAAAGCGCTATGCTTTGACAAGCACTGTTCCTGCTATCCTTTAAACAAAGTATGACTCAAAGACTCAGTTAGCCTCAAAGTATTATTTTTCATGACTTATTTTTGCATTTCTATCAAGCGTGAGCATTATTAAGCAATCCACACTTCAGTTCCCAAAGCTTTGCGGTATGACTAAGTTATGCAAATTACTATGTACTGCTCATAGTTTTACTCTTTGCCGATTTCATTTATGCTGCTCTTATTGTATTTGTTTTAACTTGCCGTTATTTGTCATTTTGTGATTATTCAAAGCTCATGTTATGCTTAATATGTTGATTTTGGTTGTCACAACTATTGTGATTTCTATGTCAAATAATGTGTTAAGATGAGTAAGTAATTTCAATATAAAAGCCATTACATAATTTCAAAATTAAAGCCATTTAACTGGCTTTACCTTACAGATTTGTTTTAATATTTGCTCTGTAATAGGGGTCTGTGCAAGCATATTGGAGTCCAGGGTGGCCGCATAAATTGTCTGTAGGAGAGGCCGGTACTTGTGCAGTAGTGGGCCGGTCCAAATTACCTAGCGGTCCACCAGGAAAACATCCAGTGCTCCCGATGGCCAATACACCCTTGGCCCACAGTGAGCCTGGTTTCCCCCCAAGGTTATTTTTTCCATCGATCAACATCTTAATGAGTTTTGTGTTAAGCCTCCAAACTAGGGGTCTAAATGCAAATATTATTGAATTATTTATTGAATTATTTACTTTAAGGCACAATTTACAACCATGCTTTTTATCAAACCACACTTTTATGACCCTAAGACATTCATATATTACAGCTTTTTTTTTCTGTTAAAGCATAATGTTCTTTAAAACTACTTTGAAATGGCATGTGTTGTGAAAAGCACTATACACATATGTGGCAGGGTGGAGAACGGGGCCGGGTTGTGATTCTACACACCCGGTCCCTTATCAGGCTAATCAAGCCTCCGAGAGGGATAAAGGATGACTTCGGAGGATTGTGCGGGAGAGAGACATCGTTTACAAACATGTCCGTCATGTGTTTGTGTTTCTTTATCATTAAAACTATTATTTATATTGCCAAGCCGGTTCTCGCCTCCTCCTTTCCATTGACTGCTTTACACTGGTGCTGAAATCCGTGAAGGAGGAGGGATATGCCGTAGTGGAGTTCTTGCCACTACCATCCACCCCAATGGGGCAGCCGCGGCCATCTGCCGGGGGACGAGGAGCCCGGCCGTCTGGAAGTGGAGGATGGCCGCTGACCGCGAGGGGAGAAGGGGCTCCTAACCGACCGCCTGGAGCGGTCAGGGCCGCTGCCAGGGGCGGAGGAGTCCCCTACCAGCTGCTGAAACGCGGCGGGGTCTGAGACCGCCAACCGCGAGCAGGGAGGGGCTTGCTGCCGACCGCCTGGAGTGGGTGAACTGCTGCCAGGGGCAGTGGGAGACCCCTTCTGTTCCCCAAGAACGCGGCGGGGCGTTCCGTCCGCCAGGGGCTGGAGGACTGCCTCCGATCCGCCCGGAGAGGTGCGGCTGTAGTCCGTTAGAGGGTGGAAGAGTGGCCGATGAACAAGCTACGGTGTATCGGAGAACTGCCGAGTAAGTGGTTTTTTTTCATCTCTCTCTCCTCTCTCTCTCTCACTGCCACTCCGTTGCCTTTTCCCTCTCGTTTAAATTTGACAGTGATTTTTGGGGGGTACTACACTGTTATAGGAATTACCCTCCATTTTATTATTTCCGTTTCCCTCCCCTTGTCCCCTCCCTCATCCAAGTGGACGGGGATGACCTGCCGGCAGACGGGGCTTCGGGCATGCCCTCCCACAGGGAAAGAGGGGAGGGGGGATGTACGTCATGCCGGGGGCTCCCCTGCCTGAGAGAACGAGGGAGGAATGTGGCAGGGCGGGGCCGGGTCGTGATTCTACACACTTGGTCCCTTATCAGGCTAATCAAGACTCCGAGAGGGATAAAGGCCAACTGCGGAGGATTGTGCGGGTGAGAGAGATCGTTTACGGACATGTCTGTCATGTGTGTGTTTGTGTTTGTTTAAGTTTATCATTAAAACTATTATTTATATTGCCAAGCCGGTTCTCGCCTCCTTCTTTCCATTGACTGCTTTACAACATATTAATTCTCAGATCTCCTAGAATTTTCACGCACAACAGTCTCTAGAGTTTACCCAGAATAAAAAAAAACAAAACAAAAACAACAACCAGTGAGTGGCATTTCTGCGGACAGAAACGCCTAGTTGATGAGAGAGGTCAATGGAGAATGGCCAGACTGGTTCAATCTGACAGAAACGCTATGGTAACTCAGATAACCATTATGTAAATGTAGTGAGCAGAATAGCATCTCCGAATGCACAAAGCATCGAACCTTGAGGTGGATGAGGTACATGTATTAGTGTTCCTAATAAAGTGCTCAGTGTATAGAATATGAAAAGTGTTTCTGGATCTGGCATACCTGACTAATGCAGCATAACTATGAGTTGATGACAAATTAGCTACTACCGTGCTGCCGTCCCCTCTGTTCGAGCCGCGCAAGAAAAAGCGCCGCTCACGGAGGCCGCCAGAGCACGCAGACTTCAGTGACGTCACGCCGGGCCAGTCCCCGCGTGCTTCACCACTACCCGAGAACTCCCCGCCGCCAGTCCATTTCAACGCAGGCGGACCAGCGCCCCTCCAACAGAGCGGTGGGTCTCGTCTCGTTCGGCGCGTCAGGGGACGACGGTGAAAAGGATGACAGCCTTTCCATTGACGCTGCATCCGACGACTGGCCGGGCTCGGCCTTCGCCAGAGCACGCGGACTTCAGTGACGTCACGCCGGGCCAGTCCCCGCGTGCTTCACCACTACCCGAGAACTCCCCGCCGCCAGTCCATTTCAACGCAGGCGGACCAGCACCCTCCTACAGAGCGGTGGGTCTCGTCTCGTTCGGCGCGTCAGGGGACGATGGTGAAAAGGATGACAGCCTTTCCATTGACGCTGCATCCGACGACTGGCCGGGCTCGGCCTTCGACCCCGCGCCGTCGACATTAGCGGACACGAGCACGGGCACCAGCATGGACTCAGAGATCGTCCGCATCCTGTCTAAAACGGTAAGAGAGTTCACTGAACGCTTCACTGAAACTCGGAAGGATTCGAAGGCTATGCGTCACTTCCTGCCCAAGCGCTCCAGCTCGTCACAGAGCCGCCAGAGACCGCCTCAGCAGCAGCAGCGAGCCAAGGCGGCGCCTCCCGTCTCCAAAACGTGTAAAACATTACCCAGTCCCCTTACAGGCGGCTGGAAATGTCTGTACAGCAGTCAATGGGCCAGTCACAGAACTCGCTCACCTGCACTCAAATGCCGATTTAACGGCAACACACAGAAATCACATTTTCTGCCTGTGTCACTAAGGGGCCACGTGTTCCTAAGAGCAGGAAGCTTTATGAAAGTGGCGCGCGTGCCTATTACAATGTATGCACCCCCACCCGTAAACACTGTCTATATAGTTTTCAAACATTTCTCCAGCTCATGCTGCGAGCATTACGGAGATAGCGCGCGTGCCTGTGATTTCACACGCACCCCTGCACTCGGCACTCAACACAGCTGCTCAGCGCGCGCGCGCGCCTCTGAGAGCTGTAAGCTCAGTGTTAGCACATTTTCTGCCTGTGTCACTAAGGGGTCACGTGTCCACACTAAAGTGCGCATTCCCACATATCAATACTGTCCAAACAGTGCCAAATACTTCCCCAGCTCAGCTGGACGCTCCATAAATGTAGATCATGTGCCTATTGTCATGTATGCACCACTACACACAAGCACTGTTCCCACAGTTATAAACACTTCCCCAGTAAAAGCGGGAAATACTATAAAAGTAGCGCACGTGCCTGCTGCCATGCATGCACCCCTACACACAAACACTGTATGCATAGCCAAAAAACCCCCGCCACGAGCGGAAGACTTTATGAAAGTGGCGCGCGTGCCTACTACAGTATATGCACCCCCACCCATAAACGCTGCCCATACAGTTTTCAAACAGTTCTCTGTCTCATGCCGCAAACATCACAGATGTGATGCGCGAGCAAGAGACTCCCGCTAAGAGCGGAAGCTTTATGAATGTGGCGCCGTGCCTATTACGATGTATGCACCTCCACCCGAATACTCTGTCCATACAGTTTCAAGCATTTCTCCGACTCATGCTGCAAGCATTTCGGAGATAGCGCGCGTGCCTGTACTCTCACACGCACCCCTGCACTCGGCACTCAACACGGCTGCTCAGCGCGCACCTGCGCCTCTGAGAGCTGTAAACTCAGTGTTAGCACAAGGCAATTTGCCGGTGGGGCCCATACGTCACTGCGACACGCCCCAGCCAGCATTCAGCCCATATCTGTGCGAGCAAAAGCCTGGGAAAAATCCCTGACATGCCGAAATGGGTTTTTGAACATAATAAAACACGGTTACTCACTTCAATTCGCTCGCAGACCACCCCGCTTTTCAGCGGTGGTCGAGACGAAAGTGAGGAAAGATGTGTCACATGTTCTACACACCGAGGTGCTCAAACTGATAGAGAAGGGCTCTATAGAAACTGTTTCTCCCTCTATGAGCGAGGCGGGTTTTTACAGCCGCTATTTTCTCGTCCCGAAAAAGGACGGTGGCCTCTGCCCCATCCTAGATCTCAGACATCTAAACAAAGCTTTAAAGATTCGCTCGTTCAGAATGTTAACAACCAAACATATCCTCGCGCAAGTTCGCCCCGGGGATTGGTTTCTATCAGTGGATTTGAAAGACGCTTACTTTCACATTCCGATAGCGCCTCATCACAGGCCTTTTCTGAGATTCGCTTTCGAGGGACAGTCATACCAGTACACAGTACTACCATTCGGCCTATCATTGGCCCCCCGTACATTCACGGAATCTATGGACGTGGCACTATCCCCCCTGAGACAGCGGGGAGTGCGAATACTGAATTACCTCGACGATTGGCTAATCATAGCACAATCAGAGGGTCAGTTAACGACGCACAGATCTTGGATTATCAGCCATCTAGAATGCCTGGGTCTGAGAATCAATTTTGCAAAGAGCGTGCTATCCCCCAGCCAGAATATCTCTTTTCTGGGAATAGTGCTAGACTCAGTGCAGATGACAGCGCCTCTCATCAGAGCGCGCTCTCTATTCAACGCCTTGCAACATCATTCAGAACGGTAGCGCCCGTCAAACGATTTCAAAGAATGCTCGGTCTCATGGCCTCGGCATCAGCTGTACTCCAGCTAGGATTGTTGCACATGCGTCCTCTCCAGCGCTGGCTCAAGAGCCGTGTCCCCACTCATGTGTGGTGCTCGGGCCACTTTTTGATCAGAGCGAATCACGGCTGTATAAAAGCCCTGACGCCCTGGAAAGCCGTCAACTGGTATCAAACCGGCGTGAGTCTGGGCGTAAATACGCGGAGAAACATGATCACGACAGATGCCTCCAAAATAGGATGGGGGGCCCTTTACGAGGGCAGGCCTGTCTCCGGCTTTTGGTCAAACCCGGAAAAGCGCCTACGTCTGGAAATGAAAGCGGTCGCCTTGGCTCTCAGAGCCCTGCTTCCGTATCTGAAAAACGAACACGTCCTGGTTCGAACGGACAACATGACGGTAGTTTCGTATATAAATCGCCAGGGTGGACTCAGGTCGAGCTCCCTGCACTCTATGGCCAGGGAGCTCATCTTATGATCACAGCACCACCTGCGCTCGCTGAGAGCAGCGCATGTGCCAGGCGCCCTGAACCAGGGAGCGGACATGCTGTCCAGAGACAAGGTTCTCCCAGGAGAATGGTCTCTCCACCCCCTGACGGTTCAGTGGTTATGGCAAACATTTGGCGAGGCAGAGGTCGACCTCTTCGCCTCCAGGGAAAATGCGCACTGCCCCCTTTTCTTCTCAAAGAGCACGGACGCTTCGCCCAAGTCTGGCCGAGCCGCCCCTTGTATGCTTTTCCCCGATCGCGATGCTACCTCAGGTCATCAGTCGGATCAGGGAAGTGAAATGTGCAGTGCTCCTGGTAGCCCCACTCTGGAAAAACCAGACGTGGTTTCCAGAACTGATGCAGATGATGCAATCTGCCCCATGGCCGATTCCGTTGAGGCTAGACCTCCTCAGGCAGGCCAACGGGATGATTCTTCATCCCCGCCCCGATCTGTGGGCCCTCCATGCATGGCCCCTCAACGGGTTCCCGAGAACCTCCCAAGTGGAGTTTTGAGAACCATCACTGAGGCGCGAGCGCCCTCTACGAGGCGCTTATATGCCCAAAAGTGGAAAGTGTTCAGTGACTGGTGTGATACCAAGAGCTTGAACCCCAAATCGTGTGAGATACCAAGTGTACTCGCCTTTTTTGCAAGAGCTGCTGGAGGCGGGCCACACACCCTCCACGCTCAAAGTCTATGTGGCTGCCATAGCGGCGTCACACAATCCTGATAAAGGACGTTCATTAGGGAAAAGCGACCTAATCATTCGTTTCCTAAGAGGCGCTAGGAGGATGAACCCTCCTCGCCCCCCCCACGGTGCCGATCTGGGACCTGGCCACGGTCCTGGACGCACTCAAGAGTGCCCCGTTCGAACCTCTCCAAACCATGCACCTTAAACAGCTCTTGCTCAAAACTGCGCTCTTGCTGGCGCTCGCCTCAGTCAAGAGAGTGGGCGACCTGCACGCACTGTCATCAAGCGCTGCTTGCCTGGAATTTGGACCTAACGACTGCAGAGTTGTCCTTAGGCCAAAGCACGGGTATATTTCTAAAGTGCTCTCCACACCCTTCAGAGTACAGGTGATATCTCTGGCAGCGCTATCGTCCCCAACAGACGAAAGCGACGCTAATTTACTCTGCCCGGTCAGGGCGCTCAGAGTATATTTGGAACGTTCTGCCCTGTTCAGACAGACGGAACAATTATTCGTATGCTTTGGCCGCCGCACTAAAGGTCTCGCAGTTTCAAAGCAAAGAGTATCACGCTGGATAGTGGATGCTTATGAAGCCAAGGGCCTTCAATGCCCCTTAGGCGTCAGAGCTCACTCTACGAGGAGCATGGCCTCCTCGTGGGCGTGGTCGAGTGGGATACCCATTGAAGATATTTGTGCGGCGGCAGGCTGGGCCTCACCTTCGACATTTATCAGGTTTTATAACCTACAGGTCCCCTCATTGCATTCCAACATTCTATCAGCCTGACTATAGAATGGACTGGAGTATGTATATGCTGAGAATTATCTCCTCCCTTATAGGTCCGTCTCTGACTGACTTAAAGGATTTTTTATGCATATCAGTACATAGAAAACTCAGTACATAAGATATGTGCTTGTGTTTGTACTATGAGCGCCCCACCATGGACCCCCTTGGAAGGCTCTATACTATCCCATTATGTAGCTCGCCGTTGGCGGCTCATGGAATAATCACTTTGCTTTAAGGCTCAGGCATCTGCCTCTGGCTTTATAGAGCGAAGTCAGCACGCACGGCGTTTTGCATGGTGTTCCCAAAGCGTAAGCTACTTACGCTAATAGGAGAGACCTCTCGATAGGGAACGACTCGGTTACTAACGTAACCTCGGTTCCCTGAGAGGAGGGAACGAGTATTGCGTAAGCTGCCGTGCTTGTGCTTGGTCAGTTCAGCGTCAGTCGATTGAACCTAAAGAACTCTCATGACGGGCGCCTAATATATAGCCTTAGCCATGCTAATCTTGGCTGGCTCTGAGCTGGCGCTGGCGCAGCGCTCATTGGTCGCGCGTTCAGAGTTGCCCCGTCATTGGTTCGAGCAAGTTGCCGCAGCACAGCCAATGACCGAGCTGCCTCGCTCATTGCTGTCTGCTGTGCAGCTGCAATGCGTTTTACATAAAGACTTCAATATTTCTCGAGAAACGGAAGCTACTTACGCAATACTCGTTCCCTCCTCTCAGGGAACCGAGGTTACGTTAGTAACTGAGTCGGTATGCCTGTTAGAATTAAATTATAATAAAAAAATAAGAAATAATAATAATAAAATAGAGCAAAGCAAGAGCAAGCTAACCAATCAAATGGTCAGGCATTGTGGGGCATTTCAGATCAAGTATTTGTGTAACAAATGTTCATGCAAATCATGCACGTACCCAAAGCAAATCAGCTGAAACACAGAAAACAAGTAATCATGTCAAGTACATATAAGAGTACACTGTTTTTAGAGTCTGAATATGAGATCCTGACAATGACCCACCTCAAAAGTGGGTAAACATCTGAGTTTTAGTAAGTGTTCAGGCTTTTCCACCAAGACCTTCATAACATGTAGACAACATAATTATGTGTCAATGTATATGTAAACAAATATAAATAAAAACAAATATAAATATCTGTAAAAAAATAAAAAATAAAACATAGCTCTTAAAGTGTTGGTCTTTGCAGACATTTTGCAGATGAATTGCTCATATTTCACTCCATGTGTGTTTGTTTAATTTTTAAATCTGCAGTGTTTGAATTAATTCCACAAATTATTTTTATGAAAAAGTGAAAAGCCCTATGCTTTGACAAGCACTGTTCCTGCTATCCTTTAAACAAATTATGACTCAAAGACTCAGTTAGCCATAAAGTATTATTTTTCATGACGTATTTTCTGCTTTTTTATCAGGCGTAAATATCATTAAGCAAGCTGTACTTCAGTTCCCAGTAATGCTTTGCATTTGGCAAGTTATGCAAATTACTAGGTACTCCTCATAGTTTTACTGTTTGCCAATTTAATTTATGCTGCTCTTACTATATTTTTTTATCTTGCAATTATTTGTCATTTTGTGATTATTAAAAGCTCATCTTGTGCTTAATATGTTGTTTTTGGTTGTCACCATTATTGTGATTTGTATGTCAAATAATGTGATAAGATGAATATTGCTTACATACTGAATAAGTAATATTCATGCATTGTATTGGCTTTACCTAATAGATTTGATTAATAATTTTAACTCTGTAATGGTGTCTGCACAGGCATATTGGTGTGTGTTAAACGGGCCGGTACTTGTGCAGTAGTGGGCTGGCCCAAATTACCTAGTGGCCCACCAGAAAATTGTCCAGTTCTCCCGATGGGTAATACACCCCTGCCCCACAATGAGCCTGGTTTCCCTCAATGTTATTTTTCTCCTTCAACCTACATCTAATGGAATTTTGTGTTCCTTGACATCGTCTTTAGCCTGCTTACTAGGGGTGTAAATACAAATATTATTTACTTATTTATTTCATTATTTACTTTAAGGCACAATTTACAATCATGCTTTTATTAAACCACACTATTATGACTCTAAGACATTAATATATTACAGCTTATTTTTCTGTTAAAGCATAATGTTCTTTAAAGCTACTTTGAAATGACGTGTTTTGTGAAAAGTGCTATACAAACAATAATTCTCAGATCTCCTGGGATTTTCATGCACAACACTCTCTAGAGTTTATTCAGAATAAAAAAAACAACAACCAGTGAGCGGCAGTTCTGCAGTCAGAAACGCCTAGTTGATGATAGAGATCAATGGAGAATGGCCAGACTAGTTCAAGCTGACAGAAAGTCTATAGTAACTAAGATTATATTAACTAAGCCATTATGTACAAATGTAGTGAGCAGAATAGCATCACAGAATGCACAACGCGTTGAACCTTGAGGCAGATGGGGTACATACATTAGTGTTCCTAATAAAGTGCTCAGTGTGTGTATAGAATATGAAAAGTGTTTCTGGTTCTTGCATACCTGACTAATGCAGCATATTTACGAGTTGATGATAAATTAGGTGTATGCATGTCTGAATAGTCTAATCTTAAACTGAGATAATATGTCTGAGTCCCTAACAGTGCTAGTGAGACTGTTCCATAATTTAGAAGCCAAATAGAAAAAGGATCAACCTCCTTTTGTGGATTTTGTTTTCAAATTTCCATCAAATATAACACCTAATGACAACATAACAGTACATTCATCGGGAGTCACATTTTATTTTTGCGGCTTATTTTTAGAGGTTTTGTTCCAATATTTAGCACCTCTGTTTTGTCAGAATTGAGTACAAGGGAATTTCTACTCATCCAATCTTTGATATCATTGATTCTCTAAATTGGAGAATTGTAACATTTCTTCTGGTTTTGAAGAAATATAAAGATAGCAGTGAAAACTAATTCCACAGTTCCTGAAAATGTCTCCTAGGAGAAGCATATATGCTATATAAGGAGAAAAGCAGAGGCCCTAAAACTGATCCCTGTGGCACTCCATACTTAACTTTTGTTTGATCTAACTATTCCTCTTTTACACAGATAAAGTGGTAGCAGTCAGATAAATAGGACCTATACCAAGCTAATGCTTGTCCACAAATGCCAGCATAATTCTCAATCCTATTCAATAGAATGTCGTCATCTATGGTGTTGAATGCAGCATTAAGATCTTACAGCACTAAAATAGAAATACAGAAAAATCAGATGATAAGAGCAAGTCATTGTAACTCTGATAAGTACAGTCTCTGTACTATTATAAGGACCTAAATCCTGACTGAACTTCTTCATTTTGATACCAATGGGAGACTTGTGATCAGTCTATAATTAGCAAAATCTTTAGGAACAAGCTGTGGTTTCTTGATTAGCAGTTTGATAACTGCCAGTTTACAGTTTCTTGGGACATGCCCTAGGGATAATGAGGAGTTAAATAATATTAAGAAGAGGTTTAGAGATTACAAGAAACACCTCTTTTGAGAGCTAATTGGATCTAACATACATGTTGATACTTTTGAAGTTTTGATAAGTTTTGTTAGCTATTCTTGACCTATGACAGCATTACTGATGTTGCTTGAAGGGAATAATATGAGACACTGTCTTCTGAGGTGCTATGACAGATGGTTGCATGATTCCAATTTTGTTTCTGATGAATTAAATTTTTCAGCAAAGAAATTCATGAAGTCAATTTTCTCTTAAGAATTCATATATTCACACACTCTTCACAGATGTGCCCATTGTGCGATTACAGCACACACTTATTCACAAGACTCCTTTCCTCTATTGCAGCCGGTGCCAGGATTTCCAGTCTTCGCCAGCACAGTTAAAACAATAAATTATCGTACATAAGTCCTTTGAACTGTTACTCTGCTTTTGGGTCCCTTTGTCTTGCTCTCGCACTCTGACAGAATAATCTAGTCAAGTATGGACCCAGCAGAGGAAGCTACTCTTCGCTCTGCCCTCTATCTGCAGGGAGCCGTGCTGGGACATTAGCAGGATCAAATCTCTGCATCTTACTGGGCTCTGGAGATGATGCTGTCGCACCTCGCTGAGCTCCACGCAGTTGTTCAACAGCTCCACCCACCTCCTGATGAAGGTCCCTCTCAGGAAGAACCCTTACTGGCTCTGGCGGTTCCCATCGTCCCTGGTCATTCAGAGGCTTGTAACCCTCCTCCAACCCCTTATTCAGTTGAAGTGGGATCTTGTAGCACATTCCTTTCACAATGTTCATTGTTATTCATGTTACAGCCCTCTGCGTAAGTCGGGAGAACCCGAATTTCACATAAGGAGAAGCAGCGACGCCTCGTTCATTGACCATGCTTTCATTGTGCTTGCTCTGGCCACTTCTTTGCTTCCTGTCTGGTAATAGACACCGCTCGTCATTAAGAAGGGGTTACTGGTGAGCGCAACAGCTTTGGACTTTGTACACTTATCCCATCCCGACTGCAGTATGAATCTACTTGTCACAAGGTCTCAACCCTGGTGATTCCAGAGCCAAAGGGAACATTACGGACATTGACTTGGCATCCAAATGGCAGCTTCCCATGGTGCCATTAAATTGGCACACCCCTGTCTGTCATCACCCAGTCCACAAAACCAGTCATCTTCATCTCCTGTAATCATTTGGAGCAGGACCTGTACTTTTACCTGATCCAATCTCAATTGACACCGGTAGTGTTGGGGCATCCTTGGCACAACCCACACATAGGCTGGTCAACCAAAACTGTTCTTGCTTGGAGTTCTTACTGTTTGTCACACTGTCTTAATTCTGTAGTCTCTCCTGTCCAGTCTTGTGTTCCATCAGAGTATGAACCTGCAGATTTATCCAGAGTACTGTTGACATACCATGTTTTGAGGGCGATGTTCAGCTGGTCCCAGCTTCCTGAATTGCTTCCTGGCACCTCGCCTCCTCTGGGATGGCTGTTTTCACTCTTGGCTCCCGAGAGTATAGAAGTATATGAAGAAGTATATCAATGATTCTCTGGTAGCCGGGCTCATCTGCTTGCTTGGACCCTGAATAGATTATCGGGAGCTGAATGACATCACAGTGAATAATCGCTATAATTTGCAGGGAGCATCCATCTTAACAAAGTTGGACCTACGCAATGCTTATCACCTTGTCCGAATTAGGTAGGGGGATGAGTGGAAGATGGCTTTTAACACGCATAGGGGGCACTTTGAATATTTGGTTAGCCACGCCGTCTTCCAGGGGCTTGTAATTGCTGTGCTTAAAAACATGGTGGATCATTGTTTATCTTGATGACATTCTGATCTTCTCCCAGAATATCCAGGACCATGTTCACACATCAGGCAGGTGATTCAGCAACTGCTAGAGAATTGGCTGTTCGTCAAGGTGGAGAAGTGTGCTTTTCATGCACAGTTGGTTCCATTACGGGGGTTCATCATTTAGTCCGAGAGAGTGCACATGGACCCTGTTAAGGTCAGAGCCGTCTTTGATTGGCCAACCCCAGATTCGCGCAAGGCATTGCAGAGGTTTCTGGGCTTCACTAACTTCTATCAGAGATTTATTAGAAATTAGAGCCAACTCAAAATAAAAAAAAAATAAAAAAATCACTTTATTGTCACACTACCATGTACAGATGCTGCAGAGGCTTCACACTCGACTGCCAAGCGATCCAGTGAGAGCTGAAGGTCACGGACTGATGATGACATGAAGACAACATAATCTGCAAAAAGCAGCGATGAGATTCCCAGCCCACCGAACCGCACACCTTCCCCACCCCGACTACGCCTCGATATCCTGTCCATGAATATGTTCCTCCCAATCACGCCTTTCCATGTGTCCCTGTCATTTCCCACATGCTCGTTGAAGTCACGCAGCATCACTATGGAGTCCCCTACTGGGGCCCTATTCAGGACTCCATTCAGGGTCTCCAAGAAGGCCGAATACTCTGAACTACTGTTCGGTGCATATGCACAGACAACAGTCAGAGTCCCCCCCCCACACAACCTGTTGGCGTAGGGAGGCGACCCTCTCGTCCACCGGGGTAAACTCCAACGTAGCGGCGCTCAGCCGGGGGCTTATGAATATCCCCACACAGCCCGTCACCTCACACCCTGGGAAACTCCAGAGTGGATTAGAGTCCATCCCCTATCCAGGAGTACAGATCCAGAGCCAAGACTGTGCGTCAAAGTAAGCCCCACCAGATCCAACTGGTAACGCTCCACCTCCCTCACCAGTTCCGGCTCCTTCCCCCCCAGTGAGGTGATGTTCCACGTCCCTAGAGCTAGCCTTTGCTGCCGGGGTCTGGTCGACAGTGTTTTTTTTAATTATTTATTTGCTGTTTATATATTTATTTGATTGTTGGTCAACTGAAAAAAAAAATCTCAGTTTGGTTCTTATTATAGTGTTTTGTGAATGCTTACGGTAAGAGGACTCAAGTGTGAAAACCACCTTTTGGCAGTTGAACATGTGAAAAACATTACCTTATTTTTTTTTTGTCACAATAGCAGTTCAAATCACAATCGAAATATTTTTCAAAATAATCAAAATATGTCTTTTTGTCATAATTGTGTAGCCCTTGTCTGAAGTGTTGGTACATCACAGCAAAAGTCGCAAGTTTATCCTTTTTATGTGAAAATTTAATTTCACTGTGATATTCTATGCTACTGAAGGTTAAGATTTATTTCAGCTGAACAAAACCATGCCTACTTCATCTGTGGTGACCACGATGCATTTGAACACCTGCTGTAGGAGAACTCCTGTCCGCAAAAACATGAGGTCTGTCCAAGGGCTGAATAAGTGGCGACAGAGCGGTGTGATAGCTGCGTGATGTGTGCCGTGGCACCATGCCCATCTTGGGACTCGAGTCTGAAACCGGTGCTGAGGGGTCTCACATGCATTGACCCGAGTGGCATGACTGCCACCGAGGATGCCATATGCCCCAGGAGCCTCTGAAAATGTTTCAGTGGAACCACTGTCCTCAGTCTGAATGACTTCAGGCAGTTCAGCATGTCTCATCATTGAGACCGAGTCTAACTCCATGTCGAGAAAAGAGATTCTCTGAACCGAGGAGAGCTTGCTCTTTTCCCAGTTGACCCAAAACCCTAGACGGCTGAGGTGCCAGAGCACCAGGTCCCTGTGTGATTGCGGACACAGCCACTCTCATCGCCACGATTGCCTCGAGCCCGCGCACCTCGCACCTCGCTGTTCACGGGCATAAATGCTGTCTGTTCGTGCTCCAGTTGTCAATCATGCGAATGGCAGTGATTTACACCAAATTTGGATGTTTACATGGATTTATACAGTTAATCCACCTGAAGTAGCTGCGATAGTTTCCAATACCCCCACGAGGGCTTGGAGTAAATGCATAAATACTGCTTATGACATGAGGGACAAAGCGCACTGATATATTGCTGCACTGATTTAAAAATGTACACTTAAAAACTGATGTCATAAGAGCCCAGTTACAGAATCACCCTGAAAATGACCATCTCATTACACAGAAAAGCCCACATTAGATTTAGAGCCAAAACTTACCTCAGCGTGCTGCCATTGTTTCATTCAATAATCTCTCAATAAATAACACATTAATTCAAATAAAACCCAGTAATGTAACAATAGAAAATAAAAAAAATTTAAAGACGTAAAAGTACAAAAATTTCATTAGAAATTTACTTGAGCGAGAGTAAAAAGTACCCACTTTTAAACCTTCTCTAAAAGTAAATTTATCCCCAAAAAGTTACTCAAGTAAATGTAAGGGAGTAAATATAATGTGTTACTACCCACCTCTGCATAGAACTAATGATATTTATTTGGGGTAGAATATTAATTTTGACTACTGACATGCGAGTGCGCGACAAAGAGTGTAAAACCATCCATCTCTGAATATTCGACTCAACTTTTGCAAAAATCGACATAAAATTGACTTTGGATATAAGAGTGAGGGAGTAACCCAATTCAATGCCTAAATATTTCACAAAAGAGCATTGGGGAGATATCTCTGTAAGTCTGACAGAAACAGCAGAGTGTCATCCGCATATAATGAGATAGAGAGAACCGACGAACCTAACTTGATATGAGCGATAAGTTTCATTTGTCTAATGAATTGCGCCAGAGGCTCTATTGATAAATTAAAGATCAGTGGGAAAAGAGGGCAACCCTGCCTAGTTCCTCTGTGGATACTGAAAATGTCTGACATATGCCCACCAGTGGACACTCTGGCTGTGGATTTGCATATAAAAC
Source organism: Xyrauchen texanus (assembly GCF_025860055.1). Taxonomy (NCBI): domain Eukaryota; kingdom Metazoa; phylum Chordata; class Actinopteri; order Cypriniformes; family Catostomidae; genus Xyrauchen; species Xyrauchen texanus. Next base: position 17,168,905 of record NC_068277.1, on the reverse strand, counting down.
TTGTATCATATTAATGAACTGATCAACGAAGTATCACCATTCTAACCAATCAAAGGCCTTTTTGGCATCCACAAATAATAAACCTCTGCGTGACTCCAGATTCTCTGCTTCTGCTATTAAGTGTATCACCCGATGGACATTATCTGATTCCAAACAGCTGGTAATAAAACTGGACTGATCCAGACTAATTAAATTACGAATCTCTGATTGCAACCTATGAGTAATGACTTTAACATATACTTGTAAATCTTCATTAATCAAAGAGATAGGTCTATTATTGGAGCAGTCAGTAGCGTCTCTTTCAGGTTTATGTAACACAGTGATTAATGTGGCATTTAAGTCCCTATGAAAAAACCCTTTGGAGATAGCAGAGTATATAGTGGATGACCATATTGGGCCCAGTATATCTGATAATTATATAAACAGTTCAACTGGAAGGCCATATATACCTGGGGATTTCCCTTTACTGGTATCTAATATTGCTTGGTGTATTTCATCCAATGTAATTGGGGTGTTGGGAAACCCTGCCATCTTGACTGATACTAATAAAATTAGTTAATTCAACTCTCAGTTGCACAAGGAACCCTTTATTTTGTAGTAACTGTGCATTGAACCTTCATCTTGATGTCTTGTGGAGCATGTTAATCTGAATATTACTCAATATACCACAGTTAGTTCCGGTCCTCAAATCTGATTGGATGAGAGACGTTCCATGGGCACTGATGGTGTGACAGCATCAGCACTCAGATGCTTCACTGTGTGTATCACTCCACTTGTGTTCCTGCTGTTCTAAACTAAAGTGAAATTGTAGTGCATATGTGTTAGGAGTTACTGTCTTTATTTTTGAAATTACATATGTTAGCCAGCAGGTGGTGGCAAAAGATAATTTTTGTGTGTAATATGAGCCAGTTGGTGACTTAAAGTGAAATCTTCCGAAGTTGGATTCTGAATTCGTCAGGCAACACTAGCACCTAAATCTGCTGAAAACATTCTAAATGCTTTTGAACCTCATTTTTTGCAGTGGAGACCATTTGTTTGTATGGTCTAATATTGTGTTGAACACTACGTACATGTCAGAGCCTATTAGAAGTTTGTAACCAGTAAGTGATAGCAATCATTTAGTGAGTTCTGGAAAAGTGGAAGAATCATATATTTGGGGCATAAATACTGACAAAAGCAATCTTCATTCCCTCTATAGAAGTACAGCAATAGGCAACTTGTCCAGTTATAGAACTGTGTTTAAATAAGTGCACCGCCCCTTTTTTCTTAGAGCTACAACCTGATGCAGCAACCAGGATGTAATATCTATTTTGCAGTGTCAGTATTTGATGAATCCATTTCTTTAAGTAGCACAACATCAATCTCTTTCCTTTGCAGTAGATTCAGAACCTGTGTGCATTTATTTAACTTACGTTAAGAGAAAGTGCTGCAGCTTAACCATTATCTATTAGGCATTTGCACCAGCAAAATAACATGCAAAACTGTGGACCAATCCATATTTCTCCAATCTGAATATTCATATTTATGATCGCAAATAGAAAAATATCAATCCCTTGTGTTAGAAACATCCCTTCCCACCCCACCCCACTGAACCCCCCATAGCAAACATCTGTGGTGTTCATGGGGCAACGTCTGAGCACTATTCTTGCCATAACCCCCCAATAATAATCATGTTATATTACTGATTTAACTAAAAAAACATAGAAATTGGTCAAGGGACACTGAACAGCATCCAAGTATCCTACACATACATATATGAACAGTCTGCCTTTAGTGGTGAAATCTTGAAGTTGGAACGCAGCAGTAGAACATAACAATGAGCGAACAAAGAACAACACCAAAAATTTAAGTTAAGTTACCACATCATAATGTTTGTCAAAAAACAATCTAGGCTTATCCAGGAGCATGTTTATTTTATCCTCTGTTGACATTTAATAGACAGTTGGGCCATTGTCCTCCATGGCTTCCTGGAGATGACAGTCCAGTGAATGGTGAATGGTTGGCAGACAGATCTTTCTGCATCCTCCTGTGATTCGAACGCTTGATTCCGACCATTATGGGAGACTCTTAACATTGCAGGTAGATAAGGAACGATTTATACGAAGTTTTTCTCTGATGGCTGAAAAAGCCTTTCTTCTCTGAGCAGTCTCATGGCTGTAATCTGCATAAAATCCAAGGCGGTCACCATCAGGTAAGGTGGGCTTTGCTTTCCGAGCACCTTGAAGGATGATTTGTCTGTCAAAATAACAAAGAAGACAAAAGATCAACACCCACAATTTAGAAAAGCCAGAATTGGAATAAATTCTATGTGCCCTGTCAATCTCTATGGGGTGTGAACATGTGGAAAGATTGGGGATCCAATTTGGCATGCCCAATTCCCAATCCACTGTAAATACTCATGGTGGCGTAGTGACTCACCTCAATCCGGGTGGCAGAGTATGAATCTCAGTTGCCTCCGCGTCCGAGATGTCAATCCGTGCATCCGTGCATCAAGTGGCTTGTTCAGCACGTTACCGCGGAGACATAGCACGTGTGGAGTCTTCACACCATACACCGCGACATCCACTCACAACTCATCACTTGCCCCACCAAGAGCGAACCACATTATAGTGACCACGAGAATGTTACCCCATATGACTCTAACCTCCCTAGCAACCGGGCCAATTTGGTTGCATAAGAGACCTGGCTAGAGTCACTCAGCATGCCCTGGGATTCAAACTCGTGAACTCCAAGGGTGGTAGTCAGTATCTTTATCTAACCCCCCATAGCAAACATCTGTGGTGTTCATGGGGCAACGTCTGAGCACTATTCTTGCCATAACCCCCCAATAATAATCATGTTATATTACTGATTTAACTAAAAAAACATAGAAATTGGTCAAGGGACACTGAACAGCATCCAAGTATCCTACACATACATATATGAACGGTCTGCCTTTAGTGGTGAAATCTTGAAGTTGGAACGCAGCAGTAGAACATAACAATGAGCGAACAAAGAACAACACCAAAAATTTAAGTTAAGTCACCACATCATAATGTTTGTCAAAAAACAATCTAGGCTTATCCAGGAGCATGTTTATTTTATCCTCTGTTGACATTTAATAGACAGTTGGGCCATTGTCCTCCATGGCTTCCTGGAGATGACAGTCCAGTGAATGGTGAATGGTTGGCAGACAGATCTTTCTGCATCCTCCTGTGATTCGAACGCTTGATTCCGACCATTATGGGAGACTCTTAACATTGCAGGTAGATAAGGAACGATTTATACTGAAGTTTTTCTCTGATGGCTGAAAAAGCCTTTCTTCTCTGAGCAGTCTCATGGCTGTAATCTGCATAAAATCCAAGGCGGTCACCATCAGGTAAGGTGGGCTTTGCTTTCCGAGCACCTTGAAGGATGATTTGTCTGTCAAAATAACAAAGAAGACAAAAGATCAACACCCACAATTTAGAAAAGCCAGAATTGGAATAAATTCTATGTGCCCTGTCAATCTCTATGGGGTGTGAACATGTGGAAAGATTGGGGATCCAATTTGGCATGCCCAATTCCCAATCCACTGTAAATACTCATGGTGGCGTAGTGACTCACCTCAATCCGGGTGGCAGAGTATGAATCTCAGTTGCCTCCGCGTCCGAGATGTCAATCCGTGCATCAAGTGGCTTGTTCAGCACGTTACCGCGGAGACATAGCACGTGTGGAGTCTTCACACCATACACCGCGACATCCACTCACAACTCATCACTTGCCCCACCAAGAGCGAACCACATTATAGTGACCACGAGAATGTTACCCCATATGACTCTAACCTCCCTAGCAACCGGGCCAATTTGGTTGCGTAAGAGACCTGGCTAGAGTCACTCAGCATGCCCTGGGATTCAAACTCGTGAATTCCAAGGGTGGTAGTCAGTATCTTTACCACTGAGCTACCCAGGCCCTCTCGACAACATTCTTTGCAAATATCCGATGGGGTCATTTCCTTCAGGAAATAGGCGCGACTGGTCTTCCATCTCAATGCACTTTCGTTGTTTTCTTCGTTTCAGCTGAGAAAGAATGTAGTGTCCTTCTTGGCTGGGCGCAAACTCAGTTGTAGATTGTCGACATTCATTGTAAAGGAGGACAAAAATTTTCCAGAGAGCCTAACTCCTCTTTGAGCGCCCAGAGTATGGCTCCATTTTCGTTGATGAAGTCTTTGAAAGGGATAAGCACCGACTTTATAGCTTCTGACAGCATGCCCGAGACTGTCACACGCATAAACCTCTTTTGTGCTTCAATGGCCTGGCTAGCTATTGAAGCGATCTTGTTGTTGAGAGTTTTGATATGCTTGTTGATCATGCTGGACTTATGTGGAGACATATTTTTCCCTGGAAGCCATTTTAGACAATAAACGACTTGGATGCAAAAACAACAAAAAAATCAGTTGTTTTTTTTTCAGGAGTTTAGTGCAGTGTGACCTTCTAGCTGTGTGCGCCACTGTAAGTCCAGTAGATCTTATTGTAACATGATTTTGAAAACATGAATTACTACATGTCAGACTAGATTTTTTAAATCATTAATATGTATTCTATGTAAACCTGTTTTAAAGGAGGTCTGGGTGTCTGGCTTATACCTTAAATGTCCTCTGTACAACTATAAAAGAACATTTGCTATTTTAACATTTGCAAATAGCATGCATCACGTGTGTGTTTTTAAGTTAGTTTAAGTAAATTTATGTCATTAAAGTTATGTTGACTGTTCTGCAGGTTCTTGCATCCTCCTTGCCCATCCTTTACCTGTTACAATAACGTACTGTTATTTTATAAACCTGTGCTACACTGATGGCTTTTACTGTTGCCAGTGGTGTAAAGTAATACTTTGTTACTGTACATAATTATGTTTTTTCAAAATTTGTTTGAGTATTTAAATTTTTACTCTGCCAAATTTTTTGTCAAATTAATACTTTTTACTCTGAAAAAAACCCTTTTTTTACTTGTTACCCTAGCACAAGACAAAGACAGAGTCTTAGTATATGCTCATGGAGTCTGTGTCTTACCAGCGAGGAACACTTTTATGAAGGAATGAGAAGGTCTGAAACTAAATAAGCCTAAACACATTTTCAAATGTATTGATAAGGTGCAATTTTCCCTTGCTGTGTACAAACATGACAGTCTAAATGTATTGATTAATGTTGTAAAGCAGTTCAATGGAAAGGAGGAGGCGAAAACCGGCTTGATAATATAAATAATAGTTTAATGAAGAAATAAACCAAAAGACACAAACACACACATAGGACGGACAGCTGCCCATAAATGTTCTCTCTCTGTCGCACCACCGTCCGCAGTCGGCCTTTATCACTCTCGAGGCTTGATTAGCCTGATAAGGGACCGGGTGTGTAAAATCACGACCCGGCCCCGCCCTCCACCCTGTCACATATGTATATAAGGCACAGAATGCGAAGAACACAGAAATCATAGAGATTTGTGATGTTGTGGAACAAGGGCAGATTAACAGGGGTTGCATGAGGAAAGAAAAACCATTGCCAGCCCATCTGTCACCCCAGAATTTTGTATCCCAATGTCTAAAATTAAAAAATGTAAGTATATACATAGATGAGCCATATCATTATGACTACATGCCTAATATGCTGTTGGTCCTCCATGTGCTGCCAAAACAGCACCAACTCGTCGAGGCATGGAATCTATCTGAAGAAAAGTATATTTAAAGCAGGTGCAACAAGACAAGAGTCAGCAGTCTCAGAGTGGCTGATAGAGAACATATCTCAGTCCAGAGCAGTGCAGGTGACAAACAGACATTGCGTGACATGAAATGGAACATATAATAGGAAGTTGATGGTGCAATAACTGAAGAAGAACCTCAGAATTAAAATTTCAGCCAATTAGCGCTTTGTACACGCAATTTCACCAAACCATTTGTGCCTAGACTTGGCGTTTGCTTGCACAAAAATATTGAAAATTCATGGCCATGCATGCCCACCTTCTTTGCTCATATATCGTATAGTGCTGCGATTAAAGGTGCAGTCAGGGCTGGATTGGCAATCTGGCATACCGGGCATCCCGGTGGGCCGACGCACTTTGGGGCCAATCAGGGGCGGACACGCCATCGGGAGAACTGAGCGGGCTGGTGGGTTTGCAACGAAACTGGCTGAATGGGCCGCAAAAAGCTAAAATGAGCGCAGTAAATATGTTGATGGTTGGTATACTAAGTTATACATCTGTATAGACAAATACATTGAAGTCTTAGTGTCATATTTATTCTGTTGGTTCATGTTTTTCCATGACTTTTATTTTCAAGTTTAGTTCCTGTTCCTGTTCCCTCATATGATCTTGTCATGTGTTTCCCCTGTACATGTGTCTTGTTTTCATTGGTTCATTGTTTGATTACTTTGTTATTAGTCTTGTCTTTTCATTGGTTATAGTTAATTTAGTCTTGTTATCTTGTTTATTGTTTAGTCTTGTGATTGGTTGTCTTGTTTACCTGTTACCCATGTCCTTGTATTTAAGCCCTCATGTTTGCCATTTTCTGGGGTTAGGTATTGAGAATGTAACTTTGTTGTTTTGGTCAAGCCATAGTCAAGCCAGGTCTATGTTTATGTTTCATTCACATTTATAGTTCGGGATACTGGTTAACACGTTTGGAAAAACAAAACTGCACTTGGATTCATCTTCACGTCATCATCTCTGCCTGTTTCCAGCAATGTTACAGAATACCTGACTGCCCATAATGAACCCAGCAGTACGTCCCACGTCATGGTCGATGAGCCAGATAACGAGCCAGCCAGCAGGCCATGTCAATGCCAAGCCATAGTCAAGTCATAGTCAAGTCATGTCAAGTCTAGTTTTTGTAAAGTTTAGTTAGGTTTATTTTTTTTGTTTCATTCACATTTATAGTTAAGGATACTGGTTACCATGTTTGAAAAATAAAACTGAACTTCGGTTCATCTTCATGTCATCTCTGCTGTTTCCAGCAACATTACACTTAGCTACAAAAAAACAATTTAATACTTTCATCGGTGTTGCCCAGGAAAAAAAAAAGAATTCACTGAACACACATTGTTGTTGACCTGTGTTCACAAGGGGTAGGTTGTCACAATTGAACCTGCCATTAAACCAGAGGCACAGGTTTTATGAGTACATTCATGTGAGCATCCCTGATCTAATGTAATTTGAGAGGGGTTTTAACCTGTGTCTAAAATGGCACACAAAACAACTTCTAGGGAAAACCCATATGTGTGTAATTAGACCTTTAACTCAAAACCTCCTAGTTACTTATAGCCCTTGTGACAAATAGTGCTAGACTCCTTAAATCAAAATAATCTAGCTTCAATATATGTAATTTTCCAAAAATAATTTAAATATTTTACATGTAGAACTTGCATTAAGGGCAATGAATAGATCACTCAGATCACTCAGATTTTTCACAAATTAAATAACTCAGATTTAAAGAAACATTATATCTGCATGACAATGGCTCTGCTGGTGAATATGATCATCACAGGCAATGTCCAGGTAACATCAAACCATGAGATACATCTGCCAGAAGAGCAGTTACTAATCACAGCTTGCGCCAAATTTTTCTCTGCATGCTGCTTGCAATTTTAGGTTTAAACCACAGATTATGCCCATGGACATACGGGTATAAAGGCGAGGCAAATACTAGAGTTCATTCAGAAATTTTCTTCGGAGACGATGGTTGTGCATGATGTTCGCGTGAAGACACACCCGTTCCTGTATTCTTCTGATGCTACTGCATGCTGTTGGATTGAGATGCTGTTGGATTACAGCGGCGAGGTGCATGATGAGCTGATGTTGCTCGCTACCCTCGACGGAGGAGCGGCCCACGGGTACACAGCGATTCCCCCGGTGGATAGGGCTGTTGCACTCCATTTATGCCCTGGAAACCCTACCACCTGGCGTGGTCGCCCTGTACTTGCTTCCAAGGCCTGTAGGACAACATCCTCACTGTCAGCGAAGGCCTACAGTGCCGCCGGAAATGCCGCTTCTGTCCTGCACGCCATGGCCCTCCTGCAAGTCCACCAGGCCAAGGCGCTTAAAGAATTGCTTTTGGGTATCCCTGATCCCGACGTGCTGCAGGAACTGCGCTCAAAGACCTACCTCGCCCTCAGAGCCACGAAGGTCATTGTGCAGTCACTCGGGCAGGTGATGGCCACCCTCGTGGTCCAGGAACGACACCTATGGCTGAACTTGGTCGAGATGTGTGAGACCGAAAAGGTTCACTTTCTTGATGCCCCAGTCTCCCAGTTCGGTCTCTTCGGCGGCACCGTCGAGGACTTCACCCAGCAGTTCTCCGCGGTGAAGAAACAGACGGAGGAGATATCACATATCCTGCCCCGCCGCAAACCTGCCGCCTCGGGCCCTGCCCCCTCTGCTTGCCGAGGGCGTCCCCCTGCGAAGAAACAACAAGCTGCTCCGCCTCAACCTGGGCCCAGCTCTCAGCCCATGCGTCGAGCGCTCCACAGGAAGCAGATGCCCCCCGTCTCCCAGGCGCTCCTGTGATCCTAAGACCACGACCGAGCCCAAGGTTCCTACCACGCCCTTCAGAGACCAGGTAGCGAACCTGCAAGCGCTGCCCCGGGAGGAGGCAGACCCAGCCCCTTCGTTGCTGTGTCCAGTACGTGCTTTGCGTACCTATCTGGATCGCACACAGAGCTTTAGATGTTCTGAGAAGCTCTTTGTATGCTTTGGAGGACAGCGGAAAGGAAACTCTGTCTCCAAACAGAGGCTTTCCCACTGGGTAGTAGATGCCATTTCATTGGCCTATCACACCCAGGCCGTGCCCCCCCCTTTGCGGGTCTGAGCTCACTCAACGAGGAGTGTTGCATCCTCATGGGCACTGGCCAGGGGAACCTGCCTAGCAGACATTTGTAGAGCAGTGGGATGGGCAACACCCAACACCTATACGATATATTACAGTCTCAGGGTTGAGTCAGTTTCATCCCGTGTTTTCTCAGGTCCGAGCCAGTAGAACTCGGTAACACGCTGATTGGCTGGCCGGGTGAATCGCTTGCATATAGCGCCCTTTCCCTCGGTTGAGGTAAAATTGTGCGTCTTTTTTCCCCAGGAGATTCCACATCTCGAATCACTGGTCGATTCCTCCCTAGCCCTCATGGGTCCGCAGTTCAGCGGAGGAACTCGCTGACCCAATCCACTATGGGTATGCAGTCTACTCTGTACTGGAATAGGTGCTCCGCAGGGTGAGGACTCCTACTCGGACTCCCCCTGAATGTATTTTCCGCAATACGGTCCCCTTATGAGCGGACCCGCGTTTTCCTTGGGTACGTTTCGGCTGCCCCCCGGTCGCCGTGTGTAGCAACTCCCCCTCGCTAAGGCTGGATCTACCACCGTGCCACTTCCACGTGTCGCCTAAAAAACACATGTGATTTATTCGCCACTTTACCTCCCCGCCGGGCAGGGGTGGTCTCCGCAGAGTCTTTTCCCCCTGAAAGAATAGGAAATTGGGTAAGACCCCCTTCCCTCGATGCATGTAAGGGCCCCGGCTGTCTATTGCTCTATGCGAGAAACATAGAGAGAAAAGAGGTCCGGCCAGGCTTGGCCCGTTCCCAGGTTGGCAAGTGTCTAGTGTAACCAGAAGGATTCTGACGACTTTTTTGGGGCATTGGGGAAGGGTACATGCAGTCTGACACAGCCGGTCATTTGGCACATAAGAAATACCTGCCCGCTCCTGTGTCAGCAGAACACGTACACGGCTCAGTGCATGGCGGATTTAAATTGGACCCCTAGTGACGCTTCTCCGACACAAAGTCTAAGAGAGCGACAGACGGGGAACGTCTAGGTTACGAATGTAACCTCTGTTACCTGATGGAGGGAACGAGACATTGGGTCTTCCCGGCCATGTCGCTGAGCCGAACCGCTGTAGTGGCCAGAACCATTTCCGGCATCTCAGAAAAATCCTGAATGAACTCTAGTATTTGCCTCGCCTTTATACCCGTATGTCCGGGGGCGGGGTATGCAAATACTGACTGCCAACTTCTCAATGGCCTTTTTTCATAGATCAGAGGTATATTTGGTGCTCAAGAGAGACCCCTAGTGTCGCTTCTCCGACACAACATCTCGTTCCCTCCATCAGGGTACTCACACATTCTAACATACATACATTCGTAACCTAGACGTTTCAAATAGTTTTTCTTCAGAAAGTTTTAAAGGATGAACTCAAATAAAATAATTATTTACAACTAAACGTTTATGTTACTGTCAGCATTTAATGGGAATTAATACAAATTAGGAGAATCTGGAAGTTTCGAATCTCATGCATATGTAAAGATAAATACATCGAAATGAAGTACATTTGTTATAATCAAGTACTATAATTAAATTTAACTATTCTGCATGCTAGAAAAATCCATTAATATTAAAATTATATTTTAAAACTGATGATTATGCCATCAAGTACTATAACCATGGACCGCAAGCTTAAAAAAACATACACAAATAAAATATATATATATTCACCTTGTGGTTGAATAAAGGGTATAAATAAGATAGGATATGAATTTGTATTCATATTGTAGGATATAAACTAGGATATAATTTTGTAAATTCTATTTTTACTCTAAAAATAAATAAATAAAAATACACAGTCCAAGCATTATAAATATTAATTATACAAAGTATGTCTCTGCAACCCCATATATTTTGGTGAACCAATATATTGTTACAAGACAATGTACATGCTAACACTATTATACACACTATAAATATTTTACAACAGGCATATATTAATTTATCTCTTAAATCAAACATGTTTTTTTTTTGCTAACTTAAAGGGAAGCTGAGCGTGTATGTAACATCCATAATGTCATTTGAAAATGTTAAATAGAGCAATTATGCAATGTAACATATTAATTAAGTGATTTTATGGCAGAAAAAGTTGAGTGTCTCCTCGCAGTCTTTGGGTTTCCAAACCTTCTCTTCTCTATCCACAGCTCCACAACGAAGATTATTAGCAGGACACTGGAGCTCTCCCTCCACAGACCATGCTTTATATTCAAGATTATCTCCATTTACCCAGAACCAATGACCAGCCAGAAAGCGCAGACCAGTCCACACATGAGCTGTCTGGGCTGTCGTGATGTTGTTTATCATTTTTGCCAAAATGCTCTCAGAGATTACACTGGCCAGATCAATGTAGTTTTGTCTGCAGTAATCCAGGGCCTCTTCCCATGTCTTATTTTGCTGCACCAGAATCAAAGACAAGACCTCCATACAATAAAATGATATTTTGATAGAGCACGGAAAATCCTGCATTTTAGAACTGGATTTTTTTACAAGAGCACAGTTTTCATCTATTGTATTCCCTTCTCCATCGCTCCAGTAAACAACTGTTGCTTCATCACCACCAGACCAAATCCATTTCTTGAAATCTTGAGGATCTCTTTGAAGTCCAACCCAGTAACTGCTATCAGTGACTTCTGGATTTTGGGAGAGCTGTTTTGCCTCTTCAAAATTGGTGACAGAGGACAGGTCATCATGATGGTCTCTGCAGTACTTCTGTGCATCTGTCCAGATCATTTTTTCTTTCACATAAATATGTTTTCTAGACAGACTAAACATCAGTTTAAACAAACAAAAAAATAGAAACACACTGACCATCGTCTTTTTTTCCATACATACGATATAAATAGTTCAGCCTTTGAGTGAGCTCAATAATGTTATCAAACATCCCAACATATATATATATATATAGATACTGTATATATATATTTGTTTACGTGTGAGACCAATAAAAAGTAGAAAGGCACTAACCAATCAGAGGTTCAGCTTCCTCATGTATTTGTCAATCAAATGTTTACAGAAACTATACACTTACCCAATGCAAATTTGCAGAAACAAAAAAACAAGCCGTATTTAAAAAAAAATGTAAGTTAGACACGTAGACCCACATCAAAATTGGTCAAACAATGAATGAACAATTAAGTATTCAGGAGACGATCTTCTGTTAATGTTGCTTAAAATTCAGTTTAGGCAATGTTATGCAAAACCAGCAAATTAGTCATTTTGTGATTTCAAACATTTCTCACATTAATTTTCACTTTCAGGGCCATAACCACAATATACACTGAGAGGAATATTTCCCCCCAATAATCAAATATGGCCAGATTGTCCCCCAAATAATTTACATCTTTGTTGATGTTCTGCTGCAGTTCATTATGCACCGATGTTTAATTGTCATGATGTTGTTGCAGGAATAACGTCTCCGGTTACTTAACTGTAACCCCTGTTCCCTGATAAAAGTGGAACGAGATGCTGCGCTGATTTTAGCACTTTGGGAACAGATTTAGGTGTGACCAGCTGTGAATATGTGTGCCATACATCAATGAAATTGACTACAATTTTTAACCTCTGCTGGTGACATTAATTGGATGCACCTGTAGCAGGGCTATAAATAGATAAGTCACAGGTGCATCGTCAGGTATTTTGTCTGAAGAGCAGACCTGGGACATCCCAGTGCAGCAATGAAGCGCAGCATCTCGTTCCGCTTTTATCAGGGAACAGGGGTTACAGTTAAGTAACCCGAGACGTTCCTTGTCAAAAAGCTAAATTTGATGCTGTGCTGATTTTAGCGCTTTGGTTCCCATTTGGGAGAATACCCACGCCGCCGCACTGTGGATGTCCGGACCCCTTACAGTTGTGTAGTTGTGCTCACAAGAGCGCGAGAGGTCTCAGACATGAGCTTGTGATGTTGACTCAAGGGCAAAAGAGCCCGGAGTGTCATGAACATCCAAACTATAAAATCTTATGAATGTGTGCAGAGAGGACCAGCCTGCCGCATCACAAACATGCTGCAGAGGAACAGCTCTAGCCAAGGCTTTAGAAGAGGCGACCAGTCTGGTAGAGTGAGCCCTGATACCTACTGGTGAAGCTTGACCGCATGCCTCACCCAATGCGACAGTCTGCTTGGTGGCGGCCACCCCCCTGTTGCAGCTCCCATGGCAAACTAATTGTTGCCCTGACTTATGCCTCTGACAAATGTGGACATAAGTCTGAAGGGCACAGACTGGACAAAGTATGTGAAGTCTTTCCTGATTCGGCATTGTAAACAGCGGGGAGCAGAAGGCTTCGAGAGGGACCAGATTTCCAGTCGAGAAAGGAACCTTAAGCAGGTAGTCAGGATGAGGGTGCAAAATTGCTTTAGCCATTCCTGGGGCAAAATCTAAGCAGGCTGGCAAGACAGACAGAGCCTGTAGATCCCCAATTATTTTTAGAGAAGTAATTGCCATAAGAAAAACCATCTTGAGAGTCAGAAGTTTATCAGATGCTGACTCTAGAGGTTCGAAGGGGGGTCTCAACTAGACCCTCAAGGACTATTGCTATAGTGAAGGGATCCTGGTCCTAGCAGGAGGTCTCAGTCACTGTGTTGTCCACCCGCACCAAGACATAGCAGCCTCTGTAGGAAGTATTTCAGGGCCAGAAATACAGCCATCATCTTGAGACAGTTAATGTGACAATCGAGCTGATGACCCTCCCATTCCCCTTGAGCTGGATGACCACTTAAGACCACTACCCAGCCCGTCAGGGAGGCGTCTGTCGTTAGCAACCTGCGACGGCAAGATGCACACAGAGTGGGACCCAAAGTGAGGAACTGGTGTCTGAACCACATAGAAAGGGTCCGCAGACACGCGGCGCATAACCCTTATCAGCCTAGGGGATTGGCCCTTGGATGAAATCCCCTGGCTTTGAGCCACAGCTGAAACAGTCTCACGTGCAAAAAGCCCCAAAGGGATCACAAAGGTTGCAGTTGCCACGAGACCTAGTAGTCATTGATACTGATGAACAGTGCAACCTTGGCCTAGCCTGACTTTGCTCAGGGTGTTCTGAATTAACTCGATTCGAGCGAGAGACAATTGTGCCCGCATTGTGATCGAATTCCATGTGATCCCCAGATAGGTAGTTTTCTGAGTGGGATAGAGGATGCTTTTCTTGGCGTTAAGCCTCAACCCCAGAGAAACCAGATGAGCTAAGATGATATCCCTGTGCTGTAATGCCAGTTCTTGTGACTGTGCTAGTATCAGCCAGTCATCTATGCAATTCAGAATGCGGATGCCCCGGAGTCGCAAAGGAGCCAGTGCTGCATCCATGCATTCCGTGAATGTGCGGGGTGATAAGGCTAGACCGAATGGAATAACCATGCCGCTGAAACGTGGAAGATGGAAAACTAATTAAATTCTTTAGCCTTTTTCTACTGTTCTTAGGACCCACATAGAAACACCTGGCAGTAGTTTCCACGCTGCCAGGTTCTCTGAGATGGGTATCGATTCTGACATTTCCTGTTGAGGGGATGTTGAGTGTCCCGTGTCCTGGACTACGGCAGGAATCAACGGAACACCCCAAAAACACCCCTGACCTGCTGCCTGATAAGCCTTCCCCACAAGCATGGAGGTGGTCCTGCACAGCTTTGTGGGGAGAGTGTGTCTCTTTAGCAATGATGCCAAGCCAGGCGAGAGATAATCCATAAGTGTCTCTTCTACCAGTGGAATCACCGAATACCCCCGTGTCTCAGCACCTACGATAGTTGAATATGTCAATGTCGAGGGCATGAAGCCACATGAAGTATAAAGATTCCTCCATGAACGAGAAAGCTCATCATGGAGGTCTAACTGTAGCCTGGTCACAGCCCGAGTAACCACCTCGAGTAATTCCTCAGCCGCTTTATTGTGCATGGAATGTTCAGAGATGGGTGCTCAAAGTCCGCAGACTCAAGAGATTCAGCTTCCCCTTTGTGAACCGAAGAGGCGCCGAAGCATGCTTCAGGCTCACGAGAAGGATCAGCTGGATCTGGGGAGAGAGAGAGAGCGAGCGATAGGGATGGACCCGTCTCTCGCTCCTCAGCCAGATCAATGCGAGATCCCCAAAACACACAAAACAAAACTGGTGTGTGTCCATTTCAGCCATAGAGTGAAAACACGGGAACACTGCCTAACAAATTCTAACTCCTAACAAAGGAAAGAAAGTTCTGACAGCTTGAGAAGCACAACACACACACAGAGTGATCTGAAGACAAAAGATCTGATGATGCATTACATACTGTATGCATCTGAAAGATACTCATGCATTAATGAAGTCATGCCCAATCTTTCTCACTTGCATTTTTATTACCATATCAAAGAAATGTAAAACGTAAAGAGGTATATTGATATTTGCCAAATAAGTTTGTGAAATTTCAAGGTTTTCCATAAATTTGATTGGAAGAGAGACTTGATTCAAAACAATAAAGTTAAGCTACCTGAAATATTCTCTACTTTTTCTTTGTTGCTATGTCACACCAATAGTATATCTCTGTACAGGTTTGCACTTTTCTTATCATTTTTTTATTCAGAACTTTGTATTGCAGCACTTCTTCTGTTACTCTCTATGCAGAATGAATGGCTTATGGTCTTTTTCCTCATTTGTAAGACACTTTGAATAAAGGTGTCTGTTACATGAATACATTTAAATGTTTATGTGGTACTACGAGTCTGTCTTTACCTTTTTGTAATAAATAAAAGCACTTAAATTTGTTATGTCCCTATTAATCTAGGGGTATCGAAGGGACATCAACATAAACCAGAACAGAACCAACTAGAACAACCTTGTGTAACTAAATAGAAAGAAGCTTAAGCAGGCTTTACTGAGAATAATTAAATGTATTTACATATTTACATACACATGATCCAACAAAAGAAAACACAAAAATGGTGAAAAGGGAACAAGAGTGTTGCAGACAAAAAGAAACAAGGAAAACCAAAAACCAACTAACTAAAGGCAGAAAAGGCTTACTTAAAACAAAAACACAAAATAAATCTGCCTACTCTAGCTAAAAAAAAAACAACATACAATTGGTGGCGATCACTCAATTGGTGTTACTAGACAGTGTTAAGGTCTACATGTTGCAACATGTGCAGGGCCCCTAACCTGTTCCCAATTCAAAAATATAATATGTATCCAGAAAGGTCCAAGGACCTTACAAAGTTGAAAGAAGAAAACAAAGCATAGAAAAAAACTGAGAGGCTTGTCAATAAAAACCACAAGCAATACAAAACAGGACCCCTCATATCACAGCCATTTTGGATTTTATAGACCTAGGTGATCTCAGGACTCCACGTGCGATTGGCTGATCACACAAGACAGGCGGTGATTGACTGGATCAAAGGCAAATGGAGGAACCAATGGGAGTGGGCTCCTGCAACAGAAAACACACAGATAGAAAACAAAACACATACACCTAGAAGGCTTAACACCTCCTTCCACAAGAGCAAACATAAGGTTTGCATTCACTAAACTAGACACGAGACAACACATCAACAATAGCATTATGATGCCCTTCTTATGCCTAATTTCTAAATTATAATCCTGGACCAATAAAGACCATCTCATAAGATGCTGGTTATGATTATACACACGAGAGAGGAATGTCAGTGGATTATGATCTGCGAAAACAATTACAGGTACAGGAGACAAACCAACATAGACTTCAAAATGCCGGAGAGAGAATAACATTGCCAAAGCCTCTTTCTCGATTGTAGAATACTTTAATTGTGTTTGTTAAACTTACGGGAGAACAAACAGGATGGTCAACTCCATCCTCATCCTCCTGTAACAGCACCATACCTGCAACAAAAGCACTTGCATCTACCTCAATCTTGAATGTTAAATCAAAATTAGGAGAAGCAAGAACAGGGGCAGTACACAGTACAGCTTTCACATTAACAAATGCCTGCTGGCACTCAAGAGTCCACTCAAAGTTTTTAGAAGGACCCAGTAGATTGGTAAGTGGGGTGACAACAGTTGAGAAGTTCTTGCACAAACCTTGATAGAACCTGACCATTCCGAGAAACCTACAGTGCTCTTTTTTGTAGTAGGAGCTGGAAAGGCAGTGATCGCGGTAACATTTTGCTCAACAGGTCATACCTGCCCTTGCCCTACCTGTTTTCCCAAATAGGTTACCGTGGCCATTCCAAAATCACACATTGCAAGGTTCAAACTAAAATTAGCTCTTTCAAGATGAGTAAATACTTCCCTAAGAGTACTGATATGATGTTACCAAATCATCTAGATAGACATTACAATTTGGCACATCAGCTAAGACCACATTTACTAGCCGCTGGAACGTAGCGGCGCATTTCTCATACCAAACGCCATTACAGAGTACTGTAGAAAGTGATCAGGTGTCACAAAGGCTGAGATATCGGAGGCTTTAGGTGTTAAAGGAAACTGCCAATATCCCTTTAGTAAGTGCAGTTTAGTGACATACTTTGCTGAACCAACATTATCTATGCAGTCCTCAATTCTTGGCAATGGATAGGAGTCTAGAAGTGTAACAGCTTTCACCCTCCTGTAATCTGTACAGAACCTATAACCATCTGATTTAGGAACAATCAGGCAGGGGGAACTCCATGGACTAGAACGTGGTCTTGCCAACCCATTATCTAGAAGGAAATCAACCTCCTGTTTCATGATGGCTCTCATTACAGGATTAATACGATAGGCTTATAGTGATCCTGTATTCTGTGACTACTATGTTATGCTGTAGAACTGTGGATTGGGAAGGTACATCTCTAAAAAGAGTGGGAAAATCTGCAACTGCTTAAGATGGCAAGGTAATTTAGATATAATTTCTGAATTTAAAAGTCTAGCTGACTTTTGTACTGAATTAGAGAGAGCTAGATCATATTTAATCTCTTGCTCAGCAGATACTGAAATTATCACCAAAGGCTTGGAGGTTACATCCTCACTAACAGAAACTGACTTGACAGAAGTTGTTTCAGGACTTACCCTTGCATGGTATTGTTTTAGCATGTTAATGTGACAGACACAAGTTTGAAGTTTCCTCTCTGGAGTATGGATTACATAGTCTGTATCACTGAGCTTTTCCATGACCATGTAAGGACCTGAAAAGTGAGCAGACAGAGAAGAATCAGGGACAGGCAATAAAACCAAAACTTTGCCACCAGGTTTAAATAATCATACAATGGCCTTCTTGTCAAAACGTCTTTTCATGGCACTTTGTGTTTAAGACAAAGTTTCTTTTGCCACAACAACAGCATTGTGAAGGTGTTCTCATAACTGATTAACATAATCTAATACATTAGTCATGGGAGTAGAATCAACCAATAACAACTGATCTCTAAATATCCTCAAGTGGCCACGAAGAGTATGTCCAAAGACAAGTTCTACAGGGCTAAATCCAAGGGACTCCTGCACAGCCTCACGCACAGCGAAAATAACAAATGGAAGTCCATCATCCCAGCACTTTTCAGCACTTTTCAAACAGTATTTGCGCAGCATAGACTTGATTGAACACCTTAGAAAAAAAGTTAGAACCCTGATCAGTCTGGATAATTTTAGGGAGACCAAATGTTGAAAAAGAATTTGGTCCGTGCTTTTACCACTGAAGTAGCAGTGATTTTTCATAAGGGAATCGCCTCTGGGAATCTAGTAGTAATACACATTACTGTCAACAGGAACTGATTACCAGATTTAGTTCTGGGCAAAGGACCCACACAATCAACCATAACATGCTCAAAGGGCTCTCCCACAACAGGGATTGGACAAAGAGGAGCTGTAGGGACTTTTTGGTTTGGCTTAACAGCCAGTTGGCTTGTATGACGACAGGTTTTACAATACCGTGACAAACCTGGTTTCAGATTTCAAACCTGGCCAAAAAAAGTGTTTCAAAATACGGTTATAAGTTTTTGTGACACCTATATGTCCAGACCATACACTGTCATGAGCCAAACACAACACTTGTTCTCGTAAAACTGAAGAAATTACCACTTGATAGGTAGCACTCCAGGCTAAATCTGCCGCACCAGGAGGGGTCCACCTGCGCATTAATACCTTATCCTCAAGGTAGTACAAATCCTCTCTATCATTCATAGTGTCAGAAGTGACAACTAACAAAAAATACTTGACCAAAGATGGATCAGATTGTTGAGCTGCAATCAGAAAACTGAAGTGAGTCAAGCTTTACAGACAATTTTAAGGAAACAGGTTTACTCTTCAAACCAGAGTCTGAAGAGGAAGACACCTTTAAGTTGTCAAGGGCTTGATCCTTCATCAGCATTGGGCCTAAAAAATAATCAGACAAGTCAACATGTTCTAATTTCTGTGCTTGAGCACAAGTAATAACACAACTAGGAAAGACATCTGGGAAGTTGTTAAAGAATTCAACGGTTGTACAACAATGATCTATTCGATCTGCTACCTCGAGCATTGGTGTTTTTTAAAAGTTACTTTTACTTTCCATGAGCTATATCATTTCCCATAATAAAGTTGATCCCCTTTACAGGCAGAGTTGGATGCAGCCCAACTCTAAAGAAACCAGTGACTAAGTCTGACTTTATGTGTACAGTGTGTAAAGGTACTGGTACAAATCCCATCTCAATACCCTGGACTAAAACACTCACCCCACATGAGGTTTGATCTGTCAAAGATAACACATCTGCAAGCAAAAGTGACTGGGTTGCCCCAGTATCCCTCAGAATGCGAATCAGCCTCTGATCCTCAGGCCTTCCGGTTGCAGATACTAGCCCCTTAAAAATAAATGGAGCATAAGCAGAATCAGGAATTATGCCATTGCTAGAAACAGTTCCTTTGGAAGACAAAGGGACATTTTTAATCAAGGCCACAGTTTTTTTTTCTGACCTGAACCTTGAGATTGCATCTGCTTTCGCTTAAGGGACATACAGTCAGCTATAACATGTCCAACTTTGTGAGAGTAAAAACATTCCTTCTCTTTCAGGTGGACGGATGGTGATTTTACCTGACTAGTTGCAGAAGGCAAAGACATTAAAGGAGTAGACACTGACATAGATTTTTGATCCTTTAATACAAAGACATTTTTGTGTGTGAGCACAAACTCATCTGCTAAAACTGCAGCCTCAGACAAGGAAGAAACCCTCTGTTAATTTAAGTAAACCACAATACGCTCAGGCAAACAGTTCTTAAGAACTCTTCCAGCAGAATGAGTTCTCGGAGAGAATTGTAATCGGTAACTTTGGTCACAGCACACCACATATATCAAAGAGAGTACCTTTTTCTCTGGCAAACTCAACAAATGTCTGACTATTTGTCCTCCTATAACTCCTAAAGCTCATAGGCAAGCAAAACTGCTAATTTAACCAAATCATATTGTAAGCTATCATCTAGTGATAGTGTTGACACTACTTCCTGAGCCTTTCTCTGGACAATTTGCACTGCAGTAAAAGAGGCCATACTTCCTATAGTTCACTGTTCCAGAGTGCACAGATTTGTGTATGAATTTTTTAATCTAACACATTACTTATATCTACAGGTTTGTTCTGTGCCTAATAAACAGTTTAAAAAGTGGGTAGTTTTATTTCTCTGCATAGCTTTCTAGACAGAGAACATTGGATAAACATTGCTATACTTATTGTGAAATATGAACTGTGACTGTGAAAATATGAATTGCTACAGATGTCAAATGAGGTAAGATGTTTAAAATCATAAATATGTAGTATTTATAAATCAGTATCATAAAAGAAATATAAAAAGTAATCATAATTTGGCAGTGCATAGACATAGTGCAGCATTTTTGTATGTGGTTAACGTCTAGGTTAACGTCTGTTGTAACCTCCGATCCCTGATGGAGGGAACGAGACGTTATGTCGAATGAAGCGACACTAGGGGACTTTCTTGAAGGCCTCGGATACCTCTGAACTTGAGAAAAGGCCAAAGAGAATTTGGCAGACAGAATTTGCATGTCCCTCCCAAGGACATACAGGTATAAAGGGAGGGAATCGTGTATCTGTTCATTCAGGTTTTGCACTGAGGAGCCGAGAATGAGGCTCGGCCGTAACAGTGGCTTGGTTCAGCAACGTGGCCGGGAGGACACAAAGTCTCTTTCCTCCCATCAGGGAACGAAGGTTACAATAGTAACCTAGACGTTCCCTGTCTGTCACTCACTTCAACGTTGTGTCGAAGAAGCGACACTAAGGGTCCATATTTAATAACAGCATGCGCTGAACCGTGTACGTGCGCTGCTGACTGGGTCGGGCAGGCAGTTGCGTGCCAAGGCGACAGGCCACGGCAGACTGCACATACCCTTCCCCAACGCCCCATAAGATTGTCATAACCATATGGTTCCCTACAGCCCAAGGGGGGAACAAAACGATGTGCCAAGCATGGGAGCAAGCCGCGCCAGCCACGCCTTTTCTCTCTATGTTTCTCGCATAGAGTTTAAAGCGGCTGGGGCCATCTTAACGCTATCACACGCATCGGGAAAGGCGTTCTTTTCCAATTCCTATTCTTTCAGGGGGAAAAGATGGGGGGCCGCTATCGGGGCCGCTGATATGATCCAACAGCATATGCTCTTTCAACAGATGAAGTGAACAGTCTTGTGAATGCAGCTCGCTGATCACACAACCGGTCGGCTCTGCGACATGGGCATGGGCGACATGGGCAGTCAACAAGGGTGGCATCTTGCGGGGACCGGCACGAGGCAACAACTTTTGGGACACATTCTTATTTAGAATCTTCCAGGATCAGTGAAGACAGCAGGTATCCTGTGTATGGTGCTGCTAATGACAAGCATTAATTGAATATAACGATGTTCACTGTATTATCATGCAGCACAAAATAAGGAGACACTGTGGAAGCTGTGGTTTAGGGACATTAACCAATCAAAGGGAGATCTGCTCTTTACTCCCAAAAGTTATAAAGGTAACAGCAATGCTACACAACATGTGCAGATAGTACTACACAAAGTGCGGTGTGGGCAAGAGCACCATTAGGAGACGAGGATGAGGAGCCAATATACAGGTGAAACTCGAAAAATTAGAATATCCTGCAAAAGTTCATTAATTTCAGTAATTCAACTTAAAAGGTGAAACTAATATATTATATAGACTCATTACAAGCAAAGTAAGATATTTCAAGCCTTCATTTTTATATAATTTTGATTATTATGGCTTACAGCTTATGAAAACCCCAAATTCAGAATCTCAGAAAATTAGAATATTGTGAAAAGGTTCAGTATTGTAGGCTCAAAGTGTCACACTCTAATCAGCTAAACACCTGCAAAGGGTTCCTGAGCCTTTAAATGGTCTCTCAGTCTGGTTCAGTTGAATTCACAATCATGGGGAAGACTGCTGACCTGACAGTTGTGCAGAAAACCATCATTGACTCCCTCCACAAGGAGGGAAAGCCTCAAAATGTAATTGCAAAAGAAGTTGGATGTTCTCAAAGTGCTGTATCAAAGCACATTAATAGAAAGTTAAGTGGAAGGGAAAAGTGTGGAAGAAAAAGGTGCACAAGCAGCAGGGATGACCGTAGCCTGGAGAGGATTGTCAGGAAAAGGCCATTCAGATGTGTGGGGAGCTTCACAAGGAGTGGACTGAGGCTTCAAATGTCGTATTCCTCTTGTCAAGCCGCTCCTGAACAACAAACAACGTCAGAAGCGTCTTACCTGGGCTAAAGAAAAAAAGAACTGGTCTGTTGCTCAGTGGTCCAAAGTCCTCTTTTCTGATGAGAGCAAATTTTGCATCTCATTTGGAAACCAAGGTCCCAGAGTCTGGAGGAAGAATGGAGAGGCACACAATCCAAGATGCTTGAA
Source organism: Xyrauchen texanus (assembly GCF_025860055.1). Classification (NCBI taxonomy): domain Eukaryota; kingdom Metazoa; phylum Chordata; class Actinopteri; order Cypriniformes; family Catostomidae; genus Xyrauchen; species Xyrauchen texanus. The sequence continues at coordinate 17,146,324 of NC_068277.1, read as the reverse complement.
GTCCAGTGTGAAGTTTCCACAGTCTGTGTTGGTTTGGGGAGCCATGTCATCGGCTGGTGTTGGTCCACTGTGCTTTATTAAGTCCAGAGTCAACGCAGCCATCTACCGGGACATTTTAGAGCACTTCATGCTTCCTTCAGCAGAGAAGCTTTATGGAGATGCTGACTTCATTTTCCAGCAGGACTTGGCACCTGCCCACACTGCCAAAAGTACCAAAACCTGGTTCAATGACCATGGTATTACTGTGCTTGATTGGCCAGCAAACTCGCCTGACCTGAACCCCATAGAGAATCTATGGGGCATTGCCAAGAGAAAGATGAGAGACATGAGAGCAAACAGAAGAGCTGAAGGCCGCTATTGAAGCATCTTGGTCTTCCATAACACCTCAGCAGTGCCACAGGCTGATAGCATCCATGCCACGCTGCATTGAGGCAGTAATTAATGCAAAAGGGGCCCAAACCAAGTACTGAGTACATATGCATGATTATACTTTTCAGTGGGCCGACATTTCTGTATTTAAAATCCTTTTTTTTTATTGATTTCATGTAATATTCTAATTTTCTGAGATTCTGAATTTGGGGTTTTCATAAGCTGTAAGCCATAATCATAAAAATTATATCAAATAAAGGCTTGAAATATCTTACTTTGCTTGTAATGAGTCTATATAATATATTAGTTTCACCTTTTAAGTTGAATTACTGAAATGAATGAACTTTTGCACGATATTCTAATTTTTCGAGTTTCACCTGTACTGTACGCATGATTTTCATGCATAGCATCAAGATGTTGACATTATCCCTTCTCTCGCTGATTGTAATTTTTACTGTTCTGTACTACAGTCATGCCACCACTTTGTTGTTTCTTTAGTATATTTTTATCAAGTTAAGTATACATTAATCAGGTGTAATCAATGTAAACATTGTTGATTTGTACCACAGTTATGTCTGACGGGCAAACATGCAGTTTACTGTGTGTGTGTAAAGGCCTGTGGATGTGATGGAATGTGTGCTCAACATATGTGTGACTGTTTGAAGGTATGTGCAGTGTAGGGCTCACAGTTTAGGAGCGGGTTTGGTTATTAGCAATAAATAATAATTATCATAGATAATCATTAATTATTAAAATCAATAGAACATTGATTTGAATCAATGTTAGCTTTTTTTTTTAATCCTTTATATCAACAATCATCAAATTATTTATTATTTTTGCTAGAGAATGTCTGAATGGAGAGATTGAGTAAAACAAATCTTGTCTCTTGATGTCTCCACTCATACAATGGGGTGCCCCGAATTTAGAAAAGATAGTTAGCAGATTCTTTTAAGATTAGATATTTTTCTTTAATTTCTTGTTTTATATATACAGTGTAGGCATTGGTTGATCATGGGTACACTGAAAGCTGTCACTGTGACTAGAATTAAAGAAAATACATTTAAGAATGATTTAGATCATTTCATGTTCTCTACTTTTCAAATTTGCTTAGAGAAGTTGTTTCTTGGGTTTGTTCTGTGACCAATCATGCCAGATACAATTTAAATAAGTCACAATATATGGTGTATTTGATTGTAAAAATATTGATAATGCTAAGGAAAAACTGGTAATTGGTACTAGGTGAAAACCCATGGAGAAACATTAAGATTCAATTGAATATCATAAATAACTTCATGTTCATGTGTCTATTCTGTGTGTCAGTGATGCTTACTATGTTTTACTCTTTCTGTTGTCAGCATTGTGCAAGTCATTTCAATAAATAATTCTGGAACCAGTCTCTCACCATTGCAGATTGCTGGGCCAGATGATTTATTGAAGATACTTATATTGCACGAGAAATTCCTGAGAAAAGAAAAAAGACTGAGAAATACAGTATTTGGGCTGTTATATGATTGGCCCTCCTAATATCATGAATGCTGGTAATCATTACTGAATTGACATTTCAATTGTGGATTAAAATTTCTCTTGATACGTTGATTTCAGTCATATATGTCTAATTGGATGTTTGATTCTCCAACTGCCATCCATGGGTTCAATACCCATGTCTAAATCGTTCTGAGGGTCTAAATTTAAATCCAGCAACTAATTGCTCATTTGTTGATGTGAAGGTTAAATATTAAAACTTAATGGCATAGTAAGAGTTACATATTGGATTGGTTACTCTCCTAAATTTTCTAAATACTACCCTCACTTTAAAGAAAAAGATTAATCAGTGCTGCAAGGAGTTATTTAAGTGTCTATTTCTAGTAAGCTATTTCTATTTTGAGTTACATCCATGAAAACACAATTTCAGAGGTAAACAGTTTCTGCACAGTGACATCTGTCTCTGCTATTTAACTGAATAATTTATCATGAAATGCTGATAAGTATAAGAGGATAATAACTGAAAAATCATATGGTTAAATGAGGATAACATCCATCCATCTTCAACCGCTTATCCGAAGTCGGGTCGCGGGGGCAGCTGCTCCAGCAGGGGGCCCCAAACTTCCCTATCCCGAGCCACATTAACCAGCTCTGACTGGGGGACCCCGAGGCGTTCCCAGGCCAGTGTGGAGATGTAATCTCTCCACCTAATCCTGGGTCTTCCCCGAGGCCTCCTCCCAGCTGGACGTGCCTGAAACACCTCCCTAGGGAGGCGGCCAGGGGGCATCCTTACCAGATGCCCAAACCACCTCAACTGACTCCTTTCGACGCAAAGGAGCAGCGGCTCTACTCCGAGCTCCTCGCGGATGACTGAGCTCCTCACCCTATCTCTAAGGGAGAAGCCCGCCATCCTTCTGAGGAAGCCCATTTCGGCCGCTTGTACTCGTGACCTAGTTCTTTCGGTCATGACCCAGCCTTCATGACCATAGGTGAGGGTAGGAACAAAAATTGACCGGTAGATCGAGAGCTTTGCCTTTTGACTCAGCTCTCTTTTCGTGACAATGGTGCGATAGAGCGAGTGCAATACCGCCCCCGCTGCCCCGATTCTCCGGCCAACCTCCCGCTTAATTGTCCCCTCACTCGTGAACAAGACCCGGAGGTACTTGAACTCCTTCACTTGGGGCAATACCTCCTTCCCTACCTGGAGTATGCACTCCATCGGTGTCCTGATGAGAACCATGGCCTCAGATTTAGAGGTGCTAATCCTCATCCCAGCTGCTTCACACTCGACTGCCAAGCTTATCCAGTGAGAGCTGAAGGTCACGGACCGATGATGACATGAAGACAACATCATCTGCAAAAAGCAGCGATGAGATCCCCAGCCCACCAAACCGCACACCTTCCTCACCCCGACTACGCCTCGATATCCTGTCCATGAATATCACAAACAGGATTGGTGACAAAGTGCAGCCTTGGCAGAGACCAACCCCCACATGGAATGAACTCGACTTTGTGCCGAGGACCCGGACACAGCTCTCGCTTTGCACGTACAGGGATTGGATCGCCCTAAGAAGGGACCCCCCCCCCCCACCCCGTACTCCCGCAGCACCTCCCATAGTCTCTCCTGGGGGACCCGGTCATATGCCTTCTCCAGATCCACAAAACACATGTAGACCGGACGGGCATACTCCCAGGCCCCCTCCAGGATCTTTGCGAGAGTAAAGACGAAAGGCCAGGACGAAAACCGCATTGTTCCTCTTCAATCCGAGGTTAAGGATAACATTAGGATATAAAAAATGAAACTTGTAAGAAATTCAAAGGATTTAATATATTTTACTGATCAATTATTGCAAAACACAAGAGATTTGTCTGAACTTCCATTGTTCCTCTTTACTATTTTATTTTGTTTAAAATCTTTAATTTTTTTTCTGTTAGTTTAAAAAAGGTGATTTATGTTGGTTTATTAAACATTATGAAAGTTCCTTCTCCTGAGAAAGAACAGGAAAAGGGAGAAAATAATCATAAGGAAGTTTATTGACTTAAAAAACAAAAAAATACATTTCTCAATGGTCTGAATACAAATGCGCATTATTTTTATTGCACGGGGGGTTAAGAGAAGTAGGAATTGTAGAAGTTTTCTTGAAGATGGTTTAAAATGGGAAAGGTTGAAAGCAGATAATATAATGAAATATATTTGAATATATTATTTCATTAAATTACATGTATCACTATTCTCACTGTTGTAGAATTACATAAATGTGTTATTGTGATTTTCTAAAATAAAAAAAATAAAAAAGGAATAACTGTAACAACAGTGTGAACGAGTGGAATCTCTCCCTCAAAATTCTTTCCCTCTCACTCTCAGTTTAAGTTTTTTAAGTGAGCTAAAAGCATATCTCTAAATTGTTTTATTTTCTTTTGATTTTATTTTCATTTTATATGGAAAATGATGTGATTTGACAATAATGTTAGATACAGTGATATGAAGGAAAGGTTCAAACAGCTTTCCTCATCATGATTAAAGATTTGTTTATATTCAGAGGGCAATTTGAAGTGGCGTTCATACTAAACATAAGAGATTTGGTTGAATGTACATCTGGAAGACTAAATGTAGGTTCTAAAACTAGCTAGAAATTATTATTAAATTAAAGTTATGTTTTTAATTAAGCATCTTAGAAGCTTGACAGAGGCTACCCTGTATTTTGATTTGTTCTGATGGTTAGTCTTCACCAAGAGACAAGGTCTTTTGTGCCCTTTGCTAAAGGAGAAAGCATAACAAATTGAATGGAAATTGGTGAACTGTAAATTAGTTCAATTGTAACATTTTACTTTTAATTTAGACAGTTTCAATAGATTGTTGAACTTTGAATAATGCTTTGTAAATGTAACCATATTATGAACTGTCTCCATGTTTGAGCAGTTGTAGATGGTTCCATTGGCTGTGACGGTTCTAAGGTGATGCGCCCTGAAACAAGGGAAAATATCTGTTTACGAATACCAAATTATTAAAGATTAGATAATAGGACTGAGTGGTATCGAGACCAGAGACAAAAATTATGACCCAATGATGGGTAAAATTTTCCAGTGGCAGGAGGTGACGACCCAATGACGGGTAAAGACTCTCCAATTGCAAAATGAGAGCTGCCTAAGACAGGGTTCCACCACCCTGGAAACATGCCCAAGAAGGGTGAACTGGATTTAAGGAAGTGGATGGATGCTTTTAGGAAAGAAGCATCAAAAGGGAAGTCTAGAAGAAACCTGGCAGAAGTTGTGAGTTCCACTCAACCCGACTGTGTCTTAATAACCGCTTTATTCAAATATTTTATCACAGCGATGAATAACAAGCATTCTATCACTGTGTTATCAGGGGATCACACCCTGTGTAGAAGATAAATTATAGATTGATTTTGGAGGTAAAGCTTTGAGAACCGTTGCATACAAAGAAGTGCCTAAATTATTAAAGAGGTTTTAAGCAAACCTGGGACTATTTGCAAGATGAAGAATTAAGATTGAAAAATAATTTTTGTTTATGCTTTTATTGAACTTGTGAACATTTTAATAATAATGATGAATGGAAAAAGAAAAAATGGTGGTTACTAAAAATTAACATGGCCTGATTGCTAAAAGAAATGGGGTGCACAATTAGCTAAAATTAATATAATGTTTGGAATATCAACATTGTGGAAGGAATAATATTCTGTTGTGTGTTACCACTGGTAAAATCATTTTTGATTCGAGCAACAGTGAAACAGATGACATTGATCGATGTGAATGGCCCAATGCAATGGCAACTACCCTGGATGAACAGAAAGGAAGAAATTGATTCCTTCAATGAATATATAAGAAGATATGAAGAACCACGCCCTGGGTGTAAGTGCTGGCTAACCTCTCCCCAAAGGGTGACCCTCTACGATGCGCAAAGTATCTGGGTTGAAGACATCTACACTACAAGCAAGAACTCTTAAAATTAGGATGAATATTTTGTTTGATACACTCTAACTGTGACTACCAAAAACAAGGCTGAACCAGGAGCACGCACATGCTTAAATATGTTAATGTTTGACTCTAAAAGTCACAGAGGAGGGATATGTAGTATATTTTTATCAAGTTAAGTATACATTAATCAGGTGTAATCAATCTAAACATTGTTGATTTGTACCACAGTGATGTCTGACTGCAAACATGCAGTTTACTGTGTGTGTGTGTAAAGGCCTGTGGACGTGATGGAATGTGTGCTCAACATATGTGTGATTATTTGAAGGTATATGCAGGAACAGGAATAGCCTCATATATGTGCTCTCATGACTGCTGAGAAAAAATATGGTTCACAAAATAAGCTGACCAGGGTTAAAGCACAGGAATAGCCCCACCTTGTTAGAGGACTGTATTTAAGTGAACCAAACCCAGAGATGCTTTATTTGTTGTTGTGGTTGTACTGCAGGCAACTCGGCTTTATGGTATGATAATAAAGTCTATTCTTCTGAGTGATTTTTCACAAAATTGGCAGAAACAACTACATTTCCAGCTAGTCCACAAATATAATTATTTGTTCTTCCAATATTGACTAACCATTTTCTGCATTTATTATTGTTATTATTATTATTATTATTATCATTAGCCTTGTCGGTTAAAAATAATAATACAATAAAACGTATGTATACTTATAGCTAGACTTTATGCTTATTTAATATAAGTATTTAAATTGTATTAGGTGTAATTTCGCAAATGTCCTGCAGGTATCTGCATAAATCTGTTTCTTTACAATGTTCTTAGCACTGTATGATTACTCCAGAGCACTTGTTATTCTAAGATAATTTTCAAGTACTTCTTCAGTTATGATGTTTTGGGAAATGGGCCGCAAAACTAAGATGAATCATAAGTTGGATTTTACAATCTACTTAGGCTGCCAATACTTTTGGGAATCGAGGCCCAGAGTGACATTTAAAAGAGGGACAAAGGCTGATGTTTTGGTAAAATATTATGAGAGTGTCTATTTTCAATCTGTTTTTTGCAGAATGAAATGGAAGATTGATCTTGCTATGTAAATGTAATCCATGTTGTCAAATGGAAGTGCAACATAAGAGAAACAATTTCAGTCAGGACCACTTCCGTCCAAAAAATACTTGATTTGAATACTTAAATTAATATTTTTGCGATGTACTGGGTGGGGAGGCGGAGCCGGGGCCATATACGTCAGCTCCACGTCAGGATGGCGTAAGGGAGAGGGAAGTGCCAGCTTCCCCAGCCCTTAGATGATTCCTGGCAGGGGATTTCTCAGTGGAGCAGACACAAGACGAGACACTTAGGTATGCCTTTGATCAAGTGAAAGTGATTGATGGTCAATGTCTCCAGCCAGACATTGCACTTGCATATCCGTATTTTTCAATTATTAAGGATTGGTTGTATTGATTGACTCAGGATGCTCAGACAAAGGAAAATACAACCCAATTGTTAGAACTGAAGAGCCGCTGGGAAATGTTATTTCAGGCAGGCTCATTTTAATCCGATGGCGGGTCACTTAGGCCAGGAAAAAATACTGAACTGTCCAATGGCCTGTTTCTATTGGCCATTAGAGCAGACGGCACATGGGTATAACTTTGTGTTGGTTCTGGTGGACTACGCCATGCAATATCCAGAAGCAGTGCCTCTGTGCAATATTTCTAGATAGGTGGCACTGTCACAAAACTCTGCAGGTGCACTCAGATCACGGTCCTCATGAGACATACCAAGTTTAGTGCAGCCTTAAATTCAAGTTTAGTCACCTTGTTAACTATTTGTTTGTATAACTTTTCAACATAGTCAAATATCAAACTTCTGTGTAATTCATTCTGTACAGCTCGGTCTGGAGATTATGTTATAAATATGATTATAAATCAGGCACAGTTTTAAGGAGCAGAAGTGAAAATCTACAAGTAACATAATTCAAGATGGCGGACACTGAGTTTTAATGTAAGGGATCCTTTGGAATCATCAAGAGCAGGGTGTCAAACTCAGTTCTTGGAGGGCCACAGCCCTGCAGAGTTTAGTCCCAGCCCTGTTCCAAAATGCCTCCTTGTAATCTTCAAGCACTCCTCAAGACCTTGATTAACTGCTTCAGGTGTGTTTAATTAGGGTTGGAGCTAAACTCTGCTGGACTGTGGCCCTCTAGAAACAGAGTTTGACACCCCTGATCAAGAGGAGGGTTATCAAACAAAAAATAAACTCTGCTGGACTGTGGCCCTCCAGGAACCGAGTTTGACACCCCTGATCAGGAGGAGTGTTATCAAACAAAAAATGATGTTGTCTCTAGGACAAATGGTTTAAAAGATACACACAAAAGAAAAGTTATTTTTTTTACATGGTGGTGGCGCTATAACGTTGTCCTAGAGACCCCAAATTTTGTGTAGTGTCTATTCATCCTCATTCCTATCAGTGTGCCAAATATCATCATTTTTACATATGGTTCTATGGGCTGCCACAGATGCCCATTAGGAAGAAGAAGGAGCTGAGATATTCTTCTAAAAATCTTTGTTTGTGTTCAGCAGAAAAAGAAAGTCATACACATCTGGGATGGCATTAGGGTGAGTAAATTATTAACTAATTCTTTAATACACCTTAGCATTTTTTGTGCATATTTCTGTTTTATCTCAAAGAGGGTTTTTCTCTTAAACACATTGTTTGTATTGTTAGACTTATTACTAAATAAGCACCTTTTAAATAAATGTATTTGATTTGAAAGAACATACAGTGTAACAGAGTTATTCTCATCAGTTGCACAGAGTATGATTTATGCAAATCTGATGTGTTATTTTAAGTCATTTTTTTTTTTTTACAGAGAACACACAGAGTACACCAGTTAAAGATTAAAAAACTACTGTAAATAGGCAGATACAAAAGAACATAGGCTACATTTTCTCAAGAAACATTTTAAACAGATATTTAACCACTATTAAATGCTGGCAAAATCATCTCAAGACAGGATGTTTAAATCCTTTCTTTATTTACACTAAAAAGTAAATGCATAAACAAAAACACTTTCTAAATATAAACTCAACAATCCACTTTTTGCTCTTTTCTGTTATCGACAAAGTGAAAATGCGTAAAACTAATTTTGCGAAATTTGCCGTCTTATGCCTGTTTTCATTCAAATGGTCTTTTATCGCTAAAATGTTGTGGGTGATGACATCATGCCTAAAAAAACACTTTGTCGCATACGTTTTGGTTTATCGCAAAAGAAGTACTTAAGCCGTTTCCATACAGAAATTTGTGATTATCGCTAATTCGCCTCCCAGATGAGCCTACTTTTTTTCCTCTTAAGTTTTGCTGAAATGGGGAGAATATTGAGACAATTCATTGAAATTAGCCAGTTTACTGTCATTTTAATTTCACAAATAAAAGCAATCAGAAGAGGAGCAATTGCAATCAAAAGGGAACAGTTGCCCTTCTGAAAGGACTGTAATATTGGGCCTTATGTTGCGCCTATCGCAGGTGGCGACCAGTTCTGACCCAAAAGCGAATCGTCATGGCCTGTTCAAGCTGGTAACATGCATCAAGTAGTGAGGTAAACTTTCGGTCTTAGTATAAGGACCATCCATCAATGTGTAGGCTATGCTGTGTGCACAGCTATTAAAGAAAAAAGTAGTGTAATATAAGGGTTTATATGATACATTTCTTATATTCCATAGGCTATTTTGAACAATCATCTAATCTAAAGCATCGACAACACAACTGCATTATGTCCCGCATATTTGTCCAGCAACTTTTAATGACCAACTGAACTTGATTGTCATCTCAAATAAATTTTAGTGTCATAATGCAATTTTCTTAAGAAACTCAGCAAATGCAGTCCATTGGACAAATAGTTAAGATAGTATACAGTCTTGAAAAAAGGGTAGAACATTCTAAGAATGTAATTCAGCTGACTTTATTCGTCTACAGGACAGGGTAAAGCTAATTTCAATGTAAAGAAAACGCATATATAGGTCTAAGAATATATATTTTTTCGTTTGGTATTTTTTTTATTTTATTTAATGCTTAATTTAATGCTTAATAATTATTATTATTTATTTTTTTTACCAAATTGCGTTTGGTAATTTATTTAATTTCATACAGGGAATTTTGCCGGTATTTTTCAAAAGTAAACTAAACAATTTGATAGAATTGGGGTAGATGTTAGAGTTCCAAAAAGCCCACTGAAGCTTTTCTCCTAGAATTGTGCATTTATTTTTAATTTAAAACGTCTTTGTACACAGAAATTATATGGTTTTTGTTTTGTGGGCTAATTCCGTGACTGCCGTCTATTATTTTGAATGGGGTGGCAAATTAACTTTAATAAATAAACGGATGTCTATCACGATTCAATTAATCACAAACAGTGGCCATTAAATTGTTCTCTGTGCACTGTTCTCTGTGTCGATGTGCATGATACAAGATATTTGTGTTGGCACTCCTGGAAGTGTCATGTTTGCCGTTAAGATCAATCCTTAATCACGTACAATAAATTGGCTTTCAAGGATGAATACCATCATCATTATTAACAAAGGCTAACGACAGGGGTAAATTCTGTTACGTGACACTACATTTTTACGTTAATGCCAATTTTCTTGTTTGTTTGTTTCCAAACACGTTTTTCAAGACATTTAAAGTATCGACATAGAGTTTATGCGCCATATTTAAAAGGAAAAATATTATGACGACACTTCTGAAATTTTAGCGATAATTTGCATTTCCATCAGCTTTATTTTGATGCGCTAAAACATTTTTCGCATAAAAGCGTTGGAAACTAATTAATGTGTCTCAGCAACCCCCAATACAGCTCTCAGTTAACAAATATATTATTCAATAAGAAAATAATTGCTTGGACATTTCAAAAAATAAATAAATCATTACAAAAATTATATAGGCCAACATATTGTATACATACAGCCAAACATGAATATTGTTAATCATTACATTTGTATTGATTAAAGATTTATTAGAGAATGTGTCTTTAAATCAATCATGTAAAAAAATAAAAATAAAATCAGAATCAAATGGAAGATTGAGCTTGATATGTATTGTGATCTATAATATATTTAAACAATATATTTTATGGCTTCTTAAGACAGAAAAAGTTAAGTGTCTCTTCACAGTCTTTGGGTTTCCAAACCTTCTCTTCTCTATCCACAGCTCCACAACGAAGATTATTAGCAGGACACTGGAGCTCTCCCTCCACAGACCATGCTTTAAATTCAAGCTGATCTCCACTGACCCAGAACCAATGACCAGCCAGAAAGCGCAGACCAGTCCACACATGAGCTGTCTGGGCTGTCGTGATGTTTTTTATCACATCTGCCATAATCGTCTCAGAGTTTAGAATGACAAGATCAGCATAATTTTGCCTGCAGTAATCCAGGGCCTCTTCCCATGTCTTATTCTGCTGCACTAGGACTGGCTCAAAGTCCTCCATACAATAAAATGGGAGATGCACAGAGCACAAAGTGTTGCTGAGTTTAGAAGTTGAAGGTTTTACTCTGCCACAATCTTTGTTAACACCATTTGGTTGTCCAATGTCCCAGTTGATAACTGTTGCCTTCTCACCTGCAGACCATATCCATGTGCTTGTTTTTTGGGGATTTATGTGAAGTCCAACCCAATATTCATTAGTGACTTCTGAATTATTAGAGAGCAGTGTTGCCTCTTCACCACTGATGGTGGACAGGTCATTGTAGTTCTCTATGCAGTACGTCTGTGCATCTGTCCAGGTCATTTCTTGTTTCACATAAAAGTGTTTTCTATAGCTAAAGATCAGTCCAAACAGGCAAAAGAAACTGATTAGAATCATCGTAGACTTCATTTCTTTACAGATGACCTTTCTCACAATGCAGCATTCATGTGAGCTCACTGGTCACATCACCAATAAAAAGCTGAAAGTATTTGCATTGCAAATGTTTACAAAAATCGTGCCCTTGCCCAATGCAAATCTACTGAAATAAAGAAAACATTCAATGAAAACATGCTGCAAATTGTGTGTGACCATGGCAACATTCACAGACAGTCAAATATGTTTGGGATAGACAACAATGATTAATAACTGTTGTGGCTGACAAAATGTCCTTCTTATTCAATAGCTTACAGTAGCGTCTCAAACAATGTCTGGCAGGGCTGGATAGGTAATCTGGCATACCTGGCATTTTTCCGGTGGGCCGACGCACATTGGGGCCGATCAAGGCCATCGGGAGAACCGGGAGGGCCGGCCGCGAAATGGCGGAATGGGCCGCGATAAGCTGAAATGAGCCGCTGCGTTATGCAGAACTGGCCACAAAACGGCGCTGCGATATGCCGAAGGGGGCAGCGATATTCAGAAAAGGAGAGCGACAGTGACTAATGTAAATATCAAAGATGCTGACTTCCATAACAATGTCTTCAAGAATTAAGCATCAAATTTATTTTCAAAGGTGTCCACATACTCATGGATTTCTAGACAGACAACATTTGACAAATATGGCCAAACACTGCCCTCTTTTGGTAAATATTATAACTTGCATATTAAATTGTTCAGCGGTTCAGATGTGAAATTGGAAGACTTTTGAATGGACAGATTTGCAATATGCTACCCTAACTTTACTTGAACAAAAATTCAATTAATTTCTCCTTGAGAATGGACAATTCTGTGATTTTTCTTTAAAGTCAACAACCTGTTTAAAGCTGAATAATGTAAAATTTTCTTTGTTAAAATACTTCCTATCCCAGCTTAACATGCAGAGACGACTATTAGTAAGCCTCTTTGACACCGCGGTCCACACTTTGTCTCTGTGGTGCTATGAAAATTCCTCTGTTTTGATTGCTCTGTCTCAAGAGAGACAATAACATTGACTCGACCAGTGGCGTGAGTTGGGGGCGGGACAATCTGTTTGTTCAATCAATGGCAAAAGGGGATATACTCAGAAAGCTGTTTTGAAAACAATTTTTATTTTTGCAATTCTGTTTGGTGGCACATAAATGACATAGGCCTACTTCAGCTTTAAGTTTCAGTCTCTTTCTCAATTAAAATCTGTGCCAGTATTGCCGTCACAATCTTTCTTTTCTGAGTGCAATGCTTTTTTTATAAAGCATGCTTTAGGTGGTTTTTGAACAATAATTTCTATTTTTCTCATAACTTAACTTGGCAAAATCCCCATAGGTTACTGATACTTACAATAAAGTTATTCATTTTAGCTATTACAAGTCACACATAGATAGATCCATTAAGTGAACTTGAATGTGTTGCTGCTTACATTGGCCATTTTGTAGCAGGCCTGAAAGAACAATTCAAATGAAATTAGAGTGTTCAATAGAATCTCAATCTCAATATTTGAACAATGCTTTGAATACAATCAGAGGCTGTTTAGCTGAGACAGACCACTTTTATTCAAATGAATGGGAGAAATTGGAATGCCCAATATGGCATGTACAGAAAAGAAAGTCATGCCTTACAGGTAAAAGAGCCAATCACCTTTTAGATACAGATGCCACCTTTCAGTTAACTCGAGAATGTGCATGCGCATAAGCTGGACCAGTCTGAAAAAGCTTCTTTTTTTTTTAGCGTGAACCCAGTTAAAGAAGAACAAATTATACTAGCAGTTTTGTCCAATTTTACTGCTGATTTGAAATATGTTCTTTGATTGTAATCTTGATCAACCATTTTGAAATTAGACAAGTTCTAAAAAAACAAGAACTTCCCCTTAGATAAAATAAATGTTCTGCAACTAAAAACGAAATCAAAAACTAAATACTGTCTCTGGTTAATTTAGTATAAGTATTTATAAAGTTTCTTTCTTGCATTGCATTTAAGACAGGTGATCTTATTAGTTTACATTAGCATTGCATTAGTCAACACTACCGCAATCAATAAGCCTGTGTTCCAAGAAAGTGCTTATTTTTAGAGAAAAATGTGAGAGAGATACAGAAGGCGGAGACAATCAACTATTTCCCTCAGTGTCACTAAAAGGAAGTAGCTGTTTAGTATAGAAAGAGACCTGCCAAGGTACACTTCAGCAGCCCAACAAACATCTTTAAGCTTTACAAATGGTTCACATTAGCAAAACCTGTTGTTGGCTCTATAAAAGTATTATAAAATACAATTGCTGCTTAGCTGCCACTGATAGTATTCATGTATTTACTATTAAATTGATTTATACAGTACGTAAGAATTAGATTAGACCGGAAAGGTTAGACCGTGCTTTAAAAAGTTAACATAGATATGTGTTGTTTGAATTTGGATGATTAGATGTTTTAAAGTGTAGCCGTTTACCACCAACAAAGACTCTCTCACAGCAACAAAACCCACACAGAATTCTCACAAGACACATATCTTTCCATTGCCAATTGCCACTGCGTCTTCTCAACTTCTGCCTGCCACAAGAATGATTATGGAAATAAGAATGTGATCGAAAAAAAAAAAAAACAGAGATAATTGTTATTAACACAACTGTTAGTTAGACATTAAATTGACATTGATTTAAAATTTTCCAGATCATAGATTAGATCTTTCAGGACTAAGCTCATATGGATAATGCCAACAGAAAACAAAGTTAAAGGCAAACTGAAAAAGGGAAGTACTTTATGAAGATACTGAAAATAAAGGATCAAAGAGATCGCGCAGTAAAATTTTGCAGCTTTATTGATCTATGCAATTTCACATTTTATTTCCATTATATTCCCATTCCATTCATGTCAATAACCCTATCTTAATTTCAGAATAGCTAATACACTTGAATGTGAGAATGTGACTGGCCTGATGCATTATGTTTGCAGAGACTGTAGCATGATGCTACATGCACTTGTGGTTTTGGACTATGAGCCCAGGCCAGAGAGCTCAGTTTGCTGTGAACCTGTAAGATTGAAAACAGAAAAACACAGTCAGAATGCCCCCAGCAGAGCTCACATGTCTGTGGTTAAAAGTTTCCACACCAGAAAACTGAACTGTTACTTTCAGAAGTATGACAATCGTTTTTATGTGCTTTGAAAATGGTGGTCTTAACCATACATTGAAAGGTCTACATCACTGTTAAACAGCATAATAAACGGACACTAAACATTTAAAATAATTTGATTACTGAACACAGTAAGCATAAGTTATAAACTAGCACAGTCACATTTCACATGAATAACTTAGTGTGTTAACACTGTACACTGTTTTTATTTCCAATTATTTGAACCTGTTTCAAATGTTTTGTGCAAAAATAATGTTACATGATCACTCATTAGAGTTTATCTGATGGTCTTAATGGGATTTCTAAACAAGAACTTGACACATTGATTTGTATTGACCTGACTGGAACTTTAGACTACTGGTGTCAAATCTGGGCCTCAACTGCTTTTTAATGATCTATTCAATGTAGTGCATCTGGTTGTGTCTATGGCAACATAATGGAACTTACACATCATGAATATCCAGAGTCGGATCTACCAGGGTGGCAAATGGTGGCAAATGCCACCCCAAGAAAAGGCATTGCCACCCCACCTGGCACCCCAGTATACAAATAATATAAATATAAATGGAAGATGTTGACATTGTGTAGGGGTTTATTCATGTCAAACTGCCTCAACTCAACTGCCCGGACACACAAATGACTACACAGACTGATCGTGTGATTGATTACAATGACCGCCAATCACGTGAAAGTATATAGGTGGTCAATTGCGTGATAGGTTATAGAAGTGGCCAATGCCATAATGGGTTACAGCAGCAGCTAATCGTGTACTTGCTGCTGCAGCTCATGTGTGGTGTTTGAGTACTAGCGGGTTTAGGTTTTTTGAGCTTTATTCCTCAACCACAACAACATATTACAATATGGACAAATACATGGAGATAAAAGAGGTAAGAGATTATTTTCAAAAAATGTTCAAGTCTTCACTGAATTACTATTCAATATGTTGCCGTCAGTTGAGACATGTCCTCGGCACTTTCTGAAATGGCTTTCGTCAGGTATGTGTATAATCAAGATGAAAAATTTCCATTTCTTTAGTAGAAGTTTCTATTTCATTTGATCTGTGTATGTTTTGATTTGCAGTCCGGCGCTGGAAAGTGTTATTTCGAATTTTATGATAAATATTTGTTGTGGCTGTTATCAGTGTCGTTTAGTGTTAGCAGTTTTTTTCTGCTGCTCACGCTCTTTTCAGGGAAATAGAAAAGGAAAATATGTCCCCCATTGTGATGGCCTTCTCAACCATATTATTTGTGTGTATGTAGATCATGTGCTTTGTCTTTATCTCCCTCTCTCTTAATCACCCTCAGGTGTGGGGTAACCAGGTGAGTTGATTGCTAATGGGGAGCACCAGCATGCAGTTTGTTTCCTTCCTATATACATTGAGTGTTCCATGGATGTGTTGTGTGATGGGAGACGGGTGTTCGTGAGCTGTGCCATCTTGGTCAAAACCCGATTGAGTTTGCTGTTTTTTCAAAAACAGAATGGTCAACAAATGTGTCTGTGTTTCCGCTACTCTCGTCTACCCGTATCTTTTATTGCATTTTATTTTTAAAGTGTAACACCCAACCACTGACATACAGATGCAATCTTTGGTTTAATACAAATTACATTAGTGTGAATTAGAAACCAGAACCTCTAAAAACTAGACGCAAAAAGTAACCACTAGACCATTCAGTTATGTTCTTGAATCAATTGCTGATCTACGTGTTCATCAACTGACTAACAAAATCCCAAGACTGATAGTTACAGATGTAGAGCGGAAATACCATATTATGTGAAATATCAATCTGAGTGCTTGAATCAAAATAGGTGATTTAAAAGAATCTTTTATTGTGCATGAAATAATTAATGTTCATCATATTAGGGCTTATGAATCCTCTTTATCCAGGGGAATGACTGGATCCGGCTTGAAGGACCACAATGTTCAATAGTTTGGGGAAGGAACAAAGGCGGTATACTAAGGAGGTTCCAAATTATCCATTCGCCTCCTGGCGTGTCAGTCAGAACACAGGATATGATCCAAACAGCCAGGTTCCATTCAAAAGGGGTTTATTAACATTGAAGAAGCCACAAGTCACAGGCACATGACAGGTTGCATATTCAGGTACTCAGGTTGATATAAGAGTATATGAGAGTTGAACAGGTTTATACTTGTGTGTACGTGTCTATGTGTATGTAGTTCTACAACAGAAACAGAAAGAAAGAAATAGATTAACATACCATCTCTGTACTGTTATACCTCTAACAAATAACAGGAGATTATGTAATCATCAATAGCAATATACATAACATAACATAGGAATATCAGCTTGTAATGCAATAATGCTCACCACAACATGCTGATATGGCGTTAATATGTAAACACATAGAAACCTAAAACGAAAGTAAACCGCTGATCGGCAATGAACATCACTTAGGTGAATTACACCTCATTCATATTAACATAACAGATTAATTCTAGTCATCATCAACACCGTCATAACGACATGTATAACGACATAATCTGCAATATTATTGCCTCAGGAGTCAGATATCATTGAACATGTGAAACACCGCCAGATGACACTAAAATAACGGGTATCACCAGATCCCAATACACTCAATATCAGCGGATAAACATCACATTAACAGTCATGAAAGGATCTGTGGATTAAACAGAACATATCAGGGAAATAATTACTCACAGCCACACATGGACGCACACTTTAGCACCCACAACAAGTTATCTAAGCACATATCACGGGCATGTATTTCGTCTGCCTTGCTCTGTATAATGCCGTTGATTGACAGGCGCTCTAAGCTCCGCCTTTACAACGATGGTCAAGTTTATTCCAGATTGCCAGTTTTATGTCAAGCTAAGGAACATTTAGAATTTGTTAATGTGTTTAATGGACAATGTCTTGGTACTCTGGAGATTTCTTTTTTTGTATGTTGGCAAATCTTTAGTTAAATGGTTGCTATGTATGAAGAAGTTTTATTTAGCGCCTTTTCCCGAAACTCAAGGTGGCTTTACAATAAGTACATTTCAGAAATACATTTCATAATATGATAAACGATACAAGATACATATACAACAACAACAACAAAAAACATGTGGTTCCTGTTTAAATGTAGTTGTATTGCAAATTCTTGGATATTTATAATTTGATAGTGATTCCATTTAATGATTAGTTGCAAAGTACCTTCATCCATAAGAACTACATGGGTGCTTGCTTTGGTGTAGCCACCTCGCATAGTCTGCATACCCCTTTGAAAAAATGTCTAGATCCTCCCCTGTTAATATTACTCTTACATAAGTTCACTTTTGTTCTTCATTACAATCAAAGAAGAAAATCATATTTTAAGGCCCACTGAAGTGCATTGAGACATGCAAGAATGCTTATGGTCTACCCTATACAATGTACCAGGTGAATTTACATGTGCCTCATACTAATACGCTTTGAATCTCTTCAATATTACATGTGGGAGCACAACAAAACATAGTGTCATGTATCTGGCATGTGTCCATTATTGATTGTACTTATTTTATCTTATTTGACAGATAAAAATCTGATTATCAATGTGTTGTCTTACCTATGTGGAAAGGACATGATCAAACAGAAAGTTGGCATGTTGCTTTGAAATATTCCAATACCCTGGCTTTGGCCTCATCATACCAAGTTACTGACAAGCTTTCTCCCATCGGATATTTTTGCATCAGTTCAAACATGTTTACCTTCTCATGTGACGCGACTGGAAGTGTTGCGTCAGCAGAATGGGAGATCTGGGTTCTTGTCCCACACTGAAACCAGGAAGTAATCATGATCTTATAATAAGTGATCATTGTGATTGGGAAGTTCCATTTCTAATAAAAAAAACTGTACTCCAAAGACAGTTGGGTTGGGGTTTAAGTTTGGGTGCATTGGGATTGGGTTCCCGCGGTTTTGACTTTGCTGCGGGTGGGGGTATGCAGTCAAAAACTATACTGAGGGTCCCGGGATTTAGCTAGCGCTAACAAGAAGGTTGGAGTAACAAGAAGATTAAATCGGGTTTTTACTATACAAAACCAAAGCAAGGCAAATTTCTCAGTTGTTACTTACAAAAATGTAAAAGAATTGGACTTTGTAAGTTGCAACAAATGTGTAAAAGTATTAAACAAATCTGGCACCTCTGGGTTGACGCGACTCCCAGGTCCCACTTCCTGCGCATATTTTGAATATAATGTTTTTGTAAACTCAGCTGCAGATTAACATGTAACAACTGAGAGAGATTTATTAGGCTAATAAAAAATAGCCTAAGTTATTTGTCACATGTGGTGCTTTACTTTAGCTTGACATGAACACGTTTATCTTATTTATTGAATGCAATGTTGTATATCTGTTATTCTGAACGTTTAGCATTGGATTATGACTTGCAAAGGCCTCTGGGCCAATTATCTCCAAGGGCCTCCCTCCAAAAGGGGGGGTTCATTTGAATGGCCAAATGTCGTTTTCATTGTTGATGTGTTCTCGAGCAGGGGGATTGCCAAACTTGATCGCACAACCTAAAACCCTGGGCACTTAATCCATCACTGAGCATAGCCTTAACATTTTTGTAAAATCTTCACTATCTCTACAAGCTGGGACAGAGTGTGTGCGGGTGTGGGCGGGAGTGGATAGACACGTTGCGGGAACGGGCGGTATTGCTCAGAAATTCAGCGTGAGCGGGCTTGGGATTAAGATCAATCAAATAGATTTTGTTTTAATGATTTTTAGATATATTTACAGGAAAACAATACAAAAATTATTATCTAGAATAAGATTTTTGCTCTAATATCAAAAAATAAATTATGATCCATGAATTTTTGTACATGGTAACATGTGCATGTGAAATGGCTAGAAATGGCATTCTAGCATAGATTTACATTTACATTTATTCATTTGGCAGACGCTTTTATCCAAAGCGACTTACAAAAGAGGAAAAACATCAGCGAATCATCTTAGGGAGACAGTGGTACAAAAAGTGCCATATTACAAAGTTTCACTATCATCAGAATAGTACACCAAACAGATTTAAGTGCAACAAGAAATGTAAATTTTTTTTTTTTTTTTTAGTGACCGGTTAAGTGCTTTTGGAAAAAATGTGTTTTTAGCCGTTTTTTGAAGATAGAGAGTGAGTTAGCTTCCCGGATTGAGTTGGGAAGGTCATTCCACCACCGTGGTATGATGAAACTGAAAGTCCGGGAAAGTGTTTTGGTGCCTCTTTGTTTTGGTACGACAAGGCGACGTTCCTTAGCCGACCGCAGGCTTCTGGTGGGAACGTAGCTCTGCATAAATGTTTTTAGGTATGCTGGCATACCTAAGCATAGCATAAAGCTGACAATTTACACAAGGTTTATTTATATTTCTTCTGCTCCAAACTTGCAACAAACTTACTTCTCTGTCTGCTCGTATGAATGTAACACATCATAAGAAAGTGTTTCACCGCTGTAAAAATGCACTTTGGATCGCATCATTTATATGTAGGCCCTATGAATGTTTTCTATCTGAAAAGACTAAATATTAAATGAAACAAATGACAATAAAATGCAAAGTAATCTCTTCAGTAATTAAAATACTTTTTGAATATAACTGTATTCTGATTTCCAATTATTTAAATTGTAACTGTAGAGGAATACAGTTACTTATATTTTGTATTTTAAATACGTAATCCCGTTACATATATTCCGTTACTCCTCAACCCTCTCTATATCTTTGCTGGCTGTCTGTAGCTCCCACCCCTTTTTGAAGCTCTGCCTGCAGCTATACTCTGGTGCTCACACTTGCCCTTACTTTTATAATATTATAATTTAAATAATAATATATATATATATATATATATATATATATATATATATATATATATATATATATATATATATATATATATATATATATATATATATTGTATTTGCATACTCTCTCACAGATGTCCCAGGCAGTCATGCTAATGAAAATTTAAATACAATTTAGAGGTGGCTGTCCATATGTATTCTTCCATAATATGGAAGTTTATTAGTTGAAGTGTCATTTTTGAAATCACTCCTTACTGATTATGCACTTCATACAACAAAACAAAGTCCTCATGCAATATAATAATTATTCTGTAAGCCTGTGTGGGCTCATCCTCATAGGGCACCCTACACGTACACATGTTTACAAAACAACTCGCATAAAGCTGGTAAGGTTTCAAACACACCATCTTCTTTTACAAGGTCATTGGAATTTATCTTAAGATCTTCAGAAAAGAAAAAAGCCCAGTTACAAACATAACATACGACAACGGACATGGGGGTAAGGAGTAATTCACAAGGCCAATTAACAAGGACAATTGCATCTATGCAATCTATAATAACTTCTGCAATTAATCAAGATGGATTTCAAAGACTTTGGTCATTAATCTTACAGTTCAAACACAATCTATGTTTAATCAATGACCCTTATCACTTAGTTTAATAATTTTAAACCATGATTTTACCTATACATAGTTAATATTTACATTACATTCATAATGTTAGCCAGAGGGGAACTGGCCCCCACAGTGAGTCTGGTTTCTCCCAAGGTTATTTTTCTCCATTAATCTACATTTATGGAGTTTTGTGTTCCTTGCCACAGTCGCCTACAGCTTGCTCACTGGGGTTATTAATACAATTATCATTTAATTATTTATAAACACTATTAAAATTCGTATTTTATCTAAATTACACAATGATGATTAATCGACTTTATAGACATTACAGTTCTTATCGTCTGTTAATGCTAATATTCTGTAAAGCTGCTTTGAAACGATGTGTGTTGTGAAAGGCGCTATACAAATAAAATTGACTTGACTTGAGTTGACTTAATTCAAGTAATTGTACATGTACAATTAAGCTTAAATGTTCATCGAAATGGAGCCTTACAGTACCTATTCAATAATTTGTTGTTGTTGTTTTGTTACTGAAAATGGCAAATCTGTAGTTCCTACAGATTTTTGAATTTGTGTGTTTGTATGTTTTCAGTAATGGTAAGTCATTAAACAAAATAATTATAAAATTACTCCAAATAACAATTGTTACCTTATCTTAGCTAAAACTTAAGAATGGCACCATAAACCCAAGGTCTATAGTCAGGACAGCCAATACAATTTGACTTTGTCATATGAGGATATCTGAGAGCCACCAATCAGGTCCAGGATCAGTTTCCATTTGATATTGTCTACTTAGATTACTGTAGGCAGCCTATCATGCCTTATTATTTGTTTGCAAACCAAAGCAACATGAGCAAAGTTTTCTTCCTCACCTTTGTTTGTAAGTATAATTGATTGATACATTCACTATAAATGTATTATTACTTATTACAAATTAAGAATAATTGTAATTGCATTATAATAATAAACTATTAATCATATTCTACTTTTACATTAATATTTATTCATTACAAATGCTTTAATCAAAACAATTAGAATTTTAAGATTGCTGCATCTTGAATTCAGGTTGCATCGGGGCACAAAACATCAGGCAACCAACAAGTTTACAAACTACTACACTTGGAGATAACGTCACTATTGAGTGCTACTTACCAAAAACTGACTTTAATATTATGGTGTGGTATAAGCAGGTGTTCGAGACGACACTTCAACCTATTTCAAGATGTTACAATTACCTTAATATAGCTAAATTTTTTGATGGATACAATGATGGTCGTTTTACTGTAAAAGTATGCAAAGGTATTTTTCATTTAAACATTTTCCTGACAAAGAATGAGGACATAGCAACATATTTTTGTGGAGTGATAACTTTTGGTGAGCTGAAATTTGGGCCTGGAACATTTTTGATGCTTCAAGGTGGGTTTTACCTTTTATTATAAAATACCTTATACATATTTTGCTAGTGTAATATCTACTGGGGAATTCCATGTAAATAATGAGGATTGGTCATAGTGAGGAAACTATAAATGTGCAATATAATACAAGCAATACAACTGCTTCTCCTGTTAAATATTTTGTGGTTTTGCTTCTAAGAAGAGCACACCAGTACAACAGTTCTTCAAGAGCAAATTGTAGATGAAGTTAATCTTGGAGACAATGTTACCCTCATGTGCAGAGTCAACAAAGTACATGAGGATTGTTCAAGAGGACACAATGCATATTGGATCAGAAAGGGCTCAGAAGAATATAATTCCAGTATCATTTACACTGATGGAGATATGGAAGAGCACTGTGAAGAAAGCTCTGGCGATGGTCCGACTACACAGAGTTGTATATACAGCCTCACAAAAAGGAACCTCCACATAGCTGATGCTGGCACTTACTACTGTGCCGTATCCACATGTAACAAGATAATGTTTGGAAATGGGACTACTCTGGAATTCAAACCGCAACACGGTAACCCTTTTAGACCCTATAAATGAATTACTAGCTTATTAAAGTTACTAAGAATTACAATATAAATGTGAATTACAAGGTATTTCATAAATTATAATACATTTCACAAGGTCTGTAATAAACATTTGTTTACTTGTGTGCTTTTAGGTAAATTAAAATGGTTTATTGATTAGGCAAAATTAAGTATGTAATCATTGAAATGTTTCAGCCTTAGATAACATCGAAAATGGACATCTAAAATGAAATATCTCTCTTAAGGTATTACTTAAATGTGTGATAGTAAAATAATGGTGAACCTTGCTTTTTGTTTATAAAATATCACATCTGTCTACATCATTAAGTCTGGCAATAATAATATTAATATTTAAAAATAATAATAATTAGACATATTTTTTGTTGCAGATAGCAACCTCACAACAGCGTTGTTGATTACACTGGTCACGTCAAACATCATCTCTTTGATAATAATGATCTCACTTGTGGCTTTGCAATTTAAGCACCAAAACAGCTCATCAGGTATCATATTTAATTGTTCTCAAAACATTTTGAATCAGATTCATATCTCCTACAAACATCTGTGCAAATATTTTTGTGGCAGTTTGTGTCAACAGATATTATCAAGAAACATCTGAAGGTACTCAGGTAAATCTTCGTAAAACATTTTTTTTTACTATATAGATTAGTGTTATTTTGATGGTATTAAATTGACTATAAATGTATTATGAAATAATTAATATTAGTCTCGTAAAACAACAGCAACAAAGAGAGTAACATATTAACATTTGGCTCTTTCATGTCCAGTTCTTAAAAAGTCCAATGTGATTCCATAAATGCATTTTTCTTTAATAATTTACAGAGTTAATTTTACTTAAGTGCTTATGAACAGTTGAACATGCTTAAATAAAATCTTTCTTTAGCAGGTTAGAGAAACAGAAGCCTTGACTTACACATCTGTGAGTTTCACCAATAAACCTCGGCCCTCTAAAGGTTCTGAACAACAAAGCATTTCCAAACACAATGAGGTGTATTCGAAGACCAAATCCTACTAAAATAATGACGGTATACTTGAAGGCTTATAGTGTTGTCTGTCTTTGAGCATTCCAAATGTGCAGAAGACAAATATTCTGCAATTATGGTGGAACATTTTGACATTTCAAATTGCAAAAAGTCGAACCAGTGTTGTAGTCGAGACCAGCTCATCCGAGAAAGAGTTCAAGCCGAGACCAGAAAGGGTTAAATCCAGGTCAAGACCAAGACCAGAGAGGACCGAGTCAAGACTGACACCAGAAGAGGCTCAATCTGAGACAAGACTCATATACAACAGACCTAATGCAATTTAAATGAATGTGTTAAATGTACAGAGTGAACAACTAAATTGAAACTAAGCTCATCATATATCAAATATACCTCATGTATTATTTGTTTCAGCTTATGTTGGTTTTAACAATATTAACAGCCGAGAATAAAATGAAGTTAAGTGAACACAATTTTAAAACATTTATGACATGTCAGTGTTAAAAATCTGTCCGGAAAAATATCAGTAACACTTTCTATGAAGCCTGTATTTATAATGCATTATAAGGGTATTCTTAATGCATTATAATGTATGCATAATGCCTTATAATAAACCTTATAATATGTATTGTATTGTCTCATAAATTATTGTGACAACAGTTCTAATGTGATATAATACTTACCTATTTATGGTTTTACCTTTTTAGAGTATACTGCATTATAACACACAATCAACACCATGTTTTTCCACATTTATTTTAAGTTATAATGCATTATTGGTCTCATAGTTATAATATATCATACATTTTGAAATTTGACATTGTTTATTTAAGATCAATACCTGAATCTTCCTACAACGTACGAGTGGTCTTTTACCACTTTAAGTCAAATGACAAATGCAATGTCTTCTTGTAAACATCCAAAAGGATTTATAATGTGGTAATAATCATTTGTAAGTGGTCTTTGTCTGCTTTAAATAAAGTAATAAAAGCTACAGTTTGTCTTCTTTTAAACAGCCACGAGATATTATGAAGTGATAATTAGACACATTTGCTTTGAACATTTTTATTATTATACTTAAAAACAATTACATCAGGTATCAGGTACCAGGTACCAGGTTTAATAAAATCAACAAAACCACATCACATTATTTCAAATGTACAATAGTTATCAGCTTAAACTTGCTTGAATTAAAAATGAAAATTGGTCTCAGAGGAAACGTACTTAATGTAAATGATGTATGTTTACGCAGTTGCATTCTGAGAAGAACTTATAAGGCATTATGCATACATAATAATTAGTTAAGAATACCATTATAATGCATTATAAATACAGATTTCATTGTATGTAATAATGCATCGTAATCTTAAAAGTTATAACCACAAATAGGTAAGTATTAAATCATATTATCACTGTTGTTACAATTATTTATGAGACAATGCAACATATTATAAGGTTTATTATATGTCATTATGCATGCATTATAATGAGTTAAGAATAACCTTATAATGCATTATAAATACAGGCTTCATAGAAAGTTTTGCCAAAAATTCGAATTAAAGGATACATTTCTTTGTACTACAAATATTTGAGAAAAGCCACCTTGTTACCCAAACGTACACCAGGATCGAAATGATCTTTTTTATTACAGCAATTTACAATAAAGTTTAAATATTACATCTATGAGGCAGGGACGGATTATGACTTGCAAAGGCCCCGGGTCAATTATCTCCATTGTTGATTTGTTTTCGAGCAGGGGGATCCCCAAACTAGGTTGTGCAACCTTAAAGCCCAGCCCCCCCGGTAGTCAAGGGCCCCTGGGCACTGGCCCAATTGGCCTGGTCAGTAATCCATCCCTGCTATGAGGTGTTATTGATGTAAAGTAAATCTTTAAAAAATAAACAAAATAAACCTACAGGTCCCTCTAACTTTTGGGTCAGCCTCAGATAACTTAAAGAGCAGAATTATTTTTGCTTTTAACAATGCACTTTAAAACTTGAATAAAAACTACTCATTTTGTCCCTTTTGGCTTTCCCTAGTGAACTCACCTGTGTACAATGGACACCATTTAATGTACACATTAATTTACAACGTGTAAATCACGTCACTGTATGTAACAACAGCAGATCAACAAACAGCATGTAGGCAAGAAGTCATCATCACTGGGGAGATGAGAAGACAGACCTCATGCTGAATTTGATGAAGGAAAACAACTTTACGCAGTATCTGGATGGTCAAAAGCATTTAAATTAAAACATTTTCAAAACGTTGACAGAGAGAATCTATGTGGAAGGTTTCGACAGGACGGTAGGTCGTTGTACCGCATCCTGTTGGCGATAATCATTTGCAATATCATATTGATTGCCATAGTTGACATCTGAAAATACAGTGAAACAATGGTGAACAAAAAACAAAGTCTTCCTCAGAAGCCAAGTTTGTTATTTACACGTCACATCACAAAAGATGACATTATATCCCATGTGATCTGTCTAATATTTTTTGAGTCACATCTGGTTCTCGGGGTGAGAAAGCTGCTTATTGACCAAACTGCATACGGGAGTAGACAGTATGCTGCTAATACAGTGCATGTAAACAGGAACACAGCTTTCTCACAGTGAGCCGTGTTCTTGCAATATGTCGCTTTCTGGTGTCCATGAAATCACACTCAATGTTTCATCGTGTGTTTTTTTTTAAGTTAGTTTAGAAGTTAGAAAAATAATGTCTGTTAAAAAAATAATGCTTATGAGGAAAAAATAATTTCTGGATAAATAAATTCACTGGTGTTAAAATCCCAGTGTTAAGGCATTTCAAATGGTTAGAGTTTTAGTATTAGATCTAGTAAAACTAACACTATTAGGTTCTTGTGTGAGTGTAAAATCACAGAGTTACAGATATCCAACACCTTCCAGTGTTAATGTCTACATCTGGGCATTTGGGCAGTGCTGTGGCTGAGGAATTTTCTATACGCCATTTTTACCCTTGCTTCACCGAGATGATGAGAAGCTGCAACTGGTGCGTAAATGTACTTAAAACTTAGCATTTTAAAGATATTTTATATCCAGATGTGCTAATATCTGCATATTAACTTAAATATTTCAGATGTGGTGACAAATTTACATTTAAAAGGGATTATACACAGCCATACCTCATTAGACTCAGGACAACAGTACTATTTATTATTAAATATTGTCAACAGTCCCAAAACAAAAAACATTGCATACATTTTTAAGAGCAAGTAATGGGTTAGAAACCACTTAAAGGTGAATTGCAGTAGTGTTTTTGTTTTTCTAATTATATAGATACTTCAGGACTTAAGTCTCCTGTTTGCACCAGAAACAGCTGCCAAACAGCTTGAAAAGTGGCCGACTCTCTATGAAGAAAAGATCATCAGAGAAGCAGAGACCCCGACTTCCTCATGAGTGCTTTAACATTTGCTGAAGTCTGCAAGGAACCATTACACTTTATCCTGCAATGAGCATCCAGGTAGTGTAAATGGCCAAATTTATAGTTTAGTGAGTTAAATCTTGATAGTCAATATTTAACATGCTACGTTTTAAAAACAAAAATAAAAACTAAAAACATTAAAAAAGGGATTATAACCTGGAAGTAGAGCATAAAAAAGTTATTTTGTCTAAAAAATTAGTGGCAGCACTTATGGTTTTACAACCTGGATGTCTCCTCTCTCTCTCTCTTATCAGGTGCTTACTGTAAAGGAGAGCTAGACTGTGTATTCTGCTGCTTACTACCAGTTTATTTATACATAGTCATTCCATAAGACACAGCAAGCGGTCAACTTATATACATTGTCACTACCTATTCGGAGTGACTTCATATACATATTCACTCATGTCAGTGATTTAAATCGTCCTGGGATGTTGCGCTACCTGAATCAGCTAGCATCACCACCTTACATGTGCATTTTTTCAGCATTTTGCCTCTCACATTTTATTATGATATGAAGAGGAAATTTTGTGGGTGTCTTTAAGTACACTATTAGCCAGTAATAATCCTTGCGACTTTGGTTTTCATTCCCCTAGCATCAGCTAAAAGATGATGCGGCATTGTAACAACCGACTTGAAAGGGAACGAAAAGGTTACGACCAATAATGTGTGTGGGGAATAATTATAATCAATATTAGATATATTTTAAAAAGTCATCTGGGTTCCATAAATGATACACAGTGTGAATGCAAAATGGACAGAGACCCTCTAACAGATAAAGTGGAGAAAAGAAAACCTGAGCCCACTTTCAAGGTCACATATGGCACTTTCCACTGCACGTTACATTACGGTTCGACATTTCCATTTCAGTTTAGTGCCACCTCAACGTGGGTGGGATTATAGGATGATCGTCATAGTTGCGCTGCCTCTACTGCCGTGACATCATCTTAAACACGACATCTGACAAAAACAATAACACTACCGCTAGCTGTTAGCTACTAGCTCATTGTGCTGCATAAAGCAGTTGTTGCATGGTGATTTTACACAAGTGTAACAGATAAATTTGCCTTGTTGTTTTAAAAGCAAGCTTCCAGTAGCTGGTCAACTAAATAATGTGAAGCTTTCAAGCAGAATATAGAGTTAACATAACAAAACATACCATCCTCCATCGTGGATCAACGCCAGTCCAGAGTACTCTCCCTCCCATTGCTCGCCGGTTTAGATAGCGTCCATTTGGTCGAACCACTTCCACTTTTCCTTGATGGTTCTGTAGTCACTTACGTTTTTTTACATTTCCCTACACTGTTGGTAGGTCCGATGGTAGCCGTGTGCGGCCAAAAGTCGAGACACTTCCTGAGAGACTTTTTGTTTCACTCATCGCTAACGAGTGGATCGTCTGCACCTCGTTTATTGACCACGGCGGGGTTTTGTGAACAGCCATTTCTTTTTTTACAATTCGAATGTCACGTGAACAAATGATACTGTTATCGCTGTTGCTAACTTTAAAACTAGCGGGTTGATGTTGCGTTTCGGAAATCCAGTGACGCTGGTTGTGACGATTCTCCCTAACCAATCAGTGATTTACAGAATTTTGAAGTCACATTTAGTATCGGCTCGGCTCGTTTTGAACCTCGACCGAGGTGGTACTAAGAAAAGTATCAGGTACCAGGTACTATCCAAAGTGGAAAACCCCAAAAAAGCGAGCAGAGTTGAGTTGAGTTGTACTGTGCAGTGGAAAAGGCCCTATACAGTGTGAACGCAAAGAGAACTGGGTACTTTTTTACTCTGTCTAGGTTTTGGGCCAACTAAAAGGGGTCTGAGTTTGGTTTTCTTCTTGTTCTCTCAAGTGAGAAAACTAAAGGCTAATCTATACATACTGGGTGAACTGGCTTCGCTTAGTTCACCTACAAATGAGGATGAAATACAGTGACATTTTTGTTCTGTCAAGGTGTTCGTTTACATTTACATTTATGAATTTGGCAGACGCTTTTATCCAAAGCGACTTACAGTGCACTTATTACAGGAACAATCCCCCCCCGGAGCAACGTGGAGTTAAGTGTCTTGCTCAAGGACACAATGGTGGTGGTTGTGAGGATCGAACCAGCGACTTTGTTATTACCAGTTATGTGCTTTAGTCCACTACGGCACCACCACTCTGTTTGGTGAGATTTCTCCTGTTCGCTCATCTCTGAAATTCTTGACCCAAGAGAACTTAGCTGGTCATAGAGCATTGATGATTGATTAAAACTATTTGTGGTTGTGGTTTGGACATTTGGCTTTTTATTTACAATCGTGCTTGCCAGCTGAGGAGTTGTTACCTAGATTACTATCATTAAAATATATAACTGTCTCTCAGAGATTGTGTGAATGTATGCTTTTTACATTACTTGCAACACAAACTCTAAGACATTACGGCCACGACAAATGAGTGGAGAGAGATTTGAGTTTTTAAAAGTGAAAGGGGCTGTGACAAGTTTAATAAAGCAAAAGAGTGGCACAGCGCTAAATGCCTACAGTCTACGGAGAGAAAAACCTGCATTATTGGCTTTACTTGTGGCTTGAACAGTATGTTAAACACGTGACATCACCCTAAATTAACTTTTAAAACAACGTTGCATGCTGTATAAATGGTGGCTTCGTTTGCCTAGGTTGCTTTAGTTCATCCAGGACAAAAAGTTTGGCTTCTTCCAAAGTATAAATGAGGCTTGATATGAATATACGGTAGCTATGCATGCATTTCACTGAAAAGTCATATATGTATCTGACATGCCTTAAAATATTTCAATATTATGTTTTTTTTTTATACTCTCCATTGCGATAAATGGAAATTTTTCTGTCTTTTGTCTTTGATGTTACAATTTAACATGATTACACAGCAAACTGACCTATTGATTATGAATGTTTATGTATCCTGAAATACCCATTCTGCCAAATTATTGACAAGCACCATTCGCTATCAGACATTTTTGCCTCAATTCAAATGTGTTCACCTTTCCATCTACTGATGAGAAAACTGCAAGACAAGGGTTTCTGGTCCTATGGAAACCAGGAAGTAAATGTGTCCACATAAACAATAAGCACAATTCACTCTAAAATTACATTTTACTCAGGTTTGAGGTTGGGGTCCAGGTGTGGTGTTAATAAAATATTTATACAATTACAAATACAACTAACTTTTGGCACCACTCTGTGGACATTATACCAAGACACTGAAGCCGAATTGGGCCCATATGCTTAACATCACTTTCAGATTTGGCCATCTGGGGTAATGGTTTAAATTCAAGTAAGACCAGACCACGGTAATTGATCAAATGCCATTTACAACTCTGATTGGCAAAAAACAAGGCCAGAACTGAGTGTCCCTGAACAAAGATGGCAGTACCCAGGTTGTGTGCTTCCAGGGCTGCATGCACCAGCTAAGCAACTGCCATCAATATGGATGGTAACGATAAAGGACATCTTTCTCCAGGTATTATAGACCTTTTTGGAAAAAGCCCTTCACCAAACTGTTAGTTTCTGTACTTTTTTGTGAGGATACATGAATACATTTTGAACTGTCAGCAGTATTATCCTTTTATTCTATTTAGCCAATAATTAAAATTCCTTTGAAAATACTGATAATTAAGAGATATTATCATCATCGATAAATTTCAGCTTTGTCATCACTCACTCATTACAGCGGCTTTCATACCGTGTGGTAATCACCCCGTCCTGCCATCAGACTTTCAACCCTTGGACAGACCTCTGTTTTTTGCGGACCGGAGTCCACCTACAGCAGGTGTCCAGACGTGTCGTGGTCACCACAGACGCCTCACAACAGGGTTGGGGCGCCGTGTGCAACGGGCACAGGACAGGGCCCCAGCTGCGTTGGCACATCAACTGCCTAGAGTTTCTGGCTGTATTCCTTGCCCTGCAGAGGTTTCTTCCTCTGATTCGGGGCAAGCATGTCTTGATCAGTTCAGACAGCACTGCCACGGTAGCGTAAATAAATCACCAAGGTGGCGTACGCTCCCCTCACATGTCACAACTAGCCCGCCATCTCCTCCTTTGGAGTCAGCCGCGACTCAGCTCGCTGCTCACCACTCATATCCCTGGCGACCACAAGATGACGGCGGACGTGCTGTCGCGACAGGTCTCGCTCAGCAGAGAGTGGAGGCTCCACCCCCAGGTGGTCCAGCTGATTTGGGGCTGCTTCGGCAGGTCACAGATAGATCTCTTTGCCCCCCTTCGAGCCACTTGAGTCAGTCGAGCTCAAAGCCCTCTCCTTAAAGATGGCCCTCCTGATCGCGCTCGCTTCCATCAAGAGGGTTGGGGTCCTGCAAGTGTTCTCTGTCAGTGACACTTGCCTGGAGTTCGTTCCGGCTGATGCTCACGTCATCCTAAGACTGCGACTGGGCTTTGTGCCCAAGGTTCCTACGAACCCCTTCAGGGATCAGGTCGTGAACCTGCAAGCACTGTCCCGGGAGGAGGCAGACACAGCCTCTTCGTTGCTGTGTCCGGTACGTGCTTAGTGTATCAACGTGGACCGCACGCATGGCTTTAGATGCTCTGAGCAGCTCTTTGTCTGCTTTGGTGGATGGCGGAAAGGGAACACCGTCTCCAAACAGAGGTTAGCTCATTGGGTTGTTGACGCTATTTCCCTAGCCTGTCACACCCAGGCTGTGCCCCCCCCTTGCGGGTTCGAGCACACTCTAGAAGCAGTGTGGCATCCTCGTGGGCACTGGCCCACGGCACCTCCTTAGCAGACATCTGCAGAGCGGCTGGGAAAATGCGCCTTCTCTCCCAGGTTAGCCAGTAAGCTCTCGCTTCCTGGATGCTCTTCCTCCCTAGCCCTCTGGCCGCGGACTCAGCGGAGGAATTCCCCACCAGACCCACCACGAGTCGAGTGCTCCGTGTTGGGCTTGGGCTCCACAAGCATAGTTCCCGCTTCAGGAAAACTCCGTGTGACGTATTTTCCGCGGTACGGTCCCCCTGCTGGTGGACCCGCGTCTCCCTTGGGCAGTCTCTGCTGCCCCCCGGTCGCCGTGTCTGTAGCAACCCCTCCCTTGTCAGGCAGGATCTACCACTGCACCATGTCCACGGCTGGCTTGACAACCCCCGTGTGTTTTGACCACGAGTTACCTCCCCCAGTCTGGGCAGATCATGGCCTCTGCAGGGCCTTTTCCCCCTGAAAGAATAGGAACGGGAAAGGATGCCTTCCCCGACGCATCTATAGCGTTAAGATGGCCCCAGCTGCTTTTAAACTCTATGACGAGAAACATAGAGAGACATAAGGCCTCGGCTGGCTGGCTGGCTCCTATACAAGTCATGTCGCCTGTTCCCGCATGGGTACTGAGAACCTAAGAGCAGTATATGGCACCTTCATTGGGGCGTTGGGGAGGGCTACGTGCAGCCGACCCAGATGCTTCTAGCATGCAGCAGCCTGCTTGCACCTGGCTCAGCAGTAATGTAACATGGGTAGTGCATGACGTTTTTAAAGTGGGACCCCTTGTGTCACTACAATCGACACAACGTCGAGTGAGTGACAGAAGGGTCATGGTTACTGTTGTAAACTCCGTTCCCCGACGGAAGGAACGATACGTTGTGTTCACCTTGTCACGTCACTATCCCTTCCACTGTAGTGCGCCGTAACCGTATTCTCGGCAGCCTGCTTGCACCTGGCTCAGCAGTCACGTAACACGGGTAGTGCATGACGTTTTTAAAGTGGGACCCCTTGTGTCACTACAATCGACACAACGATAAAATGAATATTAATGTGTCTCATAAGCTTCGAAGTGGAAATTAATATTTATGTTAGCGAACTGTTGCATGGCACAGGAAAAAAAAATGTCCCTGCTCATCTTGATGCACAGAAATGCTAAAATACACCAGCAGACAGTGCTCACCCTTTCAGTAATAGTGCTCTTTCAAAGAGGGAGCAGTGTTTTCCTGAAGTAATGACAGAAAAACACACCTAGATGTGACATGTATTATAATGGGTTTGTTTGACAATTTAACATTTATTTAAATTCAGAGTTGTTAAAACATTTATAATTACCTTTAATCCTCGTTAATAAATTACCATGGATTTACTGAAGTAATATTGTATTAACCATGACAAGTAACCACGACTGTAGTAACCATGGTGTTTTTTTAATTTTTTTTTATTCTTTTTGGCAGTAACACAGGTTTTGATACAATTAACCATAGTTTTACTACAGCATTTCTATAGTATTCATATGGGAACATGGTTTTAATAATAGTAGCCATATAATAAGATCTATGGATGTTTTTGTGGGTTTTTTATATGTTTCTATATTTAAAGATAAACAAAGCAGCCTTTTAATTTTCTGCTTAGGCCTGTAAATATATAAAAAATGTAAGTAATAATTTAAGTTACTAATTTTATCCAAAGAATTCGAAAAATTAAATTTAGTAGTGGTATAGGTATTGGTATCGTTATCGGCAATTAATGGAATAACCTTCCTAACATTGTTCAGGACTCATCTCTTCGACCAGGCATACACCTAATTTATCCCTCAACCCATATTTATATTGCAATAGCCAAGTCTGCCGGAACAATGCAAAACACTTCTCATATTATAACCCTGTTTTATAGTGAATGGCATTTATGCTAATGTTATACATTTTTTTTCCCCTGTCCAGGGCAATATTGGAATCCCACTGCTAAATGTCGTTGAGCGATGACTGCAAACTGCAACCTGTTACAACCAAACAGTGAGGGGTGCTTCGATGATCACTGTCTGCATCATTTCAATTTTTACCATGGACTTAGGCCTGAACTGTGGCCAACTCCAACTGTAGAACAAGGGATACTTCACCTTTTCTCCATTAACTAAAATCTTATGGAGTTTTGGGTTCCTTGTCACAGTCCATGCTCCATGTTCCATGCTCACTGGGGACCTAAAGACTAATAATTTTCAAAACATGATTTTCAATATATTTTTTTCATTTAAAGTGCTAATATAAGGATATTACTGACATTTCAGCATCTTTTAATTTTACAGCATCGTTTTCTATAAAGCTGAATTATTTTTCAATAACCTGGAGAATATGTTCTTATAAAACGGGCATCTTTTGACAGTAGACAATTTGTTTTTAATATGGAAATATCTTTATTAAAATTATTACATGGATCAAAAGTTAAAACTATGCAAATGCCTTATAAATTACACATGTAATTAGCAAGCTACTTCATCACATTCAAAAATTGCTGTGATATATTATGAATGATCACAAGCTGATTTCACAAGTAGATTCTCTTCTCTATGATTGAAAAGGTATTTTTCGAAAAGCCGTGTCCGATAGTGAAGAACTAGTTCTTGAAATTCTTCTTGAATTCACACAGTACCAAAAATAAAAAGTGCTGGTAATGATTAAAAGAAGGAGGGTTCTAATGATGGAAAGCAGAATGAAAGTTGTCATCTGTTCTGATGAATCCGGACCTGAAATTGTTTCAATTGTGAGTCTAGTGTTACCACATCATAAAAGTAAAAATGAAAATTTGTATGTAATTCATATTTTTTTAATACCTAGAATGTCCAGTTTAGTTCCATTTCCAAAGAATATCTCCCCACATGCAACAACAGCACAGAAGTAATTTCCGACATCAGAAAAGTTTAGGTTCTTCTTAGTGAAGTTGTAGAGACATATACGTGCTCTAGAACCAGTCTCCAAGCTCCGCTCACACTGGTCAACACTCATTTCATGTACTTTGATAATTCTTGGATGAGATTCTCGTGATTCGTGTATAAGCCAGTAGACACTATGGTTGCCCTCACAGTTGTGATTAAGAACTGTGCACTTCAGATGTATATTGTCTCCTGGATGAACTGTAAATATATCATGATATTGTATATCAATGTGGCCTTGTAACCCTGAATCAAAATAGATCATAATTAGCATTAGGTCACATATCCATAAAGAATACCTACATTTAAAAAAAAAAAGTTCACCTACAAATGTCTAAATTAACTGGTTTAGTTCAAGTCAAAAATATTATTTAACATCACTGAATCAGCTTGAATGCATTAGGTTACTGCAACAAAACAAATATTAAAAGGTTAGGTCATGTTCAAGGGATCTTTAAGATAACATTTTCAGGCTACCAGTTTTTACATGTTAACATCTCTGAACCATTACTGAGTAACTTTTACTGATACAGACCATAACCATAAAGTAGTGATCAAATTGTGATGAAAATGTACACCTAAACACAAGATGTAAACCCAAACACAAGTTTGACCATTATGCAACACAAAATTACCTTCAACTATCAACTTTGTCCCATGGACAAATTCCATTACATTGGAATAAGTGCTTCCACAGTAGTATGTCGCAGAGTCTGAGGACTGTAGGTTACTTATCACCAGCTGATGTTCCCCATTTTCATTCATCACAGAAAAGCGGCTATTATTCTTAAAATTGTGGTAAAACCTGTCTATCTGATCATACTTGTAAATGGTGGAGATTAGCCTGGGATTCTGCCCAGGTTCATGCTTGTACCAGGAGAAGTGCATGGTCATTAGGCTCTGATAAATGCAAGACATATTTACAGTTCCTCCAAGTTTACCAAACACACGTATGTTACTTTTTTGCATTGCTGTTAGGCCTGAAAATAAAACAAAACGAACTGAATAAATTTCACTAGAATAAATACTAATAATAGCTTAAATATTATAAATAAAGTTGATCATTTATTTTCAGAAACAATGAAAGAGACACTTCAACTTACTTATTGGAAAGAGGAGCAAAACAAGTCTGAAGTCTAGCATCTTTGGATTGATTTGCACTAAATGATTATGAGACAAGTGGGAGATGTCAAAATCAACATCATCACAAATGCATTAAACAATGTGAACAGCCAATAGGATCTTTTGTGCTGATGTCACCGTGAAAAAGTGCTGTACTAGACAGTTTTTTTTTTCCACTGCTTTTTTCCTTAAAAGAAGATTGCATTGTAGTTTTCATATCTAATACACATAATTGCACACATGAGTAACACCAGTAGCAACCTTCTGTGCAGACTGTATATATGCATGCATTACAAATGTAAAAAGTTGTGGATGGAGTATATTCTGGAAAAATCAACTCTAAAAACATAAAGACATGCCAGTGTACTAGATGTGGTTTAATACCCGTCATGCGGTAACTTGACCTTCTTTAGTTCTAAGTACAAGATTTTACCAAATAGACGATGAAGGGAAATGAACATGTGATCACAAATGTGTGGAGTAATCAAAATTGTGTTCTGAATTTAGTACAAACAAAAGACATCTCTTCTTCATATGCTATATACACTGTAAAGCTATTGATTTTATCCTTAAAATTCCTTTCAAGGATAAAAGGTCTAAACTTATATAATTAGCTTGATTCAAACATAATAAATTATATTTTTGATTAAACAAATAAACAAACAAACAAAAAACTGTTAATTTAGATATTACTGCGTATTTTGAGGTTACCTCTAGCAACAGAAAATTGAAGCATGCCTACACACATTGTGTATCCCAGGATTCCTAAATATATATATACATTTTTTTTTTATTCATGTATTACCATCTCCATCATTGTTTTAACTACAACTTAAATGTTTAACTGTAAAATGAACTGCAAATGAATTTATGACAGAAGTCTTCAACCATGTTCCTAGTAGGGACTATAGGGACATATTGATTGTTCTTTACGTAAATGATTTTGAAGTGTTTTAATAAAATAAATCATAAATCAAACTTCAAATGGTTTTTAGCGTCAATTTCCCTATATACTGTACTTTATGTTAATATGCAACTTATATCGTTATGATATGTCTCCATTCTAAATGTATCACAAATGTCCAATTGATTCATCATGCAGTTAGGAGCCTGGTATCAATGTGAAAAAATACAGAAATATAAATACAGAGGTGGAATTTCAATCTGATTTGAGCTTCAGTCAGATATGTTGAAATATTTGTGCGACTAGACTCTATATGACCACCCAACTGAATGTGATGTATTCATTCAAATCTATGAGCATGAAGTGAGAAACATTGAAGTTTTTTTGTCCTAAACTGTATTCTAAACGCATGCTACGTCTACATATTAGCCGGTTATGAACTATTTCAAAGCTTCATTTTTTCTTTTTTTCTTTCTCTATGTCACAATTCGTGAGTGCATTCTCCCATGAAATGAATACTGCGTGACTGGCAAAGTATTTGCCATTACAAAATAAAATGATGTGGTTCATTACATGTCCCTGGGCAGTTCCGAAGTGAAATGTCCACTGTGTGGGCTAAATGTGTGTGAAATGTTCTCCCAGACAGATGAGGTTTTTCATGTTAATTTTCATAGAGATTTAAATCAATAAAACCTACCTCCCTTCTCTAAACCTTAAACCTAAAACTAACCAATAGTGTCAGAAAAAGCAAATGTGAGATGAAAAACAATTTCTGAAGCAACCATGTCATCTTGTGTTGTTTCTATGACACTTTTGGATCACGTGTCGACAAGCGTGCTGTCCAGACTCATACCCCAGTCCTTTGTATCGCATATGCAACACTTTCAGTTGAGCAACTGCGCAATTTGATCACACTTGAAAAAGATTGTAAATGTAGTTGGTTATGTAATGCAAATGTTAAAATGAGTCATGTCCTATAGTAAAAGCATTTATATTTCACAAGATAGCAATGTATAAGGAACAGAGTGAAAAGTAAGTGTTTATGAACAGATAATTCAGGGGAATATGCCATTTAATTCATTATCTGTGTAAAAGGTGATTGAAGTCATTGTCGTTTTAGCACCTCTAGTGTTCATTCCACCAGAAAATTGCATTTAACATATAACAGGCTACATAAAAATCCCTTTGATAAAATGTATTTATTGTAACATGATTCTAGGACCAGGTTACAAATGCCACTGTGGGAGAAATATCGTCAGAGACAGTAAAAAGTCGACTTAAAAAAACAATCAAATTAAACAACATCCTCACTAACACAATCTCCTCTCTTGATTCTAGATAGGAAAAAGTTACTTTTTAAATACTTAAGTACAATTTAAGGTGAATACTTTTTTACTTTAACTCAAGTATATTTTTGGCTAGATACTTTGACTTTTAATTGAGGAACTCAGTATCCATACTTTCACTTACGTATGATTTAGAAGTACTTTTTACACCCCTGGTGTATGTAAATATGCACTATTTGGATGTCTTTGACCATTTCCTGCGACATGATGCTGTATGTGTGTGCATCTATTTACCATGCTTTGGACTACATGGGGATTTTTTCTGCTCATATCAGTGTGGATTGTAAGTTTTTTCTGCTCATACCAGAGTGGATTGTTTGTGAACCAGGAATAATACGATTCAAGCTTTGCAAAGGAACTGCTATTGATGTATGGGGCAATTCAAATTAAAAGTAAACCATTTCATTCATGAATATTTCAAATGTCATTGCTGTTTGATAGTTTATGGTGCTGAATGTTAACAGTTGTGCTTGAGATGAACAGTGTGATGCAGTGCATTCAGAAAGTATTCAGACTCCTTAATTTTTTTCCATTTAGTTTTTTTGCAGCCTTATGCTAAAATGCTTTAAATTATAAATTTTTAAACACTCAAGGACATTCACAGAGTTGGCCCTAAGCCACTCTTGTGTTGTCTTGGCTGTGTGCTTGGGGTCATTGTCCTGTTGGGAGGTGAACCTTCTGAGGCCCAGTGTGAGGTCCTGAGCGCTCTGGAAAAGGTTTTTATTAAGAATATTTCTGTATTTTGCTGCGTTCAGCTTTCCTTCAACCCTGACCAGTCCTTGCTGCTGAACAGAATTTCCTGTCCTGCCACCCGGACGTATGGTATAAAGGGAAGCGGGCATGTGTCTGTCAGTTAGGTTTTTTCTTCGGAGCCAAGCAGTTGTGCATCAGCAAGCTGAGTTTCACTACTGTTCCACTCACCTCTGTGGCAGAGCACTGCTGTTGGATCTACGGCGCATTTCCAGCAGCGTTCTCTCTCTACTACCCTGGGCGCTTCGACAGCACTTCAGTCTAAAAGAGTTTTATTTCTCCAAAAAAGTGTATTTAATTCACAAAATAACAATACACAGCAGGCGTTGAACGTCATTTTCAGGAAGCGTCTTTTTAAAGATGTCTTTATGCCTCTGTGTAGTTTCTTGATGCGGCAGATTTCTCTCCACTTATGACGGTCATAAGAGCTGCCTCGCGTGCCTGGGCTGCGATCACATGCAGGCAGTGTGAACAAAGCCATGGCAACGTTGTAAACTTGGTAAATCTCCGCCCTCTGGCATGCTCGCTTGCTTCCATCCGAGCACAGGATGAGTACGGCTCGCGGCCAGTCAGCATTCTCCCTTCCCTTCCGGAAGTGCATGATAAGCTGACGAGGTCGTGGAGGGCACATTTTATTACCCAGATCTCGCTACCCTTGGTGGTGGGGCGGCAAAAGGGTATACGGAGGTCCCCCAGGTGGATAGGGCGATTGCGTTCCACCTGTGTCCCGAGAATGCCGCTACCTGGCGGGGTCATCCGGTACTCCCCTCCAAGGCCTGTAAGATGACATCGTCACTGACTTCGAAAGCCCTACAGCGCCACTGGACAGACCGCCTCCACCCTGCATGCCATGGCTCTCCTTCAAGTCCACCAAGCCAAGGCACTTAAAGATCTGCACTTGGGTAGTCCTGATCCTGACATGCTGCAGGAACTGCGCTCTGCCACCGACCTCGCTCTCAGAGTCACAGCGCAGGCACTCGGTCAGGCGATGGCCACCCTTGTGGTCCAGGAATGTCGTATGGCTGAATGTGGTCAAGATGCAGGACGTTGACATGGCTCGCTTTCTAAACGCCCACGTCTCCCAGCTTGGCCTCTTCGGTGACACCATCAACGACTTCGCCCAGCAGTCTTCAGCGGTAAGAAGGCAGACAGAAGCGATCTAGCACATCATGCCGTGGCGCTACCCCAGCATGGACCGCACCCCGTCTGCCTGCCGAGGGCATCCCCCTGCGTCCAAGCAACAGGCAGCTCCGCCTCAACCCGGGCCCAGCTCTCAGCCCCAGCGTCGAGCACCTCGCAGGCGGCGGACACCCCCTGTCTCCAGGACTACCTCTAGGACCCGGAAGGCTCCTAAGTACTCCTGAGATGAAAGACCCAGCGAGTCAGACGTTTGCTCTGGAGCTGGTACCAAGACCACTCTGTTCTCCGGTGGAGGGCTGGCATGAAAATCCTTGTTTTCACACACTGTTAATAAAAGAGCGATTTCACCACTTCATGGGTCATCCAGCCAGTTCGTGCCATTCTCACGGCACCCCAGCTCCAAAATCCTACAGTCCCGGCTCCCCGGACGCAGTCACCTCGCCCCCAGACCCGCGACTGCTCAGCTCCGGCAAGTCAGCGCTGACGAGTTATGAAGGCACCTTCCCAGGACCTCTTCCTCAGTCTCTAACCCGCCCCCTGCCAGGTGCGCGGAGCCAGGTAAGTGCTTTGAGCCACCCAATACGTCAAAAGTGATCGTCTTTCTAGTGCCCCTCGTGCAGAGTCTGGATGCATGGCGTTCACTGTCCAAACCATCGTGTTGGTTGACCAGAACCATCTGACTCGTCTACGTGATTCAATTCGCCCGGCTCTCACCTCGTTTCAGCGGTATTCGCTCCACCTCCGTATGCGGCAAAAAAGCCAGCGCTTTAAGGGCAGAGATCACGAATCTGCTTCTCAAGGATGCGATAGAGCCTGTCCCTCCAGTCGAGATGAAGAAGTGTTTCTACAGCCCTTACTTCATCGTACCCAAGAAAGGCGATAGCTTGTGACCGGGCTTTGTACAAACTCCCATTCAAAATGCTCACGCAGAGAGCTAGATTGGTTTGCAGCGGTAGACCTGAAGGACGCGTACATCCATGTCTCCATCTTGCCTCGACACGACCCTTCCTATGGTTCGCGTTCGATGGCCAGGCGTACCAGTACATGGTCCTCTCCTTCGGCCTGTCCCTATCCCCTTGCATTGTCAAGGTCGCAGAGACAGCCCTTGCCCCGCTACGGGAAGTGGGCATCCGCATACTCAGTTACCTCGACAACTGGCTCATTCCAACTCACTCTCACTCTGCGTGCACAGGGACCAGATGCTCAGGCACCTCAGCCGTCTAGGGCTTCAGGTCAACTGGGAAAAGAGCAAGCTCGCCCCTGTTCAGAGCATCTCTTTTCTCGGCATTGAGTTAGACTCAGTCTCAATGACAGTGCGCCTCATGAACGACCGCGCACAGTCAGTGCTCAGGTGCCTCGATCTCTTCGAGCCCGGCAAAGCGGTTCCTCTAAAACAATTCCAGAGGCTCCTGGGGCATATGACGTCCTCATCGGGTTGATGCATATGAGACCACTTCAGCAATGGCTTCAGACTCGAGTCCCGAGATGGGCATGGAGCCACGGCACATACCGTGTGGTAATCACCCCCTCCTGCCATCAGACTTTCAACCCTCAGATAGACCTCTGTTTTCTGCTGACCGGAGTCCCCCTACTGCTTGTGTCCAGAAGTGTAGTGGTCACCACAGATGCCTCTCAACAGGGTTGGGGCACCGTATTTAACGGGAATGCTTTCGCTGGCTCCTGGAAAGGGCCCCAGCTGCATTGGCACATCAACTGCCTAGAGTTGCTGGCTGTATTCCTTGCCCTGCAGAGGTTTCTCCCACTGATTCGGGGCAAGCACATCTTGATGTTCAGACAGCACTATGATGGTAGCATACTTAAATTGCCAAGGCGGTGTGCTCTCTCGTCATATGTCACAACTCGCCAGACATTTCCGGTCGCTGCGTGCCACTCATTTCCTTGGCAACCGCAATGCAACGGCGGGCTCTAGATATTCTGAGCAGCTCTTTGTCCCTAGCAGACATCTGCAGAGCAGCGGGCTGGGCAACACCCAATACATTTGCGAGACTTTACAATCTCAGGGTTTAATTGGTCTCGTTCCGTGTGTTGTCAGGTCCAAGCCGGTAGAACTCAGTAATGCAGAACAGCCGAACGGGTGCAGTGCCCTTCACCCAGTTGATCCAGTATGCTTTCTCTCCGAGGGTTACGTGCAGCCAACACAGTCGCTTCTAACCTCTGTTCCCTGAGGGAGGGAACGCGACATTGTGTCCCTTCTGGGAAGTATATATAAAGAAAAAAAAATAGGGACAAGAATAGAGCCTTGGGGAACACCAGAGGAGATGGGATCAGATGGGGAGGGGAATTTCCTATTCAACAGCAAATGTTTCCTCCTTCAAATAAGAAGAAAACCAGTTTAGTGCACACTCCCGAATCCCCACCCACTGACTTAAGCGGTTTAAAATAATCTTATAATCTATAGTGTCAAAAGCAGCGCTTAGATCAAGGAACACTAAAACAGCACAGTCTTCTGAATCTACAGCCATTAACAAGTCATTTGACACTTAAAAAATTGCAGATTCATTACTATGTTTTGGTCAAAACCTGACTGAAATTCATCAATGATCTTATTGTCATTTAAAAATGTGGAAATCTGATTATACACAACCTTCTCCAGAAGTCATTGTCAGTACAGGTGTTGCTACAATTTACAGTGATTTTTTGGTGTTACTCAAAGGACAGGATATAAGTTTTGTAAAATGACCCACTTGCGTATTTATTTACATTTAATTTATGTTTAATGCATGTTTAAACTGGGAAATTGTAAACTAATATTGACATCCAATATATCATTTGAAAGATCTGGGTCTCAAGATTGTATATGTTAAAGAGATTTTGATGATCACGAAGTCACAACAATTACATTTTATTAAACATATTAAGAGTGAAAATCAAAACACGGAAAATGAAAATGGATGTTCTAAAATGTATTGTCTTCCAGCAAACACAGATGAGCACAATCCTCCAAACTTTAGTATGCTTTTCATTGCAAGAGTCCAATAAATAAAATTTACAAATATGAAGAAATGTTGATCAATCTGTCTTTGTTCAGGTTTTACACATTCAACACATGTTATCATTCATGCCATTCTTCTCGAAATCTTGCACTCTCTATAGTGTTTCAGTAGCAAAACACCCAAACATGATATTAGGGAGGGTCTCATGAACAAAATGAGCCCTCCCTCAAAATGTTCTGTGCAGTTGTGATTGGGTAGTCATTCAAAATAGCCAAACAGGACAGTCGTAAAGATTTGCATCATTCATTTTTGTCTCTGGATAAAGCCGGCCAGTGAAAAGCTAGATCATTTTTGACTGATGGGTCATGTGACTTACTGAAAAGATGAAAACAACAATATGAGGGTATGGCAACCTGGAGTTAAGAGCCTTGCTCAAGGACACAATGGTTGTGGCTGTGGGGATCGAACCGACAGTTACTTAACAGCTTAGTGCTTTAGCCCACTACACCACCGCCACTCCTAAAGGAATTGGGGGGGACGGAAGTTTCCAGTCCACGGCAGCCTGGGAAATCATAGCGGACTTCCGCGAGTCAGCCTCAGACTGGGTGAGCAGACCCGAAGGTGGCAGCCCAGACGAGTCGCCAATGTGATGCTCTCCGATGCAGCAGTGCAATCATCATCCAGCTTGGGGGGTCCGAATGAGACAACGGACTGGCCATGAGGCGTACCGGTCTTCCATCGGACCCGGACAAAAGCAAATGAGAGGTGGTTTGTGGGGATTTTCCCAATGAAACTGAGCGGAAGTGCCAGCACCTTACAGGCAGAGATTACAACTCTGCTACTCAAGGATGCGGTAGAGCCTGTCCCTCCAGACGAGATGAAAAGTGTCTCTACAGCCCTTACTTTATCGTACCCAAAAAAGGCGATGGGTTGCGGCCAATCTTGGACTTGCGAGTTCTCAACTGGGCCTTACACAAACTCCCGTTCAAAATGCTCTCAGTTCTCTTCGAGCCCAGTACAGCGGTTCTGACTTTCAACCCTTTGACAGACCTCTGTTTTCTGCAGACTGGAGTCCACCTACAGTAGGTGTCCAGACGTGTTGTGGTCACCACAGACGCCTCTCAACGGGGTGTGCAATAGGCACGCAGCCGCTGGCTCCAGGATAGGGCTCCGGCTGCGTTTGCACATCAACTACCTAGAGTTGCTGGCTGTACTCCTTGCCCTGCGGAGGTTTCTTCTGCTGATTCGGAAGATCAGGGAGGACGAGGAACAAGTCACCTTAGTGGCCCCTTACTGGCCTACTCGGACTTGGTTCTCGGATCACATGCTCCTCTTGACAGCACCAC
Organism: Xyrauchen texanus; assembly: GCF_025860055.1. NCBI lineage: Eukaryota > Metazoa > Chordata > Actinopteri > Cypriniformes > Catostomidae > Xyrauchen > Xyrauchen texanus. The sequence goes on along the minus strand of NC_068277.1, from coordinate 17,101,535 downwards.
CCTGGCAAATTCTCCTGAGGAAGGACCTTCTTTCCCAGGGACGGGGCACCCTCTGGCATCCGCGCCCAGACATCTGGACCTCCACGTCTGGCCCCTGGATGGGAAACGTAAGATCTGGGTGACCTACCACCTGCGGTCGTTAACATGAACAACCAAGCCAGAGCTCCCTCTACCAGGAAGCTTTACGCCCTAAAGTGGCGCTTGTTCGCAAATTGGTGTCATTCCCGTGGCATCCTCATGGGCAGACAAGCAGACATCAGCAGAGCAGTGGGCTTAGCAACACCCAACACCTTTGCGAGGTTCTACAATCTCAGGGTTGAGTCTGTCTCGTCCTGTGTTTTGTCAGGTCTGAGCCGGTAGAACTCGGTAATACGGAACAGCCGACCGGGTGTTCCGCTTGCACCTAGCACCCTTCACCAAGTTGATCCAGTGCGCTTTCTCTCCCAGGTTAGCCACTAAGCTCTCGCTTCTTGGATGTTCTTCCTCCCTAGCCTAGAGTTTGCGACCAGACCCACTACGAGCTGCAAGTGCTCTGTACTGGGGTAGGGCTCCACAGGCCTAATTCTCTCTTCAGGCAACACCCTGTGATGTATTTTCTACGGTACGGTCCCCCTTTAGGCGGACCCGCATTTCCCTTGGGCAGTCTCTCTGCCCCGGTCGCTGTGCTTTTGTAGAGCTCCTCCCTCATCAGGCAGGACCTGCCACCGCTCCACTCCCACATGTGGCTTGACAACCCATGTGGTGTATTGTCCACATATCACCTCCCCCTAGTCTGGGCAGGATGTGGTCTCCGCAGGATCTTTTCCCCCTAAAAGAATAGGATCGGGAAAGATTGCCTTCCCCAACGCATTTCATAGCGTTAAGATAGCCCCAGCCGCTTTATGCTCTATGCGAGGAACATAGAGATAGAAAAGGCCCCGGCTGGCTGGCTTGCTCCCATGATGGTTATGTAGCGCCTTTTCCCCCTTAGGGATGCTGGGATCCTAAGGTCTGTATATGACACCTTTTTCTGGGGGCGTTGGGGGAGTGTTACGTGCGGCCAATACAGTTGCTTTTAGCACGCAGCAGCCTGCTTGTACCTGTGTCAGCAGTTCACGTAACACGGTCTAGTGCATGGTGCTTTGAAAAGGGACCCCTTGTGTCACTACATTCGACACAATGTCGAGTGAGTGACAGAAGGGGAAAGTCATGGTTACTGTTGTAACCTCCGTTCCCTGATGGAAGGAACGAGACATTATGTCCCCTTTGCCATGACACTAGACCTACCTAAACTTTTTGTGTCAAACCTTTTGTGTCAAACCTTCATCAGACATGTGGCTTTGTATGAGATGTATTTTTGGGACACTGTGCATATTCTTACATATAACAAATTACAATTTTAGAAATAATATTTGCAGTCACTACTCAAAATATTTGAATAGCTCTAATTTTTTTGTACATTTTTACTCTTGAATAATAAATGTCTAAGTATCTACTTTCAAACGAGCCCAAGTTTGTGTTTGAAGGCCAAAAGGTTTAAGAACTGGAAGAGTTTTACTTTGGGTATGTCGTTTTTAAGCTCATGCACAAAAAGAGGCCGGATGTTAAGCCTTAAATGTAAGAGAAGTTCATTAAACACTTACATATTCAGGTCTTTAGAGACCCGACACATATATCTATAAAAAATGGATCTACAAAATGTCCAAATAATATAGATTTCAAATATCAAAGACATAATGCAACAAATCAGGACAATTCTAGAACAGGATTCATTGCTTTCACACTGAAAATTCGCACTGACACAGCTGACTGTCAAACACATATTGAGCTACATATAACAGATAATCTACTGTACACATAAGATACACATAAGCTACACATGAGCATTTGCTCAGGCATTTTAAATAGGAGTCTAAATAGATGCACAACTTACATAATTTCAATAGTACACTCAAATGTCAATTGTCATATCATACAGTTCATGTGTTGTACTTGCTTGTTTACTTCCATGCTGTTTCTTCATCAATTAGCAATGCCAAATGTAAATCAAGTCAACCAACAACACCACATTGGGTAAGAAATAGCATATATATATATATTATGTATGTGGACATGCATGTGGGAAACAGATAATTCACCATTTTGTCACAGAAAATCAATGTGATATAGTATTTATTTGCTTGAATATAGCAAGGGGGGGTTATGATTAGTCATGACACCAGCACTGTGGCCTAGTGATTCAGAGTGTTGTTACATTCATAAATTGATTTCCTGTAAAAGAACACATGAAAAACTTGCTTCTCTGAAGAATAATTTTAAAGTTGACAAATTTGATCGTATACATTTCAGACACTGGCTTTTGAGAAGTTAATGCAGTGATGATTAATTAAATAATTAATTATTTCAAATTAGCCACAGATAGTTAATAGTTCTGACTGAGACAAACACAATTCAGTAATTATTGATAAGCTAATAGTGAACTACCATAGTATCAGTTCCCTGTAGATAACTGATTAGGTCATTGTGTTCCCATAATGCTCTCACTGCTACCATCAGGCAGGCGGTATCGCAGCATCAGGACCCGCACCAGCCGACTACATGATAGCTTCTTCCCCCAAGCAATCAGACTTTTGAACACTCGATCTCTCACGATCAACAATCAGCACTGCACTTTATTAATTATCATCTTGTATCACACACTGGACTGTCAAATATATTCTCCCCAATTCAACTACTGTATAAAATATTTTATATACCCTTACCCTTATTTTTTATTATTGTATGTGTATTCTATATTGTGTGTATTGTTTACTGTTTATTGTATATTGTGTAAGTATGTGTACATTTGTTATGTAAATTGTGTTGTGTAAATATGTTGTTTATTGTAATTGGTACTGCTATGTTATTCGGAACTGCACACAAGACTTTCACCTACTGTTGCACTTGTGTACACAGTAGTGTGACAATAAAGTGATTTGATTATTATTATTTTTTTTATGTAGTGTAATTGTCCTGCATCAAATCCTGCACAGTTACCTATGAATGATGATATCCTTGGTATCCTATGAATGATGGTATCCATGGTATCCTATTACAAAGTGGTATCCTTATTTTTATTGTACATGTACCCGTTATGCATTAATCAAAGTTAAGGAGATACATGTAGCATCTATGAGATGTACAGCAGGTTACTGAACGTATTATAAATATATCACATATTTAAATACATGAATTATTGTTATTGGCAATATCACCATTACAAAACACCACCAATATGCAATGGTGTAAAATAAATATAAAATAAATATGTTTACAATTTACATTTCTTACTATAATTAATTCAGAAAATGCCAGTCATTTTCAGAGCTCTAATAATGTCCAGAGTAAACAGATTGCCTAGTGTAATTAGGCAGCCATCAAAAATAAATTATTATTAATAGTAGTAGTAGTAGTAATTTTAGTAGTAGTATAATTATTATTATGGAAATCAGATATTGATGTGACCTAGACTGGCTTCTTTATTGGCACAGCAGGCCTGTCATAGTTTGGCTGCAAAAGCCACTCCTTCTTCTTATACTGTACGTATAAAACATTGATGTTGCCCACTTTAATTTCCTCTTCAGCTCTTGCTTAAGTAGTACAGAGTACAGAAATGGATTATATTTTAACTGTAACTTTGTTGCTCTGTTGGGCGGGTAAGAATGACTATTTTCTGTAACTTTTAATTCAATATTGAGGGCAGGGCAGGTGATTTTAGATACTTTGGAGATATTAAATAGGGAGCCTCATATTTTACCTAAATCAAATTGTAATATTGTGGTGTGCTATGATTTCATTTTATTTAAATGGATTTCAGGTTTTCTTCTAGTTACGTGTTCAACAATCAAACAGGCACAGCCAGGACATACTGTAACTATATGTTGTCAACACACAGTAAGAGTTTCTGGATACCTGTACTGGTTTAAACAAAATGATGGTGCTGTACCTATGGCTATTGTGTCCATGTTATACATTGAAAGTCTTAGTAGCGTAGAGCCACGGTATTTCAACAATTTCACAAAAGACCACCTGGTCATGAATCTGAACAGCAAAAGTACCACTCTAACAATAAATGCATGTGAGTATTTCTGATTCTGGCTTCTACTTTTGTGGAGCTACAGATTATCAAGTACATTTTGGCAGTGGAACACAGCTTGAAGTTAAAGGTAATCTTCTGAAACATTATTACATTATTTTCATACCCTCATAATGTTTATTCTCCCTAATTTTTAACTCAGTTATTTCAATCTGCATCTATGTGATAAATGTCAGAGAAATGCAATGCTGTAAGATTTACAGTTTAGAAAATAGCACCATTCTAATTGATTCATAAGGGTAAACCTTTTTTTTATGTATAATCTAGAAAAGAAAGTCATAATAATGAAAAATGACACAGAAATCTCAAAAAAAGGTATGAATTTTAATTGTGTGTTTCAAACCAAGTTAAGCTGCAAGTAATTAATACATTAATGTTAATTGCTAATTGCTCTTTAAAACATAATATATAATGTAATATGTAATTTTATGATAATATTTTTGAGATGTCATTTTGAATGTCAATAAGTAAAATTATGTCTTCTTTCTATAGATAATGAGAAATATCTTGTGTCTACTAAGGAGTGTTCTCAAGACATCTTTTTCAAACTGACCCTCTTATTTGGTGGCATAATTGTTTGTACATTTATCATATCTCTCATCATTGCCATTATCAGGCAACACAAAAGACAGAAGCAGAAAAAAGGTAAACTTTTCTTACATGGTTTCTCAATGTTAATTACAAATGTGGAATGAATGTTTCAATAAATAAATTACTTTAGTAAAAAACACATCTTAATTATCCCAGAATAATAACTGATTGTCTTTCTGTATTTTGTGCTAGTCACTGAATGTCAAGAACAACACATTGATGACAAGGTAAACTCCATAGTATGAGGTAAAGGTCTTAATAAAGACTAAATCATGAATAAATAAATAAAGGACACCCTTCAATGCAGTACTTAATCTCAGTTTTTTTATTTATTGGCATTTATATGAGAAATGTATCACTCTTGTTCTTATTCCTGCTGGGTAAATTATTTTTGTATGCCGACAAAATCAGGTTAATATGTGTTTTGACATTTTATTATAAAATTATTTAAAACTAAAACATTTTTATTGTTATTAGTATTTTATATTTCAACAACATCTGCATTAAAGGCATATGAAAAATATGTATATTCTATGTTGTTAGAAGATTTCTGTCTGATATCTAAACCAAACCCTGTTACTGTAACTTCTACTAGTCCAAGAGATAGGAAGATGCAGGGTTAGAGTAGAAGGGGAGGCTATTAATTTGTAAAGGAATGTAAACATTTATGTTTAACTCTTCTTTGTCTGTTTAACATTTTGTTTTATTTTTGCAGGAGCCAGATTCAGTTGAATATGCTGCAGTTCATTTCTCAATGAAACCCAGGACAGCAGGAAGACACACTGAGGATACAATAGTTATGTACACAGACAGCACATGAAACACAAGTCCAGTTGTGTCACTACATTAGGGGCAGGTGGGGCTGAACTACTAGATGTGGCTCTGTTTTGCAAAATTCGTGGCATATTCATACATTTATTTTAAGAAATAATTTATGTTCTACATCTAAAACTTGTTTTATGTCCATTGTACAAGGCAACAGTATATATTCTTTTGAGAAATTATTTAATTATTAACTTCGGTTGCATTAAAGCCATTTAATTGTTATCATTTACTTTGCGTGGGGCTAGCTGGTCGTCGTCAGTGTTAATCAACCTAGATCTGGAGAACATCATGGGCATGTGCTACAAGCATTCTTGATGGCCTGATGGGGCACATTTGCATTTCCAAAAAATGCTTTGATCATATGTATGTCAAGCTGTTGTGTTCCTCGGAAGATACCGCTCTTGAGTGCAGACCTTAGTGAACTTCACTGGTAAGATTTAAAAGACTACTTATCTGCCACTTGACAGACTGAGTTGTAAAATGTCCTTCATGGCCTATTTTTATCTGTCATACTTGTTTTCATTTTAAGTCATAGGGCTACATTCTGGGGGCGTGGTATCCATTATAATGGCATATAGATCACAGTGGATAGGCCTAAAAAATATATTTTTTGACTCCCATGTTTGAGCCTGGAGAAACCACTGATGTCTAGGGTGACATTTCTACCTGTCAATCAACCGCTGCACTGAATTTATTTATATATATATATATATATATATATATATATATATATATATATATATATATATATATATAATTTTTTTTACTTTGCTGGTTAAAGTGCAAACCTACATGCACAAGTTCACTGAACTTTTTCACTGTGCTTGATATTAACATACTGTTACATTTGCAGGTACTCCACTAAAAAATGGGAGAATTCTGCTCTAAGCTTAATGTTTGTGTTTATATTAAATGCAAGTATATTTGGCAGAAACAATTTTTTGCGCTTTTTTTATTATAATTTTTAATTTTTTTGTTATTATACTTTTTTGCTCTTTATTATCATGAATTATCACAATGATGTAATGATTGATGTATGCAGTCACGAAATCAGAGACCCTCTCCTCCTGGCGAAGATGTGTGCAAGTGTGTGAGAGAGAGATTTAAATTAAAATTGATGCACTAGTTTTAAAATATTTTTTATGTATTTATTTTATATGTATCTGTCAAAATGATGGACAGCTTTTGGAATTATCTGTCAATGTTTCACAAATCCGTAAATTACATTATGGATAATTGTTTTGTGTACGCAACCCCTGACATGTTGGGTTAAGTGATTGTTTGTGCCCCACCAGAAATAATGAGCCTGAAACACCACTGCATATGTAATCACTGTCAATTATTGTACTCATAGAGATTACAGTGTTTAGTGTTTATATTTCCATATTCTTATAAAAAAGTTTTATTGAACTGATATTAAGACTGAAAGCCTCTCTGAGACTCTGAACTATCATGTTATGGAAATATGACCATAATTCAATAATAATAATGTTTATGTGCTCTTTTTAGTCTTCAGATTTGTATATGCATCATACAGAAATATGGTACAGTAAAATATAAATACAGTAAAATAGCCAATATTTTATAGTAATTATAGAGTAATACAACCTTTCTGAAGCAATTCTGGTACTATGGGAACCTAAAGTTAACAGAAATGAATGAAACAACAAACTATTTCTATATCTATAGTGGATTCTGAACTCTAATGAATTGTATATTGCATAATCTAATTAAGGGTTACACCACCATTAGAAACAGGTCCCCTGTTTTGAAATGTTTGAACTTGTAAAAGTAATTTACTTTGGACTGGCCTTTTGATTGATAGGTTTGTCATAGTATGATTTGACATATGCCACACCTCCTCACATAAATAAAGCACACTGATTCCCTCCTCTTAATTTCCTCGTTGGTTTATTCGAATTAAGTACATCAATGGCTCATGTACCAATTTCAGCTTTGTTGCTCTGTGGCATGGGTAAGCATTACTATGGTAACCTTCTTCAACCTATCATGGAAGACAGTACTGCTAAATAAATAGGACATTCATTAAGAAAGTTGTAAAAATGCTCTAAAAATGTTTCTGTAATCTGCTGTAAATCCATGTTCCAATAATATTAAAATGAAGATACTGTATTTGTTCTTTTGTGAATTTTAGGTCTGCTCGCAGTTATTAAATCATCTCAGATAGCCACCATTCTGGCTCAGCCAGGAGACACTGTCACTATCTGGTGTCAACACACTGTGAGAGCTAAAGGGCACATTAACTGGTTCAAGCAAATAAATGGTGCTGTACCTCTTAGAATTGTATACATGATGTACAGCTCAAAACTGAATATGACTGCATATCATTTCAATTATTTTAAACCAGATCATCTGGTTATGTCGCTGTTCAGTAAAAATACATCTCTAACAATAATAAATGTTAATATTTCTGATTTTGGCCTATATTACTGTGGCTGGGAACGTCATATGACATTTGGTGATGGAACACATCTAGATGTTCAAGGTAAACTTTAATTGGCAATAGTACTGTTTAAGAAGAATTGCATGCTCACATTATGTCTTGTGACCAAAGTGTAAAATATTAAAAGTTTTTATAGAAAGTTAATTGTCAGATAAATGTATGGCTTTCAAGTTTCTCTCCTTTTGGATGAATCGCAGGTGGCGTGTTGTTATTTTGATAAATGATTCACATTTCAGTTTTTTTGTATTGCCCAGAGAGGAGTGCAATGCTGACAAATGACACTGACATGTCAAGAAATGGTGTGTTGAGCATATGTCATTCATAACACTCATGTACAATTAATTGTGAAAATATTAAGCATTCCTCTCGATCACTTTGAATTGTGTTGTGCTTTCCATGCTTTCAACAGATAACAAGAAAAGTCCCAAGTCTACAACAGATTGTAATGTCTTTCATAAGCTGACCTTTATTTTTGGTGGTATTATTGTTATTCTCCTTATCATTCCTCTCACCCTGGCAATCATTAAGATACAGAGAAGAAAATCAAAGAAAACAGGTAACTGATTTCATGATTTAAAGTTACTTAAAGTGCTATATGGATGCTTCAGCTTTGTTCTCTGTGTGGATGGCAGATAAATGTGCAATTAATTAATTGAAAACAAAATATAGCCAAAAAAATCAGTAAACATCTTTAACATAAATTATAACATTATTTATAAAACAACATAAAAATATTATGCATGAAAACACAGCTTGACTCCAAAGCTGATAATAATAATAATAATAATAATAATAATAATAATAATAATGACTGTGATTCACTTTGGATTAAAGTGTCTGCTAAATGACTAAATGTACATTTAAATGTAACTGTATCTTGTTCTGTTGTCACAGATGTGGATCCTCATGGACCAAAAAATGACAAGGTAAACAATTCTCTGACTACACTATAAGAAAACTAAGCTAAAATCAACAATATTAATATGGGTCCAAGAATAAGCAAAGCTTGTTTCACTAAAAGGTCTGGAGCTGCATCATGTTCTGTAGCCTATTGATAGAGTGAGCGCTGGTAGGACTGTGCAAACCGAGCAATTAAAGGCCTATCTTTTGTGAACACGTTTAATTTAAATAAGCAAATCATCCTTTAAATGGTCATTTAACAACTGTTCCAAATGCAGCCATCCAAAGGAATTACATTATTATAATGATAACAATTACAAACCTGTACCATAACTATTTCAACATAAATACCTAATAATATTTCTTAAATATTTTACATACTTTATGGTTATAATCCTTGTTCTTCATTAAGTTTTAATTTTGTCATTTTATTTGAAATACTGAAATACTGAACTTATTTAAATACAATTAAATACAAGTGTCCTGTTAACTCCAGGTTGCTCTAGGGTGATTGTCCCTGTAATAAGTGCATTGTAAGTCGCCACATGCATAAATGAGTGTGTGTGTGTGTGTGTGTGTGTATATATTTATTTTTCTTTTTTTTTTACAATGAAAGCTTTTTAATTTGCTCTGTTGTTAAAGACATCTTTCAATCTGTTGTAGGAGCCACATTCATCTATCTATGCTACTCTGCAGTTCTCAAAACAGAAAACCAGGAGAGCAGAAATATATACAGAGGATGCACATGTGGTGTATTCTGCTACAAGATGATAAATATAGTTTATTAATGGAAAGTTCAAACATTTTATGTAATGTTCATAAGCCAGTACACAAGTTAGAATTTTACTTGTTTAAAGGAATATTCTGGGTTCAATACAAGTTAAGCTCAGTCGACAGCATTTGTGGCATAATGTTGATTACCACAAAAAATTATTTTGCCTCATTCATCCTTTACTTTTAAAAAAGCTCAAATCAAAGTGACAGTGAGGCATTTACGATGGAAGTAAATTGGCCAATTTTGGAGGGTTGTAAGGCAAAATTGTTAAGCTTAGAATTTTATAAAAGCACTAACATTAATTCTGTTAAAAAAGGGATTATAAAAGTGTTAAAAATGATTTTATCACACTAAAATCATGTTAACATACATATTGTTTACGTCATTTGGCAATACTTTTGAAATATTGAGTATTTTAACGTTTATGTTTTGGCCCCATTCACTACCATTGTAAGTGCCTCACTGTAACCCAGATTTGTGCTTTTTTTAAAGAAAAGGAGGGGCAAGTCAAAATTATTATTATTATTATTATTATTATTTGTATTTTTATTTTTTATGGTAATCAACATTATGCCTTAAATGCTGTCGATTGAGCTTAACTTGTATTGGGCCCAGAATATTCCTTTAATATGTATGTTCCATTAGTAATTTTTACTATTTAATATGTATCTGAAGTCTGCCATGTTAAATATTTATGACCCTATAAAGATTGTGAAAATAAATGTAATGTAAATAATGTAAACTTAGCTGTGATTTTATATCATGTGGATTATATTGGGGCATAACTAAAGAGGCAGGGACTGTCAATTCCTATGCAGGCCTTGACCATAAAAAGCTTTTCAGTACTGATTTAATCTTGTTTAGGTCAGCATCAGCAGACCAGAATACTTATTCAGCTCATTCATGGCTGTACAAATTGTTATATAACTATAATTTTGCACTCAATGACTACTGTTAGCAATATACTATGTGAGGATTTGTATTATGATCATCATGAACACATAATGGTATACTTTCAGATGACAACTTGTAAGCACAATGGAAATAAAACTTAGATAATTAAGAGGAAATGGGCCAGCCATGTATAAATTCACACCAAACATAAGTCACATAAGTCTGTCTTAAATGTCTGTGTTCCAGTGTGTGCAATGTGTTTTGCACATGAATGCATCATGGTTTGACTGTTTCCACCCACCATACTGACCCTTAGCTTATCTCTTACACCCCTCACTGCAGTTAAACCACACACACACCATTCACACTTCATGTGTTTCACATTACTTTCCATAACCACAGCCAAAATACCCTTTCTTTTATTGTGTATTGACAAGGCGTAGATGACAATATCTTAAATATAAATAAACAATACTATTGAACATTTGTTTATGAAACATATATGAAAATGCCAGCACGATTTAATAGTTACTTATGTTTAATATTACATAATAGTTGCTTGTGCAGTGTCTCTAAATGCAGAAATGTCAACAGAAATAAATGCATGCAACTTCACAGCCAGATAGGTATTCTGATTAGAGTTAAGGCTGAAATCTACAGAAAATAGAGTTTAGTGTCATTTAGTGTCAATGACATTTCAAACAAGACCTTCAAATGGCATGAATTTAATGTATTGTCTCAGTTCACACAACTCCCCCTGCTGATGAAACTAATAACAATAGAGTTGATGTGAATATTAAATGCTGTCCAAAATTCAAGACAAGCATGTTTTATATAACCTGCCTGCTTTATAATATGCAGTATTGTGTCTGTTTAAGTTTGCATTGATATTATAATTGATAGTCCTGGAGAAGGTTATTGTTATTAAAATTATTATTATTATTATTATGTTTTTTATTTACAATTTTAAGAAAATGACGAAAATATGTTCAAGTTATCGTTGGCTGCTGGATTCCGGTTAATGTGTGTCTTTTTGATACACCCCTAAAACCTGACAATTAAATAAATGCTATTTACAAAAGTAACTTTTCCCAGCCCATACACGTTGACAAAATTAAGCCTTTTTTAAAATCTTTTTATAGTGGGAATTAATGGAAAAAATAAAATAAATTTACTTTATTTTGACCTGTTGTTGTTTGTTGTCTTATTTTTAGTATTGTGTTTTCATGTCTCTCAATGCAAATCCGTCAATGCAATTTTGTGCATTGACAAGGCCTGCAGATGCATAAATACCACATTTTTTTTCCTTTCACACAGTTGACTTATGTTTTAACGAACAACCGAAACCCACCAAGCACATTCGCCCTTAAGGTGATGAATTCTATCCACAGCACTCAGGCTGCAGTCAACCTTTGACTCTAAAAAAAGAATAAACATTTACTCTAGCCTTAAGTGGCACAACAGTCTCTGTGGGCAAAAGTTTCCATACATCATCTTATTGCATTGACACCCAAGAGTCAAACCTAATTGCTGACACCTGCAATCTGCTCATGTTTATAATTGCTTTACAGTAATGATTATGCCATGAATCATTGATTGTGAGTAGGTTAAAAACACTTTTTTTATATATATATTTATAATGGTTCAACATGTGCCACACTGTGTGATACTTTGATGAGCTAACTGGAAATTTAACTAAATGCTCAAAACCTGAAGGCACATTTGAAGACCTGGAAGTACATTCCAGAATTCTCAAAGCTACTGTATGCTCTTAATAAAGCCTATTTGTAATCTATTGTTTATTATAATATTGAAATATAATGGTATGCCATGTTAGTTTGAGAGGGGGTGTGTCACGGACCAGTGTTTTGGCAATGACTGCATATAGAGTACGGGGTGCCTGTCCATTAGTTTTCTTGTTTTTTACAGGATAATTATGTATTTTGTAAGTGGCCATGGGGGAGCTAGATGATATAGCTGCTGGCAAGCAGTTTGTGGTTTGACAAAGGTTTGTAGAAAACAGGGTAAAGGCAGTACATGGCTGCACTGTAAAGCCCTAAATGTTTTCTGGATGTTTAATACTAGTTGAGAAGCAATGTTTGTATATACATACATTTTCATGTAGCAGATGCAGGTAAGTCAGTCGTAAGTAATTATTAGGGGTCTGTGTAAAATAAGTGTAGAGGAAGGGTCAATTGCTTTTTTAAGTTGTGCATTAAGTGCAAGCACAAAGCAGATGCTTTGATGTGGTCCACAAATGTGAATGCTTCATCTCAGAAGACTGGTGTAAGTATAAAAATGTAAAAGCCTACAATCACATGTAGGCAATCACATGTAGGCTACATGTTTGATATTGCATCTGAGAGAACTAAGTGCAGTATATTGTGTACAGTGTGTACAGTGAAATTGCACATAAAGATTCATCCCTGAAATTAAAAACGGCTTTCCCTTGGCTTCCAATCACAGGCCTTCCTGGGACACGGGGCTCTAAGCGACCGCATCTAATGCTTAGCCTGTACCTAGAAATGGATCTGGGTTAGAGTTAGGTTTAGGGCTAGGGTTAAAATATGTCATTATTACTCAAATGTTTCGGACAATCGGAAGTTCTGTGCCTTTCATGTCACATCCATTGAAATAAAGAAGTTATTGCACTTGTGCATTGTGCCACATAAAAAAAAAAAAAACTAAGGCCTAGTTTCCACCCGGTATTAAGATGCATTTTGGGTGATCTGATCACATGTGGTCACTAAAATGCGTCTCCTGTAACCACTGTTGTTTGGATTTGGAGGGGAGGGTCTCTGTTTCATAATGACATACATCATTCACTATGTCAGTGTGTTACTGCATGATATTAAAGCGCAACAAAGTGAAAATGTTTGTGCTTTTCACCTGTGTTAAGATTAAACACAATAAAGAAGATATGTGAAGATCTCGTGACTGAGTATGTATCCATTTTTTTTCATTTTCAGATCAGACGATAATTTTCTCTTAAAGCCGCTTGTAAACTGCAAAGTTTAAACTCTTGTTTCAGTGCAGCGTTTAATTGTGAGGGGTGGCTTTTTGCTGCTGCCAAGACGTATACAGGATGGATAAGCATTTACACCTCAAATGAAATGTGGACACATGCGTTTTTGACCACATTCGTATGTAGTTTCTGAGATCCAATCACAAAACATTTTAGACCCCACTTAGTGCGAACCACATGTAATCAGGTCACCCGAAATGCATCTTAAAACCAGGTGGAAACCAGGCTTAAAAGTATAGACTGATTTTAGCCTCCAAAACCCCAAACACTCTGCCTCCTGTCACTGAATGTATACAATATGGGACCTATTTTTATTTATTTATTTTATTTATTTATTCAGCTTGCTTTGCAGTTGACACATAAAGAGCATAAAAAGACAATTATCTCGATAAAAGTAAGAACTCAGTAGAATTGTCTGGTAGTTGATCATCTGCATGATCATTAGGGAACAAATATTTGGCATGAGGGTTAGGGTTAGTAAATTGGACATGTTTTAAAGATGTATAGAATGTGCATAAACAGCCTTGTACTTTTTACATTGGACATACTGTATTTGTAAAATAAGATACTGTCACACGAGCAAGCATTTGTAAAGTAAACTGTAGTCACAAATGGACAGGGGTCCATTTTAAGTGAAACAACGTTTAAAAAGTATTAACAAAGAAGTGGAAATATATAGAAGAAACCTGGGGGAAAAAAAAGCCACATCACATGCAATTCATGTTTGGTCAGATGTCTTGACGGATATGACAACAGCCAATCAGACCCAGACATCATCTAAATCAGCAAGACAGACTCCTCTAAACCTCTAAACTTAGAAACACTCCATAGGATGTGGACAGATGTATAGAGACTTCAAAAATGTTTAAACTTCTTTTGATGCTTTTCCTACCCTTTAGGAAAGGTATGTATGCTTTGGAAGAGAGATTTGCTTGGAAAATGTATACCTTATCATATTTTGGACTAGGTTCTATTTAGATGTAATTCAGCTGACATAATTGCTTGTGCTTTTGTGCTCCACAGGCTTCCTCCCATCAGCTACTGTAGTTCAAACCAATGTCCTGAAGACCTTTTCTTCAGGTGAAAAAGTAACTTTAGAGTGCACTATATCGCAAAGCCATGAAAACTACTTCTCCTGGTTCAAGCAAACTCTAGGAGAAGCTCCGATGTGCATCCTCAGTCTGTATGCTGACAATTTAAAGGCAACATTTTTTGGAGACTTCAAGACGGACAAAAGAATAACAGCTCAAAGGACAGGGGATCATTTTGCTTTAATTATACAAGATGCAAAGCCATCGGATACTGGAATCTATTACTGTGGTGCTCGTGACTATGATCTAATCACTTTTAGTACTGGACTGTTTTTAAATTATGAAGGTAAGCCATCTCAGCAAAAAGCATAGTGAGGATAGACATACTGCAATTTTGGTAATTCATTGGGGTTCTAAAGAATCTTAAGAGTCCATACTGAAAACCTGAAATTCAAATTTAAATTAAATTAAATTAAATAATTAAATTAACCGAAAGCTTTTATATATATATATACAGTATATAGTATAAAAATGCCAGCACTATTTAGGTATCTAATCAAATAAGCAAATTTGAGACACTTAGTATGCAATTTGAGATTTCTTTGCTTCCATGAAGGCACACATTTGGAATATTTTCAAATCATGCTGGTATAACATGAATCAACAGATTTTGCAAAACACGTGGAATCTATGCCAGCTGAACTACATGCAACAGCAACAGTTAAACCAAATTCTAAATGTTAATGTTCATGTTAGTTTTTCAATAACTTTTCACTTAAATTCATTTTTCCATTTTCTATGCCCACTAATCTTATGAAGGGTCGCAGGGGGTACTAGAGTCCCTTACTCAAATAGTTATGCTGATAATATAATGTATAAAATTAACAATATAAACTGTTAAAAAAGACAATTTTTCACAAGAGAACTCACAAGACTTGTGCACCCCAAAAAGTATATCAGTAAAGTTGTGAATTTTCTAATTGCAGGAGCAAATAAAATTCAGCATCATTATATTAAGCAATCTTTATCTGGATCGGGCTTGGGTTCTCCAAATGAGACTGAGTTTAACCCTGGAGACTCTGTGAATTTACACTGTTCAGTCCACACTACGAGATGCATTGAAAATCAGAGTGTTTACTGGTTTAGACATGCATTGGGAGATACTCAACCAGGAATCATTTACACGCATGAAAACAGAAATAATCAGTGTCAGAAAAGCTCTCAGAAAGATTCCCATATACAGACTTGCATGTACAATCTCCCCAAGAGGAACCTCCATTTAACTGATGCTGGTACTTACTACTGTGCTGTAGCCATGTGTGGGGAGATACTGTTTGGGAATGGAAGTAAACTTGACATTAGAGGTGAGAGAAATGCATACCATACATCAAATCAGATTACAGTTGCAGTTTCAATATTTTAACTTGCTTTCTCTTTAAAATTGCATTTCTTTGCAATATTCTTTCTTTGCATCAGATGCAAAGTCCACCAGGCCTGACTTTAAGGTACTGGCTTTGGCTGCATCAAATATATTGTGCTTGGTGATCATCGCTGTCCTTATATGTAGAAGAGTGGCAAAAAGAAAAGAAAATCTTCCTGGTAAGTCATTCCTACCACAAAGTATATTCACTGATATCCATATTGTATGATAATGTTTGAACTATAAATAAGCTCTAAATGTCTGAAAACTTGACACTAATTGTGTGGCTTAAAGTTAATATATTTATAAATAAGAGTATGATTATTGTTACTAACATCATATTATTTACAGAAACTACCCAGCCATTACATTCAACACTGTTTGTGTCTCCTACGTCTGAGGTATAATATTATATATAAAACTATACTGTTTATATATATATATATATATATATATATATATATATATATATATATATATATATATATATGTGTGTGTGTGTGTGTGTGTGTTTGGATTGCAATAGATTATTTAGTAATACAAGAAGGTTTCATTTGTTTTATCATTAGTAAATCCACTAGATATAATGAACTAACAATAGACAATATATTTTTAACAGCATTTATTTATATTTGTTAATGCTAAATTACAAAGATACAATTGTTCCTTGTTAATTTATGTTAGTTCATAGTGCATTAACTTATGTTAAACGTATAACATTTTATTTGTATTAGATTAGTTAACAATGAACAATATTAATAAATACTTTAAATGTATTGTTTATTGTTAGTTAAATATTAACTAATGTTAGTGTTAAAATGCTAATATAAACTGTTAACAAATGGAACCTTATTTTAAAGTGTTACCAGTTATTTTATATAAGATAAATTATTTTGTATATTTGAATTACATATTATTGTTAACATTTAAAAACTATAGCACGGTGCTCATTCTTATTCTTTTTTCTTTTGTTAAATATTCAGTTATATATGGAGGATTTTCTAAATATATTTGTCTAAATGTTGAATTTAGGGTGTGCCAGAGGAGTTAAGCTATGCAACAGTGAATTTCTCTGGGAAGAAATCCAACAGACGCAAGAGTGAACAAAGCGCAGACGTACATGTAGTATACTCCACTTCCAGAAGTTTCAAATAAATTATTCTGTTCAATGGCATTGAGAAATATATTAAAATCAAATATTACATTATTATTATATATAAAATAAAATACATTCTTATTGGTAATAATGACTGTAGTAGCCTCATTTTAATTTCTTGTTCATGAGATTTAGTGCAACTTATAAAAGTATTAGAGTATACTACTCTGAAAAAAAACTATATTTGATGTACATAAGTATTATGTGCTTTAATAGAATGAATGCCACCTTGTCATTTTTACTATATATTATGATTATGACATTTCTAAGAGTTTTAAAACCCTTGTTGTATACATGTTTTATAAAAGGTCTTCTTTTATTTTTTATAATGAATATTGTCAATTGTCATTTTGTTTTTATAAGCTTACTTACGAAGACCTAAAAATGATTAACATAATGATGCAGGCAGCAAAAAGTAATGTTACATAACATGTCATCTTTAGTTTAATGGCTCTCCATCCCCACCACAGAATCTATATCCATCAAACAGTGCCATTATTTCCCGTTTCTGTAAGATATTTTTTATTTATTATTATTATTATTATTAACATATTCACTGCAATAGTGTTTAAATTGGCCATTAAAATGTACAGTGCACCCCATAATATTTGGGATAATTATTTTATTTTTTTGCCTTTGTACTCAACACTTCTATATTTGTAATCAAACAATTCACTTGTCGTAAAAGTGCACATACTAAACTGTTATTAAAATGTATTTTGTATGCATTTGTATGCAACACTTTTTGAACATAGTTCCTGGGTAATGAAACCCCATTTAAGGGTTTCACAACCCAGTTAATTTAATGGCTGCATTTGTGACTGAAATTCTGCTTGAAACCTGAAGGGTCTAGTTGTTGATGTATTTTTCATTTGCCTACTATAAATGACAGTGCAGACCACACTGATTTCATGTGAAAATGTTTGCAACAAATAGTCAAATGACCATAGCCATTTAATTCCACTTGCCCCTCTGAAAAACAAATTCTGTGTAAAAACAAATGTATCACATTTGGTGCATGTCATGTTAAAATTGTCTATTACAGGCTCATTTACTATTACATTACATGCTCACAGAACAAGTAAACATGTAAATGGCCATGATTGTGATAATTGGGGAAAAACTGAGCCTCATTTTTGAATAGGTGACTGATTGAGTCCTATTATAAAATTGCAGATTTTAAAGTATTTTTACAATATACAGAATTAAAGAAAGTAAAATGTACAATAAATTTGCAATTATTCTTGCATACTTCACTAAAACAAATGGAAAGAAGAAAGAAAGAAATTTAGAAATTTTGTTTGTTACACTGGGCTATCCAAGGAGTGGAATACAACTGATAAGGTGTTTCTATACACTTCAGAGATCATTTTGCTTCTTTAATTAGCAGTTTAATAATCAATAAAGATAAGTGAGTAAGTAGTGGCAGCCATACATGATATTTCTTCATTATGGTGAGATGATTTCTTTCATATGGTAGGGTTGCACCAGCAAGTAAGTTCTTAAATTGGATGTTAAGTTCAAACTAAGGGCTTAACTACTTAATTAAGTAACTAAAAAATGAGTTAATTAAGATAACTAAGTCGCTTTATTTGCTTGCACAGCCAGTTCTTAGCAATTAGCATGGCATGACAGTACACCCGACAATGTACACAGGAAAGTGAACCATTCAGGGCTGCATTTCCCAAAAGCATCGCAAGCTTAAGTTGATTGTAGAGACCAATGGCGCCAATAGTTTTTACAATCTACTTAGGCTTACAATGTTTTTAGGAAACACAGCCCAGATCATTTTCATCCTGTAGAGTTGCTAAGAAGTCCATTTTACAGAATGTTCTCTCTCGTAAATGTAAACGATTGTTAATGTCAACATATGTCTAAAGGATTTAAATCTGTCATGCAAAACATGAGCTTAGTGATGCCATTTAAAAGGTTCAATTCAAGGTTCTGGGTAATGATACAAGTTAAGCTCAATCATCATCATTTGTTGCATAATGTTGATTACAACAAAAATTATTTCGACTCATCCCTCCTTTTCTTTAAAATTTTTATTATTATTATTTTTAAAATGGAGGTTACAGTGAGGCACTTAAAATGGGAGAGTGTATGAAGCCAATATGGAGGGTTTAAACAGCGAATAAACAGTTAAAAATGCGAAGCTTAAAATTTTATAAATCATTATATTAATTATTGTGTTAAAACATTATTTTAGCTTTCAAGTTGCTTAAATCGTAATTTTACAGTCATATTAGGGTTTGTTGATGTTACATTGTCATGTGAAACACTAAAATTGGCTATAACTTTACAAGAAAAGATTATTACGCAATTTTATCACACTAAAATCATGTTAACAAGCATTTAGTTTATGTCTTGTGACTATATTTGTGAAACAAAGTATAGTTCACCGTCTGTTGATCACTTCGACATTGTGTCGAAGAAGCGCACTAGGGGTCTCTCTTGACTGCCGAATATACCTCTGATCTATGAAAAAAGGCCAATGGGAATTAGGCAGACAGTATTTGCATGCCCCGCCCCCCGGACATACGGGTATAAAAGCAGGCAAATACATTGAGTTCATTCTGATATATTCTTTGCAGCCGATGGTAGCGTTGCAGTCAGTTGCGAGTCACACACCTGTTCCTGTTTTCCTCTGAAGCTTTGCCTGTTGGATTCAAAGCTGCATTACAGCGGCTTTCTCCATTCTCTTCGACGGCGCAAAGAAACTTAAAGAGTTCCATAAAAGAGTGATTTCTCTAAAATAGTTATTTTCTCTAAAAGAGCAATACGCAGTGTGTATGGTGTTGAACGTCCTTTTCAGGATGCGTCTTTGTAAAGATGCCCTTCTGCCCCTGTGAAGTTCCTGGATGCGGTAGAGTGCTCTCCGCTTCAGACAGCCACAGGCGTTGTCTCGTGTGTCTGGGTTGCGATCACACCGAGGCAGCGTTTGTGGATGGTTCATGTTCTCACTGCGAGAGCATGACCATGGCAATGTTGCGGTTGCATCTTGCTTTCAACAGAAAGCACACCACTCCAGCTGCCCCCGCATTGCTCCTTCTTCCCACAGGATTGAGGACGGTGCGGCTGGCGATGGAGGCGATCTGGGGACGGCAGTGGGTGCAGCTCCGCCAGGTACACCCCCTCGGACCACCCGCCCCCCCGGCATGCTCATTGACTTCCGTCCGTGCTCGATGCAACAGTGGCTCGCCTCACGGCCAGCCTGCCTATCCTCTAGAGCTCGAGGTAGATGAGCTCGCCCGCTGCATCGGAGAGCGCAGTGTCTGACGCTGAGGACTCCCCTGGGCTGCCGCTTTCGGGCCTGCATGCCCAGGCTGAGGCTGACGTGCAGATGTCCGATATGCTTGCCCAGGCTGCCGCCAGTGTGGGGCTGGACTGGAACACTTCGTCCTCCCCACAGCCATCGCGGTTGGATGACTGGTTCCTGGGGGCTCCACGCCGCTCCCAGCCGTGCCCCCCCAGTCCCGTTTTTCCCGGAGGTGCATGATGAGCTGACATCTGCATGGAGGGCACCCCTTTCCACACGTCACAAAGACATTTGCTCATCCGCTCTCGCTACCCTCGATGGCAGAGCGGCCAACGGGTACACGGGATTCCTCAGGTGGATAGGGCTGTTGCGCTCTTGCAAGGCGAATCGTCCTGATGAGCATCCGCGAGAAGCTGGAGAGTGCTAACCAGGCCTGCAGCCTCCGCAACAGCAGCACCAAGGGGACGACTGGACTTAACATGCCCGGGCAGGGTGGCTCACGGCAAGGCAGAGACGGCGCCCCACCTGGAAGACAGCCCAGGGGGGACGTACTACTCCACAAGCCCGCAGCGGTGGCCGCTGACTGGAGCAGGCGAGCGGCCCAAGAGACCAGCATACTTACCTGTTTGCCGGTTGTCTCTCGAAAGAGAACGAGGGAACAGTAGGTACTTGCATTCACCTGATTCACTGGAAAGACTTCCAGCGCCTGGCCATCATGAGTGTGCTGGCCCAGAGAATGAGGAAACTGCTCTTTTATTGACCATGTGGGTGCAGAGGCCTAGAGGGCACTCGGCAATGGAATACTCACCACGCGTTGGCCCAAGGGCGATGGTGGGGCTGAGAGATCACCCGGGCCAGACCGGTCAGAAGCAGTTGCATTATCACTGGGCAGCCCGTATCAGGACCGCCTCGAAACCCGTCTGGCGTTCTTGGGGGCCGGCTGATGGCCAGGTGGAGCCAATTTCCCACGGGAGGATCTCTTTCTCTGAAGCTGGAGTACGGGATCCGATGGTACAGGAGACAGGGCTAGCACCGCAGGGGAACGTCTCTGGTGAGAAGCAGGCCGAAGGCGGCTGAGTCACGCCGTGGCAGGATGTGCTTAATCACCTCAGTCAGCTTCCTCACCGTTGAGAACTGATGGGCGAAATCCTCGACGGTGTTGCCAAAAAGACACCCTTGGGAGATGGGCGCATTGAGAAAGCGGACTTTCTCGGCATCAAGCATCTCCGCAAAGTTGAGACACATGTGCCGCTCTTGGACCATAAGAGTGGACATCGTCCAGCCCAGGGCACACATCATGACCTTCGTTGCACGTAAGGCGAGGTAATTTGCAGTACACATTTCCTGCATCAGCACCATCCAGAGTCAGTCCTACCCTCGTGCAGATCTTTCAGCGCCTTGGCCCGGTGGAGCTGCAGGATGGCCATGGTGTGCAGGGCAGAAGTGGCCTAACCCGTGGCCTTGTAAGCCTTCGTCATTAAAGAGGAAGATAACTTATAGGCTTAATAACTTTTTAAACACTGGACCTTAACACTTAAACCTAACCTGGAACTAAACCATGACATGCACTGCATATAAATAGGTAATATTTGCATTGTATTAATATGGCCCCCACAGTGAGCATGGTTTCTCCCAAGGTTATTTTTCTCCATTAACCATCATCTTATGGAGTTTTGTGTTCCTTGCCACAGTCGCCTTCAGCTTGCTGAAACACATCAAAGTGAAGCTTTTAGGAAATCATTTAGCCTGTAATGTAGTAATATGAAAGTTTAAAAATAATTACCTTTACTTATACAAAAAAGCATTCTTTACTAAAAACCTAACCAAATAAAATGACCCTCCTTTAGAAGACCACATGAAGGTGTGACCAAAGCAGTCAAGCTACTTGTAAAAAGCCTTCTCCCCAGCAACTATTTTAAATCTCCTTTGGTGTCGGAATGATTGCTGCATACACAGTTCTCTAAAATGTTAAGATGATTAGATTAGCATATGTCACATACTGTATATTATCTTTAACCTGTGTAAGTAACCTATAAATGTAAGATTATCCTTTAATCTTTTGCCAAATGGAGAATTTTTATATTATAAAAGATTGTATTAAGAAAAATCTACCTTTCAGGCAGATTGCATTATTGTATAGTTTCAGGATTGTGTTGCTAAAGTACTTTTGCAGGTTCAAGTAATAATTATGTTTTCAACACAACACCATTCAAAAATGACAATTTCATTTTTAGGTGCATTTGCTGTGGATGCTTGATTGCAAATGACAAATCACAACCAGAGACAGCAGTAAGAGTTCATCCTGGATTCTCCACAATTCTTCAGTGCCATGCACTAGAGGATGGACATTTTACAGTATTCTGGTTACAATTTCGAAATATTTCTGCACCAGTCCTTGTCGCTATGTTTGAATCAGAACACACACACACACACACACACACACACACACACACACACACACACACACACACACACACACACACACACACACACACACACAAAACTGAGATAAGAATGGAAGAAAAATTCCAGGATCTTTCAAAATATGAGTCAACATAGAATCAACCCAGGTTCAATCTCTCAGGTACGAAAGTAAAGCAAACAGACATCACTGCATACTACCGTGAGACGATTATTTACAAGAAGATGCTCATTGGAAATGGAAAAAGGCTGGTGTTTGAAGGGCATTTTGAAGGTAAGCATTTAATAATCCAAAGGTGATACAAGCCAACCCCTAAATTGTAAAAAGAAATGTTTGAAAATTGCCTTTGCTAATCTTTTATTTTGCTATTATTATTATTATTATTATTATTATTATTATTATTATTATTATTAATATTATTATTAATAGTAAATGTCTAAAACTAGAACCAAACTAATTAACTAACTAAAGAAAAAGAAATAAATCTAAAAGTAAGTACTCTTAAGATCTTACAGAAGATAAGATCTTCATAAATACCTTAGCTGAATGGTAGATAAAGAAAAGTGCTTAAACAAATGATATTACTGTAAAAAAGAAAACAAAAATGAATCATGGGCATTTATTTTCTTTCAGTCACAGTGATTGGTCGGAATATTTTATTTATTTTTATATGTATTTATTTTATTATTTAAAAAATTTATATACATATTACAAATTTTGCCTAATATCTACTGTTAAGAAAGGTAGAAATTGTTTTTGGTAAAAATGTGTAGGGGCTTACCTCTTTTGATTATCCCTTGATATTGACTCTATTAAATCTGTTTTCTTGTGTTTTAATTCATTTAAGATGTAATTATAATAGATTCCAATAACTAAATTGTAATACTTTATTCCTTTTTTGGATTTCATCATTTTTAGATTTTAAAAATATTAATAATAATAATTTTATGTCTGTGTCCAATGTCCATACTGTCAATACTTGGACATTCTTGATCATACCAAATTGCCATATTAAATTTATATCTGCTTATATTTTTACAGTATTAGTATAAGCAATATAATCAAATACTTGCAAAATAGTCTGCAAACATCACTTTTTAAACTGCCATTTGTAACATTCCAATTTATTGATTATATGCAAACATACCTTTGTAACGGTTACACTGTCTTGTTTCACTGTTCCCTCTTGATTACCATTTTCGTCACTTTTTGCATTCCTTAGTTTTCACTTTTGTCCCTTATGTAACTCCATAGTCTCTTTGTTAGCGTTCGTATTTTCCGTCATTGTTTTCACCTGTCCCTCGTTAACTTGCCACTTGCCTCTGTTTCTTCCCTCGTTGTCTTGTTTGGTGTTCTGTTTGTTCATTGGCCCCTTAGTTCTATGTTCATGTATATATATCCTGGTTTTTGGTTTAGTCCATGTCTTTCGTCGATTGTATGTGAACGTCAATGTTATCGTGGTATGTTTGTTGCTCTTGTTCCTCGGGTAACCTGTGTTCGTTCGAGGTCTCCCTTCCCTTCATGGATGTTTTTCCTGCTATGTGTTATCTTGTATTTGACTTAAGTTTTCCCATCGTGGACTTTTGCTTTGTGTTTATTTATTTTGTTATTTACAATAAAACCGCAACTGGATCCTAATCACCTGTCTGCCTTCCCCTGTTTCCACATCATAACAACCTTTTGTATACGGTTCACTTTATGTTTCACATTATATTGTTGTATTTTATAGAGTGCACACATCTAAAAAGAAGAATAACTGATTACAATGTCACATAACAAAAGGATCATTATAGAAATTAGAAGTTCAACTTTGAACCTTTTTGAAGATTAGTAGTTGATATTTTAACTCAAAATGTTCAATCTCCTCTAAGAGTGTAGACATATTCAATACATTTTTATCCTGTATGTTTACGTTTGTTTTTGCTTCCTGGTTCCCAGTCCTGCCCTGTTGCTGCATTTATCATCCAATTTAGCTTAAAGTTAAGCTGCTCCTAGATCGTGTTCTCGTGATTTTCTTCAAACTTTACAATACCAGTGGCAAATTCTCAGGGCCAGCAAAGCCTTCTCTGCTGGCCTAACATGGCAAATAAATAAATATTTTTCATCCTTTCATTCTCAATCACCTTTTTGCCTAAGTATTTTTAATCGCTTTCCACTCTTCATTAATCTACAAACAAATAGAAAAAAACGAAAAGGTTTTCCAGTCAGAATTTATTCATTGATGCTTACAAGCGAATCATGACAACTGTTTCACAAATCGCATGCCCAAAGCAGCACGTGAGTTTGAGCTCCACCCCTTTAGGCCTTCAGAATTCTTCAGAATCCCTCAACATTGCAAATGAATGGGGAACTAAAGTCAGATTGTCAGATTCATCAGCCAATCAGATTGATTTATTTTTTCTTGGAGGGTGTGATCTTTAGGACTGGCATACAGGGGTGGACTGGGAATAAAAAGTGGCCCTGGACATTCTGGCCCAGAGCAGCTCACCAAACTTGGCCCGATAACACACTGGCTCATTGATTTCATTTTCCTGCTAAATATCAGATAATTGTGTCGAAAATTTTTTAATTCTATTGACTGCTGTTCATGACAACGGGCTCCAGCAGTGCAAACATTGTCATAACTTTAAAACAAAGTGTTATGAGTGGATTTTTAGAGAAAGCTCTAAAATAAGCACTTTATATATCACACAGATAGCATGTATGAAAACTGTTTTTTTCACAACAAACAGATGTTAGGTTAAAACATGCATGAAAGTGTAAGAGGGAAAGGGGATAAGGTCAAGGAGGAATAGGGAAGCCACCCAACTGGCCCAAGGATGGAATCCAATTGCATGGCTGAAGGTCTCCTGCATGCTCTGTCTTATCATGCGCATTCAGTTTAAGTTATTTCGTTCCAGTTAAATAACTATATTATTCATTTTATTATCCTCGTTTATTTTATCTGACTCCAATTATAAAAGTTTCTAAGGATATATTAATGTTCTAATCTTAGTTATTATTATTAAATTTGGTTTAACATTTAATCATCGTATTTAACTCTATTTTATATTGTACTCATTCATTCGGATTCCTGTCGCTTAGAGAGTCTCGCGGATCTCACGGTCACAAATACGCCAGTATTGGTCATCAAAAAAGTAATTGACTAAATACTAATTAGATGGCTGCTTATGTTTGCCCTTTTATCTACAAGTATTTTGTTTAGTCCCCTTAGATAGTAAACACTTAACATTAACCTTTAATAACATTTATATCCAGAGGTCATGACCACTAAATTTACCAAGATAGGCCAACATACCCAAGTTAAAATAGCTTTATATGATCATGCCATAGTTTCCTATGTACACTTAGCTAGAAAAATACAATAACCAGAGGTTTAGACTTCACCCTATTTAGACTTGTTTGACACTTCTTGTTGTCCTAAACGGAAATTCCTTATCGAGCCTGTACACTCTAAAAACACTAGAAATAATGCCAATTAGTTAGTCGGAGCTCTAAATTCTCAGTCGGTGTGCCCCGTGCTCCACTCAAAACCGAGTTTTAGTCCGCTGGTAACCTGGTCATAGATTTGCGGAAACATGGACTTAAAGTAATCTACTAATGACAATAGTTTCAGAGTAAATCAGAATAAATTCCAATGTAACAATTTATTTACCAAGTAAAATAATAAATGTATCAATTCCAATTAGACAATATTAAGTCAAATTTAGACATTTTATCAAAACATAAGAAATTCAAATTGCAATTACCTGATACTAACACAGAGTAAACTGTGTTGAAGATCTGGCTAACAGATTCCCATTATTAAAAGTACACACATTATGTGTGAGATCGTCTGACAACAGAGAACCATGAACAATGTGTCACATTTCCATACCCAAACCATGAACATAGGGAATTTTGGGAGTGGTTAGGTTTGGAAGTCCTGGGGACATACATAATTAACATATAGGCAAGGATGGGGACAGACCTCCAGAATTATACAGCATTTGGCAAAGATCTTATAACTTTGTTACCAATAGTTTTATCAACATAGGAAAGGGACCAATATACCAGTCGCACTGAGACATTTTAAATTATACCAAACATGACTAGTCACATTATTTTTATACATCAGACATGATATTTTGTTGCATGTAGATCTTAGGTGAGATTGAAGTGATTCTGAGCTGAAGGGGAAGGAGGAGTAAAGTGGGCAGATGTTTGTGAGTTTTACGAGAATAGGCCTAAATTGACCTGAGGTGAGATAGAGGTCAGATGTGAGATTTGTGTTTTATTGTCCTTGCTCTGTAGGATGTGTTCTAAACTCAGATGAAAATTTTCTTCTGTGTGAGAATTTTTTATGACTTGTTTTTTTCAGAGTTCTTTGGCTTTTACGACTTCTTGATGTCAGCCTTACAAAAGTCAGGTGTGGGCAATATTCAGCAAGCCGTACATCAGCTCCCTACGGTATTAATAAATTATGCTAATGACTACTGCTCATAGTTTTAGTTTGCTGTGAGTTTGTCTTGTCCCCGGGGTGCGAGGGGCCTCACAACACTCGTAGGGTATTGTGGAAGGTTACGTGGGGGCCGGGTGCACTTGCTACAAGGCACGCAGTGGTCTGCCTGCACCTGCACCGCCAGTCCGCGTAACACGGTTCAGCTGGCAAAGGGACTCCTGTTGTCACTACATCGACACAACATCGAGTGAGAGAGATAGGGAACTTCTTGGTTACTGTCATAACCTTCGTTCCCTGATGGAGGGAACGAGACGTTGTGTCCCTCTTGCCACAATTCCACTCGCCAATTCGATTGGCCTTTTCTCAAAGATCCGAGGTGTTTGGGGCTCTCAAGAGCGACCCCTAGTGTCACTATATCGAGATAATATCTTGTTCCCTCCATCAGGGAATGGAGGATGTATCCTCCATTCCCTGATGAGTAACCAAGATGTTTTAATCTTCTATAAAATACCCTAAAAATAACCCAGGTAAAGGTAGCCCACTGTGAATTGATATGCTGATAAAAAGCCAGTGAAACTGTACTGTCTGTGAGCACATTAACTATTGTTATTTCTGAAGTTCTCTGTGACTAAAGTCAATTGGTCAATGACACTAGAAAATGAAAAAACATGCTTCATGTCCTCAAATAAATGCTTAAGAAAAACATGCATCAACCCATATACGCAACAGCCAGCATTAAATATTAACTAAGAGAAAGAAAGAATCATATTTTCTTTTGGTTTGGAAAAGTGTAGCCCTACATTTTGTGATATTTTTTCCAGAAGTTAGCTACAAATAAAATTACATAATTTGAATGTCATGGTCATCTGGTCACCCTACATGTACACGTAAAAATGCACCTCCCACTACAGCACCCCCAACATAATCATCTTCCTACGGCCCTAGATTTATGTATGAAAAATAAAGGATGTATGATGATACATGAACTGTGGTACACTGTTGTGTGGAGGCTGTGGTGCTGAGTATGTGGTCAACCTGTGCATATTATAACTAAATGAAAAGACTTTGTAGTGGTAAGTTTCCTAAAACAAATTATAGTGTTTATGCTTTCACAGAGGGTTCAAGGTTTGTGCTGACTTCCGCTGACTTGTTCTGGCACTTCTACTATTTGACACATAAGAATTTTTATTTATTTATTTATATACAACGATTGTCCTCCTTCAGAGGAGAAACATTCAATTACAGTAAAATGTAAAATATAGCAAGGCAACAGCAAATATTTTTGATCCAAAAACAGCACCTTTAAACGTTTCAATTGACATCCTACACTCTTCCAAATATTGAGATCCTAAACTTTAAATTGTGCTGTCTGAGCAATTGATGATTTTACATCATGTTACACATTGTAGACTGAGTTATGCAGTATATAGCTGGCATAAGTGATGTCTTACTGGTGAGTAGAAGACAGTCATTTAGTAAACATTAAATTGTGTTCCGGATAAAACTTAACTGATGACAAGAATTAGAGGGCCAATAAAAAACATCCTGCTTGAACATGGTGAAATGAATAATAAAAAAGGATGACCTTTGTAAGGAGCAAAAAAAATGTAGTCTAAAACCAACCCAACAACTTTTTTTTTTTTTTTTTGTACACCACATCACAGGAAGATCAGATCAAGTTGCATTTCAAGTGAAGGAATGCATGCAGAGCACATCTAACATGACTAGATTTTTAAACAGCATATTTTTTGTCATTTACCATTGTAAGTATACACTAAAGATTATAACACATGTAATCATTTAGCATTTAATTTGTAATACTTGTGAAATCAAATGGTTCACATAGTATTGACATTTGTCAAAAACTTTTAAAGTGAGTTGTTAAAAGTGATTTTGCTGGTGCAAGCTATCCAAAGAATGGAAAAAAACATTCAAAGTTGATAAAAATCTATTTTTAGGTGGATTTGCTGTGGATGCTTTATTGCATATATCCCAACCAGAGACAGAAGTAAGAGTTCAACCTGGATTATCTGCAACTTTTCAGTGCTACACGCCAGAGGATGGGCATTTTACAGTATTCTGGTTAAAATTTCTAAATATTTCTGCTCCAGTCCTTGTCGCAATGGTGGAATCAGGCTCAACTGAGATAATAATGGGAGAAAAATTCCAGGATCCTTCAAAGTATGGATCAACATGGAATAAACCCAGCTTCAATCTCTCAGTTCTGAAAGTCAATCAAACAGACATCGCTGTATACTATTGTGGAACAACAATGTACAAAAAGATGCTCTTTGGAAATGGAACAAGACTCAACAAGACTTTGTTATGGAGTGGTGGTGGTGTAGTGGTCTAAGCACCATAACTGGTAATCTGGTAATCAGAAGGATGCTGGTTCAAGCCCCACAGCCACCACCATTGTGTCCTTGAGCAAGGCACTTAACTCCAGATTGCTCCGGGGGGATTGTCCCTGTAATAAGGGCTCTGTAAGTCGCTTTGGATAAAAGCGTCAGCCAAATGCATAAATGTAAATGTAAATGTAAGACTCATTTTTGAAAATATGAATTTGAATGGTAAGCAGTCAATTATCCAAAGTTCAGACGACATTGTGTTATATTACTAATTTTATTGTTATTATTAATTAATACTTTTTTATATTTATAGGAACTTCAGCAACAAAAGAAAATGAGGACAATAGGAGTAGGTCCACTATGATCTCACTTAAAAAACAAATCAAATATTAGCCTATTTTTAAGAACTTTTTAAGAAAATTCCATCAAATATAATAGTTTAATGTTTAACAGAATTACATTGATGAATCTATTTATTATTATTATTATTATTATTTGTTACAATTTTCTCAATTCAGTTTGATAGAACTTTGTTATGAAATGGAAATGCGTAAATCTGTTAGAGTTTGGGTACAATGGGGCTAAAGGCCCCTGAGGTAAAAGGCACATTTGATTTGATTTTCTCCCAAAACACTAAATAGCAACAAAAACTACCACAGCATTTTCCAAAACACCTGTTTGTCACTGTGCACTGCACAATTTTTCTGACCAATGATATATTTGCATATCTAAAGGTTGATTTTGAGACAATCAAATTTTTCATATTTTTTTTAAATGTTGCCAATTTCTGTAGCTAATGAAAATCCCTGAAATTAACACATTTATTTTGAGACAAAATTTGTATTTATAATTTTTTGTTTTATTCAAAGGGATTAAATCAAAAGTTGTTTAATAACTGTCCAATAAGTGAAAAGATAGTATTTGGGGTAAAAGTTCCCCCTGTTTCAGGGGCTAAAGGCCCCCATAAAACACATTGTTTTTCTTAAGTACAGCAATTAGATTTGTTCTGAAAAATGGTCAAAGTGGACTCACATTGACTGATCCAATCACAATGGAGATGCATTTGTTTATAGAATACTTGAGATGTTATAAAATGCCAAATGTAATTGAAGTTAACAGAAAATGGTTAATCATTTTCTGAAGTGGATATTTTGAATAAGCATTATCTTAATTTGTTACGCAAACGTCTTGCTGTCTCAAAATTATTTGCATTAGTTGACAAATTTTGCACTCTAACTATTGCCCATATTTCTACAATATATAATTGACCCTATATTAACCCGAGTGTGGGTTAAAAGGCTCCCTTGCCAGCTTTTTTTAAAAACTGAATTTTAATCAGAGCAACTTTTCGTGATTTTTTTTTTCACACAAAGTCTGTTGCTTGCTCTATCAATATTCAGTAAAAATTCAAATAACATTTCGGTTCTTGATATATTTTGTGACAATAATTTTTTTTTTCCTTAAGATGTGCCTTTAGCCCAATTGTACCCTTGCATACCATGAAAAAGAAAAAAATATCTTAAAAAAGGCTCATGTGCAGTTATTTTGATTCTGTCAGAGTAAAGTCTAAATAAAAATAAATTACTGTGAGTAATGTTACCATATAATACAAAATCTCTTTAACAATAATACATTTTTTCTTTTTTTATTTCACGATAGGGGAACCGTTATTTTTCTGTATAGTGCCAACACTGATGACAATTACTGTGGTGTCAATCCTCTTAAACATCATTCTGTATCACATCTTAAAGAAACACAGAGCAGGTAATATTCATTTTTGTCCTACTGATATTTCTTGAGTATTTGCATATTTTTTTTATCTTTTCTCCTTTTGTCAAATTCTCAGGTATGTCACAAACCCATGGAAGTCAAAAAGTAAGTATAATAAAATCAGTACAGTACCCATTTTAAATTTCAAATAATGTTCTATAATTTGATGCTTAAAACCAAACAGAATTATAAAACATGTGAGGTATTCTGACCTATTCGTTTAAAAATCATTTTCAGATAGAAACAGTGGAAGTGAACTATGCAGCACTATCATTTACTCACAAACAGAGGAAAACTAAACTAACATCGAGGGAACAGTGTGAGCCCCATGTTATATACGGAGCTGTGAGAGAGCAAGACAGTTAGCCATTTTATCTGAATTTAGAGTTTATTCATCTTTTATAATTTTTTTTTACTATGTCATTCAAAAAGAATAAGGCTTTCATGTTCATATTATAAAATGTATAAGTGGTTCATTGTTGTAATTTACCATCATTATATGAACAATATGGATTTTCACAATTCTTTATTATTAAACTGTTCATATTATTTACATATGTTCTAGGTGATATATATATATATATATATCATATATATGATATATATATATATATATATATATATATATATATATATATATATATATATATATATATATATATATATATACAGGGTTGGGAAGTAATGGAATACATGCAATGGGATTATGCATTTAAAATACAAAATATTAGTAAATGTATTCCACTACAGTTACAATTTAAATCATTTGTAATTAGAATACAGTTACATTCAAAAAATATTTTGATTACTGAAGAGATTATTTCATTTTATTGTCATTCGTTTAATTTAATATTTATTCCTTTCAGATGGAAAACATTTATACATATAAATGATGCGATCCAAAGTGCATTTGAGCAGCAGTGAAACACTTTCTCATGATGTGTTACATTCATACGAGCAGACAGAGAATTAAGTTTGGAGCAGAAGAAATAGAAATAAACCTTTGTAAATTGTCAGCTTTACACTAAGATAAAATGCTATTTCTAGGCATTTTACATGCACATGTTACCAAGCATGATAATATTTTTTTATCAATAATTTTCACGTTGGATCATAATATTTTTTTTTCTAGTAAGACCTTTGATACTAGGGCAAAATTGTTATTCTTCATCATTTTTATATTGTTTTCCTGTAACAAATATCAAAAAATCCTTAAAACAAGATCAATTTGATTAATCTTGTTTTAGAAACAATGCTGCATAAAATATTTAGGTTTTTCAGAGAATGTATTTTTAACATGGGTATTTTGTCTTTCTGTACTGGCAGAGTTTTTATAGTCAAAACAAGTGAAAAAATCTACCAGTGCTGAAGAAGTATTTCAAAGTATTTAGAATATGTTACTGAATTTGAGTAATTTTACGGAATACATTACAAATGAAATTTTTCAACATGTATTATGTAATCTGTAGTGGAATACATTTCAAAAGTAACCCTCCATATATATATATATATATATATATATATATATATATATATATATATATATATATGCAGCTCTGGAAAAATTAAGAGACTGCTACAAAATTATCAGTTTCTCTTGATTAGCTATTTATAGGTATGTGTTTGAGAAAAATGAAAATTTTGTTTTATTCTATCAAGCACTGACAACATTTGCACCCAAATTCCAAATAAAAATAACAAAAAAGATTGTGTGTTTTCAGACCTCAAATTACGCAAAGAAAACTAATTTTTAAACAACACAATATTAATTTTTAAACTTTTAATTTCGAGTTCCGAAATTAATATTTGGTGAAAGAACCCTGATTTTGAATCGAAGCTTTCATGTGTCTTGGCATGCTCTCTACCAGTCTTTCACATTGCAGTCTTTCACTCCTGGTGCAAAAATTCAAGCAGCTCGGCTTGTTTGATGGCTTGTGGCCATCCATGTTCCACTTGATCACATTCCAGAGATTTTCAATGGGGTTTAGGTCTGGAGATTGGGCTGGCCATAACAGGGTCTTGATCATGGGGTCCTCCATCCACTCCTTGATTGACCTGGCTCTGTGGCATGGAGCCTTGCTGAAGCACCCCCAGATCATCACTGAACCTCCACCTGGTCATCTAATGGTTAGACGGAGACCTGGAGAGGTGAATAAGCCACAGAGTCTTGCACCCACTTTGAAATTTGGTGGAAGATCTGTGATGATCTGGGGGTGCTTCAGCATGGCTGGAATAGGGCAGATTCATCTTTGTGAAGGACGCATGAATCAAGCAACGTACAAGGTTATCCTGGAAGAAAACTTGCTTCCTTCTGCTCTGACAATGTTCCCCAACTCTGAGGACTGTTTTTTCCAACAGGACAATGCTCCATGACACACAGCCAGGTCAAACAAGGTGTGGATGGAGGACCCTGTCATGGCCCTGTCATATATATATATATATATATATATATATACAGCATATCTTATGGAATCTTGTGGATACATTTTTGTTTCTATTTATAAATTATGAAAAGGTGACACTGTTGTTGAATTACCAGAGCCATAATCTCATTTTTATTTAAATAAAGTTTTATCTTTTAAGGAACACGGTTTCATTTCGCCAAAGTGAAGCAGCGATGAAGACGGAGGAGTGCATGGTCTTTGCTCATTTACTCAGACATGTCAATTAACTATACACATTTATATTTATAAAATAATCGAGTCAGATCAGATACAATTAAACTGGAAATCCACATAGGACTATACTTTTCAGAACACCCAGACTGTATAAAAGTTACATCAAATTTGTAACACAATATGATAATTATAAAGCACTATAATGTGAATATAGTAATGTAAATAATGTAAATAGTATATATTTAATGTGTAGATACTAATGTTAGACAATAAGCAACACAGAATACGATCAAGAAGCACAGACTTTATTCACACCGCCAGACTATGATGTGAACATTAGTCATATTCATCTTGGTTGCTTTCTGTGTATTCTTCATGAGTGAAAGCAGCTCTTTCATTTATACAGATGGTATCATCACAGACATTTTGTAATATTTTGACCAAATCAGAGCAAATCATGAGAGATGTTCACGGTGAAGTACCGATTGGCATGTGCACTCGCCAGTCACATAACAGATTCACTGGCGTACAGAGATAAATCGTGAATATAATATACTTAAATGCCCACAAAAGTCAAATTTGGCAATATTCGTGCTGACCTTAGACCTGTATACACCTATTCTGGGACATTGCATGAATCAAAAGCATTTTTCTGATGTTTTTCTTGAGATCATTTTTTGGGTGTTTTTCCATTCACTGCCATTGTTTCCTCCTGCTGATGGACACAAATATGGCAGCTGTAGGGAAAAAATTATGGCAAATCATACTGAAAAATTAATCATGGAATACGTTTATGAAGAAAAAAAAAGTTCCCTCAATTGAACTAGTAAAGGATCATGATACATGGCATAAGAAAGTGGTTCCACACACAAGTGTGTTTTTTGCACCAGTCCCACTCTGGCAATGTAATCAATATAATGAGAGGTCACCTTTTAAGTCAAAAGTCTATTCTTGGCTCCTTCTTTTAAGAAAATATGGAGTTTCTTTCTTTCTAAACATAAAATCTGTGTGTGTGTGTGTGTGTGTGTGTGTGTGTGTGTGTGTGTGTGTGTGTGTGTGTGTGTGTGTGTGTGTGTGTGTGTTTATGTGATTTACTAGGACCATTTAATTTACAAACTGGTAATTACAAGGGTATTATGCTATAATGTGATTTATGAGGACATTTCTAGTGTCTCCATAATTTAAATAGCTTAAAAATCATACTAAACTATGTTTTATTGAAAATGTAAAAATGCAGAAAGTTTTCTGTGAGGGTTAGGGGATATAATCTATAGTTTGTACAGTATAAAAGTCATTATGTCTATGGAAAGTCCTCATAATGATAGGTAGACCAACAGGTCTGTGTGTGTGTGTGTGTACACGCGTGTGTGCGTGTGCATGATGTGTGTTGTTTGTTCCCTCCTCTTTTCTGTCATGGTGCTTTACAGCGGCCAAATGGGGGCTCTGGACGGGTGCGAGGGTCTGGTAACCCCTCTACCTTCAACGGATTACCACTAAACCACGAAAATCTAAAAAAATTAAGCTAGTGCCGGAGGCCCTGGGGGGACAGGCGTCTATGACGTCTCCTGGCCAAACTCCATCAGGCAGAGCCAGGAGACTGAATCCTCACCCTCGGGGCTCCTCCAGAAACAACAAAAAGCCACTACGGATGGCCACGTGGAATGTCCGAACACTCACAGCGGAGGAGAGGCTGCCACTCCTCTGTCGGGAGCTGGACCGGTACCGCCTGGATCTCTGTGGTGTTCAGGAGGTCCGGTGGACCGGCTCTGGCTCTTGCCACTATGAGGGGTGGACTGTCCTCTACTCGGGGAAGGCGACTGCCAAACAACAGGGAGTGGCTCTTCTTCTGAACAAGAGAATGAAGGCAGCGTGGGAGCGTGGCGGTGAGGTGTGGGAAGCTGTGAGCCCCAGGTTACTTTGGGTTCGCCTTCCCATCAACCAGAGGTGAGGAGTGGTGTTCATGGTTATTTATGCCCCCACCGAAGACGAACATCCGTGGAGGGATGCGGGAAAGACCGATGAGCCAGATGCCTTCTATGACCTCCTGTCACAGGCGTTGGCTAAAGTGGCCCCTCGGGATAGAATCATCATGTTGGGTGATTTCAATGCCCGAGTTGGTCATGATGCTAGCACCTGGTCAGGAGTGATTGGAAGACATGGGCTTGATCAGCTAAATAACAACAGCAGGAGGCTGCTAGATTTTTGTGCAGCCCATGGGCTTGTAATTACCAACACACTGTTCCAGCATCGGCGCATCCACACAACATCATGGATGCATGCCGGGTCCAAGCAAGAACATCTGCTGGATTACATAGTGACGGAACAGCGGATGCGGGCCCATGTCCTTGACACCAGGACCTACCGTGGAGCTGATCTGCCCACTGACCATCGACTTGTCATCTGTAAGATGCGCCTGCCATTCTTCCACTCCGGTGGTGGGTGTAAACCCAGGACCCCTTTCAAACCCATAGTGGCCTGGTCTAGTCTAGCTGATGAAAGTTGCAAGCGAGAATTTCAGCATCGCTTGCAGCTGGGGTTGGCATCGTCCCCCACTCCTCTGGATGTCGAGGGGAAATGGGTGAGGTTTAGGGCTGTGGCTCATGTAACTGCAATGGCAGTTTTGGGCACACGGTCCAGACCTCCTCAGAAACCCTGACTGACAGAGGAGGTGTTCAGGCTGGCTGAGAAAAAGCGGCAGGCCCACTCTCATCGTCTACAGCATCCCACGTCAGAGAATGAGGAGGCTTACCGCAGCCTTCGCTCGGAGGTTCGGAGAGCCGTGAGGCGCTGCAAGGATGGTTGGTGGTCGCGGGTTGCTGAGGAGATGGAGTCTGCCTCGGTGGCCCACGATCACAAATCGCTCTTTAATTCTATCAAAAAGTTACTTGCAGCGCCACACCTATTACCATCATTAGGGGAAAGAACGGAGATCCAATCTCTGACCCCCAGAAACAGGATTACAGATTTGCTGAGCATTTCTGTGAGGTCCTGGTGGAGGGGAAGTCCCTGAGACTGGAAAACATCGTGGGACAAAGTGGGGATGACCCTGCTGGGGCTGCGGTGCCACAAACATTGAAGGAAGAAGTCGCTCCCTGTGGGTGGCTGGCTGAGGTGCCATCTTTGGAGGAAGTACTGAAGGCGATCCAGAGCCTGAGGCCAGGAAAGGCACCGGGCAGAGATGATCTCCCCAGTGAAATGCTGAAGGAGGGTGGTGTTTGTGCACAGACTGCCCTACATGACATCATAACAACAGTCTGGACCACTGGGCGGGTTCCGCAGGATTGGAAGGATGCCCTGGTTGTCCCTCTCTTTAAAAAGGGGGACCGCTCAGATTGCAATAACTATAGGGGCATCTCACTCCTCAGTGTGCCGGGAAAGGTCCTGGCAAGGATTATTCAACATTGCCTTGCCAGGCACGCTGAGGAGAGACTTGCGGAGCCCCAGTGTGGTTTCAGGAAGGGGCGGTCTTGCACGGATGACATATTCTCTGTCCGTCTGCTACAGCAGAGGTGTAGGGAATTCCAGCAAGACCTACATCTCTGCTTTATTGACCTGGTCAATGCCTATGATACCATCAGTAGGCCTGGGCTCTGGGTTGCTCTTCGTGCTTTCGGTGTCCCAGACCCACTGCTCGCGATCATTAAGGACCTTCATGATGGCGAGCGGGCCCGGGTAAAACTACGTGGTCGGGAGTCGGAGCCATTCCCTGTTCACCTTGGAGTGCGACAGGGATGTCCTCTGGCCCCCACATTATTTAATATCTATTTCGACCATGTGGTTCGTGAAGCCTTCGATGGCTGTACTGGAGGAATTTCCATCTGGTACAGATATAATGGGATGTTGATCGATGCCCGGGTGCGGTCAAGGGATGGCTCCCTATTGGTCAACCACATTATGTATGCTGATGATCTGGTGATTGCTGCTCACTCAGAGGAGGAGTTGGAGGCGCTGCTGATTAACCTGGAGCTTGCCACTAAGAGATGGGGCCTTACCATCAGCCCAACCAAAACTAAGCACCATCCTGGGTATTATGTACCACCGGACACTACACCCCCACAGCTCCCAATTGGTGATGGGGCAGTTGTGGAGAGAGTGGAATGTTTTCCATACCTGGGAAGTGTGCTTATGACCAGCTCCGGTTTGACAGCAGAGGTCTCACTCCAAATCAGTCGAGCAGCATTATCTTTTCATCGGTTGCGTAACGCTGTGTGGAAGCTACCCGGTTTGTCGCTCCGCACAAAGCTTCAAGTATTCTCGGCCACGGTCATTCCCTCCCTTCTCTATGCTTGCGAAACGTGGACCCCCCTAATGGAACATCATCGCCGGCTCGAAACATTTAGGCTGGCCTGCCTAAGATCCATCCTGGGTTTAACCAGGCTGGATTGTGTGAGGAGCTCACAAGTCTTTGAAAGATGTGGACAAAGTCCCATCGGTGAGCTCCTCCGGCAGGCAAGGTTGCGTTGGCTGGGTCATGTAGCCCGCATGCCCGGCCACCGCATGCCTAAACAGTTTTTGTTCGGCCGGATAGAGGGGGCTAAGCGGGCGCAGCACGGGCTGGAGAAGAGATGGAGTGATGTGGTACAGGGGGATGTGGAGCTGAGTGGACTTGCCGATGACTGGTACCAGCAGTGTCAAGATCGGCCTCTTTGGAGTAGGCTTGTGAAGGATGCTGCTGGCCAGTTGGAGGCAGTCGCCCTCCAACAACAACGGAGGGCAGAGGAACGACGCTCACAACAACGAGCAGAGCGCAGGGTGGCTAAAGCACTGCAAGTTGGCACAGTAGGGGGCACAGGTGGTGCATCAGCCAGTCATCTCAGTCATTCGACCCGTGTCACCGGTTGGATCTGTCCCGTGACCTCCTGCCAGCGGGCATTCGACACTTCACGTGGCCTAAACGTGCACATAGCCTGGCACAAGCGTCGTGGTGACGTCACCGCCACTTAGTGGCGAATGGCGGTTGTTTTTTTGTTTTTGTGTACACGCGCGTGTGTGCGTGTCCATGATGTGTGTTGTTTGTACACATGTAGCAAACTAAGTATTACTCATAACACCTCACGCATGTAAGAACACAGCTGGAGTTGAAAACATTAACATTTATTGATTAAGAGGTTATACATTTTATGATAAATATGGTTTTATTGAATTATTGGCAAAGATACTATGATTTAAATTGCATTTCTATACATCAATACAAAATCTGAGGTAGGGCCTCAAGGATTAATGACATTTAAAATAAAATATGCCTTTCATATACATTTTGTCCTCTTTTTGTATTTTTTTGTATTATTATTTATATTAGTTTTATTTTGTTTTCTGGCACAGAAATCAAAATCTTTTTATTTTTCATAGTTATACTCTATAATTCAAATCAAAGGATGCTATGGCATTTTGGAGGTACATATCTGTATCCATAGGCAGATTTACCTCTTGTAAAACACACATAAATATATGACATTACCCAAGTAATAAGAATTTTTACCTATGCTCTGATAGGTCCACAGTAAAGTGCCAAATGACACAACATACATTACAACATAGACTGACCACATAATGACTGATTGGAAGCTACTCTGTATCATTATTCTGAAATACATACAATACTTTAATACCAGAGGACATCTATAAGGCCAAAGGTTACCTGAAGATGTCATAAGTATAACAAATTGGCACACATTAATAATGACCACTAAATGAAGGATGAGTGGCAGTATCTCAGTCTCCAAAATACACAGAATAATATATTTCATTTCTTCATATTTATATATTGTTTATATATAGCTATATACAGTGTGTGTATGTATATATATATATATATATATATATGGCTATTTGTATATGTATATATGTCTTCTTTATAATATATGTTCTCTTTTAAGCTTTTTCAGAACCCTTTGAGAAGTTCTCCTTTGGTTGCCTACTGCCCAGTGTCACCCTGTAGGTAGGAAAAGGTGGTGAACTCAGCTGCAGCTGCTACGTAAGGGACACATTCGAGAAAAAGGAGCATAAAGGGAAGAAGCATTCATAGAAAAACAAAATCCACAGCAACACAAAAAGCACATGCAAGTCTGTTACATATTTTCTCACAGAATATTTGTTTTGTGAAGGGGTTGTAACAATAGCTCGTGGACAGACGTATAAAGCATCACGAGGACTAAAGAAAAATCACCCAGAACCTTAAATATTATAACAATGATCACAGCAGTTAAACATCATCAACAGACATTAGGATGTGCTTTGTATACTATTTGTTGTGCTACATAACCCCATTACAGTACATCAGGAGTTTCTATTTCAGTAAAAAGCAGCACAGAGCTGTAAATGTACCGTTTTGTTTGACAAATATCTTGCATATGAACTCCCATGAGACATTAGCAAATATGATGCAATTGCACTAACAACCAAGCACACAGGGAATGGGATCCCAGATTGACAGTTTTTTAAACTGGTTGGCCAATTTCTTTTGCCAGGCAGCCTTTGACCATGTCTAGGACTGCATGGTTAGATAAGTATAAATATCAACAGTAAGTTCTGCACATGAATCCACACCTTCACACAAGTACACACAAACACATATAACACACAGAGAGATATTAAGACTAAACATACTATATCAGAAAAGCATCTCTTTAGTGGTACTAAATACTGAAAAACACTTTTTTCTTTTGCTGTGTTATTCTTTATAAATGCTCTATATTCAAGGCGATTAGTGTAGTAATATTTGAATATTACATGGCTTTTGAAACATCACTCAATTAGCACAGGCAATGTTGTTATTCTCATGTTATTAATATGTATATGTTATTACAGATTGGCGCCCTAGACTTGAAGTACTAATCATAGCATATATGTTGTAACTATCATGTAGTTATACTTGATATATTGATTTCTAATTAGGAATATTTGAAAATTGTGGACGGAAATAACCACTTATTTTGTATAATTTAGAAAGGTGCTTTTAATAATATCTTGTCATTTTTTTACTGACCAGCACAACAAAAATTTGCCCAAAAGCAATATCTAAAGAACATCTGTTTGCAACCCAATATTCAATATTTATTGGGGTTTTACAGTGCAAATATTTTATCCATCCAATTTATTGTATT
Organism: Xyrauchen texanus; assembly: GCF_025860055.1. NCBI lineage: Eukaryota > Metazoa > Chordata > Actinopteri > Cypriniformes > Catostomidae > Xyrauchen > Xyrauchen texanus. Next base: position 17,060,379 of record NC_068277.1, on the reverse strand, counting down.
TATTGATGTTTTAACTCTCATTTATTTCTTGTTCTTATGTATTTATTCAGTGTTATTCTATTTTAAAATTGGCGAGGTCAGGGTTCATTTTATTTGGTATGGTAATCCAATTAGAAAAGGCGAGGACATTTTGTATAAAAGCCAGCCACCTCTAGAGGGTGGGGAGGGATGGACGACGAGTGTTTGGAGCACATGTCCAGGGTTATTTGTTAGTGCTGCTTGAGCGCAATATATGCTAACCTCCATTGTTGAGGGAGGGGAGAACATACTGCTTTTATAAGTATACAAAACAGATCTAGTTTTTGACTGTTTGTAGTTTATTAAATTTTTTTATGTAACCTTGTTTTATGCTTGTTTTTAAACACTTATCTATTTGCACATTTTGCACCTCCAACAAATTAAACATGTTTTTGGAACGCCTCACCAGCTTCGTGGTGTGATCTCTCCTCGTTACTGCCTTTGCCTCTATCACATATGGCTTTTATAACATCACTCAATTAGCCCAGGCAAAGTTATTGTTCTCATTTTATTACTATTTTATTGCTTCCATTGCACGGGTAGTGTGGCTCCCTACACTTGAAGGACTTATCATAGCATATATGTGTTGTAACTATCATGTAGGTATCCTTTATATATTGCTTTTTAATTAGGACTATTTTATAAATCTGGGGAGAACAACCTCTTATTTTGTATAACCAAGCAAAGTGCTTGTAACAATACATTTTGAAATTTGGTCATCTTTGATTGACCAGCACAACAACAACAAAAACTTGCCCAAAAGCAATATCTCAAGAGCATCTTTCTGCAACATTATTTACATTTGAGAAATAATTTGAAACGGGATACTTAGTGTGAGATCTCGTTCAAACTGTCAGTATACGGCACAGTATATATATATTATTATTGTTATTATATATAATATAAGAGATAATATAAGAGATTATTTGCATTTTACATATTTTATAGGGAAATTGTCTACATGTACAGTATATTACACCACAAAGAAATATGATGCTTCCACAAACTTTTTCAACTCTAATCTAACATCTAATAAAGTTGATGGAACTGAGTAATACCTGAGACCCTGTTTCATGAAGACAAACAGACAAACAGAGATGGAAAACTTTCAAGAGAAGGAGCATGGTGCCCAAACATCTACAGTATCACAGGATTTCAGATGAAGAAAATTCCCTTTTTTTAATCTATGTATCCTTTGCAAGCAATTGTTGAAATAATCTAGAGTGTCAACTACACTAGCATAGTGTATTAACACATGTAACTCAGTACTTAGTGGTATTTTTCTAAAATATACACTTTTCATTAAACACTCACTTCTTTCGAGATGACTGTTTTGCCACACATACCACACCCTGTCTTAGTATCTTTTGTGTACACTACTATAACTGCATACTGTATAAGAATAGGCGGATTCACAAAGTCTATCACAACACATACTCAAAAGCATACTCTAAATATTTGTGTACATACATAACTGTTAGTTGGCCATTGAATACTACTCTAAACAACACTGAATGGTATTATTACAGTATTTGCATGGCTGTATTTTCATTAATTTGTAGAATGGGATGGATTTACGTGAACTATTGGAACCTACAGTATGTTGCGGTTGGCGTCTATTACATTGCAGAGATAATACAGATAGACTAGCAAATTGTTATAAAGTGTAGAATAGCTTATGATTCAGAGACTGAAATGTGCTCACTTCCTTCCATGATGTAGTATGATTGGTTGAATTAGAGAAAGAGGAAGTCTGAGGCACAAGGTACAGCTATAAGTGGACACAAACGGAGAGCGAGAGTACAATGACAGTAAAGAGTTAAAGTTCACTGTGCATTATTCAGCAGTTTATCTCAAATATGTTGCTACATGTAGAACAAGATGACAAGCAAATAGACAAGAAATGTAAAGATTAGTCTCCTTATCATTTTTTTTTTTTTTTTTTTTGCAGTCATCAGCAGTCATTTTGTATATATTAATGAAAATATAATTAAAAAACAAACACTGCTTGATGCATAATCAGTCAAATATTGCCTCAGTAGTTGTAACTGCATCATTATATTGCCTCTGAGAAACACTTGCTCTGTAAAAAGTTTTAGCTGGGATCAGTGTATGAGAATGTGCGTGAAAGACCTCCACTCTCAGACTGACTATGGATTCTTATTCAGGAACAAAAACAACAACAACAACAAAATCATAGGGTGCTGTCTGTGCTTTCCACCTGAAAGACCCCTCTAAAAGTGTCAAAAGAGGGGAAATATGGCTGAAATAGAACACAAGTGAAAGAGTTTGACGTGATTGCTGTCTCACCCTCCGAGGCCTTGGGAAATGTTGCACTCACTGTATGAGGAAGATTACTGATATTGGGCTGAGAGTAAGAAATCTTTGGGGGGGAGTTTAAGGCCAAGTGAGTTGGTGCCTAGTGGGTCAATCATGTTCTTGTAGCGTTCTCCACGGTGTTTCATCAAGAATGGACCCCAGTCAGGCTGAGGAGAGCACACTAGCTTCAAGCGCTGGAGAGAGAAATATTAAGGGGTATTAAATTTATCAAAATTACTCAACTTGTGCTTGATTTACATCCTAGAAATTAAAGATGAAGTATGTAACTTTTTCAGTGTTTAAATACTTTCTTTTATCCCTACTTAATATGCAGAGACAACTATAATTAATCATTAATCATAGACCTGCCCCAACAACATTACCAATGGCTTGAGTTGGAGGTGGGTCATCTGAATGTTTAAACAACATGGGGCATATTTGGAAAGCTAAAACATTGTTTATTTTTGCAATTCCGTTCGGGGGGCACTAGTGTCACAGAAATGACATACTTCAGCTTGAATTGATTTAGAAGGAAAGGGTTATTAAAATATTGATATATTTACATATTTAATGCATGATCCCTTTAATGCATGACTTAGTTCAAATTATTAATCTGTGTATTATATTTTTATTCTCTTTTTGTAAACTGGTAGTTGATGCTTTTTTTATCAACATTAAGATTTTAGGTAAAAACTTATTTGACTCTATATGGGAAAGTGTGTATTTTAAGTGCTGTGACTTTTCACCATTTCTTTTTAAAGAACTTACTTTATTCCTTGGACACAAAAGGTGAATTATTAAAAAAGCTTCACTTGGTTTATTTTCCATTTACACCAAGTGAATAATGACTCCGGACTGTCATGCTAAAAAAAGGGACATAAACCCCATAAAACCACAGTGAAAGTAATCGGCACAACTCATACGATCATTTTGTGTGATGAACAGAATGGCATTTAAGTTGCTATTCATTCAAATGAAATAAAATCAGAAATCAAATATGGAGGCTACTTCAAACCTTATTGGTTCTCATTGCGTCTCGTAAGCAAATGTAAGGCTGCAAGAAACAATGAGGTTTGATATTATTGACGTAGCCACCATAACTGATTTCTGCACTTTATTATCGATTACTTTCACTGTGGTTTTAAATTTTGTTTGTTTTTTGTTTTTTTCAAGTTTGACAGACCAGAGTCATTATTCCCTTGCATTTTATGGCAAATAAATCCTGTGAAGAATTCTTAAAATTCCCCTTCTGTGTTTTACGGAAGAATGGAAGTCCTACTGGTTAGAAGTGTCATTTGAGTAAATAATGAAATTATTTCACCATTTTCAATCACCATTTTGCCATCACTAGTTAATTTTAAAAGATTAGCATGACAAATTTTTGGTTAGTCATTTTTACAAATATACCATCCTAAAAACTGGATAATAATTCTGAAAGAATTAGCAAATGCTGTTTAATAAATGTTTTGAGTATCGCATGCTATACCACAGGACAAATAAACTTTCCAAAAGTATTTCATGTCAGCAATTAACTGATAACATATTCATGTTGAGAGCTTTCCAATACATCTAGAAGAGGAAATAACCCATCTATCTTTCCCTTACCTCACTTAATGATCCAGGTGCAAGGTGCATCTTGATAACAAACATGATGGGAATCCATATAACAGAGCAGATGACCATAAGCCAGCCGAGTACCATGGACCAAGTTGGATACGTGTAATCCTCATATGTCATCACCTTCCATTGGTACAGACTAAGTCCCAAAATAAACTAGAGAGAGAGAGAGAGAGAGAGAGAGAGAGAGAGAGAGAGAGAGAGAGAGAGAGAGTTGGCAGTAACCAATGGCAATAGCAATTATGTATAAAGGTGTCCTTCTGTGCTGCATATGTCATTTGTCTTGCCATGCAATGGCATTGGATGTGTATCACGGTATCTACAGAAATGGCCCCATAAAACTTTTGTGAAAAATGTGTGAAATGTTCACTGTATGAATTTAAGCAGGAAAAATACTAAGTGTCTCCCCTTTTTAGATGTACACTGGCAAGAAATGTATGTGAACCCTTTGGAATTACCTTTATTTATGGATACATTTGTATTAAAATCTGGCTTGATCTTCATTTAAATAAAAATAATGAACAAACACAATCTGTTTTAACTAATGACACACAAATTATTGCATTGCTCTTGTACATATTGAATACATCATTTAAAAATTCACAGGTTGGAAAAAGTATGTGAACCCCTAGGCTAATGACATCAACAAAAGCTAATTAGAGTCAGAAGTTGGAAAACTTGTCATCCAATTAAAGAAACGAGATTGGAGGTTTGGCTTATAAAAAGCACTCAAACATTTTGAGTTTGCTATTCACAAGAAGCATCTGCTGACATGGCCCATGCCTTGCGAAAAAGAGATCTCAGAAGACATACGATCAAGAATTGTTGCTTTGCATAAAGCTGGAAAAGGTTACAAAGTTGTTCAAAGTTGTGAGACGATTTAGTACTGTGACTACTCTCCCTAGAAGTGGCTGTCCAGCCAAGATGACTCAAAGGGCACACCACAGAATGATCAATGAGATAAAAAAGATCCCTAGGGTGAACACTTAAGACTATTTGAACTGGTTAACATTTCTATTCATAAGTCTACTATACAAAAAACATTAAAAAGTCACAGTGTCCATTGCAGGACACCACGAAGGTGCTTTCCAACAAAAACATTGCGGCACGCCTGAAGTTTGACTAAGACCACCTTGATACTCCATAACGCTACTGGGACAATGTTTTGTGGACTGGGTAAACTGAAGTTGAGTTGTTTGGAAAGAACACAGAGCACTACGTATGTCTTAAAAAGGGCACCGCATACATAAAAACATCATCCCAATGGTGAAGTACGGTGGAGGGAGCATCATGATTTGGGGTTGCTTTGATGCTTCGGGGACTAGATCGCTTGCCATCATGAAGGAAAACATTAATTGCTAAATTTATCAATATATCCTACTGGATAATGTCAGGGTGGCTGTGTGCCAGCCAAAGCTCAGTAGAATCGGGTGATACAGCAGGACAATGACTCCAAACATCGAAGTAAATCCACTACAGAATGGCTTCAAAAAAATAAAATCCACCTTTTGGAGTGGCCTAGTAAGAGCACAGACCTTAACCCAACAGAGATTCTGTGGAATGTCATCAAGAGAGCCGTTCACACAAGACATCCTAAGAATATGGCTGAGCTGAAGCAGTTCTGTAATGAAGAATGGTCCAAAATTCCTTCTGAATGTTGTGCAGGTCTAATCCGCAGCTACTGGAAATGCTTGGTTTACCAGTTATTAAACTCAAGGTTTCACTTACTTTTTTCTTAATCTTAAGCAGAATCATGTTTGTATATACTTGTGATTTTGATGAAGATGAGAGCACATTTTATGACCAATCAGTGCAGAAAACCAGCTAATTTCAAAGGGTTCACATACTTTTTCCTTTCAACTGCATATTGTGTACATAGTGTGTGAATAAGCCTTAAAAGTCTGTCATGTTTAAGGCAGACATACTGTAAGAATGGTTGGTGTGACAAAGGCCCAGCAGATTCTCCAAAACTTGTTTGGCTGGAACCCAATCATCATTTCAATGTCTTCACAGAATCGTTGCAGACCTGTGCCACAAACAGACGAAAGAAAGAAAGAAAGAAAGAAAGAAAGAAAGAAAGAAAGAAAGAAAGAAAGAAAGAAAGAAATATAATTCTGAAATGTGAAATTTGCTTGGCTTATACTCATTGCTGCTTGCTGTTCTGTTTACATGGTGTTGTTGTTTTAATTATATGTACTTTTTCATTATCATTACCTAAAAATTCTGATTCCTGGGGTGCACTAAAATAAACAACTGGAGCCTAAGGATTAAAAAATGTATTAACTGTAGCAATAAACCTACCATAAATGTACGAGATTCCAATCAGTTCAAATATTGCAATGATGACCAGAGAGTAAGAGGCTGCAAATGTGTCGACCAGCTGAAGCATGTACATTCCACTCTGTAAGTGAAAACACAAACACAAACACTAACACAGTCTTTGAATAGTTATCATCATCCCGCACAAAAATAAATTCAGCCAAGTACCATTATGCATACACATCTTTAAAAATCTGCTAAAAATACATTATATCTATACATTCATCATCAGTTTCAGGGCATGTATGCTTTAACTAAACTAAAAAAAAAAACAAATCTAAATCTTCTCCAATACATTTAATTTCCCATGCATTTCTTTTGGGACCTAAACTTCTTAGACACTGGGTATTACTAGCCTCTATCATTGTGCAAATAAATAAATAAACAACCAATAAACGTATCAGTTGTTCTACACAGATATATACAGAGCATACATGAAATGTAATATTACTTGTTACTGATCTTTATCATTTTAGCCTTTATATATTTACATGTTAAAACATTGTTAAACAATTTTATTTGTTTGTATGTTAGTTTTTATTGTTTCCCAGATTATTTAATGCTTTTTAATTTCCACCTAATCCACTTTAATTAAAGAAGTGTGCTATAACTTAAAAACAGTTAAAATCCATTCATAAATGTGGTGTTGCAGCTGGGAATAAAGGTAATGTCTTACCTCGTTGATCATAGGAAAGCCCAGAACGAAAAATGACATACAGCAAACCAAAGTGAACACAGGCTTGTGCTTTCGCAGGTACTTGGGGAATTCATCAGAAACTGAGGTCACTATTGTTTCTATGGTGGCAAACTGGAGAGGAAGGAAGAGTGTGCATAAAATGTATTATAATTATTCTTTAATTGTTACTAATTAAATGTATTCTACCATACGATATAAACTGTAGATTAATTATTATGGGGAAAAAAACAAAACATACAGTACTTAAGTAATTACACCAGTGCCCTTACCATAGTATCCAGACCAAGTGTAAGCAGCATGAGGAAGAAGATAATTGCCCAGAATGGTGACAACGGCAGCCTAGTCAACGCCTCTGGGTACACCACAAATGCAATTCCTGGACCTAAAAATGGGGATATTTACAAACAAACAGTGACAATGGTCGAAACAGCAATCCAAGTATGATAAAATATACAATATAGTAACAGCTATGGCACTAAACACCTAGTTACTGTGTGTATCACTGCACGGGTGCCTTAGAAGCCAAATATTCACCTTAGTTTGCATCTCAGGGATGATTATTTTTAGCGAAAGGATGGCACTTAATGAAATTGCTGATTAATAAAATAGCCTATGAATTAAAATTTGCTTCCCTAATACCTTTAGTTCCCCTTCTGTCGCTCTCTCCACGTTGTGTCAGAGAAGCGACACTAGGGGTCTCTCTTGAGTGCCGATATTCACCTCTGGACTATGAAAAAAGGCCAATGAGAGTTGGCAACCAGTATTTGCATGTCCCGCCCCCGGACATACGGGTATTTAAGCGGCGCAAATACGGGAGTTCATTCAGAAAATTTCTTCGGAGCTGATGGTCGTGTCTGCAACTGCTGCGTGTACACACCGAGTTCCTGTTATCCCTCTGCTGCATGCTGTTGGATTCTACGGTGCACAACAGCAGCTTTCTCCTGTTTGCACGGCTGTGCATTCCTGCCCCTGGGCGCATCGACAGTGCAGATTTAAAAACTCTCATGAGTTTTTTCCCTAAAAGAGTGATTTTATTTAAAAGAGTAATTTCCTCTAAAAGAGCAAAACACAGCGGCGTTGAACGTCCTTTTAAGGACACGTCTTTATAAAGATGCCCTTCCGCCCCAGTGTTGTTTCTGGATGAGGTAGAGTGCTCTCCGCTTCCGACGGCCACAGGCGCTGTCTCGTGTGTCTGGGTAGCGATCACACCGAGGCTGCGTTTGTGGATGGTTCATGTTCTCACTGCGAGAACATGACCATGACAACGTTGCGGTCGCGGCTTGCTTACAACCGTGAGCAAGCCACTCCAGCCGCCCCCCCGTGTCGCTCCTTCTTCCCACGGGATTGAGGACGATGCGGCTGGCGATGGAGGCGATTTGGGGATGGCAGCGGGTGCAGCTCCGCCGGGTACGCCCCTCGGACCACCCGCACCCCGACACGCTCATTGATTCCCGTCCGTGCTCGAGGTAGCGGTGACTCGCCTCACAGCCAGTCGGCCGACCCTCTTGCGATGGAAGCCGGTGAGCTCGCCGCGGCATCGGAGGGCGGGTTATCTGATACTGAGGACTCCCCTGGGCTGCCGCTTTCGGGCATGCACGCCCAGGCTGAGGCCGACGCACAGATGACGAACATGCTTTCCCGGGCAGCCGACAGCATGGGCTTGGATTGGAACCCTCCATCCTCCCCACAACCATCACGGCTCGACGACTGGTTCCTGGGGTCTGGGCGCCGCTCACAGCCTCGCCCCCCCGGTCCCGTTTTTCCCGGAAGTGCATGACGAGCTGACATCTTCGTGGAGAGCACCCCTCTCCACTCGTCACATCGCCACAGGCTCGTCCGCCCTCGCCACCCTCGATGGCGGAGCGCGCCATGGGTACGAGGCGATTCCCCAGGTGGATAGGGCGGTTGCGATCCATCTATGCCCTGGTACCCCTACCACCTGGCGAGGTCGCCCCGTACTCCCTTCCTGGACCTGTAGAGCAACCTCCTCGCTGACAGCGAAGGCCTACAGCGCCACCGGACGCGCCGCTTCCGCCCTGCATGCCATGGCTCTCCTGCAGGTCCACCAAACCAAGGCGCTACGTGACATGCACGGGGGTGGCCCTGATCCCGACATGCTGCAGGAACTGCGCTCAGCGGCCGACCTCGCCCTGAGAGCGACGAAGGTCACAGCGCAAGCACTCGGGCAGGCGATGGCCACGCTAGTGGTCCAGGAACGTCAACTGTGGCTGAACATAGTCGAGATGCGTGAAGCTGACAAGACTCGCTTCCTCAACGCCCCTGTCTCCCAGTTCGGCCTCTTCGGCGACACCGTCGAGGACTTTGCCCAGCAGTTCTCCATGGTGAAGAAGCAGACGGAGGCCATCTCTCACATCATGCCTCGCCGCAAGCCTGCCGCCACGGCCCATGCCCCGTCTGCTCGCCGAGGGCGTCCTCCCGTGGCCAGAAGGCAAGCCCTTGCTCCGCCTCAACCCGGGCCCAGCTCTCAGCCCCAGCGTCGAGCAAACCGCGGGAAGCGCACGCCCCCTGTCTCACGGACCCCCTCGAGGACCCAGAAGGCTCCCAGGCGCTCCTGAGACAACGCACCCAGAGCCCAAGACGTTAGCTCCGGAGGTGGTAAGACCGCTCCGTCCCCCGGAATGCCGTTCTCACAGCACTCTGCTTTCAGGCCTCAACAGTCCTGGCTCCATGGACACGGTGTCCCCGCCTTCAGCGCCACGACTGTTCCCCAGCCGGCCGGTTCAGATGAGTCCAGAGGACGCCAACATCAGACCTCCTCCTCAGTCACGAGTTCTGCCGGGGGCGAGGAGCAAGGTAAGTGCTTTCAGTTCATTCTCAGCACCAGAGCCTCGGGACGCCACGTTGCCTCCCGACGCCGCGTTACCTGTTCCGCACCGCTGCGAAGCCCCACCGGGTACTTCCAAAAAACCTGTCCCCTTGGTGCCCCTAGCACGGAGTTCAGAGGCGTGGCTTTCACTGCCCAACCCGTCGCGCTGGCTGCACCGGACCATTCGACTCGGTTACGCAATTCAGTTTGCCAGGTCTCCGCCCCCCTTCGTGGGCGTAAATTTTTCCGCAGTACACGGCTAACATGCCCTCTCCCTGCGTGAAGAAATCGCCTCCCTTCTATTAAAGTACGCGATAGAGCCTGTCCCTCAAACCGAAACGAAGAAGGGTTTCTACAGCCCTTACTTCGTTGTACCCAAGAAAGGCGGCTGCTTACAACTGATCTTGGACCTGCGAGTTCTCAATCGGACCATGTCCAAACTCCCGTTCAAAATGCTCACCCAGAAACAAATTCTATCTGGCGTCCGGCATCTAGATTGGTTCGCAGCGGTAGACCTGAAGGACGCGTACTTCCACGTATCAATTCGCCCTCGACACCGCCCCTTCCTAAGGTTCGCGTTCGACGGCCAGGCGTATCAGTACAAAGTCCTCCCCTTCGGCCTGTCTCTGTCCCCTCGCGTCTTCACGAAAGTCGCAGAGGCAGCTCTTGCTCCGCTCCGAGAAGCCGGCATACGCATACTCAATTACCTCGATGACTGGCTCATACTGGCCCACTCCCAAGAGTTACTGTGCGCACACAGAGACCAGGTGCTCAGCCACCTCAGCCGTTTGGGGTTTCAGGTCAACTGGGAAAAGAGCAAGCTCTCCCCGGTCCAGAGCATCTCTTTTCTCGGTCTGGAGTTAGACTCAGTCCCAATGACAGCACGTCTCTCCAACGAGCGTGCTCAGTCAGTGCTGAAATGCCTCGCTTCCTTCAAGCCAGGCGCCATGGTCCCGCTAAAACGTTTCCAAAAGCTCCTGGGGCATATGGCATCCTCCGCGGCGGCTGCGCCACTGGGGTTGATGCATATGAGACCACTTCAGCACTGGCTCCGGACTCGAGTCCCGAGATGAGCATGGCGCTGTGGCACGCACAACATAAAATTTATCTCTGCCTGCCGCCAAACCTTCAAACCCTGGACAGACCTCTGCTTCCTAAGGGCAGGAGTACCCTTGCAGCAGGTGTCCCGACGCGTTCTGGTCACAACCGACGCCTCCAAATTGGGTTGGGGCACCGTATGCAATGGGCGCGCAGCCGCAGGCCGGTGGAACCGAGGCCGCTGCGCTGGCACATCAACTGCCTAGAGCTGCTGGCTGTTTTTCTGGCCCTGCAGAAGTTTCTCCCGTTAATTCGGAACAAACACGTCCTAGTCAGGACAGACAGCACCACGGTCGTAGCCTACATAAACCGCCAAGGCGGAGTACGCTCCCTCCACATGTCACAGCTCGCCCGTCGTCTCCTCCTTTGGAGTCAGCAGCAACTCAAGTCACTGCGCGCCACTCACATCCCCGGCAACCTCAATGTGATAGCGGACGCGCTGTCAAGACAAAGCTTGCCCGGTGGAGAGTGGAGGCTCCACCCCCAGTCGGTCCAGCTGATTTGGGACCGGTTCGGCAAGGCTCAGGTAGACCTGTTTGCCTCCCAAGAAACCTCCCACTGCCCGCTCTGGTATGCCCGGACAGAGGCTCCCCTCGGGGCAGACGCGTTGGCACACAGCTGGCCTGCGGGGCTGTGCAAGTACGCATTCCCCCCAGTGAGCCTTCTTGCACAGGTGCTATGCAAGGTCAGGGAGGACGAGGAGCAAGTCATTCTGGTAGCCCCTTACTGGCCTACCCGGACTTGGTTTTCGGACCTCACACTCCTCACGACAGCCCCTCCCTGGCGGATTCCCCTGAGGAAGGACCTTCTTTCTCAGGGACGGGGCATGCTCTGGCACCCGCACCCAGACCTCTGGAACCTCCGGATGCGGAAGATCTAGCCGGCCTACCACCGACCGTCATAGATACAATCAACCGAGCCCCCTCTACCAGGCATCTTTACGCTCTAAAGTGGCGTCTGTTCACGGACTGGTGTTCTTCCCGAGCCGAAGACCCGCAGAAGTGCGCAGTTAGGTCAGTGCTCGTGTTTCTTCAGGAGAGGCTGGAGAGGAGGCTGTCCCCCTCCACCCTCAAGGTGTATGTCGCCGCTATCGCGGCCCACCACGACATGGTAGACGGCAAGTCTCTTGGTAAGCACAACTTAATCGTCAGGTTCCTAAAAGGTGCCCGGAGGATAACTCCCTCCCGGCCTAACCTGTTCCCCTCCTGGGATCTCTCGGTCGTCCTTATGGGCCTCCAGAGACCCCCACTTCAAGCCGCTTGACTCAGCTGGACTCAGGGCCCTCTCTCTCAAGACTGTCCTGCTGATCGTGCTCGCTTCCATCAAGAGGGCCGGGGACCTGCATGCGTTCTCTGTTAGCGACGCTTGCCTGGAGTTCGGTCCGGCAGATACTTTCGTGATCCTAAGACCGCGACCGGGCTATGTGTCCAAGGTTCCTACCACGCCCTTCAGGGATCAGGTAGTGAACCTGCAAGTGCTGCCCCGGGAGGAGGCAGACCCAGCCCTTTCACTGCTGTGTCCAGTACGTGCTTTACGTATTTATCTGGACCGCACACAGAGCACCAGACGCTCTGAGCAGCTCTTTGTCTGCTTTGGGGGACAGCAGAAAGGGAATGCTGTCTCCAAGCAGAGACTCACCCACTGGGTTGTCGACACCATTTCCCTGGCTTATCACACCCAGGCTGTGCCCCCCCCATTCGGGTCCGAGCTCACTCCACCAGGAGTGTTGCGTCCTCATGGGCACTGGCTAGGTGCACTGCCCTAGCAGACATTTGTAGAGCAGCGGGCTGGGCAACACCTAACACTTTTGCGAGATTCTACAATCTCCGAGTTGAGTCAGTATCGTCCCATGTTCTCTCAGGTACCGAGCCAGTAGAACTCGGTGGCACGCCCACGATCTGACCAGGTGAATCGCTTGCACCTAGCGCCCTTCCCCCTAACCAGGGGAAACAGTGCGCCTTCATTCCCAGGAGATCTCAGGTTTGGGACACTGGTCGATTCCTCCCTAGCCCTCGTGGGTCGCAGTTCAGCGGAGGAACTCGCTGACCCAAGCCACTGCGGGTACCATAAGCTACCCTGTACTGGTATAGGTGCTCCACAGGTAAGGCCTCCTTCGGACTCCCCCTGTGTGTAACACCACGGTTCTGTCCCCTCTGGCGAGCTGACTCCCGTGTTTCCCTTAGGCAGTCATGGCTGCCTCGGCTGCTGTGCTGTATGTTCCCCCCTCTATAGGCTGGATCCACCACCGCACCAACTTTTCCACATAGGCCCTAAGCAGGCCTCTGATGGTTTTGCCACTTAAACTTGCCTCCCCTCTCGGGTAGGCGTGGCCTCCGCAGGGTCTTCCCCGCCCTGAATAAGGGCTAAGACCCCCTTCCCTCAATGTGTGTAAGGGCCCCGGCCTAAGTTGCTCTATGAAACATAGAGAGAAAAGAGGCCCGGCCAGGCTTGGCCCGTTCCCAGGTTGGCGGCCAGCACCTTGTTCCCCTCCAGGGTAACGATAAGGAATCCTGATGGCTTAAATGGGGCATTGGGGAAGGGTACGTGCAGCCTGATACAGTTGGTCGTCCTGCACGTAAGAATACCTGCTCGCTCCTGTATCAGCAGTTCACGTACACGGCTCAGCGCATGGCGCTTTTATAAGTGAACCCCTAGTGTCGCTTCTCTGACACAACGTGGAGAGAGCGACAGAAGGGGAACGTCTAGGTTACGTATGTAACCTCCGTTCCCTGATGGAGGGAACGAGACGTTGTGTCTCCTCTGCCACGTCGCTGAGCCGAGCCACTGTTGTGGCCGGACCATTTCCGGCTCCTCAGAAAAATCCTGAATGAACTCCCGTATTTGTGCCGCTTAAATACCCGTATGTCCGGGGGCGGGACATGCAAATACTGGTTGCCAACTCTCATTGGCCTTTTTTCATAGTCCAGAGGTGAATATAGGCGCTCAAGAGAGACCCCTAGTGTCGCTTCTCTGACACAACGTCTCGTTCCCTCCATCAGGGAACGGAGGTTACATACGTAACCTAGACGATTTTTTTTTGTATGCAGTTATGATTTTATAAAAGCAATAGGCAATTAAGGTTGTAAATATAGTAATGGAAAAAGGGGTTCTAACAACACTCTTTAGTGGTGACTATTCACAATACAGCATGGCCTCTTGTAGTTTAGCTTAATTATAGAGATTTATATAGAGTTTCCCCAAACAACCAATAAACCCCACCAGGTAATTTAATAGTTTACTAAACAACTAGCTACAAAAACAAATACACATACACACATGCATATACAGTGGAAAGAAAGGTACGTGAACCCTTTGGAATTAGCTGGTTTTCTGCATTCGTCATAATATGTGTATATATATTATAAGTCACAAGTATATACAAACAACAATGTGCTTAAGCTAACAACACACAAACAATTATAATCTTTCATGTTTTCATTATAAAAATCCCATTAAAATATCACAGTGTTGTGGAAAAAGTAAGTGAACCCTTGCATTTGATAACTGGTCAATGCTCCTTTGGCAACAATAACCTTAACAAATAGTTTCCGGTAGCTGCAGATTAGACCTGCACAACATTCAGAAGTAATTTTGGACCGTTCTTCCTTACAGAACTGCTTCAGCTCAGCCATATTCTTAGGATGTCTGGTGTGAACAGCTCTCCCATTGCAGCAAAGCAGCCCCAAATCATGATGCTCCCTCCACCGTACTTCACCGTTGCGTATGTTTTTATATTGGTATGCAGTGCCCTTTTTATGCCATACGTAGTGTTGCATGTTCTTCCCAAACAATTCAACCTTAGTTTCATCAGTCTAGAAAACATTGTTCTAGTTGTATTGTGGAGAGTCAAGGTGGTCTTTGGCAAACTTCAGGTGCGCAGCAATGTTTTGTTGGAAAGCAGCAGCTTCCTTCATGGTGTCCTGTCATGGACACCATGCCTGTTTAATGTTTTCCATACAGTAGTCTCATGAACAGAGATGTTAACCAGTACCAATGATTCCTTCAAGTCTTTAGCTGTCACTCTATGGTTCTTTTTACCTCATTGAGCATTCTGCTGTGTGCCCTTTGATTCATCTTGGCTGGATGGCCATGTCTAGGGAGAGTAGCCACAGTACTAAATCATCACCATTTATAGACAATTTGTCTAACTCTGGACAGATTAATATCTAAGCTCTTCAAGATGACTTTGTGACCCCTTCCATCTTTATGTAAAGCAAGAATTCTTGATCGTAGGTTTTCCGAGATCTTTTTTTTTTTTTTTTTTTTGCGAGGCATAGTCCACGTCAGCAGATTCTTCTTGTGAATAGCAAACTCAAAATGTTTGAGTGCTTTTTATAAGTCAAAGTAGCTCTAAACAACACCTCCAATCTGGTTTCATTAACTGGATGCCAGGCTTGCTAACTCCTGGCATTAATTCAAAATAATTTTGTTGATGTCATTCGCCTAGAGGTTCACCTACTTTTTCCACAGCACTGTGAATGTTTAACGGGATGTGTTTAATAAAGACGTGAAATATTATTGCTTGTGTGTCGCTAGCTTAAGCACATTGTTGTTTGTCTATACTTGTTTATACATCATATCCTTTGATGAAGATGAGATCACTTTTATGGCCAATTATGCAGAAAACCAGCTAATTCCGAAGGGTTCAGATATTTTTCTTGCCACTGTACACACACACACACACACACACACACACACACACACACACACACACACACACACACACACATGTTGGTCTACCTATCATTATGAGGACTTTCCATAGACATAATGACTTTTATACTGTACAAACTATAGATTCTAACCTCTAAACCTAACACAACCCCTAAACCTAATCATCACAGAAAACTTTCTGCATTTTTACATTTTCAATAAATCATTGTTTAGTATGATTTTTAAGCGATTTGAATTATGGGGACACTAGAAATGTCCTCATAAATCACATTTATAGCATAATACCCTTGTAATTACTAATTTGTAACTTACAAAATTGTCCTCGTAAATCACAAAAACACGCCACACACACACACACACACGTTGGTCTACCTATCATTATGAGGACTTTCCATAGACTTAATGATTTTTATATTGCACAAACTATAGATTCTATCCCCTAAACCTAACACAACCCCTAAACCTAACCCTCACAGAAAACTTTCTGCATTTCACACACACACACACACACACACACGCACACACACAAACACACACACGTACCTTCATCTGCCACACTCTCAATTGGGACTTTGAGCTCATGAGCCATGAAGCCAATAACTGAAAAAATTACAAAACCAGCAAAAATACTGGTGGCACTGTTAGTACACGTCACAATGAGAGTGTCCCTGCAAAGCAAAAAACAAACAAAGCACACACACACCATTAAGAAACAGAGCACATGAGATAAACTTATATAATAATAATAAATAATAATAACAATTATAAAAAAAAAATTGGTAAGATGTGTCTATTGTTTGTGCACAATCTCTTACACGCATCCTAGACTTGTGGTACTAAAATTAATATGAAATAATAGTTACCCTCTTTTTGTTGGTTAGTCAGTAAAGAGTTCTTAAATTATTAGTACAACTAAATTAGTAGTAACTCCTTGAAATGATGCAGGAAGTGACCACGCTGGTTACCTGTAGCAGTTGTTATGGAACTTATTGTAGGATGACAAGGTTATAAGACCACCCCATGCAGCTGACAGAGAGAAGAAAATCTGTGTAGCAGCATCCTTCCACACCTAGGGATAACGGTGAATGAGGAAAAAAGCAAACAGATAGATTCACAGATGAAAAAGAACTGAATCTGGAGGAGAATATATAAAATATAATAACTTAAATAATAAATATATACTTCTATTACCTTGGCATCATTGAGTTTTTCCCATTTGGGTGTTATGAAGTAAAGGATGCCAGAGCCTGCTCCAGGCAGAGTGACCCCTCTGATCAACAGAATGACCAAAACCACATAGGGGAAAGTGGCAGTGAAATACACCACCTGAGAACAAGGTGCATATCAGAGGAAATTTAAGTACAAAAGTTTGTAAAAGACTGCTACAGTTTGTTTATAACCAAAACCATTTTGAAAACCCAACAAGCAAAAACACACAAGATACTCTATGAAAAAGGATAGTCACTCAAACTGATTATTGTCTTCAAAAATCTAAGTTTCAGTTAGACACTTGCAATGGAAGTGAAAGTGAAATTGAAGTATAAAATTATAAGCTTCACATTTATGCCCCTATTATTTTTAACTTTTAACACGAGAATTAGATACATCTCTATTAATGTACATACTTGATTTAATTTTTTTAACCTGATGCAATTTTTTCAGGGTTAAAATACAGCCTGATCTCATGAAAATTATGTGACTGTGGCAACATTTTTGCAAAATAAAATTACATGGTTCATTTCACAGATCACTGTGTCCAAGGTGAAATGTCCACTCCCAAAAAGATTAGGTTTTTAAGGTTAATGCTCTGTGGCATTTTAAAATAAACAAGAACTCCCCCCCCCCCCAACCTAAACATAACCAACATTGTCATAGAAAGCAAATGTGTGATTAAAACAGCCTGGTCTCATGAAATTTATGTGAGCATTGCAAAATTTTAGCAAAACAGGTTTGGCTGCACTTTTCAAGTGAAATGTCAAGCAGGGGGTGCCGAAAACCGAGCGAAATGAGGTTGTAATCAGATGAGGGTTTTTAAAGTGAATTTTAGATTGAGGTTTTAATAAAACCTTTAATCCAACCAAAAACTTGACCAATAGTGTCTGAAAAGAGAAATGAGTGTTTAACAAAACAGACATCCTTACCCTTAACCAACACCTAACCTTAACCAATTGTGTTTTAAAATTAAGCAACCACTATAATTTATGTCCCTTCTATCTCTTTGTCATGTCAAGTGTCTGCATGAGTTCTTGTCTGGTTTTGAACCACCGTCCTCCAAAGTCCAACGCTCTATGAGGTGAGTTACCACACAAGCTAATCATATTGGAAAAAATGTATTTATGTAGGTGGGTCTGTAATACAAGCATTAAAATGTATAATTTTTCAAAAGATGCGTTAGAGTAAAAGTGTCTCAATATCATAACTTAGCAGGTTCTGAGAAATAGAAAAATAAGTGTTTATAAAGTCATAATCAGGCATTGAAGTCATGATTTGAGTGAAAGTGAATAAAACAACTAGAGTGTTAGCAATTCTAGTGTTCATTTCACCTGCAATCTACAGGGAATTGAACCTGGATACACATATAACAAGTTTTGCAAAATGTGTATATAATCACATTTTCACTATGATACCAGGTTGGATTGCATGCTTTGCTGGACTCGTACCCCAATCTTTCACGTTTAAGGTCCAATCACTCGGGTGGCTATCAGTTGAGCTCTGGTGCAACTTAGTCTCATTGGAATAAGCTTGTAAATGGAGTTGGTTAAGTAGAATGTCGTATTTCAAATACCGAATTATAGTAAGTGTTTTGATATAAAATCGCATTGTGTTAGAAACAGAGCAATAAATCAGTGTTTATGAACTGTTAATCTGCTGTTTTACTTGTTATTTGTGAATAAGTGAATATAAATTTTTGTTGCGCCTCTAGTGTTTATTTCACCAGAAAACTGCTGTGATACATAGAACGAGACATGTAAAACTCATTTTGCGAAAGATTTAGTTATAATAACTAGGTTGCATAAGATTTTCTCTTAGTTTAATATGCAGAACGAGCTCAAATTTAGCCATGCATAAGTTTCCCTGTGACCCCGTCCTAAATGGCACACTTAAATGTGTACTTGCAGACTCGTGGCCTTCACTGAGTGTTCCTGAGAAGTCCATGAGGCAGTAGGGTGTCCCATTCGACATTTTAGCGCTCAAAAGGGTGCTCACAAGCAGCCCATTTGCGCCCTCAATGCGCCCTTCAACTAATCCTCTTGACCAATCACAGTGGACTGGATTTTCCGTGCCAGAGGAAAAAACATGGCAGACAAGGCAATGTCAATAAAGTTGGTATGAAGTATCACTTTTAGTCTAATGTTTATAACTGGCTCAAAACTTTGTTTATTCAGTTTTCCATTGATGCGATTACTCCTATTTAATTTTTATTAAATACACTTTTTTTCTGGAGGAAGTTTTGCATTCTTAAAAGTAAGTAATCTAAAACTAAACATTTGTTATGGTTTTTTCAAAGAGGATTTAAATTTTATTGTGTGTCTGTAACATATTAAGATATAAGGGAGTAGCCTACTGTCCTGTACAATACAATTCTTTATTAAATTATCTAATGCTTTATGAGTTAGTTTAAAGTGTGTTCATTCACCTTTTTTTATCAAATAATAATGTATAAAACTCTGTGTATATGAAGAACATAATGTATAATAAAAAAAGCATCATCTTATTGAAGTCTTGAATTCTGTGCAAAATCTCCACTTTAATCAATCATGCAACCTCATGGACTTGCTAACTAGCGCCCTATCGGTTTTCACTCGCTTACGTCACCAAAGTCTGGTCTCAGAGGAGGACTGCAAGGGTTTAGGGTGGCATTTGGGACAGGGCCTGTGACTATCAAACATTTCTCTGTAGCATCCTGACCAGCCCACAGCGCCACTGTCTCAACCAATGGTGTGAGTTTAGGGCGGGACTATCTGTTTATTCAACAAATAGCACACAGGGGGAGCATTCAAGACAGATGTTTAAAAACAATCACTATATTTGCTATTTTACACACATTAGCTTTACACTCAGAATAGGAGAAAACACAGCCATATATGTTACTACAAATACATTTTAAACATTGCAACTACATATGACTGTACAGTAGTGTCCAAGCATTACAAATCTGCTGAAAGAAATACAGAGAACTTTGCATTAGATCAATAATAGGCCAAATAATGGCTCTTAATTTAGTTACTGTAAATAAAGTAGGGAGGAGAAGGGAAAACAGTCAACCTGTCTTCTTACCTTCCCTGAGGACTTGATCCCTTTAGCCAAAGAGGCATAGACGATAAGCCATGCCAAAAAAAGGCAAGCTGCCAAGGGCCAACGAATGTCCCCTGGGTATTCAATACCCTTGGAAATGTGCAACACATTATACCTGTAAAAACAAAAACACAGTTATTGCCATTCTATTATTCTGCAAAATGACAAATAAAACACTGTGATAGATAAATATGTTGTCAAAGTTACCCAAACTGATAAATAGAGAAGAAAACTTACTTGAAATACTCCTCACTTGGGCTGACATAAGTTTTGTTATCCGCTGTGACATTCAACAGTTTACTTAAATTCCCAACAGCATTTGCAGATAAACAGAATGTAGTGTTCTTGATAGATGTGATGTTTCTGTCCCTTAGTATACACGAATCTGGCCAGAAAGGAAATATGACTTATGAATATGAATATGAACTTGGAATGAACTTTAAATATGTCTGTTTTTACCAGTGTCATTCGCTGTCTTATAGCAAAACATTTGAAACCTAATCTAAGATATTGCACACACAAACCAAGCCGTTACCACCATAGACATGATTGAGGTCAATGCACATGCTCCCAATATTTTGATTAGATTAGTTGTTGATCAGTATGGGTTTTTCAAAAGCCGATACTTAAAACTGAGTGCAACCATATTTAGATGGTTATACCCTTGCACACAACTGCAAAACTAACTGTATACATTGTATGCTTAAGTCACGATATAGTGGCGCTACTCAAACCAGCCACGGGGTGGCAATGCATCTCACTGCGGCACTGCACCAACTATTACAGTAAATTTGTCAAGCAAGCAGATTTTCTGCTGAATTCACCAAAAGCACGTCATCTGAAATTGCGTTTTTAAACGTGATAAAACGTAAACATTTTCAAAAAATGTAATTGCATACGTAAGGATACCTTGGAGTTCTTTATCCAAAATATTTTAGCATTTTTTCTGTTTCCTTTTTTTTTTTTTTTTTTAAATAAAGCTCACACGACATAGCTCACTATTTGCAAGTGTCTGTGTGGGAAATGAACTCTTATAACAAAAGTCTATTACTGACAAAATTATGTCAAGTCATCAAATGAGAAGTTGTGGTGTAATTAGAATAAAAATTATAACTTGCGTAGGGTATAGGTAGAGAGAGCATGATCACACAGACTATCCTAAATTGAGTGGCATAGGCTACTTAAGTCGTGAAATACAGATTGCGCATTGCGCATTTTAGGTAGAAAAAGTAGGGATTGGGGGGAGGGGGGTTGGATACACATAAAAGAGAGAGAGAGCCTCTCATCCTTACCCAAAAGCAGCATGTCTTTGTCTTTGCATTCGATGGTGTTCCATTCATTTTTACACGTGGCCCATGGCAGTATGCCCTTCAACGAAGCGAACAGGTAGTACAATGTCCAGCACATAATAATATTATAGTATATGGCTATCAAGACAGATATTATCAACATGGCAATCCCGCAACCTATAATAACAAAATAAAACCAGATAATAGAAATTACACTTAAAGCAGACGAGAAGTCGATTACCATTTCACTGGAGATAAACTACAACAACTATTAGGCTACATCTGATCATCAGTCTGTTGTAATTAATAAAGTAATTTACCTTGTAGAGCCGGAATTGCTTTCCATACAGACACCGGTCCTTGACTGGCGAACTGACCCAACGACACTTCCAGCAAAAATATAGGTATACCGGCGAGGCCTAACATGATCAGGTAAGGTATCAAAAACGCACCTACAAAAGAGAAAGCGGCTACTGTTTAAAGAGTCATAAACTGCGCATCCTAAAACTTATTCTGAAGTTGCACTATAAACTCCTGTGCACAGAAATTTTGCGAAGTTTATTATCGCATAATTAACCTTAAAATATGGCATTGCTAAATTGTATATATATATATAGCCTATATTAATGTATAATAATAATGGGTAATAATAATAATAATCTAATTATAGGCTGATTTTGTTGTCATTTCAATTCCAGTATAATGTAATTTAGCGCAATCATAAAAAGAAATTTAAATTCGTTCAAATTTAATGTATTTTTTATTGTCATTCATTAATGACAGAAAAAAAAAAACAGTTTTAACAGCGTTTAACGAAAGTATAAAGGCTATGTGAGTATTACTTATAATTGAAAAAAGAAAATTATTTACAACTTTGAAGCTACGCATTTTCAATTAGAAATATATGTTTTTCTTTTTCAATTAAACATATATATTTTATTCTTTAGTTCTAGTGTTCTGTGATTATGATGAGGCCATAAAGTTTTCTTCTTCTTTTTTTTTTCCTCACCTCCACCATTCTGGAATGCAAGATATGGGAATCTCCACACATTTCCCAACCCCACGGCATAGCCCACCATGGAAAGAATAAAATCCATTTTGTTGGTCCAGTTTCCCCGGGCTTTATTCTCGTCTCCTCCCGCATCATCATCGTCATCCTGGAGGAACAGTCCATTACAGACCACTCTATTTTAATTATTTTCATTCATTCATTCATTTAAGATTTATCAACGATCCATTCTATTGTCCGATTACGGGACATCAAGAAATATAGAGGTATGCATCACTTATCGGGGGAAAATAGGTTACACAAACACTTCCCTGATAACTTTTTTGTTCTTTTCCCGTGACCTATGGTAATAGAGGGATCCCAAAGGGAATTGTGCCAGAAACAAATTCTTATGTAACACATTATCCTGCATCACAACCATCCACCAGAAGCAATCTCTGGGGACAATGAGCCTCACGATTCAGTTCCCCCAGTAAACATCCCAAACTGATCAGATTCATTTCAAATTACTTTCGTTAAATCATAGAAACAAGACTCTGATCTGGGGACTTTGTTTCCAGGACAATGCAGTATCCTAATCACTACTTGTCACATCCTCTTCCCCTACCTAATTGTGAAAACTTTCGTAATTACTGACTTGTCAGAAATAATCACTATCAGTGAAAGACCAAATGGGTTCAAATCTTCCAAGATTGGAAACAGATTTCGTTTCACTTTTCTCTTTTGAGTGACTAAAGAACAATGTCCTAACTGTCCAAATCACTTTAAAATTAATCCTAAAACATGGGTCGAAATTGTATTAGGCTAGCCTACATATGACAGCAGTCGGTCTCCAGTTTTACCTCCTGAAGCACATTATTCAGAACCAAAGCGATACTATAAGCCTATATATATATATATATATATATATATATATATATATATATATATATATATATATATATATATATATATATATATATATATATAAACAAAGTAAAAACCTTAGGTTGACTAGCATATTGGTTTAATTATACTGAAATATATTTTACATTTTGTCTTCTTTTTACGACAAATCCAACAAGCTTTAATGTCAAATACAGGTCTCAAGGCCAACATTTAAATGATAGGTTAACGAACAGAAGCTGAAGCTCCATTATAAAAGGTCCTTAAGTTCAATAATGTAACTATACCAATTTGAACAAAGCACCACAACCGTCCTCCAGACAGATACACTTCGGATGACCCAGCTATTGCGTTTGATCAAGACTCTCCCCGTTTGAAAGCGTAACACCAAGGGGTGATTGGCTGACTCGACCGGAATTGAAACGTTCATTTGTAACCACTTACCCCGGTCAACGTGCCAGGCAGAACAGATGTATTGCCATCTGTACCCAATATGATGGTGGTCTGGCTCATAGAGGTCCAGTCACCAGTGGTGTTATTATGCTCCGCCGCGATCCTTACAGCGCCTTGGTTATTGGACATCACGCCCGACGTGGCTTTACCGTGTGTAGCGGTCGAACCATCCATTTGACCGGTGGAATCCTTGCGCACAGCAGAGTTCACGGAATCAAACGTTGGTCCAGGCGCGGCGTTTTTAAACGTTCCATATGCTTTACTGGCTTCCATTTCGCACGGTTTATTTTCCGAAGGACAAAAAGTTTTCCGTTCGTTTGTGGACGGCGGCTGGGGTACCGGGTGGCCGTTCTCAGGTTTGTTATTAGTTGTAGCTCCAACCGCTGCCCCCGACTGCTGGGGCGGAATACTGTTTGACGGCTGTCTCAACATTTCTCCGTGCTCAAAATCCTGCAACGTTAAATTGTTAAATACAAATTAGACACGAACAGAACAGTAAACATGCTCACTGCAGTCAGTTATCCAGTATATTTTCCACACTCAGACATTATGTGGATAAACCTACCAGTAGGAAGAAAACAAAATCAAACTAGCATTCTATAACTTCTGAAACAGGGTTTCAGCTATATTCAAGATCGTTTCTGGACATATCTGCTCCACTTCTTTGATTTTCAGCTCACGGATGGTCGCTGTTTGGTTCTTGCTTTTACCATTAGAGAAAGGTTCTTTAATTTTACGCCTCATTTCCCTCCTGTCATTCAACCCGGCACATCCCCTGGTTTTATGGGCAATAGACAAGCTGCCGGGTAAGGCCGAGGCTCTTTCCCCCTGCGGCAGGCACCAGTTCCAGTATAAGTGTGCAATGCAAACCCGGGTGACAACATGCAACATTACACCAACAATTACACTGCACCATAGGAGAACTCCGAACGGCGAAACGTTAAAATATACTGGGTTATAATTATACACAAGAGATTAAAAATACAGTTTCACTGCAACTGTATAATCTTGGCTATTATTAAAAATGTGTTACAATAACGTAATATAAAAAGCAACCAAATCAAAATATCATCAAGTTATAAACTAATTACATTCTTATAAACGGTAATTATATAGGCTACATATATATATATATATATATATATATATATATATATATATATATATATATATATATATATATATATATATATATATATATATATATATATATATGTATGTATGAATGTATGTCTTTATGTATGTAGCCTATGTATGCATGCATGCATGTTACAAGTGAAGCTAAGTACGCAATGCAACGAAGGTTCCCCTGGAAAAAAAAAAAAAAAAAAAAGTTAAAAGCATGCCACAAAGTTTCAGCACCGTGGATAGCGACTTGTCTGTCGATTCGCGCACTTTTAAAAAACACTTTGTGTTGCCATGATAATTGGACTGTTCTAAATAATTTCAAAACCGTTCTTAGCAAGAACGACAAAGCATAAAGTAATGAATGTGCTCTACTTACCATTCGTGCAGAGTCAACAAATGAGGGTTAATAGCAGAAAACAGCTGTAGAGGCGGCAGGCAGACTGAATTTGGCTGCGCAAAGTGCAAAGCTTCCTATATCTCCGTAGGAAATATCGGGTTTGCGTCAGTGCAGGGCAAGGTACCCTTCGCATGACATTTTCTTGATAATAGGGGTTTGATAAATCATTGGCCTTGAATTCTGATTTTTAAAGGGGCAACAAGCGAAGACGTGAGCTCGTGACACACACAAGGCAGCGCGAGACTACGTTTTGGGACGGACTGGCTCGTGACTGATTAATAAACTTGTCCCCCAGGACTATGTAAAGATGTTCATCTGACGCACGCTGGAGAAGATTCTGCAGACGCATGCATCAAGGGGGCTGCAAAGTTGACCAATTCATCTCTACAGAGATACATCTAAATATACATAATTTAAAAGCAGGCTATTGAATAAGCATGTAATAGGCCTATTTTTTTATTTTCAAAATAAGTTCCCCATTTTACTCATTATAGACCAGTGAAAAAGCTGGCATTTTGTATTTTTTGATACCCACAGAAATATGTTTTTTGAGTTCTTTTTAAGAAGTGACCATTTCAAAAACAAATATTTAACTTTGCAAAATTATGACATACTATAAAAAACGTTTATGTCATTTATTCTAGTATTAATTTCCTACCATGGCATAATTTGCCCGTCACACATACGCCCCCGAACCCTTACGCACATAAGATACGCGTTCACGCACTTTTTGCGTCACTGGCAACACATATTGCTCCAGTGCTAAAAGTGGGCGAGGTTTTCAGAGCAGTGGACTTACTCATTTGTTAAACTTTTACGCAAGACAAAGGAGCATTTTTCTATTTTTAGCTTCAGTGTAACCACACCGCAGTGAGCACTCAAGCATCATCCTCTGGTGTGCCATTTTTAAGAGCGCAGCACTGAATTGCACATAACATTTGAAGGAAATTATACTATTATTGGTAAAAATTTACAATAATATTCACAAATAAACAGGACATATAATACTGAAATGTAATCATATTAACTTCTGATCTATGAAGCATCATCTAATTTGTATTAATGACTTAATGCAAGTTATTAAAAGTGATACCAGTGCATTGCAAGTCCAAATGTACAACTAGTTCAACTCACGTAATGCAATAACGTTGGTAGGTTGTTATTTTCAGTCTGAAGTGCTCTCAGTGATATCACTCTTCATGCACGCGGTTGCAGTGACCATCATAAATCTGCGGCTGCCTGTGATAAGTCTCTATACGGCTGGATTAGCTCTTCGCTCTAGGTTTAATTGCTTTGTGAACAGAGAATAATTGTTATTGATTTCTGCGTCTCTCTCCGTGTCACCTTTATACGTAGTCTTTAAAGCAGAGTAAGAAGAAACAAGGTGGGCTTTGACTACTAAAGTATTAAGTGACCCTTCTGTGGTTTGTAACCAACTGCTCAATATTAAGAGGAAATATTTTTTGCTTCTATTTCATTTAAACATTTTTCAGTTGGAGCAATTTGTTCTGATAAGGAATAGTTTAGGCTACTATACAAAGTTTACTATAGTATAACTTAATTCATAAAGTAACTTTGAAAGCCCTGTCGCATTAATGTTTAAAATTGCACATACTGTCAAATTAACATAAACTGACCACTTGCATTCAATGGCAGCCTTTATTTGTTAAGATATTCATTCAGTCATTATTCAAACAGAAGGGAAATAGGACTACCTCCATTGCTGGAGGCATTTAAGCACCTTAAGAAAACTCAGTGGCTTAAAAGTAAGCCTGCTTAGTTATACATATTATTGACTCAGTATTATAGTCCTGTTATGTGTCTCACAGTAAGATCA
This sequence comes from Xyrauchen texanus, assembly GCF_025860055.1. Classification (NCBI taxonomy): domain Eukaryota; kingdom Metazoa; phylum Chordata; class Actinopteri; order Cypriniformes; family Catostomidae; genus Xyrauchen; species Xyrauchen texanus. Next base: position 17,033,516 of record NC_068277.1, on the reverse strand, counting down.
GCTTGACACCTTTGGTCTATAATAAACACCATCCATGAGTGACGATTTGTAGAAAAGACACTTTTTAATAGAATGCTTGAGTTATAACAGACTGGATTGGTTTAAGTACTGGATGCTATTTCCCATCAGCAAAACAAGTCCCCTCAATGTAGGCTGTAGGTTTGCTTCTGGCCAGCAAGGGAGAGAGTAATTAGCAGTGTTCTGGGGTCCTTTCTGTTCTTATGTACTGCAATGTGACCTGGAAGATCTTCTCCTGCACAATGCAAAGTAGAAAGATAGAGATAAAAACATTATGATATGACACTGATCATTAAAATTTAGCATGATCTTCATGGTGACAGCCTTCACACCAGCTTGAAATGTGAGATATTTGAGCTCTCCTGACACGTATGTCACATACTAGACATAACATAATTTTTTTTTAATTTATATTCACAGTTAATTCAGCCAAAAAAGCATATCTTGCATTACTTTTCTGTGAAAACCAAGTGTGACATCACAAGGAATTTTTTAACCTCTGCCTCACACTGTCCCATTGAAAACAGTGCAAAACAGAAGCTAAGAGAAAGAATCTAGGGAGATGGGGAGGCTGACATGCCGATTGGCTCCAGATGGTGGAGAAAGCTGCTGCTTGCTACAGTATGACTATGACTACAGTATGAATACAGGCAGCATGCTTTTGCAGGACAGCCTGAAGACAGTGACGATGATTACACCAGATAATCACTTTGATTAACTTCACGTTTCACTGCCAGCAGTAAATGAATGTTTACCCATTTGGCAAACAAGCCATCCCTCCTCCATTTCTCTCCTTGCTGCACGTTACATGCACGACAAATGCTGACTGCAGCATTTTTTCATATAAGGTGATGGGAGCACTAACATGTAGCCATCACACAGTGCGCTGTGATTGTCATGTTGGTTCTATTCTGCCTATAACTGTAAAATGATCACACCTCCCAATATATAAAAAAATATAATAATAATAATAATAAAAATAAAAAAACGTATAAAAAAAAGGCAGGTCGAGCTAGACGGAAAAAATGGAGAACCCATTAGACATAAGCTTCTGTAAACTTCACCAGTTTACCTTTACCTCATCCATCTCACAAGAGGGTAAAAATGAAATGGAACAAAAAAGAAAGGCTAAAAATATATATATTTTGAGTTCTAAGTTAAATTATTTGTTACTCTTGGAAGCAAGCACCAGTAAGGAGTGTAAAAGTAACTAGATCTGTGTTTCCTGTTGAAAATAACAGTGCTTGCAAGACAGCAAAAGAATAGTGTTAAAGTTTAGGCTTTGGTTCAGTGTAAATTCTGCATCAGAGCACCTTGCCATTGTTGTGACAATCAGAATGTGCCTTTGGAGTCACCCCAGGAATCAACAGAGTGACTTTGTAATGTAAAGGTGGCTGCATGTGAATGGTTACGTTTATGAATGGACTATACAATCAATTACATTTAAGTATGTTGAAACCAGTTGCAGTTCAGTTTGAACCAATAACCTGCACATTATGATGATTTAATTGCTGTAGGTTACTGAATAATGAATAATCTATCAATGTACAGTAAGTCAATGGGAGATATTTAAACTTAATCTTAAAGTTGCTACATGTTATGTTTTTATGAAATGACAAGCAGAAAACACACAAAAAAAGATTCAATTTACTTAATTAAAACAAACTAAAGCAACACAATTCTAGAACATTTTGTTCAACAACTTGATTTCATTGGTTTCTATCCATTTAAATGTGTAAAAATGAAAGTTTACTTCATACATTTGAGTTGGGACAACATGAATACTTTTTGTGGTGTTAATGTAGCATTGATGAAACTGGGCAGGGGATTTCCATTTCCCGGTATGCTTTGCATGGGACTCGATAGGGAGAGTAAATGTCAAAATTGTGTTATTTTATGTGTTTTTGTGCAAGATGAATATAAAGTGGCATACGTCTTGGTGTTTGATGTTTTGACATGTTGAGATTTAGAAGAGTTTCTGTTAAACTGGTGTTTTAGGGGTTACCGTTATGGTGAAGGGTGGAGCTTGAGGTAATGATGAGGACAGGTAATATTGCACATGAAATTGATTTCTTAATTTGTTGAACAAATGCTGTATTAATCATAATATATTTACTAAACTATACTCTTTAGTGCATCAAACCAGCATGGATTTAGCCTGCAAACATTTACTTTCATAGGTTGTACTTAAATAAATTAAAGATATTTATTTGAGTTACACTGACATGTCTATATTTGTTGTGTTTACCTAATTCATATAAGTTCCTTCTACACAAAGTGTTTGTGTTGAGAATACACAATCTTAAGTTAAGAGAACTCACATGGAACCGCTGTCCACGACTGAATCGAGTTCAGCCAAAGAGCAATTTTTTGAGTAAATGTTCATATTCATAATCGCTCACAACACTTTTATATGTTATAAAAAGTATCAAGCTGACAAAACTAAAAAAAAAATAAAATAAGCCTTACCAAACACATTTTTGAATGTAAAGTGGTTTAGGATGAACTCATTTTTAAACTTTACTTCGTATTAAAGGAATATTCCAGGATCAATCCAAATTAAGCTCAATTGACAGCATTTGTGGCATAATTACTGATTACCATAAAAAGGAATTTTGACATTCTGCTCCTTTAAATAAAATCTAAAATCTGGGTTACAGTGATGCACTTACAATGGAAGTAATGTCAACAAACCCTAAAAGGACTGTAAAAATTACAATTTAACAACTTTACAGCTCAAATAATACATTAGTTTTAACAGAAGAATTAATGAAATTGTCCTTATAAAATTAAACGCTTCAAATTTTGAAACCTTCCAAAAATTGACTTCCATTGTAAGTGCTGCAGAAACATAGCGTGTGTGGAGGCCGACGCTATTCTCTGCGGCATCCATGCACAACTCACCACGCACCCCACCGAGAGCGAGAACCACACATTATAGCGAGCACAAGGAGGTTACCCCATGTGACTCTACCCTCCCTAGCAACTGGCCAATTTGGTTGCTTAGGAGACCTGGCTGGAGTCACTCAGCACGCCCTGGATTCAAACTTGTGACTCCAGGGGTGGTAGTCAGCGTAAATACTTGCTGAGCTACCCAGGCCCCAATTTTTGCTTTATTTTTAAAGAAAAGGAGGGACAAGTCAAAATAATTTTTGGTGGTAAATCAACATCATGCAACAAATGCTATCTGTTTAGCTAAACCTGTACTGAACCCAAGGGGTTTAGAGCAAATCCCTACCCAGAATGTTTGAGGAATATAAATTCAGTGCTTTCTTGTAAGCACTGTAAAAATGTATTGGCAAACAAGTCACGAAATACAATGTCAGGAATGGAGATTGTCAAAAGTTTTTAATTTTTTGCTCAAAAGAGCACAAAGCAAGTGCTGAAGTCTGGACATCTTTTGTGAAAACAATTGCTCTAATATGAATTCCTTTAATTAAAATCAACCGTGCAGTGAAAGGGTTGACAGATCACAATATATTGCCTACGAAGAGAGAAGAATGCACACACACATGAGTTATCTCTTGATGACCAGCATAGGCACAAATGATAGAAAGATCTATTAAACTTCAGTGCCCTCCAGAAATTGGCTGTGTGCAGACGTGTGATCCAACTTGTGTGTCTGCACTTCATAATAATCACTTACTCAGTTACTGCCAGTGGGCTTTGATACATGACTGAATAAAGTCTTCTGAGGTTTGTTGACTAAACCAAGAAAAGAATAGTGCAAATACTTGACCTTGCAATTTCTGTAAAAATGTCAAAGTTCTGAATGTAGTTTAAGGAACTGTATGATTTCATTTTGTAGAAATAAAGGTGAGATAAAGATTAGTGCTTGTCTAAGATCTGTGAAAACAGACGCTGTTGATGCATGTTAATTAAATTGAATTTTACAGTTCCACGGCCGGCCCACCGGGAAAAGTCCCGGTTCTCCCTATGGCCAGTCCGCCCCTGGTGCCATTTGCATTATACATGCCAATGCAACCAAGGGTGATGGAGGCTGAAACGAGAAATGGATGAGACAACATAAAACATCTTGATGCATTTCTTGAAGAAACGTGATTGCATACAGGATAAAGAATGCTACAGAACAAGCATCAAGCCTATTACAACATTAATTTAAGCTCAAATCACTTTTGTCACATGACATTGTAACTAACATAAGATATCAATGTATTTATTGTTTAATCATTATTGCAGTTATCAGGAAAAAAGTCATCTCAAACACTGCAGCACAAGATACAAAAGCTGCATTATAAAACAGGCTCTCTGCAGCACATTACCTTGTAAATCTGCAGTACCCATAAAGGAGATGCATAAAACAGGCCTTCGGAATCACAAACACACTACAGTGCCCCTGTCTGTCAAATGATCACACCTCCCTCTAAAGGAACCTTGTTCTGACACCTCAAGGACCTTTTTGCACTGGAGACAGATTGCACTTCCTAATAGTTTTAAGTATACTTTGGCAGAAATACACAAGTTATGCCATTGCATTGTTGAGTCAATAAATCATTTCTCTGTTAATCTCAGTTTTAGATTACCTCATTTGTGGAGTAGATATAAAGTGACCTCTTTAATTCCAGCTCAAAGGTTGGTTACACATGACAAATTAAGCTTTAATAAAAAAAAAAAAAAAAAATGTGTTCCTTATAATGGTCGATAAAAAAACAAACTAAACCATGAAAAATGAAGGCTGATTCAATTGATGCCAGAGCATGTGCAGGCGTAATTAGTAAACAAACACAAACAGGATGAGCATCCACATCAACCTGAGCTTCAACTGACATATGTTTTTTCCTCTGGAATAATTTCTTTCAAGCAAATCATTATTCATGGCAGTTCACTTAAAATTCTAATTTAAATTCAAAAGTTATAAATGATAATGATGTTTTATCCAAAAAACATGGTTATATTGTGGTGCTTTTGGTAAGTGTTTGATGCATTTTCCCTCAAACAACTATTCCTTCATATTCATTTCTGATCTTTACATTAATACAGATGTGCAGATATGGTCTGGGCAACGGTGAAGCAAAGAGAAGACATAGACTCTAAATCCATATGGTAGTAAGCCTTAGGATACAGACTGATCACAGAGCTATTGTACTGTAGGTGAGTGGGCACGCAAGAAAAACAACTCCTTAATCAAGATTACAATCACTATAAATCATCAGGACCTTTAAGTGAGATACACAGATTTGAGCAAATATTCGTTTTCCTTTTTTTGATTTTTCAACCTGATCTCATTAATATCCATAGCCATTTGTGCATTAGTATTTGTAACATTTAAACGTACATGCTTGAACATTTGAATAAACACTAAAATGTTCAATATGGACATTTGAAAGCATCTAAAACGTAATTGTTTTTTTAACATTTTTACAGCTTTAGAAAAGTAAAATATTGACAAATCCATGACAAATATATTTGAATACATTAATCTATTATAAATATATTTGTAAATTTTTACTGTTTTATAAATAATTTAAATCTCCTACTTCAACCTCTAAACATAACCATTTTTCAACAATATAAAAAGATGTAATCTTTGTTACAATATATTCATTTATATATATGTTACAGCCGCTAATCCCACCCCTACGCCTAAACATAACCATTTATTAAGCATATAAAACACGTAACAGGCAGATACATTTAATCACAATAATTTATTCAGAAAAAAGGGCTCCATCCGACGTGCTCCCTGATGGCATTCAATAGCTTTGTGTGAGGTAGAGAGTGAAATTTAAGTTATTAATGTCTGGAAATCTTCTGATGCACTCCGTAACGGCACTGTCAATCTGTCATATCTCATTCAAACATACACATCGCAGAATACAGCAGTTGCAAACGGTCACGAAACACTTGAGAGCCAATGGATATTTGACAAAACTGTCGTAAAACCTGTGTTTGTGCTTCTTGAGGAGGACATTTTTGAATTATGAAAAAGAAAGCAAAGCGGGTTGACTGTTACGGCCGGGGTGCTATGGCGGATGGAGACGAAGGTAGTTGAATAAAAGGCTTGAAATTTGGTCTATTCCTCAAACAATTTTATCTGAAGGTTTGGATTATAGCAAACAAATTAAATGGATTACTTTTATTATTGTGTTATGGAGCTTTGTTTTATAGGCATATTCTGAAAACACCTTTTGTGTCCCCCGGCCAACAAAATTAAATGCTTAATGAATGATTAACCATTTTAAGGTTTAGTCTCGGTTAAAATTATATAATGCTTTAAATCGTTGTATAGGGCAGCAGAATTCACACAGAACTGAATGAATGTTAAAAGTTCATATTATAATGTCAACTGCATTAAATAAATGTTAAATAATCTAATTGATTATAAATGCCATTGGAATGAACTGATTAATTCCATTAATTGAATATTAGTCGATTCAAACAGTACACGTAAGCATTTGTACATTTGCTAGAACCAAACTTTACATAAGAATACATAATATGATTGAATGAGATCATGTTTTTTTTGAGGGGTACAGCAAAATGGTCAATGGTCAAAGTTACATTTAGGTATTAATAATAAATACTGTAAGTAGTGTTATCAGTCCTTCAAGTGAATGACATGGCTATCATTAAACAGCTGCTGCTGGAGTTGCCCATGGACAGCTACAGTTAGTCAATGGTCATTTATAATGGTGTGCAGTATCAGAGAAAGTGACCAAAGCACCTTCATCCATCTGTGCATCAGATGACATTTCTTCGATTCCTATTATGATATGACACACTTCATCTGTTAGCAAGCCCTGAACACTGTCTCACATCTACAAATATACAGAGCCTTGTTTTAGGTGTAGATGTTCTTTGTTACTCTTATGCGGTAACTAAACACAAGGCAATTTTTAAGGCATTTAGTAGAGTTGGGGTACTTGAGTCACAGGTCCAATTTTAATGGACTTGGACTTGTCACAGACTCATATGCATTTTTATTTTGACTTAACTCAGACTCCAGCCTTTAGGATGAAATTTGTGATGCAATGACACACAAACAAGCGAACAAATAACGTAACACAGCGTGACCATACATCCTCATTTTCTTGGACATGTCCTTTTTTTCAGACCTGAAAAAAGCGTCCGGACGGGATTTCAAAATTGGCTCTAAATGTCCAGGATTTGGCTTTGTCTTCATAATGATGTGCTCTCTACAGTTAGTACAATAATTAATTCTGTGTATCTGATACTGCACATCAGTTTTCACATGAATATGTCCTTACGTGTGATTATTCTGGCTGAGAGCAGCAGTGCACACTCTTTCAAAGTACTTTCGCTCTCTCTCTCTCTCTCTCTCTGGCCCATGTGCGTGCTTATGTGTGTGCGTGAAAGAGATCGCCATCAACCACACATGCTCTGCTTATGCTCAATGTATATTAAATGTATTTCACCCATAATTTTAGATAAAACTAAACTAAACTGAAAGGACAAATTGAAAATTAAGCAGAAAAAAAACTAAATAAAAATGTGAAATAATAACTCTGGTTTTAATGACTAACGCAGCTTTCACTTTCTTTAGAAATGTTTGAATGGAGGGGAAAAAGCAACAAATAATTGAAATTTCAACAGAACACAATAAGAACTGTGTTGAAGGACAGTTTTGTCTTCTTACACCTTAAGAATATGCTTTCATTCTGAAACCACTTTGAAATGTGTTCAGCAGGATACTAATCATAATGTGAGTATGAAATTCTACAGAGGTGTTTTTCTTGCATTAATATTGACAAATTGTGTTTTGTGAAGGTTCAATGTATAATATAATAATCAAAATAATTTCAAATATAATATTTAATTAATATATTATTATTAATTTATAATATAATTTGAATGATATAATATTAGATAATTCAAAGACAAAAATTCCAGGCCAAAATGAAACAAAAAACACAATGAGCTGAAAACCAAAAAATATTATTTTACACGAGTCTTTGTTTTCAATAATTAGGCATACACCTAAACAACTTTTTCTATAACCTCATATTTCATTATAAAATAAATTAGACAGAAAAGAATTACATTAAAAATATTTAGCCTAGTAAGAACATCTTTATTGTTAAAAGTTTTAAAATGAACAGTAACTCCAGTGAAAATCTTCAGTGAACATGAAGCCAGTTCTATCGGCACATTGCTTTTCTTTTTTTTTTTTTAACACACATTGTATGTGGACCTGGAATGTGAAATGGATTCTTTAGTGGGTCTCTTTTGTGTTCCCTTTAGTTGTAATAGGATAATCACATTAATCAGTCAATTTAAATATTATTGCAATTTGTAATGTATGAATATGGTTATTATTATTAGTAGTAATAATGATATTGTTATATTATACAATGATACAATTTTAGTCGTAATTTCTTAACTTTAAAATCCTCTGGCTTTTATTTTGGAGGAACACTCTAGGAAGAACCCTGCACGTGCTGTGTGTAAATGTGCCAACATCAAAGCATCTCTCATTTATTGAAGCGTACTGCACATGCAGACTGTATATGTACTTATTTAACACATTATTTGTGATTCAAAAAAATTACTTTATGGCTTCAAAAAACCTTGAGTATAAGTCATATGGACTTTAATATCATATTGTAGCTTGACAGCACCGACCATTACACACAATTGCACACAATACCCAAGCACTGGAAAATGGTTTTATTAAAGGTCCTGTAAGCATTTTTTTTATGGAATACTATGCAGAAAATTATACTTTCCCTAAAGGATTTCACTGAAATAAGTCCTGAGATATCTCACCAATCTCTGTGACAGTACTAGACCATGATCCATGGACACATTCTTTGATCAATCTCAGAACTTAACGTAACAAACGGTCACAAGACGCTTGAGAGCAAATGGGCATTTGACATAACTGTCGTAAAACATATGTTTGTGCTTCTTGAGAGGAAATCTTTGAATTATGAAAAAGAAAGCAAAGCGGGTTGACTGTTACTACCAGGGTGCTACGATTTTTGAAACAATACATCAGAAGTCTTTAAATTGCTTTCTGCCTGTGAATCGTTTTGCACGTTCTCATTGAGTAGTAGAGAGAGGTCAACAGAGAATGGCTAGATTGGTTCGAACTGACAAAGTCTATGGTAACTCAGATAACTGCTCTGTACAATTGTGGTGAGAAAATTGTATTGTAAGTGTGTGTGTGTGTACACACACACACACACACACACACATACATATATATATACATATACATACAAATATGTATACACACATATACATACAATGGTGGCCAACATTTTGGAATAAAAAGTTACATTTTGGAAGGAAATTGGTATTTAATTAACCAAAGTGGCATTCAATTGATCACAAAGTATAGTCAGGACATTGCTGATGTAAAAAAAACAGCACCATCACTATTTGAAAAAAGTCATTTTTGATCAAATCTAGACCATCACTCCAACACCAGCCATCACTCCAACACCTTATCGTTGAGTAATCATGCTAAATTGCTAATTTGGAACTAGAAAATCACTTGCCATTATATCACAGTTGAAACTTATTTGGTTCGTTAAATGTAGCTTAACATTGTCTTTGTGTTTGTTTTTGAGTTGCCACAGTATGCAATAGACTGGCATGTCTTAAGGTCAATATTAGGTCAAAAATGGCAAAAAAGAAACAGTTTTCTCTAGAAACTCATCAATCAATAATTGTTTTGAGGAATGAAGGCTATACAATGCTTGAAATTGTCAAAAAAAAAACTGAAGATTTCATACAAAGGTGTACACTACAGTCTTCAAAGTCAAAGGACAACTGACTCTAACAAGGACAGAAAGAGATGTGGATGGTCAGATGTACAACTAAACAAGAGGATAAGTACATCACCATCTCTAGTTTGAGAAATAGATGCCTCACATGTCTTCAGCTGATAGCTTCATTGAATTCAACCCGCTCAAAACCAGTTTCATGTACAACAGTAAAGAGAAGACTCAGGGGTGCAGGCCTTATGGGAAGAATTGCAAAGAAAAAAGCCACTTTTGAAACAGAAATCAAAAAGTAAAGATTAGAGTGGGAAAGAAACACAAACATTGAAGAACAGATAATTGGAAAAGAGTGTTATGGATTTTAAACCCATTGAGCTTATGTGAGATCAGCTAGACTGTAGGGTGCGTGAAAAGTGCCCGACAAGAATGCCACATCTATGGCAAATGCAACAGGAAGCGTGGAGTGAAATGTCACAAATGAGTATCCGGACAAACTGAAAGTTAGAATGCCAAGGATCTGCTAAGCTGTCATTGCTTCAAGTAGTTTAAGATTTAATTTAATTAGTATTTTTTTTTTAATTGTAATAATAATTTTTCACGTTATTAATGTCCTGACTATACCTTGTGATAAGTTGAATACCACACTTTGGTGATTAAAAGTACAAATGTTTTTCCATGAGAGAAAAATCTGTACATTATTCCAAACTTTTGGCCACCAGTGCATACATGTCAGTCCCCAATTCAGTTGCATTATTGTATGCTTATTTTAGCATATTTTAAAATGTGTTAAAAGTCCAAATTCTTTCAGGCTCATGTGAATTCAATTACCTATAAGTTTAGGTGAAAACCTAATGTAATAAGAGAGCACACAACCTCATCATATAATTTTGTGCTACAACAACAAACGCCAAAGGAATCCACAAATATAATGGCCCTAAATAAATGTGTCTAAAAACCAGAAGTGTTTTTTCATCTTTAAGCCCAGTAGACATAATATACATCATCATATACTTCTCCACAGAAGGAACAAACTGATAGTTGTACACATGGTTTATGTGGACTGGCCGTAGGACTGCTCAATCATCTGTCTGTCTCGCTATGACTGACAAATAACCTGTGTCACCATTCTAGAATCAACTGTCAGGATGGAGAAAGATAAGATATACAGCCCTTGACACATCCTTTTTTTGTCTATTAAAAAAGGTTGATGGCTGCATATGTACTTGCCAGATCACTTTCCAATTAATAGACATCTACACAGAGCTTCATGCAAACACAGGTGTGAAGACAGTTAAACCAAATATATTTAGGTACAAACCAGCTTGGACAGAGATAGGACTCTGCAGTAAGAAGACTGTCTGTTTCCAGTGGGTCTTGGTGCAATCTGGAGCAGTGGAGAACATGACCTAAAATGCAAAACACAACCACATTAAAACACAATTTATATCAAGTAACAGTAACAATTGATCTTATTGTGCTATAAATTTGTTCTGCTTGACAGAAGAAAAGTAAATACTCAGTTTTGGTGTCATATATTAAAAACTATGGTGAACACTTACAAGGAGATAATAGAAAGTGAGAGTTTGGGGGAAAAAAACAAAAAATGTACCCCATGTACTTTCCAAATGCACGTGCCTTGTCTTATTGTGCACAACTCATCAGTAAAAATTATACTTGGGAGAAGGAAGTAAAAAAAACACTCGGAAACACTTCGAATAAAGAAAGTTAAAGACAACACATAGAAAATGGGTACCTTCAATGTACAGTATGTGTTTATCTACGTAAAAAAACATTATATATATATATATATATATATATATATATATATATATATATATATATATATATATATATATATTTTTTTGGAACAGCTATGAATAAAATATGACGTAAAAATTTTTAAACTGTACATATATATATTTGTACATTCTGTTTTTTAGCTCCCCCACCTGCTCCAGTCGGTACTGTTTCTCTCAGAAATTGCAGACTTTCCTCTGAAACAGGGTTTGTGCACACATGCACATGTCCACATGAACAAAAACACACATAGAGAGTATTTTTATACTATATAAGTGCAGACCATTTACCATTTTTTTAACAAATAATGTTGTAATTTTGAGACAATAGGGTTTTGGTAAAAGACCTATTTCTACTAAAACACTAGATGGCAAAAATAAAAATGCCTACTGCACCTTCATAAACCACTGTAACACTGCAACAAATTGTTTAATATAAGTGGGATGGAATGGATTTGATGCAATGGAGGAGTCGATAGAGATTAATTTTTGAAATAGGAATGCACTAAAATTGTAACTCTAAAACGTACACTGTTCATTTTATAAAAGGAGAATGAATCAGAAGTTGTATTATAGTTGAGATATTAAATATCAAAAGTGATTTTTTTAATTTCCCTTTACAAATTATGTTACTACATCAATATTTAATACATTTCATTTTTCCACATCATTACAAATTTTGGGACCACAAATTATTAAAAATAATAAAATATTTATAGTAATAATAATAAAAAATCTACTACTTTAGCACTGTTGAACACTAATCAAGAATGTATGCATTTTTTATGGTTTTCAATGGGGGTCAAAAATGACCCAAAGGATAAAAAATTACTGGGGGGGAAAAAAACTCATTGAAAAATTGAACCAGATGAAACGTTGCAGACAATGCAGCAGTTGTTAACAAGCTCATTAAAGCAAATTCAGATGTTCAGGCATCAAAAAAATGAAATCAGTTTAAACAGTGGGACACAAGAATGGTAGAACCCTCCAAATACTCCTGTTTAAAGGGCCAATTATCAGAACCCAGTGTACGATCACTCTCCCAGTAGCTGATGGCTTTAGCTTATTTCATTGCCTGTTCCAGTTGGTCACTGGAGGAAGGCAAATGCTTATTTCAGCATTTAGGTATGAGAGGCTGGCGATTGCATTGCGATTGCCTCGGGCCTAAAAGACGGCAAGGTGTGACAGCAATTGCTAGCTGTTTACCTTGTTTCTGCAGTTCTTGTCGAAGAAAATGTCAAAATAGCCCACGATGGCCTAGAATGAAATATGAGAGAGAGGTTAGAACATGACATTCTAGTAAACACTCACAATTGTTTGGGCTGCCTGAAAGTAATTAGCAAAATATGGTACAGAAGACACGTTGACAAGTGTTTAAAAACAACTGTGTTGTGGCAATGCTGCAAAAAATAAAAAAATAAAAAAATTTAAGTTGTAAGATAAAATCATAATTTAACATAGAATGAAAATGAAAAATAACCTGAATTTTGGGGTTGAGGGTTAATACACACTATGTGCAAGATAGTCTTTGCTTAAATGCAATATGATGAGAAATTTTGCAATAGGCACAATATTTGTAAAATTAAAAGTACCCGATTTTGTCCCAACCTGCCCCCAATGACAGTGGAGTAACTCTATCAATCTCAGGAGCATACTTGTAGTGGCAATGATGCAGAACTAATAGCTTTTAATCCTGACGCAGCTGACAACACGAGGGCCAGATCGCTCACACAAAGAGCACAATCAATGGGAAGAGAGAGGGAACATAGTAATAAAGAGAAGAAAAAGCACAAGGAGAGAGGTAAGCAAGACAACAATTGAAAGGGAATGAAACACTCCAAATGTGTAAAAAGAGAAAAGGAAAATAAAAGAGTAAGGAAATAGAGGTGAATTCATTTCCATTTTAAAGACTGAAAAGGATGGAATATGTATAGTGATATGTGTTGTTTACGTGTGTTTCTCCATCTTTTTCATCTATCAATCTTTAGAAACAGAAAATTTCAACATTTTGTATAACAAATATTTGCTATACTATCAAAAAAATTTTTTTTAAAGTGGCTCTAATTTTCTTTTTTTTTTTGCTATTGTAAATCATAAATGTGAAGATTAACAACCTTTAGTAACACTTTATATTACGGATCAGAAATTAGACTTTTTTAGGACGAATTTAATGACTAATAATTGTACTTGTAAGGGACTTGTTACAGACATGTTTTGAATTATAAGGTATTTGTTAAGCCTTTATTTGCTGATTTCTTACCCCTGCCTAATAGCCTCTTTACATTTGTTTTTCCTAACAATGAATTCATTAGGTAAAAACAAAATATACCAATAGCTAGTAACTTGTAAGAATAAAATAAATGTAGAATTTCAGATAATTTTGTTGCTTAGTGAAAATAGCAACAAAAAGAATCTTCTTTGCACTACATGCAAATTGTGTTAGATGCTATTTGCACTCCTAATTAAATACTACCACACATTATAGGGGCATCACATCAGCGCGTTTATTGTTAATTTAGAGTCCCACAGATACACCAACACCTAACCCTAACCTTCCCTGCTTTGTTGAAATACTATATGCATTCTACATGTACTTCATACTTACAAGCCACACATTCACACAGTACTGAGAACCTATAAAGGATGTCATTTGCATCATAATAGCTATTGATATGTTTTGTTTTTAGCTATTCTTGTTATGACAAAAGCAAACGTTAAGGTGCTATAAGCAAGAATAAGAAATCAGCCAACAAAGGCTTAATAAAAACTTTATAATGTCAAACTAGTCCATAACTAGTCACTTACAAGTGTAGTTATTAGTCATGAATTACTGTCTAATTTATTATCCCTAAAAAATGTGTTACCCAAGCTTTTAATCTTCTAAGATCAGCATTTCTCGTAGAACTTACCCATTTATAAATGTATTATAAAACACACAAAATCTAAATTAAATACAGTTCTCAAACCAAAGCAAAAAAAGACCAAATGGAAAGTCACTGAGGGTGTGAGGAAGAAATTATGTTTGGGAAGTGCAATTATGGATTTTAATGAACGCTTTCAGACATTATGTGGAGCAATAATTACCAAATCAAGCCTAATTACTTTTTGAATTTGTAGGAAAAGTGGATTTGTTCATTTGCTAAGCCAAAGATGAACTTTGTTGTCACTGATGACAACAGCTGAAAAATATGTTTGATTGGGGGCAAGCTGTTATAACTTTCTTTTTTTTGCATAAAGAAAGTTATGCTCCTATTTAGCTCTTTAATTAAGTATCTAATTTTAGAAAGGCTTTCCCAAAATGAATGGCTAATTTGTGTCATTGCACACTCTTTCTCACACATGGACACAAACACACACATAAAACAGAGCGCAGTCACCCTGTGAACTCCCAGGGGACACTGCAGTGATAATGTGAGCAATTCAGCCTGAAGTATCTCAGGGACCTTGTGGGAAGCAATACAGCTTTGGCTTGATGCCTGTGTCCCACTCTCCCTCCCCACTGAACTGGAGCTGAACACCCAATTATTTATCCTCTCCTTTCTTCTTTTAAAATAGCTTTAAGAGGACAAAGCCACAGCAACATAATCAAGGGTTTAGCAACATTTCTACAAAAGATTTGTGTTGTACATTATTCCTTCATACAGGCTTATTTTACAGCATGAAAACATTAATATTCTCTTTTAAGCATTAAAAACAACTTCCAGATGGATGCTAACATTAATAACACTGTCATAACATTGTTATAACAATGTTACAATGTTTAAAAATGTCTTTCTGACTAAAGATAGCAAAATGTTTACATAATTAATTATAGAAATAACTAAGTTATATTTTGAACATATTTGGCATTTTTGTAAAAGATTATTAAAAATATTGAGAAATGTTTAAGTCCTTTTAATATAATAA
The DNA here is from genome assembly GCF_025860055.1 of Xyrauchen texanus. Classification (NCBI taxonomy): domain Eukaryota; kingdom Metazoa; phylum Chordata; class Actinopteri; order Cypriniformes; family Catostomidae; genus Xyrauchen; species Xyrauchen texanus. The sequence goes on along the minus strand of NC_068277.1, from coordinate 17,018,086 downwards.
TATTTTCAGCCATTAATTTGTATTTACCATATATCAATTAATAATTGTTGTACTATTTAAACCAAAACAGCTTGTGATGAATATTCTTTTGCCATCAAGCTATTTTTCATAAATATAGGGGGGTGTACAAAAACGGGTTCATCCTTTTTGTCAGCGTAAATTACCCAGCAATGTCAAAATAAACCGGGACCCGACAAAAGATGACGTGCACGGAAAACATGGGGTCAGAGCCAAGTTACACTCTGCCAAAATAAAACAAAATAAAACACCCCCGTTAACGCACCAGTGCGGAGTGAAAGAGCAGACACAAAAGGAGGAGATGGTGGGGGGGAAAGGGGGACAAATGGAAACGGAGGCTTTTTATTCTCATCAAAGTGTTCAGCCTTCACATCCTGGGAATGTCGGAGATAAGTGATGCGCGCGAGATGTTTCCCAGCCCAGGAGGCGGTGCACGGAGCTGCTCAGCAAGTCTGAGAACAGGTCGGGGGAAAATTAATAATTATCATCATCGCTAACACCAATGGGGAGCAATTCATCATCAAGCCCTTTCCAGCGCTATCATGTCGGAGCAGAGCGTGGTGCAGCCATATACAATTATGCGGCGAGCTGTGGAGGGGGAGAGCTAATGCGCTTTTGATGGGGTTTATTCACGCATGCAAAGCGTCACACTCGACCACCTCAAGCTCTTCCCCTGCTCCCCCCACCCGGCATCTCTCTTATACATGTGCACAAAACACACCAATGCCACCAAAACTCCCATTCCAGGTATTCAGCTTTCCTTCAGAGCTTGACGTTCCACCGCACTGGAAGTGAATATACAGGGTTTAATTAGAGGGGAAGGACATTACTACTGGCACACACACACAGTCACCTACATAAGTGCGAGCTTGGGTAGAGAGCAAGGCAAATGCTGGCAAATTCAATTCTGTATCATTAGTGAAATCACTTTAAATGTTCTTTTTAGCAAAAAAATTGAAAAATTCCATGTCCCTTATCTATATGAAATGGTTATAACTCTTTTTGTCCAACCTCAAATAACAAGGAGTTTGGGTCCAAGAACTTAATTTGAAATCAAACTGGTAACATCTGTCTACTAATAAGTCTTTACATGCATTCGTGAATGCGTATTACATCTAAGGAGTTACAACCTACTAAAATACAGAGGAAGTTGCAACAGCAGTAACAATAATCCATAAAAAAGCATTTTTTTGAGGGGGGAATAAATATTGAACTGAATAAATTGGAAGTGGCTATTATTTAGTCACTTTTGGATACAGCCATGAGATAATAAGAGTGGCATGGTTATTTTGTTTTTTGAATTAATTTGAACCCTTGACCAGTGCATCTGGACTTTATACCCTACTTTTTCAGCACTCGCTACTTTTTGATATTTGTTTAACCTCGTGTGAACCCACATACACATGCGTGGATGCTGTATTTTTGCATATAGAATGCAACACATAATTAAATTTAATTTAAAGCCACTGATCTCATTTCAGGATATTCTGTGCTGTCAGTAAAGTGTTAACATTTTGACACATGGAGTCATGTGACCAAACAACATGGCACCGAACCCAGCAGAGTTTGTCATTGGGAGAAACGCCAACAAAACTACATCTGGTAAGAAACCTGATTAAGCTTTTACATTGAAACATGTTTAAGTACAAATGTAGAGCCTCTAGTATAATCCGATATGCCATTTTTTAAATTTGAGCGATTTATTGCGAAACATCACACTGCTAAACACAATGTACACCGATGCATACTTTAGCGCATGTCTTCCTAAGAAATCCTATTTACTGTGCATTTTCAAATTGAGAATCAATGGGTTTATAAAAAAAATTGAAAAATGTTGCTGTCAGAGGCTTTATATGTAGTTAGGTATAAATAAGGTGCATTCCGAACTATTTTGAGATAAGTGCAGACAGACAGCACACTGAAGGTTAAGTAATTCACTAAATAGGGAGCAAGAGAGCAAGGGAGCAACCTATAGCTCTCTATGCAGCTAAGTGCATTCAAACAAAACTTCGATAAAAAGTTCAGTTTCAGGCTGCAGATGATGTTAGGACTACTCAACATTTTTGGCAGACATGGGACAACGGTAATCACTATATAGATTCAGATTTTATAATGTATAATTTAATTTTAACATGGTTGGCATTGATTGGATAATGCTGGCCAATACATTGAAGCATAATTAATTATGCTAATTTCAGATGTAAAGTCTCAAAAACATGAATAACCAATACAACTGGAATCATAATAAAGAATTTGACAAAAAATAAAAATATTATCTGTTTAAACACATTTTAAGCCTACTTCGCATAGCGTCTTAATAGTAAAATGTATACAGTCAAGTTTTTTTTGCAAAAAATCCTGACACTGACATGTTACACCAGGAATAAATTGGGACTAGTGATAACATGGATCTAGCTTTTCCCCATTTCTGCGATACATTGGATATTGCAGGGAAAAGGAAAACACAACCAAATAAAACTGATATATGTGCACATTATGTGCAGAACAACTAAATGTATTAAAAGGAGTATTTGCACAATTGGTCTGTGCCATTCAGAACACATTACAAATGCTATAGTAATGACATGGCTCAACAAATGGATTCTAGAGCCAGAAAGTTATTTTGCAGTCTTCTACCTCTTTATACACTCTTAGCAATGCTTCTCATATAAGTAACACAACAAGTGTCTTTTCAGTCAGAACACAGCACATGTACAGGTATACATAGTATGCTATATATGATATATACTATACTATAGTACTATACTGTTGCAGTCATGAATTAAAAATATTTGAAAATGCAAACCAAAACTTGGACCATAAGTTTGGCAAGTGAGTGCAATTATTATTTAAATTGTTTAAAAGCTTGTCTGTAGTATCATGACAAAAAAAAAATTATTGTACCTGCTTTTGTGAATTTGTACATACAGTTAGCAACCACAAGAATGTTGGAATTTAGACTTAGGTGTTACAAACTTGTCTAGTCCACCCAATGGTAGGATTTCAATGTGACAACTTGTGTTGATTGGTAGGGCAAGAACATTGCTTTAGTACTTTATGGTTCTAAACATTCGGGATCAGGAGTACAACAATATATATTTGTATACTTGTTAAACCTCAGTGCTGGTAATGGGAGGGATTGCAATGTAATAAGTGTACTTGAAGTCACTTTGGATAAAAGCATCTGCTAAATTACTACTTAAATCTATCTTTTTAATTAACCTTTCCTATTTCAACAACTCTCAACTGGAAGGCAAGAATTAACAACTCCAACTGTTTGTAGAAAGTGTGCCTTTCACTTATTTTCAAGGTAGTGGTATCACCAATTGTAAAGTTTGTGGAGGACCATAATACTTTCCTCTGATTAATCAAGCCGAAATACTGAAAATGCAGGAAATAATTTAGCATTGACATGATTTTACCCAATGACCACACAGATGTGGAAGTTAACCTATTACACCATTTCAACATCTAATCTTAGCTCTTCCAATTATCAGTGCTAGATAGAGTAGAATTAATTTATTCTCTATTATACTCACAGCTCTGATAACTGGCTTACCTCAATAGGTTGCTTTTTTCAACCGATGGACAACATTCACTGTCCCTTCTTCTCCATGATATATTATTATTATTATATTATTATACATTTTTTATTCAGGATTGTTCTTGTCGCAACTTGATGTGATGTGTCTTTGGGGTAATCCACCACTGACACAAACAATATTCACAACTATCTAGAGATGGGCTTCAGCTGCTGTGATGCAGTTCTTGTGTAACAAACATGTCAAAAATATTTTATACCTAAAATACAAGTAGTTCATTCATGATGTTGATACATATTTATAGTATACACATGGTACATGGTGCAGTGGGCATAAGCTCAGTTGATTTTCAAGTTTTCCAATGTGAACTGAATGATACAGACTTGAAAATAATTATTTTAAACCTCAGAAATGAAAAATTTTACCAAAACTATATACATGTATATATTTATATATATAAAACATTAATTAAATTCAAAATCAATGTGACTCATTTAGGAGAGGCATTTTTTTCTGGTAGGGAGAGAGAACAAGAGATACAGAGAGAGAGAGAGACAGAGAGAGAGAGAGAGAGAGAGAGAGAGAGAGAGAGAGAGACTGTCGTCCCTGTGGACAAAGTGAGCTGAGGCCCAGCGCAACAGTAAGAGCGAGCGAGCGTTATTTGTCTTCCTCCGGCCGAGCACGAGAGCGCTGTTCATTTAATGCAAGGTTAGGCAGCCTGATGTGATGAATGGACTGTCGGCGGGAGAATAAGACTATGCACTCAATCATGGGAACGACAGCTTTTTTCCCTCCATTTTTAGGGTACCTCCATAATTAAATGACAAATCAGTGCAAAATAGAGTGCAGAGTCCCATCTATGAATATCAACAGAATATTTCTCCTTTAAATACAAGGATATGTAAAATTTGCTAATTGGTTGTACCGGAATTCTAAAAATAGATAGATTTTTTTATACGAGGGCATTCAGTATGTGCATTCTTGAAAAGGGAACATTTTTAACAATAGGAGAAACATTAACATTTAAAAAAAAAAAAAACTGGATGTTCTCCATATATACACATTTTCTGACCTTAAATGTAACAAGTTCAACTTGACATTCATTGTCCAGGCAGCACATTCTACTTAAAAATAAAAAGTCTTGCTTCAAAAAGTATGAAACAGCACGTTATGTCAGGAACAAAGTGGGTATGTATACGAGTGACAACACTGATCTCCAGCAGCCTGTTCCTGATTGCTGGAACTAGTACTGTTAAACACAATCAATCATGTCACAATATACTGTACTGTATGTGTTTCTTCAAGTCTGAGCAATTTCATGTACCAGGAGTTGATTTTTATGAACATATTTCAACTAGTTTCTTTATGTTATATGATGGTCTCATTAAAACTAACCTGGAAAATTTTTATCAGGTCTTCCTCATTTATTTTTGGTACTTTTCAAATGTATTTTATGTATAGAATTTACTGTTTTGGCCTCTTCTCAGATTTAGGTTTTCAATATTAAACTATACAAATCCGGGGGGCCTGGACAGCTCAGCAAATAAAGACGCTGACTACCATACCTGGAGTCGCAAGTTCAAATCCAGGGTGTGCTGAGTGACTCCAGTTAGGCTTCCCAAGCAAACAAATAGGCCCGGTTACTAGGGTGGGTAGAGTCACGTGGGGTTAACATCCTTGTGGTCACATATAATGTGGTTCTCGCTCTTGGTGGGGCTAGGTCTCCGCGGTAAAGCGCTCAACAAGCCACGTGATAAGATACGCAGATTGACTGTCTCAGACTTGGAGGCAACCGAGAACCACCCCCCTCAAAAATCATAAACTATACAAATCTATTATACAAATATAAATAATTACATCCCACAGTGGCAGAACGTACCAAACAATTCTGTTAACATCTTAAGTCGATGTGTCAGTAAAGAGCATGCTTGAGATTAAATACAAGACAAGTGGTCAACCTTGAAAAAAGGTGAATAACACTTGTGAGCAGAATATTTTATTAGGACAAATGTATTTTCTAAATTATGCATAAAGTGTGAAAATATTATGTGTGTACTTATGATACACACTATTTTAGCTATGAATTTAGCCTTAGCAGGACAAAATAGTTATTTTATTTCCAAAATGTAAAAATTCTATTTCCATCACTGTCATTTCCACCACAGAATTCTATTAAACACATAACAGAATTTGAGAATGTGGTGGAAATTATACTAAGAAAGTATTGCTCAACTACAGATGATACCTCATTCTGCAATTAATTACAGTTAATTGTTGCCAGTAAAAATCATGTTCATTGGTTAACTGTAAGTTATGTTAGCATATGGTGTAAACAAACAATAAAAGGATATTTCCGGCATGATAAATAACATTTGATTATGTTTTAAAGCTGATTTTTGTCATTTCAAAAGTTTGAATTATTTCTCATGTATTAATATGCAGTCAACTTATAAGTAATAAGCCATTTGTAGGTTTACTAAGTAAAAGTTTAAAGGAATAGTTCACCCAAATATAAATTCAGCCATTATTTACTCACTCTTGTATTGTTCTAAACTAATATGACTCCTTTTTTTTTCATACACAAAGGGAGAAATTTTGAAAAAGTGTTCTACTCACTGATGTCATACAATGGAAGCCCTTACAATTGGCAAACCATTATATTTTTTGTTGTTATTTTTTGTCATAGTAATAGTCTTTTGATGAATGTCCTATAAAATTTGACAATATTTCCTCACTTCATATTTATTGTAGTCAGTTTTACTCTGACGAAAATTATATAAGTTTTGTCAACAAATAATTTTAGTTGATTATGATGTGCAAAATGGACAAAAAAGAGTGTCAAACTGTAATAGACCAAACTATAATCAAATATTGAAACATTTAGAAATGTTTTTTTAGTCACATTTTCTAATTTAAAAATGTATTACACACATAAATAGACATACTGCCCTTGCTGTGAAAAAAACTGAGCTCCTGAAATAATAATGAACAGACTGAAGAACTACTTTTCTTTTTTAAGTTAGCCTACTGTATTCTGAATTCTTCATGCTTTAGAGACTTATTAATTTTCCATGAAAGGATGTGTGTTTTTTTTACGTAAGCATCATATTCACAACGCAAGTTATGCAATGCAAATTATGCATATTCTGACTAGCGCATCATATCATATAGTTTATCATCATATGGTTCAATTTCACCTATTCATTCACTTCAATGTGCAGATGTAAATTGTAATATTACATATATGTTGTGGATATAGTGATTAAACTCATATATAAATAGGATGCATATGAATGAGGTATCACACTTTTAAGCTGTTAATTCTGTTAAAATGTAGTGTTAGTGCATTCAACTCAAGCAGCTCAAGTGGAGAAATCCCTAACATACTGGATTAATGGATTAGATTAAACTATATTTAATATATCTTTTACTTTATACAGCTAATATACATGTTTCTTCTTCTGTTTATATCTTGTACTGTTAATATCTTGCAGAATAAATTTTTTCTCGTCATATTTTCATAAAAAGTATGCTTTAATATATAGTTTAATTATCGTCATGAAGTTTTTTTTTATTTAGTCAACGATAACAACGATGAGACAAAAGAGGCACATCATGATGATAATTCAACAATTATATTAAACATTTTCGTGAGTGATTTAGTTAACAAGATTAACACTGGGAAATTTGCTGCGAACTAGCCGCAAATCGTCACTGATTATTTTCACATGCTAACTAGCAGCAAATTGTTCATTGCTACCAAATGCTTGCTGTAGGTTTGTGAAACATTGTCAAACATTTGTGGTGAATCACAAGCTTATTTGCATGTGAAAATAATGATTGGCAAATTTGCAGTAAGTTTGTGGCTAGTTTGCCAGAACTCTACAATTTTTGTAAGGGAGTGGATGGTGACCACCTCTTCAAAACAAAATTATATTTCAGAAGTCAGAATAAATTATTCCATGTGACTCATGCCTTGTTCTAAAGGCATAAGAAAAGGTTTGGTGAGAAATATTCACAGACTTGTTTCTCTGTGGGCATTCAAGCAACAGAATTTTTCCCCAATAAATTCAAGGATGTGTGCAATCTTGTTTTTTTTAACAGGGGATATTCAAGATGTGTACTCCTATTACTGGACTGAGACAGAAAAACAAGAAGGTGTTTACAAACTCCATTAAATCCAGAGCAACTCGAAGAGGGGAAGGAGATAATAATACAGTATTGATTAATCCATAAAAGCTATAACAAAGAAGCAGGGATAATAATGCTGGGAGAAAACCAGCAGACAAAAGAAAAATTACACTTGAATATTCTGTTGTTTTTTTCTCACTAACTCTCACTCTTTCACTGACCCAAATCTACACAAACGGGGACCTAGCAAAAAACACAACCTAAACAAACATACATGCTTTAATACCCTCTCATTTTATTTGATCTCATACTTGGAGACATACAATTGAATTTAGGCAATTAAAATAATCAAGGTAAATGATTTTCCCTCCATCTCTAACTGCCTGTCATTACCTTCACCTGTACGAAAGCAGGCTGTCCATCAACCATGCTGATGTCTGAGCTACCTGAGCCATCCCAGCCAATCAAATGGCTGATCCATCTTCCCACCGCTAATTAATCTTCACACCTGACAACCTTAATTAGCTTTGAAGATTGAAGTGTATGTAGGACAGATAATAATCATGTGTGATGAGGAGGAGGGTGTGGCCGGGCCGTGAGGATTCATGCCTAGCGCTGAGTTGCCCAAATAAGCGGGAGAGAGAGAGATAAGGAGGAGCCGGAGACGCCAGAGAGAGAGAGAGTGTGAGAGATGCACGCAGCAGTGTTTGTGCACACGTGTTTTTAGCTATGCTGAAAAGCAGTTTTATGTTGCATATGTTTATTAAAAGTCTTTTTGGTTGGTAACCCGGTTTCCACTTTCTCCTTTCCGATGAACAAGAGGCTTGTCTGCCACATCATGGTTTGTCAGTTTGTTGTTAAATGTGTGAGTGTATAGATGTTGGATATACTCACTGTACAGAATGTGCTGACCCTTATCTTCAGGGTGAAATCTACTGTGAACTCCAGTTCAGACACGGACACAGTGCCGCAGTCAATAGTCTAGAGAAGGAAAGAAATAAAACCCTATTTTCAAACATCCTATAAAGTAATCAAACTGACTGAAAAGCTGGGAGTCATTTTCAAAGAAAAATTTATGGTCATGTCATTCCATAATACATATCCATTTAGTACTTTAACATTATGAAAAATGGTTAATAATTGTGATGGATTTTGAACAGAATGGGTCCCAGGATAAGGTAGGTTTCCTAGATGTCACTGCACAGCTAATATCAATGAAATTTTTTTTTAGACGACATTAGATTTTATAAAACAGGTAGTTCAGACTGCAATTTCTGATTTGTTCAAAGCCATTTATGATAAATGCATTTGACTACACTTTCTATATTAATCAACCAAGTTGTTCAGTTGACTGGCTACAGTAAGCAGTCTACAGTCAGGCTAATGTCCAATATTACTTGCTGGAACATAGGGGTTGGGCGATATGACCAAAATTTTATATCACGATAGGAGTTATTTTACATCACGATAATGATATATTTCGCAATATAGTAAATGTTTTCTGGAAAATTTATAAAAATTGTTTTATATATTAAATAAACATAATGTAATGCCTATTTTTGGAACTAACTCAGTCAGTGAGTTTAATATTTAATTAATTAAAACTACCTGCTCTTTTGGCTTTCATATTATTCATTTGTGTGCCTCATTTTGAGGTGATGAAACAGACTGCTTGTATTACGAGTGATTATATCGTCATGCGACACAATTTTTCCACTCTGTACAACATGTCACACATGTTTTAATAACAATCTCCTCTTCATTTCTTGACCTGTTTGCGAGTCGTCCCATTGTGTGTAGATTTTGTTCTCCATTTGGGGTTTTCCTGGGTCAAAAATGATTTAGTAGCATAAGTGATACCACTCTGAGCTCTCCTGTCTCTGGAGCAAAAATATCGGAAAGCCTGCTGGATTCACGTGCACTTCGGAGCTCTAGAGACAGCGCATGCTACAGTAACTTGAAACATTCATGTGTCAGATGAGAAGAATATTTAGCACTTTTAATGCACCAAATGCATCATGAAGGTCATTAAATTTGCTTGGGCAGCTGCAGAAAAATGCCCAGTGCCAGAAAAACCCTGTCAATGTTTCTTAAATTCTAGAAATTGCAATTTACAGAAAGACATTCAGCTCCAAAGATATATTTGAGTAGAATTGAAAGTAGTAGTATAATTTAAGATTATGATTTAAATCTTATAAGGACATGTGCATATTAAATGTCAGTTTAACAGCAAAATTAGATGAGAAAACTTTAAATGTCTCAATGTTAGTAAGACAATAAGACAATAAATGTTGAATTTGAACTTAAAGAGTGTTTTCATTTTATGGAACTCTGACTATAGTCAAATTCTGTAAGTAAGCTAGGTCAATGAGTCAATGTAACAACAATATTTCTGCGCTGAAGGGAAATTCTGAAATTTGTATTTCATTTCAAAAGTTTCATTATTGCTTATGTTTAAAGGGATGGTTCACCAAGAAATTATAATTCTCTCATCATTTGCTCACCCTCACGACATCCCAGATGTGTATGACATTCTTTCTTCTGCTGAACACAAATTAAGATTTTTAGAAGAATACCTCAGCACTTTACAACTCATATAATGCAAGTGAATAGCGGCCAGAACTTTGACGCTACAAAAATCACATTAGGTTATCATGAAAGTAATCCACACGGCTCCAGAGTTTAAGTCAATGTCTTCAAAAGTGAAATGATAGGTGTGGGTGAGAAACAGACCAATATTGAATCCATTTTTATTATAAATTCTCCTCCATGCCCAGTAGGTGGCGATGTAAATGAAGAATGTCAATCAACAAAAACAAAAGAAGAAGAATGTGGAAGTAAGAGTGAAAGTGGAGATATATAGTAAAAAATTACTTTTTGATCTGTTTCTCACCAGTCATATGGATATCTTTTATACTGCCTATATATACTTTTCGGACCTTCAAAGTTCTGGTCACCATTCACTTGCATCAAAAGGACCTACAGGGCTGAAATTTTCTTCTAAAAATCTTTGTTTGGGTTCTGCTGAAGAAAGAAAATCATACACATCTGGTGTCTCACAAAGACAAAACAATCCATGAAAATTAATTTCAAGAGGCAAATATGGCCCTTTAATAAAAAGATAATTTTGACACCCTTGGTGATTTATTTCAATATGAACTATTCTTTAATTTCTTTATAACCACACTCCTAAACAATTGAAAAGCTCCAAACCACAGGAAGAGCAGCGTTAAGCATACACTGGCGGTGTATTTGTTTGGAATAATGTACAGATTTTGCTGTTTTGGAAGGAAATTGGTATTTTAATTCACCAAAATTACATTCAACTGATCACAAAGTATAGTCAGGACATTACTGATGTAAAAAAATAGCACCAACACTATTTGCAAAAAGTCATTTTTGAACAAATCTTGACAGTCCCCATTTCCAGCAGCCATCACACCAACACCTTATCCTTGAGTAATCATGCTAAATAGCTAATTTGGTACTAGAAAATCACTTGCCATTATATCAAACACTGCTGAAAGCTATTTGTTAATTACATTATTCTTAAAATTGTCTTTGTGTTTGCTTTTGAGTTGCCACAGTACTCAATAAACTGGCAGGTCGAAGGTCAATATTAGGTCAAGAATGGCAAAAAAAAAAAGAAACTCTTTTCTCTAGAGACTCATCAATCAATCATTGTTTTGAGGCTATACAATGCTTTAAATTGCCAAAATAAACTGAAGATTTCATACAAAGGTGTACACAACAGTCTTCAAAGACAAAGGACAACTGGCTCTAACATGGACAGAAATTTGTTTGGAAGGCCAGATGTAAAACTAAACAAGAGGATAAGTGCATCAGAGTCTCTAGTTTGAGAAATAGATGCCTCACATATCTTCAGCTGACAGCTTCATTGAATTCTACCCGCTCAACACCAGTTTCATGTACAACAGTAAAGAGAAGACTCAGGGGTGCAGGCCTTATGGGAAGAATTGCAAAGAAAAAGCTACTTTTGAAACAGAAATCAAAAAGAAAAGGTTAGAGTGGGTGAAGAAACACAGACAATGGACAATAGATAATTGGAAAAAAGTGTTATGGATCTTAACCCCATTGAGCTTTTGTGGGATCAGCTAGACTGTAAAGTGCGTGAGAAGTGCTCGACAAGACAGCTGCATCTATGGTGAGGATATTTTGATGAGAACTCTTTGAAGTAGTTTAAGAAGTTCTGAATATTTTTTTCAAATAGTAATAGTCATTTTTTATGTTATTAATGTTCGGACTATACATTGTGATCACTTGAAAGTCCCTGAAAGAGCAAAATCTGTACATTATTCCAAACTATTGGCTGCCAATATATGTGTGTATTTTTCACTCAAGTGTTTGTAAGTGGACCCAAGGCCATGGCGGTGGCAAAGTAATGAAGTTAACTAAGAAGGACTTTGAACAAGGATTAGGATAATCAATCAGCCATTCTGCCACAGATGGCCTCCGAGGCTTCATTTCCTCTCTCTCTCTCTCTTCTCTCGCACAGGATCTGTCACTCCCCTGTCCTCATCTTCTGCCTTGATTCTACCTCCATTCCTGTATCTACTCCATCTCAAAACAAGGCCAAAACACAGATAATAGGATTTCTGTCTCTCTGAAGACTACACTTGCCCAGCCTACACTAAATTAATTAGGGATTCAGGTGAGCTAATACTTTGCCTCAAATCCAATATGCCAGTCAAAATCCAAGACAGATAACACTATACAGTTAAAAAGAAAGCTTTAGCCACCAGATAAGTAAATTATTTTTTGTCATCATTTACTTCCCCTCATGTCAATCCAAAACCATATGATTTTCCTTCTTCAATGGACACTTTCCATAAATCATCTTTTCATTACACAGGAGAAAATATATCAAGAGTTTAGAATGGCATGCCTGAAATTTTATATTTCTGTGAACTACCATATTCCTTCAATATCTAAATGTATACCAGTGGTCCTAGAACTTTTTTCAGGTAAAGTACAATAGAGACAGAAAAGGACCATGGACAGAACAGGATCTGTTTCTCACCAGTCACTGGAGTCATACTGATTACTTTTATACTGCCTTTATGCATATAGTTGTATGGAGCCGATGGGGAATCCCACTGGGCAAATACAGAATGAACTAATAGATTTCTATACTACTCCCTGTGCCCTCTTTACCTTAATGACTGCAGGCTCCGAAATTAAGGTCTCTGGCTTTAAAGTCTCCACTACTGCCTCTGGGACAACTGCGTTCTTCATACATGTCATCTTGAAGCCATAAACATCATCCCAGAAGGCAATGTGGTCATTGTGTTTCTGAGTGTCCCCGACCGCCGCCAGGCAGATGCTGCAGCAGTCTGGATAGACTGAGAAGAAATATGATTTGTTAAATAGAGGCATAAACAGCAGGGCTAACTTATGATAAACACAAAACCAAAAGAAGCTCTAATGATTCAGTTCTTCTCATCAGAGGGATAGTAATGTGTGTGTGTGTGTGTGTGTGTGTGGGGGGGGGGTGTATCCTTGATATTTAGACATAAAAGAGGTGACTGTACTATAAAAACATACTATAAGTTTCAGAATTTAAATCTTCCTCCCTAATCTAAAAAGAGCATTTATAGTTGCTAACCTGCTGAAATGTCTCGTTTTGAAATCTGTGTTTGTGATGTCACAAGACATTGCTCATTAGCATGTAAATGGCCCATAACGTGCGCCGTCGTCGTGGGTGTACTGTTAAGGAGAGAACAGCTCAAGTTACTGCTGAGAGGTGAAATGTTTTGTTTATTGAAAGATGCAGCAATACCAACTGTATTACACCCTGCAGTAATGCTGTTAAGTAAACCATTTATTTATAATCTTTCATTTACCAGTGTGTTTGTAATTAACAGTAATCCATCGTTTATCACTAAGTAGACGTCTGCAACCCAACCCGGGTTGTTGACAGTTTTTCATGTAGGACTTCGGGTTTGAGTTTTTAATTAATGAAAAAAATAAACAGGTCTACTGAACTTGTTTTGCGCCCGCGCTCTCACTCACAGACACACGCGAACTGATGAATTAGGGGGCGTTCACACGAACATGTTTTTAAGTGCATCTGCTCTGTTCATCATCTCATCATTGTTTTACTATGCAAACACATGCTGGACAAATCTCTTGGACTGTTGCATTGTGTCTCGCTGCTTCTTCAGCATCTCATACAGGACCGGCACATTTTAAAAAATAACTTTCGAGACACCTGCAGTCTGTTTCATTTGCTGCGCTGTGTCTAGATTTTTTTTAGTGCAGGTGTCACAATGATTCAATGTTCTGAACAAGTTCAGGCTGCAAAGAGGTGACTGTTACAATATTCCAGATTGTTCTGCACTGATAAATGGTAAGGCAATGTTTTTTCCCTTACATTTGATAAGTTTTAAAGGTGAAGCAGCCTAAAACTGAGGTTGTCCGACAATGGGTCAGAGTGAGGATGGAAAATGATCATGTTTTACAAATATTTGCAAAAATTTTAAGCAAAAATAACATTATCGTTTTTAATATTTAATATTATTTGTGCACTTTTATAAAATGTTATGCTAACCTCAAGGAACATAATAATTGTTTTTTAAAAAGCATTTCATGAGCCCTTTGACAATTGTTATTATTTAATTACAGTTAACATTACATTACTATACAGTAGTTTTGTTTCCACATTTCACGCATCCATTTAATCAAGGTTTTATTTAAGCTTTTCTGTGTGTTTTTGACAGTATTTTCTCACCTCTGGATTAGAAAACTGGAGAAGAAAAAAAAGGAAAGGAAAAAACTTTACAGTAAAATACTGGCCGCAGTGGTTGCCAAAAAGCAAAGCAGAGATGACACTGACAGCAGATGTGTAGAGAAGGTACATGTCAGTGCTTTGTTTATGACAGTCAACTGTTGATGTTATTTCACAATGCGCAGCCATTGGCAGTGACAGAACGTTACAAATTTGTGTATCTGACACCTATTTCGAGTCCCGATCATGTGACAAAACATGTAACAAAAATAGCGGCACAGTCAAACTATTTTTATACTAAAATATTTTCCAGGACAAATTATTATTTTCCAGGACATTAAGGTATATTTTCTCATTTTCCATTACTTTTCCATGACTGGAAAACTGCATTGCAAAATTCCAGATTTTCCAGAATGTATGGATGTGATCTGTGTTTATTTATAATGCACAGGAAATTATAAATAATAAATTAGACTCAATAAGACAGTATTTACATGAGTCATGATAGTGGATATAGACATATGCCTCATCTTAATGTTGCCTTCGCCAAATTTATATTCAATATTCATGAACCAAGCTAGTAAGACATTTTCTTCTTTTTTGGTCCTTTGGGGAGTTTGACAGCCACTAGTAACTATTCGTGTCGTATGAAAAAGAGCAGCTTGGACATTCTGCTACATATTTCTGTTCCACACAAGTTTGGAACATGAGGGTGAGCAAATTTCAATTTTCCTTGTTTAGTGACTATTTATTTTTAACATACCAGCACTAAATGTGGAATATAGGAATATAGGAAAAAAAAGAAGGTCCTTGTTCTTGAACTTTCAAAACATGGGAAATCCAGTTTGAAGACATGCATTACTGATAAGGCATAATGCAGATTAATGCACTTATCAAAAAATAAACAGCCTTTACAAATAAATTAAATTTAACACAAATTGTAAATGTGTTTAACATATACAGATGAAAAAGCCAACCAAACCAGATCGTTTTTCTTAAAATAGAAGCAGGAAAATAATTACTTACATAACTAAAAATATGACTTTAGTTTTCACATAAATTATCGCTTTATACAATTGATAACTTAAAAAGCTCAAAGGAACACTGGACATTGTGTGGGCATATAAGACTTCATCCTTTACACAAATGTGCAATAATGAGCATATCTATCATGAAATGGTAAACCACAGCCCTGATTTCCTTCTTCAGTAATGTTTCAGTCGTATCCAGCACTCGTAAATGTCCCTATGTGATAATGTTAATGGTTACCATGCATGAAAGCAGACAGCTTCTGGCGAAAAATCTAAATTCAACTAATGGTGATAATCATAAAAGCTCAGATTGCATTTATCAGTTCTTAATGTCCGTTAAGTTTGGCCATCAGACACAAACTTAAAGCTACAGTATGTTCATATGATGCTGCTAAAGAAATCACATTTCACTAATCTAAACTACCATAAGGGGATCATGGTTAATGAATGTATAAATCATTTGTACTTCCTCTCCACATCTCAAACATACATAAAACCTTTACATGTCTTATGACAAAATATTAATAAAGGGGAGATAAGGGGCAATTTCAACACTAAATTTCTCCAATCACAAACAAACACACACACTTATTCAGCACATGCTCATCTTGGACAATTTGCCACAGTTCTGTGTATTAAGGGTGTCTAAAATGTATATTTCCTATTGACACATTAAAGTAGATTTAAAATAACCATCTTAATATATATATATACACTCACTGAGCACTTTATTAGGTACACCTAATTATTCCTGCGATTATCTAATCAGCCAATCACGTGGCAACAGTACAATGCATAAAATCACGCAGATATGGGTCAGGAGGTTCAGTTAATATTCACATCAACCATCAGAATGGGGAAAAATGTATCTTAGTGATTTCAATTGTGGCATTATTGTTGGTGCTAGATGGGCTGGTTTGAGTATTTCTGTAACTGCTGACCTCCTGGGATTTTCACACACAACAGTCTTACTCAGTTTACTCAGAATGGTGTCAGAATCAAAAAACATCCAGTGAGCGACAGTTCTGTGGACGGAAACGCCTAGATGAGAGAAGTCAACGGAGAATGGCCAGACTGGTTCGAGTTGACAGAAAAGCTATGGTAACTCAGCACTCTGTCCAATTGTATTGAGCAGATTAGCATCTTAGACTGCACAACATGATGAACCTTGAGGTGGATGGGCTACAACAGCAGAAGTCCATGTCGGTCACCTTATTAGGACCATAGTGTTCAAAATAAAGTGCTCAGTGAGTGTACATTTGGTATTTTATACATAAATATAGAATATCAAACTATCTCCATTAACATTAAACTCCACATGTATGTGTCTTATAAAAAAATATTACAAGTAGATTTGTAATAGTCTTTAAGTAGTTTTTGTAGTATATTGTATATTGTATTTACCATTAAGCCAGTATTACATTGTTTATATTGTATATACCAATGGCCATTTAACATAATGCAAGATTGACAAGGAAATCATCTTAAAAGGTCCACTCAGTAATTTTCTCATCATTAAAAGGTTATGCTCTTAAAGTAATGAATACTAATTTTGAAGCATATATAGATATAGTGATGTGAAAAAAGAATTCACCCCCATCCTGATTTCTTCTGTTTCCATATATATCTCATACTAAATTGTTTTTAAAATTCTAACAAAATCGAACATAAAACAAAGGCAATCTGAGTAAACACAAAATACAGTTTTTAAATTATAATGTTATTTATTGAAGCAAAAAAGTTATCCAATACCAACTGGGCCTGTGTGAAAAAGTATTTGCCCCCTTAGTTACTAAATCCCCAAATCTATTAAACTGCATTCATAATGGGCTTCAGCTGGACTATACAAACCCAAGCCTGATTACTGCCAGCCATGCTCAATAAAATCAACACCTAAATATAATTTTTTCAGCAACATTAAGTTGGCTAAAAGGTCTCACCCAGTAGCACAATATGCCAAGGTCAAAAGAAATTCCAGAAATGAGGGAAAAGGTGATTGAAATACTTTTACAAAGGTTTACAAACCTATTTCAAAGGCTCTGGGACTCCAAAGAACCAGAGGCTCATCTGAATTTGGCCAAAACACACCTTGATGATCCTCAAAGCTTTTGGGAGAATGTTCTATGGACTAATGAGTCAAAAGTGGAACTGTTTGGAGTCCCGTTACATCTGGTTTAAATCAAACACAGAATTCCACAAAAGGAACATTGTACCTATACGGTCCAGCATGGTGGTGATATTGTGATGGTGTTGGGATGCTTTGCTGCTTCACGGCCAGAGCGACTTGCAATAATTGAGGGAAACATGAATTCTGCACTCTATCACAAAATCCTAAAGGAGAATGTCTGTTCATCATTGCCTGAGTTCAAGCTCAGGCACAACTGGATTATGCAGCAAGACAATGATCCAAAGCTTAGGAGTAAGTCCAACTCTGAATGGCTCAAAAGAAGCAAAATTAAAGTTTTGGAGTGGCCTAGTCAAAGTCCTGAATTGAACCCGATTGAGGTGCAATGGCAGGACCTTAAACGGGCAGTTCATCCTCAAAAACCTTTCAATGTGCCTGAAGAAAATAAGTTTAGCAAAGAAGAGTGGGTAAAAATTTCACCACAGCATTGTGAAAGACTGCACTCCAGTTATCAGAAGCATTTAGTTGCAGTTGTTGCTGCTAAAGGTGTCACAATCAGCTATTAAGTTTACGGGGGCTAGGCGGTTCGTTTTTTTGCATGTGTGTTATAGGTGTTTGCTTCAATAAAAAAAAAATATTTATTTGAAAACTGTATTTTGTGTTTACTCAGGTTTGCCTTTGTTTTATGTTACATCTTGTTTGAAGATCTAAAACAATTTAGTATGAAAAATATAAAAAAAATAGAAGAAAACAGGACGGGGAAAAAAAAATTTTCACAGCACTGTGTATATATACATGACATACATGACCAGCCAAATAATCCTTGCTTAATCTCAGTAACTGTTATTGGACACTTTCATTGATACATTTAATTAATCATGGATGACTGTGAATTTCTACAATGGCATCAGAAACTGAAAACCATTGTGTCCCAATGATGCTGCATCCACGTCCCTAGGTGTCAGTGAAAGTCCATGACGACATAAATTTTTTTTTTGAATGCACCATTAATGTTTCCTGTAATTGGATGTTACAGGTGCAGCAGTGAGATCATAAAAAGTGATTTCACAATAGACAGCACTATTAACTCCGCCTTGGAGAGAAATACGTGAATTCTTGGAGAGAAATACGTGATGGACCATATCTCTCTAACTTCGTCCAACCTTTAATCAAGGGTTAAAGGTGCACATTCACTCTCATTCCATATAATAGTGTGTGCCATCAAAATCTCGTCTCCCAGACCTTAAAGTCTTCACTGTGACCCAGTGAGTGTCATGTAGGGTGAAAGCACACACACACACACGCACACGCACACGCACACACCTGGAGTGGATTTGTCACCTAATTTTCTCGGATTAGTGGAGCTATGAGTGATTGTCCTGGGAAATGCAGGTGAGAGCTGATTGGGTGTTTAACAGGACCATCCCGCACCTGAACAGGGAGTGAGAGAGAGAAAGAGAGTGTGTAGGGAGAGAGAGGGGGGATGAGGGGGAGGCAGTGTCCCAAGATTCATAGCTTTGACATCTGCGTCCTTCTCGACTCGGTGCTCATGGCCCGTTTGTCAAGCACCCCCCTCTGTTTCCTCTTGAGGGCAGCCGTAAAGAAGTGGAGAGGGTAGTAGGAGCGGGGAAAAAAAGCAGCCAGTGATGAGGAAGTAAAAGTGCACACCACATTTCGAGATGAAGAAAAACGTTAATAACATGAGATATAAAGGAAAGAGAGAAAGTGAGAAACGGGGTTATAGTGGCATGGGTAAGTAATGTTGATCTGACACAGTTCAAAGCTGCCACATGATAGGCCATTATATCAATCTGTTTCACACCAGGTATACATGGCTGCAGGCTTTCCGACTGAGCTGAAAAATAGAAACGCACTTGCTCAGTTTACGATTCACAGTTATTCAATAGAAGCCTTATTTTGGGTAGCTCTCTCTCTCTCTCTCTCTCTCACTCTCTCTCTGTCTCTCTCTCAGTTAATTTCTTTGGCTTTCCAAAGGGATGACTTGTCTGCAATGCCTTGATGTTTTAAAACAGTGATTTATTTTTTTTATTTAGGGTCAAAAATAGGTCGCAGGTCTGTTCTGATAGGGATGTGGTCTTATCATATGCAAACAAAAAAATTCAACCATATAATTGTGCAAAGTAAACATAGATCAAAATAGACTTATCAGCTCTTAAAAAATGAGGAGTAAAAACTCTCCATATCCTTTGATGTCAAAGGTTTTGCTTCCAATCAAACAATAGGGATTTTTCATATCTCAAGTAATTGTCTACCCTACATCTTGAACAAACTAGACATTGCTTAAAGGGTAAAACTATACAATTTGACTAGATTTGGCAACCATTTGTCTGTTACTTTACAAGTAAATTACTTAAAATATGGCATTGCAATTTATAGGACTGGATACAATCTTCATTTAATCTATCCCGATAACGATTCTTAAAATCCCAAGATCGATCTTTCATTCTGTGCACAACCACTGCTTGCATATGCAACCAAATTTTGTTTTAATATGACTAAAAATGCAAATTTTCAGATTTCACGCACCAGTGATTGGGTATAGTGGTTAAGCAGTTTAGCAAAGTGATTCTTTTCACTGTGTGTTGAGGGTAAAAGATTAGTTTAACTCGTTCCATGTAACAGCTGTCCAAAGACGAATAAAGTTCATGCCCAAACTCTTAAAATATAGGAACATTAAATGTAGTACTTTTAGTAATTTTTTATTTTAATCTTTAAGTCACTGCAAAAGTGGACAGTGGTGTTGCGTGCATGATTTGGCAAAACCCACATGCGCCAAGACTTAGCGCATGCTTGCACAAAAATACACACACTGTGCATTCCATGATGTAATACACAATACATTTTATGTTTTATTTTAAGGACGTTTACTTTTGTACAAACATTTTGGTACTGTGTTGGGTCGCCACTTAATGCCCTATGTAAAATATCGGTCCTGAAGCAAAAACAGTTGGGAACCACTGCAGTACAGATCAAGAAAGTGTAACTTCTCCTGTGTCCAGATCCTTGAAGTTTCGATTCATCCAGTCAGTCAGCACAAAGTGCTGCACACCACCCAAATCTCCCCAGCATCTGTTCACTTAAAACTCCACACAGTGGACAAGAAAATGACGCAGAGCCACAAGACAGAAAAACAGAGCATATGCAGCATTTTTGACATCTGTAAAACAACCATGACCTTGCTCAGACTATAGTTTCCGGAAAACAAAAAAACAATCGTAGTATCTAGAAGGTGAGCGTGCAAGGACTGTTTAGTTATCCAGCAGTTGGTTTTATTTATGTGTTATTGACGCAAATCAATATGTAGTAAAAGGCAGAGCAGCATGCAGGGTGTGAGATAAGAGACAACACCAGAGAAATGTGCGAAACATTCTGCTGTAAACTATGCAAGTGTGAAAAGTGATTCTGCTGCAGAGAAGGAGAGTATTAATATATTCAAATATTAAGTATCACTTTAACAAATCTGAAGAATCCTTAATCGATCTGAATTAAGCTGAATTTAAATGCAGTGATACCTGCACTACTGTTGAATCTACAGCACCACAGAAAAACAAAAGTATTTATTATGTTAACATTGTATCATTTATAGTATATTTATATAAAGTATAATTTATTTATTTTACTGTAGTTGATAACAACATGTCATGTTGTTTAAGTTCTTTTAATTAATCAGACTTAAAATACCTTTTTAAATAAATGTTAATGCAATCGTAAGTCTATTAATGTTTTAATAGGTTACAACTATATTAGGGTTAGGGTTAGTTTTTCTACATAAGATACATATTGACACACACCCCTTCATTTCAGAGCATCATAACACTTTTCATTGGTCATAGTCACAATAAAGGGGGAGGCAAAAATAATGTTCAACACACACCAATTTCATTACAACAGTCTATGTATTAGCCCTGCAGGGGAACAAACACACACACATGCACTCTCTTATCAGTTCATCATTTTGGACAGCCCTAATTTCAGCCTGTATTGAATCTCCCTATTAAAATAAATTAAGTGTCTTTGATAGACCTTCAGGGGTGGCTCCTTTGTGTCCCACAGGTTTAAAAAAACAAGTTCTACATCTGGCCAATGACCTCCCAGATAAATTAAATTTAAAAATGAGAACGTGAAAACAGATGAACTGCATGTATGTGACTCACCCAAACCACCTTCAGCAAGGTAGCGATCCCTTGCGTAGAGCACGGAGTCCAGCATTGATTCAAACAGCAGGAAGTACCCCTATAGACAAAATTGGGGGAAACAATTTAATGTTCCATATAATATAGCTTAAATTTATCTAAATTGGAGAACTTATTTTAAATAAGTTTGCTACTTAGTCATGGTATCTAAAATAATACAAGACATTCTACTGGATATACACTTACTGAGCACTTTATTAGGAACACCAGTACACCTACTTATTCATGCAATTATCTAATCAGTAACACTCTGTGTGGCAGCAGTGCAGTGCATAAGATCAAGCAGATATGGGTCAGGAGCTTCAATTAATGTTCACATCAACCATCAGAATGGGGAAAAAAATGTGATCTCAATGATTTCAACCGTGGCATGATTGCTTGTGCCAGATGGGCAGGTTTGAGTATTTCTGTAACTGCTGATCTCCCAGGATTTTCACGTACAACAGAGTTTACTCAGAATGGGACCAAAACAAAAAACATCCAGTGACCGACAGTTCTGCAGATGAAAATGCCTTGTTGATGAGAGAAGTCAACAGAGAATGGCCAGACTGGCTGGAGCTGACAGAAAAGCTACGGTAACTCAGATAACCTCTCTGTACAAATCTAGTGAGCAGAATAGCATCTCAGAATGCACATGACGAGCCTTGAGGTGGATGGGCTACAACAGCAGAAGACAACTTCGAGATTTTATATTAAAAAAAAAACAGGATTCTATGTAGGTTAAAAGCATACTAGTGGTGTTTGCGAAGGCTATTACTGTGGATCATACTTCTGATTAGAGTCTTTGTTAGAAACCTCAAACAAAAAGTATTAAACTGAGGCACTTAACTAGTCCTGCACAATTTTGCAACAGAGCTAATTCATATCTAATAGCTATTAAATTTCGAAGTAAACAGACATGCGATTTTTGCCTTGGTGGACAATCAAACACGAAGAAATAATTCCGCCTACCTGAACCACAACTAGTGACCAGTATATCATAAGTCGCGTTTATACTATCGGGTCAAATAAGAGCGTGCTAGTGCATGCCAGGGCCAGTTTGCGTTCCCACTGTCACTTCTGAGGCTTCATCGTGCCTCATCTTGCCCAATGGACAAAGCGATGTCCAAAGAAATTACTTTCCATGGTTCAGTAAACTTTCATAGATGGTGTGCTGGGACATCATCCCGCTGTTAGTGGAGAGACCACTCGGGACACCATAGCAGCTACAGTCAATGAGTTCTCAAAACGAACTTATCTTGCTGTTTACATTCAATATAAACTCGATATTGTAGATAACTAGAAAACATGATACCTCAGCTTGAGCTTCCTTCTTGGTTGTGAAATGGGCGGGGTGTGTGACTTTGGCACCACAGCAGTATGTTAAGGGTGGGCTTTTGGGCAACGTTGCAGAGTTATTGGCCTGATGGTGGAATGCAGACTGATTTTGGTCAAGGTCCGAGGCTATTGGTCCCGACTGGCCAGTTGATAGCCCTGGCCCGATAGTGGAAAAACGGCTAGAGACAACATGGGGGTGGCCACTTCTGATTGAGCCAATAAGCAACCCATAACATAGAACATCCTAGCAAAGCAATGCACTGAAACCCACTACATACGTCATAGAAACTGCATAGAAACACCCTGGCAACCACTCACAACACCCTATCGTAATGCCGAAAAATTTTACACAAGCAAGCAAGCGTCACTGACATTTCCTCTGAAAAATTTTAAAATGTAGTTTCAGGACTAATGTTGTCAATCAGCTTTTCATCTTAAACATTCTCTTCTGGCTCTCACACATTCCCACACATGTAGCCACAAACACATCCACACAAATATCGAAGACCTCTGGATTTATGACAGCTCAGCACAGCACCCTCTTTAAACATATGCACGGCCAACCAGCATTCTGTTTCATTGCACTGACCTCTGACTGACACTGGTTTTGCATGAATAGATGGCACATCACCCTTTATTATTCTATTACTGCTGAACTGCAGCTTTGGCCACATTTTATTGGCCTCATTCTGGACAGCAGCTCAGACAACCATGAGTCAAACAATGCTGCTTCAAGTAATCTTGAACAGAGGCATAATCAATTCTATAAGATGGACGTTTCATAGAGGATGAGGAGCAACATTCTTCATCAGAATGGTCTTCAAAAGTTGCTTTGGAAAAGCTAATTGTCATAGTATACATATATCTATCTTACGTAACTTATATATTAGCTACTGTGGGAACCACATATTTATCATATACACATTCAGATGCTAGAAGAACTAAACCTAAATAAGCAGATGTGGTTGCAGCTCTGATTTGCATAAAAAAACAAGGTGATGCAATTGGCCGATGATTTGGATTTGCCCACTTCATTATTGCATTTTCAAATAATTTGAAATAGTACGTCCATTTTGCATAAATAAGCTATTAAACAAAGATTTTGATATTTTTGGGGTGATACCATACATTTCAAAGCTATGAAGCCTACACTGTACAGTTTGTGTTGAGAATGGATCATGAAGGTACAGAATACATTCCATACTACATTTTAAATCCTTTAGGCAATTTTGGAAAAAAATGTCCCCTATTGTTGAGCATGACTCACAAATAGCCAAGCATTTGTAATGAAAGTTTTCTATTGTTGAAGGTTAGATGGGCAATGTTGTGTTGCATAGGCTGAGGCTGACTGGACCAGCACCCTGAGAGGCCATGCAGTGACAGCAACTCACACTGGATCTCTCTGGGTCATTTTTAAGCAGACTTAGCATTAGAGTGATGGCTAAGCTTCTCCGTGGTGTAATTTACAACCCAATTTCACAGGCGGCTGCCTCCACTGCAGTGTGTGTGTGAGAGAGAGGGAGAGAGAGTAGAGAGGATGAGGGAAGGTGGGGGATGTATATTTAAATAACTAATATATATATATATATATATATATATATATATATATATATATATATATACATAAATATATATACACAAATATATATACACACACACACAACTTTTTCCTGACTTCTCCATGGGCGGCGCAATCACAGCGAGCTACATCCTATCGATTTGTTGTTCCACCTATTTGTTGTTATTGCACGATCATCGGAGGCTCTTGAGGAATATGTGCTGTTAGAGGATGTTAACAACTAAAGGTGGCTTAAGAAATTAATGGAAAATGAATGCTACAACAATAAACCCACCCAAAAGCTGTCAATGCCTGTAACTTTGAGTCAAACCAGATGCAATAAGCAGAGGTTGCATTAACATATTTCTCACATAATTCTGTTAAATCAACTTGTTAGTGATTTAACAAGGAGTGTTTCACCGTTTTTGACTGTCGATATTGATTATTTCAATGCTTGGTAATGTGAATAAGTTGCGAACCGGAAGTCTGTAGCATCCGCATTTGGAGTACGGTAATTTACGCCCGTGAAAATATATATATATATATGTGCATATATATATATATATATATATATATATATATATATACATATATATATACACACATATATATACACACATATATATATATATACATATATATATATATATATATATATATATACACACACACACCGATCAGCCACAACATTAAAACCGCCTGCCTTATATTGTATAGGTCCCCTTCATGCCGCCAAAACAGCACAGAATAGCATTCTGCGATGATATTGTTCTCACAACAATTGTACAGAGCGGTTATCTGAGTTACCGTAGACTGACAGTTTGAACCAGTCTGGCCATTCTCTGTAGACCTCTCTCATCATCAAGGCATTTCCATACACAAAGCTGCCGCACACTGGATGTTTTTTAATTTTGGCACTATTCGGAGTAAACTCTAGAGACTGTTGCTTGTGAAAATCCCAGGAGATCAGCAGTTACAGAAATACTCAAATCAGCCTGTCTTGCACCAACAATAATCCATGCGATTATCTAATCAGCCAATCATGTGGCAGCAGTGCAGTGCATAAAATCATGCAGATACATTCAGGAGCTTCAGTTAATGTTCACATCAATAATCAGAATGGGGAAAAAACTCAGATAACCACTCTGTACAATTGTGGTGTGAAGAATATAATCTTAGAATGCTATTCTGAGCTGCGGGTTGGTGCTGTTTTGGCGGCATGAAGGGGACCTACACAATATTAGGCAGGGAGTTTTAATGTTGTGGCTGATTGGTGTGTGTGTGTGTGTATATATATATATCATATATACACACACAAGAAGTACAAGTATTTGTAGACATTAACATGTGTGTGTGTGTGTGTGTGTGTATATATATATATATATACACACACACACACCTCTGACTGGGCTCATTCACAAAGTTTTCTGTTAAGTTAAAACTGGACTATATGCTCCCTTTCTTATTGTGACTGGGTAACATTTACTATAACTTTTAATCCCTTTGTGTTTCACAAAAGAAAGAAATCGTGAGGGTAAGTAAATAATGACAAAATGTTTTGGCTGAACCATCACTTTAAGGCAAAGCTTTTCTTTATTTATTTTTTATAACACTTAATGTTTAAACATTTATTAGTAGTGCAAAATGTATTTGCATAATTGTAGTTGAGAATATTCATTCATCAGTCGTTCTGAGTCTATGGTGGCAGCGGCACAATTATAAGCACTTGGCAACATATGGATTGACAGATATAAGCGTTATATTTTTTTATAAAAGACAAAGTAATACTTTTTTCTTTATTAAGTTCAGTGTTTCCTTGTTGACTCCTTTTTCTACATTTCTACAACTCTCACACATTACTCAGGGACTAATTCATGTCTGCCTTAAACTTATAATAAGGTTGTATTGCAAAAGATAAAAACAAAAGATCCAATAACACACACTGGTGGTAAAGAGTCTCATTGCAACATTAAAAGCTGGATGTGGCCAAAATTCAGATCCATTCATTTAGCCACTTGGAGCCGGGGCAGAATTACATGAATGCAAGGCAAGGCAAGGCAAGGCAAGGCAAGGCAAGTTTATTTATATAGCACATTTCATACACAATGGTAATTCAAAGTGCTTTACATAGAAGAGATTAAAATAAAAATAAAAAAATAAGAATAATTGAAACAGTTTAGAATAAAATAAAATAAAATACAGTACAAAAAGTCGGACACACAGTGGCACAGTGCTCATTCAGTAAATGCACAGCTAAACAGATGTGTTCTGAGTCTGGATTTGAATGTGACTACTGTAGGAGCACATCTGATCTCTTCTGGAAGCTGGTTCCAGCTGCGGCTGGCATAATAGCTAAAAGCAGACTCTCCTTGCTTAGAGTGAACCCTTGGTATTTCTAGCTGATGTGATCCTAATGATCTGAGTGATCTGTTGGGTTTATATTCAGTGAGCATATCTGCAATATATTGAGGTCCTAGCCCATTGAGTGATTTATATACCAGTAATAATACTTTAAAATCAATCCTAAATGTAACTGGGAGCCAGTGTAAAGACCTGAGGACTGGTGTGATATGTTCATATTTTCTGGTTCTGCTCAGAATCCTGGCAGCAGCGTTCTGTATGAGCTGCAACTGTCTTATGGTCTTTTTGGGAAGGCCAGTGAGGAGTCCATTACAATAATCCACCCTGCTGGTGATGAAAGCATGCACAAGTTTCTCTAGGTCTTGACTGGAAACAAAGCATCTAATTCTTGCAGTATTTTTCAGATGATAGTATGCTGATTTAGTTATTGCTTTGACATGACTACTGAAACAAAGATCTGACTCTAGAGACACACCAAGATTCCTGACTTGATTTTTAGTTGTATGACTCCTAGCGTCAAGGTATGCATTCACCTTGAGAACTTCATCTTTGTTTCCAAACACAATGACTTCAGTTTTGTCTTTGTTTAACTGAAGAAAGTTTTGGCACATCCAACTGTTTACTTCATCAATGCATTGGCACAGGGAGTCAATGGGGCTGTAATCGTTAGGTGATAGGGCTAAGTAGACCTGTGTGTCATCTGCATAGCTGTGGTAAGCAATTTGGTTCTTTTTCATTATTTGGCCCATTGGGAGCATATACAGGTTGAACAGGAGTGGCGCAAGAATTGAGCCTTGAGGGACTCCGCATGTCATGGACGTCCACTCAGACTTATGGTCTCCTATACTCACATAATAACCTCTCCCTTCTAAGTATGACCTGAACCATTTTAGGACCATCCCAGAAAGCCCCACCCAGTTTTCCAGCCTGTCAAGAAGTATGTTGTGATCAACAGTGTCAAATGCAGCACTGAGGTCGAGTAGTACCAGTACTGATAATTTGCCTGTATCAGTATTTAAGCGAATATCGTTTATTATCTTTATGAGCCTGTCTCTGTGCTGTGATGCGATCGGAAACCAGATTGAAAATTGTCAAAGTATCCATTTGAGTTCAAGAATTTGTTCAGCTGATTGAAGACAACTTTTTCAATGATCTTGCCTATGAAAGGAAGATTTGAGATCGGCCTATAGTTGCTTAATATGGTCTTATCCAGATTGCTCTTTTTCAAGAGGGGCTTGACACTGCAGTTTTCAGGGAGTTTGGAAAACTCCCAGAGAGAAGTGAGGAGTTTATCACTTCTAGGAGATCTGCTTCTAAACAGTTGAACACACTTTTGAAAAAAGATGTGGGAAGTGCATCAAGGGCGCAGGTTGATGTTTTAAGGTGCTGTACGGTTTCTTCCAAAATTTTGCCATCAATTTCTTTGAAATCAGACATAGTAACTACTTTCTCAGGTTGTGGTTTGATTTGAATGACCGCAGCACAACTCAAGGATGTGCTGATCACCTTTCTGATATTATTGATTTTTTCAGAGAAGAAAGAAGCAAACTCACTGCACTTGCTGTCTGACAGCATTTCACTGGGAATCTGGCTTGGGGGGTTTGTCAGTCTCTCTACAGTCGCAAAAAGAGTGCGTGTGTTGTTTTAGTTGCTGTTTATAATATTCGAGAAGAAAGTCTGTCTAGCATTGCCTAGTTCCATATTAAAAGCATGGATGCTGTCTTTGTAGATGTTATAATGGACTACAAGTTTTGTCTTCCGCCACATGCGCTCTGCTTTTCTGCATTGTCTTTTCATATTTTGCACTGCTGTTGAGTTTCTCCAAGGTGCTTTTTGTCTTCCACTCTTCTTCCTGACTTTCACAGGAGCAATATCATCAATTACACTTTTAACTTTTGAGTTAAAAGAATCAAGGAGAAAATCAACAGAGTCAGCAGATATACTTGGTGTTAAAGATATAGCCTTCATAAATAGTACACTAGTGTTCTCATTTAAGCATCTCTTCTTGACAGACACAGATCTAGCTTCAATGGCAGGAGAGATCAATATATCAAAGAAAACACAGAAATGATCAGACAGCGCTACATCCTTAATAACAATCGATGAAATGTTTAGACCCTTACTGATAAGTAAATCTAGAGTGTGTTCATGATTGTGTGTGGGTCCATGTACATGCTGAGTCAGATCAAAAGTTTTTAAAACAGTTATGAGTTCTTTTGTCATATTGGTTTCTGCATTATCTATGTGAATGTTAAAGTCTCCAGCAATGGCAAAACAGTCAAACTCTGAGGTAATTGTTGATAACAGTTCTGTAAAGTCCTCAGCGAAGGCTGGAGAGTATTTTGGAGGCCTGTAAATAATGATAAGTAAAATGCGTGGAGCACCTTTTAACACACTACCCAGATATTCGAAAGACGGGTAATTCCCAAATGATATTTGCTTACATTGATAGACATCTTTAAAGAGAGCAGCTAAACCCCCACCTCTCCTACCTTCTCTGCAGACACTCAAATAAGTAAAGTTAGGAGAGGATGTTACTAATGAAATGCTAATGAAAAATGGACAGCAGAATTCATGCACATTAAATTCATTACCCCATAAGCACACTCACTCACAAAGACACACATGCAGATGAACACTACTTTTTTTATTTTGATTTTTCTGGATGGAGCAGATGTTTCACTATGATACAGTTTGCATTAAAATAAATAAAAGAAGTTTCATATTACTTCAGCAAAAAAAAGAAAAAGATAAACCTCTGCTAAAACACGGATCAATTAACTAGAGCATGTTGCTGTCGTTGGTTTCCTGTGAACATCAGAGAATAGTGTTAGTCTGTCCCAAAGTGGCCATCTGCTCAATAAACACCTGGCATCAGCAGTATTCAACCAATGCCAACGTCATGAGCATTCAATGAACGGTCCTTCGCATTTACAGCACAACAATATCAATCCAGCTCCCAGGGGCTGTTTAATCTCTTGTTCCCTCACTCACTTTGACATTTGACAAATCCAAAGCCAAAAATTGCAAACACATAAATTATTAAGGCCACACAATGTAATAAATTGATTGTATTGTAACTAAAATGTCTCATTATCACCCATCCTATGAGGGGGATCGAGAAATGTCATGACTACGATTTGAACACAGTGCAAATCATAAACAGTGATTCCCAACCAGAGGTATGCAAGCAGGTTCAGGGGGTACCTGAAAATAATTGGATTTTGCTATGTTGGACCTAACAAAATGTTAAATTATTATTTAAGGATTAAAACAAAAATAAGGATTAGGGATGGGTAAAAAAATTATGTTTTTACTGCATGCTGAGAGTAAAGGTTTTACTTGTCCTGTATACTGTATGCCCAAAGTTGAGATCCACACAAAAAGATTGATGCGCTAAAGAAACGTTCTGTGCTCACTGGCTAAACAGCCACTAGTCTAAAAGAGTCAGTACCATTTTAGCTTTTATTATTCATATCAACATGATTAAATTCAATTTGAAGACATAATTTTGACTGATGGAATACAGAGTTTGTAAAATTGTATTAAATGTGACCAGAATTATTTAAAACTATTGATGAAATTTGTAAAATGTATATTTTGTAAAGTACTAAATTAGAAGATCTCCTATATAATTTACAGCATGAGCTGAGTGAGATTTTTTTTCCATATGCAAGCAAAATGGACAGATGTGAATATTTATGATTAATTAAATTAATCAGCATATCTTGTGGGGGCCTGGGTAGATCAGCGAGGATTGATGCTGACTACCACCTCTGGAGTCGCGAATTTAGGGTGTGCTGAGTGACTCCAGCTATGTCTCCTAAGCAACCAAATTGGCCCGGTTGCTAGGGAGGGTAGAGTCACATGGGGTAACCTCCTCGTGGTCACTATAATGTGTGGTTCTCTCTCTCTCAGTGGGGCGCGTGGCGAGTTGTGCATGGATGCTGCAGAGAATAGCGTGAGGCCTCCACATGCGCTACGTCTCTGCGGGAACACGCTCAGAAAACCATGTTATAAGATGCACGGATTGCCAGTCTCAGACGCAGAGACAACTGAGATTCGTCCTCCACCACCCGGATTGAGGCGAGTCACTACGCCACCATTAGGACTTAGAGTGCATTGGGAATTGGGCATTCCAAATTGGGGAGGAAAGGTGAGAGAAACAAAAACTGCATATCATGTCATTAATTTGATTCATTTAAATCAATTGACAGCCCTACTTAAAACCAAAGTATGAGATTACCTATCTTTATTTTATCAAGTTAGTGACATGATTTGTCTTAGAGAGTAAAAATATAACAAGAATTAATAAAAAACAACAGTTTTTGCTTTAAGTACAGCTACCTCACATTCCAAAGATGTAATTTTATTAAAGACACACAAATGGTACTACATGTGTGTGTGTCTGTGTGGGTGTGTGTGTGTGTGTGGGGGGGGGAGTACTGAGTAGTAAATGTAGAATTTTGTACAAGAATATTCAAATGAGGCAAGCCCCATATTTCTATGGTTAATTTTAGTAGGACAATGGATGCTGGAAAGCTTATTTGTTGATCCAAGTAACCATTGTGGGAAACACAGGCTGGGTTTATCACAGTGTAACATAGAAAGAAAGTCAAAATCTTGATGGACTCTGAGAACGGCAGGAAATGAAAAGTCTTAAATCTATTATATTTTGCTCAAAGAGTGATAGGAGCTCCCTTACAATTTAGCTAAACACAATATACATGTCTTTTTTTTTCCTCCTTTTTTCTCCCCAATTTGGAATGCCCAATTCCCAATGCACTCTAGGTACTCGTCGTCGTGTAGGGACTCGCCTCATTCAGGGTGGCGGTGGACGAATCTCAGTTGCCTCCACATCTGAAACCGTCAATCCACGGATCTTATCATGTGGCTTGTTTAACGTGCTACCACGGAGACCTAGTGCTTGTGGAGGCTCCACACAATTCTCTGCGGCATCCATGCACAACTCACCACGCACCCCACCGAGAGCGAGAACCACGTTATAGCGACCACGAGGAGGTTGCCCCATGTGACTCTACCCTCCCTAGCAACCAGGCCAATTTGGTTGCTTGGGAGACCTAGCAGGAGTCACTCACCATGCCCTGGATTCAAACTTGCGAATCCAGGGGTGGTAGTCAGCGTCTTATCTTTTTTTTAACAAGAGTATCTGGGCCTATTCCAGTTATGTAAAATTTTCAAAATGTAATGTAAATTCAACACTCATTGACCACTTTATTAGGAACACCTACATATTCATGCAATTATCTAATCAGCCAATCATGTGACAGCAGTGCAATGCATAAAATCATTATGACATGGGTCAGGAGCTTCAGTTAATATTCACATCAACCATCAGAATGGGGAAAAATGTGATCTCAGTGATTTTGACCAAGCCATGATTGTTGGTGCCAGACAGGCTGGTTTGAGTAATTCTGTATCTGCTGATCTCCTGGGATTTCCACACACAACATCCTCTAGAGCAGTGGTTCTCAACCGGTGGGGCGCGAGTAGGCTACGATGGAAGGGACATTTTTTTTATCACTAAACTACTGTCATAAAAAGTTATACATATACATAACTCCTGAATAAAAATTAAAATGTGTTTGGACTGATTTAAAAAAAAAAGTTTTGAACAAATTTGGCGCAAATGCAGGTGATAAGCATAAGCGGTTTCATTAAGCGAGTCATTGAGTCGTTCATTCAAACGATTCGTTCAAACGGCCGATTCATCAAGAATGAGACAGATGTTTGTGAATGGGTCATTAAATCTTTGACTCAACCGATTCGTTCACAACACTGAATCATTCAAAACACCACTGAGTATTGCTGTGAGATGCGCTATGGCTATGCTGTGATCTTTGTTTGGATTCATCGGATCTATTTTCGCTGCTAAAATAGACCAAAACAGTCATTATTTCGTCTAAAATGTAAGTGACTTAATATTATTAACTTGTTTGTTGAACTGTCATATGAAATCAGTGTCACATTTGTGAGGTGATGGTAAATTAAGTGATGGTCAATTGTCAGCTCTCTTGGTCGTCAGGTCGTGTGATGTATGTTGCTGAACTGTATTCAAATGTTATAAATATAAAAACACCACATTTTGAAATTTAACTGCAGTGTGTCAATTTAGTTTATTTGTGTGTGCTGCGCTCATAGACTTTAGAAAACGGCGCTCATTTGTTTGATTTCAACCTGTCTTTGCAAGGCCGCGAAACTCATATTTTGCTCCTTGCAGACAAAGTGCACGTCTTCACAAAAAAACTAGACCTCTGGCATGGCCGCATCAGTCGAGGGAACTGCGCCATGTTCCCCAGCCTTGCAGACTTTATCACTGATGCAGGCACATCACACGATTTCTCCTCCCTATTTCAATCAGCGTCTGAGCACCTGTCAGCAATGAGAAAACAATTTGCGATGTACTTTAAAGAGGATTATCGCTCTTTTGCGTGGGTTCGAGATCCGTTTGTGTGCACAGCAAACAAGCTATCAATTGATATGCAGGAACAGCTTATTGAGCTGAAGAGTGACAGTAGACTGAAGGAACTCTTTAGCTCCTGCCCTCTTTCGTCATTCTGGGCAGCACTGATGCAGGAATACCCTGAACTCTGTGGTGTCGCCTTGAAGATTCTCCTTCCTTTCGCGTCGACATACTTGTGTGAGGCAGGATTCTCAAAAATGACTGCACTCAAAATGAAATACCGCAATCGTGCACAAATCGAGGATGATTTGAGGCTATGTTTATCAAACATTGAGCCAAGAATTGAGGATCTTTGCAAGGCAAAGCAGGCTCAGGTCTCACATTAACATCACCTACCAGCAAGCTTCTGTAAAAAATGCAGATGATGCCTACTATTAGGCCTAGTAATAATAACAATAATAAAGCATAAATTAATATTAGAGGTCTGGTGCCAAATCCCAATTATAGCAATAGCCTAGTAATGATGATAGGCCTACTACTTCTCATAATAATAATGCCTGCAAGCTCACATTAGAAGTCTGGTGCTACTGCCGCTAATAATAATAATAATAATAATAATAATAATAATAATAATAATAATAATAATACATGGGGCGGGGCGGGGGGCACTGGGGCCCCAACTGCAATGAACCAGCTTTGGGGGGGCCCAGCTTGCAAAAGGTTGAGAACCCCTGCTCTAGAGCGGTGTTTTCCAACCACTGTGGCGTGAAAAATTGTCAGGTGTGCTGTGGAAAATTATAAAATTCCACAAAATAAATAAAAGCAAAAAAAATAATTTCAGGGATCCAAACTCCTCACCATTTGGAGAAATTTGCCATTTTGAAACCATAATTGGTCACTTTTGTTATTGAGAAGAGCAATGATTAATGTGCAAATGTGACTGACATTTATATGCGTTTCACATGACTCACGTCAGTGCTGCAGAATACATACAAGTCTATGAAGTGACGTCACTTTACACCAAAGTGTTTTTCACACAAACGTTTTTGTCTTTGTGAGTACTAAGCAACAAGAAATATTTACAAACTGTCAAAATTTGTGAGCAGACATTGAATGACTCCTGTACTGAATGACTTTTAATTAAATATTACCTTATCGTTTATGAATATCAGAGACCCCAGTTATTGAACTAATTTAAATTCACCAAGAAAACGCTTAGACCTAAATATAAAGTCCTTTTATTACTTTCTGCTATCAAAGCAACTGCAAGCTTTCTTTCCTCTCTTCCAAATACATGTTTTCAACGTTTATTGTGCACATCTCCCACTTTTTTATGTGGCAAACTTTAAAATTGCCCCTCTGCGACACTTTCTGCAACTCTTGTCTTGTGGAGGGCAATGCAGTGCTTGACACTGGCGATGAATGGAGCGTTGACGCCTCAACTCAACTCATGTAAAATGTGCTTTACAATGATGAAAGAAAATTATTGAAACTCAAAATGATTATTATTTGTCTATTATTGTGGTCTTTTCTGATAAAAGCCATGCTCAGCAGTTTAAATAGGCTACTGTAGGAAAATAATACCGTAGATCTGCTTTGTGTTTATAATTCTTATACTGAAGTCAGTAGATTGTAGCCATGTATGTTTTAAAAAAGATGAAGGTTAAGACATTATTGAAACTCACTATTATTAGACTATTATTGTCTCTTTGGATATAAAATAATGCTCAGACTAAAGGAAGACTATAGATCTGCTTTGTTCTTTTAATGCTTAAACACTATAAAGTCTCTTGGTAGATTTCAGTCATGAAAACTCAAAAAGATTCACCGACTCACTCAGAGCACATAAGATGATAATTTGTCGCTACCTAGTGACATTTCCAGAAGGGGTCACTGAACTAATCCGTTAATAAAATGTAACAAATTTGTGATGCAGAAGTAAGCCTTACCAAAATACTCTTTATTTTGCAGCTAATTCTGCACTATTGTAAACTTGAATAAACTTGAATCACTAAATAGCTTGATGCTTTTAGCTTATTCTTTAAAAAACATGGACCAGTGATTGTCTTTTATTTTTTCACTCCTCATGAGTTTGCATCTGTGTAATTTGTTGTGGCATTGCAAGAACAAATGTACAAATTAGAAAAAGCTAATTTTTCTTTTTTTTCATTAGCACTCTTCCCACCTGTGTCCTCACACAGCGTAGCCTACCTAGGTGACTTTTTTTTTTTTGCATAGAAGAATTTCAAACATTACAAAAATATGCTACTAAGATGGACAGAAAACATGGATAAGGTCTTGAAAAGGAAAAATATTGACGATGGTTAGCCTATGTGGGATAGCGGTGCGCCAAATAATGTTTTAGTCGTAAAAAGTGTGCCGTGGCAGAAAAAAGGATGGGAAAAACTACTCTAGAGTTTAATCAGAATGGTGCCAAAAACAAAAAAGCATCCAGTGAGTGCCAGTTCTACAGATAGAAACACCTTGTTGATGAGAGAGGTCAACAAAGAATGGCCAGACTGGTTCTAGCTGACAGAAAGGCTATGGTAACTCAGATAACCACACTGTACAATTGTAGTGATCAGAATAGCATCTCAGAAAGCACAACATGGCAAAATTTGAAGTGGATGGGCTACAAAAGCAGAAAACCACATCGGGCACTTTATTAGGACCATGGTGCTTCTAATAAAGTGCTCAGAGAGTGTATTTATCAAAATGAATACTTTTGATTACAAAATCAAGTGGAATAATAAGCAATTAGCCCTGCAGACAAAATTCAGAGTATGTTTGCTTGTGTACGTTTTTGCATGTGGCAGGTTAGCTGAAGGCTGTGGACGGAGTGACTGATTGCAGCTGTCTTCTCCTATGACAGATAAGACTCTATCAAGAGACAACGAGACCAAAGATGTGACCTGCCATAAATTCAACTTGACCAGTGCCACACACAGCAGCTCATATTCCAAGAGTACGTAATATCTAAACAAAAAACTTACGCTTAAACTGTCATGTTAATTTCGAGGCACTGGACTAGAGAAATTGCAACATGTATAACAGAAATGGATGTAGGAAAAATTAGTTGTAAAATTAATATCTATTTTTGCAGCTTCTCGCATCAGACTCGGGTGATTTTACTTAACATTCTTTTTGGAACTCAAGCAGTTCTTTAACATTTTTAAGACTTTATTACTTTACTCTGGAAAAACTTCAAAACGAATGTTTACTACTTGACCAGGGTTGGTGTCATTTTTTTTTGTGACTTTCACACGATGGCATGACAGAACAGCGCCATGAACCCGTTACAAGGTCAATCCCTCTAGAGGCATCTAAGGTTAAGTGCCTTGCTCAAGGCCGCAATGGTTATAGCTCAAGGCTCACCGTTTGCAAGGTTCAAACCTGCAACCATTCAGTTTACAGCTAAGATCTTTAACCAATAGTCTATTACCACATAATTAAGGAATGTCCACTAGACTTTTGTCTATATAATTGTAGACACAATGTTTTTCCATTCTTTAGCTGCTCAGTTGTATATCTGCCAGTGTAAACTCTGCAAAGACCCAGTTTATGTCCAACGTGCAGAGTGAACTAAGACCTGATGTAAAAATGTAAGAATTGTTAGGGCTGTAAACAATAAGCACATTTACATGCACAGCAATACACTGATAATGAACAAAATGTTGATAATTTAGAAAATGTAAGAAGCCAGCGTTTACATGAATTTTGAAATAATGGAATTATTCTATGCTTTTTAATGTCAAAACATAAACAGGCATGTGCACAACACTCATGTACATTGGATAAGCAAGTAAGAACACCGGTAAAGTGTTTACATTCAGAGCGAAATCATGACAATGGGCAAAAAACTACATGTGCGTGCTAACCATTTTTTTCTTAACGGTATATGATGTTATTCCAGTAAATGAAATCCATTTAAGGCGTTTACATGACCTTACATTTTGTCTGATTATTTAAGCATAAACGGTGTAAGACCATGCCATGTAAACATGCTCAATCTCCCACTACCATAACTATGTCAATAACTGATGAGCACACTTATCAATCAGTCTCAAGTAGTGTTAGGAAGTCTAATAGAGGCCAAGATCTAGCCCTAACTGGCTTTTCTAAAATACACATTGAATCTGAAGAAATCTAAATTGATCGTTATCTTCAAGTAAAATAGAAGGTGCATGGTTATTTTTAGGGTGCCAAATTTCAGTTGCAAAATCCACATATTTTACACTAGTTTACACAAGCTAACTTTTGACAACAGTAAGGCAAATCTTTTGATCTGCTTTGTAATGCTCTCATAAGACTTTATAAATACCTTATGTATGCAAAAAGATGCCAGCTGTTCTCGCAAACCAGCTCTAAAAAGCCATAAAGTTGAAAGAAGTGTGAT
The DNA here is from genome assembly GCF_025860055.1 of Xyrauchen texanus. NCBI lineage: Eukaryota > Metazoa > Chordata > Actinopteri > Cypriniformes > Catostomidae > Xyrauchen > Xyrauchen texanus. The sequence continues at coordinate 16,980,221 of NC_068277.1, read as the reverse complement.
TCACCAAACTATCTCATGATCAAATGACCAACAAATACTTGATGTGGTTATTGCTGTATAAAGTGGCTTGCGCGTGTACTAGTGTTTACTAGTTGCCAAGTAAAAATGGGCCAGCTCATTAATTGGTGTTATAAATGGTGCAAAGAACAATCACATACCACTCGCTTATAGTTTCTGTCAGCCTCTGGATGACACTTGATTAGTTTACCAACAGTTCACATTTTGGCTTGTATGTGTACACTTTAAATGAACTCAGATCAAACCATCTCACATGTCCACTTTTAACCTGCTTTATGAACGCAAAGCACTCCAGGTTCACTTTATTTTCACTTTCGCATAATTTCAAATATATGTGGCCATTGCAAGTAATTATAAAATCTCCATGTGTAGAACAAGCGTGACTAAAATTAATGTGATCCACAAAAAGTCGACACAGACCCAGCGCAGAACCAATTGACTAGTCAGTTCAATGCTAAAAGGTAGCAATTTATTAATAAAACAGGCTCTCGTCATCTAATTTCAGCAGGAATAGGTTTAAGCAGTGAAGCGTCCTCACATTTCTAAGAGGTGTAACCGAGGACTGAAAAGCCATATTGTTTGACATGATGGATCATCCTGTGACAACTTTTATTTAGCCTTCCTCTAATTCACTTCTTCTCTCTTCTACCTCGCCATTGGCAGAAACCATCCCTCTCTTTCTTTTTCTTTCAGCCCCTTAATCTAATCCAGTCTGTTTGTTTTGCTGGGTGTTAAAGTATAGATCATTTGTGTGAGTTATTTAATGACATTCCAGTGGCTCAAACCCGTCTCTCGCTGCCAGACGACATCTCGTTATTCTAAAAATTACCTCCACTGATTTATTGATTCCTTTTCTGTCTCCTTCTTACAAGTGCACACACAAACTCAAGACAGTGCAGAAGTAGGACAGTCAACCACCTGGGAGAAAGGTTTCTTGATAGACTCGGTGAAAGACATTAAAGAAGATGAGACATTTTGGACTGGAGGTGCACCAATGATGCCAGTTTTCCAAAGCCAATACTTTATACCATGTTTTTGGTTAAATGTATAGCTCATCGTTAATAGTCCTCTGCTTAAGAGAACATAGCCACAGCAGCAACAAGCACTGATGGCAAAAAGAGAATAAAAGTAGTAGTTGGCATGCTCAGTTTTTTAATGTAGAGTAACACATTTAGAGACAAATCTCCATTGTAAAAAAGGTAGTATTACATGATCTATACTACACATAAATGAAAAAGTTTTTATATATAAAAGTTTGATTTCACACATCGTAGCATTTCGTAAATTGGCAAAACACAATCCATAATGCAAAACGCGTTAATAATGTGTTGCATTCACAGCGCTACAGCAAAGGCCGATATAGTGACTATAATCTGCATTTGTGTACTTGTATAAGAGTATGTTTATGGCCTAAATATTTGTACTCGTACTGTTGTTTTATATTGCAATGATGTTACCAACTAGTTCTTTAGGAATGGTTTTGTTCACTAAAAGTATCAACTAATATTGGTGCTCTACATTAATATGTGTAGTCAGACATAGTATAGGACATGTGCACTAATTTGATTTCTACTGCCAACCTGTCTGGATAAATTTTCAGATAAATAACATCAATAAACAAATTTCAATATGAACCCCAAAGAAAAACATAAAATAAATATTTCTTGAGGTTTAAATGGACAAAAATTGAACACTTTATCCATGACTAAACTCCACACACAATTCTAAAGATTATAATCTTTATTAACATTTTATTAAACATCTTTTTGCTTGATTTCTGTTTGAATGCAATATGAACTTAACTTACCTTATACTTTAGCTTAATGATAATGCCTTTTATGGAAGCTTGAATCAACTTTTTTTATCTACTATTTGGCATCTAGTCCTTTTAGAATGACAAGTGAGGTATTAAAGGTGGTGGACAGGGTCACTGCATTTTCTGTGGATATATGTCTCTTACTACTCTGTGAAATAAGGTAATTGTAAACCTATTGTTCCATAAAATTTTGAAAAACGATTTTCAGAAAACGGCTGAATGCTTCTCTGGTTTCACAAGGAAATGGTGGCAATACACAAACTTGAAAAGACTTCAGAATGAAATGGACGACACTGCACATACAGTATGATGAAGGGCAGGATTTTTCCACCATTTAGCAAGCCAGAGTTGTAATCAGAAAATAATGTGCTCCACTGACCCAAATCTCAGGTTATTTTTTTCAGTAGCAACACACACACACACACACACACACACACACACACACACACACACACACAAACACAAACACAAACACAAACACAAACACACACACAAACACACACAGGTATGTAGAGGAAAATTCATAGACACTTCCCTCAGGCACTAAGTTTGTTGAATTATAGTCCCAACATGCAACCGAAAAGGGAAAAACATGTATTTTTCACAATTAGCCTGCAAGCGATAAAAAATACAGAGACAGCAAAAAAACGTTTGCAGGTTAAAATCTCATGAGAAGTTCTGGAAGTTTCCAAATTTAGAGAATGGTTCCACCATGTCCTTTTTTGAGCCTATGGCTAGGTGTCTCGAGTGTTATGACCTACTTTTCCCTTTTCCTACTGGAGAGCACATTAAGAGAACTTAAACAAGGGGTGCAGTGTGATACAAGCTTGACCAAATTTCTCACTATTAAATTATAGTGACCAATTCAATGCACCTTTTACTGAATTCTAATTTTTCTCAACATTACACATTACACTGACATTAAACGTCAGTCATATCTTAACAAATGAGAAGTGATGGTTGCCTTCTAAAATATGAAAATGTTCACAGAATATATGCCATTATAGATTATGCCTGCAATTTCTTGTTAATCAATAAACAATGCATCACTGTCTCAGGTTTTCTATATCCTAACACCTGAGCAGGTTTTGAAAGGGGAAATGACTGGGCAGAAATGGATGCTGACATGTCTTTAACCTATCAGCAGAATGGAAGCCAAGACTTTGCTTTATGTCAACTTTTAGGTCACAACCAACTATAATTGCTGCAAAAACTGAGATTCATTAGCACACTTAGTCATTTTTTTTCCCTGTAAGCAGTGTGTTGAAAAATAGCTAAAAACTGCATATTCGATTTTTTTTTTCTCTCTATAGAAAGCATTTTAATATAAAGACTGCAAATGCACAAAACCATTAACTCACCATCCACTCTGAAATGATTATGTCCACATTTTCCACAGGAAGGTCTAGTTCTTCTATTCTTCCCTTGATCAATGTGATAGTGTTTTCCAGTTTATTTGATCTAGGGAACAGCAAGCAACAGAAATAATGGCATTTGCAACATTTTAACAGCACTTGTAGTGTAAGCTGTACTTATATGAAACATTTAATTCAAACAAAATAACTCCATGCTAACAGTTCTTGCTAGAAATGTCCCAACAGTTGGAATGGTTGAAACTGTATATAAAATCTTGAAGTGGAAAATATTAAATACGAAATCAGATTTGAACATCAAATATTAAAGCTAAAATTAAAATGAATTTGAAAACCTGCTTGAAATTCGAGAATGTATTTGAGAACTGCCAGACTTGAATTTTTAACTGTTCAAAACCCATTTTAATTGTAAAAATTTTTTGCCTAACATTCAACTATCAGGGTGACACTTCATGACTTTTCCTAATTTTATTAAATTGATTATAAATCAAATTGAAACTTGATAACATGCCTTTTTTTATTGTACTTATGTTTTTACTTGGTTCAATATGACCCTAAACAGAAAAAACATTACTATAATGGGTAGCAGTCATATTTCTTAGTGCATACCTACTTTATCATAAAACAGAGGATTATCTCACAGGATGATATGACAAGAAATAGAAAGTAAAATAATAGATTACTTATTTAGAAATGAGAAATGTTATCATTTGTACACATACGCCCTTGGGGTTTCTGGTACCCCAAACAAAAAGAATGTAAATCTCAACAAAACATTACATAGAAGTTAATTATAAAATACATGGGACAAGTTTAACAACTCATCTGAGAAAATAAATGTTAGTTACTCTAATATGGCTGGGAGACAATCTCCTCAAACACTTGTGCTCATTTATCCATATCATACACTCCACAACAGACTCACTGGGACAACAATCCTAAGGTTACCAATTCAAGAACACCTCCTTCCATGACCTTTTGCACTAGGGTCAGCAAACTATCGTGCACCTGAATGCTTGTGTGTATGTGTAATAATACACATACTACCCCCCCTTCTATCTAAATGATCGTCCCCTTTTGACCAGTAACCCGGAGCATCAATCTCTCTAAATACTCCATTATCATGACAGCTAATGTTACTAGGGACAGAGTCATTACTCAAGGCTGCGGAGCACATTTCTGCCCAGCCGATCCTTATCTCGGCACCTCCACGCTATCACACTCTTCCAGGATCCCATTGTAGCATTCCCCTCCTTCTCTGGACTGTCTTGAGTAGGGAAACACTAATCTCATTACTGGGTTAATTTAGAGGACAATGTCAGCTACAGAGGGTGGAAAAAGGAGGGGGGAAATTGAGATACTTAATACAATCCTCAAAATCCAGTTTCCTTACTTAATTTAAGCGAAATTATCAAAGAATATTGATCTGTTGAGATAATGATTGGATTTATGCTTCTAAGTAATAATGACAGACTGGATTATCCACCAAAATACTAGTTTGTCAGGAGTTAAACTTTTAATCCTAGGAAATAAATTCCTAATTCTAAAGATTATGTGAGGATTATCCGGATTTCTGCAGTAAATGCTACCAAGACAAACACTATATAAGATAAAGATGCTCCATTTAAAAAGCCTGAACAACATTCACATATTTACTGAAAAAATAAAAATAAATAGTATAAAGCAGCAGGGATCAATCCGCTGGGGTTGTTTCAAGATTACAACCCCTGTTAAAGGTATCGAGAGAGCAACATTCATAAACTCCTAACCCCAAACTAACCCTAAATGTGCGGTCACACTAAGCTTTGAGCATGCTAAATTACTTCGGACCCTGCAACGAAGGATATTATGTCACTCTATGTTCTGTTTTTAATAAAATGAATACAGACCAGTATTACAGATCATCTTAAATATTAAAATATACCATCTACTCCAATTTCCTACAACACTGCAATCCATGCAGCTTGGAAATCTGTATTTCTTTTTGTTGAGCTAAGAGGTCAGTCTGTGACATTCACATCCTCTATTGGTTAAATTAATTTTGGATATGCAAATTCACAAGTCAGAGAAGTGGCTGATGATACCTTTTTGCAAAAGCTTGCATAGTCTAGTGGGACCACACCTTAATCTTGGTAGCAGCAAATGTGAATCTCGAGAGGTTTTTGTCAAGCTCCAAAAGCTCATAAAAGTATTCCATATCACTCGTTATATTTAAATTCTTCTGAAGCCATGCAATTGTAATGTCAGGATCCATTGTAAGCACTGTTGTCATGATAGTTCAGTTGTCAATACCAATACCAGTGTAATTTGATGATTCTTGATACAAATTTTTTATACCACAACAAACGCTAATACTAATTTGTTAAGCAAACTATATTAAGTTAAACATTTTTTATAGTTTTAAATTATTTTATAAGTTAAAATAATTATTAAAGAAAAGCAAACAAACAGTAATAAAATTAGAACAAAGAAACATATTACAAGCAACAGAAACAAATTAGAAACAAAATAAATTCAGAATGAATGGCAGTGAATGTGACATAATACAACTAATATTACTGGTCTTCACTTTATGATTAGCCTATAATACGGAGTGGTGGTGACGTAGTGGGCTAAAGCGCATAACTGTTAATCAGAAGGTCGCTGGTTCGATCCCCACAGCCACCACCATTAACTCCAGGTTGCTCCGGTGGGATTGTCCCTGTAATAAGAGCTCTGTAAGTCGCTTTGGATAAAAGCGTCTGCCAAATAAATCAATGTAAATGTAAATTTAAATAACACATGAATACCTTTTAAAGCCACTAAAATACATTAATCCATCCAAGAAGAAAAAATATCTATGCTGCATTACACAAGTCCTATATTCTGATACAAATCTGCATTTATGTCCCACTATTTATGTTTACTTTAGACATAATAGACTGTGTTTACATTAAAACCTTGCCAAGACATTTTGAACTCTGGAAATTGCCCACCGGCCACACATAAAGCACGCATACACATAAAGGTGCAGTCACATTTACCTTTGCATGGGGAGATATCACAGGACAGACTCAAGCCAATTTTCAGCCAAATGAATGGCAGCCTTTGCTTTGTTTCTTTTGGTTGACCGGGACTCACAACAGACTTAAGACAAATTTCACACAAAGGTGTTACAATTTCACTGCCAGAACCAAACCAGAAGACCCAAAAGTAAGCTAGATTTGGCCCGCATTTAGTTGCTATCTGGGTATAAACACCTCGGACCATCAAGAGGATGTGGTGAAGTGCCAGATGAAATTATAAAAACATTTTAAGTAAAGAAAATACAAATAAAATAAATTGTGTATTGTTTTTCAAAACCTTTTTGAATGTGTGAAAGTGAATGAGATTTGAGAATGGGGCAGTCTTCCGTGCCCCCCCACACTTTGAGAATAACTGCCCTAGGCTCTGTCAACAGCAATAAAGAGTCAGGGGGTTGGTCCATGCTTTTTGCAAACCAGGAAAACTCTCTTTTTCAAATGAATAAAAGGACCACATCTTTTCCATTTGAAAATGTTTATTTTGTTTCTGCTTTTAGTCACTTTGTTCATTAACTGCAGTGTTTTGGATAATTGTCTCAATTATGTGACTAAAACTCCTTTTGAGTATCACTGACATAAAGTCGTTAAATTCTAGGAAAACAGTTGCATCCTTTATGATAACCAAAAATGTCCTGCCTTGAATATCAATGTCATTGGGTTTCTTTCTAGATGTGAACATGGAGGCAGACATTAAAGCATAAAAAGGAATCCCTGCAAATCGCTAGCATTCAACCTAGGTTTCTTTGACACTAGTTTGACGATTCCATGGCACACTGATGGCCTGATCGTTGATGGAGGCACAAACAGAAATCCTTTAGTAACTCTTCCCTGTCTTAGATTCTTCAAAAAATATTTTGTTTTTTGAGTACAGAATTCAGTTGTGTAGTACACCAAATCAAAATGATGACTTTTCTTGTATGACAGGGTGAAAAACAGTGGCAAGCAAAAGTATGTAAACACTTTGGAATTAGCTAATTTTCTGCATTGATTGGTCATAAAATGTGCTCTCATCTACATCAAAGTCACAAGTATATACAAACAATGAGCTTAAGTTAACATCACTCAAACCATTATAATATTTTATGCCTTTATTGAACACATCCCATTAACCATTTACAGTAATGTGGGAAAAACCTTGGATTTAATAACTGGTCGGTCCTCCTTTGGCAGGAATAACCTCAATCAAGAGTTTCCGGTAGCTGCGGATTAGACCTGCACAACGTTCAGAAGGCATTTTGTACCATTCTTCCTTACAGAACTGCTTCAGCTCAGTCATATTCTAAGGATGTCTGGTGTGAACATCTCTATTGGGTTAAGGTCTGGGCAACTCCAAAAGGTGAATATAGTTTATTTTTTAAGACATTCTTAAGTGGATTTACTTTGATGTTTAGGGTCATTGTCCTGCTGCATCACCCAACCTCTAATGAGCATCAGCTGGTGCACACCCACCCTGACATTATCCTATAGAATATCTTGATAAACTTGGGAATTAATTTTTCCCTAGATGATGGCAAGGGTCTAGGCCTCGAAGCAGCAAAGCAACCCCAAATCATGATGCTCCCTCCACCATACTTCAGCGTTGTGATGATGTTTTTATATTGGTATGCGGTGCACTTTTTATGCAATATGTAGTGCGACATGTTATTCCCAAAAAATTCAACCTTAGTTTCATTAGTCCACAAACAATTTTCTCAGTAGCGTTGTGTAATGTCAAGGTGGTCTTTGGCAAACTTCAGGCATGCAGCAATGTTTTTTAATCAGCAGATTCATTCGTGGTGTCTTGCCATGGACACCATGCCTGTTTAATGTTTTTCGTAGACTAATGAACAGAGATGTTAACAATTACCAATGATTCCTTCAAGTCTTTAGCTGTCACTATAGGTCACTCTTTTTACCTCATTGAGCATTCTGCGGTGTGCCTTTGAGTCAAATTGGCTAGACGACTACTTTTAGGGAGAGTAGCCATAGTAATAAATTGTCTCCATTTATAGACAATTTGTCTAACTGTGGACAGATGAATATATAAATTCTTAGAGAAAACTTTCCCTTTTCCTAAAACAATTCATGATCGTAGGTTTTTTTAAGATAAAAGGCATGGTTCATGTCAACCGATGCTTCTTTTGAGTGTTTTTTATATGTCAAAGTAGCTCTAACCCACACCTCCCAATCTAGTTTCATTAACTGGATGCCAAGATTACCAACTTCTGTCTCTAATTAGCTTTTGTTGACATAATTAGCCTAGGGGTTCACTAAATTTTTTCACAGCACTGTAAATGTTTAATGGGATGTGTTCAATAAAGACATGAAATATTATAATTGTTTGTGTTTTTAGGTTAAGCAAATTATTGTTTGTCTATACTTGTGACTTGATGAAGATGAGATAACTTTTTTTTTACCAATGAATGCAGAAAACCAGCTTCCAAAGGGTTCACATACATTTTACTACCACTTTAAGTAAATAACAACCTAAATTCAGTTACTATTTTCATCATTATTCCTCAAGTTACTAAAGTTCTTCTAAAAAGACTGTGAATGCAAATGTTTAAAAGGATGTTATCCTTAAAAAATATATATATATATATTTTAGGCTCACGTAAAATCGTATAACTCCAAACTTTCTCACATTTCTGTAATTGTGCAATGTAATATAGGTTCCTCAACCTAGAAATTATACTTTCATGTATATATGTTGGCATTCAAAAAAATACAAAAATAAGATCCATTACCATCTCCACTATTGTTGTGTTAAGGATCATGCATTTCTACCTAGAAACAACACTTCTGCAAAACACACTCAAACACACATGCAGAATGTAGGAGGACTTGGCCCAACAGCGGCCCAGCGAACTGTAAAATTAAACTTCATTTTCCTACCATTCTACTGCCTGCTTCTACTTATACTTACATAATAACAATAACAATAATCTAAAGAATCTAAACAGAGACACCACATGTTGTGAATACATCTCCAATGAATAAAACTATATTCCTGCTCTTGAAATGAAAGCGCCCTGGGAGGTGATACATGAGGCAATTTTAATGGGCAGATAGGTCGTAAAAAAAGCAGATAGGGTGAGCTGAAGTCCATTTGTATGTTTAGCGTGCACGTGAGACACTGAACAAGGATGGAAGTGGGGTAATATTGGAAGCCGACTGGGCAGAGGTAAACGACAGGCCTTTAAGGATGTGACTGCAGCTCGAAAAAAACTATTGAATTCAACAACTGAGACAAATACAAAATGGACTAGGGGTGAGGCAGTCCTCCACAAGAGATTGCCGTGTAATAGAGTCTATGTGAAAACACTGGTGAAAATTTGTGTAGGTCTGTGTTACTATCATTGAGGAAGGTGGTGTGTCTGAATGGCAATTATAACAAACAAAGACATGTCACTGTAGAAAGGAAGTAGAAAATAAAAAAGCTGCGATGGAGAAAGTTCTTAGTGACCACAACTTTTAAGCTCCAAAAAGGACAGGGAAAAACCTTTTAAGGCACTTATACACTAACAGCAATGTTCTCCTTCATTTAAAGCTAGATAGAAGGTCAAAACAGCTGAGCAACGGTACTGTTTGCGAACATTCGGACACCACCCATGCAACTGGTCGATTGTTACAAGAACATTTAAACATGAGATGCACACTGTTTTGACAACAGGCAAAGTGTAAAACCAATGCATCATTAAAATGTGTTACCAATGACAACATGCCTCACTCAAAGAATAGAATCCATATGACTAGTAGAAGTACTGCTTAAACCACTTGATGATGATTTAAAGGGGTGATGAAGTGCAATTTTTTATAATTGTATTATCTTCCCTGAGGTCCACTGTTAATGCTATGAAAGTTTGTTTTGCTCCAAAACAGTCACAATTTATTGATATATGATCATTTTCCACCCTGTTTTGGCCCTCTGTCTGAAACGCTCAGTTTTGACTAAGTGCTTTCTTAAAAGTTCAACGTAAACACGCACTGTTATGATTGGCTAACATCATGCAGCCCCTCAAATTCAGCATACTCAATCGGAAGAACATTAAAAAAACTAAATTTCAGGGTTTATGCATAACGCACATCCAACACACTGCATCTGAATATATTAAACTGTTCATTTCAAGCACAACTGTTAACACTCAGTCAAAAAGTCATGACATTTGAGATATTCATGAATGAAACTGTTTAATTATGTTAAGTGTTTTCAACTGCCCCCTACTTCAATAGCAGATCCTTTGCAAAGCTTGAATCATGTTTTGTCTGTTCAAAAGCAATCCTGGAAAAAGACATTGCTGTCAAAGTAGGTGGAGCACTGGGTTACACCCACCGATGACGTGGACCAATGGCAGTAAGAAAGTGTTTAACAGCCAGTACGAATATTTCCTGAATGTTTGCCCAGTCAAGCTGCTTCAAACTACCACAACATACACCTTATTTATGGACAGATTTCGTTGGAAATGATGTCGCATCCATTCTTTTTTTGACACTAGAAATATAATGGCGGATTTAAGCACCACAAACGTAGTCCGTTATAAAAACACTCTATATAAGAACACAGTTATTCACCGATAATCTTCCCATCCGTTGAAGCACTGCAACCTCATTATCAAAGTGACAATCCAGGTGTGACGTCATTGACGTCAAAACATTCTGTGTTATAGATTGAATATGCAGAATGGAGAATGAGATTTGAGAGCTGCAGCGAAGGGTAAGATTTTCTGTGAATAATGACCTACAGTAAATGTTGGTCTGTTCCTCAAACAAAGAAATTATTTGGCTTTAGAAGACTTGGAATATAGCACACAAGTCATATGGACTACTTTTATGGTTCTTTTATAGAGCTTGTGTCCTTTTTGGAGCTTGACAGCTTCGTCACTTTAAACTGTTATATGAAAAACAGCTGAATGAAGTTTCTTCAAATATTCCCCATTTGTATTCCTTGGACAAAATAACAGCTTATGGGTTTGGAAGAACATGGGAGCAAGTAAATTATGTTTCATTTTTGGGTGAACTATTCCTTTAATTGTTTTTGCTTCATATTGGAGAAATACTGTTATAGAGGGAGTAGTATATCATTTTCCTTTTATTAAAAACAAACACATTTAGCCATAGAGGGCCTTAATCAAATACCCAAGAATCTGTCAATTACTAAGGTCTGATGTTAACTCACCTGACAATGTCCATTGCCTGGTATATGATCTCTGACTGATCGACAGCAATGACCTTTCTGGCTCCTGCTTTGGCAGCAAACATAGAGAGGATTCCCGTACCACATCCGACGTCAAGCACCACCTACAGGTTAAAGGAGCAGCACGTAAACTTTCCACCCTACGGAGCTGCCCGGGCACCCTCGACCTGCCAGCTTGTCTGTGCGATCTTGAGTGTGCAGATGCGTAATAACGGCACCCAAGGCATTTATCATGCTGACAGGGTCTAACCCTTATTTGCCAAAGACCACTGGCTGGACCATGCTGGCCAAGATAAGTCCCATTCGTTGTCTACCCCCCTTTCTCTTCGTGTCCCCCCTGTATCCATGTTCGGCTGCAGCAGGCTCAAGCTGATCTAGACAATGTCAGCATAGAATTAATGGTTTGTATATGAGCTGTGGTGAATTTCACTGCAAGCCTTCTGCAGTGTTTTTTATGTGTGTGTGCACATGGAACAGCAATTACCCTGTTATCAGCCCATTGCAGTTGGCACACGAGAGACCCCCCCTTTTAAAAAAATACTGCAGCTCAGTATAATGCAATGGGTTTTTATATCAGTGCTGTCATTATATACACATACCTTTCTCTACTACACCTATACAACACTGAACATGGCTGGACTCACCTTGTCCTTGAAGTCGCCCATGTTGCAGTACATGAAGTCTCTATAGCTTTCAGTGCGCACCTTGTCCTGTCGGAAAACGAGACAACCAAAAAGAAAAAAAGGAGTCTTAAGTAATGATGCTGTGTCACCATTCTATTTTCCATTAAGAAGACAGAACGCACCCATCCTTGCAAGAGAAAAATAGTTTAACACGATCCAATCATTCAGAGCAAAAATGTAATTTTAATGCCTTAAAACAGGCTTTGCCACAGTTATAGCTGATGACTTTCTTTCAGTCAAGGCCCATGCTGGAAATTAAATTAACAATCGTTAAGCAGCATGAAATACAAATCTCAGTCAAAATTGAATTATAAAGCAATTAAAAGTATGCATAAATGGTCATTATTTTTTGGAGGGGGAGTGTTATTGGGAGTGGAAATGAAAAATGTAATGAAACTGACCCTGACACTTCTTGCTTAGCCAGCAGAATTTTACAGCCAGAAATGCCTAATTAACCTGCCAATCAGAATAAGCACCACCCAGAACATACATGATGCCAAAATGCATTTCCATTCTGGACATGAGGCTTTACATTTATAGCAGTTTAATCCAGAAGTTTCAGAGGGCAAATTGCGAACAACAAAGGAGCTTATTTTTTGTGCAATAGGGTTAAACATTCAGCTTTTCCTTGTCAAGGAATGCGAATGGAATTTCTATTATAATTTAAAACCAACCAAAGGAGATCAAATAAGAACATTTTAAAATTCAAATCAGATCCTACTGAATTATCTAAAAATCCAGATTTCAGTTATTTATGCTAATGTTTTTATAATGCCATTTAACATCATAGACTTTAAGAGTTAGTTCACCCAAAAATAATTTACTCAACCTCAAGCCATCCTAGGTGAATATTACTTTTTTCTTTCAGCCAAACACAATTGGAGTTATACTTAAGCAATATCAAACAAGCAAGTGTGCGATATGGCCCTACATCAGCACTGCTGTAATTCGGCCGCAGGCCGAGTGCCTTAGGTAATCACAGCAGTGCTAATTTAGGGCCATATAGCATGATTGCGAGTGTGACAACAGTTCAGTGAACAAGTAAATTGTAAAAAAATAAGGGAAAAACGGAGTAGGTTCATAAAAACACATTTGTGCATGGAACTACTTTATTACGCAACCGATCAGAATCTGCCATTGCTGGTTCAAACCAAATGATGCGTTCAAGCCTCCATTAGTAATTCAAAATGTCACTTCAGAAATAGTCTCATGGCTTGTGCTGTTTTGAACAACTTATTGGATAAACAAGGCTGGATGGATGGATGGGTGTGTGTGTGTGTGTGTGTGAGAGAGAGAGAGAGAGAGAGAGAGAGAGAGAGAGAGAGCATGTGTAATCACCTGTCCACACCTAAGCAGAGATGCTGTCAGCTTTCTGAAGTTCAGCTTTCTCAGAGGTAAAATAGCCGTCAAAGCGGGGGTATTCCTCTCTATTTCACGGTAGCTGGTGCACAAGAGTCATTCCCTATAGAATCTGCAATCTCTTCTGCCATTTTAAACAGTATGTATCTAATGTGGAAACTCCAGTAAGAGGTAAGCACCTTGAGTTCTGTAATCAATGTTGTGTCTCTCAGCTGTGATAAGCCTTTATGCTGAATTTGTTAGTTTAAAGCCGTTTAAAGCTATTTCCTAGCTTTAGTAATGCAGTAGTAATATGAGTGATCACGGAGGGCTCTTCTATGTAAACAATGACTAAGGGATTCACTTCATATCACCAACTGGCTCATATTACACACAAAAATTATCTTTTGCCACCACCTGCTGGCTAACATATGTAATGTCGAAAAAAAAATAGATGTAAAAACAGACACATAGCCTACATTAGCTCTTAACACATATGCACTGCTCTTACACTTTAGTATATGACGACGTACACAAGCAGAGTGATACAGATGTTGTCAGACCATCAGTGCTCATGGAACATCTCTCGTCCAATCAGATTCGAGGACCGGAACTAACTGTTGTATATTAAAAAATATCCAGGCTCTTCTAAGCTTTATAATGGGAGTGAATGGTACCTTAGATTTTGAAGCCCAAAAAAGTGCATCCATCAAAAAAGTAATCCATCCAAGGGGCTAGTAAAGGCTTTCTGAAGTGAAGCGATGCGCTTTTGTAAGAAAAACATCCATATTTATAACTTTATAAACTATAAACACTGGCTTCCGGTAACAGCCATCCTCACGTTCACGAGAGTTGAGTTCTGGCATATGATGCAGGCATAGCATAAGCTCAGGTGGGAAGTGACAAATGTGGAAGCGCAGAGAATAGAGCAAAACAAACGGTGGTTACGAATTAGAAGTTAACAACAAGGATTTTTAAAGAAAAATGTCAGAGGATTTCAATATAAGAGAAGAGGAGAGGAGATTGAGTTTTTTCCCCAGCCCTATTTGTTTGAACCGGAGTACACTGACCAGGAACTCTGGGAGATGGAGGAGGCTGCAGCAGCGGCAGCACAAACAAAAGAATCTGGTTGACGGAGAGTACGGGAGGCGTGGTGGTGCTCATGCAGGAAATGCGAGGTAATGCCAACAGAGGCTGAGAGAGTTTGCTGCCATGAATGGATGATTGGAATAACTGGATAGACACACGAATGCACCATTTTAAGACTAGTACAAATCTACAGTATAGCTAAAACAACTGACTTGTTTTTGACATTTTCCTTTGCTGTAAACAACGCGCGCTTCCGCATTCATCACTTCTCACCAGAGCTTACACTACGCCTACATCATACGCCGGAATTCGACTCTCTCCTGAACATGCAGCCGGCCATTACCGGAAGCCAGTGATTATAGATTACAAAGTTATAAATATGGATATTTTTCTTACAAAAACAAATCACTTTGCTTCAGAAGGCCTTATTTAACCCCATGAAGCCGTATGGATTACTTTTTTGATGGATGGATGTGCTTTTTTGGGCTTCAAAATCAAAGGTACCATTCACTCCCATTATAAAGCTTGGAAGAGCCAGGTTTTTTTTATATAACTCCGATTGTGTTTGGCTGAAAGAAGAAATTCATATACACCTAGGATAGCTTGAAGGTGAGTAAATTATGGAATCATTTTCATTTTTGGGTGAACTAACCATTTAAGGAATGGTGCAATCTTTATCCCTTTACTAACTTCCCATGTAAGGCAGTTGATTAAAGCCACAGTTATTCACTCAATTTTTTTGTTGGAAGTTAAAGTGACAGTCACATATGTTTAATTATAAAAATGACAACAAATTATATAATTCCATTTAGAATTATAAAGGAATACTTATCCAAAGGAATGCTAATGGATTGCTAAAGGAATTTATGTTATGATTTATAAACATTCAAAAAGAGATCTGCAATAAGAATCCTATAAAAAATTAAAGAAGCTCATACTTGCTAAACTGAAATTCAGACAAAACAAATCAAAAATAAATACTACAAGATTTTATATTTTTATTTATAAAAATTTCACAGAGATTTTATTAAAAGGGATAGTTTACCAAAACAAAATACATTCTCTTCTCATTTACTCCAGATGTGTATGGCTTTCTTTCTTCTGCAGAACACCAACAAAGAGTTTTAGAAAAATATTTTGGCTCTGTAGGTCCTTACCATGCATATCAATGGTGGCCAGAACCTTGAAGGCCCAATTGAAGCAATATGATAGGTGTGGGTGAGAAAGAGAAAAAAAGTTATGTTTTACTGTAAATCTCCATTTTCACTTTTACATTGTTCTTCTTTTTGCTGATTTGCATTCTTTTTGCATATTGCTATCAATTTATAAAAAAAGGACTTAAAAATGTATCCGTTTCTCACCCACACTTATATCTAGGGCTGGGTATCGAGTTCGATACATTTTAGGCACCGAACGAATTGCCTCTAAACTATCGAGTATCAACAAACTTTTTGTCGTTCGGTATCACATTTCGATACCTAATGGCTCCTACAGACTACATAACTTTCAAAGACGTCGGATCGTGGTACCGGTCATATTACACAACTGTCTGTCTTGTCACTGAAGTCGTAGCGTTTTCAAATTACACAACGAATCCGCGACAGGGTTGAACACATTACAAGACATTACACTATTGACGAATCCTTGACGACTCTGCCTGGACTCCAAATTACATTTCACAACAGTTTACACGCGAGAAGTGATACGAGATACGAAAACAAATGCATGATCATATGTTATGCATTTCAGAATATGATGTGTATGTTTTTAATCACCTCAAGGCATCGTTTATATTATTTGGTTACAATATGAAAAAGTAGCTCCTACTGAAAAATGATCTCCATTCAAGATAATTGCTGCCAAGAACAGCAACACAACAAATCTGATGGAGCACTTGACAGTGCATGGAATAAACTTCAGAGCAGAAAGTTGCCCCTTCTTCGATTGCAAGAAGACCGAGCCGTTGCAGTCATCCATTCAGCATCCTCCTCCCAAAGAGCTTCATTTAACATGCCCACCGAGTACTCCTCCAAAACTACTGATGAATGCAGCGCTGCTATGACTGGGACAGGTAGGTTAACGTTTAGCAAACAACCCAAAAAAACTAAATCGGCTAACTTGTAGTGGTACATGCTTGTCTAATTGTAAAATTCTGGTGTGCGGTGACATAGTCCTATAAACTGGGACCTATATAACGTTAGATATTGTTTGGATGTATGGCTATAGTTAGCTAGCTAAATAGATGCTAAAAATGCTTTAAGGTTGACTTTAACTGCATTCACAAGTTTAACTCACATTAAACTAGTTATCTTGTTAAACCGTACTTATCTTTAGGGTTGGCTGAATTAACAGTTTAGCTTTCTTGTTTTTTTTTTTCCTCTTCAAATCAATGTTATAGCCTCTGCCCCTGCCGACCCTGGCATGACGAGACCAGAAGGCTCAGGAGAGTCTCTGAGTCTGTAAAAAAGTGAACAAACTGAAAAAAATAAATAAAACCAAAGTTTTTTTGAGGTAATGTTTGTAATCTTGTTAAAACGGATTTCATAAAATTGGTGTTGAAAAAAGTATCATTTAGGAACCGGTATCGAAGTCAAGATATCGATATCAAAATGTTTTTAACGATACCCAGCCCTACTTAAATCACCTTTGAAGGATTAAACAAGTGGAGAAGTATTGATTACTTTTTTTGCTGCCTTTATATGTTTTTTGAACCTTCAATGTTCTGGACACTATTGACTTGCATTGTATGGACCTACAGAGCTGAGATATTTTTCTAAAAATCTTAGTTTGTGTTCAGCAGAAAAAAAAAAGAGTCATACACATCTCAGATGTCCTGAGGGTGAGTAAATGATGAGTGAATTTTCATTTTTGGGCAAACTATCCCTTAAACAACCCTTTAGAATTGTATTGGAATAGGATTCTTTAAAGGAATAGGAAAAAAAGAAAAGAAAAAGAAAATTCTGTCATCATTCACTCACCTCAATGTAATTCAAAACATGTATGACTTTCTTTCTTGAATGGAATACAAAAGGAGATGTTAGGCACTGACAACCACAGTCACCATTCACATTCAAAAAGATTTAATGAAAGTGAATAGTGACTGAGGCTAACATTCTGCCTATAACGTCATAAAAAGAAAGACTTACTGGGTTGAAACAACACCAGGGTGAATAAATTAATATATTTTTCATTTTTTGGTAAAATATCCCTTTAAGAATTCTAAACAAAAAAAAAAAAAAATACTCTCATTAAAGTATTCTCTCTAAATGTTTAGAATTAAACATGTTTGAGTGTCACTTCAACTTTCGAATTAAAAGTTAGTGGAAAACTATGGCTTACTTACATGGAAAGTTGAGTGTTAGTTGGTAAAGGGTTAAAGATCGTGCAATTATTTGACCTTATGATGGTAAATGGCATCATTTTACGATGGACTGTAAAAGGCGTCAGAGCTTGCGCTGCACCATACATCTGCCTCTCCTCTGCAGAGGGTGCACAAGAGTTTCTACTCTGACGCAAACCTGTGTTTAATGCAAGTTGGAGGAAGCACCAATCACTGGCCTTCTAAAGCATTTACTGCAGTATGAGAGTCGATGATCCACACGCTTCTTACTGCAACATGCTTTACTGCAGTCACAATGCTCAAACAATGACATCTTAACAAGAAAGCTGAAAATCTACTATAAAATTGCCTTGTGGCAAAAATAAATAATGGTGAATCATGAAAATATACTGCACAGGGCAAGTCATTTGCTATCTTTTTGCAATGAAGGAGTTTGCACAGAGTGAGAGTTGGCTGAAACAATTTCCTGTGACACTTCTACCCTCGCCAGTAGCAAATAAGGCCAAAGAGACAATGCTAAATGGGGACAGACTTACCTTCAGCATCTCCTCATGGATGCTGTAATGCCCATAAGAGCTAAAGTAGGCCTCGTCTTCATCTTCTCTCAACTCAGCAATGGCCCCTAAGCTTGAAGGGCCATGGCTTGTGTCTGCATTCAGCACTAGACCTTGTGCCAGCATTCTGGGGTGATGCAAACAATAAAACACCTACATTTAGACAGAGGAAGGCTTGGTCAGTCCCTTTAGCACACGTGTATGTACATGTGAGCGATTGCTCAAAATCTTAACCACTGCAGTGGAATTTTACCCCATGTCTAACTTCTATTGACCCGCCTCTTTTTTTGCACCTCTATCACTTCAGCTGGTGTCTTTTAAACTACTCTCTATGCTGCCCCCTGCTGGACCCAGTTATTTATTACCCATAGGTTTCATGATTTACACTCTCAAAGTGAGCTGTTCTTTCTTCAAATCAGTAACGATCACGGATAACTTTAAACAAGTTTACAAACTGCGTGAATTACTTGGTTAACCACATTTAAAACAATAATTAGCTGGTCCAAACTTGAAGGATGAAGTAGAGGACAGGGGGGGAATGCTTTCCACATTTTGCTTAAATAGTCTCTTGGGCAAAGACAAATGAAATAGAGGTCAAATAAATTCCTCTACAAACATGTAATGAAAAAAGGTCATCTGAAAAATGCCATTAGAAAAATGGTCTATAACATAGGGTCATCGCAAAGATTTCCAGAGACAGAGACACAACTTACCCCACATAAGGTGTAAGCTGTGTCATGTCAAGGAGTTAAGTTGAATTATTGCAGACTATATGAATGATTTTACATTTCCAATGTAAAAAATGTGAAAATAAATTATTAATTTATTAATGCACAATCACATTCCAAAGCCTTATATTTTTGCACATATATCGCACTGTCAAAAAACAGAAAGGATTTAATATTCAGTATATTTAAATGCAGTTAAACAATTCTTGAAATATTTTTTTTAAGAGTAAAATAATTTTTAACAGTATTACCTGCACTTTACCCCACAGCTACCATTTTGGGAAAAATGTGTCACTTAACCCTTTGAGCTCTGAAGGTGTTTTTAAAGATTTCATGTTTCAATGGCATCCCCAAAATAAAAGGCTTATAACAAAACAAAACCAAAACAAGTAGGGTCATGTGGTTGAAATCATCATAAAGAAAACTTTTCAAATGTTTTAATGATATAGATTATGATATATTCTGAGACTCTCAGCCTAAGGAACTGCTGAAAAATCACAAAATAAATTTAGCCAAATATTACATTTCTTTCATAATTTCTTTCTTTTTTTGCCATTATATATCTCTGGGTGTAACTAAGGTGGCTCCAAAAAGCTGCTTTTATTTTATTTCCAATCATGTCAACTGTATCTGAGAAAAATGTTGTGTTGATATGACAAAGCAATCAAAAGTTATAGCATTACAAATATCATTTATCACAGTGTCCAAAAGCATCTCCATGTGTCCAAAAGGCTCTCCAAACAAATAAAACATAATAATTGTACAGAAGAACTAATAACACATGCCATCTAACAATGCAGATGATTTTAGTAATGAGATTTCACAGAATGAGTGCCTTTTGACTCAATGAGCCTGCATCAAGTCAGTGTAATTTACTTAGCGCCATCTCCTGGTTGTCATATGTAACATTGAGTTTCGTGTGGATTATCTCATGATCTCTACACCTTGTGTGAGGGCTGTTTGAAAGATAATCACCTCCTCTAAGTAATGGTATGTGTTATTTTATGTTCCATTTATTGTTCATTAATTTAAGTTAAAGATGAATACATTGCATATAAGTAACATCAACATAATTGTCAAAGAAATATACTTAGCTATTACTCTGAGTAAAACAAATAGGCTGATTGTATTCTAATCTTTGAGAGCTTTCCAAGAATATATGCCAATATATACATTATCAAAACTGAACACTTCTGATTTGTCTGCAAATTTCAAAGCACTTGTTCAGCTTTGGTCAAAATCCCAGTACGCATTTGAAAGTAGAATTTCTAAGCTTTCAAACAATACCAATTTTTTGGTGTTAGTCAAGACTGTAGTTATTCATATGTTTTTTCAAGTATTTTTATTTTTCCTAGCAGGCCCATCCGAGCTTAAAGGGTTAATAATTTGCAGCTAATCTTTATCCAAAGCATTTACATAGTTTTATACATTGCCAATACCCCAACATGTATGATATGTATTTTTAGACCTGGATATGCTAGATGATCACAGGCAGTTGCACTGTATACAATTAAATAAAACTGAATATAGACAGAGTTCTGTGAGTTCTGCACTTCTTCTCATAACACAGAAAGCTGTACTCTGGAATCAGTGATGTTAAAGTTTACAATAATAGGTAGGACATTTTTCAAGATAACACTAGTGTTTCGGACAAAAGTTTAACAGTGCTAGTTTAACAAGGTAATTATACTTGCGGCAAACAAGTATTATTGCACAGAAATTTAAACTAAAGATGAGTGATTGAATTAATATTCTGGGTTTAATACAAATTAAGCTCAATCGACAACATTTGTGGCATAATATTGATTACTGCAAAAATGTATTTCGACTTATCCCTCTTATTTAAAAAAACAAAAGCAAAATCAAGGTTTCAGTGAGGCACTTACAATGGAAGTGAATGGGGCCAATATTTGGAGGGTTTAAAAAGGCAGAAATGTTAAGCTTATTCACCTCAAGGCATCATTTATATTATTTGGTTACAATATGAAAAAGTAGCTCCTACTGAAAAATGATCTCCATTCAAGATAATTGCTGCCAAGACCAGCAACACGACAAATCTGATGAAGCACTTGACAGTACATGGAATAAACTTATAATTTTATAAAAGCACTTCCATTAATTAACTTCCCTTTAAGTTGTTTAAATCATAATCTTTCTGCCGTTTAATAGTTTTAGGGTTTACAGCTTTACGTTGTCATGGCAACAAAGTTGTAAAATTAGATATAACTTTAAACAGGAAAGGTAAGCAAGCGATTTTATCACACTAAAATCATGTTAACACACATATTGTTTACGTTTTGTGGCTATACTATTGAAACAGTGAGTATTTTAACGTTTAAGGATTGACCCATTTACTTCCATTGTAAGTGCCACACTGAGCACGTTTACATGCATGTTTTTACACAGATTATGCTTAATAAGGCGACAACGTGTGTGGTCGTGTAAACGCATTAAATGGCTTTCCATTCTTGGTCCTTAACCGATCGACACAGGTAGATTACCAGTTTCTATCCAATGTTCCCAAGTGTTGTGCACATGCCTCTTAACGGTTTATTAATCTTATATCTCACACTGGACTGTCATAATTATATTCTCCACAATACAACTACTGTATATATATTTTTTTATATACTCTTTATTTATTTTTTTATTGTATGTGTATTCTATATTGTGTGTATTGTTTACTGTACATTGTATATTATTATTGTGTTGTGTAAGTATGTGTACATTTGATATGTAAATTGTGTTTTGTAAATATGTTGTTTATTGTAATTGGTATATGTCTCTTCACTGTCATGACTGCTATGATGCTCGGAACTGCACACATGACTTTCACATACTGTTGCACTTGTGTACATGGTAGTGTGACAATAAAGTGATTTGATTTAACGTCAAAAGCGTATAACTCGTAATTTCAAATCTCATGTAAGCACGGATTTCTTGCTTTGTCAGATTTTTGGAGTTATCAGCATATTGGTATGCATGAAAACTTATAATAAGCACTGTAACCAAGGTTTTTGCTTTTTTTTTTAAAGAAAAGGAGGGACAGAGGGGGGCCTGGGTAGCTCAGTGAGTATTGACGCTGACTACCACCCATGGAGTCACGAGTTTGAATCCAGGGCGTGCTGAGTGACTCCAGCCAGGTCTCATAAGAAACCAAATTGGCCAGGTTGCTAGGGAGGGTGACACATGGGGTAACCTCCTCGTGGTCACTATTAGGGGTTCTCACTCTCAATGGGGTGCGTGGTAAATGGTGTGTGGATCGCAGAGAGTAGCATGAGCCTCCGTATGCGGAGTGATAAGATGCATGGATTGACGCCTCAGAAGTTGAGGCAACTGGGATTTGTCGTCCGCCACCCGGATTGAGGTGAGTAACCGCGCTGCCACAAGGACCTACTAAGTAGTTCTCCCAAATTGGGAGAAAAAGGGATAAAACAATTTTTTTTACAAAGGAGGGATGTGTACAAAATGTATTTTTGTGGTAATCAACATTATGCCACAAATGCTTCTGATTGAGCGTAACTTGTATTGAACCGGTTACCCAGAATATTCCTTTAAATGAGTAAAGAAGGGTTACATAAAATATTACAGGTTGCCTGTACTTGATTCTATTAGGCTAATTCCATTTGCAGGTGCTTTTCTTTTCTTCTCAGCAACCTAAAGCACATGAACAAGTTTGCTTGAATGTTATACTATCTTTTACTAACTTGAGTTTGTGCAGATCCTCCATGGCACGAGCCAGGGCTTCCTCAGCTCTCTGAGCTCTGTCTTCAGCCTGCCTGGATCTCTGAAGCAGCAAATCTGCCTGATCACCAGCCGAGGTGCTCAACGTCACCACTTCAGCCCCACTCAACTCCTCCAAATCTGAGACAGACAAAAATAAAACACTGTCAGTATGCACAATGCAAACAAAAGTTTGTTTAAAATATGGGAATGAGAAAGTTAACTTAAACTATTTGCAGTTTTGCATAGCAGAAAGTTTCATGTTTTACAAATCACACCAAAGACAATCAACACTAAAGGATCAATCCCGTGAAAATAGACTCTTCTACCAGTCAAGTTCAAAGATGAAGAATGGAATTTGTCCTTATGCTGACCTAAGAATATCAAGATGATTTTACTTCTATTTTTTAATAATAATAACAAGTGTCACACCTATCTGTAGTAATGGGTCATCAGGCAAGACTGGCTTCATAAATTCATCACTGTCCCATGGTAATGGGCCTGAAACCAGCAACAAACACTCTGCAGAACATTTCTGCAATACAACACAACACAATCAGGTTTCATTTCCATGTCCAATCACCAATATGCTCTAGACTCACAAACTGTATGATTAAAAGTGATACTTACAGTTGTTCTAATGTAGTTTATCATCTTTATATAGCCATAATCATCAAGCCCTATAGAGGAATTAAAACAAGAGACATCAAAAATCACTCATTGAGCCACCAAAGTGTTTTAGTTTAGTTTGGGATCCTTACTGTGTTTTCGGACCAGTTCTGGAATATCCACACCATGGTCCACCTTACAGTGTTTGAATGTTTCAGAGACAGAAGTGAGAGTCCTGTTTGAAATGAGAAACAGATATGTGTGCATAAATCATAACATCATCAGTTAAATAAGTAGATGGCATGTTCAGTAGTTTGACATGCTATACATATAAAATTACTTTTTCTAATTCTACAACAGCATGTTTTAAAATTCTTCAATAATTATTATGCATGCAGTTCTTGTTACCTCGTATTAATAGAGAACCTAAAATTTTTGTAACTAAGAAAAAAATATATATATTTGTAAAGAGAGTTGGGGAGTAACAAAATACATGTAACGGGATTACGTATTAAAAATACTAAATATAAGTAACTGTATTCCACTACAGTTACAATTTAAATCATTGGTAATTACAATACAGCTACATTCAAAAATTATTTTTATTACTGATGCGATTAATTAGCATTTAATTGTCATTTGCTTCATTTAATATTTAGTCTTTTCAGATGGAAAACATTTATACATATAAATGATGCGATCCAAAGTGCATTTGAACAGCAGTGAAACACTTTCTTAAGATGTGTTACATTCATACGAGCAGACAGAGAATTACATTTAGTAAGTTTGGAGCAGAAGAAATAAAACCTTGTGTAAATTGTCAGCTTTACACTAAGATAAAATGCTATTTCTAGCCACTTTACATGCTCTCAGCACAAGCATATTTTTTTTATCAAGAATTCACGTTGGATCATAATTTATTTCTCTAGTAAGACCTTTGATACTAGGGCAAAAATCGTATTCTTGATAATAATTTTTTTTAATGTTTTCCTGTAAAAATATCTAAAAATCCTTAAAACAAGATATTTGATTTATCTTGTTTTAGAAACAACACTGCATAAGATATTAAGGTTTTTCAGAAAATGTATTTTTAACATGTGTATTTTGTCTTTCTGTACTGGCAGATTTTTTATAGTCAAAACAAACAAAAAAAAAAATCTACCAGTGCTGAAGAAGTAATCCAAATTATTTAGAAAACGTTACTGACCTTGAGTAATATAACAGAATATATTACAAATTACAGCATGTATTCTGTAATCTGTAGTGGAATACATTTCAAAAGTAACCCTCCCTTCCCTGTTTCTACAGAACCAAACAACAGAACCATAGTGAACTGCAAAATTTTTTTTAAATAAATAAATAAATTATATATATATATATATATATATATATATATATATATATATATATATATATATATATATATATATATATATATATATATATATGCGGCAAAATATAATTCTACTAGGTAGTCTTTCATTTTAGGAAGAATCAGTATGAGTTGCTTCTCTTGACCCTTCCAGTACCTGTCACACAGCACACACGGGACTGTCATGTTTTCAGATCCCTCCTCCATTGGCTGCCACTGTTCATCATCACTGTCAGAGAGCTCGGGAACATCATCACACACCTCACCGCCACGATTACTCACCGGCTACATGACATCGACAACAATTAAACACAGTTTGCTCACACAGTTAATCTCTTCAACAACAGTGTAAAAAAATAAGCTATTGAAATTGGTAGCACGTTTTAAGAGCACAGTAGATCTGAGATTAAACACTTTGAAAATACTATTTTGCGTTAAGACTACATTACATCCTATAAATCGCAACAATTATGCGGGTTAAACTGAACAATAAGCTTCACGATCAAGAAACATTACATTTTATGCATTCACGTGTACCTATGTACGCTGCCATATTGTAGTTTCTGGAGCCGTGTGATTATATCTTCCGGGTTATTCATATCTAACTTTACTTCCAATTTTGTGCCATGTGAGGTCGCTGTGTCCTTAATAATCGCTTGCGTGACACAAAGAGGCTCGTTTTGAATATAGAAGAGTTACAGTACATTCCAGAGAGGAGTGAAAAAAGGCTGTAATTAAATATCGCGTTATATGTTGTTTAATTTCCGCATATTTAACATTAAAATGGATATGATGAACAAGTAACCCAATGTAATAATTCAGATTTTTTTATTTCTATTATATTTATTGTGTGTGTGTGTGTGTGTGTTTTCTCAACAGACGCTGTAACATCTAATTAGCAAGTTTCTTTACTTTTTAGTTATTGTTTTGTCTTTGATTTGTAATTAAATGTTTAGATTCTGATCCGTTTTCAGATGTGTATGGCTCTTTGTTTACAGAAAGTTTTAGTTCATTAATATTTATGAATGGCTTTTAAATACATTTATGTAGGTTTCAGATGAGCGTTTATGAGAGTCAGGAGTTTAAATTCATGATCTCAGTGATTTGGAGCATTTTGAGTATTTCTGTAACTGAAATATTTCATTTTTGGCAAAAACGGCTTGTTAATGATAGAGGTCAGAGGAGAATGGCCATACTGGTTTGAGCTGACAGAAAGGCTACGGTAACTCAGATTACCACTATGTACAATTGCCAAGAGATGAATAGCATCTCAGAATGCACAACACATCGAACCTTGAAGAAGATGGGCAACAACAGCAGAAGACCACGTCAGGTTCCACTTCTATTAGCCAAGAACAGAAAACTGAAGCTGAAGCGGCCCGTTCACCAGCAAAGTGTCAAGGCGAAGTAAATGTTTGCCGGAACACTGCAATGGTGCAGAGAGTCTGATGCGGTTCTCGCCCCTCTGAGACCGAGCGACATGTGCATCTTGAACTACCTCGACAATTGGCTGTTACTGCCGCAATCAGAGGCTTTGTTAAGCCAGCACAGTTTTACTGCTTCAGCCATTTTACAGTGTCCATCTCAGTTCAAACTGGGGAGAACATTTCCACTTTTTACTTGTTTCAGGAATCATTGGGATTTGTGGTGGCGGCATCCACCGTCATTCCATTAAGTCTCTTACACATGAGACCTCTTCAGTGCTGGCTGAAGTGCTGTGTGCCGCGACGTGCTTAGCGCCAATGACACATGCGCATCACTATATCCAGCCGCTGTTCAGCACCATGGACAGCTCTTCCTGCATTTTACCAGCGAGGTGTTGCGCTGGGGCAAGTGCCATGCAGTGCCTAAAGGCATCTGCTGTATTTCTAGCCTTTAAAGTCTTTTCAGTCAGAAATATCAATATCAGAAATGTCATGTCCTGGTTTGCTCAGTCAGCATGACAGTTGTGGCATATATAAACCGCCAAGGCGGAATTCCGGAGACTTCACCCTCAAACTGTATTGAGGATTTGGGAAATATCTGGCAATGCAGAAATCAATCTATTTGCCTCAGTGGAGAATACCCACTGTCCCCTCTGGTACTCGAAGTCCCAAGTTGTCAGGCAGAAAGTGGTGACCATGGATGCTTCCAACACAGGTTGGGGGGTTCTGGCTTTCAGTCAGAAATAGTGAGCTGTCATGTCCTGGTTTGCTCAGTCATTATGACAGTTGTGGTATATATAAATAGCCAAGGCAGAATTCATTCACCGCCAATGTCAAGAATGACGCGTCACCCCCTCCTATGGAGCGAGCATCATCTCTCCCTGAGAGTGACATATGTCCCAGGCTGCCTGAATTACGGTGCAGGTCTACTGTCACGCTAAGGGGTGATACAGGGCGAATGGAGACTTCATCCTCAAAATTTACTGAGGATTTGGGAAATATTAGGCAAAGCAGAAATCAATCTATTTTCCTCAGTGGAGAATGCCCACTGTCCCCTCTGTTATTCGAAGTCCAAGCCCCACTGGGAAGGGATGCAATGGCAAACAAATGGCCGGTGAAAAACAAATATGTGTTTCCTCCGTATGTGTATATATGTGTATGCCTGATCCACTCTGCCATATGCAAAGTCTGAGAGGACAAGGAAACAGTTCTATTAGTTGCACCGAAATGGCCAACCAGCCATGATTTCAGGAAATACCACTGAGGAGGGATCTCCTCTCTCAGGTGCAAGGCACAATCTGGCATCCCCAGCCCCAGCTGTGGAACATACATGTGTGGACCCTGAATGGAGCGCACTACATGCACCAGAACTGACATGTTCAGTCATGAACACCATTTTACAAGCCAGAGCACCATCCACTACACGCCTCTATGCACTCAAATGGAAGGTGTTTGCTGATTGGTGTCTCTCACACAGCAAGGACCCAGTAAACTGCCCCATACATGAAATTGTAATATTTCTTCAAGAGCGATTAGACACAGGACTCACCCTGTCAATGCTCAAAATGTATGTGGCAACTATATCTGCGTATCATGCAGATGAAACTGGCCCCTATATAGGCAAGAATGATTTAATCATAAAGTTCCTTAAAGGAGCAAGATGATTAAACCCACCTCGGCAGGCTACAGTCCTGACTTGGGACTTAACTGTAGTCCTAAAAGCTCTCGCAGGGCCCCCCTTCGAGTGTTTGGACTCTGTTGATTTGCGTATGCTCTCTATTAAGACCACACTACGGCTGGCTCTGGCTTCAGACTGGCATTATCAGTTGACAATTCACATCTGGAGTTTGGCCCCGCTCTTTCAAGAGCCACTGTCAAACCCAGGAAAGGCTATGTACCCAAGTTCCTCACCACAACCTTCAAAGCGCAGGTGGTTCACCTTCAGGCCTTCTTCCCTCCTCCATTTAATTCAGATGAGGAAAATCATTGCATTTGTTATGCCCTGTGCGGGCGCTACATACATACGTTGAGCGTACTTGCCAGTTCAGACTGTCTGATCAGCTCTTTATATGCTATGGAGGATGTGCAAAAGGAATGTCCATCTCCAAGCCAAGACTTTCTCACTTGATTGTCGATGCAATTACCCTGGCTTATGAATCGCAGGGTCAGACTTAACCAATTGGCAGTCTGACCCAGCAAATCAGCAGTAAATTCTGACAACAGTGGTATCATAAATTTCTTCTTTAGCTCAGATCACGCAAAAAAAAATCTCTCTATTTATCAGGCTGATCCAGCTAATGCCCATGCACTCCATCACTATCACGAGAATTATTATTTTCAAGCAGAAATCAGTTTATGGATTTGTATTCCATATCACTTCTTTGTTCACTATAACAATCAACCATGACAGCATTACACAATATTCAGAAACCTGCAGGACCTGCTAAAAGTGAATTTATACATATTAAATGTAATTAAACACATTTATATCACTCTACACACAAAGTCCAAAGAGGAGGATATAAAAAACCTCCCTTTTGTAATACAAAGGATCTGTTATTAAAAATGTTCATGTTAATAACTCAAGTCTTTGTAAAGGGCATTAAAACAATGTTTTGGTTTATCAGGAAATCACACTGTAAAGCAGTCAATGGAAAGAAGGCGAGAACTGGCTTGACGATATAAATAATATTTTAATGAGAAACTTAAAAGACACAAACACACATGTGACAAAATATGTGAATACGAGTATTATATATCTTCATCAAAGCAAGTAATATTTCAGTGTGGCAGGGCAGAGGGCGGGGCCGGGTCGTGATCCTACAAACCTGGTCCCATATTAGGCTAATTATGCCTCTTCTGCAAATTGCTTGCAAGTTTAAGTTTCAACCACAAATGTTGCTAGAGAGCACAAAGTTATGTAAGGTTCAGAAGCATGTATTTGCATGTATTTATGAAACACAGACACTTACAGCCCCTGCTTTGGATTTGGTTGTTTCTAGACAGCAGTATCCCACATTGTGGCCCTGAAAAGTCTCTGCATACTCCTCCAGCTTTTTAAATCAACCACCTTTTGCACCTGAAGAAAAGTAATGAGAAGAAATTAACAGAACTAAATCTCTGATAACCACAGATCCATTCTCTTTCTACAGTGGCCCAAAATATAGTATTTGGACACTTAAAATACATAAAGTAATCTGACGCATCAACTATTTCAGCTGCGAAAAAGCCAATCAGGAAGTGAGGCTAAATCTAGGCAATAGGTTGTTAGGATCTGAGGGTATGTGGAATGTTCGGAGACAACGCCATCTATAGGTCAAGAAAATAATGTCAAGGCTATTTTTAGGCATACATTTTGAAAGTTTTTTCTAAAAGCACCAGCTTTGTATTTTGGAATTCCTTCAGTCATATGGAATCGGATTACCATCGCCTTTCCATTTTTAGATTTCTTTTCAAAAAGCACTGTATCTTACCACCAACAGTTGGACATATCTAAATGAAACTTAGTAACCATTATTAGCGCCAGCCCCTGTATGACCTGAACAGTTTGGGTACAGCGTCACCTTGTGTTAAAAAAACAACAACATAAAAGTCCTTTTAACTTTAGAAATCCTTGACTCATGACACTGATCTCTTTAGATTATTTGCATAATACTGAAAACAATTATATTAATCTTTCCAAAGTCTGTTATATTGCAGGTCTGTCATTTTGACTTTTTAATCTTTTTTTAATTTATAATCTTGTGACCCAGCTGACAAAAAGAATTTTCCACATTCCAAAGCATTTTCCTTTAACACAGTGACCATGAAGATGTCCATCAGAAGTGAAACTTTATATTAGCAATGCTTCATGTAGTCAGAACATTCATGGGGGGGCTAAATCCAGTCTTGAACAAGAGCTTCTCTCTAGCAATGTTGACTTCATCTACTAACGAGCTGATTATTTAATTCAGGTGTTTTAAATAAGCAAGATATACAAAATGTGCAGTGCTGTGGCTCTCATGTGTCTCCTTTGGAAGGATGCATCCTCCGGAGGTCGCAATTCTCGGCCGCATACCTCATTGAGGCTGTCTCGTTTCATTAAAGCGAGTAGGAGACTTCGAATGCGACCTTCTTTCACAGGATTTCGGAGGATGCATGAGGTGTATTTTTGCACTCACAACCCCACAATTCTTGGCATCTACAGAAATGTAAAAAAAAAAAAAAAAAAACACAACGCCAACTTGCCCGTAAATATGATGTTCAAACGCAAGTAATGTTAATTCTAAAGTTGAAGTACCTCAGTAGATGGGTTTAGAGTATATAATATGTATTATTATATTATTATATAATTAAAATAAAGTATTAGACTAAAAGAACACCACATTTACTTTCTTTTCTCTTTACATCTTTATAACTCTCCTAAAATTTGCCTCATACACTCCCTTCAAAAGGGACTTTGTTACCTTCTCACTCAAAGCGCTCGCGCTTGCTAAAGAGTGGCGTGCTGTCATAGCAACCAAGTTACGTTTCGTTTTCGTTTGTCCAGATAATTGCTGCTTGCATCTATTTTTATTTGATTGGATGGAAGAAAGTTAAGACACAAACTAATGCACGTTCACAAAACAACCATATTAATGAGATGTACTTATTTCACTGACTGAATTGAGCATGTAAGGTGGTGAGGTCATGTGACAAGTCAACAATGTAATATTGTTTATCCTTGCATATTGCATACTGTTTCAAATATAACGGTACATATTGTGCAATAGTGTGTGCACTTAAATTGTTTTTTCAATGCACTTTTTAATGTGAAAGTTACATTTAAAGTATTTAAATCTGTCTCAATTCCGAAAATATGTCGTAGGGAAGCGCTGTAAAAGGCTTTTTGCTCAAGAACTAGATTAATCTACCAGTAGAGGGCAGTACTGACAAAGATGCTGTGAATAGTTCAACCAAAAATGAAATTTTTGTTTCTTCAATGGAACACAAAGGAGATGTTACGCAAAATTACAGCCTAATTTACCAGCTTTCATTAGATGGAAATAAATACAAAAGAAAGTCTTACTGGTTTGGAAAACTTAAGGGTGATTGAATGATGACAGAATGTTCCTTTTTCAATGCTTGCTACAAGTCTGAAATTGCGTCTCCTACCTGAAAGTATCTTTCACACATAAGCACTCATATA
The DNA here is from genome assembly GCF_025860055.1 of Xyrauchen texanus. Lineage (NCBI taxonomy): Eukaryota > Metazoa > Chordata > Actinopteri > Cypriniformes > Catostomidae > Xyrauchen > Xyrauchen texanus. Next base: position 16,948,752 of record NC_068277.1, on the reverse strand, counting down.
TGGAAATTGATAAGTGAAAGAGTGATTCTAAAAGGTCAAGTCCTTATAAATGATATAAAAGCATAGGTGCCCTACTAACGTTAACACTTACAAGGAATATATCAATATAATGTAGAATGGCGGCATGGGATGCTGTTGGAATAAAGCTTATCATAATTGTGCATTAATCAATTTGCCTCTTAACAAATGAGGGCTCACCATATGTTTTCATTCTTTAAAACAGATTTTATTGTCTGTGCACAAGACCAAAACTGTTTAAATTCCACCTCTTGTTGAAATGTTTGTTGGCCGGTAGTATGAATAGACCCATATGTCAGCTGACAACCCTGCTCTTTCATTTGTTACTGAACAAATGTAGTGAAGATTTAAAGGAGGGTCTTGCTGGTTGTGGGTATCAGCTTTCATTATTCCATCTTTAAAACCATTATAGGAAGCAGATAAAAGCTTCTCAATATAGATGGAATAATAATGTCCTTTTGCAAGTTTGTCAAGTCTAATGAGTTGTTTTGTTTCCTAGTTAAGTACATCTATTCATACAGTTTATCAATTAACTGCCCAAGACAGATATTCATGTAGAATTATTTGTCTGTAACTGTAAACTATATGCACAGGCAAAAAAGTATTTTTAAGAATGCAATCCATGGTGCATATGGAGTTGCCCGTGCAATGAAAGAATTTTCCCTGCTGATTTTTTTACTTAAAACCTTCCTCTGAAAAGCTGCTCTTTTTCTATTATTGAGCTTAAACCAATCTAGTAGAGGAGAGAGAAGAATGAAAAAATGCATCATGAATGAATCCACATCCCCCTTGCAGCTTAAAGGCAAAAGACTTCGATCTAGCTGTCTTGATGGTAACAGGGCAACTGTGGTGAGCTCTGGAGATGCCAGCAAAGTATAGTCTGTTAATTACTACTGCATGGAATCAAAATGGCTTCCTATTGTCCATCCTAGTGGGGGTTTGTGGTAGCCTGCAGAGGAGAGATGGCTTTGTATAGGCTACTGTCATACACACATGTTGAGTCATTGTGGCCTGACTTCGATCAAATGAGCAAATGTAGGAAATGTGATTGAGGCCATGCTGAGGGTTATCATTCAGAGTGTCATTAACAGCACTTTTTACCACCATAGTTTTGAATGTCAAAACAGCTTGACATGTTTACTTGAATTCTTTAAGTAACACCGCTACTAAATTGCATGTATATGTAATTTCATTGTAAATCAGCAAATTAATGATTGAATAAATTTACCCATAATTTCTGGATAAGGGCAGTTACAGCTAAACATTTGCAAACAGTAAAGGCTGCAACAATGGTATCCAAATGCTTGGATACCATCCGAGTGCTTGATCCGGCTAAAAATCTTTAACGTGAGTCCTTGTGTTACTGTGGCAGTAACCAACATGATCACACAGGAAGTCGGCATGCTGTTTCCGAAAGTTGCATTACACTAGGATCGGCAACAGTATGCCGACTCACAGACATACCCTATCTCCCATCGGACATATCTGGAACAGCTCAACATCAATTTTGACTGGTAGTGCATTGCGTCAGTTGCATGGAAGACCACAGTTTAATCCCCAATCGAAGAGGAAGTAATCACGTTTGTATAAGCAATTTACAGGTTATGATAAGGAAGCTGCATTTTTGTCCCTAACATTGCACTTTGTCTCTCGTAACGGGGGTGTAAATTAAATAAAATAAGCATATCTCTTCACTGTTTTGGTCACACTTGTTTATATGCTCTGAAACACTTACAGCTTTAGCTTCTGAAGGCAGTGTTTTCAAATTCGGTCAGCGTATACCGATTTTAGCTAAAGACAAATCAGCACACACTTGCCAATTTTTATGTGAGATCAGGCTGCAGTAACAAACTAAAGGCAGTGTAAGCAATTTTAAAATCAATTTGTTCTGGTTTTCATTTATGTTCTGCTAAAAATTGTGTTCGTTTTTGTTTTCATTCCTTGAACCATTTTTGTCCCTGTTCAGAAGTAATCCAAAAGTAATCTAAAAGCAATTAGATTAGATTTCTTTCAAATGTAAATAATGCAATTTTTAACCAGTACCAGATTACAATTCAGAAGTACTCTACCCAGCACTGCATAGCCTGTTGCGACAGTAACGTCACCGTTTGTGGATGCTGTACAGTACTGTAATGGGGTCGTAAACTGACACCTACCTGTCATCTTTTATAAAACAGCAAATTTATCGTAGTAAACTCTACACACAGTTCATTCCAAAAGGATTGTTTAGTGTAAAATATGTTGAAGATTGGTGGACAGACAATTAATTCATTCAGACAGTTTATTCAGCCATTGAAGCATCTCATCCATAGACAACCACAAAAAAAAAAAAAACCTGGCCTCTTGTCTCCTCGCCAGCACACAATGTCTATAAGCCCTTAACTGCTATATGCATTTGCTAACATGATTTATCGAGATTCTAATATCTTTTGGCTGACCCCTTTCTTCATACGTGGGATGTTGCATGGTTTCAAGACAATTTATATAAAGCTAGGGGTGTCAAAATTGACAGACATGAAGCTGGAATTTATAATGTTTTGAAATGAAAAAAAAAAGAAAAAGTGAAATTATAATTTAAACTTTTAGATTTCTAGTAATTGTTTTAATTATAACAGAAGGTTTGAATAGGCAATAATAGACACCAATCTCAAGATATTCAATGCAGCCTTTTCACAAAAATGTACCACTAACTCTATATGTCTTTGAAGCTGCATTAACTGTTACCTCTTTTAAAGAGTTAATCTGTTCAAAAATGGATTTCTAATCCAGAATACATAGAAACAGTAGGCATAATGCCCTACTGCAGTGCAATATGTCCCATATCCTGGCCAATTGAAACATGCCTACTGACACAGAGGGCTTAGCCAGAAGAGACATTGACTCTTGAGTGTGATGCTAATGATGGCTATTAATGAAGCCTGACAGCACAATCTGCTCCTCATTGTAGCACCTTTGCAGGATCTGCAGCTTGCAAGAGGCCAAAGAGGAGGCAGGCGGCTTGGGACGTTGGGACGAATCGAGTGGCAAGTGGTTGCACAGGGATGGGGAGGTTTCAAAACAGGACCGGGGTCCTGCCGAAGAGGGACTGCGGATTGCAGGCCGGTCCCAGCTGATCCCCGGGTTAGGATTAGCTTAATTAGAGCACAATACCCTTTACAGTCAAAAGCAACTGTCAGCCACTGTCAAAAAAGGACTGTCCAATAATGTGGGCTTAATTCTTCAGTGATCCCAGAGGTGCAGGCATCACAGGCTTTAGCATCCCAGTGCTGAATAAGGGAGCGAAAAAGAGTGACATCATTAGACTTGACTGTTTGCCTTGTTATATTTTTTATTTGTATGCCAGCTAATCTGAACAATGGCTGGCCTAATGCCCCATGACCCATATCAGACTAAAGCCTGTATATATATATATATATATATATATATATATATATATATATATATATATATATATATATATATAAATTATAACATATATAGTATATACAATGTAACATATTTGTCAAATAAATAAATATAAAATGCAGAATAGAGTATGCCAAAGTCACAATGGATGAAGAAGGTTTTATATGCAGAAAATCAGATAAGTGTGAAATAATTATAGTGATGTTGTCAGGGGCATAGATTCCAGTGGGGTTGGGGGAATGGGAGAAACCCCCCAATGATAAAAAAAAAACTAGGTAACCCCCCATGTTCAAGCCAAATCTACGCCCTTGGATGTTGTGCATTATTCATATTGATGTCAATTAAATGTATGCATGTATGGCACTTTACAGGTCATTGTGTTTAAGTCTACACTACAACACTAATGTTAATGTTACAAGAAAAAAATATGTGTTTCAGAAGTATTTAATAAGCTATTAAATAAGCTTTCTTAAATTGATATTAGACAATTGATCTTATGTTGCTGATCAAGCTGGTAAAATTAAGAAAAATTATTATCTTTTATCCTTCATTTAACCTTATTCCAAATGTAATCTTCCATTTATACAGTATGTGGACATAATGATTTGGGAATATTGAAAATTATATTAAGTATATGGCTCTTATTGCAGTTCAGGTTTAGTGGATTGAGTAACAATAAATGTATCATAACTCGTTAAACAGATACCTTAGTCTAAAACTTCTCTTTGCAGGTAGAGTGGTGGATCCAGGCTTAGTATCAATGCAGCTCAGCTCAGCTTTGTGGCCCAAATGCCATCAGCTAAGCTGGTCTCAGACCTGCTTTGACTGGGCTTCCTGCCAACTCATCCAAAACAATGGCGTAATTAAATGAGCAAACAGATTAGAACAGCCAAACACAGAAGGAGTTTAGGAGCGTAGATGAGGCCCCTGCCAGGCCACAGCAGGTTCAGCTAATACTTGGATATGCATCTGCACATCTGCCCTGCATGCTGTGTAAAGCGCAGATACGTTAGCTTACAATAGGAGGATAGGGGTGAAGTTTGTTACATCGCAGGCTGGGATACAGCGTGGTGGGGTTTCTTGTAGGGACGGCTTAATCAATTGTCTTTACATTTAGTTATTCTCCGTAATGAGGGTAGCACTGTAGAAATGTTTGTGTCTGAATTTTTTTTTAGTTGTTTAAACTGATAGTTGATAAAATCATGAAATGATATAAGTTTGTTAGTCAAAATTCATCATTTTTAATATTAATTATTCAATTATTAAGCTCTACTGATAAGATAGATAGATAGATAGATAGATAGATAGATAGATAGATAGATAGATAGATAGATAGATAGATAGATAGATAGATAGATAGATAGATAGATAGATAGATAGATAGATAGATAGATAGATAGATAGATAGATAGATAGATAGAACGAACCCTTAGGTTGTTCATAGCAGTGTAGATGTATATTCTCATCAGTGTTTGGGAGATTCCTACATTATTCTAAGTGACAAAAGTAAGCACTGAGCCTTTTGTTTTCTATGAAACACTATAAGAGAAAGCTTCTTAGTGGATATCTATGTTTGATTTAGGTTTTCTCCATCAGTCCTGTTTGCAGACTTCAAATCTCCCTTTTGTTGCACGTCTGGGCAATCCTAATGACTTCTTTGAACTACCAATGTTCTCTGAGGTACAGATTTGTGTGCAACTTCACCTCTCATTTCAAGACACGCTAAGTCGCTAACCTCTACACTTTTTCCCACATTGGTTGCAACTGATTTGGGTATGAATACTTGCTCAGTTTTACTTAATCCAAAACGTGAGCATTATTGCTACCTTGTTCTGCTCTTGTCAGATAATGCCTTCTCCTCCAAATATCCTGAAGGCAGTACGTATCATAGAAAATACTGATTGACATCCATTATTTGGCAAGCTCATGATTGTCATCAAGGAAACAAACCAAGCAAAGATACAGTCTTTAACACAATTTTATAACAAAAATCGCAGTACAAAGATTCTGCTTTTGCAATTCTCAGATCTTGCATTGACCTCCCAGTATGACTTGTTTCTGTTTGGCTTTAAAAGCCTCATTAAGATGATCCAAAGTAACCCAGAGTGTGGAATCTGTACCATGTGAAGGATCATATCAGACCCACCACAGTACTGAGAAATCTCTTTGCCAAAGAGCAAACACAACTACAAATAGCCAGGCTGCTAGCACAATGCCACAGTGAAAGGAACCAAATTAGCTGGAGGCTAACAACAATTTACCAACACCTGTATTAGTGTGCCAGCCCGGCAGGGAGCTGGACTGAACAAGCACTAATCCCTATAAACCCTACAGTACCCCTCCTACCAAATCAGCATTTGCATATTCTCCATTTATTGGTTGATGTGGAATCCTTGAGGTAGATTTTTTTGGGGGATTGAGAACATTTCATTCCTTCAAACTCACACTCTCACTGCCTGGGTGGTTCGATGATTATCTCAAGCCCATGTTAGAGAGAGCTGTAGAGAGAACGATGGCCGTGTGTGTGTTAGAGCTTAGAAGGAATTAGAATCATCGTGTGCTACTACATTCTCTCACCCTCATGACTGAACCTAATTGGAGAGGTGGAGAAGATGGGCAAGTCATTAGGCCAAGTTATTTGCTTAGAAGTTGACCGACTGTGATGTTCAGTCTCACTATGGTTTCTGTTCTCTGTTTCTTTTCAGAAAAGATGATAGAGGGATGGCAAAACAGAACGGGGGAACCTTTGGTATTCCTGCTTGCTAACAATTTATTTTGGAACACATTAAGTCTCCGGTGATGAATGTGACTCTGGCTGACAATAATAAAATGAAACTCCTTTCTTAATTCAGCAATGTGATATCAATAATAATTGCAAAAATAATATGTAGGAGCAACACTATTAGGATAATTAAAAATAGAATATTGAAATACATTTTGTATGATGTAGGTTGGCAGTGATGGCATTTAAGTACTTAAGTATTGTGGCTATGTTCCTAAGTACTGTATTCCTTTAGTATACTTGCAGCTGCACTCTGAACTCTTTTCAAGTATGTGATAGAGTAAACCTGTGTGAATGGAACCTTACTGAAAAACTAGTTGTCAGTCACATAATATAATGCAAAAGCCATGCTGAACTGTATACTCTGTGCATCATTTCCATTTACAAGTACATGTGTTATCTTTATTTAATTGCAGAAAGGTATTTGCATTTAATCCTTATCAATTTGTGGGCATCTTATTCAAGTGAAAAATATATTTGTGTATTCATTGCATACTGATGAAAGGAGATAATATATTGATGAATTGCACAAGCAAGTTTTAGTTACAGTAAATAACAAAGGGACCCTTAATTGTGCCTTGAGGGACACTAAAAGTTATCACATGGTGTCTTGAGTCATGGGGTATAGTCCAAAATAGGAATGTGTAAAACGTCATGTTACTGTTGTAACCTCTGTTCCCCAATGGAAGGAATGAGACGTTGTGTCGATTGTGGTGACACAAGGGGTCTATTCTAAGAGCCTCGCTTACCTCTGAAGTTGTCAAATTAGCAGACAGAATTTGCATGTCCCGCCCCCAGTCGCTCGCCCACTCCCCTTTATACGGGTATAAAGGGGAGCGGGCGAGCGACTGTCATACAGGTTTTCACTGAGGAGCCGAGAGTAATGTTACGGCGCATTACAGTGTTAGGGATTGTGATGTGTCAAGGGAAACACAATGTCTTGTTCCTTCCATCAGGTAACGGTACAACAGTAACCATGATGTTCCCCTTCTGTCACTCACTTGACGTTGTGTCGATTGTAGTGACATAATGTGTCCCACTTCAAAATGCCATGCACTACCGTGTTACGTGACTGCCGAGCCAGGTGAAAGTAGGCAGCTGCGTGCTAGAAGCAGCTGGGTTGGCTGCACGTAACCCTCCCCAATGCCCCCAATAAAAGGTGTCATATACCGTTCTTAGGTTCCCAGTACCCGTACAGGAACAGGCGACATGACCTGTATGGGAACCAGCCGGCCAGCCGCAGCCTTTTCTCTCTCTATGTTTCTCGTCATAGAGTTAGAAAGCAGCTGGGGCTAACTTAACACTATAGACACGTCCTTTCCCATTAATATTCTTTCAGGGGGAAAAGGCCCTGCGGAGACCCCGACCTGCCAAAACTGGGGGGGAAGTAACTTGTGACACATACACACAGGGGTTGTCAAGCCACCCGTGGACATGGCACGGTGGTAGATCCTGCCTGACATGGGAGGAGTTGCTACAGACATGGCGACCAGGGGGCAGTGAGGACTGCCCAAGGGAGACGCGGGACCTGCCAGCAGGGGGACCGTACCGCGAAAAATACGTCACAGGGAGTTGTCTGAAGTGGGAACTATGCCTGTGGAGCCCAAGCCCAACACGGAGCTCTCGACCCATGGTGGGTCTGGCAGCGAATTCCTCTGCTGAATCTGTGGCCAGAGGGCTAGGGAGAAAGAGCATCCAGGAAGCGAGAGCTTACTGGCTAACCTGGGAAAGAACTGGATCAGCTTGGTGAAGGGTGCAAGCTGAACAGACATGACAAAACATGGGACAAGACCGACTCAACCCTGAGGTTGTAGAACATATCAAAGGTGTTGGGTGTTGCCCAACATGCATGCATGCAAGCCCTGCATGCATTCCATGTAGATACGCAAAGCATGTACCGGACACAGCATCGAAGAGGTTCAAGCGGTTCGAAGGGGGGTCTCTGAAGGCCTGAGAGGACCACTGAGAGATCCCAGGAGGGGAACAGGCTTAGCCAGGAAGGATTCAACCTCCTGGTGCCTCTAAGGAACCTGATAATCAAGTCGTGCTTACCAAGGGACTTGCCGTCTACTGCGTCATGGTGGGCTGCGATAGCAGCGACATACACCTTCAAGGTGGAGGGTGACAGCCTCCCCACCAACCTCTCATGCAGGAATGAAAGCACTGACCAAACTGCGCATCTCTGTGTGTCTTCAAATCCAATTTGCGAACAGACGCCGCTTGAGGGCATAAAGCTGCTGGTAGAGGGAGCTCTGACTTGATCGTGTCTACAACTGCAGGTGGTAGACCGCTTAAATCTTCCACATCTCGTCCAGGGGCCAGACGTGGAGATTCCAGATGTATGGGCGTGGTCACCAGAGGGTGCCCCGTCCCTGAGAAAGAAGGTCCTTCCTCAGGGGAACTTGCCAGGGAGGTGCTGTCGCGAGAAACGTGAAATCTGAAAACCAGGTCCGGGTGGGCCAATAAGGAGCCACCATGGTGACCTGTTCCTCGTCCTCCCTGACCTTGCACAGCACCAGTGCAAGTAGGCTCACTGGGGGAACTGCGTACTTGAGCAGCCAAGTACAGTGTGCCAGCGCGTCTGTGCCGAGAGGGGCCTCCATCAGGGAGTACAAGAGCGGGCAGTGGGAGTTGTCTTGGGAGGCAAAGAGATCTATCTGTGCCCGGAGCCGAGGTACCAATCGTCAAGCCACGAGGGTTGTCAAAAGACAGAGGGTTCCAGTCCAGCCCAATGCTCACAGCGGCCCGGGAAAGCTTGTTGGCCATCTGCGCTTCAGACTATGACTGGCTGACCCGAGCACAGACGGAAGCAAACGAGCGTGCCGGGGTCGGGTGGTTTGTGGGGCTGTGCCCGGCAAAACCGAGCTTGCTGCCATCCCCAAAACGCCTCCATCATCAGCCGAGTCGTCCTCAATCCCGTGGGAAGAAGGAGCAACGCGGGGGGGGGGGTGGCTGGAGTGGCGTTCGTTTTGAGAAACGAAAGCCACGACCACAATGTTGCCATGGTCATGTCCTCGCAATAAGAACATAACCCATCCACAAACACTGCCTCAGTGTGATCGCTACCCAGAGTTTTTAAAAACTCTTTTAGAGGAGAATATACTGTTTTAGAGAAATCAACTCTTTTAGGAGAGAAGCGCTGTCGAAGCGCCCAGGAGCAGAGTCTGCACAGCGTGCAGAGAGAAGAAAGCCGCTGGAATGCGCCATCAGATCCAACAGAAAGCTCTCTTACAGAGGTGGGTGAAACAGTCGTGACACACAGCTCACTGATCACACACCGGCTTGGCTCTGAAGAAAAAATCTGTCTGACTGTCGCTCTCCCGCTCCCCTTTATACCCGTATGTCCGGGGGTGGGACATGCAAAGTCTGTCTGCCAATTTGACATTGGCCTTTTCTCAAGTTCAGAGGAACGTGAGGCTCTCAGAAGAGACCCCTTGTGTCACTACAATCGACACAAAGTCAAGTGAGCGACAGAAGGGGAACTGCCAATTCTTATAATCAACTAATTGGTTGGTTGTTTGAATGACTTATCGACTAGTCGGTTTTAAGGATAATAATGTACAATTAGGCTCCATAATGTTCTCGTCATGCCTGAACTATTTGATAAGGAAATCTGCAGCCTTAAAAAGAGGATGGCTGGAACAAAGTATTTTATGTATTTTGAAAATACACAAATATCAAACTTAAATATATTTAGATACACATTTTTTTAAAGACTTAAAAATACATAGTACAAAATAGTATTTTGTATTTCAAATACGTATTTCAAATACAAATATATCTGAAATACTGCCCATCCCTGACAGTAAGAAATCATCACACAAAAACACTCACTCAGAGGTTGTGTCACCACCACTAAAAATATTAATGTTAGTAGTCAACCCCACTAATCGACTAGTCAATTGTTAAATGTCTAGTTGATTAGTCGACCACCCTGGGACATCCCTAGTCTAAAATCTAAGTTCCTACTGAATAATTAGAATCAAAACCTAAAATAGGCTAAAACTGGCCTATTAAAAATATGTGGAACTTCAAAGGCACTTTTGTCTTTCCACATATTCAGCATTAGTGAGACAAGATATTATCTATGTGAACTTGGAATATGAGGCAATAGAAGGGACTACCAATGCACTCTGCACAATTCAATTTATGAAAATTTGAGTAACATCATTCTATTTTTTTCAACCTTTAGTTGGCACCCACAGTATTCAGCTTTGAAATGCCATGTGTTTAGTTTAGTAGTCAATGGGTCCTGTATGATTTTATCTGTAAAAAACTGAATCATTTGAGATATTCAAGAATTAGCATATAAGTACTGTTACTATTATGACTTTTCTTAGTGTCCAATGGCATACTCATTTTCAGTGAATAGAATTTTGTTGCATTTAGTACATTGGCATCAGGCCTTAAGTTCCAAAAGGAGAGTAAAAGTTACTCAATCCTTTTTAGTAGGCCTATATTATATCAATGATTGTAATGTCTCAGTACACAGAATGTAAATAGTAATGCTCAACTGTTCAAAAGGCACATACAATTAAATTTAGTTACAGTTTTAATATAGTCTCACAGCAATGGAACATCATTACTGAGAGTAAACATATAAAAAAAGAGAAAGAATAGAAAGCCTATTATACTTGTTAGGAATTCCTTGTCTTGTTTCACTGTTGCCCTTTGTCTGCCATTTTTGTCACCTTTGCATTCCTTAGTTTTCACTTTTGTCCCTTGTGTAGCCCCTTAGTCTCTTTGTTAGCCTTCATGTTCACTTGTCATTGTTAAAGAACTACACTTCCCAGAATCCACCTGCCATCATCACTGCCATTTTGTTCATTGTTCTCACCTGTGTCTTATTCAGTCATCACTCACTGTGTATTTAAGCCCTGCTTTTTGTTCACTCCTTGTCATTTGTTGAATGTTGTTAGCCAGGTATGTGTTCCCTGCCCGTGTTTTCTAGTTTTATGTTTTATTTCCCCATTGAGGGTTTTTCCTTTGTTCCCGTGTTTTGTGTACCCGCCTTGTTTATTTTTCTAATAAAGTTTAAACTGCTTTTGGATCCGCATCTCCTCGTCTGCTTCGCTGCCTCCATTCATAACAATACTATTTTATAGATAGGCCTACAGGTCATTCACAGCTAACAGCTCAGTGCTAACAGTTGAGGTAAACAAATACACGTGACAGCCCTTATTGTCAGGAAATTCAGATGACATACGCCTGATTGTGGCATAACAAAGTGCTATATAACTTTAACTTTCTTTTTATAGGGATTAATTAACAAATGAAAAAGCATGTACCTTGGATTTTAATGCAGATGGTTAGTTAAGACATATTTTTTGAAGTGTATCCTTTTTGTTAGAAAAGTACTCAAACCTAAAGGGATAGTTCACCAGAAAAAAGGAAAATTCTTTCATAATTTCAATTTAACTCAAGGGACTGATGGTTTTTTCTTTTAAGAAAAAGGAATACACCTGGATAGCTGGATGAAACTATAATCTTCACCTCTATTATGTAGTAAATATTCTTCTGCATCTAAGACATCATAAATCATTCGTGCTAGGTATATGACAGCATTTACAGGTTCTAATCTAAAGTTGACAGTAAAATCAGGGCTTTCTCTTTCGTTAATTCACTATTCTCTGCACATTATGCCAATTAATAAAAGTAGAACAAAGCATGTTGTATGTCCTCAAGTTTCATCTATTACCATGTTCATATGCTGTCGGTAGTGTCCCAAGTCTTGAGCTGCTGCTGTCAAAATCTCCATGCCCATGGGAGCTTTAGACGGCCCGGCAGTGTAGTGTAGACTAGTTTTGATTTTAAGTGAGCATCAGATCAGATGTCAATAGCTATTCCCACAGGCTGCAACCCTGTCAGATACCCCTCTGTGCCAATTAGTCAAGAGAAAGGACGAAAGACAACGACAGGCATGGGGTGGCTGTGGGGCAGAAGCTACACTGCTGGGACACTAAGCCCCAGTGCTGCAGGGGCTAATGGCTAATCAGAGAGGAACTTACTCCCCTCATATTGGCTGGATTTGTAAAGTCCTTTTGGGGATATCTGTCCTTGGAGACGGGGAGTGTGGAACATGCAGAGGTGCTGAAGGGTGGCTGTTAAATTAGATATTAGACTGATCTGAGGCGACAGGACAGAAGAATATGTGTTACCAGAGTTTAGATAAAACAAAAAGATATACTGTAAACAGACAAAATTAAGAGCAATGCATAAAGAGTTTAACATAATACCCCTTTTTAAACATCCTCTTTTGACATCTATCTATCTATCTATCTATCTTTGCTTGAATAAAAAAAATGCTGAAAGTAGTTAAAGGGTCTGAAACAATCATGAAAACAAAGATTGAAGATCTCTTAATACTTGGCATATATCTTAAAATAGATTTTTCTTTGGTAAAATTGTCATAGACCCAGGGGTGTTCAACAAAGGATATTGATCCTAAAAAAGCCCTACTTGTGTAAATGACGATGAACACTGTATAAAACAGGCCATGGCAACACATATACTGTATATAATATCAACAGAAGAGATTCTCAACCAGTGTTGGGTAAGTTACTCAAAAAAGTAATCAACTGCAAATGTCCAATTACTGCTCTAAAATTGTAATCAGATTACTTGACTGATTACTTAGTCTAAAAAGTAATCACATCACTAATTATTTTACATTTAAGTTACTTTCTAAATCACTTTTCCTAGAAAAGTTTTAATTTTTCTGCTTAAATTCAAAATGTCTATATTTCCTTATTCACTGTCACACACAGAAACGCTAACAGACATACATATGAATTCACATTTTAAATGTATTATACATATTAGCCTACTTTAGCACAAGTAATGTACTTAAAAGTAATTACTTTAATTGAAAGTCAGTGACTGTAATCTGATTACAATTATTTAAAATGCAATAGGTTACATTACTTTTTGACAAAAAAGTAATTTGATTACAGTAACTACTTACTTAATGACTTAATGATTAATTCTCAACTGGTGGTTTGTGACCCAAAAATGGGTAGCAGGTCTGTTCTGATAGGGCTTTGGACAACAATAAATAAATAAACAATAAAAAAGCATCCATTCAAATTAGTTAAGAGTAAAACAAATCTTATCAACCTTTATAATATAGGAGAAAACTTTTTTTTCTCCTATATTATATTTTGTATTGTTTTTTTTACAATACAAAATGTTGCTACTGTGTTGGGTCACCACTTGTCCAATGTAATGCATAATCTACATACTGAAACAAAACCAGTTGAGAACTAGTGATCTAGTATGTCCTTTTAAGTGAATAAATAAATACAGAAATAATGGATGGAACATATAAACTGAATACAGACCAAATAGACAAGAAAGCAAACAGGCTTAATTAGACTTTCAGTAAAAATCTAGAGAGTCCAAAATGCCTATAGTCGAAAACCTCTGTTGGCTCATGTCAAATTAATATGTTTTTATTTCAATAAAGTGACACATTGAATCTCCCTATAAAACAGAGGTGAGGCAATTTCAAGCAGATAAAAGGTGTTTATTATAACCTGTCATTACATGGCAAAACTGACCGTGATGGATGACTCTAAAAGACTCACACACCCACACACACACTCTCATACACACACAGACACAGACTCACACTGGCTTTAAACAGTCCTCTGATCTCAACGTTATTGATCGTTTCATTATCTTTTTGCTATTCCTCTGATGGCTGTTCAATCTTCGCTGTCATCTTCTATTGAACCCCACAGTCATCCCCACAGAATGAAAAGTGAGGGGTAAAAATGAGAAGGAGACTGGGTTGGGGGGGGTGCGGGACACCGTCTGTCACTACCATCATGGTTGTGTGTGAGTGTGTATTCGAAAAATGGGTAGAGCAGGTGGTGTGAGTAAGCACAGCCTGGCGCAAATGGACCATGCGTATATGTGTGTGAGTGTGTGTGTGTGTGTGTGTGTGTGTGTGTGTGTGTGTGTGTGTGTGTGTAGGGCAATGAGACAGGGGTGTCACCTCTTGCTCTTCCGAATAGAGAGCCCACCACACCCACCCAACTGTTTGGCATTCAGAAGTGTCCACCTCTTTTTGGGCCTGTCTTTATTCTTTATTCCTCCCTTTCTTGCCTTCATAATGCATTGTTAACAAAACAGTTTACCAGCCTTGACTGGTACATTATCCCATAGGCCTCTGGAGAGACTGTGATTTAAGCAAATGGATTCAGAGAGAGGTGTGGCCATGGCGTCTTAACAAAACGCCACATGAGTCGAGACTGAATTTTCTCTCTTTTACCCTATTTAGTCTTCTCCATACATTAAATACCAATTAGGCTCTCTATGTGTGCAGTGTGCTAGAAGGAGAGGAGACACTATGATCTCACTGCATATGCATGAATGACCCATACTGATCACCCCATATTATGTCCTTTGAGCATTATGAGAGCTATACTTTGCTTTCATACAGGGCAGAGGTGGATAATGTCTTTAAATACCAATTTTCTGGTTCAGTCCAATGTATGAAATTAAAAAAAACAAGTTGGTAAGGAAGACAGGACAAGTTGACTTGGTCCTCATTTACAGCTGCTAAGGTTAAAAAATTGTTTAATATTTAATTATTTAAAAAAATGTAATACAGTGATTATGAATTCATATAATAAATAATACAATTAATAAAATTAGTGCCATGGTTTGTTCTGCATTATTTCTTTATATGTATAATTTATTTTTCCCTTTTTATTTGTCATTACCTATCTTTACAGTGCATTTTATTGATGAACGGTTTGTCTATATTTCTTTGAATCTGTATATTTAAAAAAAAAAAAATTTACTTTTTATCAAAAAGGTGCAGCAATAGTGGTTAGAATGACCAAAGACATTTTAAATATTGACAAACACTCTCAGAATTAAAAATGAGCAGTTGTTACCTTAAGGAGCTAATACTACTTGAACTGACCCTTAAAAATTACTTTCATTGATGTAACCCAAAGTAGTCAGGTAGATTCAGTCATTTTTAAATTATATTTTTGACTAGACTAAAACCAGACAATTTATTTGTTGCCTCGTGAAGACCATTTTACTTGACAAAATATTTTTTATGGATAAGTTCGGGTGACACTTTATATTTATGATCACAGTGTTAAGGGTTTGTAAATGTGTTCTGTAATGACACATGTGTAATTTCACAAATGCATTATAAATCATTGATATGCAGTAATAGCAACATACATTAAAAGTGCAACTCTCATCCAAAACTTGTCAAATAGTGAGCTTATGGGTTCTAATACACTTATTTATACTTCTATTAATCAAAAACAAAATGTGACAATGTAGCAAAATAGATTATTATTATAAGATTAAAAGGAGTGATGCTGTTATTTTGCTACAGGACATTTTGTGTTCATACTAATTACTGTAATGCCTTGACTCATTTGTCACTTTCCTTGTCACATTGATGCTAAAAGTATAGTGTTGCCTAGTCTTAGTTAACCAAAGTCCTCTGCAACACTTTTTTAGGTCTTAATGCTTATTCACTACACATATTGTATATTAAAACCATACTGAATCTTTATGTTAAGGTTTCTATTGTTAGCCATTCCTTATAAAAATGCTTCACAGATGTCAACTTTACAATAAGATGCATTTTCATAGGCTACTAACATTGTCATAGGTTGCTTGTGTTGAATAAGTGTAACATGTGAAGTAAAATGGCTCATTATTTGGCAAGTATTGCATGAAAGTCACCTTTTGTAATGCATGTTGTAATAATTGCATATTAATGATTTATAATGCATTCGTAAAACAATTATTAGTCATTAAAAATCCCTTTTATATATCCTTAACAAAGGCAACAATAATGTAAAGTGTTACCAAAGTATGTTTGCTACTTTCTAAAACAAAGGCATATAAAGTTTGTCAGAGTTCTGCAGACAAAAAAAAGGTTTAAAATGCCCATATAATGCATGTATATTCCAGACAGTCATGTAAAAATGTAGTGAAAATGTGATATCCTTCAAGACCCCCAATGCCTCCATCTGTGCTGCCAGCCTCGATGGACACACTTTGTTGTGGCCAGTTTGTGTTCCACTTCAGTGCAACATTTACAATATTATCTTTCTCTGAAGTTACCATTCAGCCAGCCACTGTGAGGGGTGCTGATGTGGAAAGGGGCAGACCAAAAGACCGGTGCCGACCAGAGGTGAAGACGGGCATCTTGTCCTGATATATCATGCTGTAATGAGCCCTTCATTGTGCCTGGCATTGTGCTTCAGCACTCCCGCAGTCTGCCACCTTTTGCCTGTTAAGCTGACAGGAATAATGAACTGGCTGCTTTGAACTGGCCCCACAATATTGACTGGTTGCACACAGCAGATGTCTCCGGCTAAAGCAACTGGTAAATGCACATTAGGTTAACAAAAGGGGCCTTTGCTTTTAGGGGCTGGGAGGTGCGGCCACTGGGGGCGTGTTAAAAAAGCTTTTTTTGCAGGGGGTGATGGGGAGTTTGGGGCGTAGGTGCAGTTAACAGACAGACAGGGAGCTTCATTTTAAAACAATTTATTTGTCAAAGTGGCCATTCAGAGCAGGCTCTGCTTTGTGAGAGTGAAGCGTTTGTGGGTGTGTACCAGGGTTTCACGGGGGCGGCCTGTGCAGTTTTGATGACTGAAGAAAGTAAAGGAGATGCCATAGAGCACACAGTTGATATGCTAATCGGCAAACTTTTGATTTTCTTGCATATTGTGTGCACGGCAATTTGCTGCCCTAATTAACTTCAAAATTACCATATGGGATAAAATGTACAGTTTTCAGCTGAGATGTGCCTTTTGGTAAGCAATGGTTCAAAAGGAGAATATTGGCACTTTCCGAGGCAGGATGTGTGACATTAGAGTAATATCCTGGATGCAAATCTTCAGAAGAATTAAAACATTTATTAATTTTCTTTTCTGTTATCAGACAAATATATGTATCTCTGTTATGCACTGCACATCTTGAAATATTCAGCTGGCATTTAAAACTTTTTAAAACTGTAAATGAGCTGCAGGCAGATATTTTGTTTTTAAAGTTGCAACATTTTCCATTTTACTTTTGCATCATATCTACTTTTACTAGATATAATGTGGTTATATAGCCCTGTTATACTTCACTTAGCCAAATCTAAAAAAAATATATATATTTGTTTGAAATTTATCAGATACAAAAAATGTATACTAATGGTTAGCTAGTGTAGTGTGCATGCAAACAATAATGTGGCAAGTTTGAGAATTTTAATAGGTGTGGGTAAGAAACTTTAAATTTTGAATATTGGTGAATAAAACTATATTTCTTCAAAAGAAACTGATCAATATGTGTTCATTTTGCACATATATTCTGTACCCACCATGCTCAATTCTGCAAATTTGAAAACACTTCATTCAAGCTCTCAAAATACCTTTTTGACGACTACAAATTTTGCTGATACATTAAAGTAGCAAATACAAAATATAAATACCAAGATACTGTATAATTTGGTCAGTGATATTCATGACATTCAATTACATTCACTATCATCCTTATAATGACTATTGCCTATCATTACTACATATCATTATCATTAATATGATTTTTAACACACACAGATTGAAAGCGCTGGTGTCTGTGTGGAGAAAACCTAATTTAAAGCGTGACCATTGTAATGGTGCTGTAATAAGCCGTGACTAAACACGCTCATGGGTACCAGCTCAGACACACAGAGAGGCACATTGCAGAGAGAGGGCTATGGCAGGCCAATGCTGATTAGCATATAATTGCTGCCATTGTATTTGACATGGAGAATTAAGGACCAGCTAGGTGGCAAGATGTCCATTTGTCCCAATAACAGGGGACACGGCATATGGAGAGGCAACTAAGAGGACAAGGGGTTATTCAAAGAACGAAATACACACTTCCTCTTCTTTTTTATTGTTTGCATGTTTGTTTTTCGGAAAGATGGTGTACTGAATTTGTTTTTTGTCAGGTAACTTAAAAATTGTGGTCTTGCTAAAAAAGTTTTATCAAAAATATAATTAATATGACTGAATCAACCAGACTACAAATAAAATATTTTTTTTCAAGTTATAAATAGCTCAAATCATACATACATTTCACTAATCAGAGCTTAGTTTTAAAAAAAAAGGAAATAACTGCAAACATGCATATAAAATTAAAATAAGTAAACTTATGTTCAGTTAACCAGAACGGTGAACTGAAACCTTCAGATCACAAAACATAAATGTATAAATATTTGATAAGATTATAACTGCTATATGTGCTTCTTGAGATGGTGTAAATGATCATTCAGCCCCCTCCCCATGCACACACACTTTTCAACCGTTTCTTTTAAATTCTAAATCTCTTTTAACTCGCACATTTCTTTCTTTCACTCTTGTCTCACGGACTCTTTTCGGTGACCCGTCTCAAAGAGAGGGAAAGTATGTCTTTCCCCCCTTTACGTTCCCCTCATGCGACAGCTGAGCGAGTATGTGGAAAAAGAAAGAAAAAGAGAAAGAGAGGGAGAGAGAAATACAGCCCGGGACTGAATGACCTGACCACTGGTGACAAAGCAGGATTGGTCACGCTGGCTTGTGAGTAATGGGGCATAGAGAAATGGTTGTGTGTGTGTGTGCATGTGCGTGTGTGTGTGTGTGTTTGCGTGTGTGTAGCTGGTGGTGTGTAATGATTAGCTTGTTTTGAAACAGTTAAACTGATTCAATCTCAACACCAGATGTAACACAACTGAGAGGAATCAAGCCATACACACAGGTGTATTCAACTTAATTGGCTCTCTTGTTTGAGTTCCCATCTTTCGGAAATCTTAATATTATCAGTGGCATTTCATGGGATGCTTCATATTTTTATTCTGAAATAATAATAATGAAGAAAAAAAGATGTACAGCTGTACGTTTAACCACTCTGTGAAGAAGCTCATAATTTGATCATAAAATAAAATCATTCAAAATCATTCAGACATTATACCCAAAATGATAATCTTTGAACAAGCAATTACTGTAAGCATTCTGAGATTAAATTGACAACATTAAGCAAACTGGACAACAGGTCCAGCTGTATATTACAGCAGTTTGTCCTGTCAAATATAGGCTTTGGTCTGATAAACAATTGTGGAAGGAAACTGTTTATAATTTTTAAAGGTGCTTGCTAAGGCAAGTATTGCTACTTCTATTGCTCATTTACATTTTCATTTTTTTCATTTTATTTGACCATTCTGGTTTTATAGTTTTTCAGCAGGTTCTTGAAGTTGAGATGGTTTCAGCAGATTGTGTGGAGGTCGGAAGCTCATTCCACAATAGAGGAACAGAGAAATGTAATGATCGTGAAATAGACTTTGTGTGACTTTGTATGCTACGGGGTCATTAGTTACCGCTCGTTCATTGACTGCAGAGAGCAAGTTTGAACATAGACCTGGAGGAGCGAATTGAAGTAAGAGGGTGCTGTTCCACAGGCTGTATTGAAGGCCAGAGCTAAAGCCTTAAATTTGATACATGCAGGTAGCCAGTGGAGTGAAATCAAGAGTGGAGTGATGTGAGCCCTCTTTGGCTGATTGAAGACCAGACATTCTGCTGTGTTCTGGACCATCTGCAGTGGCTTAATCGTGCCAGCTGGAAGGCTGGCCAACAGAGCATTACAATAGTTCAGTCTAGAAATGACCAGAGCTTTGACCAGGAGCTGTGCAGCATATTCAGACAGGAAATGCCACAGGTGCTGCTGATACATCTCTACTTAGCAGTCATTGAGTCTGTCCTCTGCACTTCAGTAACTGTCTGGTTTGGTTCAGCTACGAAATCAGACAAGACTACAAAGGAGAGTACAAATGTGTGTGTGTATTTTGTACAATGAAATTGTGTATGTGTATTGTTTGTGCACTGGAAGCTTCTGTAACAAAGACAAATTCCTTGTAAGTGTAAGCATACTTGGCAATAAAGCCTAAATTACTAATATTACAGATATTAGTTGATTAGTATGAAACTAAAAGGTTAATTCATTCTGAAAAGTGTCATACTACTTATAACCTGAATATGGTCTGAATCAATTAAACAGCTTAATTTGCTTAATTTGAGCACTCGTTATTTGGAAATGAGCATCTATGTTTTGTAAAGCAGCATTGTATAAATGTAAGGGAGGTCACACTCTCCACAGATCCTTTAAGATAAGCGGCACATAGCAGGATGGACTCGTGAGGATTGTTTTTTTCTTTCTTTGTCCTCAGTGACTCCACAAAAGTTCAGGAAGGTGCATGAGGGCCTGTCACAGGTAGAGCAGAATAGGGATGGCTCTTCTAAAATAACCCTTTCTCCCATGCTTGATTGCCCCCTTATTGACACTCACTCTCAAGTCCACAATAGCAGTCCTCAGACGGTGCTGAATAGATTTACTCCTGATGGCCCTCGCCTCCCACCCACTGAATCTCTCTCACTTTCTAATCCAATCTCCCAACCTGCATGGCTCTTCGGGACAGAGCAAGAGATGTCACACAGAACTTTTTATTCTGTGCTTTGTGAACTGGGCATATCTGACTCATCTGATAACATATGATAAAGACACCATATTTTTCTTTTAAGGACCTTCAGAAACAATCCTCAAAAAATTGTGAGATTATGTTGAGATTATGTACAGTAGGAAGGACCATTAGCAGTTTGACGAAAAAAATGTTGACCATAAAAAGAATAAAGCATGGATAGTGTATTCTTTTTATTTCCATCCTCAACTCCTAGTTACACTTCTGTGAAAGCAATGTTTCAAGAAACCACTAACTTCGCCACCTGATGGAGTACGGACATGGATGGGGTGTGGTATTACTTTTCTTAACAATCTGATTTATGATTTCTTCCTAGCGGAAGATTTACATTGATGAGTCATCCAAAGCATATCTAGATACTAGATTATTACAGAGATTTGGGGATTGTATCTTTTGACTTTGACCAATAAACAACCACCTAGAACACCTAGCAAAATGCTAAAACCGTCTCAGAACACCTTAACAATGCCCTGGCAACCACCACCCCTAATCCTAGCCTGAAGTGAATTCAGTGTGCAGATTTTATGACTTTTGACAAATGAGGCCCTTAACAAACCTTAAACGTTCGCATTTGAATTTATTTTGGATATAGAATGTTAGCTTCAGTCACCATCCACTTTCATTATATGGAAAATCAAGATGTAATAAAAGTGAATATTGACTGAGGCTAACATTATCCCTAACATTTCCTTTTGTGTTTCACAGAAGAAAGAAAGTCATACGGGTTTGAATCAATATGAGTGTGAGCAAATGATTTCAGAATGTCTATTTTTTGGGTGAACTCTGCCTTTACTTTTTTTTCATGTTACTACAAACTTAATCAAATTAAAGGAAAAAGTTATAAGAATTAAAAAACAGAAGAGTTTAAAATCAAAAAAGGGGAAGAAATTGTATTCTTAATATCAGTAGATGCAACTGTCCCACTCTCAGCATCTTGGAATTTTCAATTAAAAGAAGAGGCAGGAGAAATATTTGCAGTGTCTGTGCTGAATTAAACTTAAATTACCCAACCTCAAATCCACTTCAGCACACTTGTACCGTTCCAAAGCCTGAGAAAGTGTGCATGGTATTGACCGGCCTTAATTAGAAACTTCACTTTCCCATCGTGCTCCTCTTCCCCAGATTAACCCCTTGTACAATTCCAATCAACAAGCTCAGACTGATGAGGGCCACAATTGACTTGCATGCTGGAAAGCCTCTACTCACACTCTTGGTGTCAATGGAGGGATCCCATTAGATACAATGACAGTGTGCTTTATATTGGGAGAGAGAAGCCAAATTTAAAGCTGCCTTCTTTGTCTAATCAGGGCCAGCTCACTGTCATTAGTTTCCACTTGGGGGAGAGGCTCTATGTAGAAGAATGGCTGGTGTCAGCTGAAGCCTCCTCAGGGCTCTATGTCAGTCTAATGAACTGGGGTTCTTTGTGCCTGTATTGGGTTTTTTATTGGGTTCAGGGGCCAGTAAAAAAGAGTGGTTCAAGGAGAAAGGTTGGTTTTCCAACTGGTCTTAAAAACCTCTTCAATGCTGCTGTTTACACAAGATTGCACAAGATTTCCACTATTACTGCTAGTAGTTGATAGACAAAAACAGTGAAGGTCTATGTTTGCTTAATGTTGATTTGTCAAATAATGTTTTGTGGAAGCAGGTCTGTTGCCAAGATAAGTAAATATAATAAGTATGTTAATAAGTAAATATCAAATTAGGGTGAAATGGTGTATTCTGAAGCAATAAGGTATGACAGACCACATTGTAATGTGAAGCACTGTCTATATTCACAATGTCTATATTCACAATAGAGCATAGCCTTATAAAATGGTTTCTATGTACTAAAATGTTATAGGCACAAAATGTACACAAAACACCATTTTATTATGCAAAATCCTTAAGTGACTTCCTTTTGCCAGAAGGTATATACAGTTACGGCTGTGGCTCAGGTGGTAGAGCGGGTTGGCCACTAATCGCAGGATTGGCGGTTCGATTCCTGGCCCACACAACTCCACTTGCTGAAGTGTCCTTGGGCAAGACACTGAACCCCAAGTTGATTCCAATGGCAAGCTAGCACCTTTGTACATAAAACACCATTTTATTATGCAAAATCCTTAAGTGCCTTCCTTTTGCCAGAAGGTTGTTCCGTTATGAATGTATGTATGAATGTGTAGGTGTATGAATGTGTGTGTGAATGGGTGAATGAGTCACAGTGTAAAGCGCTTTGAATACCGTTAATGTTAAAAATGTGCTATATAAGATATTTAAAATGTGAGGCCAAAAATATATTTCATAATATTCTGTCTAAAACCATAATTTGTAATCTGCATAAGCCATAGTAACCTGTAGCTAACAGATATCTGTATAAGAAAAAATATGCCTTCATAAAGGTACAAAAAAGTCCCTGACAAACAATTCAAGGGGGGAAATATTTATCTTTAATAAAATATTGCACTTTCTTCCACTTCTGTAATGACTGTTGCAGTGACCATTTCAATTAATTTATTCAGTGGAAGTTTTTGACATAAATAAATATGCCCTGATACAGGTTAGAAAATGCCCCTGAAAACCAATTCCCAGGGGAAATATGAACACTTAATAAATAAGTGAATTTCAGACACTGGTATTGACCAATCAGTATTCAGTATCGGAACAATCTGTTTATAATGTTACATATTTTCCAAGGTAGCTCAGACACATTAACACATTGTTTAAGATTTGTTCCAAGTTCCAGCATTCCAGGAATAATCTGCACTCAAATTTGCTGCTAATGCTGAAAAAACAAATATTTTTGTGTTGCATTACTAGGGAAAAGCAACTTATCAATGGTTGAAACTAAGCAAAACATACATCAGTGCCAAATACCTTTTAAACTGAAAGGGAAATCTGCACAAAATCTATGTGCTTACATTCATGCTATATTAAGCCTTTATATTAACATTATTAATTAAATCATTTGTTTCTATAACGTGAGATTTGCAAAGTGCTCAAAGTTGCAACAATATCCAAAGTTTACAAAAGCAATGTGTGTACCATGAGAGCATAGCAGGTTGTTCTTTTGTAGCGCTATTCAACTCCAAAGAGAGGCAGTCCACAACCCTCTCAGTAAACGTGTGAGAACACGCAATAGCCTCAGACGTATTAGAGAATAATTACACTTGCGCTCTGATGCACTGCCATTCATGCTGGCCGGACAATATTTCAGGGATTAGAGATGTCAGTGCCACGGGCATCTTCAGAGAAATCAGAGGCACCAGGCTCACATTCTTATGCAAAAGGAGGGAAGTGTTTGGATACTTTGATACAACCCCAGAATCCCCCTGCATCCCACACACATAGAGACAGCCTTCAAAAATGTGTTCAATGAGGCTGTGTGCACAAAGAGAGGAAGACAGATGCTCTGTTGATAGAATCTACTGCTGGTAAAATAATTTCATCAGTCACTATTATTTAATACATCTTTTAATATTATTCAGTCATTTGAGTTCATGATACCCACTTTATGTTGTTTGACCTGGTCAATTCCAAAGATGTTTTTCATTAATTCAACACTGCAAAATAGCCTTAACTTTTTTTCCATGCCTAGCAATTTAGCATATTTACGATATTTTTTCAAAGAATCTATATTGAATACATGTGTATTTTGTCTTGATTAAATGGAATATTTTAATTATATATTTATTTAAAAAAAATATTTATGTTAAGAATAAACTACACTAAATGAATTGGTTTATTTTCTAATATATATATATGTATATATATATATATATATATATATATATATATATATATATATATATGCATTCAAAACACTTGATGGAGTGCAAATCCGAACTAAGGGATCTCAAGATGTGTTTAAAGATTGAGTATTAAATTATATTTAAATTGACACAGAGATCTAAACATTTTATTTTTATGACACAACGCACCCGAGACGCTACACAAGCATGTCTGACGTATGTGTAAATTGAGGGGTCCTTAAACAAGCCTTAAACAATTATATATATATATATAATTTTTAAATATTTTAAGATAACTATGTATAATTATATATTGATATAAATATGTATAATCATTATATATTGAATTATTGTTATATGAGGGGCTTTCTCAGCAAATATTTGTATATGCGATTAATCACGATTAATTAATCGGGACACCATGTAATTAATTCGATTAAAAATTTTATTCGATTGACAACCCTAATATATATATATATATATATTTGCAGTACATTTTTAGTCAAACTTTTTTCAAATGGTATTTTCCTAAAAACGGTTCCCAAAGCCGTTCAAGACATTAATGTCTATAACAAGTGATGTGATGCAACAGTGCTCTGACTTGTCTGTTGAGAACGTTCGATACACCTCATAAAGTTAACCGAGTTTGACTACCAGATTTGAACTGTGACACAACAAACAGCTTGCCTGTCTCAGATCAGATATACTCCCTCTCTTTCTCTTCCAAACGCATCTGCATTTGGAGCTCCATGTAATCTTCTCCTCTGTGTGTCTTTAGAGATGCCAGTGGGAAAGTAGTTGGGGTGAGATGAGGTCTAGGGAAAGGACACATGTTGGTTCTCCTGTGATCTGGGACTGGTGAGGATAGAGGTGGAAATAAATACTCTGAAAGACATAGAGGAGATCTACAGGTGATCTACAGATCTACTGAGAGCAGAGATGTCAGAAAGTGGAAACCAAAGAAGATACTGGAGAGAGTGGTACAAAATAACAAACAAAACATTTAGAAAAGACAGAAACTCTAGAGCCAGATAATCCAAGATAGAGCTAGTTTCAACAGGTTGGGAGGCTACATTTCAGACCCCATTACTCTTAGGTACTGATAAATGAGTGCAAAACTAGCAACGAATCTGTCAAACTCATGAAGTTTTCAGATAATACTACCTCGATTGGGCTGATCTTAAACAGTAATGAATCCTCATATCGGGAGATAATAAAATGGTTGGTATTTTGGTTAGGGACAATAACCTGGAGCTAAATACACAGAAAACTGTGGAGATGATTATCGACTTCAAGAAGAAGTGTACCCATCTTCTTCTTATCAACAGAGCAGAGTCTGACAAATTCCTTGTGACTACCCTTCAGCAAGACCTTAAATGGGATAAATATACCACAACAATTGTGAAGAACATTTCTCTTCTTTGTTTGTTCAGAGGTAAAACAAGTTTGAAACAGCCGAGCAATGTTACACTGTTTGCGGATATTCAGACATTGGCCACACCACTGCGGGAGGTGTTTAGAAAAGATACATGTATGAATGTACATGCTACATGTAAAACCTTAAAAAATGGAATATTAAAATGTGTTATCAATTACGTTATGCCTCATTCTATGAGTAAAACTTACATGATGTCAGTAAGAAGCTGTTTTAACCACTGGATGATGATTTAAAGTAATACCGGTCAAAAGTTTTGAAACACTTAGTCTTTATTATTATTTTTTTCTTCACATTTTAGAATAATAGCAAAGTCATCAAAACTATAGAATAACATAAATGGAACTATGGGTATTAATTTGTGACTAAACAAAATCAAATATAAATAAAAACTGTGTTCTAGCATCTTAAAAGTAGTCACCCTTTGCCTAGAATTTGCAGACATGAACTCTTGACATTTTCTCAATCAACTTCTAGAGGTATCACACTGGGATGCTTTTTAAACAGTATTGAAGGAGTTCACATCTATGTTGGGCACTTATTGGCTGCTTTTCTTTATTATTTGGTCCAATTCATCAATTTCAAAAACTTTTCTTTTTTATAAAATTTTAGTTTTGTAATTAAATAAATTAATATGGTGGCACAATTATATTTTTGACTACAAAACTAATTTCAAACATTTAAGCATATGCCTTCAGATCAAAAGATTTTTAAGATCATGAGAAACAATTCAGTAAAGTGTTTCAAAAGTTTTGACCGGTATTGTATATGCAGTAGATATTGATTAATTTGTCTTGTTTACACTCTGAATTCATGGAGCTATTGAGATAACATGCTATATGTGGCCTTAATATGCACCGATTTACTCTGTTATTGTAATTTATGATGACATTTATACTACAGCAAATATGTTTCTATAAATGAGTGTTAATGTGAAGAATACAGACAAAAGAATGATGATAAGAGAGGCATATCTTACTTTGGGCAAATGTGTGAATTGCTTTCGTTACAGTGGCACATGAGTGACTTGGCACTTCAGAGTATTTGAGAAGATTTGATTCCTTTTGTAGACCGATTAAACAAAAATTACTCTGCAAGCCATTGTGTGCATGTTGACTGATCTCGACAGACTGAACATAGTAAACAATGTAGGTGGAGCTCCAGGTCACTCCTAACGATGATATGGACCAAAGGCAGTAAGAAGGTGTTTAGCAGCTGCTAAGAAGTTTTCCTAAAAGTTTACACACGTGAGCCGTTACAAACCACCAAAACAAACTCAAAACACCTTCTATTTGAGCATATTTTGTTCTAAATTATGTCACACGTTCTTTTTCGATTTTACATGGTCCAAAATATATATATTTTATGTATATCTCGAGCACTCTCAAGATGTTCTAATTTAGTTTTTTAGCATATTGCTATGAGGAAGCTAGGATGTTCTGAGCAGTTGCTTTCTGGCCCAATTCAATAGAGCCCACTCCCAATATGGTGTGGCTCCTTCTTTCAGTTGAAGTCTATGATTATTTTTATTTTTTCAAATAAATGTTTATTATACTTAAATAGGAAACTAAAGCTCTTAGACTGTGCAAGCATTTATACACACTGCAATGTGTGCATGTACTGTGTAAATATACTGTATAATCTTTTAAGAGATTCATTAAAATGCACAAACACAAAGATAAAAAACTAAAAAAGGTTTAAACCACATAACTTCACACAATAATGCTTAACTTAAGTAAATATATAGATACAATCACATTTTGTGCATAGGACTATCATACTATGCACCCCTTAATGTTCAATGACTGTCTTCAAACCCTTCATTCATTTAGGCCACTGACTAAAGGAATACATACTGAGATCTGTCAATACAAACTTATGTCAGTGCACATGACCATTTTGATGACCATGAATGACTGTTGTGCGTTAAAGCGGGCAGAGCTTTGGTCACACTAGGGTCCTGCCATCAGGGGGCTGCCCACTGCTGTGCCCGAGTGGAAAGTCAGTCAGAGCTCATTTGCACCATTTGCCTGACTAAAGTACCTGACCATCAATCTGAAGCTGTGCGATGACCGCAGGGTTCATAACAGCTCACCGCTTTTAACCTGAAATTGCCAGTATCCTGGATTAAAAGTTCATATCCTCTTCCATTCAAAAAACAAGACATTGTTCATTTGTGTATTGCTCTTTAATCCTTTGTGGTGCAGATAAATGAAAGCTGATGGTGTGTAAGAAAATATGTTATGAAGGTATGTTCTATTTCCTTTCGTTCCAGGCAGCCAGAGGTAGTACTGAAAGCACTAGTTGAAAACTCTTATGCTTTCGCTTTAACCGAAAGTCGATTTAGAAAGATGCCACCCTATGACACATGATGAGTCTTTAGCTATAACAACCCCTGAACCCGTCAGCTCGATCTCTTCATCATTCTCGCTTGACATAATCAATTGTGACAATATTTTATGCAGTTCATATTTGAAGAGTGCTTCAGCTGATATCTGCGAATTGTTTCATCACTGTGTTTACGAATTGGATTACGAGCGGTTCTCTCCTCGATACACCGCTAGTGACTGGGAAGTGTGGTTTATGTGTGTTTTTTCGAGATTCGCTGCTTGCAATCGGGAAGCACTGTTTTCTAGCGTTTACTCTGGGATGCACCTGTGAGATGGTCTCGTGCTTCTGAAAGGTTTCAAATTTCTGGTTGGCTGTAAGTTTGTATACCGTTGTAAACATACACTCTGAAGACCTGGTTGCCTAGGTTTAATGAGTGCAGTATCATCGTTTAGTTTCTCGCTGGACGTGAAACCTCCGTTAGTGTTGATAACGACCGCTGGATTTAAACTCATTAGATTGCTTTTAGGTGAGTATTGAAGTCAGTATGGATATATCTAGATGTTCTACGTGCCCTAATGTGATGAATATCATGGATGGACATAATCAGTGCCCTGCTTGTCTTGGTGTGGACCATCTTAAAGAGGCCATGTCTGACTCATGCTATGAGTGCCACATAATGCCTCTTGCTGTGCATCGAGCATGACTGAAGAGTCCTCAGAAGAGGATTTGCTGCTTTCTTTGAGCATCCATATGTCTGATCATAAGCATAAGCAAACACTTCAGCATTGAAAAAGGAATAAAAAACTAAATCTTCTGATTTAGCACGCAAAGTGGAACAGCTGTCTTCTGCAGTAGAACTTTTACTGCCGCTCCTTGCTAGATCTCAGCCATAGGAAAAGTGGAGCCTGAATCATGCATGCCATCATCCCCAGCTATGCATGCAGAACAGGAGTTAGATACAATGTCAGTGCCTGCCTATGACTCGCTTTTTGGCACAAACCTGGTTGCAACCTCAGTAATTGGTGAAAGTCTGCCTGTGGCCCAGTCACACCACTCTGACAGTGATAATGTGTCTGACAAATCGGGTGGGTCATCATCAGTGGTAACGTCCTTGGAGGGAACGTTGAAATAAATGCTCATCCATATTTATCTGGACCCCCCAAAACAACCAGTGGGCTCTGAGAATGTTTTTCTGCATTGTGCACAAAGAGCCTCTTTTATGATGCCTCAGTGCCATAAAATTACATCCGTATTGTGTCTGCATAACAGATTTTATCAAAGGCCACACATCCTGATCAACTGACCCACACACAGTGGGTCACCTGTACATTCCAGCATTGCGGCACTCATCGTGTCTCCTGATCAGTCACTCCGTGAGAATATGCGCTGCCCCTACATTGAGTGCAGATGCACAGATGAACTTTTGTCACAGGCATACAACTCTACAGCATGTCTTGGTTGTGTTTCTCAGTTTTTGGAGCACATGCTTGTTGCATTGCACTCTTCTCTGAGTACAACATCATCTGACCCTTTAGTGATGGATCTAACTGAACTTGCATTGCAGGTGATTGGTGTCATTGCCAACCACTGCGGCACAGCTTTGGGACCTCTAGGGCAAGGACGGTGCCAGGTTTGGTTGGCCCAATTCCATTTGCTAGAGGTCTGTCGGAAAAACTTGAGACGGTTGCCACAAGTACTTGGTCTAATCTTCTGACCGGCAGCACAGGATGCTCTGGACTGGCCTGTTTTGGTCTCAGAGACTCGTTCCCATCATGTAGGGACATCATCAGGCCCCAGGGTTCCTACAGTAACCCCTGTTGCTCGGTATCAGAATGTTGGCGCAAAACCTACTTTTAAGCCTCCTCATCAGTTTTGGCATTGGAGCCCCCAAACACCACCTCCTCCTGCTAGACGTGGTGGCACCTTACAATGGGGACATCAGTCTCACATGCGACACCAAGGCCCCCACAAACGCAGACAGGAGCACTGATGTGGTAAGTTTGACTGTGGGCTATTTTATGTAGAGTCAGCTGACTCATTGGGGATCAATAACAACAAACTAGTGGCTGCTAACTACCCTCTCAAGAGGCTATTGCATACAGTTTTGCCGTCTACCCCTTGTACACAGTGGCATGAGAAACACAGTAGTTCACGATCCATTCCAAGTAAACAGCCTTGTATAAAAAGTTCAGGTGTTGCTGCTCAAAGGAGCCACAGAACTTGTCAACCTCCAAGTTCATCCCAGGGTATTCTTTTCCATATATTTTCTGGTCACAAAGCCAAACTTATATTTAAGAAATTTAAATGTTTTCCTAAAGTCCCTGCCATTCAGAATGTTGCATACAGCAGATGTTTTACAGGCCATTATGCCTCAAGGTTGGTTTGTGATAATAGATTTAAGGGAGGCCTACTTTCATATTCCAATTGTTCCAGAACATAGGCGATTCCTTCGATTTTCATTTATGGATTAAATATTTCAGTTCAGAGTTCTCCCGTTTGGCCTCTCTCTGGCACCAAGGGTGTTTTCTAAGTGCATCCAGGGTGGATGCACTTCGAAGGAATGACATGAGAGTGTTGCCATACCTGGACAATTGGCTTATCTGTGCAGCATCACCACAGTAGGCAAAGGATCAAACTCGCCAGTTGCTGGACCATGCTTACATTTACATTTTACATTACATTTATGCATTTGGCAGTGATTTACAGTGCACTTATTACAGGGAAAATACCCCCAGAGCAACCTGGATTAAGTGTCTTGCCCAAGGACACAATGGTGGTGGCTGTGGGGATCGAACCAGTGACCTTCTGATTACAAGTTATGTGCTTTAGTCCACTACGCCACCACCACTCCATGTTACGGCTTTGGGGTTCACAGTGAACTGAGACAATTGCAGACTTGTCCCAACTCAGTCGACCCATTTTGTAGGTCTAACACTCAACTATCCCATAATGCTGGCCTCCCCCACACTGGAGAGGTTATGTTTAATTATGACAGTGGAGAAGCGTCTTCGGGTTAGCCACACTCAATGCTACATTAATTTAATGAGACTTTTAGGGAAGCTCACAGCAGCAATAGCAGTGGTGCTTCTGTGATTGCTATGGCTGAGACCATTCCAAAGATGGCTCATTAAGAAATAGCTGTGCCCAGTGTGGTAAAAATATGCAAGAGTCAAAATCACACAGCATTGCAATATGGCCTTGGCTCCATGATCACGGAAGAAGTTCCTCCTTAAAGGAGTTCCACTGGGTAATGAGGATGGATGCCAGTCTTCTCGGATGGGGTGGAGTCTGGCTCCGGAGAGGAGTGAATGCACAGCACGTACAAACTTTCTGGAATTGACTACAGTTTTTCTCACTTTTTCAGATGGAGTTCAGGGACAAACATGTTTTGGTACACATGGACAACGTTGCAAGGTTTCTTTTAAATCAATCATCGGGAGGCACAAGATCACACATTTCAAGTAGCTCATAATCTGCTGATATGGGCTTGAGCAAGCTTTCATTCCATTCGAGTGGTTTACCTGACCGGTCAGCTCAGCCATGCTGCGGACGCTCTCTCACATGTCAGGGTGTTACGGGGAGATTGGAAATTAAACCCAGAGGTGGTGCAGATGATATGGCGGACTTACAGTATGGGACCGCAGTAGACGATGTGTTCGCAGACAGTCAGACAACTCACTACCCTTGTTGGTTCTCTATTACAGATGAGCCAGGATCACTCGGCCTGGATCCATTGGCTCACGATTGATGGACATAATGTTTTGTGCTTCCCCCCATTACCAATGATTTGGAGAACCCTGTGCCATGTACACAACTGCTGCCACTGTCTGCAGTTATTTGCTTCTCAATGGCCTGTGAGGCCATGGTTTCAGACCTTCCTGTCATTGTTAGCAGGGCCAACTTGTCCTCTACCCAGCAGATTAGATCTGTTAACTCAGATGGGGGGGGGGGTTTGGCATCCTCACCTAGACCGATTGAATTTGTGGGTGTGGCCACTGGGTCCACTGGGCCTTTCTAAGAGAGCTCACAGGGGGTCAGGGACACTGTTATGAATGCTCGTGCAGCATCTACACGTCTAGTAAGTGGAATGTGTTCTGTGATTGGTGCACTGACCATGCCGCTGATCCACTACACTCTTCTGTAGGAGGGAATTTTAGATTTTTTTGCAAGATCTTTTGGAGCTTGGATATTCTGCATCTACACTCAAGGTGTATGTAGCAGCTTTGGCAGCCAACCGTTCTGAGGTATGCAGTGTCTCACTTGGGTCTGACCGGTTAGTTGTGGCCTTTTTGAAAGGGGCTAATCGTCAGTGCCCTCAACAGGGTGTGCAAAGTCCAAAGTGGGATTTAAATGTGGTGCTCAATTCATTATCTCAAGCACCATTTGAGCCTATAATGGACTCTAATGTTAAATGGATGTGTTTGAAGACTGCATTCCTCTTGGCCATTACAACAGCCAAGCATGTGTGTGAGATCCACGCATTATCAGTGAGCACTCCCTGTTTGCACCCAGGGGCCTGATTTTAATTATATTCATTATGGCCCAATCTAGCATTTTTATCCAAGACATTGTCTCCACAATTTATGAATGAGCCAATTGTGTTGGCTGCTCTTCCACCAGATCAGGCTGATATGCGGGTTGAGGAATGTCCAGCTAGGTCTTTTACATTGACAGGACAGCAGCCTGGAGCAAGACTAACCAATTGTTTGTTTGCTTTAGTGATGCATGCAAACGGACTGCGTTCTCCAAGCAGAGACTAGCGCTCTAGGTGACGCAGGTAATTTTTCATGCATACAAGTCTTCTGGGCTTCCTGTCCCCTCATCTAGTCACTGTCACTCTCCATGTGCTCTCTCAACTCAGCATGCACTCTTATTGCTTCTTTAACTTGCATCCTGTTTCATCTGGCAAAATCATAAACACACTCTCTCTCCTTTATGGTGTATAGTAAATATGTAAATTCACCATGGCTTATGAAATATTGCCTTTGGAAATAAATAAATAAAGGCATCATTGGAGGTTAAGCAGTTACATATGAATGGAGGTTTACACGGAGACAGTTCTGCATCATCACGCTGTCAGTAGGGTAAGAAGCAGGTTATATTACCCTCTCTTCAATACAACACACAGCAACAAGTGAATGATCTACTTGCTCTTTTACAATAACTGTTGTAGTTATAAAATTATCCTACATTTGCATATTATCTCAAGTAGGTATAGCTGCAGGCCAGAGATCTCCAAAAGAGGGCGGGGTTACTCTATAACTCAAAAAGGGGGCATCAATTCCACTCACAGTTAGGGTTAGGTAAAGCGTTAGGTTAGGGGCTCCCTATATCTTCCATATATCATATAGCTCCTGCCCCTTTTTGGAGCTCATCCTGCAGCTATTTGCTTCTCTATTATTCTGCTGTAAATCCTGTGGTTGTGTGGTTGAGTTTATAAGCCCACACCACTACTTTCTGGTATTATTATCCTTCTAGTTATTTACATTGCGGCAAATGACAATCAAAGGTTTGTCACACTTATTGA
This sequence comes from Xyrauchen texanus, assembly GCF_025860055.1. Lineage (NCBI taxonomy): Eukaryota > Metazoa > Chordata > Actinopteri > Cypriniformes > Catostomidae > Xyrauchen > Xyrauchen texanus. The sequence goes on along the minus strand of NC_068277.1, from coordinate 16,915,005 downwards.
AAGTGCAACTGCATTCTTTCTTACATAATGCAAAATAATGTGGATAGGTGTGCTATTACTTTTCTAGGTAAATGGATGTAAAATTTGGTGAAGAAAATGGTGGGAAAAAGTCCCATAGACCTGAGCCATAGGGACCAAAATATATTGACTTGGAGGTCAGCTTGCTTGACTTGGGCCAACACTAACCATCTAGCAACTTCCTAGAAACACTCTAGCAACCAACCTTATAACCACGTAGCAATGCCCAATTGCCCATGGCAACCACCAACAACTGCCTAGCATTTTGGCGGCAAGTTTTTTACAGGCAAGCATACATTTTGATCAATTTGAAAAAATCTAGTTAAATTATATAAATTTTAAGTTATTATTCCCACATTCACAACACTTACTAAAGAGGACAGTGAAAAAAAAAAAAAAACGTAGAGCCACTGAAAAGGCAATGCTTTCCTGCTGTTATGCTAATGTGTCAGAGCGCTTCAGTGAGAATTATATGTGAATTAAATGAGGCTTTCTGGGGGGTTTTCCCCCTAAAAGGTGAAGCAGAGGAGATTAAGGCACTGTGGCCAGCCAACGCTCTGCGGCTGTGACAAGACGCAAACTGACATAAGTACCCACACTCGCCTAAAATCCGATTAGGTTCACAGAAACGTGTCAGTGCAGGCTGGGCAATAGGCACTGGCATCCCTCTGTCTTTCAGTTAAATGTTTTTAAATGCTGCTGGGCCTCATCCATACAAATTTAACCACCTACTTGGGCTTAGTTCACATAATCTTAAAAAATCTTAAACTATTTGAGATGTTTGAACCTTAAAATGTCTTAAATGCATTTGGCAAGTGTTAAGTTTTAAAATCCATTCACTAATCCTCCTGTTATTCTGCTCAGAGGCTAGGGAAAGACACATATTATTATTAGAGTATAATAGAATATTACATTTTGCATCAGTAGAAACTATAATCTTTACTCCTTAGGATAATCTTAAATGATTTATGGGTGGAATCTAAACCTCCTAAAATGCTTTTCTTGGAATTACATAGTAATTAAATTAGCATGTATTGATATATCACACAGATTCTTGTAGTGCAGTGTATTACTGTTCACACTACAACACTAGATTGTATCAGATCCTTGCCAATGCGTGTAAGAGATCTACTTCTATTATTAGTTGCAAAGTTGTCTGTAGTCACTTTAACAGAACACAAACAATGCTTCTGTGTTTTCTGGATCACTAAAAGGCACTTTGAGTTATAGTAATATAAAGAAATATATGTCGAAATCTATCTAGAATGTTTTGTCATCAATAAGCAATTCAATTTGCATTCGGTCATGGACAAAAGTTATGCACAAAAGGTCTGCTTCAGAGAAGGCCAAAGCTGTCAGCGAAATTTAAAAAAATGGCCTTTAAAACAGTGAATAGCCTGGCTTGTTCCTGTTTTATAATCCAGAGAACAATAACTCCATGTAAAGAGGATTATAACAGCACCTGTTAAGCACCCAGCCAAATAGGAGGAACATCTGAATTTAATAGTCTCTGAAAAATTGTCTCTACCATCACAGTCTTTTCTTCAGCTAAACTTGCAGACACGTTAAGCGTTGACAACAAATGGAAGGTTCAAGACCGAAGGGCAAAGAAAGAAACTTTAATCCCTGCTGTGACCAAATGCGGGTTGGCTGCCTGACATATCAAAGAACAGGTGGACCGAGACCAGGCTTAATAAAAGCTTTGTTTAAAAGATGTGTGGTTTTGTAGGGTTATGTTAAATGCAGAGTTAATATTGATTTAATGCTTGTCAGCGGTATCTATATTTTTTGACAATGCAAATCCACACCTAATATATGCTTTTGCAGATACAGTAGATAGATAGATAGATAGATAGATAGATAGATAGATAGATAGATAGATAGATAGATAGATAGATAGATAGATAGATAGATAGATAGATAGATAGATAGATAGATAGATAGATAGATTATAGATTAGATTAAATTGTGTGATAAACAACTAGCTGCTCTATAGTCCTTCTACAACTCTAGAGCATTTAGCCTATCTTTTATAAAAATTAAAATTAAAAACAGGAAAACTCTTTATTTACATGTGTTACTCAGACTTTTGCCACTATTAAATAGGGGAGCAAACTGTTAAACACCTGCCAGCCCCAACACCCAATTCAATTATCCCAAAAGAACCCTTAGTGCATGTGTAATGTATTTACTTAACCGTTCTCTTAACTAGGCAATTTTGATGCCAGACAATGTACAAGTTAATCTATTTAGCATATTGTTGTGAATAAGAGGACAGTGTAAAGAACCAAGACACTATAGCTGATCCCCTCTACAGTGATAGAATATAATAATAAATCTGTATAATAGTTGGTCGATAGAATACATAGAATAAGCCTCACTTAAGTCGAGGTGTTCCGGTGGAGGATAATATCTTGGAAATGTGCATTTAATGGGTTTAATCAAATCTCACCAGCTGTTTTTACCCTTGCTAAAAGACAAAAAAAAAAAAAAAAGAAAATGTGCCAAGCTTCCACAGCTATTAGAAATTAGCTTCGGTCATTGAGACTAAGCCATGTTTCCAGCTAACCATCTGCTAGTTCCCAACAATAGAAGGATTTTCCAGGCAAAAAAATAAAATAAAAAATGCAGTTATAAAGAAAAAAGAAAAAAATTATAATAATAATAAAAAGTATTTGTCTTGTAAATCTGCCTCATAATTCTAAGTAAAGGTACATATACAGAATGTTTGTTTCTCTAAGCACTTTTGTTATAAAAGTTTCTGGAAATGTCCCCAGACATAGTAACTCTTAGAAAAACTATTTTAGGATGTACTCAAAAGGATTATTTCATCTAAATAATGTCTTAATTTACTTCTTAAAATGCTGAAAGTATTTTTTTATAGTTGAGTTAGTCTACAATAATAATAATTATCTTACTTTCATCACAGTAAAAGTCTGTAGGAAGTCTACAATTAGATACCTATAGTGGTGTGGCAGTGGTGGTGCTGGGTGGGGGTTATTTTGTTACACTTGGAGTGCAAAATTGTCCCCAGAATTTATTTATGTAATCTAGCAAAATCTCACTTTGGGGACATCCTCAAAGGAGAAAATTATTCATAAATAAAGTAAATCATGTTTCAATATTTCCTGAACTGGTAGGATTAGAATTTGGGTTAAAAGAATAGTTCACATAAAAATTCAAATTCACTCATCATTTGGTCACACTTTTGCCACCCCATATGTGTATGACTTTCTTCTACAGAACACAAAGATTGTTAGAAGAATATCTCAGCTCTGTAGGTCGTTGCAATGCAAGTGAATGGTGACCGGACCTTTGAAGCTCCAAAAAACACATAAAGGCAGCATAAACGTATAGTCCATATCACTCCAGTTGTAAATATTTAAGCCATTTCTTACTATAAATCTGCACTTACACATTCTTTCACATTCTAAAAGTGGAAGTTGAAGTATAATAAAAAATTGTTTTAATAATGATCTGTTTCTCACCCACACTTATCATATTGCTTCTGAAGACATAGATTAAACCACTGTCGAATGGATTACTTCTGTGGTGGCTTCAAAGTTCTGGTCACCATTCACTTGCATTGTAAGTACCAACAGAGCTGAGATATTCTTCTAAAAATCTTGTTTATGTTCAGCAGAAGAAAGAAATTCGTAAACATCTGGGATGGCATGAGGGTAGGTAAGTTATGAGAGAATTAAAATTTTGTGGTGAACTATCCCTTTAAGATTAGTCTAGAGTAATTATAATTATCTTAATTTAGTAAACTAGAAGTCTATGGGGAGTCCCCAGTGAAACACCTGGGTAAATGTCCAGACAAGAACTGACTAAAAAAAAGAAATCATTTTACTGGGGCTATCTTGTGGATACATTTCTCACTAAACACAATGATTGATAGCAGTTTTAACTATATAGGGAACCTATATTTTAGCTTAAAAAGCAACAAAACAACTTTTAAAGAAATCCATTATCATTCCCCTTCTATTCAAGGGAGGAAATAAAATATGACAAACATTAAAAACCACTCACAGTATATTGAACTTTTTAAATTTTAGATGTTTTCGGGACCCCCTTGAGTAGGCTACCTGTGTTTAAAAGAGATTTTGCATGTTGTTGACTGCAACCTTGGTTGCAACATGCTGTTTGAGACAGTGGAAAAGTAATGATTGTTGAAATATAAGCTTTTACTCTGGAGAAAGTGAGGAACAATTGGCTACACATCTGGATGCAATATACCACTGTTAGATGGTTAATGGGAGTTTATACATACATATACATATATATATATATATATATATATATATATATATATATATATATATATATATATATATAGTGTGTGTGTGTGTGTGTGTGTGTGTGTGTGTGTGTGTGTGTGTGTGTTTCTAACAAGTTATTGGAGAAACAAGGATGTATCTGTGTGTGTGTGTGTGTGTGTGTGTGTGTGTGTGTGTGTGTGTGTGTGTGTGTGTGTGTGTGTGTGTGTGTGTGTGTGGCGTGTATTTATCACTTTGTGGGGACCAAATGTCCCCATAAGGATAGTAAAACCCGAAATTTTTGACCTTGTGGGGACATTTTGTCGGTCCCCATGAGGAAAACATCTTATAAATCATACTAAATTATGTTTTTTGAAAATGTAAAATGCAGAAAGTTTTCTGTGAGGGTTAGGTTTAGGGGTAGGGTTAGGTTTAGGGGATAGAATATATAGTTTGTACAGTATAAAAACCATTATGTCTATGGAAAGTCCCCATAAAACATGGAAACACAACGTGTGTGTGTGTGTGTGTGTGTGTGTGTGTGTGTGTGTGTGTGTGTGTGTGTGTGTGTGTGAGTGAGAGAGCGAGAGAGAGAGAGAGAGAGAGAGAGAGAGAGAGAGAGAAAAGATGGAGCATGTGTGATCACCAGTTGATGATGCTGTAGTCTGTTGTCAGCTTTCTGAAGATAATGTCATTTTGGTGAAATGCATCCTATTTTCTCAGTGGAAAAATATCTATCCAAGCGGGGGTATTCCTCCCTATTTTGTGGTAGCAGGTGTGCAAAAGTCTTTCACTATAGAAACCGCAATATCCTCTGCCATTTTGTCCTCTCCAATGTGGAATGTCCGGTAAGAGGTAATCGCCTTAAGTTTGTGTAATTTATCAGTCTGTTGTGTCTCTCAGCTGTTTTGAGCCTTAATGCTGAGGTTATTAGTTTAAAGCTATTTCCTAGCTTTAGTCGTGTTGTAGTAATAGGAGCAATCGTGGAGTGCTGTTGAATGCAAACACTGAGTGACGCTGACACTTCACGTCACCAACTGGCCCATATTACACACAAAAATTGTCTTTTGCCTCCACCTGCTGGCTAAAATATGTAATGTCACAATATTAAATGTAAAGACACAGCTGGCTCTTAACACATCTGCACTGCTCTTGTAAGCTTTTCTATAGCTTACATTTCTATAATGTAAGCTATAGAAAATTAAAAAGGATTGCGTTACATAGACGACCCTTTATAACTTTCACAACTTTCATTAGGCCCATTATTAATTTCAGTGGGATTAACAAACGATAGCTATTTCATATACCGTGCTTAGCAAATTCTCATTAAATGTACATTCAAATAAACTCTGATGTATTGCCTGTTCTTGTTTTCATACAAAACAAGGCTGATCTTTAAGCAATATATGAGTTATTAATAAAAGTGATTAGGCCCATAAATGGTTGTTAAATTATTCATTAGGCCTACTTATCATATTACTTGGTATGCATATTTAGCTTAATAAACTGCAAGAACCATGCTTGAAATATGATAAGGTTCAGCATCTTTCGGTTCAGAGCCAACTCATGGGTGTTCAATCTCTCATCAGTTTAATGCGAGTTTAAATGCACCTCTTACGCATGCGTTTCAAATCACATATGCACTTTTATTCCAGCGCTTAAACTGGCAGAATAGGCCTCGTCTATAGAAACAGGGCTCGGCGTGCTTTTTTTTTCGAGATCTTTGTGCGAGGGTGAAAGAAAAGAGGCGCGAGCAGCTGAGAGTGGCAGTTCATGGTTCAAACGGAGCTGCACACGTCTCGCGAGTGTGTGTAAAATGAGACCCCTGAAAATGTGAATGAAGACTTGCCCCGTTTCAAACACGGGGGATATATCTAACACATCTGTCATGGTGATTCAACCACAAATCCTTTTAAAGCTGTACCCCGTGACAGAGCCCAGATTGGATTTCAACAGAAGTATACAGCATACAGCATAAATGATTATTAAATGGGGGTTTAATCGGGAATCGTTCTTTACAGCCAACGAAGAAGTGCATATAATACAGGCTAAACGTACCTGCATATACAGTATATGCATAACTTATACAGAGCATCATATTTGCATTTAAAATATTTCTGTCTATTCTCTTATTCTGTCTTAGATTCAGATTCAGTCTGAATCTGAATCTATAGTGTCTTGGTTCTTTACACTGAAAATATTTGGTATATTTGTATGCATAATTTAGAATTATATATTAATATTTAGATATTTGTTTAGTTATGGCTCTTCTTTGAATACGGTAACCGCATGCTCCAACTCATGCCTATTATTCTTTCCCAGGTAACACTTTAGGCTAACTTGTATTAAATTGTGTAGAGAATAAATAAATATATAAAAAAAAAATAAGTGGTTGGTCAATATACAAAATTTATGACCACAGCTTCTTTGTTAAGCAAGAATGCACTGCCCATGGAAATCGTATGAAGTCTAATCCAATCATAAATTGCTCTGTCGGACCAATCAGTCGCCTCCGAGGCATCATTCAATGGGACTCAAACAGAGGACTTTATTGAGCCGCATTGTTGCAGCTGTCAGTCCTCAAAGGACTCCTTACAGGGGTCTAGATATAAAGGGCCCCTTTCCAAACGCGAGACCACCAGAAGCAAATCGCCTCTCGTTCCGTTCAAAGCTTAGCAGAAGAGACTTTTCCAATACTACAAGGAGTAACGGCTTCTTCTTATTTTCGCCATTCTAGAGACGGAACAATGATGATTCCCAGTGTTATTGCGCCGCCTGCGATATATTCAGCATTCATGCGTCCTGCTGCATCGCTGCATTCGCCTCTGCAGTCAGCTTTCCACGCTCATCACAGCTTTCTGGTGGAGGATCTGCTGTGCATCAACAGACCTTCTGGCTACTTTGACCAAGATTTGCACTCGCTATGCGCCTCTCCTCCAACTTCAACCACTCTTTCCATCCAGGATAACCACAGGCCATCGGACAGAATCAGCCACAGTGTAACAGAGAAACATGTAGCTTGTTCCCCCAAAACTTCACTGTCTAGCAAGGATCCAAACTATCTCAAGTTTGGTGTGAGTGCCATTTTGGCACCGTCTCCAAAGAAAGGTGAGTATTTTTCCCGCTAGTACACCTACATGACCTAATGTTTAGGCTTAATATCTATAGGCTAGCCATTCTTGGATCAAACAGCCTCCTATCGGTTAACAACACTAACCTGTTTGTTTCTCTCTTTTAGCCACCTCTCCACTCTCCCTTCACGGCATGCATCCCAAAGGATTCTCTGTGCCTTATTTCGATGGATCGTTCTACCCTTTCGTCCGTTCCTCATACTTTCCTGGTGAGTTATTCAGGTGAAATTGTTTCCTGTATGCTACTTTAACTGCCAGTTAAGATGTTTAAACTCAGTCAAATTCAGCCAGGGTGCCATGTACATGCATGGAAGTGGGGCAATTGTATTTAGAGGTTTGTTTAATCAAGTGCTGGTTTACGTATCCTGCAATTACTCCCCGCGGCCTTCCCTTCGGTACAGAATGCGATTTTGCATAGGTCTTTCCCACAGTAAGAGAGCATTTCAGCCTGCTGACTAACAACAATGCCGTCAGCACCATGACCAATCTGGTCAGCTCCCTCCGGGGTAAACCACCCACAAACCCGCCAAAGATTGACTTTTTACCAGCGACAGAGGGGCGTTTACCAGTCATGGACTAATTTGCCCATTAGAAACTATTGACCGGTTTCAATATTCTCACAAGACCACATAGAGTGTGATTTGTGTTTGTGGACAGAGTTGGGAAAGAATCATATCAAGAGCTGAGCGTTTAGAATGGAAACCTAGAAATCAGAAAAATCAACAAAAAGCCACAATAAAATCTCAAAGCAAATTGAAGATGTAGCCTAGCTGCAGATGCCAAACACCCCAGATAGCACACGTGCATCTCAGAGTTGTCTGTTTTAGATATTTTCGTCTGGAAAGCATCATAATGGTATTACCATCTGCTAAACATCATAAGAAGATCAGATTTACAAACATTCTAAATCAAAAACGTCTCAAAGACATCTGCTGAAAGTCTTAGAGACACCCGGGACATATTTATTGGCATACGTAAACGTATTGCAGATGAGCAAACAACGTAAAAATACGTCTTACAGATGTAGACGCATACATCAAATAGACGTCGAGGTGACGTAGGCCTTCATTTCATTTCGCGCCACTAACTTACCGCGCTCGAGACTTCGCTTTGGACGTGGTCTACGGCTCAACGGGCTCCCCAAAAACGAACCATCATTTGAGTAAGCTTAAGAATACACTTTTGAGGCATTAAAAGTCTATAGTCCATTCTTTTATTGACGCGAAATGATAATAGAGTACGTCTCTTTTCAGGGCCTAAGCTGAATACCTTAACAAAACAACTTGAGCGCTCTCAATTGCTTTTCGTGTTCATTTAAAGAAATTTTGAGGGCAAAAAAAGAAACGCGGTCCCCGCATTCCAGCATGCAGTTCAGTTTGAAAGTGTAAATCTTCTTTTGTGTCAATAATATATGGCCTTAGCCGTCTGTCCGGAGTCTTTTCTCAGCCAGTTCATTACTACACAATTACCGTTCACGGCATATTACCTCCTCTGTCCTTCACTAGGGGGCTCATATAAAAGGATACTCTCCCCTTTACCACCAATTCAGCCTGGATCCGGCCCATGTGCTAATTAGTCACCTCGTGCCATTTCACTCAAAACAGGGAGAGACATTTCAAGAGAATAAATTCAAAATGTTGATAATAAAGAAAAGATCGCTTTCTTCCCTATCATTCAGCACTTAATATTGTCCCTTGGAAAAGTGACACCCAGTTGCCCTCAGTAACGCAACGTTAACTTTTAGCCTCCTGAGTGAAAACAAAAGAAGCTCTTTGAAGTGGTTGTGATGCTCTCAAATGTGCCTATGAATCTATTATTTACTTTATGTACTCCTCTCTTGTAAACAGCTCCTTCATCTGTTGTACCCATCCCTGGAACTTTTTCCTGGCCTCTTGTGTCGAGAGGAAAGCCAAGAAGAGGGATGCTGCGACGGGCAGTGTTTTCTGATGTGCAGCGCAAAGCTTTGGAGAAAATGTTCCAAAAGCAAAAATATATTAGCAAACCAGACAGGAAAAAGCTCGCTTCGAAACTCGGACTAAAAGACTCACAGGTGAATATAACAAATTATAGCCTACATTATTTATAAATGAGCCTAAACATTACAATTGTATTTTTCACGTCTATTGTTATCAAGACAAAACTGCAGATTTAATTATGGACTTATTCTGCGTTGTTGGGCTATTTTACCTTTAGTTATTAACACAAATAAAAAAAATAAAAAAACGTATATATATTTATTTCCAAACAGGTCAAAATTTGGTTCCAGAACCGGCGCATGAAATGGAGAAACTCAAAGGAGAGAGAACTGCTGTCCACCGGAGGCTGTCGAGAACAAACCCTGCCTACCAAAACAAATCCTAACCCAGATCTCAGTGACGTGGGTAAAAAGTGCTCCGAGGATGATGAAGACGTAGAAGAAGACGCTTGCGGAGATAGTCCTCGTACATCACACTTTTGCCTCTCATCAAGACGCGAACTGTCAAACAGCACTGACTCCAGCATTTCATGCAAACACTCGGACTTTTCTGAATCAGAAGATGAAATTACGGTTTCATAAGCAACTTTATAAGCTATAATTTCTGTACTTAAGCACAAATTTACGCAATAACCATGTTATGGTTTTTGGCGCAAAATTACACTTCAACGTTCAAATGAGTGTTTGTAGCAAATCCTTTTCACATCACGTTATTTACTCATTTGGAAATTATTCTTTAAAATAATTTTGCTGTGTCGCACAGCAAAGTTTTTTTTAGCAACTGTACAGTATTTTGTACAAATATTTTGTATGGATATTTTATACCAAGAATTTCGAGTTGTTTCGCATAGATTTGTTTTTTTAAAATATTATTAAAGTTGTAGACGAATGTATAATTTATACGAATTTATCTCTTTGTGTCACATTGTATGCATATGTATATGTAGGAAATGTTTTGTATTGTTTGCAAATAAATTGTAAATTTGATCTTTATTTGTGGGTGTTGATTACTAACATGATTAGTAAAGTGGGACAGTTGAGCTTGATCCCCAATTTATCCATTTGTTCTTAAATATAAAACAAAAGAAAATTCAACTAATCGTTGGGAAGTAGACAATTTATTTTGTTTTTTATATATATTTTATGTTGTTGATGTTACACCGGGATGCTTGGCAAATCTAATTTTACGACCACCGGTGGGTAAAGCAATGGTAATAAAAATTACAGAAAATAATTTGTAGATATTTTGTATAGAATCATTATTCCTCTGTCCCACTTTACTAGAGTCATTCTGGCAAAGAAGGTCAGAGTGATATTGGTGAGGACTGCAAGACATATAAAAAGAGTTTTGACGTCTATTAACTTAAGTAGCAATAATGAATGATTAAATGGCAGTTAGAACGACAGTTCCGTGCACAATGTAGACCTAATGTATTTATGTAGATGCAATGAAATACAAATAAATTAGTTCATTTTTTTCTATTGATCATATTATTTTTTGTTTGAATATAAAATAGAAATTAATGTAGCCCTTTTTGCCCTTTTTGAAGATCTATTTTAGTTGAGCACCTGCAGTATTTTTAGCTGTGGATAAGGTTTTGAGGTTTTATATTCATCTTTGAGCCTATACACAATTGCGAGCAAAATTATATTTCAAATACTGAACCGTGTTTATCTTTAGCCTATCAGTGGGAATTTGCCCTGTGTTTACAAAAGAGTTACACTAATGTTTACAAACATCACACATGGTTAATTTTAATGAATATTTTAAGGTGAATTAGCAACTTAAATGTTTTACTTTAGGCTGATTTATCAAATTCATTTTTTAAATCTTTGTGTACGCCTATATTGCAAACAAAATAAATACAACAAACTCTATTTTTTATTTTATTTATTATTTTTTTTGGATGAAGTGTCCCATTTTACCAGTATGTTACTGCCTGAAAATAAATACATTTAAAAAAAATCGGAATTTGGTCAAAAGAGGGTCTTCAAAAGTTCTTCTTCTCAGTATTTAGTATTGCTTAATATTTGATTTTGTCTACGGTAGGAGACGTCCCAAGCTTTCCATCAAGGTAATGTCAGGTTATATGGCAATTAGATCACAATTGAAAGAGACAAAAATAACATTTCCAAAAGTGTCCCACTTTGCCCGTATTTACCCCAATTTGCCCTGAAGGAAGGACAAAAAATAAAGTACACACTGTAATAAAAGATATATACACACCTATTCTCATAAGGCCCGTTGTCGACTACTGCTATGTTTCGGGTCAGTACGTAAACAAGAACTCCGAACTTCCAACATCAAAAGCATTTTATTCCTATTATTTTTTTTATTATTATTATTTTTCGTGTATGCATTAGCAGATTTTAATCCAAAACGAATTACAAAATGAGCAAGGATACAACGTAAGCAATTCATCTTAAGGAGACAGTGACACGAAAAGCAATACAAAGTTTCAATTGAGTATTTTTTATTATTGTTATTATTTCGTAATGAGTGTAGGGTTAAGTGCTCAGAGAGGGAGTCTGCTTCACTTTTGATGTTCACTCACTGTACTTAAAATATACATTTAGACTGGGTTATGGAATAATCTTTCCTGATGCAGTAATCACATTTCCAGATTTATTTTGCTCTTACAGCAGAATCCTCCATCTGATTTTAATCAGAACTAAATTCACCCCAATCGATCACAGGTGGAATCCATGGCATTGACTAATTTGAGAAGTTAGTAAGATGGTGTTGCACACAACAAATTATTTTTCTTTATTTTATGAAAGATCAGTGAGGTCATTAGAAACATTTTAATTCCAATTCTTTCCACAGTTGAGTTAGTCCACAGTATACATTATTTCTGCGTTATTTTATGGCGGAGTAACGCCTGTTCTCCAAACCCGCACGAATATAGCGCGTTATATTAGGAAGAATTAGCGCACTCTAATCTCCTCTGTTGACGTTATATGTTTGTTTAGGCCCATTTATTTAAGTGAAAAAACTACAGGTTGACATATCCATGGCTTCTTATGAAATCAATGTGATTATTAAGAAAATATCTCTGTTGCCATTAGCTAGAAATTCTTGAGTAGGCTGAATAAAATGTATTTTCTAGGCTATATTTAAGTTATTGATGTTGTTGCATTATTCTTCATATTTTGTCACCATATCTTGTATATTTTATATCATTTAAAACGTTTTGGCATCCAAAAAGTGGAGGCCTGCCATGACATGAATGAGTGTTTTTTTCTTCAATACTTCACATTCATGTCATGTCAATGTCATAAAACCAATGAACAATTAATAAATAATTATTAGGTTTATTGAGTTACAAATAATTTAAAACAGGTAACTTGATCAGTACATCTTTGTGGGTCATCTGCTTTTCAAGAACTATCCTTGGGAAACTAAACAACTGTTAAGATGAAAAAGACACTGTACACAAAATAGTCCATATTTCCAAGCACCATTATAAATGGCTAGAAAAAAAGATTATTCATCAAAATGCAGCCAGCAGGGTAGTCAAATATTTACATTGATATATTACATCAAGAAACAATGTTCCAGCAAAGTATACATTCAATGACATAAATTCCATTCCATAATATCCCTCCCCGTTCAGATTTTACAACAATCAACACATAAAACATTTGTGCTTACAATGACTTTCATCACCATCATCATCATCATCATCATCATCATCATCATCATCACTGTCAAAGAAATATTAGGCACATATCCTAAAATTATTCACACATGATTTACACAGTGTACACACATTATATTGGCAGTGCTGATTACAGAGCTACGATATTTGGCTTCCGTTAAAATCTAATGTTGCATAGCATCAATGACTAACAGGAATCATACACTGGAGTGAAATGGAACCAGTGTTGTAAAACAAACCCTGTTGTGCCATACAACAAACATCTAAAAACCAATTTATGTTATAAATAAGGTGAAAACAATGAATAGCCCAATATATGATATTTTCCCATGCAAGGAAACTAGCCATCCAAATACTTTTCTTTTATGGAGAATCAAAGAAAATTTGTATTTACACATCATCCAGAACCATCCTTGCAATATCAAGCAGCAAATACAGTATCTTTTTTTTTTATCCAATGTCTAAATAGGCATTTGTTACTCTTTCACATTGAACCTAAGATATGTACATGATAAAGGCTAAAATGGTCAATGAGGTATACTCATAAACACCAAATTATGAACAAATTCTTCTACATCATACTGTGCTTATGCCAAGATGTGTTGAGAAAGTTTTTAAGCACCAAGCAAAGCCTTACAGTCTAACCGCTGGAGACAAAACATATTTCAGTTATATAAAAGCAACAACGCATATATTTTTTCCAAGTTTATAACATTTAAACATTTTCAAATGACAACAGCAAATTATGTTAAATGTTATCTAACCCTTTAACTGCTTCCGGACAAAACAGTGAGTTGCTATTGTCATTTTTTCACGGTGCTGAACAGAAAAACAAACACAAATGAAAACTTTTGGAGGTCAGACTCACTCTGCCACTATCGTATTTCACTTCTTTCATTATTGTACTTTAAAAATTGTGTGGCATGATATGATGTCTATGAGGTTGTTTATTATAATCAAACTCAAAAAGTAGTGTAGAGCCCTGTAGTTTAATTACAAAATGTTTTTAAATCAGCATTTTCCCGAAGTATAAAAATTAGTGCCTTGGAGTACAAAATGGAGTAAGGCACCAGATTCCATTTAGCACCAAAAAGAGAGCAATTGAGTGTAAAAAATAGATAGACACGCTTTGTGCTACAGTAGAACACTTGCATTAGTGTAGAAGTTCAGCTGGATCATGCAGTGTCAGCAGTTAAGGTCAGGGGTCAGCAGGTAAGGTAAGGAGAAATGGTCATGGTGGTTTAAAATAAAACATATGCACAAGAGCAAACAAAAGCACATCCCAGGTGGTATAAGAGGTATTATTTCCAATCATCACAATAAATTAGTTTAAAATTATAAAAGTGAAGCACCATCTAATTATATATTTATCTAATAAGATATGAAACGATGGCATGCGATAAAGCTGGTTTTGCGAAGTTGTACGGACATGATATGAAGGCCCATCAGTAGAGGGAAAGTCAATGGGAGGAAACACTGATGCCATCCATTGAAGAATTGCATTGTGTGCGAAAGTTTCTCTGATGATTCAATTTGAGGTACTGTAAATCCTTGGGACAAAGCACTTTCTTGTTCCATGATGTAGCAACAATCCTCAAATCAAACCGATAGTTCAAACGAGGCAGCTTGATAGACTGTTGAGTTTTGGTGCATATATTTATCTATTTATCTCTCTCTCTATATATATATTTTTAAATGAAGTGTCATTTCTTTCTCAGGGTTACCAGCACCCTTTCTGTTTTGATGTAGAAGTGATGTGTTGACTTGATTCTGCTGCCTCAGTCGGCATCAATGTTCAAAGTATGTCCTTAGTGAAGGAAATTTAAAGGCATAACAGATCAGGCTGGATCATAGTGTGGACTCCAGTGAAGAGTCTAGGATGTCATCATGGTGACTGTTGCTATTTGAGTCGCTGTCATAACTCTGTGGACTAGAGCAACTGGCAGCCTCCTTCAGTCGCAACAGCATGTTCATCTGTTCAAAGAATACATGACAATATGTGCTTAACTGTCATGATAATATCATAATGTCACAAAGTAAAAAACAATCTTAATGGCATTAAAAATAGGCTAAATTTTCTATATGCAAAATATTATATTTTATTTGTTTGTTTTGGATCAGGATATTTTCTTGACAGGTTTCCTGACAATCACCCCATGATGGGGGAACACCTTTTGTAAAACAAAACATCTTTTCTAACCCCATGATAAGACTGAAGTGTCTTCATTTTCATCTTATTAGTGAAAACCATTTTTTACATTTAGTAAAAGTATTATTAATCTATGTATAAAAAAAATTTAAGTGGAAAAATATTAATTAATTGCACCTTTATCCCTTAAACCCATATCCCGGTACCTCATCCATTTTTTGGAATTGTTCCCACACCTCTTTAGTATCCCTCAAAATTTCTCCTTTTTATAATGGCTTAAGAACCAAAATGTTTATCCAAAAGGATTAATTTTATTGTTTAACAAAAACAATGCTCTCAGTCAATCCAAAATGTTATTGAACCTCAAACCTGAAAGATTAACAAAGGAGAAGTGAGTTTTGTCTTTCACAGGGGGATATATAAGTGTGCACAATTATTAGGCAACTAAATTAGAAAAATGATTTCTCCCAACTCCCAACTTTAGAGTAAGTGCAACAAATAAGTAATACAAAATGACAATTCAATAAAATGTTTGGCCTTTCAAAAATATTCAGTGACAAATTTAGCCACCCTTCTTATCAATAACTGCCATGAGCCTTCCATCCATGGAGTCTGTCAGTTTCTTGATCAGTTCATGATCAACTTTTTCAAATGCTGTTCAAAGAGGTGTATTGTCTTCTCTCACTGTAAATCTCACATTTGAGAAGGGCCCACAAGTTCTCAATAGGATTTAAGTCAGGTGAGGAAGGGGCAAAGTCATTATTTGGGCATATTTTAGGCCCACGCTGGCTAGCCAAACAGTGGAGTACTTGGATGCATGTGATGGGAAAAGTCCAGCATAAAGATCATGGCCTTCTTCAATGCTGAGGACTTTTTCCTGTACCACTGCTTGAAGAAAGTACATTCCAGAAACTGGCAGTAGGTTTGGGAGTTGAGTTTCAGTCCATCTTCAACTTAAAAAGGTCCAACTACCTCATCCTTAATGATAGAAGCCCACACCAGTACCCCTCCTCCACCTTGCTGGCACCTGACTCGAAGTGGTGCCCTGTGTCCATTAGTGATCCAGCCATGGGCCCATCCATCTAGAGTCACTCATTTCATCTGTCCATAAAACCTTTGAAAATTTTACCCAATCTTGATGCTTCAACTTGTGAATATATTCAGTGGTGATCGTGTTTCAGCCTTCTTGACCTTGGTCATGTCTCTGAGCACTTGACACCTTGTACTTCTGGACACTCCCGGTAGGTTGCAGTTCTGGATATTGGTAGTATTGGAGGATAATGGATTCCTGGTAGCTTCAAGTTTTATTTTTCTCAAGTCTTTTGCAGTTAATTTGCAGCTTTTCTTCTCCATGCATTTTTTGCGCACCAGTTGACTATTCGCAACAAAACATTTGATTGTCCGGTGGTCACACCTCAATAGTTTCGCTATTTTAAGAGTGTTGCATCTGTCTGAAAGGCAATTTACCATTTTTGACTTTTCCGTGCCAGTTAAATCCCTTTTTTGGCCCATTTTACCTGAGGTAATGAAGCTGCCTAATAATTATGCCCATCTTGATATAAGGTGTTAGTCCCTTTCGCCACACCCTCCCTCATTACACAAATACATATCAGTTGAAAACAACTGAATCCAATAAGCATTCAAGTTTATATGGTTTGGAGTTGGAAAATGAGTTGTTTGCATGGAAATAATGATAAGATCGTAATACTCACTTGCCTAATAAATGTGCACGCAGTATATTTGTATGATTATTTAATATCTATACAAGTTTAATTTCACAGGAAATCTATTTCTTTGTTTATTTTAAGAGGAATGAGTACTATACTACAAATCAATACAATATCACATACATTTTCTGTGCAACAATGGAGAATTAACAGTATCCCATATATACATATTATACATGCTATTTCTTACTCAAAGTGTTGTTTCAATGATTGACTTAATTTACATGTGAATGTGCTATTCGAAAAAGAAACAACATGGAAGTAAACTATAGCACGTTCAACACATGAACAGTATGATATGGGTATTGTCATTTGGGTATACTACTGAACTTATGTAAGTTGTGCATCTCTTTTGACTTATTTGTGTGTTTAATAGCCACTTATGTCTGTGAAAGTAATTAATTGTGATCTAGATTTGTCGTGATTTGTTGCATTATCTCTTTGATACTATCTGAAAAATAAAATAAAAAAATATATCCACTATCTGGGCATTTTGTAGATCCATTTATGATTGATATCTATGACAGTCTCTAAAGACCCGAATATTATGTTTGGTTAAATTCCCATTTATTTAAGGGATAATAGTCACTGTTTCTAAATATATATATAGTATGTGTGTGCACCTATATCCAGACATGATTAGTGCTCCAGGACAATGTGAGATATTTTTATTCATTGTCTATTTGTGATTTTATTTAGCAATCCTACCAAAAATAGATTTCTTATTAATTATAACTCCCAATTGAGGAGTTATTGTAAAAAGTCCAATCTCACGTGGCCGTTTGTCACTGTACTCTCTGTGTCAGTGTGTGTTACTCACCAGTGGGTCGGCATCGCTGTCACTCTGAGTACTCTGCTTGTTGACGCCCTCTCTGGATGCAGAGTATCCATCAAATCCCACATCCTCTGGGCGTAGCTGCAACAAAGCTGGCCAATCAAGGTGTTGATGAGTGGTTGTCCAAGGAAACGTCTCCAGCACCCACAGTGCAGGATCCTCCCATGCTGCTCTGCGCCCATACAGCTATAGATAAAGAGAAACAAATAAGGGTAAACATTTATATTGTGTAAGACTCAGAATTTCTGTATATTGAATAACTTCAGGTGCACTTAGTATTTTTGACAGTGGTCTTAGACTTTCTACTGTTGCCATGGATGCAACATCAAGCAAAAGCAAAAATGTTCTGTAACAGATGCTACAGTAGGAATACTCTATTCACAGTTGTATTTGTCATCCATTGCAAGCGTATGCAACTGATAAAAGGGGAGTTACCGAGGTTAGGGTTAATGTTACCTGCAGTCCTTCTCGTACAGCTTCCAGCATGTAGGGAATGATGGAATAGTTCCACAGGTCTGTGAACCACACACGTGACCCATCCACATCCATCGGACATGACAAAAACAGACGTGGACCTGGATGGAAAAACAGACAAACATGAGATCCATAATCACAAACAGACACATAGGGACGCAAATTAGTAACAGTTGTCTATTTAACTTTAATATTATTTTTGTACCAATGGTCACATCAGAGGAGCTGTGGGCCTCCAGGAATCGGTTCAGGTGGTGCCTGACTTGAGGGATCCAGTCTATGATCTTCACCAGCTCTGCGTTCCTAGTTCGGCTGCCGATCTCTGTCTCGATCAGCTTCCTCCTCAGGAACCGGCCCAGGAAACCTTTCACTGGCTCCATGTGATTAGCACACAACACCCACCTATGGTAAATGACGGAAAATGTCCCATTGACTTATTGCTTGATTGACCATCTGCTCATTTCACAATTATATTAAAAGTAACACAAATCTAATGAGTTGACATTTCTGTTTCACAATGTTACACCTCAGTAAATACGTAGGCTAACAGGTTATGTTTGGAATAACATACTACCATGTGCTACAAAAGAACTGCAATATCAGCCAGGAGTTTTAACATCTCTTTCTTGACTAAATATTTGAATTGCCAAGAGTTAAGACATTTATTAAGTTGTTTTAATCTTGAAGTGATAACTGGATGCCACTCGCTGAACTAAGCAAGCAATGTATTGACATCATGTAAACAATAGAGCATACTTCTGTTTTAAATGGTTATTGTAGTATATTGCGTATTGTTACACAGATCTAAAGTACAAACTATAAAAAGTAGGCACTATTCGGTGTATACTGTGCAGTATGCAAGTATTCCATTCTAAATGTAGCCATTAATACTTGTTCAATCCAATTCAGCTAATTTAATTTCTGTTGAAATCGAAGATCTGGAACTCATTTCAGGATCTTGGTCCACATTAGCACATCAGTGACACCTAGAGGTCATTCCATAGCACTTTTCCCTTTAAGGGCAATATATGATTTTTTAGCCCTAATTCAAGAAAAAAAAGAACTGTTGTACCTGAAGTTATGATGGAGCTGCAGGTTTGGAGCAGAGGACGTTGCCTGGCTCATCGTGCCAATAATATATGGGCTGCAGACACAGAGGGAGAACATAAGACCATTGATTGATGTACACTCATCATAATGTGTGCATTTCCTTAGTGGCATAAGTGATTATGTAAACCAAGTTTTACAGAAAAAGTCAAAAGTTTGGACACACTTGAGTGAAAGTATGTTTCTCATGATCCTAAACACCTTTTTATCTAAGGGTGTATGCTTAAGCGCATTAAATTAGTTCGCGCACAAATCATAAAAGGAATGAAAATTTGCACTAGGTGTAAATAGCATCTGAAACACAGCATGGCTATTTGCACTCCAACAATCTGGTGGAAACACAGAAATAAAAAACTGTACCCCTAGTGTCACTGCACTGGTGTGGGGTGTAACGATGATGTGGATGTGCTGTTTTCATGTGGACGACCCGGGTTTGAGTCCGCCTTTTTGTTTCCTGTCTCCACTCTTAATATATCCTTTAATGCTACTTATAATTATAAATAAAAATTTATCTAAAAGTTTATTTCCTCACAGTGATTTAGTCATGGTAAAGGTTGCGGAGTTGAGAGAAAGATTTGATCTGGGTAAAATTAACCATGGTTTTATTGTAGTAAACCAAGTAATATTGTAGTAACCGTGTTTTATGGTGGAAGCCATAGACTTAATGCAATTAACCATGGTATTAGATTTATTAATTGAACAGACTAAAGTATTTATTACTACAGCAATATGGTGTTAATATAGTAACCATGTCAACAAGTGTCCAGCATACATATGGATTACTTTAAAGGGATGGTTCACCCAAAAAAGGAAATTTCTCTCATCATTTACACACCCTCATACAATCCCAGATGTGTACGACTTTCTTTCTTTAACAGAACACAAAAGAAGATTTTTAGAAAACTATCTCAGATTTGTAGGTCCACACAATGCAAGTGAACGGTGATCAGACATTTGTAGCTCCAAGAATCACATAAAGGAAACATAAAAGTAAGTCACATGACTCTGGTGTTTAACTCCATATCTTCAGAAGCGATAGTATAGGTGTGTGAGAAACAGAAGTCCTTTTTTACACCAAATCTCCATTTTAACTGTCACTTTCAGATGTGAAAGTGAAACTAAACAGGCACCACATGTGACTTTCAGATGTAAAAGTGAAAGTGGAGATTTTGAGTTAAATTTGTATCCGTTTCTCACCCACACCTAGTATATCACTTCTGAAGATATTTAAACACCGGAGTCGTGTGACTTACTTTTATGTTTCCTTTATGTGATTTTTGGAGCTACAAAAGGTCCGATCACCATTATTTTGCATTGTATGGACCTACAGAGCTGAGATAGATTTCCAAAAATCTATTTTTCTAATGGAGGGAAGGAGGCATGAGGGAGGCTTTAATTTTTGGGTGAACTATCCCTTCAATACTGTTAAAAAGCAGCTCAGGTAGCACCTCCCGAAGTTGGAAATAATACCCAGAGTATGCACATCTGTAATCTAGGCAAAGGGTGGCTACTGGTTTTAAATAGATTGGTCATCCATTTATGTTATTATTATTATTAATTTTGATGACTTGACAACTATGTGAAAGATACGTAATTAAATGAATATGTTTCCAAAGTTGAATGGCATTGTGAGGGAGTTGGAGGAACAAGGGAGATTGTGAGACTATGTGAAGTGTAAGGTGTGTGAGAGGCAAACTCACCAGCACTGGTATTTGCAGTTGAGCAGGCCATTGAAGATCTCTCCCAGCGAGCTGACATGGTGCAGGTTGTCCAGAATGAGCACTAGAGGGGCTTCAGTCTCCTGCCCATCCGTGCTACACTGTTCCACAACGTTTGATAAGTACTGCTGCAACTCCTATATGGTGGGAAGACAGGATTGTGTTTTAGATGTGTAGCAAATAAACCTTTACTTTCATTTGTGCGAGTCTTAATACACTTTGGCTCGCACAGGTGTCCTGTCTCGTCTTGTCGCCTGTTGAGTGCGTTGCGTGGGGTTTGCCTTGCGATGTACGCTCAGGCTTTGTCTGGTGTGAGAATGCACACCATTGCTTTGTTTGCATTGCCGTGCATTCTCTCATCTTATTTGTCAGTTGGCATGAACACATGTTGCCAGTTGTATTGCAGATATGCGCTTGTGCCATTCGGGTGTCTGTGTTTTTGTGAGAGCATGTGACTTTGTTTTTTTTCTGTTTTGCTTCGTGTCTCTCAGTCTTCGTCATACCCCACCTCCTTGTTTGCTAATTATTAGTTAATTTGTTACACCTGCCCTGTTTGATTTCCTTCCCAATTTTAGTCTCCTCGTGTGTGCTGTTCAGTGCCAGTTCATTTTGTGCTTGTTCCATATTCATGTCAGTCCTGTTGGCTTTCCATTCTGTCAGTTCCAGTTGGTCCTGGACACAGTTTGTCTGCCCTCAGCCTGTCATATAGTTTGTTGCCCTGTAATTAGTTTCTCCCCTATGGGATATTTTTTGTTTGGTTTTGGATAAATAAATTATTTAGTTTTTTAACTCTGCATTTGGGTCCTGTCTTTGCTTCAACCTGTGACAGTTTAATTCTAAGCATCAGAGAAAGAGTGTAAAATGGTCATGCAGAACTAAATCACGGATATTGATGCTATAAACCGTTGACTACAATTATACAGTGGCCCCAGCAAGTATTTGGACACTTAAGCCACACTTCAACAATTCTGAATGCTAATGCATTAGAAACAAAATATCAAGCTAATTGGCATCTGTAAACAAATGATGCTAGACCTTTTCTCAGCAGTAACAACTGCTATGGGACTGGTCTCTTTAGATTCTTTGGGCATAAAGAATCGAATATCTAATTTTCAATGGTCGGCCATATTGGACGTTGGTCCTTTTGAATTTTGTCAAAAAATGCTGTATTTTACAAGCACATTGGCAAATCCTTACAAAACTTGGTATGCTTCATCGTCACCATGCCTTGAGGGTACCTACAAAGGTTTGGGGACTGCACCACCTTGTGGTCAAAAGATAAAATTAAATGTATAAAAATGTATAAACTTTTGATTAATTAGGCCTATTGTCCAGAGACTGCTCTTTTTAGATTTCTGGGGTCAACTTCTAAATTTTAACCAACTGGTCCCAAGGAAATGTTTTGTGGATTTATTAAGTCAGTTACCTTGTGTTCCAGCATAGTAACCGCAGGTGTAATTAATGGCATTAACTATGGACATGCTGCTTGTAAGAAAATACTTTTAATTAATTTTAAACAGGTTATCTATTGTTTTGTGATTTAAAACCTAACATACTTCTTATTGTGAAATACTTTGCTTAAATGTGTACAATCTTTATTTCTTAAATTAAATGACACATATTTTGTTAATTAATGCAATACCATTTATACCTTTTAAAATATGGCTTACGTGTCCAAATACTTTTTGGGGCCACTGTGTGGACTTGGGAAGAAAGTATAGAATATGGCCCCTTTAAAGATTTTTGCAAGCCACTAAACAGGCCACAACCAACAATGATGGAAAAGAAAACTGACAAATGCTCACCTTACTGGATTTATGATCAACATTGAAGGTGACAATGTTTCTCTCATTGGGCAATTTGCCTTCTTGCAGTGCCAGATGCTCTGCCAGTCGGTGGGCGAGGTATGTTTTTCCAGTGCCACTGGGGCCTGATAGTATAATCCTGCGATGCTCCTGGAGCAAAGACACGTAGCGCTGAAGCATGGGTTTAGGGATCAACGTCTCAAAGACTAAAGAATCCTGTGACTGAGAGTTTACACCTGAAATATGTAAAGAGGTGAAATGTTAAAGAAAACCTAAAAGTTTAAACAACATACACAGAAAGACGAAACACAAATATTCCAACAAAGAATTGAAAATGAGAGGAATGGATACATAGAGAAAATCTAGATAGAAAGTGGAGTTGTGTGTACCTTTCAGAGAGATACTAATAGTGTTATTCTCTCCCACGAGGTATCCACAGGGCAGGAGCTCAGGTGTGTCTGCTTCACTAGATCGGACCACATCTCCAATACGATATCTCTCCACACTGTCTGATACTAGACCGAGCTGACTCACCGGATCAACATGCCTGACATATTCCTACAGAGAAAAGGATAGGGGAGTTAAAAATAAAATAAAAATAAAAATAAACAGTTATTCACCAATAGCTTTTCTATATGGTACTTTTAGAACTTTTATGTTGTACTATGTTATTATAATGCTATAAAAACTCAATAAAAATAAAAGTTACAATGACAAAGTGGTTAGATTATTAAATAAACGACTACAACTATGTATGAGAATTTTATTTTCATATCAATTTACCTTGAACAAGCGCCGTACTACACCATCAAGAACATCCCATTTGGTTTTCCCACTGACACCAATGCAGCCAATCAGAAAGTCTCGAGGTCTGCAGTCCTATGGGCATCAAGAAAAAGTGTCACCTCAGTTAAACAAAAGCCAGTCAAAGGGGGATTTTTAAAATCGTGGTGCTAGAAATTAAAGAACTGACCTCTTTCCATGTGACACCTTCTTGAAGACTGACAACTATTTTCACATGTCTGCTCTCTTTACGAGAGCTTCCGTCTCCACTGGAGTCATCCAGTAACATGTCTAATAGAAGACAGACTAAGTCTGTGATGTGCTTTTATACAGTCTGTACTCATAAACAACATTTAGTTAACATCAAATTAGGGATATTCTGGTCAGAACACATACACACATACCAAAGCTGGTGGATTCTGTGAGGTTTAGACTGTGTTGAGAGAGGCCAGGTGTTGGGGTCGATGTAGCGTTATAGACAGACACTTGAGAGGATGCCAGGCTCCCACTGGCTTGGCTTTCCAACTTAAGACGATCATTTTCTGTCTTTAGTTTCTCAATCTCCACCTTTCAGACCACCCACAAGAACAGATAAAACAACCTCATTAACTTTTTTCCACTAGATAATACAGCTCAGCTTTTCAGTTTCAACAAATGGTGAACTGTTGCAACATGCTTAGCATGTGTCCATGTTATCTGATCTAATAAATTTGAGACTTGAAAAGATCTATGGCAGTATATGGGGGTCAGTCTCGCACCTGCATACGGTTCATGGCCTCCCGTAGCTGGTCCAGCTGGTGGGCGGAGCTTAAGGCTTCCAATCGAATGTCCGTTAACTTCATCTCCTTCTCTCGAAGCTCACTGCGCAGCTGTATCACAGTCTCCACCTCCCCATCCAGACAGTCTGACAGTCTGTAGAGAAACCAGAAATTATTAAGTAATTAAAAAATACACACACATCATATTTGGTGATTTCCCACCTACAGCTGTGATTCTACCCAATCCCTCATTTATAGTCTCAAGGTCAGCTACATTGCTGGAGTTATAATGACACTGCCCTGTCCTCATAACTTACAGAGAGCTGGATTGTGTGTTTCGGAGTAGCATTGCTGAGGTGTTGGTGCCGTTGTGAGGGAGTTTGGGGGAAGAAGGGAGAGAAGAATCCGTCATCTCTTCAATGTCTGAGTGGGATGAGGCAGACTTGGGTGATTTCTTCTTACTAAAGGCCTGCTTGAAGGAGCTCCGCAACTGAAACACACACAAAAAACACAGAAGAGCATAAAGCTGAGAGTTCCTGGAAAAAATCAACAAGCAGGGCAGCACTCAAGTCCAGGAGAGGCAGTAGAGTGAGGGCAAGAGGCTAAAAATAAAAAAGGGGTAAACAATGTAAAATAAAAAAGGAAAGGATTGGCATCACCAACCACCCATATAAATGTTTCAAGATACAGTAGCCTTTAGAATCAGTGCATTGTTTTGGAATAGATTTAAATATACTGGTAAGAAGTTATATACACTCAAATTCAAAAACAAGAAGTTTAAAATCAAGATGTTCAAAACCAAGTGTCTATATCGAGAATTCAAAAACAAGACGTTCAAAATCAAGATGTTCAAACTCAATAATTAAAAATCAAGACGTTAAAAATCAAGATATTCAAAATCAAGATGTTCAAAATGAAGAATTCAAAATAAAAACATTCAAAATCAAGATGTTCAATATCAAGATGTTCAAAATCAAGAATTAAAAATCAAGATATTCAAGATGTTCAAAATTAATTATTAAAAATCAAGATGTACAAAATCAAGATGTTCAAAATTAAGAATTAAAAATCAAGATGTTCAAGATGTTCAAAATCAAATGTTTAAAATCAAGATGTTAAAAATCAAGAGGTTCAAACCCAATAATTAAAAATCAAGACTTTTAAAATCAAGATGTTCAAAATCAAGATGTTCAATATCAAGATATTCAAAATCAAGATGTTCAAAATCAAGAATTAAAAATCAAGATGTTCAAAATCAAGAATTCAAAATAAAAACATTCAAAATTAAGAATTCAAAATCAAGACTCTCAATAACAAGATATTCAAAATCAAGACATTCAAAATCAAGAATTCAAAATCAATATGTTCAAGATGTTCAAAATCAAATGTTTAAAATCAAGACATTCAAAATCAAGATGTTCAAACCCAATTTGATAATTAAAAATCAAGACTTTCAAAATCAAGATATTCAAAATCAAGATATTCAAAATCAAGATGTTCAAAATCAAGATGTTCAAAATTAAGAATTCAAAATCAAGATATTTAAAATTAAGAATTCAAAATCAAGATATTTAAAATTAAGAATTCAAAATGAAAATCAAAATGTATGATTCCATGACTAACTTTATGACTATAAGTGTCCCTGTAGGAATTTTTCTCAAACAAGGAAGGAATAAAACAGGGAAAGGTGAATCAGAAGAAGAGGAGAAAAAGGAGAGAAGGACGACAAGCTAAGGAGCAGTAAATCTAATGGGTAGAAGGGTTATTGGTGTGAAGCTGGGTTAGCCAAGACAGGTTTAGCAGCGTTCTCTAAAATACACACTCTTACCTCATGCACCTGCCATATGAAGCCACAGCACAGCGAAAAAACAGAGAGAGACACAGAGAAGCACATTCAGCCGAGTGTGTTTGTTTCCAGCAGTGCACAAGAACTATCAAATCACTCAACAGCCAAGGTATCAGATCACTGTCTAGTCTGGGGTACCACTTAATGATAGGAGCAAGGAAGTAAAGCTTTAACACTTCTCACTGAGATAGTTATCCAGCCCTACTACCCACAACTTTTGGAACCCAAGATCAACTTGTTAGGGCTGGCAGACATCCTTGGCTAAGTTAATTGGTATCCTGGTAAAAAAGTTTGCAGTGTTCTAAAACACAGCTTTGACTGGTGTATCAGCTTGACCAATTTAGGCTAGTACTTCACCTTTAGCTAGTAGTTTCCAGCAAGATGGTGATACAACTACAAGATTGTACAACTAGCCTAATTTAAACATAACTACACTAGTCACTCTACGTGTAACTAAGTCTAAGAATAACTGTTAGTAATATATACCGATCAGCCACAACATAAAACCACCTGCCTAATATATATGTAGGTCCCTCATGTGCCACCAAAACAGCGCCAACCCCCATCTCAGAATAGCATTCTGAGATTATATTTTTCTCACCATAATTGTAAAGAGCGGTTATCTGAGTTACTGTAGACTTTGTCAGTTCAAACCAGTTTGGCTATTCTCTGTTGACCTCTCTCATCAACAAGACATTTCCGTCCACAGAACTGCCGCTCACTGGATGCTTTTTGTTTTTGGCACCATTCTGAGTTAATTCTAGAGACAGTTATGTGTGAAAATACCAGGAGAGTTACAGAAATTCTCAAACCGGCCTGTCTGGCACCGACAATTATCCATGCGATTATCTAATGAGACAATCGTGTGGCAGCAGTGCAGTGCATTATATTATGCAGATATGGGTCAGGAGCTTTAGCTAATGTTCACATAAACCATCAGAATGGGGAAAAAATGTGATTTAGAATGTGGCATGGTTGTTGGTGCCAGATGGGCTGGTTTGAGAATTTCTGTAACTGCTGATCTCCTGGGATTTTCACACACAACAGTCTCTAGAATTTACTCCAAATGGTACCAAAAGCAAAAAACATCCAGTGAGCGGTAGTTCTGCAGATGGAAACGCCTGGTTGATGAGAGAGGTCAACAGAATTGCCATACAGGTTCGAACTGGCAAAGTCTACGGTAACTCAGATAACCACTCTACAATTGTGGTGAGAAGAATATCATCTCAGAATGCTATTCGGGTTGGCACTGATTTGGTGGTACAAGGGGGACATACACAATATTAGGCAGGTGGTTTTAATGTTGTGCGTGATCGGTGTATAATAATAGTATAACTGGAGTAATGTACTAGTACACAAACTAAGACACTTAACATCTATTTATCAAACAGTGGTGCTGGGTATTGGTGTGACAAGATAAAACTCTACATGGACTTGTAACTGTTGGCAGCTGAGATAAAGCCAAACCATAAAATTGTAATCGTCGCTGCAACAAACGTTTGGGATTTTTCATGGAACAAGTTTGTAGGGGTTATATTAAAAACATATCTGACTCCTACTTATTTAACATACGTATTCATATTCATATTCATCGTCTGAAATGTTCTCTCCGGCACAGGTCACCAGCTAGAGTCATCACGATGCAGCAAAACATGAAATGCCACATTAATGTCCATGCTAGAGAACATAGCAACATTAGCACTAAAAAGGTGATACAATGGCTCCTTAAAAAGAAAAATGTTTGTTCTTTGAATTTTAAGAATGCTCAGGAATGGTGTGAAAATTAACAGCATATATCACACAACACATGTTAAGCATATTTATCCATATTGAAAGTTGGTAATAACTTTAGACAAACACATAAAGGGCCCAAACAGGTAGTAACCAACCAATAAGGTTGACTGAAGAGAAGCACAGATCTACACAATAACGGTTAGTGTTCTGACGCAAATGTTATTCACAGCAGTGTGTACTCACCCAGTTCTTCTTCTTCTTGCTGCTGGAGTCAGGGTTATCCATGTTGGAGCCCAGACTTGAGTGGCTGGTGGCACTGGTGATGCTAGAGACGCTGTCAGATGAGTGCTGTCTGCGAATGCACAGGTCCGGCTGCACTCCGGGAGCCGAACCATTATTACCTGTTAAACAGTCAGAGAGCAGGATTTTTGGAAAGGGGAATTTGATGTTTGAACAGTGAAAATTCAGTACAATCTAGAATTCACAGGTCAAAATATAACAACTTAACTTATACAGGGTTCCCACAACTTTTGACCAATACATTTCCATGACTTTTCTCAGTGGCTGTTATTACTGGTTTAAAATTGATTAAAACAAATTTTAGACTGCAAAGAGCAATTTCTTGCTGATGAAATATGTCTCTCTAGTTGAGCATAACTAAAAAAATTATTTTAATGTAGAATTTCCATTACTTTTTAAGATTGTTATAATTCCAATGACGTTCCAGAACTGCAAATCACAATTAAAAAATTCCCTGATTTAAAATTCCAGGTTTTTCATGACTGTTGGGACCCTGCATTAACAGAAAATGTATCATTTATTTCATATATTAATATGACATTTTATTACATTATTATTTTGGGCATCCTAAATTGTTATAAAGCAGCAAAATAACCTTTAAAACCACATATTTTTTGTGTGTGAACTTTGAGTTTTGGTTTAGGTAAATGTTTTCATATATTAATTCATTCAGAACTTTCTTTCTCACCTGTGCGTTCACTCTTGCAGGTGAGTTCAGGAGAGTTGATGACTCCGTTGATGGCTGCTTGAGCCACCGCATTTTGCTTTTTTAGCAGCTCGATGGTTTTCCTCAACTCATTCAGCTCAGAGTCCTAACACACAAATATACATCATTCATCAACAATGCATTTAGGTAGCACTTGAATCATTTTCTTCTAACCCTAACCTAAAATTCTTAATGTAGAAGTGTGTTACCTTCTGCTCTGCTGTCATGGTGATACTCTTGAGGCGAATGGTCATGTTGCCCAGACTCTGTTCAAACGCTGCCACCAGGTGAGCCTGAAAATACAATCATAGGAGAGAAGGAAAAGGTGATGAGAAGACAGGTGAGACAAGGATAGAGTTCTCAAACAAGTTAATTAATGAGTTTTTTGCCTGCATCATGGCTGCACCATAATAAACTGTTCACATAATGTATGGACATCATGCAATCTGCCTTCAAGGGTGTTTAATTCAGTAAAATCCATTCCTACACAAAATCATCACCTTTCAAAATAATACAACAGTCACAAATGCGTCCCTCAAAGCTTGAAAATCTTATGACCTGAGCTAAACTTCTGAGGTCATTGTTATGTACAGATAAATGTAGAAAAGCTTAAATGTACTAAATAACACTCTTTGCCTTTTAAACAAACACTAAGAAATGCAATCTAAACTTTGGCATGCTTCCCAGGCTAGCACGCACCAACAGAAAGCTTCTTTACTCTCTCTAAAGTTTTACCTTTCCTTCTAAACCAAACCTCCACATAGGAAACAAAATAAACTAACTGATATTTATTTTATCCCCTCACCTTATATCCCAGAGGGACTTCATGACCAATAAAGTTGTGGGAAGTCTCATAACCACCCTGTTAGTCCAAACATAATCTTGTATGTGTCATAGGCCATGTCAACACTTATACGGTAGGGCTTCCAGTAACTATTATATTGATAACAGATTAATCTAACGATTATTAGAACGATTATTCGACTATTCGGCGATTATTGTAACGATTAATCGTTAGCTCTTAACCGATTATTCAGCTTGTGCCTGAATTAAAAGGTTGTATTAAATGTGCTTACTAACAATAAAGAGGAAAAATCTTTTAAAAATAACTCTAAATGACATTCACTGAATTAAAGGGAAAAAATACTTTTTATTAAGTTTAATTCAGTTAAGATATTCACTGCAAAAATCCTATTGTTATCAAGTGTTTTTGTCATGTTTTCCATTTAAAATCTAAAAATCTTTAAAACAAAATACATTTACTTGAGAAGCAACATGTAAAATATTTAAACTTGCTTTAAGAGGGGGGCCTGGGTAGCTCAGAGAGCAAAGATGCTGATTACCACCCCTGGAGTCGCGAGTTCGAATCAAGGGCATGCTGAGTGACTCCAGCTAGGTCTCCTAAGCAACAAAATTGGCCTGGTTGCTAGGAAGGATAGAGTCACATGGGGTAACCTCCTTGTGGTCTCTATAATGTGGTTCTCACTCTTGGTGGGTGCGTGGTGAGTTGTGCGTGGATGCCGCGTAGAATAGCGTTAAGCCTCCAGACTCAGTATGTCTCAGCGGTAACGCGCTCAACAAGCCAAGTGACAAGGTGTGCGGATTGACGGTCTCAGACGCGGAGGCAACTGAGATTTGTCCTCCGCCACCCGGATTGAGGCAATACGCCACCATGAGGACTTAGAGCGCATTGAACATTCAAAATTGGGGAGAAAAGGGGAGCAAAGGAAAAAAAAACTTGCTTTAAGAGAATGTATCTTAAATATAAGTGTATTTTTCACTTGGTTACACTTCTGCAAGTGCAGTAAAGATAAAATATACATATATTCAAGATCTATACTCTAAAAGCAAGTCTGAATATCTTATATGCTGCTTCTCAGGTGAATGCATCTTTTTTTTAAAAGATTTTTAGATATTTAAAAATGTTTGTATTTTTCATATTATATTCAACATTCTCAGATAACAATTTGTTTCTGCAGTATATTTGCTAAAGAAAATGCATGTTGTTTTAAAAGGAGTTTTAGATATTTATATTGGAAAACAGGCCAAAACAAAATCAAATCAAAAATGTGTTTTGTTGCAGTGTACAGTATAATGGAGCGAATAATACCTCTCTCACCTTTCTGTTCACTTCAATCCATCTTTAACTCACAAAAAAACTCTCTCTTATTAATAAAGCTGCGTGTTGCCAATTTTCTTCACAATAAGAAATGCAAAGTGAATAGTATGATTCAATAAGTCATGAGCCATCACGTGGCGGATGAGCGTCCCATGACAGAGTGTGCCGCAGCCGGGTGCAGTTTCAATCTCTCCCATTTAGATCAGGACAAAACTAATCCTTCATCTCATTCCACTAATGTACTTAGAAGATCCAAAAGTTCATGGTGTTACGTCAGCAGGTATTACGTACATAAGCTTCTAATGCAAGAAAAAACAAACAATGGAACAAAAATGTAATCTTTAAAGAATTTTTGAGTAAAGTATGTACACATTAAAAAAAAAAACTTGTCTAGTTACTACTTACAAGACAGGACTCCTTTGCCGTAGGCAAAATAGACATGATTTATGCATACATTTATCTTTTTGGGAGGACCCAACAAAAACTGCTATACTTTGTCTTAAGTCATAAATCAAAAATCAAACAGAATGCTCATCTGTTCCTCTCTATGGGAAATGGCACATCTCTGTTCAGACTTCAAATATTCTATGCAGCATTAATTTCACTCTTATTACAGTATGTACTTTAGTATTTTATATTATGGGATAGGTATTTTGGTAATTTTGTCTACTTGAGTACTCACCGAGTACTTGAGGGGCAATAACATAACTGTATATACAGTATAATAGCATGTCTGACAAACATCTTTGGCTGCTGCATTGCGTATTGTTGTTCCAGTGTATCGTCTATTCATTATTATAGGCTGTTATAAAATAATCTGTTACAAAATGTATAAAATATTGCATAATCAAAATATAATGCATCATCTTTTATCATTATTTGAAGAAATATTATTTATGTGTAATACAATTCAAATTTGAATTCAGATGTTCATATGTACATCTGTTTGTGTTTTTGTGACAGCTTAAGTGTGTGTGACAATAAACAAGAAGAAAATATGCATTATTTTAAATTTAGAAAAACTAAAAAAAAATTGTGACAAATGTTTTACAAAGTAACTTAGAATGAAAGTAATTAGTAATGTGATTACTTTTCAATTAACTAGTCAATAAAGTAATCTGATTATAATTTAAGTGAAGTAGTTAGTATTTTGTAGTGAATTACTTTTTTAGAAACTAACACAACAACGGTCCAAACAGAGTAACCACAGATGTAGTTTATCACAATAACTATTGAAATGTTGCACTAATATTTGACAACCAGAAAGTGTTCAAATGCACTGACATTGCAAAGACATTAGTGCGTTTTTAAGTGTGGCTTAAGTATCCAAACCCTTCTTGGGGCCACTGTATACATATTGTGCCAAAAAATTCTCTCTATATAAAGTAGAGTGATCATTAAAAACTTCACATTCGAAACAAGAACAGGTTTTACTTTTAAGCAGTTTAGGTTTTGGACTACATATGTAAGTACATGTTAAGTGTTGGAAAAAACAAATACGACATTACAATAGCTGACGTTCTAAAAATGTAGCTCTTTTGTATAAACGTAATGGCAACTGGAAACTCCAACGAGGTCATGATCGTCACTCACATTAATCAACTGCACAACCAAAACATGCTATTGAGAAATGGCATCATCCAGATTATGATAATGGCATTTGTATGACAACTGACATTAGATATTGAATTGTGAATTAATGATCCCCAGTGGATGTTATACAAGAATAACGACCCATCACAGAATCGTGTGTTATTGAATACACCTACATTGGCACTCAGTTGGGTTGTCAGGGCGGACACCTTTTCCTGGGAGGCATCCAGCTCTCGGCGTAGTTTGCGGACCTGGAAAGAAAGAATGCAGGAGAAAAAGAGGTTTAAAGTGGAAGAAAATGTGTAAATGAAAAGAGGGGGAAAAGGAGGAAAAGAACACAAGAGCTCCAGGTGTGCCCTGGAAAAAAGAGAACTTTGTGATTTGGTATCAAAGGTGGAAAACAGTTTGCAGGTGTATGTATAGAATAGGGGTTTGTAGCACAGGTGGATGTAAAGATCATAGAGATGTGTGGTGAAACAAGATCCAACTGTGAATCCACCCACAGTTTGTGTTCACAACAGGTCAGTGGTGGTGAACAAACATGCTACAGTTCACAGGTATATACACACAGTGCGGAGGGTTGCGTGCTTGAATGTTTATGGTGTATGTTTTGTTTGTGTACATAGGAAAAAATATAATGTTCTCACCTCTGAATGTGATTTCTCCTCCGTCTGCGTAAATAAATAAAAACACAGTGTTGTTATTATAGTAATTGGCAGAGTTAAACAGTGTACTGCATTTCTTAGTTGAAAAACGAGCTGCTTACTCTCCCGAGGGTATAAAACGATTACCAACAGACACTTAACAATGTAATTGACGTGTATGATAGGTCTGTGATCTCATCTCACTTCAACTTCTCCATGTGTATACTAGTACACTGTGTCTACGGTGACTTTGAAAATTGTTGAGTGTGAATCGTTAAACATGATGGCATATTGGAAAGATAGTATCTAGAAAATGGAAGCTATCCAGAGGCACATATTTTTTAATTGTGCCAAAACACGCATATGTGGAATCGTAGTTCAAACTAAAGGAATCTAACACATACGTGTACAAAGCTAATGCATGCAATAACACGCAATAGGTGTGTTACAACAACCGACTATAATGATTTTCTTTGCCATTGACATCTGTATGACAGCCAGACTGACAGTGATGTTAAATAGCAGTAAAGTGTGGATGTCACACCCAGTATGAATGACAAACCCAGTGGTGACTTGGAATAAATCTTGATACACTTACTCGCATTTTCAAACCATTATAAGTAATCATTTGTTTGATCATGCTGACTTAACATGGTGATGCTGGTGCTTACTTATCAATGAAATTCTGATCTACTTCACTTCAATGCCTTTGTTGACTATATATTGCCACCAACTGTTATGTTGAAACTTCTCCCAACTGGCTTATAATACACTTTCAGTATTGTGCTGTACAAAATGTATCTGAGTTATTTAAAGCAGCATGGGGCTTTTCCAATCTGTGTCTATTAGGCAAGTGCTTCTGTATGACAGCTGTCACCCATTGAGATAAACAAACACACCTGTCATTCTCCACCTTATGACAAAATAAAACCAAAAGGAATGTCTGAATGTTATTTCAGATCAGCCTCAATATAGTCTCCTTTTAGTTAAGTTCAACCAGATATATTACAATATTAAGTCAATACAGACCACTAGTTTTTTAGATACATAATATGCCATCAAATTCAAGAATATTTAGTAATAATAGCCTACCGTGTATCCCCAAGAAGTCACCGCTCTCCCCATAGAGAGAGTAGCCATTATCTTGATATTAACACTTCTAGTAAATCTACTGTCTAGCTGTCACAATTCGTAACTGACTACCTTCTCTTCTCATGAAGTCAACCTTCTTTAAATAAAAGACTCACTACACATGTGCTATTGAGAAGTGTTGTTAAAACAGCTTTGCAGGTGAATGGAGCCGCCCCTTTAGAGGTGTGGCACACTTGGATCTGTTCCTTATAATCATTGGTTGAAGATGTCACCTGTATACAGAGCCTATAATGAACACACTACTCACATCTGTTCTTTTTGTATGAAAATAAAAATACAAATATAATTTTTCCCCTTTGTAATCTTTTTGCTTTTATTGTTTTTGAGGTGTTGAATTGTATGTATGGCCTCTAATGTACCACAATTTCCCACATGGAGATTAATACTAGGGATGTGCGAGACAGGTTGACTAAACTGTTCGACACTGGAATTACTAATCGGTAAATGTGTACAAATATGTTGCATTTATACACATTTACTTTTGGCTTTATACTATTCCAAAGGCTGCGCTTAAATAACTGTTGTGTTAATGTAACACATTTTAAATTGAATTAGTAATACAAATATTATTTAAAAAGAGGATATTTGGAGCAGATATACAAAGTTTCATTTCATCTCAGGCTGTGCGTTTTTCTTCCCTCTCTCACTCGTGGCACACGCCAGATAATGTCCTCTCGCAAGACCAGCAAAGTAGCAATGGAAATCACTTTGGTGATGGTGCGAGAAGCAGATTTCCAAAACTTTGGGTCGCTATGGATGTTTTTGAATCACATTGAGTCTTTAAATCTGTGAGTGCTTGCAAGTTATTTTCCCGCCGAGCTGGCTTTTCAAGCTCAAGGATAGTCGCCTCAGGTGAGTCAGGTCCTGACCTTGTTGACGTGAATTTTGTTCATAAAAAATGTGTGCTTTTGAGTAAGTAGCCTAGAAAATGACTATTACAGGCTAGATAGGCAAATTATTTTTACCCTGTTGATCAAGAAGGCTATTTTCAACGATGTGCCGACTGCTTAAGTGGTTAAACCCATTTATTCTGTGTGCACGTCATGTTTAGAACAATACATTTGGGTTGTTGTGTATTTCTCACATACCTATTTTTTTTTTTACATCGTAATTGTGATTGTTTAACGTTCTTAACCGAACAGCTGTAATGTTAGATCATAGGCTAATGCATGTAATGAAATACCTGCAACTTTTCAGCAAATATTTCTCTCTCGTAGATTTGGCTTACTAGTTAATTATTTTCAATAATGTCTTGACTGTTTTAATATATTAAGTAACTTTTATTTGGTGATTTCCATTTAGAACAAGTCTATAAGGGTTGCTCTATTGGTCCTGCACTATTCATTCAATTGTTTTCAATAAATATGCCTGTATTCGCTAAAATTGATTCATTAAATTCATGTCATGTTCTATATTTAATGTAACCTATGATGATGATAACATTTTTCAGCAGAATTTAGTGTCGGATTTGGCTGTTTAGAAGTATTTTAAATGGGTTGCATAAACACAATGTTATTTGACTGTTTTCTGAGGGTTTTTTCTTTTTAGACTAGTGGACTCCAAATTTTCGTTTAAATGTTAGTGAAATTAGTCATTCCTCACATCTCTAATTAATACTGTACATCTGCGTATCTATCCATCAAGCGTCAGATACACACTTATTTAGTACATTTTGGAAGGGGGGATTACCTGATTACCTGAGATTACCTGATTTGACATTTTCAGAATTTTCCACAAATACAATAAAAAAGAATGAATTAAATGTTTGCTTTGATAAAACCATAAAGCAGGATGAAAAACTTGGAAACTCACCATTGAATAGACGGAAGAGGTGCTGGACACCAATGACAGGGATGATCCATGAACTAAAGAGAGAAACACAAACATTTACAGGACTGAAGATACTAGACGGTTATGAAACTAATGTGAAAAATGTACAGAGGGGAGGAGAAAACTGTTTCCAAGCAACATAACACAACAGCCTGATCAAATGTAAGCATATTATGTAGTAGCAGAGATAAGCTAAATTAATACCTGTTTTGTTGAAGTTGTGGATTGTAAGGACACACAAAAAATGACACCCAGCTAAATTCATGAATGCTCATTTTACAGAGTACCCAAAAGAAGCAGTAACCCCTAACTAACCTACACAAACAAACACGGCAGACAAAACTCTCACACACAGCGTCTATCAGCTAAAACCACTAATTAAAACTTTCACTTGCCCGGACAAGATATGACTCATCAGACATAATAATAGCATCAGTTGCAGACCACTCTAGCTGATCGTGACTTTGAGTACAGTGGTGTGGCCTCAAAATTACATCCCACATAAATCACAGACAATAACCCAACCACAGTCCACCCACAAGTGGCTTGGTACTTCCTGATGATGCCATATCAGCCCTGAGGAAAAGCTAAATGGTTGGCTGAGCATGATGTGGGCGGAGATATAGATGTGAGAATGAAAGTTCAGCGAGTCTTATGAATTGAACTGAGGGCCACCCAGAAAAGCAAAACATAACATTTCAGTGGTGAGGAAGTGATTTGTGTTGGTCTGTGAGAAAGTGAGTAAAAAAAAAACTTTTCTGTCAACTTTTCAACCCAGTTTACTTATGTGAGTCTGTTGTGTCTTGAAAGGTCTTACAAAAAGGTAGTGTAGTGGTAACGTGGCACTGTGATTGCTACAGATTGTAATATAGTGATTCTTGAGGTGCAATGTTAAAATAATTTGTGTAAAAAACAATATTCCAGTAGCAAAGATTAATTACCTCTCTAAAACTGTAATCAGATTACTTTAATGATTAATTAATTAAAAAAGTAACCACACAATTGAAGTAATAACTAGTATAAACTAGTTACCTTCTAAAACACATGCAAATCATACACATCTCTCCCTTCCAATGACTGTAATCAGATTACACAAAAGGAATTAAAAATGTAATTAGTGTGTTATACTACTTTTTTATTAGATTACAGCATTTTATTACCATGTAATCTGATTACACCCAGCACTGACCGTTATTACCATATTCATGTACCATGTTATTTTCATGGCACTTCAAGGTATAATGGTACTACCGAGGTACTTGTCGGAAAACAATGACATTACCTTTGTACCATGTCCAAAAAAACATGATAGTACTATGGTTTGTTTACTGTGTTATTCCCTTGTGAAAAATACTGAGTAAACTGAGTTTGAGAAGCACACTATATAAAACTGGGATCCAC
The DNA here is from genome assembly GCF_025860055.1 of Xyrauchen texanus. Classification (NCBI taxonomy): domain Eukaryota; kingdom Metazoa; phylum Chordata; class Actinopteri; order Cypriniformes; family Catostomidae; genus Xyrauchen; species Xyrauchen texanus. Next base: position 16,877,279 of record NC_068277.1, on the reverse strand, counting down.
ATTTCATCAAGTTGTTAAATAAAGTTAGAGTTGGTGTACAGGTTAGAAGCTGAGGTTCCCCTTCTGTCGCTCTCTCCACGTTGTGTCAGAGAAGCGACACTAGGGGTCTCTCTTGAGCACAGATATTCACCTCTGGACTATGAAAAAAGGCCAATGAGAGTTGGCAACCAGTATTTGCATGCCCCGCCCCCGGACATACGGGTATTTAAGCGGCGCAAATACGGGAGTTCATTCAGAAAATTTCTTCTGAGCCGATGGTCATGTCTGCAACTGCTGCGTGTACACACCGAGTTCCTGTTATCCCTCTGCTGCATGCTGTTGGATTCTACGGCGCACAACAGCGGCTTTCTCCTGTTTGCACGGCTGTACATTCCTGCCCCTGGGCGCATCGACAGTGCAGATTTAAAAACTCTCACGAGTTTTTTCCCTAAAAGAGTGATTTTATTTAAAAGAGTAATTTCCTCTAAAAGAGCAAAACACAGCGGCGTTGAACGTCCTTTTAAGGACGCGTCTTTATAAAGATGCCCTTCCGCCCCAGTGTTGTTTCTGGATGCGGTAGAGTGCTCTCCGCTTCCGACGGCCACAGGCGCTGTCTCGTGTGTCTGGGTAGCAATCATACCGAGGCTGTGTTTGTGGATGGTTCATGTTCTCACTGCGAGAACATGACCATGACAACGTTGAGGTCGCGGCTTGCTTACAACCGTGAGCAAGCCACTCCAGCCGCCCCCCGTGTCGCTCCTTCTTCCCACGGGTCCCGTTTTTCCCGGAAGTGCATGACGAGCTGACGTCTTCGTGGAGAGCACCCCTCTCCACTCGTCACATCGCCACAGGCTCGTCCGCCCTCGCCACCCTCGATGGCGGAGCGCGCCATGGGTACGAGGCGATTCCCCAGGTGGATAGGGCGGTTGCGATCCATCTATGCCCCGGTACCCCTACCACCTGGCGAGGTCGCCCCGTACTCCCTTCCCAGACATGTAGAGCAACCTCCTCGCTGACAGCGAAGGCCTACAGCGCCACCGGATGCGCCGCTTCCGCCCTGCATGCCATGGCTCTCCTGCAGGTCCACCAAGCCAAGGCACTACGCGACATGCACGGGGGTGGCCCTGATCCTGACATGCTGCAGGAACTGCGCTCAGCGACCAACCTCGCCCTGAGAGCGACGAAGGTCACAGCGCAAGCACTCAGGCAGGCGATGGCCATGCTAGTGGTCCAGGAACGTCAACTGTGGCTGAACATGGTCGAGATGCGTGAAGCTGACAAGACTCACTTCCTCAACGCCCCTGTCTCCCAGTTCGGCCTCTTCGGCGACACCGTCGAGGAATTTGCCCAGCATTTCTCCATGGTGAAGAAGCAGACGGAGGCCATCTCTCACATCATGCCTCGCCGCAAGCCTGCCGCCACAGCCCATGCCCCGTCTGCCCGCCGAGGGCGTCCTCTCGCGGCCAGAAGGCAAACCCCTGCTCCGCCTCAACCCGGGCCCAGCTCTCAGCCCCAGCGTCGAGCAAACCGCGGGAAGCGCACGCCCCCTGTCTCATGGACCCCCTCGAGGACCCGGAAGGCTCCCAGGCGCTCCTAAGACAACGCACCCAGAGCCCAAGACGTTAGCTCCAGGGGTGGTAAGACCGCTCCGTCCCCCGGTGGAGGGCCGGGAGGAGAATCCTTTGTTTTTTCATTTGCCGCACCCCCTAACACGGGCTGCGGTACCCAAATTCTCAATAAGAGAGCTATTTTCTTTGTCTCTGGGGCACATGGCCCGCAAATGCCATTCTCACGGCACTCTGCTTTCAGGCCTCAACAGTCCCGGCTCCATGGACGCGGTGTCCCCGCCTTCAGCGCCACGACTGTTCCCTGGCTGGCCGGTTCAGAGGACGCCAACATCAGACCTCCTCCTCAGTCACGAACCCGCCCCCTGCCGGGTGCGCGGAGCAAGGTAAGTGCTTTGAGTTCATTCTCAGCACCAGAGCCTCGGGATGCCACGTTGCCTCCCGACGCCACGTTACCTGTTCCGCACCGCTGCGAAGCCCCACCGGGTACGTCCAAAAAACCCATCCCCTTGGTGCCCCTAGCACGGAGTTTAGAGGCATGGCTCTCACTGCCCAACCCGTCACGCTGGCTGCACCGGACCATTCGACTCGGTTACGCAATTCAGTTTGCCAGGTCTCCGCCCCCCTTCGTGGGCGTACATTTTTCCGCAGTACACGGCCAACATGCCCTCCCCCTGCGCGAAGAAATCGCCTCCCTTCTACTAAAGGACGCGATAGAGCCTGTCCCTCCAACCGAAACGAAGAAGGGTTTCTACAGCCCTTACTTCGTTGTACCCAAGAAAGGCGGCAGCTTACGACCGATCTTGGACCTGCGAGTTCTCAATTGGACCTTGTCCGAACTCCCGTTCAGAATGCTCACCCAGAAACAAATTCTATCTGGCGTCCGGCATCTAGATTGGTTCGCAGCGGTAGACCTGAAGGACGCATACTTCCACGTCTCAATTCGCCCTCGACACCGCCCCTTCCTAAGGTTTGCGTTCGACGGCCAGGCGTATCAGTACAAAGTCCTCCCCTTCGGCCTGTCTCTGTCCCCTCGCGTCTTCACAAAAGTCGCAGAGGCAGCTCTTGCTCCGCTCCGAGAAGCCGGCATACGCATACTCAATTAACTCGACGACTGGCTCATACTGGCCCATTCCCGAGAGTTACTATGCGCACACAGAGACCAGGTGCTCAGCCACCTCAGCCGTTTGGGGTTTCAGGTCATCTGGGAAAAGAGCAAGCTCTCCCCGGTCCAGAGCATCTCTTTTCTCGGTCTGGAGTTAGACTCAGTCCCAATGACAGCACGTCTCTCCAACGAGCATGCTCAGTCAGTGCTGAAATGCCTCGCTTTCTTCAAGCCAGGCACCATGGTCCCGCTAAAACGTTTCCAACAGCTCCTGGGGCATATGGCATCCTCCGCGGTGGCCGCACCGCTGGGGTTGATGCATATGGGACCACTTCAGCACTGGCTCCGGACTCGAGTCCTGAGATGAGCATGACGCCGCGGCACGCACAACATAATAGTTACCTCTGCCTGCTGCCAAACCTTCAAACCCTGGACAGACCTCTGCTTCCTAAGGGCAGGAGTACCCTTGCAGCAGGTGTCCCGATGTGTTCTGGTCACAACCGACGCCTCCAAATTGGGTTGGGGTGCCGTATGCAACGGGCGCGCAGCCGCAGGCCAGTGGAACCGAGGCCCGCTGCGCTGGCACATCAACTGCCTAGAGCTGCTGGCTGTTTTTCTGGCCCTGCACAATTTTCTCCCGTTAATTCGGAACAAACACATCCTAGTCAGGACAGACAGCACCACGGTCGTAGCCTACATAATCCACCAAGGCGGAGTACGCTCCCTCCACATGTCACAGCTCGCCCGTCGTCTCCTCCTTTGGAGTCAGCAGCGACTCAAGTCACTGCGCGCCACTCACATCCCCGGCAACCTCAATGTGATAGCAGACGTGCTGTCAAGACAAAGCTTGCCCGGCGGAGAGTGGAGGCTCCACCCCCAGTCGGTCCAGCTGATTTGGGTCTGGTTCGGCAAGGCTCAGGTAGACCTGTTTGCCTCCCAAGAAACCTCCCACTGCCCGCTCTGGTATGCCCGGACAGAGGCTCCCCTCGGGGCAGACGCGTTGGCACACAGCTGGCCTGCGGGGCTGTGCAAGTACGCATTCCCCCCAGTGAGCCTTCTTGCACAGGTGCTATGCAAGGTCAGGAAGGACGAGGAGCAAGTCATTCTGGTAGCCCCTTACTGGCCTACCCGGACTTGGTTTTCGGACCTCACGCTCCTCACGACAGCCCCTCCCTGGCGGATTCCCCTGAGGAAGGACCTTCTTTCTCAGGGATGGGGCACGCTCTGGCACCCGCACCCAGACCTCTGGAACCTCCACGTCTGGCCCTTGGACGGGATGCGGAAGATCTAGCCGGCCTACCACCGACCGTCATAGATACAATCAATCAAGCCAGAGCCCCCTCTACCAGGCATCTCTATGCTCTAAAGTGGCGTCTGTTCGCGGACTGGTGTTCTTCCCGAGCCGAAGACCCGCAGAAGTGCGCAGTTAGGTCAGTGCTCGTGTTTCTTTAGGAGAGGCTGGAGAGGAGGCTGTCCCCCTCCACCCTCAAGGTGTATGTCGGCGCTATCGTGGCCCACCACGACACGGTAGACAGCATGTCTCTTGGTAAGCACGACTTAATCGTCAGGTTCCTAAAAGGTGCCTGGAGGATAACTCCCTCCCGGCCTAACCTGTTCCCCTCCTGGGATCTCTCGGTCGTCCTTACGGGCCTCCAGAGACCCCCCTTCGAGCCGCTTGACTCAGCTGGACTCAGGGCCCTCTCTCTCAAGACTGCCCTGCTGATCGCGCTCGCTTCCATCAAGAGGGTCAGGGACCTGCATGCGTTCTCTGTTAGCAACGCTTGCCTGGAGTTCGGTCCGGCAGATACTTTCGTGATCCCAAGACCGCGACCGGGCTATGTGCCCAAGGTTCCTACCATGCCCTTCAGGGATCAGGTAGTGAACCTGCAAGCGCTGCCCCGGAGGAGGCAGACCCAGCCCTTTCACTGCTGTGTCCAGTACGTGCTTTACGTATTTATCTGGACCGCACACAGAGCACCAGACGCTCTGAGCAGCTCCTCGTCTGCTTTGGGGGACAGCAGAAAGGGAATGCTGTCTCCAAGCAGAGACTCGCCCACTGGGTTGTCGACGCCATTTCCCTGGCTTATCACACCCAGGCCGTGCCCCCTTGCGGGTCCGAGCTCACTCCACCAGGAGTGTTAGCGTCCTCATGGGCACTGGCTAGGGGCACTGCCCTAGCAGACATTTGTAGAGCAGCGGGCTGGGCAACACCTAACACTTTTGCGAGATTCTACAATCTCCGAGTTGAGTCAGTATCGTCCGTGTTCTCTCAGGTACTGAGCCCGTGAGAACTCGGTGGCACGCCCACGATCTGACCAGGTGAATCGCTTGCACCTAGCGCCCTTCCCCTAACCAGGGGAAACAGTGCGCCTTCATTCCCAGGAGATCTCAGGTTTGGGACACTGGTCGATTCCTCCCTAGCCCTCGTGGGTGCGCAGTTCAGCGGAGGAACTCGCTGACCCAAGCCACTGCGGGTACCGTAAGCTACCCTGTACTGGTATAGGTGCTCCACAGGTAAGGCCTCCTTTGGACTCCCCCTGTGTGTAACACCACAGTTCTGTCCCCTCTGGCGAGTTGACTCCCGTGTTTCCCTTAGGCAGTCATGGCTGCCTCGGCTGCCGTGCTGTATGTTCCCCCCTCTATATGCTGGATCCACCACCGCACCGACTTTTCCACATAGGCCCTAAGCAGGCCTCTGATGGTTTTGCCACTTAAACTTGCCTCCCCTCTCAGGTAGGCGTGGCCTCCGCAGGGTCTTCTCCTTCCTGAATAAGGGCTAAGACCCCCTTCCCTCAATGCGTGCAAGGGCCCCTGCCTAAATTGCTCTATGCGAGAAACATAGAGAGAAAAGAGGCCCGGCCAGGCTTGGCCCGTTCCCAGGTTGGCGGCCAGCACCTTGTTCCCCTCCAGGGTAACAATAAGGAATCCTGATGGCTTAAATGGGGCATTGGGGAAGGGTACGTGCAGCCTGATACAGTTAGTCGTCCTGCAAGTAAGAATACCTGCTCGCTCCTGTATCAGAAGTTCACGTACACGGCTCAGCGCATGGCGCTTTTATAAGTGGACCCCTAGTGTCGCTTCTCTGACACAACGTGGAGAGAGCGACAGAAGGGGAATGTCTAGGTTACGTATGTAACCTCCGTTCCCTGATGGAGGGAACGAGACATTGTGTCTCCCCTGCCATGTCGCTGAGCCGAGCCACTGTTGTGGCCGGACCATTTCCGGCTCCTCAGAAAAATCCTGAATGAACTCCCGTATTTGCGCCGCTTAAATACCCGTATGTCCGGGGGCGGGACATGCAAATACTGGTTGCCAACTCTCATTGTCCAGAGGTGAATATCGCCGCTCAAGAGAGACCCCTAGTGTCGCTTCTCTGACACAACGTCTCGTTCCCTCCATCAGGGAACGGAGGTTACATACGTAACCTAGACGTTTATCAGACAGACAGACAGACAGACAGACAGACAGACAGACAGACAGATAGATAGATAGATAGATAGATAGATAGATAGATAGATAGATAGATAGATAGATAGATAGATAGATAGATAGATAGATAGATAGATAGATAGATGTTACTTGAATAGATCAACTCGTCTTAAACCTGTTCCCATTGCACCTCAGGGACTTAAATGCAACTCTCACATTTCAGAGTCACTGAGTTCATTCCCCTATCAATGGCACACATATCAGATTTGTATTTAAAAAGAAAACATAAATGGCTTTAAAGTTGTATTTTGTTGCAGATGTCAAAAAAGACACAGTGTGTAATACTGGGTTACTTTGCCTTGAGTGTCATCTTTTCAGTTTTCTACAGGGGTCAATTTATGGCTTAACTGTGTCTGGCTGCTTTGTCAAACATCTTTTAGTTCTCAGAGAAGAAAGTAACAACAGGTGAATGGGGGAACGGGTGGTCTGGGCTGAGAGGAAAAAAGAGAAATCACTTAAAATGTAACAGGGGAATATTCTACCCAGCATAAAGCTTTATGTACACAAATCTTCACTCCAAAAGAGCTGATGGCTGCCATTGCATTAACTGTGGAAAGGAGAATAATGAGTGTTGATTTAGTGGAATGGGTGAATAGAGTGAAAAAAAACAAATGTTTAAGCACAGAGTTCAAGCTGGATTTTGTCATCTTTAGGAACTACATTGACACCATGTGTTAAACCTGGCATTTTAAATTGAATATAAACCTGAGAGCAAAGTGGAATATACAGGTGTGCTCAAATATATGTTGTTAACTTGCTACGTGACTCAAACATAACACTTAATGTCTTTCAAAGATTTAATGGCACAGACCTTGCAAACTTTGTCAAATTCTTCTTTTGAAGCACTAATTATAGCAGCCCTGTATATTCTAAATGCAATTTTGTGATAAAAATCAGTTTACCAGGTCTTAATGAAATGTTTGACACAATAGACTTTGTCAGACGCAGAACACTTTTGTGCCACGAAAAATCTTAGAAAATGTATAGTAATAAATTAGCAAATGTTAGAACTTATATGACATAAGATAACTTTTTTTTAAATAATTCTTTTTAAACAAACCGTGGTAAACTTTTTACTTAAAAAAACATTATTGGTAGCCTTGCTCTTTTATTTTTTTTAAATTATTTTCTTTTGTATTAGACACAAATTCCACTTATGTTTAGAATGATTTTTAACAATTATAATGTATAAGCATGTATCATTCATTTGACATGACTGCGTTATTATTGCATTACACTATGGAGCGACATGGTGGCCTAGTGATTAGCACTGTTGCCTAATAGCAAGAAGGTCCTGGGTTCGAATGTTCTTCTCGTCTTTGGCCCTATTAGCTAGGATAGGCTCCAGCACCCCTGAAACCCTACCTGTAGGATAGTTCATTACAGAGCAAAATAAACCTTTACATTTTTCCCATTTGTCTGACAAATTGTACAATTCCTTGACACATAGACCTAGCTCTGAAATTGTTCCGTACACCCTGACACCGGGAAATTGTGTAAAGTCAACCAATCAAAAAGTAGCTTGCCATGTTCAGAAAGCTCTTGATATTGTTGTAGATGTACAATACAATTATAGATGTACAATCTGAGACTAATCATCAACTGATTCTCCAATCATCTATCCTTCTCACCTTCCTCAAACCCGTCCCTGAAGGATCCCGACCGGCTCATGGTCCGGGTCTTTTCGTCCAGTGACATGCAGGAGTTGCGCAAGCGGGAGTCACTGTGGGTTTCCAGAGGATTGTCCTGATTGGTCAGGCTGTTGTTGCGCAGACTGGCGAGGTTAATCTGAGCACCTGTGGTGGGGCTGCCTGTATATAAAACACAATAATATATTTGAAAACAATTAAAAGTATGAAACAAGGCAAATAACCAGAGTTAACATAAAAAAAAAATACTTTAATCATAGTCTACTACTATTCTATAGTGTCTCTGCTGTCCTGTACACAATTTGGGATTGTGTTAATGGCTATTTTAGGATACATTTGAAACAAATAGACTGTTCATTTCTACAGTTTAGGGAGGGGGAGGGGGAGGGGTCCCTATTTGCTCAAAAGTCCTCCCAAAGTCCTCATGGAATTGCCATAGATAGCATACATTCGGTCAAACCTCTTCCACTTTATTCTGTTTGAACCATTCTGGCTGTTGTGTTCCTTGGTGGTTCTGTAGTCACTTTTAAGATTTTTGTAACTTTTCCCTACGCTGTTGGTAGGTCCAGTAGTAGCCGTGTGCGGCCAACATCTGAGACACTTCCTGAAAGACTTTTTAATTTCACATCATTTCGTTCATAGCTAACGACAGGAACGTCTGCACCTTGTTTATTGACCACAGCGTGAACAAATGATACTGCTATCAATGTTGCTAATTTTAAAACTAACAGGTTGATGCCCATTGCAAATCCAGTAAGTTCTACATATATATGTCTCATTATATATATATATATATATATATATATATATATATATATATATATATATATATATATATATATATATATATATAACATAATAACATGCTATGTGTTTTTACTAGTTAGCAACAAGCTGAAAGTTTAAACAGATATTTGAACAGATCAAATGTAAGATAGGGTAACTCAATTCATTTATTGTTTTGCTACATAAAGTATTATGAGAAAAGCCCAATGTCCACAATTGAATTAAGTTCAACCAACAAAAGAATATTTTTTTTTATGCATACCAGAATATATACAATGTATAACAATATGCACTATACCAAGTTGAGTGAAGTTAAAACGTGTCCCGGAGGGTGACGTCAGACTGGAACCAGTGGAGAAGGGAGAGTTACTGGCCGAATCCAGCAATCCGCCTGCCGAATGTGAGCGCAGCCAATCACGTGCCTCTTCCTGACGGAGCTGAGATGAGGGGACATACCTGCAACAAGATTACCACCTAATCATATACCTGCATTCATTAGTCACAATGACATTACAAACACTCAGATGTGAAATCGAACCATTAAAAACTTGTTCTTACATTTTAGAAATTAAAAATCTAAATTGAATAAACATTTATATTCCCCTTTTCTCATTTTAAGTAATATATTACACAATAATCTATATTTTGCCCTCATAAAAGTATCCTACATGAAACATGATTATTATAAATTCTTATATGTGCAAAATGTGACACATTTTCCACCACTAAAATAACGTGCAATTTAAGTCAGAGTGAACATAATTAAAAAAGATTGGCCACCCAAAAAAGCTAAAAGCTCAGACAGATAAAGTAACACACACAAAAAAAAACAAATACAAAAAGCAACTGATTTAGATAACATACTCCATAATGTGCAACCAACTTCGCACGAAAAGTGACAAGTGCCATGCGTCCATGAGTGCAACAGAAAATAGTGCTCAAAATTAAAACTTTAGCCAAATAGGTGCACACACTGCAGATTAAAACATGGAATGCAAGTGCACAGAGAGAGAGAGAGAGAGAGAGAGAGAGAGAGAGAGAGAGAGAGAGAGAGAGAGAGAGAGAGAGAGAGAGACAGAAAAAAGGAAGTAGATAGAGAGAGTGCAAGTGGAGTGCAGTAAACATATGCATAAGTGCATATTCCCACAATGCACCTGTACTCGAGTCCCCTCTTGGGCAGAGTGTTTCTATTGCTGCTGGAATCGCTGAGATGAAAATTAAACAGTGAGTGAGGAGAGGAACATGTAGAACTTACTCAATTAAGTAGGCTTGGTTTTTCAGACACATAATAATCCTTTATTCGATTACACCACACTATCATGTGATTATCCATAATCTAATATATGATTGGTCTGCATGAGTGTACTGTGATGTTGCACACAGACCATCTATATAATCTGAACTCTGGCTTTGATCCATTAAGGGTGATGGATTTAACCACTAGGGGCTGCTAAAGTAACAAGTGCCAAGCCTTTACAACAAAAAAGACCCCATGAAATGGCTGGACAAGAGCAGTTTGCTTTACTCAGTTGATGTACAGGAAACAGGAAATCAAAGGCCTTGTCAATTTTGTTAAATTGCTAATATTCTTAAGTTAACATCATAGTTTTGCAAAACTTCAGTTAAGAGCTTTCACTCTGGATGAAAGAATTGAAGACGCTTTCAATATTAATTGATGGTTGTGAAAGGACACGAAGATTGCTAGTCAAAGGGAGGTGGTACATATCATTTAAAATGAATTGACATGTAGAGATGTGTTGATGTACATTATACATGGACTAGATTTTACATTTTAAATGCGTATTTCTGCTTAAAGTGATTTGTCAACCTAGGATTACACTAGTATATTGACAGCATTGAAGCTTACAGACATGGAGCTAACCCTACAAAACTTTAATTCTGATTTCATGGGGTCTTTAAAGCTATAAAATTAAATAAAACAAAAACACACAAAGCCATGTCAGTCTTAAAAAAGCAGCAGAGGCAGACTCAAAAGCTTTTGGACGCTTTACCTGTCTTGCTTCCGTGGCAATGTGTTACGGCTGAATTTAGGACTCGCAGAGGGAGAGGAGAGGGGACTGAGGGAACATGGGAGAGGAAAAGAGTTGATAGAAAAAAAGAGTGTTGGAGAAGAAATGGAAGTAGCAACATTAAAAATGTAAAATCCAAGAGAGAGATCAAAACTCTTCCACCCAGCCAACAATTTCACAAGTATCACATAAAGTACATTATTCTGGGACTGTGCAAGAATTATGCTTGCTTAAATGTCTATCCAAAAGCCCATGAGGTAATTCAACAAACACCAAATGACTAGAACAGACTGAAACAGAATTCTGAATCAGAATCAGAATCGGAGTCAGAATAAGACTTCTTATTAACCATGTTCATGCAGCACCTAAATACAGTCTTTTACAATGTTTATCACTATGTCAACCACCATTTGGGAGTTCAGGAGTGAGGAGTCTTCTAAATGATCACTTTGGGTGAGAAGCTGATCAATATTTAAATCATTTTTTTACTATAAATCTTCACTTTCACTTTCAAACCATTTCCAAGTGAAAGTAAAAGTGAAGATTTATAGTGGAAAAATTCTCACCCAAAACTGATTTGATCACTTCAGAAGACATATAATAAACCACTATAGCCATATGGATTAATTGTATGTGGCTTTTATGTGATCTTTGGAGCATCAAATGTCTGTCTACCATTCACATTTTATAGACAAAACAGTGCTGAGATATTCTTCTAATGATCTTTGTATGTGTTCTGCAAAAGAAAGAAAGTCATACACTTCTGGGATGGCATGAGGGTAAAATGATGAGATAATGATGAGACATTTTTGGATGAACTATTCCTTGTGTTCCTAAATGTGGTTGTCACACCCAAAACTACAGAGGGCACGTGGCCATTCAGGATCAAAAACTAATATCATTGAGAATTTTAAAAGATTTATTAATAAAAAGAGTGCAACAAACTTACTAAAATTGCTCTTTGACTCACCTCTCTGACATGCCTGTCTTTGCACTCCCCGTTCTCATCAGTGGTAGGTGGGTATCATCACGGTGATGCCCGCTGCCTACTGACATATCAATGGAGTCACTGCTGGTGTGCATGCTGCTGACAGAGGGGTATCCGAGGGCCGAAGAGCTGCTAATGGTAGTACCCCAGGTCCCAGTGCCCATAGAGTACACTGAACCGGGGCTTGAAGATTGTTCGCTGCCCCCTATGCTGGCTCCACGGCCCCCGTACAGGGGACTGCTGGCGCCACTGCCTGGAACCATGGAGGGGGAGTCCAAGGGCCCGCCAGAGGACTGGGTGTGACCCAGGGTAGCGTGGGGGTTGGAGATGATGACTGAGTTTTTCATGCTCTCTGCGGTGGTGACCGGAGCTTGCTTGGCAGCCTTGCCTCCAAAAAGTCTGAGAAAAGATGAAAAACAAAGAGCATATGGGAATAGCCAGCATGCAATAAGTTAGAAATCAATAGCAAAACAAACAATGGTAGGTCACGCATGGGTGTGAGGAAGTGTAGGAATATATCTAATGAGGTTTCTCAAAGTAAGGTAAAAAGTGGGGTTCTCAAAGTAAGATAAAACAGGTCAAATACAATGGAAATTGGAAAGGGAAAAGTTTTGTTTGTGAACACATGCTATATGCATCTCAGGGTGTCCGTAACATTAATTCTTTTAGCTTTTAATGAAAAATAATAAAATAAAAAATACTTTTTTCATAAAATTATTTATAAACTAGTAAATACTCAAATACTATGTATATATACATATATATATATATATATATATATATATATATATATATATACTGTGTCCCTTTCAACCCTTGGAGCCAAATAGAAACAAATGTGGCTATCCTTTAAAACAGTGGTGAAAGATTAAATGTGCTTTTCTCATAAATAACATGAAAAACATAGGTGAAAATGTGAGTCACCATGGAGAAACACGATCCACGACTATTATAAAGCGGGTTATGTAAACAGCTTTAGAAAGAGGTTAATCAGTGAGTCTGAGGAGGTTACAAAAACTCATTCCTTCTTTCACTTAAGTTTAGCTCTGCAAGATGGAATCTAAAAGACTAATGGAGTCATTAATTGAGGAAGTGTCCAAGGAAACTCTTTTTATGATTTATGAGAGTTTGAGACTCGGTGTGTGGTTTAAGATACTGGATCTCCATCAGTGCAATCCGGACATATAGATTATAAGCAAACACAACTGTAACCCTAATGATTTGTTCAAACTTGTAAAAAAAAGGTTTTAGCGTACTTAACTCTGAATGTCTATCCGAAAAGTTGTTTTTATTCTTTTGGGAGTTTTTACATCATTTAGTATGCTACTTGACTGTAACATCATAAACAACGTGTAGTAGTGTCTGCAGCTATCTTAAAGGAATGTTCCGGGTTCAATACAAGTTAAGCTCAATTAATAGCATTTGTGGCATAATACTGATTACCACAAAAAACTTGTCCCTCGTTTCATACAAGAATAAAGTAAGGCACTTACAATGGAAGTGAATGAGGCCAGTCCATAAACATTAAAATACTGTTTCAAAAGTATAGCCACAAGACATAAACTTCGATTGAGCTTAACTTGTATTGAACCAGGAATACTACTTAAATCCACAAATGTTCAACTACATGTGGCATTCACTATGTAATTAACAATAAATGAGCAAACAAGTGAGTCGTTTATGACACAGCATATGCATTGTTTGTGTGTGTATGTGTGTGTGTACCTTCGCAATGTCGGTGACGACACATCTACATACTTGCTTCCATGTCTCGCTGTCTGTGGAATAGTTGCCGCCCCTACACCTGAAACAATAGGACTTGCTCTCAGGTTGTCCACTTCAGAGACCACAACCTTCTCCTTGTCCGTCTGATTGGCTTGGACTGCATGCCCATTGGTTTTAGGTGCTGAGTCTCGTGGCTTATTGGCAGTGACTGTATTGAGGGTGGGCGTTCGAGCACTCAGGCTTGACTCGATACTGCTCGTAGATGATCGATTTCCATTACGGGCTGCAGCTCCGGAGCGGGAGGGACGAGGTAGACTGCGATACTGCAGTGTGGAGCGAGAATTGGGGGACAAGTAGCCATCCTCCTGAGGGTGCAATAAACCATCCACTGCCCCCTTAAATGACCCTCTCCCTCCCAAAAGCAGGGTGGAGGACTTGGGAATCTTGCCCAAGGTGGCAGAACCACTGGTTATGGTGGCCCCACTCGCTGTCACCAGAGTGATGCTGGAGGTTGCTACTAGAGAAGCAGGCCCGTGAACTCCATTGGGCTTCTTGAAACCAAACGTGCTGGTAGTGACTCTGCCTGCGGGTGTTTTCTTGGCTTCGTCTCCACTGCTACGACTGGCATCAGAGCTGGAATGCTGGACGACGTTGGAGCTTGGAGACATACTGCCTTTTTCTGAGACCTTTGCATCATCTGTTTTACTTACTGGACAAAAAGACATTATGCATTGGACAGTTGATATTGTGTTGAATTTGCAGATAAAGTTTGCTCTCTGGGTGGGATTTCAAATTGTTATTTTGCTTAACACTCCAGTAAATGAAACTTTCTTGAAATCCAAGTTTCTTTCCCAAATATTGATGAATTTTTATGAACAGGCCCACACAGATTTCAGCAGAATTGACCCTTCACTAAGCTTTGCGCCCCTTGTTTATGGTTGCTCGCTCTGACAAGCTCTGTAGAACGTCCAATAGGAATGAATGGGGGAGTGCCTTGAACAGTGCAATTTATGGCAAAATATTCTCATAAACGGAATTGATAATATTATTACGTGGGCCGGAATTAAGAGTGACATTGTAAATTATATTTATCTGACCTTTTTTGAAAATAAATTGTAATTGTAAATTGAAAAGAGAAAAGAGTAATTTGGTAGCGATTACAAACCACATAATATTAGTGTAAGTGAACAGAACTGCTCATAATATCTCATAACAGACTCACTATGATGCTGTGAACTCTTCAGACATGTTCACAAGTCCCCGAGGTCCAAGTCCATGTCAAGTCTCAAGTGTTTGGTCACAAGTCCAAGGCAAGTGTTAGTTTTTTTTTTCTTTTTTTGGCAATAGTTCTTTATCTGCAGCTGGTTTGTTTAACAATTTTGAAATATTAAAACTGACTACTTTAAGGAATTGTCTTGTTTATTTATTTAAAATAGTCTAATAAAGTACATACGGTTTTACTTTAATCATGGATTTTATTTTTATTCAGGAAACAATCAATAAACTGTCCATTTAGCATTAATAGAAAAAGATTTTACACAGAAGTAAAACTAGCTTTGTCCATAAATCTTTAGGGCTTTAAAGCCCTTTATTCTGTTTTCTGTTTTGCTGTACATGACACCCTTTCATTGCTTGCATATCACTGATTGCAGGTTTGAAATATTTTTGGCCATGTTTAGGTGCAAAAACAGTGCCAAAAGAGGAAGCGTGAAAAAAGGAAGTCAGAAGAATACACATCAAATTTACTTTGTTTTAATTCACAATTAATTTGATTTACACGTTCACTATTTTACCTTCATAACTGTTTTATTCCACTTTTGATGCGTATGCCATTTGATATCACTTAACAGAAAACGGCAGCTCATCAACGGAGAGAGAATGTAGTCATACCGGTCACTAAATGACTTGTGTTTTTCACGAGACTATGATTTTGAGTCCAAGTCAAGTCTCAAGTCAATTGCTTAAGAGTCTGAGTCGAGTCGCAAGCCATTGTTTTTGTGACTTAAGTGAGTCTCCAGTCCGAGTCTCGAGTTTCTATCTCTGGAACTTATTATTTACTATCACCTTTACTAAGACCTGAATCAATACCTAAATTAATTACAGTTAAGTTGTTATCTTCAATTTACCTTGGAGAAAATGTAGGATGTCCTCGCTGATGTTATACATGTTCATATGGGAATGAGGAATGACACACTTTAATCCATAGTATGTTCTTCTCAATATTTATTTAAAGATTTTTTTTAAAGAAAGAAAAAAGAAATTTTTGGATCATTTCTATAATATCCCGCTTAAAACTACACAAACACATTACTCCCATAGGCTCTCATTGGAAAAATGCAAACGCTTGTAAGAGAAACGGCAGCAGGGCAACAGTTGCTAAGATAGGATAGGTCAGAAATGCTTTTAAGGCAGGATTTAGCGAAGGGTCAATTGGAATGCCTGTCATTCATAAAATTATACACAACTCCATGCACTTCGATATTTTGTTTACTCATTTTATCATGTTTAAATTCATTCTGCAGAATAATTAGATTCAGTATGGGCCTAATTAACATTTTAGGTCCTCTCAATGAAAGAGAACACCTACCAGTTCCTTGTGTCTTAATCATGGCAGTTCCCGTGGTCACAGCTGTGCTTTTCGTTCGCGGTACGGTTACGCCCACCTGCGCATTCATGCCCCTCCTCCAGGAGCCAGTCTGGCTGATGGGTGCAGTTTTCCTCTCAGAGCTGTTCTTATCTGATTCCTCCGATACATCTGAAGGGTTCCTCCGCCACTTTAGACCCGCTTCCATTTTAACCCCACAGTCCAAGACCCCATCTGACTTTTTGACCTCATCACAGGACCAGGCAGGGTTGTGTTCTGATGCCGAGTGCTTCTCAGCATCTGTCTGAGGCTACAAAACAAAACAAAAATTCAGTATTGAATTGGCTATATCAAGTACCAACATAAGGTAATAAAGTAATTTAAGTTTTTCCCTGGCTTTCCTTAAAGGTGCACTCAATAATTATTTGCTTATGTTGTGATATGATTGCCTGATGATAAGTAGCATTCAGCAGGTCATGTAATGACTAGTGTTGGGTAAATTACTCAAAATCAGTAATCCAAAAGAGATGATTAATTACTTTCCTACATTTTTTTACTTCATCTAAAATGTAATCACATTACTAATGACTTTTCTTTTAAGTTACTTTCTAAATCACTTCCAAATTAAATAAATTTCATACTCATTCATTGCCGCACACCATTCAGTTGTCACAGAAACACTAACCGACGTACAGTACATATGAATTCATATTTTAAATTTATCATCAATTTTATTTTAGTGCAAGTAATGTACTTAAAATTAATTACTTTAACTGAAAGTCAGTAAACGTAATCTGATTACATAACTTTTTTGTACTCCCCGTAGTAACATTCCATTTAAATACTATAAATACACAGAAGTTTAGAAGAAGGGAAAACCAAAGCCTCAGTCAAATCTATTTGTTTAAAACTGTCTATAGCTTAATTTGTTCCACTGTTTTATTGTGATTAATCTGAATGGCATACCAATGACTTTAGATAAAATAATTACACATACCTCTCAGGGATCAATAGCACCTATTTAGCACTTTACACAGGTCTTAGATAGGGGAATGTGAGAGTTGGGTTCAATTAAACAGACAGAGATGGAGGTTCCAAGAGAAGAGAGAAAGGGGTGGACAGACAGAGTGGAGTGGGATGTGTTATGGACCAAAATCGATCCATTGTTTTTATGGTATCTGTATAAAATTATGTGGTGTGCATGTATGTATTTTATTATTGTGACATGCACACCCACAAGCCTGATCTTTGGTTTTACACCACTTGTTTACATGACTGTTTATATAGAGGTAGTGCCCTCTGTTGGAGCATATTAAAGAATTCCATTTGTCATCAACTGTAGAGAACACATACTATCATACTATTACTATTTCTCCCATCTATATGGTATTACGGTATTGAGTGAAATTACGAACTCAGTCTGGCTCTCAACTGGTGGGTTGCGATGCAAAAATGGATCACAGGTCTCTTCTGATTGTGTTGTGGACAGCAGGGAAAAAACAATGCTAAATGCAAATGGTAAAATATTTTATGGAATTATGGTGCAAATTCAGCTGTCACTTAGTAGAAGCTATAGTAGAGCCAAATTAGGCAGAAGCCAACATAACCGTGCACAAAACTATATAACGTAAAAGTACATATGACCCAGACTTCAATATGAGTTCCCCTGAAATTAGGAGAAAATGTTTTTTATGTGCTGTAAATTACTGACTGCAAAGTACATTTAACCAATTAATTACAATTTTGCACCATAAACAATCGTGGTATCGCCACTTGATGTCTGAGCAAAACGAGTTGGTATCACAGCTCTACATAATTTTACTGTTATTTCATAGTGTCTAGAGTGAGTTACAAAATGTGTTTAAATGTAGTTACATGATATTCAAGCTCTGACATGGAATGCCTCATCTACAGGCTTCAATAGCAGACAAGAATTTTAATGCACTGCTAACCTCTGCTTTTCTAGAAGCTAGACTTGATTTAGATCATCCTTTTGATAATGTTTTTTTTATTTAATCTTTTATTTAATTTAATTCCAGGTAAGAAATCTTATTTACATTTACATTTATGCATTTGGCAGACGCTTTTATCCAAAGCGACTTACAGTGCAATTATTACAGGGACAATCCCCCCGGAACAACCTGGAGTTAAGTGCCTTGCTCAAGGACACAACGGTGGTGGCCGTGGGGTTAGAACCTCTGACCTTCTTATTAACAGCCCTGTGCTTTAACCACTACACCACCACCACTCCAGTACGGTGTGTAAATGACAAACCTAAGGGTCATAGAACAAGTAGAGCTAAATTAAGTTCAGCCATGACAGAAACAACAGTTTTAAAAGTTATGCAAGATTTTATGAAGATTACCAGAGTATTCAACAGACAAAGTCAGGGGTTTCACAATGGGGTTTCATAAAGGTGTGTGCGTGCATGTGTATGGTTCTCACCTGCCCGTTCATGGACTTACGGGACGCAGCAGGGGTGTTGGCATAAGAACTGATAGATGAGCTAGTGTTGATGTCGTCAGTATCAATGGCATCACTGATTCCACTGCTGACTGAACTACTGTCGTCCCAACTGACAGAGAGAGAGAGAGAGAGATTTAGATACTTTTAAATCTACATTAGACATTAGGGAACTTATTTTAAGTTATGATCATCATGATAGAGCTTTGGACTGACAAAAAAGAGGATAAGTAGTGATGTTTAAACCACAGCAGAGCTATATGAAGCACACACTTGGTGCTTAGATAGATTGACTTTTAATACCGAACTTGTACGGTACATGATGTAATTGAATCTGCTTAAGGTCATAGTGGCTAACCAGAGCTACTGATCACTGTATTTAACCCATGATCTCACTCTGGGGTGGCCTCTAGATGAGACAATCATTCAAACCGTACCTTGACAACAAAAGAAAACACACATCAACTCACAGGCCACACAAGGGTACAAGTGACCTAATTGACCTTTAATGTCCAACTGAAGGCATAGAGGTTACATAGGAGCAAGGGAAACTGGGAAAAAAGCTAACACACCACTGAAACGATCCATCTATCTGTCTATCTAGTTGTGCATTCATCTGTTTGTTTGTCCACATTATGTTAAAACAAACTCCATGGATGAAAGGGTCATTCATACAGAGGTTGGTGGTTCTATACAACAATCAATAGTCCAAACCGCACAGAAGAGCCAAAAAGAGGAGGATTTAAAAATTCTTATGGAAAACTTTTACATTTACGAGCCAGCACACTTTCCTTTTTTTACTTTCAAAGAAAGATTTAGAGTTCAAGGTATACGCTTTCATGTATAGTTTTCCTTTGGCATGACTGCAGGCACATGTTAAATGTAGAAGAGAGACATGTGAAGTCTAAGAACAGAACACTGATCTCTCCATAAACCCCAGAGAGATTGGCTTTGATTATCAAGAAGAGAGCCATTAACCCAAACTCTGTCTGGACTAAATCTTAACAGATGTCCAAAAAAGCTCCTATAAACTGAAGGTGAAGACTTGTTTCAGATCAATCAAAATATCTATAACACATTTTGCTTGGCAAACATCCATACAGAAGGATTTGTAAATTGGGTATTGAAATATACACATTACTGTAACATGTACTGTAGCAACACACATTTATATAATAAATGTAAAAACAAAACACACTGTACCTGACTTGATGTCCGTGGCTGCCATGGATACTAGCAGCCGAAATGGAAATAAGTAGACTGACTTCAGGAAATAGATGCCTCATGATCTTAACTGTTAATAGCATCAACTAAAAACTCCCTTTATTTCTGACTTTAATCCTTCTTTCTTTCCTTAACTTGACCAGCAATCCACGTATTCTCTCAACCATCTGCCTTCTGTTGCTCCTTCTATATCTCCATTTTTCCCTGGTAATCTGATCCTAAAGAAAGACCTTTAACCCTGCAGACTGCTGGAGTCACCATAGACCAGGAGAAGAGCGACGTTTCTTTGCTCAAAGACACTGACATTAACACACATTGACACATGGACAAAATGAGCACGAGAAAGACAAAGTAGTGTGTGATTATGGAGGTAAAAAGCAAAAAAATAAAAAATAATAAACGCACACAAACACACTATCTCTCTCTTTTTCTCTTTCACACACATGTATACATGCAAGAACCACCCTATTGGGTCTCAGATGCTAATTAGAGATAGCTTTTGAGTGTAGCTTGAATGAGGGCTTCTCTCTGGCTCGCTACCCTGCCATTACTGTCTCCAGCGACCCAGCAGGCTAACCAGCCAGCTGGCTTTAAAAAGCACCTCCACATTGGGTCACCACAGCCTGTGTCTCTCCCTGAGAACCAAATCCTCAGCAAAAAAGGCATTACTGAGTGCTGCTGGGTGACGTCAGTTACTTTAGCACGCACAGATCTATGACTGGTGCCCATCATTAAAAGTGTATACTTAATGGTTATTCAGGAAACTATAGATACGTACCACATAAGTCCAAAATATCTTAATATATTAGTCTTTGGCTGTTGTAGCCCACACAGCTTTAAAGAGTGGTAATCTGAGTTACTGTAGCCTTTCAGTCAGCTCAAATGGAGAATGGCCAGACTGGTTCGAGCTGACAAGAAAGGCTATAGTACCTCAGGAACCATTCTGTAAATTTGTTTTAAATATATATATATATATATATATATATATATATATATATATATATATATATATATATATATATATATATATATGATTATTCAGATTTAATTAATATCAAGCTTTATTAGCTAAATAAATTTAATAGTGCGTTGCCAGTGCACTATGAGACAATATGCATACAGAAGTTTTATTTGCTGAAGTTTAAAATTAGTTAAAAATCTCTGGCTGCTCTATCACACACACGCTGGGTCTCTCTCATGCTGTTTCGATTTTGACACTGGTTCAGATGACAGTGAGTGTGTTTTTCAGGTGACGTGAAAAGATATAGTATGGCAGCTTGCCTGTATTTCTCCCACACCTGGCTCACCACTTGCGGGTGAAGTCTCCATTCTATGCACAGTAAATCTGCTCCAGTGTTTATCATGCCCGGGACATGCATTGCACATAATGAGTGCAGTGCATGAGCATAAGAGTGCACTCCTCCACATAATAATTTTTTGTGCTAGAATGTACTTGAGTCGACTGTGTACCACCTAGAAACGTATTTGGCCAATTTAGACTCATGAAGTGGGGAAACTGAAATTCCCCTTCTGTCGCTCTCTCCACGTTGTGTCGGAGAAGCGACACTAGGGGTCTCTCTTGAGCGCCGATATTCACCTCTGATCTTATTGAAAAGGGCCAATGGGAGTTGGCAGTCGGTATTTGCATATCCCGCCCCCGGACATACGGGTATTTAAGCGGCGCAAATACGGGAGTTCATTCAGAAAATTTCTTCGGAGCCGATGGCCTGTCTGCAGTTTGCTGCGAGTTACACGCCACTTAAACGTTCCTGTTTTCCTCTGACGATCTGCATGCTGTTGGATCTTGACGGCGCACAACAGCGGCTTTCTCCTTCTCAGTGCACGGCGTGCACTGTTGCCCCTGAGCTCGACAGCGCGAACCGCATACACACACACACACACTGTGTATTAAAAGAGTTTTTACTAAAGAGTAATTTTCTCTAAAAGAGCAAACACAGCGGCGTTGAACGTCCTTTTATGGACGCGTCTTTTTCAAGATGCCTTTCCGCCCCTGTGTCGTTCCTGGATCGCGGTAGAGTGCTCTCTGCTTCAGGCGGCCACAGGCGCTGTCTCGTGTGTTTGGGCCGCGATCACACCGATCGCGCCGTTTGTGGATGGTTCATGTTCTCACTGCGAGAACATGACCACGTTCGTGATCGCGGCTCGCTTTCAACAGAAAGCAAGCCACCCCAGCTGCACCCTGCATTGCTCCTTCTTCCCACGGGATTAAGGACGGTGCGGTTGCGCTGGAGGCGATTGAGGCGGCAGCGGGTGCAGTTTCGCCGGGTAGCCCCCGCGAACCTCCGTTCCCGAGACGCTCGCTGGTCTCCGTCCACGCTCAGCGGCGATAGCGGCTCGCCT
Source organism: Xyrauchen texanus (assembly GCF_025860055.1). NCBI lineage: Eukaryota > Metazoa > Chordata > Actinopteri > Cypriniformes > Catostomidae > Xyrauchen > Xyrauchen texanus. The sequence goes on along the minus strand of NC_068277.1, from coordinate 16,855,331 downwards.
CACGGCCCGGCTGTCTATCCTCCGAGTCCGAAGCAGATGAGCTCGCCGCTGCATCGGAGAGTCGCGGTGTCTGATGCTGAGGACTTCCCTGGACTGCCGCCGGGCCAGCAGGCCCAGGCTGAGGCCGACGCTCAGATGTCCGACATGCTTGCCCGGGCCGCCTTGAGCGTGGGGTTGGACTGGAAACCTCCATCCTCCCCACAGCCTTCTCGGTTGGATGATTGGTTCCTGGGGGCAGCGCGCCGTTCCCTTTCTTCCCGGTTTGCCCGGCTCCCGCCCCCCTTCAGGGGCGTCCGCTTTTCCGCAGTACACGGCGAGCACGCCAGTTCCCTGCGCACAGAAATTGCGACCCTCTTAGCCAAGGGCGCGGTAGAGCCCGTCCCTCCAACCGAAATGAGGAAGGGTTTCTACAGCCCTTACTTCATTGTACCCAAGAAAGGCGGCGGCTTACGACCAATCCTGGACTTGCGAGTTTTCAATCGGGCCTTGTTAAAACTCCCGTTCAAAATGCTTACGCAGAGAAATATTCTGGCTGGCGTTCAGCATCTAGATTGGTTCGCAGCGGTGGACCTGAAGGACGCGTACTTCCACGTCTCAATTTTGCCACGACACCGACCCTTCCTACGGTTCGCGTTCGACGGCCAGGCGTTTCAGTACAAAGTCCTCCCCTTCGGCCTGTCTCTGTCCCTCGGCGTCTTCACAAAAGTCGCAGAGGCGGCCCTTGCCCCGCTACGAGTAGCCGGCATCCGCATTCTCAACTACCTCGACGACTGGCTCATCCTAGCACACTCTCGAGAGTTACTATGCACACACAGAGACCAGGTGCTCCGGCACCTCAGCCGCTTGGGGCTTCAGGTCAACTGGGAAAAGAGCAAGCTCACTCCGGTTCAGAGCATCTCTTTTCTCGGGTTGGAGATAGACTCAGTCTCAATGACAGCACGTCTCACGAGTGAGCGTGCTCAGTCGGTGCTGGACTGCCTCGCTTCCTTCAAGCCAGGAACAGTGGTCCCTCTAAAACTTTTCCAGAGGCTCCTGGGGCATATGGCGTCCTCCATGGCGGTCGCCGCTGGGGTTGATGCATATGAGACCACTCCAGCACTGGCTCCAGACTCGAGTCCCGAGACAAGCATGGCACCGCGGCGCGCATCGGGTAAGGATCACCCCGCCTGCCTCAAAACACTCCAACCCTGGACAGACCTCTGCTTTTCACGGGCAGGAGTGCCCCTGCAGCAGGTGTCCCGACGCGTCCTGGTCACAACCGACGCCTCCGGTCCGGGTGGGGTGCCGTGTGCAGCGGGCACGCAGCAGCGGGCCGTTGGAAAGGGGCCCCGCTGCGTTGGCACATCAATTGCCTGGAGTTGCTGACCGTCCTTCCTGCTCTCAGGAAGTTCCTCCCGTTAGTTCGCGACAAACATGTCCTCGTGAGATCGGACAGCACCACGGTGGTGGCGTACATAAATCGCCAAGGCGGTGTACGCTCCCGCCACATGTCACAACTCGCCCGCCGTCTCCTCCTATGGAGCCAGCTCATAGGACTCAAGTCGCTGCGTGCCACTCACATCCCCGGCAAGCTCAACGTCGTAGCGGACGCGCTATCACGACAACGCCTGCCCGGCGGGGAGTGGAGGCTTCACCCCAGTCGGTCCAGCTGATTTGGGAGCGGTTTGGCAAGGCCCAGGTAGACCTGTTCGCGCCCAGGAAACCTCCCACTGCCCGCTCTGGTATGCCCTAACAGAGGCTCCCCTCGGGACAGGCAGCTGGTACACAGCTGGCCCTCGGGGCTGCGCAAGTACGCATTTCCCCAGTGAGCCTTCTTGCACGGTGCTGTGCAAGGTCAGGGAGGACGAGGAGCAAGTCACGTTGGTGGCCCCCTACTGGCCCACTCGGACTTGGTTCTCGGAACTCAGGCTCCTCGCGACAGCTCCTCCCTGGCGAATTCCCCTGAGAAAGGACCTCCTCTCTCAGGGGCGGGGCACGCTCTGGCACCCGCGCCCAGACCTCTGGAACCTCCACGTCTGGTCCCTGGACGGGACGCGGAAGAGCTAGCCGGCTTACCGGCGACCGTTGTGAATACCATCAACCAAGCCAGAGCCCCTCTACCAGGCACCTTTACGCCCTAAAGTGGCGCTTGTTCACAGATTGGTGTTCTTCCCGAGCCGAAGACCCGCAGAGATGCTTGCGATTAGGTCAGTGCTTCTGTTCCTACAGGAGAGGCTGGACAGGAGGCTGTCCCCGTCCACCCTCAAGGTGTATGTTGCCGCTATCGCCGCCCACCACGATCCTGTAGGCGGCAAGTCTTTGGGTAAGCACGACCTGATCCTCAGGTTCCTGAGAGGCGCCCGGAGGTTAATCCCTCCCGGCCAGGCCTAGTTCCCCTCCTGGGATCTCTCGGTAGTCTTGGCAGGACTCGAATCAGTTGGACTCAGGGCCCTCTCTCTTAAGCCGGCCTGCTGGATCGCCTCGCCTCCATTAAGAGGGTCGGGGACCTGCAAGCGTTCTCTGTCAGCGACACTTGCCTGGAGTTCGGTCCGGCAGATACGTCTGTGATCCTAAGACCGCGACCAGGCTATGTGCCCAAGGTTCCTACCACACCATTCTGAGATCAGGTAGTGAACCTGCAAGCGCTGCCCCGGGAGGAGGCAGACCCAGCCCTTTCGTTGCTGTGTCCTGTGCGCGCCCTGCGCATTTACCTGGACCGCACATAGAGCACCAGATGCTCTGAGCAGCTCTTTGTCTGCTTTGGGGGACGGCAGAAAGGGAATGCCGTCTCCAAACAGAGGCTCGCCCACTGGGTTGTCGATGCCATCACACTGGCTTATCACACCCAGGCCGTGCCCCTACCCTTGCGGGTCCGAGCTCACTCAACAAGGGGTGTTGCGTCCTCGTGGGCACTGGCCAAGGGCACCTCCCTAGCAGACATCTGTAGAGCCGCGGGTTGGGCAACACCCAACACCTTTGCGACGTTTTACAACCTCCGCGTTGAGTTGGTTGCATCTCGTGTTTTCTCAGGTCCGAGCCCTTAGAACTCGGTAACACGTAGACCGACTGGCCGGGTGGATCGCTTGCGCCCAGCGCCCTTTTCCTGACGTCAAGGTAAAGTAGTGCGCCTTCTTCCCAGGGCGCCCCACTCCGAGTCGGGCCCCTGGTCGATTCCTCCCCAGCCCTCCGGGTCCACGGTTCAGCGGAGGAACTCGCCGACCAAAGCCACTGTGGGTACCCTGATGGCCACCCCGTACTGGTATAGGGGCTCCACAGGTAAAATAAGAAGGCCTCCTGTTCGGACGCCCCCTGTGTGTAATTCCACGGTTCTGTCCCCTTACGAGGGGACCCCCGTGTCTCCCTTAGGCAATTTAAGCTGCCTCGGTCGCCGTTCTGTAGCAACTCCCCCCTTTGAAGGCTGGATCTACCACCGCACCATACTTTCCACACGAGCCCTAAGACGGCTGTGTGACGTGTCTACCACTTTTCCTCCCCAAGAAAGAGGGCAGGTGTGGTCTCCGCAGGGTCTGGGTAAGACCCCCTTCCCTATATGCGTGTAAGGGCCCGGCCGTGATTGCTCTATGCGAGAAACATAGAGAAAAGAGGCCCAGCCAGGCTGGCCCGTTCCCATGTTGGCAAACATCGCCTTGTTCCCCTCCCAGGGTAACTAGAAGGACTCCAATGTTCTTATGGGGCATTGGGGAAGGGTACGTGCAGCCAGGTACAGACGATGCGTGGCACTGGATGAAATCCCTGCCCGCCTCTGTATCGGCGGTCCACGTACAAGTTTCAGCGCATGGCAAGATTGGAATGGGTCCCCTAGTGTCGCTTCTCCGACACAACGTGGAGAGAGCGACAGAAGGGGAACGTTTGGTTACGTATGTAACCTCCGTTCCCCGCGGGAGGGAACGACACATTGTGTCTTTCCTCCGCCATGTCACTGAACCGAGCCACTGTTTTGGCCGGACCATTTCCGGCTTCTCAGAAAAATCCTGAATGAACTCCCGTATTTACGCCGCTTAAATACCCGTATGTCCGGGGGCGGGATATGCAAATACCAACTGCCAACTCCCATTGGCCCTTTTCAATAAGATCAGAGGTGAATATCGGCGCTCAAGAGAGACCCCTAGTGTCGCTTCTCTGACACAACGTGTCGTTCCCTCCCTCGGGGAACGGAGGTTACATACGTAACCAAACGTTGTATGAATAAAAAAAATGGATACTGCATTAATGTGCTAGTTTTTCAACAATTAAATCGCAGAAATTAATGTGTTAAATTTCACAGCCCTAATATACAGTATATATATATATATATATATATATATATATATATATATATATATATATATATTTCAGATTTTAACTACCCAAATCCACTCACAAACGATTGTACACACACACACAATCTGGTATCAATGCAGTAAACCTTAACCCAGGAGAGGAGGGAGTAGAGGTTAAATGAGGCGAGCGTGTGTGTGTGTGTGTGTGTGAGAGAGAGAGTGTGAGTGGGGTGGAGTAGGCTGACTGGCAGGCTTTTGAGAAGACTGTTACATTCCCAGTTCGGGGCATTCCAGACCTTTCCATAGTCAGCTCTGTGGTGTGAGAATGACAAAGCTCTCTCTCACCGCTAAAATGATCAGATGTTGAAAGGTTTTACTGTATATTCTTTTTTCTGTGGTTATAGTTTCCCCCTCTTTTCTCCATCGCATAAATAACAGTATGGTTTATCATTATGTCTCTTTTCCCTCAGACTTTAGGAAATCCACTTTATTTTGGCAAATTTGTTTGTTTTAATGAACTGATTCATTGCTTTGTTTGATTCTTCATTCAACAGTGTTCTCTATTTGGTTAAATATGATAGCTATCACTGTTTTAGATGTTGTTCATATGACTTATACTCTATATTACAAGTCTTCTGCAGCAATACAAAAGCTTTTTTGTCACAGAAAATCTTGCCCTTCTTCAACTCTCAAATCTCATTTACATTAATGTAAAAATATGGTGCATTGCATTGCATTGCACCAGGTTTGACATCAAGGACATCAAACATCATTGGTTCTTGCTTTCTCATTGATGCCAAACCTGGAACATCACAAAGATATTGTATGGATCAGAAGAAATTGGAATATAGAGAACAAGTCATATTGACTACTTTTATGGCCTTTTTGGAACTTGACAGCACCTGTCACCATTCACTTTCATTGCGTGGCAAAGATAAGCATTCTGCCACTATTTGAGGTCCAAATAATGTTTTTCACCAGGAAATGTAATGTTTATGGTTAGTAACATGTCACCCACTTCCCAGTTTTACTCCCAAAGTTGTCTCATACAGTCAAATGATTTACAAACACTTTGCAAAATTGGTTTGAACGAATCTATTAAAAAAGTCTCAAAAGAATTATTCATGATTCATCAGACATTGCTACCCCTCTCTCTCTACATTAAGTCAATCACATATGCTTTGAATTTAGCATCGAAGGTGGACCACTTCCCCCATCACACACACACATACACACACACACACACACACACGCGCACACACGCACCGGCACGCACACATGCACGCACACACACACACTCCCTCATCTGCCCAACTCTCCTTAGCAACTGCCCTTTCATCATGGCTTGAATGAATCAGAGCTAAATGTGAGATGTTTTGCATTTCTCCACGTCCCTGGTCACGAGGTTTGCCTGCTTTGAATACTCATCATGTTAATCCAGTTACCTGTAATGTTTGAAATCATATTTTAATATGCAGACTCTGAAGTTTTAAACATATAAACACATACATATGAAATATCAGCGATGCAGATCCCCATAACAGGGCTTTAGGTTATGGCTTATTAATTTACAGTGGGAAGAGCAAAACAGGTGATACATCTGTTCAATGTATATTACACGATCTCTCTTACTCTATCAGCGTATATTCTGAAGAGTATTATTCTTTTGAGTAACTTTTTTCTTTAAGATGGCCGCAATTTACAAAGAAATCTCATAACACTTTATTACTGTATGACGAATTTTTTTTTGTTTTATTTAACTATGTCTCCCCTTTTTCTGGACGACCAAAATGGCACCTTTAGATTTGTGAAATTTCCACCCCTGCTGCCCCTTTCTGTGCACGTCAGTCCACTAAAACTATCCTAATCTAATCATTTTTAGTCTGTTTCCACTTCCTAAAACCTGCAAATCCAGAGTAAAATTCCAGCTTCCCATTTTTCCAGGCTACATGTTTATTCAAACAAGCAAAGGTTTTCTCAGGTACTGGGAATCTTGACAGATGTGGGATCTTTTTCAGATTAAGAGTCTATTACAAACGCAGAAGCTTTCTATAAAAATACAAACATATTTTGTATCATGTTTACAATAAGACTGCATTTATTTTTTACATAAGTTAACTCAAACTAACAATAATACTTTTTGCAGCATTTATTAATCTTGGTTAATTTTGATGTTATCATATGTTTTTAAAATTAAAAGTTTTGTACACTAATATTAGTTAATGCATTATGAACTAACATGAACTAACCATAAACAATTGCATTTTCCTAAATTAACATTAACCAATATTGCAGTAGAAATGCTGTAAAACAATACTGTTCATTGTTAGTTTATGATACCGAAAACATTTACAATTGTTAACAACTAAAACCAGAACCATATTGTATAGTGGGCAAAATGGGATTAATGTATATTATTCAACTGTTTGATCATCAGGAACCACCAAAAGAATGAAAAAGTAAATAAATAAACTAACAGCAAAAAGGGCATCAGAGACTCCAAGAGTACTGAGCTAGAGTCTTTAACAGTGCTGTATCAGACATGCAAGAAATAGTCCAGGACACCCACATAACACACTCTCACAAACACACACACATTCAGAGAGAGATGGGAGGCCCTTCGAACCTGGGTATCTCATGGCAGCACAGGTGTGCTGAAGACAGATCAGAGGGGTGGTGAGGAGGAGGGTCCACAGAAACAATGGGAACAAGGATCATACAAAATCATGATTCCCTACAAGTCTCTCTCACACGCACCCGCACACGCACGCACACGCACAGACACACGCACACACACACACACACACACACACACACACACACACACACACACACACACACTTATTCACAATTACCCATTGCACCTGCTAAGATAAATCTAAGCCCTAAATCTTTCATCCTTACTGACTTCATGTTCTCTCTCTCAATTTTTCTCATATACCTCAGAATTCTCCTCAAAGCTAGCCCTGGATTTGAACTAATCTGGATTATCCTAGTACACTCCAAAAAGTGAAAACTAGCACAAACCAACATGAGAGTCACTTGCTATGTCTGCACTGTTTCCCGAAAGCACAGATAGACAGAGAGAGTTTGACCAGAGGTCAGAATGGGGTCGTCTGAAGTGCTCTGACCTTAAACCTCTTACACTCAAACATGTGCAGGGATGTGGCTTTCCCATGGTCTTTGTCATGTTATCTTTCTCACTCTTATCTATGTTTCAGCCAAAATTACAGACTTGTTTAATGCTTTCCCCTTCTCAAAATTTTTTTAATTTAATTTAGATTATTTGTATATATATTATAAAGTAATCATAATTAATTACATGAACTATGAATAATATCATTTCATCCTGAGTAAAATGAGAGTTGTGAGAGCGAGTGTGTGTGTGTGTGTGTGTGTGTGTGTGTGTGTGTGTGTGTGTGTGTGTGTGTGTGTGGTGATTAAGAGATTAATGAGTTGAATAATGAACAGATGGCAACAAAAAGAGTTTATTTTTTATATCCATTTTGTGTCAAAAAAATTAGCTCCAATAAATTATTTTAATGTACCATGCAGATTAACTCTAATATTCACAACAAAAAGCTCACTTCCCAGTCCAAAAACATAATTATTTTTAAAACCAAATTGCAAAAACAGGTGATTAATAAATAACAGCTGAATTACCACTGTATTACCGTCACTACCATGAGCATGTTAACATACATATGACCACATACGTATATTCAGTAATCAGCAACTTGTCCCATCCTGATGAATAACAGTGTGAACAATTCCATTATGAAGATGTTAAACAATCATAACAGAGGGTATTTACATATATAGAAGTCTTAAAGGTACAGTAACAAATAGCCTGTCAGAGTGAACATGTTTACATGGACTTAAGAAAACGGTTTATTCCAGGGTTTTTGCAGATAGCTTAAGGGATTAAGAGAACGCGTTTAAATACACGCTCTGTACTGGATTGTTCAGAGAATGTGGCTCATGTGGCAATTCTGTTAAACAGCCTTCTTACAGGCTTCTGAAGAGTGCACATGTGCATGGAACAGACTGGATAACTAATGTCAAAAGATGGAGAAGCCACACATCATATCAACAAGTAAACACAGTGGAAGAATTCAACATTTCTGAGAGTATAGTGGGAAAAGCACATACACTATCAAATATACTCATTTATACACATCAATTTAAAATATTGACAACTGTACCTCACGTCTGCTTATATGTGCTCAAATACATTGAGGGAATCCCAGAGTTTTACATAGGAAATAAACCCCACTATTGCAGTGCAATTCCGCGGCAGGTTGCTATGGAAAGTTAAGGAAACAAGCACAGCACCAACTCTGGAATATCTAGAAATACTTTGAAGCAACAGAGAAAAAAATAGCCAAGTCTTCATCGGATGCCATGATTGTTATTTACACAAGTGTTGTGGGTAATTATGTTGCTGTGGAGGAAGCTGCTTACTGACCGAGCTGCAAGTATACAGGAGTAAAGAGAAAGCAGTGAACACAGTGCATGTAAACTGGAACGTTGCCTTAACCAGCTTTCTGATAATAAACTGCTTTTTGATGTCCATGTAAACAAGCTTAGTGAGGCTAAGAGTATTTGGTGGAAGACTCCTTTACTAACATTATAAGTGGACTTCAGGCAAAAAATGCTTTAAATGTGTGAACATGTCCCCTTGAAATACTCCAACTCAAGTCACCAACCTACACTATACTGCAACATGCACACATTTCATTATTGCTGTATATCTATGTAGCGCCATCAACAGAAATCAAATCTATTCATCTCAACTAAAAGATGCAATTTGCCCTGCTTATTGTACCATGCAGGCGTGATGTTCCATTTCAGAGCTGGAATTCCCAATATCACAAAAAGCCTCTGTGATTGTTGATGTTCTAAGGGTGTCACAGTGAGTTGAATACAGGAACCAACTTAACTACTGTGGTATTTGGTATAGGGATAGTAGAAACAAAGAATGGGTGAGAGAACAGAGAGGGGAAGATAACATATCTGCCAGAGAGACAGAGAGAAGTGAATGAGTCTCAGTGCATGTTGTGGGTAATTTTTATTGCCAGAAGGTTAACCACAACATCCTTAGAGAAGTGGGGAGTACTTGATCTGAGAAAAAAAAGGAGGGTGGGGAATCATCCAAAATTAGAGAGATGCTTTTTATTAAAGGGGAAAATTCCCTGTACGCTCTTCAAGTTCAAAGGCAAAAATAATTGCCTGCCACAATGAAATATATAAAAATACAATTATCCAGTATGTAACATAATAGGTAACATGGCTGGATATTGTTTCTGTACGGAACTTTTTCTGTTTTTTTCTGAAGTCTTGCTCGTATTTAAAAGCAACATGTGTTTTTAATAAATCCATGCAAATTGTCCCGAACAGAGACACACACCTTTGTTCTGGTGGACAGCAGGGAATTCAAATTACGTGGGGTGGAACTGTGTGTTCACATTTGTGTTGCAGTCAAGATGTCATATATGCAAAATGAAATGATAACAAAATCATGCATCCTAACGTGTATATAAAAATTTGTAGAACTGCGTGTTCAAGATGTCAAACATGCAAAATGAAATGATAATGAAATCACGCATCCTAATGTGTATATTACATTTTGTGCTCACCAGGCAACGCCAACAATGGTTTTGGTTTGCTAATGTGTGTACTACTAAATTCTGCACATAGTGTAACAGCTGCATGTAAATGAGAATGTAAATGTGGAATATTGTTTGGGCAACAGTCTTTTTGTGGTGGTTACCAGCTGAATTGTCTTTGGATGTGCAGGCTTGTATAGCAGAATGAAACAATTAATCCACAAATAATAAACTAATACTTTCTTTCCCCTCTAAGCTAAAGGACTATATGATGACATAAAATCTAATTCTTATGAGTGACACCTCATCTGTCCCTCCGCCAGCTAAATGACTCAAACACATATAAATACACATGCTAATTAAATCTGATTATTTTAAAGGGGGTATTCATGCCCTCTCTGCAGGGTTCCACCCATAGCCCAGATCTGCTGCAGAGAGGCTTGTGGTGACAAGGCCATGATTTCAGTTGTTTTCTTTCTTTTGAAAGTAAGTTGTGTGTGCTACCTCGACCGAATAGAAGAAATTTATTTTTCTTTTCTTTTTTAATGGAGCGTGCCATCAGCAACAGCCTCCTTCAGAACAGGATTTCCCTTAGTGAAATGAGTACAACTCTGAACAGGAACTTAATATAGACCTAGAGAAACCAGTCAAACGAATGCAGCTGTGATAGGGATGTATTCAGACACACCATAAAACAGGACTGACACACTGCTTGAGTAAATGCTTGATGCTGATCCACTTATTCAACATTTATTTACTGAAAATTAAGTATTTTTTTTATTATTATTTCCTAATAAATTACTTAGAGACAATAGAGCACAACACTGCCTGCCACATTTTAAACCGTCTCGGTTCCGGAAGTATTTTTTCCGATTCATTTTTCTTTTTTTCCATTGGAATTTTATACAGTAAATCAATAAAGAATTGTAGGCTATGGACCAAACCAACCAGCTCTGAGGTGAATCACAACATTATAAACTTCTGATTTGAACAAACAAAAATAAAAGTATTTGAAAATCGTCCAAAAAGATAAAGGTTAAAGACAAGACTATGTTCTGTAAACATCTTAAAGGTGAAGTATGTCAGTTCTGCGCTAATAGTGGCACCAAACGGAATTACAAAAATAAAGTAAACACCCCTTAGACTCATCACGCATCTTTTGCACTCTCTGACTCCCTAAGAACAAACAGGCCATATTAAATATAAGGTTATTAATGTTTAACGTCGTAATAAACAAGACCAATATAACATATGCCCACAAGGTAGAAGGCGTGGCAGAGGAATAAGGTCTTCCAATAACATTGCCAGATTGAACGGCAGCTTGGTGTGTGGGGGATCCAGCACGAGGTAGGTTGTTTTCTTGTGGTAACTCGTAAGCGTAACAATACATATTCCTAGTATCCTATGAATATATCTGAAGTTCGACAGTAATAAGCTAACTTGTGTGGCAATACCTTGAGTTTAGCTTACCTGTCGAGAATAAACTCGGCAAGTCTGGAGTCTCAATTGAACAAGAATCGAATTTTAGCAAAGCAAAATATTTCCTCTGTATATGTCTGCCATGCATGTTCATATTCTCCCGGCTAAACAGCTTAATACAAGTAGCCCCAAAAAATGCCCCAATTTCACGCTATAGGTTGAGCTAGAAAGGGATGGGTGGAGCTGAGCGGGCCTCTTAAAATATAAACATCAATGTTTCGATAGTGCCTGGAAGGCTCAGTGTATATACTTTTGGGGGAGGTAAACCCACGAATGGCTTATAGTTGTCAATAAACTGGAATAGTAAAACATATTTTGACATCAAAAATGTTACATACTTCGTCTTTAAATGAGGGAATGAACTGCAATCCCATAAATAAATATAAAACAGTTGATTTAAAGTTGTTGACTTTAAGCCTAGAATCAATATATTTGAAGTACATTGCAAACTATTGAGACACACTATATACAAATATATAAGCAATTTGACCAATTGCATCATGGGAGTGGGCGGTCACTGTGGAGCTCTTTTAGCATGATTTGCTGTAGTAGTTTTTCTGACTGGTGGATCTGACTTTGCTGGATCATGGGTAATGTAGTAATATAAGTTAAAGAAATGTGGACTGATGCATAGCATATACCATGCAGAAGCATATATCATGCATTAACAACCTCTGAGCACATGGTAGGTCTGTTTCTTTAAGGTTTCTAAATTATTGTTAAAAAATGTTAATGAATGGGAGAAATTGAATGGGATTTTTCCTTCTGGACCCAGACTGTTGCACTCTATGGCATCAAGATTTGATGCTGTCTGGATTGGAACCTGCATACCGTTAAGCATGTGTATAAGAGGGATGCGTCAACAAAAGCTATTCAATAACAAAGAACATTGAACAAAAAACAAAGACTAGCAAGTCATTGTTTGCACAAGTGTGATAAAACCTCATACATTTCATGTGCACTAAAAGCATCATCATTATAAATTTAGAGTGGTGACATAGTGGTATTGATATTGATTGCGATCAGGAGAATGAATAGGAGAAGGGACGTACCTGTCTGCGTCTCCCTGTGCTGTGGCATTGCGCTGTAGAGTTTCCCGTACCATTGCCATGCCATCCGGCAACCGGTTTAACCGTCTTGTATACAGACTTAATCCACCATCCGTCATGTACCTGACAGAAGAGAGAGACACAGAGCATGAACTCCATTCTATGTAAACACATTCATTTAAAGTTGCTAAACGTAAAAGTAAAAGCAAATTAAGAACACACACAAAAAATTAAAATTAAACCATATGTTCACAGACTCTGTTTAAGCACTGATTAATCAAAATTACTTTAATATATTTTGCAATTTGAAAATATCTACAGGACTGATGTGATTAATAAAAACAAAATGTAATTCAGAAATCCACACAGACACATTAATTGCCTTTTTTAATGTGGTGGTAATGATCCATTTTTATGCAGAATTCAATATGAAATACAAACTGTGACTGCACAAATTCATAGCACACTGATCCTGGAAAGATTGTTTACTAATAAATGAATTATAATGCAGAAAATGAACTGGCACAAGTCATTAAGGAATCTCAGCTCAGCCTATGGTCTTTCTGATTGTTTTTTGGGAAAGTGGGCTGTTCAATGAGGAAGATCAGCAGCAGAACTAGTAACTGGCAACTCAGTGTAAACTAACAGATGAAAGTTTCAGCTAATACTGAACTCATAACATGCATGCCTCTGCTGGTTCAGATCAGGCAACAGGAAGTATGTGTGAGAGAGAGTCATGGGTCAGTGGGGTCACTGATTCAAACTCATCCAGTGTTGTCCTAATAAAGAGGAAAAGATCCATCAAGTCTTTAGACAAGACTTCACATTCACCATGGCTTGTGATCTCTCACACACACTCTCTCACACACACACACACACACACACACACACACACACACACACACACACACACACACACACACACACACACACACGCACACTTTTTAAAGGAATACATTTTCCAACTGAGGACATCCTAGAATGTCTTGAAAGGAAGGATTTGTAAGATTTACTTGTCATTGGGGGACAACAATTTTTGTCCCTAAACTGTAACTGAGTACTTTCTCAAACACACTTTAATCTAGCATTCTTTCACCCATATACGTCTATTTGGTTTAGGCAGGTGAAAAGGCCTCTCGGAGAAAAACACACCCTCACATAACTAAAACAAAACCGGATACTCTCCCAAATATTTGCCCTGTCAACATATTCCTAGCTGTTAGCAGTCAGTCACTCCCCTATGGTTCCAACAGGACACTGGAATACAATCTTCAGTCTTCAGGCATATTCAAGGTAAAGCAGCAGTGTGTGAGTAGGTACAGAGGCTCTTTGTGTAAATTCCTGTCACATTATTTTGAGAACAAGCTGTTGGAATACTGTGGGTTTACAAGTCGCCAAATATCTCCAGACTGCCAATGGTGCAACATCATCTCTGCCCATGAGTGCATGAATCGCCTTTACATACCACCATTCAATTTCTCTCTGCATTGATAAGAATACATGAATTGATGGATATAATCAAGAAAGATTGTATAAAATGTATAAAAGTTTTTAGTCAAAGCAAAATGCTGTCTCTGTGTCGCCGTCATTAGTACATTAATGTTAATATATTTTTTTTAAATCTTTACAATTAATTAATTAATTAATTAATTAATAAGCTTAATTTACAATACGTAAAAAAATACAATAAATTCTTGTTCATTTTGGGGTGAAATATTTCTGTTATATTGACAGTGTTATGATATTAACCGAAATATATCATGGTATACCATGGTATGTGTTAAAAAAAAAAAAAAAGTGTAACAGTGATTAAAAAAACTATTTAGTGCAATTATGAAAATCTGGGTTACGCCATGAAGAAACAAACTTCAAGCATCATCTATAAATGAATAAAATCTCTAACATTTATTTTTAATGTTGACGTGACAAAGTCAGGCTTACAACAACAGCAGACGTACCTTTCACTGTTCAACTTCCATCAGATCCATTCACCAAAAAACATGACTAGCCAACTAGAACAGGTAAGAACTTAGTAATGGTTTGAAATCTCCTCTTGATTAACACTTTCTACTATGTGTTTGTGTTAGCACTATAAATGTTTTGCATGCATTGTTCTTTATATTACTGGAATTCAGTCTAACTCTCTCCGCTTCTATTGTGTGTGTGTGTGTGTGTGTGTGTGTGTGTGTGTGTGTGTGTGTGGGTCTGGCTGAAATGTGTGCCGGTATGCTGGACTGTTTAGTGATGAGGGAGGAGGCTAAATCAGCCACCCCCTTCCTCAACACACACACATCCTCACCTAAACACAATCTCCCACCCGTGACCAAAACGGACCAAGAGAGCCTGGAGGGGTTTTGGGAGAGGGGTAGCACATGAAGAGAAAAAGAGGGGAGCGAGAGAGAGTGAGGGATCAAGAAAGAAAGTTCAGAGAGGAGAAATATCTCCAACACTAAAATAATGACATCAACATAGTTTCAATGTTTGAGTTTGACATTTGAGGAGAAGAAAGAATGGTGATATTAAAGGTGGAATAATGGCTCTATAGTATAAGATAAGGAAAGAAGGTAGAGACTGTAGGTGGAAAACAATAGTGTTCAGAAAGATAGGGAGACATATTAATTTACATTACATGCCAAAGATTAAAATAAAACAAATATGGAAAATAAAGTATGACAGAGACATTGTAAAGGGTAGAAGAAAAGTGGGCTTTTCCTTGATTTTTTGCCCTTTTCCAATAAAAAAACACACACACATATGCAAGTTGTTATCCTTTTTATGTTTTGCTTTACATAAAATACTGTAGCAATGATAAACTATGTGAATACTTCCACAAAAAAACAAAAAAAGACCCTTGAGGTCAGCTAAAGCATTTCGAAGATTTAATTGGTCATCATGAAATTGCAGGATTGTAAATACATTGGAAACTATTGTGTGTGTACATGTGGGCATGTTTATGTGGTTCATGAGGACTAGGTTTTAGGTTACAAACTGGTAATTACAAGGGTATCATGCTATAAATGTGGTTTATGAGGACATTTCTAGTGTTCCCATAATTTAAATAGCTTAAAAAACATATTAAACAATGTTTTATTGAAAATGTAAAAATGCAGAAAGTTTTCTGTGAAGGTTAGGTTCAGGGGTTGTGTTAGGTTTAGGGGATAGAATCTATAGTTTGTACAGTATAAAAATCATTATGTCTATGGGGAAGTCCTCATAATGATAGGTAGACCAACATGTGTGTGTGTGTGTGTGTGTGTGCTTTCGTGCATGCGTGCGTGCGTGCGTGCATGCGTGTGTGTGGTAATGTAGCGGTTAGCGCGCTGCGCTACGAACCTGGCGACCTGAGTACGATTCCCGCTCATGGCCAACACCAGTGACGATTATCTGAACCGGTCCCGGGCCTCCCCTAGGTTGACTCAGCCTAAAATGAGTACCTGGTGCGGTGTGTAAACATCGCCACTGGGGAGACAAAGGCGGTCGGGCGTGGTGCTGGCCACCCACCCCCTCGTGTACCGTTTCGGCCTTCATAGGTGCTCGCTAACAGCACTTGCCCCTACAGTCTGTTAAGGCTAAATGGGGGATCTTTGTCTTTGTCTTTGTGTGTGTGTGTAATCAGTGACAGTATGCATGACCTGACAACTAATATCTATGTTTGGAGAGGCCTTCCCTAGTGAAAAAAATTATATACTTAAGCACACTTTATTCTTGGGTGCTTCGGTATACTAAAGTGTATTGTGGCAGACTACAAATTGGAATACTTAAAGTCTGCTAAATTTGAACAACTAATTTTGTACTTAATGCACGTTAGATTGCCGAAAGCAGTGCTGTGGTGCAACTAAAGATGTGTTAAGTATGCTTGGTTGTGCTAAAGTACACATAGATAGTATACTTCAGTACACTTTAAATATCTACCCTTGTATTTAATTTTTGAAAACTCAATGTATTATAGAGTTGGTACTATAGGGAATAAAGTTGGCAGACCAAGCACAGTGAGTCTTAACAGAAAAAAATTATAATAATAATAACTGGAGAACATATCAATCTCAGCATGATGCAGTACATATGATCTAATGTCATAACCCTATAGCTCCACTGTTAAAGTTCTGTCAAGAACACAACAGAGGAAGCATATCATATTGGGTTAACCTGTAAATTCAGCCTAAGGCGACATCCATGAAGGTGTTTTACCCATCAGTCTTGCGTCTGACTGGACTGTGAAATAAGTCACTTCGAGACTTCAGAAATCGGACCCAATTCCAGAACCACGTGAGACTCTTTATGTAAGGCGTCTGGTTTAAATTTGATAGAAATGTGCTTCATTTTAAGAAGCTCTAGAGTATACCCCCATTAAGAATCTCACTTTCCCTAACAATACCTCAATGCTAATGACATCATCTATTGTGCAGAGAAGCCTTTGTTAAAGAGATGTTTATCAAAGCACACAGGAGATTCCTCTAGGCCTTTCAGGTAAATGACTGGGTTAAGGGTTCGACATTCAAAATGTCAAAATTGTGAAAGCGAGGAAGAGTATTTATGAATGTGCATTCGTATAACAGGATGTTGCCGTCTGGATTTTGTCGGACGTTTAAATGGTAAATTTATAATAATTTAAGTAATCATTATTTTATATCTAGACATGAAGGTTTAAAGCCATATATAATTACAGTCTGACACCTGGCCTGTTCTCTATAATCTGGTAATGTTAGAAGCACTAGAATGTTCTGTAGCTCTCAAACCTCACAGGAAGAGTGTGATGGAGGGAAATAATAACAGAAAGAGTTTAAATTGTACACTATCACAGCCAAGGTATGCAAAGAGCTTGTTTGTGCATGAAGGGGTTGTTAAATCACTGTTAGCTCGCCCATTCAGTCTGTATACTCGGTTCATTGGATATCAACTGCTAATTTAAAACGCTGAAGACCCTTTTATTCATGCCCAAAGGGCCAATGGCCCAAGGTGACAATGTTTTGTATTCAGTGCCTTCATCTGCATCTTTAGATGTCATAAGTCTGACATTTAGCATACGCCTCTTTAAAACCTGCCCATGAGAACTAACATAATGTTTTCAAATCGGTATCTGCCGGTAGGTTATTGGATTTGATTAGATATTCAAACCTATGTAAGGTTTGTTCAAGTTTTAACTAATATTATTTTCTATGGCAAAGTGCTTCAGAGTGGTTGCAATGAAAATGTTTTACCCATTTATGATCACCAAATGAAAAAGTGTTAAACATGAGAGAAGGACTAGCTTCTCTTTGAATTAATATACTGTATATACAAAACACTATTGCCCTCTAGTGGTTCCACAGAACTAAAACGTAACACTTTAAATGTCCACATTCAAATATGTAATGGATTAATATGAGGCTTCTTATAACAATAAGAGTTGACCTTATCCGACATGTTTTGATAATGTATCTACACCAAAAATGCTCACTTTAACATTAATTGTACATTCATTGTTCTCTAATGTTAGAGTTAAGATTAAGATTAGAAGATTAGTGCCTTTTCAGAAAAATATAAGAAATATCTCAAATAAAATCTTTTAAATATTTATAAAAATTTAATGACCTTGACACTCATGAGGGTACTCTATATTTTATGGTTTAATAATAATTCGCTTGTTGGTTGTACCAACTGATTTGATAGGCAGAAGTTTTCCAAATAGTAATATTTCAAAACAATTTTGCTTCACTGCTTATTTTTAAAAATAAATAATAATATAATATTAATTCAACTTTTATTTAAAGGTTTCAAAGTTTAATGAGATTTGTATTTACTGTCTCAAATGTCCCAATACTACATTTTGGACATTTACTCACCCTCATGCCATCCCAGATGTTTATGAATTTCTTTCTTCTGCTGAACACAAATAAAGAATATTTAGAAGCATATTTAAGCTTTGTAGGTCCATATAATGCAAGTGAATATTGTCCAGAATTTTGAAGCTCCAAAAAATAAATAAATAAACACATTAAGACAGCATAAAAGTGATCCATACAACTCCAATGGTTAAATCCATATCTTCTGAAGCAATATGATAGGTGTGGGTGAGAAACAGATACATTTTTAAGACCTTTTTACTATAAATGTAACCACTGGAGTCATAGGAATTACTTTTATGCTGCCTTTATGTACTTTTGGATCTTCAAAGTTTTGGACACCATTCACTTGCATTTTATGGATCTACAGTGCTGACAGTGACTGATTTTTTTTAAATCTTCATTTGTGTTCTGCAGAAGAAAGAAATTCATAAACATGATGATACAGAAAATAACACTTTTGGGGTGAATTATCCCTTTAAAGCCTTAGAAACAAAATATCAAAATGGCTTTGAACTCAGAAATCAAAATCATAGTAAAGGTGAATTCAAGTAATTGACTTGTTTGAATTAGATTTTTTATGTATTTTTTAATAATTTAAAGCTGAAGTGTATAATTTCTGCGCCACTAGCGTGACCCAACAGCATTTTTTCCATCAGCTGTTTCGAATACTCCCCCCATCCCCCATCTGCCATTGGTCAAGTAAACAGGTAGTACCAGATGCTGCTGGGTCAGGCGGGACGGGCCACTTAAAACAAAAAGAGCAAATATAATGGCAAAGAGCTGTGTTTACAGGGTTCCAAAAAATCAACCTATGAATGGCTTACTTATAGTTGTCTCTGCATATTAAGTTGGGATAGGAGAAGTATTTTAACATCGAAAAAGTTACACACTTCAGCTTTAACGGAGTCTGAAAATAACTAAATAAATAAATAAATAGCGTCACATCCTTGACCTTAACAATCTTCCACACTCACCCGCTGGTCAGATCATCAGTCCGGGCATTCTTTGCCAGCACGTCTCCATCACTCATGTAACCGCTCACTTCCAGACCCATTCCTACCAGCTCCAGATCCTCCACTCTATCTCCCAGCTCAAGGCCACAGAGGGCACCGCCACGTGCTGCCAGCTGCTTCCTGAGAGGAGCCTGGTACAGATACCGGCCCTGGTTGGATGTCACCCCTCCGCTCCGGGACTGGTACCCGTTACCCACCGAGGGCGCATCTCCTGCTTGTAGACGGGGACTTGACTGGCCCATGCGACTCGCCCAGGACAATGGTGCAGACCGAGATGCCATGCTGAGGATGCTGCGACTGCTCATTTCAGTAGTCACACTGCCATCAAAAGTGGTCTCCAGTGTACTGAGAAAGAAGAACATTTAATGTTCACTTAAAGTTTAGTGCATCAACACTGTTAAACAAACAGCTTCAAACCACATGTCAAGACTGATGCCAATATTGATGGAATTATTTTACAGGAAACATAGTAACATGGCTCTTTTTGTATCATAGGTGTGGTAATACCAAGTTACTGCAGTTTTGTTTTCGTATGGTATTTTAGTGCAGTATATTTATTTTATTTTTCATATTTAATAACATATTCAGCGTTTACCTTTAATATAGGGCTTGGACTCTTAATACAGTACTTCAAAACTATGGCATAGCCAAGTAATTCTTTGTTTTTCTTGACCTGACACCTAATGGAACAAAAATGCCTTGTTGGAAATTGAATCTTTTGCCCTAAAATGGAGGTTTTAAAGCACTTCACAGTTACTGCATTATGCCATCATAGCAGCACAGTCTTAGTCAAATAGATGAACACTCAGAAAGAGGAATAATACAGGTCTCAAGAGCAAAAAGGAGTAAGTGCTGCACCGTGGAGTTATTTTTGAACACCATGAGCCATATATGGGGCTGAACAGACAATTCATTTAGAAAAACAGAATCACTTACAATCAGACGAGTCAAGCAATCAGACGAGTCAAGCTGAGCAAGGAATGGCTACTTGTCACTGTCTCAAAAGGGAAAAAAACTGCTATACAAAAAGTGTCCTTTTATGGAAACCTGTGTCTTTGCCAGTTCTTTGGGGTGGAGGGTTAGGAGAAGATACGTTTTCTGTATTTTTCAAGCTGTAAATAGAGTTGTACCTTGCTCCATAAAAAAAAAAACTTTATAGAAGTGCTTGATTTACATTTACATTTATGCATTTGGCAGACGCTTTTATCCAAAGCGACTTACAGTGCAATTATTACAGGGACAATCCCCCTGGAACAACCTGGAGTTAATTGCCTTGCTCAAGGACACAATGGTGGTGGCCGTGGGGTTAGAACCAGCAACCATCTGATTAACAGTCCTGTGCTTTAGCCACTACGCCACCACCACTCCACACGCTTGATAAGATACAGACACTCAGCACTCTTAAAGGAATACTCAAAACTGATAATTCTCTAATAATTTATTAACCCTTATGCCGTATTAAACTTGCATGACTTTTTATCTTCTGCGGAACAAAAATTAAGATATTTTGATGGAGATATGATGTGAATACATCCATACAATCAAGTCAGTGGGGACCAACACTTTCAAGCTCCAAAAAGGACATAAAGTATTTGAATCGCGATAACACTTTCTTCAACTTGACGCATGTGCAGAGCACCTGTTCAGAGATTATCGTGCCTAGGAGACTGTACATGTCAAAATTTATAGTGAAAAAGGAGTTACATTTTGGTCTTTTTCTTAACTAAAACCGATCATATCGCTTCAGATGACTTGGATTAATCCAGACCAGTTGTAATGGATTACCTATATGCTGCCTTTATGTCCTCTTTAAAGATTGGAATTGTTGGACCCTATTGACTTACATTATATGATATATTCACATCATATCTCCATCAAAATATCTTTGTCTGTGTTCTGCAGAAGAAAGAACGTCATATGAGTTTGAGCAGGCAAAAGGGTGAGTAAATATGAGTAATGATAATCAGTTTAGAATGAACAATTCATTTAAAAATAAGGGGCTTTCAATGGTTTCACATCTTCAGGTTCAGGTTACTATATATGTTTTTTGAATGAGCTATATGCCTCTTTAAAGATTGAAGAAGTTCTTAATATTACAGTTTATAGGTTTGTAGAAGTTCTCCTATTGCATCAGGATGTAAAACCCTTTTAGGTTCTAACTGAAACATTTATTTTTAAGAGTGTATACCACAATGGAATCAGTCTGCATCCCAAACGATCTCATTAAATAAACCAGTGAAAATTCCACATTTAGTTACTAATAATATTAGTATCTATATCCTCAAACGTATCTTGTAAATTATGTCTTGTTCAAATAGACACTACTTTAATGTACTGATTTTGTTTTACCAATTTCCCCTTCATAACCTCATTTGACATTTAATGTAACATTACATATATACTGTATATATATATAAAACATTTATTACACCTATGGAGTAGTTAAAGTTAGTTTACTGTCTAAAATAAGACAAGATTTACAGCTATTACCTGTGCGTGATTTGCGTTCCCCGCAAACTAGACATGGTCTCTTCCAGATTCTGCCGTAGGTCTGCAATGTTTTTGACAGTCCTTAGCCGTCTGGTCTCAGGATCTTCACCTGAATATCATTTATTATTATTTACATATGTTTTTATTTAAACCTTAAATTTGATAAATTTTTTGTTAAAAAATATTTAGATTATTATTACGGAAAAAAACAAAATCTTAATGATATCAGATCAATACGTTCTCCCCTTATTAAATATTTAAAAAAGTTACCTGACAGGTCCTCAGTAGAAGTCTGGCTGATCTTATTAAAGCTAGTAGAGTCACTACCACGACATCCAGAGCTTGGGATTGTGCTAATGTTTCCATCTGCCTCACTCTGAGACCTAAAATCATAGGCATTCAAAATAACATACCTGTCAGTCATATAGATGTAGATGAACTACACTACACACATATTCCCTGTGACAATTCAGTCAGAAGTGGTCATGGCCTGACTAAAGGAATCTATTTTTGGAAAACAAACACCCAGGGCAAAGAGTATGTTTCAGAGGAAATACCAGTCAAACGCATCACAGCTGAACCTAACGGGGAGTCATCATAAACATGCAAGCATGCCTGTACACGTACTTCTGTGGAGTTTTTTTTAATGCAAACATCACATAATCTACAGCACATTAAGTACAGTGATTTAAGACCGTAAAATAAGGACACTTCTGAAATTGTGCTTCTGTTTTTCAGTGAGCAAAAATCACTTCCATGTTGCTAGGATGTTGTTATTGGTTGCCTTGCTATGCATTTTTATCATGTTATGTGGTTGCTAAGACGTTTCCTGTTGGTAGCTAGGGTGTTCTGGGTTGTTGTTTACCAGTGTCCGGTTTAATCAGACAACAAAGTAATTAGTTACTGTATTCAAATTTCTTCAAAGTCAAAAAGTAGTGTAATGAATTTTAAATTCTTGTAATCAGATTATGGTTACTGACTTATTATCACTATTAAGTTCATTCCAAATTTCTCAAATAATATTATTTATGTAGAATTCATGTTAAACATAAATTATGTTCATATGTACAGCTGAAGTGTCACAAACAAATCATTGCAAGGGAGAAACGCAATGTTCCGAGCATGACTTGTGTGCGGCATTGAACAAGAAGAAAATATAGACATTATTTTTATTTTAAGTTTATGATGAAAAGTGTTTTAAAAGTAAAGTAATTAGTAATGTGATTACATTTCCCATGAATTAATCAGTAAAGTCATTGTATTACAATTTTAGCCATTTGTAGTGGATTACTCTTTTGAGAAAGTAACCCAACACTGTTCATTACTAGCCCAAGTAAAAAGTCTATCCCCAAGTTTCCTAGATATGAATCAGCCCCCAATAGGGGCTATTACAAAAGTAATAGCCCCTCTTTAATTACCAGGATAATTTGAGGTATCATTCATGTCCCAAGTTTTGAAAATACCCTAACCCTAAGTATGAGCAATAGTAATAGTGATGCTTGTCTTAGAAAGCACCATTAAACATTTATCTCAAATGATTCAAAAGTTTACAATCAAAACCTGGTCCAAGTCTCTGTAAGCCTCAGTAAGTCTTACCTGTACATAAAAGGTGCTACGGTGGCTGTATTAGGATGGCTGTATTGCTGCTGGGGCTGAGGGAGCTGCACACTGACTGTGTTGCTGGCTGTCGATTGTGTACTGCTTCCATTGGCCACTTGGGCTGCGCTGTGTGTTTGATGTGCTTTGCCCTCAGTGGAAGCAAGGCTAGAAGAGGATGAGGAATAACGGCTGTCCCTGTGAAGTCCCAGACCCCCTCCCAGACGCATACTGTGTGGCCTCTCATTGTCTTTACCACCAAGGGGCATCGCTGAGCTTTTTACTGCTCCATTTCCTGTGCTTTTACTTCCTGGTTTTGGGATACCGCTTAGCACAGAGGCAGAGCCATCTTTCTTGGTACCACCCACTTTTCCGCCTTTGGGTAGAAGGCTTCCAATTTTAGAGGTTTTCCTGGGCTCTGCCTCGGAAGAAGTAAAGCCACTTGAGGCAAAAACTTCCTCCTTAACTTCCTCTTTGGTCTCTACTTTTTCCGAAACAGGGACATGCTTCAACCCCTCTTTCCCATTTCTGTCTTTCACTTTAGTTCGTTCTTTCTCTTTTTCCTTTTCTTTATCTGCTGCCTTGGTTGAGCCTTTCTTTGCTGTGAGTGCTCGGCTAAAGGTCCGCTGTGCAATACCCTTCAATGCAATCTTCGGGCTGCTGGTCGTCATCGTAACAGCACTTGAGGTGTTCACAGGTCTAACATTCCCATCTATTTCCTCCAGAGGTTCTGCATTGGAAGCAGCTTTCACTCTTTCCAAATTGCCATCTTTCCCTCCTGTCGTTGGTGTAACAGCACCCTCTGTTTGCATTGAGGACTTGGAGCTTCCTTTGCTATTGAAAATTTTGAATTTCTCCAACATGGACCTTGGTGGCAGAGCTTTAGGGGGTGGTTCCGCAGGAACAGTCTGCTTGGCTTGAACATCTTGTTTGATGGAAAGCACAGTGGAGGTAGAGGTGTGCTTGGTGCTCTGAGATTTGCTTCTCCAAGGTTTGCTATTCGAGTTGGGCTGGGGGATGGCTGACGATGAAGATGATAATGCCACAGTGCTGGTGCTAACAGAGATGCAGGCGGTCACCGGGGGTGAAAGAGAGTGCTCAATCACGCCTTGAGGTGAAGTGATATTCTCTGATGATTCTAGAGAGGACATAACAAATAGGTGGTGTTGAAACAGGGAGATAATAGGAGATAAAAGATGGGGAGAAATGGAAACTGAAGAAGATCCAGAAAAGGGATTTAATGCAAAAATGAGAACAAATTAAATCAAATGCTCAGAAAAACAAGTAGAGAGGCAAGGCAAGGATGGATTTAAACGTCTAGGTAGTCCCCGATGGAGGGAACGAGACGTTGTGTCAGAGAAGCTTCACTAGGGGTCTCTCTTGAGCGGCGATATTCACCTCTGAACTATGAAAAAAGGCCAATGAGAGTTGGCAACCAGTATTTGCATGTCCCGCCCTCGGACATACGGGTATTTAAGCGGCGCAAATACGGGAGTTCATTCAGGATTTTTCTGAGGAGCCGGAAATGGTCCGGCCACAACAGGGGCTCGGCTCAGCGACGTGGCAGGGGAGACACAACGTCTCGTTCCCTCCATAGGGGAACGGAGGTTACATATGTAACCTAGACGTTCCCCTTCTGTCGCTCTCTCCACGTTGTGTCAGAGAAGCGACACTAGGGGTCCACTTAAAAAAGAGCCATGCGCTGAGCCGTGTACGTGATCTGCTGATACAGGAGCGAGCAGGTATTCCTACGTGCAGAACGACCAACTGTATCAGGCTGCACGTACCCTTCCCCAATGCCCCATTTAAGCCATCAGGATTCCTTATCGTTACCCTGGAGGGGGGAACAAGGTGATGGCCGCCAACATGGGGATGGGCCAGCCTGGCTGGGCCTCTTTTCTCTCTATGTTTCTCGCATAGAGCAACTACAGCCGGGGCCCTTACACGCATTGAGGGAAGGGGGTCTTAGCCCTTATTAGGGCGGAGAAGACCCTGCGGAGGCCACACCTACCCGGGACGGGAGGCAAATTTTGAGTGGCAAATACCTCGCATGGCCTATACTTAGGTCTTATGTGGAAAAGTAATGCGGTGGTAGATCCAGCCTCGCAGAGGGGGGAAGCATACAGCACGGCAACCGAGGCAGCTGTAACTGCCTAAGGGAAACACAGAGTCAACTCGTGAGGGGACAGAACTGTGGTTTTACACACAGGGGGAGTCCAAACAGGAGGCCTTACCTGTGGGGCACCTATACCAGTACAGGGTAGCTTGCGGTACCCGCAGTGGTTTGGGTCGGCGAGTTCCTCCACAGAACTGCGACCCACGAGGGCTAGGGAGGAGTCAACCAGTGTCCCAAACCTGGGATCTCCTGGGAATGAAGGCGCACTGTTTCCCCTGGTTAGGGGAAGGCGCTGGGTGCAAGCGATTCCCCGGTCAGATCGTGGGCGTGCCACCGAGTTCTACGGGCTCGGTACCTGAGAGAACACGGACGATACTGACTCAACTTCGGAGATTGTAGAATCTCGCAAAAGTGTTAGGTGTTGCCCAGCCCGCTGCTCTACAAATGTCTGCTAGGGTAGTGCCCCTAGCCAGTGCCCACAAGGGCGCTTAACACTCCTGGTGGAGTGGGCTCGGACCCGCAAAGGGGGGCACGGCCTGGGTGTGATAAGCCAGGGAAATGGCGTCGACAACCCAGTGGGCGAGTCTCTGCTTGGAGACAGCATTCCCTTTCTGCTGTCCCCCAAAGCAGACGAAGAGCTGCTCAGAGCGTCTGGTGCTCTGTGTGCGGTCCAGGTAAATACATAAGGCACGTACTGGACACAGCAGTGAAAGGGCTGGGTCTGCCTCCTCCCGGGGCAGCGCTTGCAGGTTCACCACCTGATCCCTGAAGGGTGTGGTAGGAACCTTGGGCACGTAGCCCGGTCACAGTCTTAGGATCACGAAAGTGTCCACCAGACCGAACTCCAGGCAAGCGTTGCTAACAGAGAACGCATGCAGGTCCCCGACCCTCTTGATGGAAGCAAGCGCGATCAGCAGGGCAGTCTTGAGAGAGAGGGCCCTGAGTCCAACTGAGTCAAGCGGCTCGAAGGGGGGTCTCCGGAGTCCCATAAGGACGACCGAGAGATCCCAGGAGGGAAACAGGTTAGGCCGGGAGGGAGTCATCCTCCGGGCACCTTTTAGGGACCTGACGATTAAGTCGTGCTTAACAAGAGACTTGCCGTCTACCGTGTCGTGGAGGGCCGCGATAGCAGCAACATACACCTTGAGAGTGGAGGGGGACAGCCTCCTCTCCAGCCTCTCCTGAAGAAACACGAGCACTGACCTAACTGCGCACTTCTGCGGGTCGTCGACTCGGGAAGAACACCAGTCCGCGAACAGACGCCACTTCAGGGCGTAAAGATGCCTGGTTGAAGGGGCTCTGGCTTGGTTAATAGTGTCTATACGGCCGAAGGTAGGCCGGCTAGATCCTCCGCGTCCCGTCCAGGGACCAGACGTGGAGATTCCAGAGGTCTGGATGCGGGTGCCAGAGCATGCCCCGTCCCTGAGAAAGAAGGTCCTTCCTCAGGGGAATTCGCCAGGGAGGGGCTGTCATGAGGAGCGTGAGATCCGAAAACCATGTCCGGTTGGGCCAGTAGGGGGCCACCAGAGTGACTTGCTCCTTGTCCTCCCTGACCTTGCATAGCACCTGTGCAAGAAGGCTCGCTGGGGGAAAAGCGTACTTGCGCAGCCCCGCGGGTCAGCTGTGTGCCAGAACATCTGTCCCAAGGGGAGCCTCTGTGAGGGCATACCAGAGCGGACAGTGGGAGGTTTCCTGGGAGGCAAACAGGTCTACCTGGGCCTTGCCGAACCTGTCCCAAATCAGCTGGACCGATTGGGGGTGGAGCCTCCACTCTCCGCCGGGCAAGTTTTGTCTTGACAGCGCGTCCGCTATCACATTGAGGTTGCCGGGGATGTGAGTGGCGCGCAGTGACTCCAGTCGCTGCTGACTCCAAAGGAGGAGACGACGGGCGAGCTGTGACATGTGGAGGGAGCGTACTCCACCTTGGCGGTTTATGCAGGCCACCACCGTGGTGCTGTCTGTCCTGACTAGGACGTGCTTGCCACGAATCAACGGAAGAAATTTCTTCAGGGCAAGAGAAATGGCCAGCAGCTCTAGGCAGTTGATGTGCCAGCGCAGCGGGCCACGGTTCCACCGGCCTGCGGCTGTGCACCCGTTGCACACGGCACCCCAACCCAATTTGGAGGCGTCGGTTGTAACAGAACGCGACGGGACACCTGCTGCAAGGGTACTCCTGCAGAAAGCAGAGGTCTGTCCAGGGTTTGAAGGTTTGGCGGCAGGCAGGGGTAACTTCCACGCCGTGCGTGCCGTGGCGCCATGCTCGTCTCGGGACTCGAGTCTGGAGTAGAGTCTCATATGCATCAACCCCAGTGGCGCGGCCACCGCGGAGGATGCCATATGCCCCAGGAGCCGTTGGAAACATTTCAAAGGGACCACGGTGCCTGGTTCGAAAGAAGCGAGGCATTCCAGCACTGACTGAGCACGCTCGTTGGAGAGACGTGCTGTCATTGAGACTGAGTCTAACTCCAAACCGAGAAAAGAGATGCTCTGGACCGGGGTGAGCTTGCTCTTTTCCCAGTTGACCTGAAACCCTAAACGGCCGAGGTGCTCGAGCACCTGGTCTCTGTGTGCGCATAGTAATTCCTGCGAGGAGGCCAAAATGAGCCAATCGTCGAGGTAATTGAGTATGCGTATGCCCGCTCCTCGTAGCGGGGCAAGAGCCGCCTCTGCGACCTTCGTGAAGACGCGAGGGGACAGAGACAGGCCGAAGGGGAGGACCTTGTACTGATATGCCTGGCCTTCGAACACGAACCGTAGAAAGGGTCGATGTCGAGGGCGAATTGAGACGTGGAAGTACGCGTCCTTCAGGTCTACCGCTGCGAACCAATCTAGATGCCGGACGCCAGTTAAAATTTGTTTCTGGGTAAGCATTTTGAACGGGAGTTTGGACAAGGTCCGATTGAAAACTTGCAGGTCCAAGATCGGTCGTATGCTGCCGCCTTTCTTGGGTACAACGAAGTAAGGGCTGTAGAAACCCTTCTTCGTTTCGGTCGGAGGGACAGGCTCTATCGCGTCCTTGATTAGAAGGGAGGCGATTTCCTCACGCAGGGAGTGGGCATGTTCGCCGTGCACTGCAGAGGAACGAACGCCCACGAAGGGGGGCGGAGACCTGGCAAACTGAATTGCGTAACCGAGTCGGATGGTCTGGTGCAGCCACCGTGACTAGCTGGGCAGTGAAAGCCATGCCTCTAAGCTCCGTGCTAGGGGCACCAAAGGGACGAGTATTTTGGACGTACCCGGCGGGGCTTCGCAGCGGTGTGGAACAGGTAATGCGGCGTCGGGAGGTGCTGTGGCGTCCCGAGGCTCTGGTGCTGAGAATAAACTCAAAGCACTTACCTTGTTCCGCGCACCCGGCAGGGGGCGGGTTCGTGACTGAGGAGGAGGTCTGATGCTGGCGTCCTCTGGACTCGTCTGAACTGGCCGGCCGGGGAACAATCGTGGGGCTGAGGGTGGGAGCACCGCATCCTGGGCACCGAGACTGTTGAGGCCTGAAAGTACAGTGCCGTGAGAATGGCATTTGCGGGCCATGTGACCCAGAGGTAAAGGAAATAGCTCTTTTATTGAGAATTTGGGTACCGCAAATACAAAAAACTAAAGATTCTCCTTCCGGCCCTCCACCGGGGGACGGAGTGGTCTTACCACCTCCGGAGCTAACTTCTTGTCCTCTGGGTCCGCTGTCTCAGGGACGCTTGGGAGCCTTCCGGGTCCTCGAAGGGGTCCGTGAGGCAGGGGGCGTATGCTTCCTGCGGTTTGCTCGATGCCGGGGCTGAGAGCTGGGCCCAGGTTGGGGCGGAGCAGAAGGTCTTCTGGCCGCAGGAGGACGCCCTCGGCGAGCAGGTGGGGCCTGGGCCATGGCGGCAAGCTTGCGGTGCGGCATGATGTGCGAAATGGCCTCCGTCTGCTTCTTCACCAGGGAGAACTGCTGGGCAAAGTCCTCAACGGTGTCGCCGAAGAGGCCGAACTGGGAGACAGGGGCGTTGAGGAAGCGAGTCTTGTCAGCTTCACGCATCTCAACCAAGTCCAGCCATTGCTGACGTTCCTGGACCACCAGAGTGGCCATCGCCTGCCCGAGTGCCTGTGCTGTGACCTTCGTCGCTCTCAGGGCGAGGTCGGTCGCTGAGCGCAGTTCCTGCAGCGTGTCGGGATCAGGGCCACCCCCGTGCATGCTGCGAAGTTCCTTAGCTTGGTGGACCTGCAGGAGAGCCATGGCATGCAGAGGCGAAGCGGCGGCGTCGGTAGCGCTGTAGGCCTTCAGCGGTGAGCGAGGATGTTGCTCTACAGGACCGGGAAGGGAGTACAGGGCGGCCCGCCAGGTGGTAGTGCTTCCGGGACATAAGTGGAGCGCAACAGCTCTATCCACCTGGGGATCTCCGTGTACCCGTGGCGCTCCGCCCGTCGAGGGTGGCGAGGGCGGATGAGCAGGTGGCGGTGCGGCGAGTGGAGAGGGTGCTCTCCACGAAGATGTCAGCTCATCATGCACCTCCGGGAAGAAAGGAACCAGGGGGTGAAGCTGTGGCGCTCAGCGCCAAGAACCAATCGTCCAGCCGTGATGGCTGTGGGGAGGATGGAGGTTCCAATCCAGACCCACACTGTTGGCTGCCCGGAAAGCATATCGGACATCTGTGCGTCGGCCTCCTCCTGGGCGTGCAAGCCCGGCGGCAGCCCAGAGAGCCCTCAGCATCAGAGCCGCCCTCGATGTCGCGGCGAACTCATCTGCTTCCATCGCAAGAGGGTAGGCAGACTGGCTGTGAGGCGAGTCGCCACCACCTCGGCGGGGACGGAGTCAACGAGCGTGCCGGGCGTGGGTGGTCGAGGGGCGTACCGGCGAGCTGCACCGCTGCCATCCCGAATTGCCTCCATCGCCAGCCGCATCGTCCTCAATCCCGTGGGAAGGAGCGACGCGGGGGGCGGCTGGAGTGGCCTGCTTACGGTTGTAAGCAAGCCGCGACCACAACGTTGTCATGGTCATGTTCTCGCAATGAGCCACAAACGCAGCCTCAGTGTGATCGCTGCCCAGACACACGAGACAACGCCTGTGGCCGTCGGAAGCGGAGAGTACTCTCCCGCATCCAGGAACAACACAGGGGCGGAAAGTCATCTTTATAAAGACGCGTCCTTAAAAGGACGTTCAACGCCGCTGTGTTTTTGCTCTTTTAGAGGAAATTACTCTTTTAAATAAAATCACTCTTTTATGAATGAAAGAACTCGTGAGAGATCTTTCTTATCTGCAACTGCCGATGCGCTCAGGGGCAGGAAGTGCACAGCCGTGCAAACAGGAGAAAGCTGCTGTTGTGCGCCGTAGAATCCAACAGCATGCAGCAGAGGATAGCAGGAACTTCGGTGTGTAAAGCGCAGCAGTCTGCAAACACGACCATCGGCTCGAAGAAATTTTCTGAATGAACTCCCGTATTTGCGCCGCTTAAATACCCGTATGTCCGGGCGGGACATGCAAATACTGGTTGCCAACTCTCATTGGCCTTTTTTCATAGTTCAGAGGTGAATATCGGCGCTCAAGAGAGACCCCTAGTGTCGCTTCTCTGACACAACGTGGAGAGAGCGACAGAAGGGAAACCACGGATGTGTACTCACACTGTTCTCCCAGTCCATAAAAGGATAGTCACTCCTGAGCCAGTGTTAATTTAATCGTGAGCTGTGCACAGCCCAACTGAGATTATCTCTAAACTGTTTACACTAACACAGTGAGTACGATTTTAGTGCCCATTCAACACATGCAAGCCAAACTTAACTATTATAGGCCTACATAAATAGCTTTCAAACTTAAAAATAACTGACAAATCAACTGTGGAAGATGTAAACACAAAGCATGCAAAAATATACTTGATTCATATTAATCACTGAAAGTCGAGGTTTACCCAGTGAGAATATGAAATGGCTAGCAACAAAACTAAGAAAAAGAAACAGCTGTGCAATTTGACACCACATTTTTAGCCAATGAAGGATAAAAAATACAATCTTTCAGAAGGAAATTTGCTTATAGCTCACTCAAAAGAAATACTCATAGTTTTCTACAAGTTCTACAAAAATTATATAAGTCTGCTTTATCTCAAAATCTTTCACCTGGCTGGTCCATTTGTTAAAGTGCACAAGTTTCACAGTCAGTCCGTCCTGTAGTGTCTCAGCAGCCAAGTTAACTCTCAGAAGTTAGACTCCAAATAAAACTCTGACAGCTA
Source organism: Xyrauchen texanus (assembly GCF_025860055.1). Taxonomy (NCBI): domain Eukaryota; kingdom Metazoa; phylum Chordata; class Actinopteri; order Cypriniformes; family Catostomidae; genus Xyrauchen; species Xyrauchen texanus. The sequence continues at coordinate 16,823,704 of NC_068277.1, read as the reverse complement.
ACAGTGTTGAGTTCTTGCACAAAAACCCACCATCCCTCTCTCTCCAGCCCTCATTAAAACGTCTCTCTCTGTCTCTCTGCCTATCCAGATCTCCTACTCTCATACTCCCTATGGGTCTCTCGCTCCCTCTCCTTTTTCTGTGCCTCTATAGACCTTGTTCTCTCTTTTTTGCCAGTGTGCCGGTGGTCCAGACCAAAAAACATCTAAAGTGCCTGAGTAAACAAATAAATAAATAATAAAACCTGTAAATTCAACTCCAAGAAATAGATGAGTATATACCAACATTGCTCAATACGAGACCTTGCAGTAAAGCTGTATGAAAATATACATGTATAATTACACTGAATAAATAGCCAGAGTTTCTAATATTCAAAATGTTCTATTTTAGAAACATTGCAAAATAGGGAAATTATCTATATTGAGCTCTGCAATGGTATATGAGCATGCACTGTTGTTAATACTGTCAGTCATTCTGTGAGAAAACTTTCCATATCACTGCTGGAAATAATTTTTAACAAAATTCTTTCAGTGTTTCTCAGATCTAAAAATTTTTTTTATTCATGATCTAATGTGGGTAAAAACAGTGTTCTCATCTCATTCAGTTTGGCATTTAATGAACAGAGCTGAACGAAAGCAGCAATTAGGAAGTGATTAAGGTCCAATTAGCCATGCCAGCCGGAGAGAAGTGGGTCAGACCGCTAATGACTTCCAATAGGTAGAGAGAGGAAAGAGGAGGCAAAGGGGAGTGCAGGTTGAAATAAAAATGACCTGACTTAGTTATAGAGGCTAAAGTTGAAAGACAGATGATAAAACTAGACTTTAACATTTTCTTAAGTAAATATGAGTGGTGCTTAAATATGCAACCATGCTGCTAGGGTGCTGGGTGTTGTTTCCAGGGAATTGCTATGAGTTTTTTTTTTTTCTTTCTTTACATATTGCTAGGTGTTTGTTAGGGTGTTCTAGATGGTTTATAACTGTCAAAAGAATATAAATGCTGAAACAATAATAAGCTTTAGGTTTTAGAAATAAATCTCTAACCCAAGGTGTGAGAAATAGTAATATAGATGCTTGCCTTATTAAACTGAATGTTATTCAGAGAATAATAGGGATTAAGATGTGGTTCTGTCAGTGAAGTTCTCGTTAAACTTCTGCAGTTATTTTCCAAAAACAACAGTCCTGTTTCCACACAACAAAAATCAATTCATTGGGTTACACTGTGATCTGAAAACTATAGAGCAAATTTCTGCCCTTAGTGTTCAAGTCCATATTTAAGTGGTTAAATCTACTTAGCACAATAACAGCTATCATTAGCCTCAAATGACCACCCCACGAGAACCCACTAATATAGGGTTCATGCCACATTTCATTTTGCACCTTGTCACTTCAATTCATTACAGTTTTATGTTATTTCTTTCCCCTCTTTGTAAACTTTCAACCCACTAAAAATGTTGTTTATTTGCTGCCTTACAGTCTTAAGCAAAATCAAAGTGGTGCCAAAGATACAACTGCAAATTTTACAACAATTATAAGTTCATTGCAGTTCATCTGACCACTTTGAATTTACTTAATGATGTAAAGAAAAGTAAAGAATTAAGTAAAAAAATCACAAAAACTATTGTAAAAAGCTATGCTTTCTATGTTCTGTGCTTACAGTATATGCCCTGAAGGTAACTTTCTCACTCAGTTCGCCATTAGGTAGGTCACATACACATAATAACGGAGCTAAATTCATTACAGCAGAAACAGTCGGCTGACACCAATTCACTAGATGACACATCTGAACTCTTCTATTGCACATATGCCACACATTACAGCTGGAAGATGGCATGCTTTACAGTGGCCATGCTTTAAAATGTATGAATAGCCTTGCACTAGATAAAAAAGTATCAAACCAAGAAGAATTTATTCTAAAAAGGACAAGCACAGCGTACAAGCAAACCATTTCACAATAAAAAGATTGTCGGGTTTGAAATGACAAAACAATACATGTAGGTAAAGTGCTAAAAATGAAGACAAAAATGAGTGTGACACTTTGTGGTTATCAAATGTTAGTAGACCATGTCCATAGATAATGTGATAAACTGTGATTACTCTGCATGAACACCTGCATGAACTTAAGGGGAACTGACTTCATACATCCACTAAAAATCACCTTAAAAACGTTTGTTTGCAGATGCCACTTGCTGTTATGTTTTATAATCTAATGTAATGACATTCAAAAGTATACAATCATTTTTGGAACAACTCAAAATACTCTAATAAATTGAGCCATTGTAAACATACACACAGCATATAATATACAGTATGTTAAGCATAGGTCTACAAAGTAGGTTTATTGTCTGTGTAAAATGTATGACTTCAATAAACTGTTCTAAGCTATGTTTGCACTAAACTAAAAAAAAGGTTTTTCATTAGCAGAATGTGCTCAATCAAATGTTTATCTCATTAAATATCAAAGAATATGTACACAAACATATAGACCATTTCAAGGATGTAAGCAAAAACAAAGGAATAAGAATGGTGCAACGAATTTCCGGATCCTTTCAACAAAGTCTCTTTTTCAAGGTGAGTCAGTCCACTCGGCAGCAGTCTTTGGAACACTTTAGCAGTTTGGGCAGCTATTTTTCTATTTAAACAAATGTCTTGAAAGTGTAGCTCCTATCTACTTGAATGGGGAAACATTGAAATCTCAAACAATCTCTATTTAAAATGTCCAAAACAAAGGGGAATCTGGGGCTTTTGTGGTGGAAAGGACTATTTGAAGAAAAGTAGCGAAGACAGGGGAAGATCCAGGTGATAGTGGGTGGGATTCCAGCAGCTGCGACGCACTCCCCTCCTTGGTCCGAGGTGCCTGGGGTGGCGGCTTCACCCCAGCGGCCCGGCTTCCCTGGGCCTCGGCACTCGTGGGGAATAGCAGACATCGGCCGTGACGCATGCTCCAATCCCCAGCGCTGCATTTAACTCGTGCCGGGGTTCCGGGGTGCGGTTCCAGTCACGCATCTATCTCGCACCGGACCCTCCATGCTCTGTTCCTTGTCCTGTGAAGATGCCAGCATGTAGAGACCAGTTTCCTGAGGTGAGGCCCTCTCTGTGTTTAGAGGCAACAGTGATGAGGCTCTTCACTGGGTTCAGGTGAGCCCAGTCAAGTCGGGTGATGATGATCCACGTGAGAGGGCGCGTTGTTCCGTCACAACTGGTATAATAAATTCTGCTTCTTTAACTTATTTTAAAAAATGCACTTTACCATTTCTATTGCTAATGCGCATGCATGTTCTCACGTTGATTGATGGGAGATTTCTGTATCTAAAAGGTGATAGGCTATTTTACCTGCAAGGCAGCACTTCCTTTCTATGTCAGTTGACCGTTGACTTCTGTTGGGCATTCCACTTTCTCCCATTCATTTTAATAGAAGTGGCCTGTCTTTGCTAATAGTCTCTGTTTTGATAAGCAGGAAATGTTCATGGAACAATGACGTCACTTGACGTCACCAACTTACAGTCCTTGAAATGGTCTATTGCAGCATCTCTTTAGAGAATGTGGCAGATAATCTACTGAGCCATTTAAAGGAATAACTAACCAAAAAATAAAAATTCTGTCATCATTTACTTGACCTAATGCCATTCCAGACACATACAACTTGCTGTTGTAGCTCATTTCAATTAAATCTTAGAGCATAAAAAAGCATCACAGCAAGTTCGACGTCAATGACAAAAAATGGTATTGGTTTCATAACTGAATAGATTGCGCCATGTTTGAATAATCTAAACAGCTTTGAAAATGATGGCAGAGGGTAAGATTTGTCAAGAACTGACAACGGTCTGTTCAATGAATAACAACTGATATTGAATGACGTCACAAGATTTGCAATATACATGACATGCACAGAAGTCATATAGACAACATCCCAATTCACTTTCATTATATGGCAAAAAGCAGCACAAACACTTGTCAAAATTTCTCCTTTTGTGTTCCACGAAAGGAAGAAATTAATATGTGTTTGAAACAACATAAGGGTAAACAATGACAAATGTTTATTTTTGGGTGAAGGATTCCCATAAACTCTTGAAGTTCCTCTATATGAATACAGGACATATTGCTGTCATGCAGGATTTGAAAGCATGATGCTGTGAAAATCAGAAAGACAGCCCTTTCTCTGTCTCTCTCCCTTTTTTCTCTCTTTTTCATCTTAGCCACATTCTCAGGGACAAAAACTCACTAATTGGAGCTAAATTAATGCAGAAGCTGTCCACGCTTCGTTCACTCCACTATCAGAGCCAGTACCAAACACACACACACACACACACACACACACACACACACACACACACACACACACACACACACACACGTACATTCACAACAGCTTTCAAACAGCTACAGCTAGAGTGACTATTTAACCTCAGGATCATTATTAGCAGTTATTTCCAGCACTGACTGTGACATTAACTACTCCAAACTAAGCACAGCTCTGTCAGAAAGCATTCAGAGCAGAAAGGTCACAGAAATGGGGTTGGAATGTGTCAGCACGGTGCTACAAAATTAAAGATGCAGACATACAGTTAAAGACCTACTTCCACATGAACAAATTAACTTAGGCTATAATGTCCATAAAGAGTAGCCCTAAAACATACAGTAAGCTTTAAGTGGAGGAGACTGCTCCATTTAGTCCAAGAAGACACTGTTTAAAAATACTGTGTAATATAATACACAACAGATTACATTTGGATGACAAACACAACATACCTTATTCATGCATTTCACAAACTTTGCCCTACGTGGCTGTATGACTGTAAAAATTACTTAAAAAATGACTACAAATTTACATCTCAAATAATGCATTCGTTTTTACAGAAGAATTCATGTAATTTCTTTTCTAAAATGATAAGCTTCCCGTTTTTACCTTTTAGCCCTCCAAAAATGTTTACCAGTCACTTCTATTGTAAGTGCCTCACTGTAACTTTGATTTTTGCTTTTATCTTTAATGAAAAGTAGAGACAAGTCCTTTTAAAAACACCAATATTAAAAGTTAGACACAATGTGCTCTCTGCGCTGATTTTATATTTTGGTTTAGACGTAAAAGTGAGATCATGTTATGAAATACTGATATTAAAGGAGAAGTGTGTCTTTCTGAGCCGCTAGCATCACTAAACGGATGTACACATTATCTCAAGAAACATGCTTGCCTGTGCAAAACACATCATGGAGGGTTTGCCAGGCCATTGATATGCTGTTGATTGATTATCACTGTATAATGACATCAATTTCTGTCTGTTTCTCACCAAAACCTATTGTATACCATCAAAAGACTTATAATATGATATAATATGAGTCGAATTAACTACTTTAATTATACTTTTGAATCTTTTTCAAACTTTAAAGTGAGGCACTATTCACCATTGAAAAGACAAACCACAATATTCATTTCAAAATAACTTTTTGTGTTCCGCATGAGAAAGAAAATCACATGGGTTCGGAATATCATGAAGGGGAGAAAATAAAGTTTTTAAATTTATTTTTGGGTGAACAATTTCTTGAGGCTGTGAAATTGACAGTACCTTTGGCCTGAGCTGCTGCAGGTTTGGTTTTATCACTGAACACCTGACTCCGGCGGTTCCCTGCTGAACTGATGGACCCTCGAGGAGAATTCTCACTGCCCGCTGTGGAAACCCTTGAGGTTGGGCCAGGTAATCTGCCAGGGTGAGAGAAAGAAGTTATTTTAGAGAGAACATTATAGTAATACAGTGACAGAATTAACTTGTCAGGTTACCTCTAGATCTTTAACAAAATTGGTTACACTTTTTGTTTTACAGTTTCCTTGTTACACATATTACATGTATTGACTATATTAATAACAGTCAATTGTGCCTAATTACAAGCAACTAACCCTAAACCAATAGTAAGTACATATTGTTCATAGGTAATAATAAGTAATTACTTGTGTAATTACACTGTATCAAGGACAATTTGCTCTTGAATTGGAGTGGTGGTGGCGTAGTGGGCAAAAGCACATATCTGTTAATAAGAAGGTCGCTGGTTTGATCCCTACAGCCACCACGATTGTGTCTTTGAGCAAGGCACTTAACTCCAGGTTGAGGATTGTCCCTGTAATAAGTGCACTGTAAGTCACTTTGGATAAAAGTGTCTGCCAAATGCATAAATGTAAATGTAAATGTAAATTAACTGTTCAGGAGCAAATATGGGCTACTGTTTGCAAAATAAGAAGTTATGTTAGTATGCTTTCACTCAATGTCACCTCATCTTAGGTTCATTCCTGACACCCCATAAGGCTCACAGCCATGTCTCACACTTTCACACCTCTCTAGTTTGGCTTGCACTGTCTTGTTGACTTGCATACTACATTATAAGCTATTTGGCAATAGCTGTATGGGGTGCCAAAGTGAAATACTTTTTCACACATGCCCAGTTGGTATTTTGCCAAAATATTTTATATTTTGCCTCAATAAATAACATTATCATTTAAAAACTGTATTTTGTGTTTACTCAGATTGCCTTTGTTTTATGTTAGTTTATGTTTGAATTTGTGACACAATTTATGATGAGACATATATGGAAACTGAAGAAATCAAGATTGGGCAAATCATTTTTCACAGCACTATATGACAAATATGACAAAATATATATATCATATAAGTATATATGACAAAAATGCAATGATCTAAATAGGAAGAAGTTGTGCCGGTATTTGCAATATTGTATATTTTACATTCTTAATCCTATTCAGAAAGGTCCAGAACCCATTCTAAACTAACATATTCAAAAGAGATTGCCATATATTGATTTAAGGAAAAATGCAGTAGACTGCTTTCATGTTGAGGAAAATCTATTTTTATAGGGATTATAATCTGACATGTCTCCATAAATTCTAGCATTAAAGCCATGATGACTGACATGCAAATAGCCTAATCTCACCGAAAAATCAAGTCTAGCTAAATATCATGTCAAAGTCATGTAAAATACCGGGACATCTATAGTGACCTATGCTAATCATATTGCTGTCTATTGTGTAGGCTTCAAATTGCTCATAAATGGTATCTATATGTTATTTTTCTCTATATTCTTTCTCACGTGAAAAATCCTTTTATAATTTTTATTGCAATGTTTAAATGTAATTGCAGCTATGCACCATTAGATGGCAAAATTGTGTCAAGTGTTGCCATTAGTGAATGGTAGAATATTAAGACTAACCAACATTTAAACTAAGAATGTTTAAAAAGGCTGATTCTGTGTATCTTATTTTTTTTTTAAGTTATTTCATAGCGTTACACATTTGACATGCATTTACAATGCATACATGTCACACATCCAAAACAAATTAACAACCAAGACCTTTCTTTCAGACAGCACAATTAATATTTAATAGCATCCTCAAGCAAGACATCACACAGAGGGGTTATTTTAAAGTTATCACAGCTCACTGGGCAGACATTTCCACTGGGACATGTTCTCAGGTAACATCGCCTGACTGAGTGATGAAATTCTGTCAGGAAAGATATCTTCACGAAAAATTCCACCATGATAAGATATTTTCTTTGGTTTTTTTCTTTCCTACTTTTTTTTTATACAATTGTTTTTATTAATATGTTTAATAAAATAAATAGGTGGCACCTCCTATGAAACATGTATACAAAAAGCATTATAAATGCATTCATAATGCCTTTTAAAACACTTTGAAATCCATGACACATTTTGTTATAATAAATACTTTTAACCACAGTTATAATACATTACCCTCACCTATTTATGTGTATACATGAATTAACTCTACATGCTTGTAATATGTTGTCATTGCATTATGACAACACCTGATATAGCACCAGCAATGTGGTACTGCTCATGTGTTAATAAACGCATTACACTAGTTTTAAGCAATAATCAAATCATTATAATTGTGGTCGAAAACATACTACTTATATACACTGTAGCCAGTTCTTACATTTACTTTTTATGGATATACATATACACATACCCATACATACTGTAGAGTATATGGGTAGGGAAACAAAATAGCATTCAGAAAGTAAGTGAGGAAGAGAAGGGTGATGACAAGCAGGTTGAAAGGGAGGAAATGCACAGGAACACAAAATGGGAGTGCAAGTGCTACCTAGAAGACTTTTTCTGACCAATGGAAAACTTGAGTTTACTCTGAGAGGCATCCCTAAATCAAAAGAAGAGAAACATGAATGGAAAGATATAAAGAGTGAGAGACAGCCAAACATAGACAGCAATGACTCAAATTGAGAAATATAGCTTAAAAAAACAAATAAATCAACAATAAATCCATAAAACATATGCAGATAGTATTAATTATGCTTCTTAAGATCTGAGCTTCTGGACAGACAGACAGACAGACAGACAGATAGACAGATAGATAGATAGATAGACAGATAGATAGATAGATAGATAGATAGATAGATAGACAGACAGACAGACAGACAGACAGACAGACAGACAGACAGACAGACAGACAGACAGACAGACAGAAAGATAGATAGAATAGATAGATAGATAGAAAGAAAGAAAGAAAGAAAGAAAGAAAGAAAGAAAGAAAGGACAGATTTATATGCGGACAAATAAAATACAAGCAACACTCATAGTAATAATTAGGATCCACATTACCTGGACTGCATTTCCGCCTGGGCTTTGTGTGTGTGTGAGGCTGAGGTGTGTGTCCCATGCGAGGAGGAGATCAGCTGGGCTGGGGCGCTGCTCTGCTGGCTTAAGGGCGCGTGTGTCTGACGATTTGCCTGCTGCTGCTGCTTGTACCGTGACAGGCTAAAGAAAATCCCCAAGATGGCTTTCAGATTTCCATTCCAGATCTCTGAGAGAGGACAAGATGTTAAACAAGAAGATGTTGTTTATTATGGTAGAGAAATCTATATTGTCTTACAGTTACTGATATACTACAGTGGGGTAAATATTCTATAAGGCTTTTCACACTATGAAATATTTTTTTTGCAGTGTGCACAAATGGACAAGCAGTTATTAAAAAAGGTTGCTCATTGTGTTCTGTACTTGTTTTTACCTCTTGAATCTACAAAAAAGTACATTAAACCAGAATTTACAAATGTACATTCATAAATTAAATCCTGAAAGCTGACAACCCAGGATTACGTAATAGCCAAAGGTAAAGTATGAATGGTGTGAAACATGGAACAAGAACCAAGGAACATGTTAACCTACAATAAAAAAATATTTAAAGTGTTTAAATCACATTTGCTGCTTAGTAATTGACTCAGCAATCAGCTGTTATTAAATCTTATTTCTGAAGTCTTGATGGTGCTGTGAGTTCTTGAAATGTACTTTTACCTTCAGCTGATAGTCCCTGTATGTTCACACCTTTGGCTGCTAAGAAGCTCAGACAGACATCAATGTTCTCAATCTAGAGAGAGAGAAACAGAAAGAATGAGAGACATTAATGTAAAGATGTTTATTTAATTACCAGAATTGTTGGCGGACAAACCACATACAAATAAAAACACCAAAAAGGTCCTAAAATCACCTAAAACACACACACACACACACACACACACACACACACACACACACACACACACACACACACACACACACACACACACACACACACACACACACAAAGCCTGTTTCAAGTTAAAACCATGCTGTGTCCTTACAGTCAAGATTAAGGTTGATGTTTGCTCTGTGGCTGAACATGGGACAGGACATTCACTCTAGAAGGTGTATTGTTATCAGAAAGCATAAATTGGCTGCTCAGTCAAAGCAGTATGCAAAGACTTTGCTCCCAAACATTGAGGGCGTTCCATTTGCCCTGTTGCTAGGATACTCCGACAAGGCCATGGTGCTGATCCAGACATGTCCTAGTGTCACACAAATCAGTGCATAAGCACACCTGATTGGCTGAGAGGAGAGTGATGTAATGGGGAATACTTAAAAGCCAAGTGCCCCATATATGATAATCTTATTCATGATACTCTAGGGTTCAGGTTTTTCAGGTTCATCCATTATCATTACTGGCCTCTTAAATGAAAACAAAAAATATCATCTGAAAACTAAAGATAGCTCCGTGAACATACCTTATATTAGCCAAACTCAGTCACCATTAAAGACATTTTGTAAATAAATGAAGAGATCAGTGTTAAATGGATAGTTCACCCAAAAATGCTCTGTAGGTCCATTAAATCCAAGTGAATGGTGACCAGAACTTACAAGCTCCAAAAATCACATAAAAGCAGCATAAACTTTGTCTATGTGACTCCAGTGGTTAAATCCATGTCTTTAGAAGTAATATGATAGTTGTGGGTGAGAAACAGATAAATATTTAAGTCCTTCTTTACAATAAATCTCTTCTTTCACTTTAAAATTCTGAAAGTAAAAGTGAAAGTGGAGATTTATTGTAAAGAAGGATTTAAATATTGATCTGTATTACACCCAAATCGATTGCATCACTGGAGACATATGGATTACTTTTATGCTGCCTTTATGTGATTTTGCATTGTATAGACGTACAGGGCTGAAATAATCTCTAATAATATTTGTATGTGTTCTGCAGATGAAAGAAAGTCATACACATCTTGGATGGCATGAGGGTGAGTAAATTATGAGAGAATTCTCATTTTGGGTGAACTATCCTTTTAACTAGCCATCAGTGAATAATGGGAGCTCCCAGAACACAAACATACTGACGTCACTCTCAAATATAGAAACACAGCTTTCTAGGATACTTGATACTAATTGGTCAATTGCTGCATTCTGTGGTCAAATATATTGGAATTATCACCAATAAACTGACTGCAAATTGTCCCAAACAAATATAGGTATTTTACATACCTACATTATATATATATAATGTATTTCGGCTAGGTAGCCCAGTCCCTATACATAAAATATAGAAGGATGTGTTCATATAATTCAGAATGTACTCTGATTTTGTACTACTTTAAAAAATTGGTCATTTGCCACGGGTTAGTCAGCACAAGTGTCAGTTATATCAGCCATAGTAACATATTTCTGCCTCACTGGTCATATCCCTGTTGCTGGTAGACAACTGTTGCCAGCCAGCAGGGTCAATTGAGATCTAGAAATGTGAGGAAAGAATCTGTCCTTGCCCTGTTCTAGATTCCACTAACCCTTTGAAGGGACCCCATCACAGAAATCCAGGACTAAAAATAACATTTCTAAAAAATCACAGAGACTATTCTGTAAGTCAATAAGAATGTATTATAAAAAGGGGTGTGGGGCAATTTGGCTTTCAAAAGAAAAATATATAACTGCACACTCTCTTATAAGTTTATTTTATTACCAATGTTGGTAATAAAATAAACTTCTAAGAGAGTGTGCAGTTATATATTTTTCATTTGAAATCTTTTGTCCTAACTTGCACCTTCAAACTTAAGGTGCACGTTTGCTCAAGTGTCTCTCTAAAAGAAGCAATTTGGCTTTAGCATGACAAGTATGACAACTCTGTGATAGTTGTTCAGGTCATGCATAGCAGCAAACACTGCTCTGAATGAAATTCCAATAATAGCTGGATTAAAAACTCACTGGGTCAACAGAAATGAGAACTTGGTGGAGTAAGAGCAAACAACTGATCACAGAGCCATGAAAAGCACACTTCACCAAAACCTAGTATTTATACGCACAGCCACAGAAATTCACTTGGGAAAACACTCAACTGCTATGGGTTGTTCAGTAGCCAATGCAGATATAAATATAAAGAGCGGTGTACCCAATGACCAATATACAGTAATGTTGATTTATGCATAAAAAATTTAATAACAGCAAATGAGATGAGTGCAAAATGATTGCATTAATTTGAACAGTTATTCTGAATTAAATGCTCAATCCCAAAAAATAAAATAAAAAAGATATTAAAACAAAAATTTATATTGAATGCCAATGTAGATTTTGGAACCGACAAAAGAGGGAAGGTAACACTTTTGTTAACTGGCCACAGTTATTTGACTTCATAATTTTTACTTCTGGTTAATTTGTAGAGAGAGCAAAATTCCAATTTTCCAACTAGAGTATCAACAAACTTACTGTACCAGTGAAGTTTATACAGTTTATACTGCATTAGTACTGTAACAATACTACTAAATAAATAGTGCCAGAAATACTCCAGAATTTTTTTTATTACCTCTAAATGTGCAGGAGAACATGCAATTTATGTCCATTTTAGTATAAAACAAAGTTACAGTCTTAAAATATAGTGCTGTAAAAACATATTTGCCCCCATTTCTTCTAAAATCTAACATAAAACAAAGGCAATCTGAGTAAACACAAAATACAGTTTTTAAATGATAATGTTATTTATTGAAGCAAAATAAAAAATATTTTGGCAAAATGCCAACTGAGTGTGTGTGAAAAAGTATTTGCCCCCTCAGTTACTAAATCCCCAAATCTATTAAACTGCATTCATAATGGGGTTCAGCTGGACTATACAAACCCAAGCATGATTACTGCCAGCCATGCTCAATCAAATCAACACCTAAATAAAACTTTTTCAGCAGCATGAAGTTGGCTAAATGGTCTCATCCAGTAGCACAAGTTCAAGGTGCCAAGGTCGAAAGCAATTCCAGAAATGATGAGGAAAAAGGTGATTGAAATTCATCAGTCTGGGAAGGGTTACAATGGTATTTCAAAGGCTCTGGGACTCCACAGAACCACAGTGAGAGCCATTATCTCCAAATAGAGAAAACTTGGCACAGTACTGAACCTTCCCAGAAGTGGCCAACCTTCCAAAATTCCTCCAACAGTACAGCGACGGCTCATCCAGGATGTTACAAAAAATCCAAGGTCAAAATTTAAGGAACTGCAGGCTTCTTTACATCAATAAAGGTCACTGTTCATGACTCCACTATCAGAAAAACACTGAACCAAAAA